>NC_063213.1:3543997-4994436 GCF_020740725.1 Corvus hawaiiensis | reverse complement strand
AGAGGAAGCTAAGCCAAGCCCCGCTGCATCGGAGTCACCGATGAGATTCACCGTACGCGGCGGCTGCTGCTTCTCCTTCCCGCTTGACTTCCCCCAGGGAACATCCATTTGCTTATTCTTCACGTGTGGCACAGCATAATGAACAAGCAACCAGCCATCCTACACATCTGTCTCTCTAAATCCACTCTGCCCCATGCTCAGGAGCCCCTGGTCTGCTCCCAGGATGCCGGGGCATTGGCATTTCCAGGGCTGCATGGCTCCAGCTTTTGTGGCAGGGCAGAAAACAGCCCCAATGTCTGCTTTTTCTGGTACTTCCTTTCACCATCCACTGGGAGGAACTCTGAATCTATGGTTTAATCTCCAGAGACTCATTTGAGAGCAGCTGCAAAGATGTTAATCTTTGTGCAGGTGATCCCCGGGTAAACATGGCAATACATGGCTCCGGTTTATCTTAAAACTGCTGAAACATGCTACACACCATTTACAGCAGAGCCTCTCCAGAGATACCTGGCCTAGCACATCTGCACGTGCAAATGCAGCAGATGGAGGGGGATTAATTAGTCAGGGCAGGTTCAGAGTCAGTGAGTTTCCACGAGTGTGGCTGGCCAAGAAAGGAAAGCGAGGCACAGCAGCCCTGGGTTGCAGAGCTGCGTGAGTGTGGCAGGAACAAGAGCCAGCTATACCCAAATTTGTGGTGGGGAGGTATTTCTGGTCCCATGCTCTGCTGGTGCATGGGTGCTTCAGCTGCCTCCATGGAAAAAAATAACCCAGAAAGGATGGGTGACTGCTGCAG
Source organism: Corvus hawaiiensis (assembly GCF_020740725.1). Classification (NCBI taxonomy): domain Eukaryota; kingdom Metazoa; phylum Chordata; class Aves; order Passeriformes; family Corvidae; genus Corvus; species Corvus hawaiiensis. The sequence goes on along the minus strand of NC_063213.1, from coordinate 4,993,643 downwards.
AGCTGGGATCAAGCCTGGCTCCTCTGGTGGCAGAGCCACAGGCAGCTCTACAGTGGGATCCAAGGAAAGGACTACAAGAACCCGAGGGGCTCAGCTGGTTCGGTGGGCCCCAAGGGCTGTGAAAGTGCAAGACTGGACAGTTAACTGCACCCACATTTCACAGGTCTCACTTGCCAAAATACAGTGTTTCGGTTTCATGTGAAAAAAAAAAAGGAAAAAAAAGTGTTCACCCAGCTGTGTCAGCAGCTTCTGCTCAATAGCTGGGGGTTCACACTGGGCCCTGCAGTCACTCTGATCATATCTTTGCACTGTGAGTTGCATTTTCACAATAACCTTGACTCAATCTCCTAAAACACGAGCTCTTTATCAGTAGGCAAGTTAACCACCACGATCGTCTATTGGCCGAGCTGCTGCACTTTGGCATTTGCTTCTCTCTCCCTGCACCCCTCCTCCGAAATTGTTTTCCCATTCCTGACCCTTTTCCAATTGAGCCAGAGAATACAAAAAGTTCATTGTTTTGTCACAAAACCTGGGAAGACAAGCAAGAATGAGACTCTTTATTATTACAAGACTTCTAAAGCCTTTTCAGACCGCTGCGTGTTTGTGTATGTCTGCTAAGTGGACCTTAACTGCTATATACAGTGGGTGTTCAGTATAATTTACTAGGTTGGACTATTTCTCCTCCATGAAGATGTTCCTCTATTGTACTTTTTATTTTTCTCTTCACATGGCAGATAAAGGGCTTTACAACACTGCCTTCTGTGTGTTTTCCTAAAAGCTCTCAAAACTTATATTGCTGGGAAAACAAAATAGCTTTTATCTGTACTAGCAGCGGAGGCAATGTCAAACGTGTCATGTTCTTTGGCAAAGTACCAAATTCACATAGGAAACAAGTTCTGAAATGGTAATTACGCTACTGGTTAATCATTTTTAAAAACCAGCATTACGGGCCTTCGCTGTCTGATTAGTTTTTTTCCTGTGAAACAGCTTGACAGGGAATTGAGGGTTGGTGGGATGGTCCTGCAGCAGGGGCTTGGAGGCACCCACATGCCTCTGCACACCCAGGTCCTTGGGTTTCCATGCCTGGAAACCCAGACTTCAGCAAAAACATTCTAAAGGAATAATAAATACTGGAAGGAAGGGCTGAGGAAGACCACTGTGGGGAGGCTGGATGATTATAAATTGGTGTCATGACAGGTAGCTGGCATCACAGCCACTTCTACCCATAAGGGTGTGCTCCAAGATGGTCTCTGTGTGGTCACGACCCACCAACACCCTATAAATAAACCAAGCAGAGGCATGGCTGATCCTGGGAAAGCCAGAGGTACTCACGGGTGAAGCTGGACGTTAAGGCAGAGCTGGGCTTGGGCTCCCCACGGGAATTCTCCTCATCAGTGTCCCAGCCTGAGGATGCTGAGGAGGAGAGGGGGGAGCAGGAGGAGGAGGAGCAGTAGGTGCTGTCATCCCCCAGCTCTTCGTACTTCCTTTTCAATACTCCGCTCATGGTGACGCCGTTTTTGTCATATAACTGGAAAACAAAGGAGAAAAGCAAAATGAAGCCAGGGAAATACTGGCAGTTTCCAGTGATGAGCAGGACAGCTGTAACCCCCAGCAAGGCTTCCCCATCAGATCCACCTGGCCGTGCAGATGTGATCCCCAAAAAGTGCTCCCCTAAAACACCTCCCCTTACTACACTCACTGTGCACACCTGTGAATTTCTCTCCCATTTGACAACACTGCAGAAAGAAAATGACCATCCCAGACAACAAACTGTCCAGAAACCAATTCAATCAACACAAATGTTATCAAACAGTAAGTATTACATTTTGCTTACTAATTCTTTTATGCTCACTCCTCACCCAGATCGCTTTCTATGCAGTTACAGCTTTAACGTCTTGCTAATTACAAAAATAAGCCAGTTTGCAGAAAACAATCTGTTGGCATGATTTACTTGCTACAGCCCCCCGGGGAAACAGACTTATTAAATGAAGCACTGAAATACAAATATATCAACTGTGAAGAACAGCCCTTCTCCTCACGGTGCCTTTCATAGTCAGTCCCCCATTCAATAAGCTATTCTTGTTTAGGCTGGGTTATGTATCAAGCATAGTAGCAATTAAAAACAACGCAGCTAATTAAAAACAAAGGCGCTCTGTACTTGCCTAGATTCCTAAATTTCCTGCATGCTTTGCCCCTGCTCATCTTAAAGGGAAAAAAATAAAAGAAAAGCCAAAAATAACTGCGTTGCATCTTTTAAACTTCGCTTTTATAAAGTTTGTGCAAATTCAGAGGACAAAAAAAACCCCACAAAAGCTACAGACTTTGCCCACAGTAGGTTTGGACAACAGTCTCAGGCACAGGGTGGGATTCTTGGGGTGGTCCTGTGCAGGGCCAGGAGTTGGGACTTGATGATCTTTGTGGCTCCCTTCAACTTAAGATATTCTATGGTTCTAATGGGTAGCAGCACCCACCCAACCTGGGATGCTCCTGCACTGATGACAGATCATTCCCCCTTTTAGACCCTGACAACACCACCCCAGCTGCCCCTGCTCCTCCAGAAGCCACTGCCAGCTTATTTTGGTGCCAGTGAGCCATCCCCAGAGCCGAGAGCCAGGCTGCAGCCAGAGGGGTGACTTGCTCTGGCCCCATCCCACCAGGCTGTAAGGCACAACCATGATGGGAGAGATTCAGCCCCAGCCCAGGAATTCCTCCCAGCAAGGAGGGGAGAGCTCCAGCCACCCCATAATACACAAAAGCTAAAGCATCTCTACAATTTGGATAATGGTGGGACAGTAGACAGCCCTGGGACGGTGACAGTGCAGATACAGGGGTGCCAGACACCCAGTCCACATCCCCTCCCACCACATGAAACTTCTCCACCGGCCAAATTCATTCTTTGCAAACCAAACACTTTCTCACTCCGCTTTGCATGTCTGAAGTTAATTAAAGCCTCTGAAAAAGAAAAAAAAAAAACAACAAAAAACCACTAAACCTGCCATTCTGACAGCCCTGAGGAGGCAGCACAGACACCACACCAGTTTCAGAGCCTCCCCACGATGGGATTTTCAGTGTCCCGACAGCACTGAGCAGTATCACGTTGCAGGACAGGAGCACACACAGTTCCTTCCAAGCCCTGCACCAACCCTCCCTTAATTATGTTTACCACCAGCTTCCCAGGAGACAATAGTCACCCAAAAGGTCAAAAAAGTCCCTGGATGAAGCACTTCCCTGGCCTGAAGAAGTTAATCATTCTCTGCAAGGCTTACTTACAGAGCCAGTATGTCCCCCATGGTCCCCTGAAGCTGGGGAGAAGTGATCCCTCCATCCCTCCTCCTCCTCCTCAGCAGACCTGGAGCTGCAGGTGGTTTTGCCACAGAGGGGTTGTTGTTTTTTTGGCCTTAATCCAAAATAGATGCAGAGAAGGTGGATTTGGCCACTGTCCAGCCCCAGCAGCACATGTCCTACCCGACACCTGGATTAACCCCTTTCCTGCCTGCTCCACAGCAAAGCTGAACTCACAGGCAGCCACATAACAGCAAATAACAAACCTTTGATTTGTATTATTTTTGTGCATGTGCCTCTTGTTCTGTCTCACATTTGCTTTAAGAAACAACCAGGAGCAAAGAAACTCTCCAAATCCACGGCAGGGGTCTGAATCAAAGCCTGGGCTGCAGCCAGAGGTTTGCAGACCCCACTGCCCACCTGGAACAGGCAAAAACTTGGCAAAAAAAATCCCACTTGTGTAGCTTGAAAGAGCATCAGTTCCTGCTGCAGAGAGAATGCTCCAAAGGACAGTGAGGGATGACAGTGAAGGATGCTACTATAGCCAAGGGAGGGAGGCACCAGCTCCCCAAAATGCCTGTAGGACACATGTCCAACAGCAAATGCCCTCAGAGATGCGATGCTGACCACATCCAAGTCTCGTGGGAGACACCGGAGGGTGATGGAGCAGCCAAGGTCATGCTGCTGAGACAGGGTTAACTCCCAGGCCTGGACCAAAGATGCAGCAGCCCTGATGCTCAGGTCACCTGCCAACCCAAGAGCCCATCAGGGGCTGCACCACATCCCCCCAAACCACCCCACAGGGAAAACCAGAGCACTCTCCTCCAGCCAGCAAATCGAGCTACACAAACACCAAGCTGGAGCCAAGGCAAGCTGTGCATAAGATGGTGCAATTCTATTTATTTATTTTTTAAATACTGTCATCAGCCAGGAGGATGAAGGGAGGTGTGTGCAGCTCCCCATCTATGAGAATGAGCCAAATGAATAGGGAAAAACCCCACTTTTGGCATGCTGTCTTCTTCAAGACACCTATTGTTTTGTTGATGCCAAGTAGGTGTTGTGCAAACAGGAATCCCAGCTAATGGGAAAAAGCTGGTGAACCTGCTGCCCACCAGCCAAAATATATTAATTTTCCACTGTTACACCTTCCCCCTCATTGCTGATTTATGGCTGTGATGTTTTCCAAGTCACATTTTCAAATCCCTCTCAGGAGCGATGTAGTGGAGCTGCACCCATCGATGTAGGCATCTACCCTACCCCAAAAAATCCTCCAGATGGACATGTTACTGTCAAAGCCAGGATGATCCTCTGCTCCCCTCCTCTCCCTGGCACGTGGGGACAGAATTCACACCAGCAATTTGGATGCTGCCTTTAAAGCCATGTCACTGAGGCCACTGGTCACTCAGCCAAAAAAGCCCAGACACAATGCGGATATTTTAATTGCAGTAATTTTGCAAGGGACCTTAAACCCACAGCGGTGTCTTACAAGCAAGTCACAAAAATGTCCACAGCAGCATGGAAAAAATAAATATCTACATCTGAGCTTGCCACTGCAAATCTCTGCAGGTACCACCGAGTGCAGGATTTTACCATCTTCTCCTTCTCTTTTTTACATAACCTGAAATAAAATAATCCTATCTTCCTTTCAGTTGCCAAAAAAGACATTCTGTTCTTGGCTAAGACTTCTTACTCATCTATTTTACTGAAAACAGCTTTTGGAACAAGTACATAATGCAATGGATCAAACCCGCAGGAATTCCTCTCTGGCACCAGAACTCCCACTATCCTGGGAATACTTTCTAACAAATATTTAGCCCAGATGTGCATTCCTTTCTTTCTCTCTCCCTCCTTTTTTTTTTTTTTTAAAGCATTAAAGTTTGGGGGGGGGGGGGCGAGGGGGGGCAGTCTAGTTGGGGGGAAGGGAATCAGATCTGCAAAGTCCCATTTCTGGCACCCAGCAAGTCACAGGGCAAAGCCCTAACACACTGGAATGCAAGGAATTAATGTTTTAACTATCCTCCTCTTGGACGACGTCTCAACAGTAAATATTTCGAGTAATTTAGATTTAAGAAGGTTTGGCATTTGTTTAGCCAAGTGCAGAGGAAGGCAACTAGAAGTCCCTACCAGTGTCCAGTCTCCAGGAGACTGCACAAAGAGGCATCGTGGCTCTGGGCAGAATTACGAGGAGAAGATGTTTCAGTGCTGTATTTTGGGGCTGTAGATGTGCTTTGAAGTGTCAGGCGATCGCAGCAGTGCAAGCAAAGCAAAGGAAACTCCTCACGGCGAGTCCAGCAGCTGCCTTTTGCTTGTGCCACAATTCCCATGGTATCGCAGGAGAACACCCAGGAGCAAGAATATTTCAAATTTTGGGGTTCTGTCGGTGGAGCATCCTAAAGAATGGAAGGCTCCCAAATCTGTGCATGAGTTATTGAAAGCAAAGTTTCTTTTGCCAACTGACTTGGGGAACATCAAGAAAACAACAGTACCTCTGAACCCCCAATACTCAGCACAATGCACTAGAAGTATTTGTTTTCCAGTGACTTTTTGAGCTGGTTTCCTGACTTTCAAGCTCAGCTGCCTGCCTGCAGCAAGACAAAGTGGCCTCATCCCAGGACACCAAGGTGGACTCTTCCCAGCACACCAGGACGAGGGCTCGGGTGCTGGGAGCAAGTTAAGGACTGTGAGTCAGAGCGGCTCCCACTCCCTCCCCCAGAGCTGCAGTGGCTGTGCAGGTCTAGCAGGAGTAAATATTAGTTTAAAAAACACCACTGCATATTTTAGCCAGGTATGGCTCCGAAGGCAGCTCGTGGAGCAGAGCTGGGGGAGTTGCTGGGGTTGGTGCTTGTTTGCACGCTGCCGTTTATTGTGGGTAAAGAGACCTCGCTGTGAGAATCACCAAAAAGTGCTGCGGAGCTGAGCTTCCCGCTCAGCTATCCCAGAAATCTGATGTCTAACAGCAGTGATGATCCCAGTAACACCTCTGGGTTATTTAATTATAACCACACTATCAGCACTGATTCATTGCTCGATCATTTAACTATTTTAATTCTTTGCATATTTACTTAAGTGGTTTCCCCTGTGCCTCCGTGACAGCCTCCTGATGACAACACTTCCCAATTTCGGGGCTGACTGGAGCCAAGGGGAGCGGGATCATCCCACCAGGACCCTCCAGGGGACAGTCCCACGCGTGTTCCCAGCCACATAAAGCTGTGCTTTCCAGTTCAGACCAGATTATTTTCACCCAGCTGGGTCTAAGGTTTCATAACCTTGCTCTGGTTAAAAATAGCCTCTGCCTACTATGCAACAGCAAAACCCAAAGTACGTCGTGCTGTGGAGTGGGAGCATGAATCAGCCTGTAGCACCACGAGTTTATTCTCCTGTCAGAGACTGAACAGGCAAAACACCTTCCCCGGAAAGAGCAGCAGAAGTGTTTACCCATCTCCTAATATCTGGAAGGCCACAAAGAAAAAAAAAAAACAACAAAAAAGGCTTGTCAGGTTTTTGTACCAAGCCCTTACTTCTTGCTGACAGCTTGAAAGGTAAGTAAGAAATTTTAGCAAATGCATTAAAGGTTATCTGACACGGCCCAAAATGAAAGGAGGTTCGGATGTACTCAGCGCAGATTGTGCTCTAACAAACAGGAAAACAGCGAAGTGTGCTTTGTCTAGGAAAATCCTCTATTTGATCACACCTCATGAATAATTCACACCAGGTTTCCATATTTGTCCTCCTGTAGGTACACGCTGTGCGTTACCTTCCCTGCTATATATACGCACGCATTTCCTGTGCTGAATTATTAAAGGCTTTGCCGGGAGCTGCGGAGTCTCTCCGGGAGGAGAGCAAACCCAACCATCCTGAAAATAACCCCGCTCCCCACCCCACACACACACCTTGACGGGCTATATCAGCAAACTGCTCAGCAGAGAAAATTAAAATAATTTTCATGAAAAAATAAAGTAATAAACTAAAATAATAATTGGACATCAATTCATGGTAACAAATGACAAGACTTAACCTCGCAGTGCTGGGTTAAGGGTTGGACTCGGGGATCTTAGAGGGTTTTTCCAACCTTAAGAATTTCCTCATTCTGTGACTTCGAGTTTTGTAAACGGCCGTGAGGCTTTTCTCTCCATCCATCCCACCCAGGCGTTGGCATTCCAGGCGTTAGTAAGGCTGAGCTGCTTTAGGAAAGGGCTGTCCCTGTGTGTCAGCCTCTTCCTACAGCGACATTATGTAACTCGGAGGTGACAGACACTTTTGAGGATGCCGGGGGTAGAGGAGGGAGTGGGGGGCGCAGGCAAAAAAAATTATAGAAACCTGAGAGAACTTAGAAGTTGGGGGCGGGGGTATCCTTTTTTATTTTTCCTCCTTTTTTTCAGGTGGGCTGTAAAAGCCGCGATGTTTTATTTCGGGAGGCGGGGGATGTGGGGGGTGCCCCGCTCCGTCTGTCCGCCCGTCGGTCCCTCCGTGCGCCCGTCGGTAGGTGTTGCTGTAGCGACGGGAAAGCATCCCCAGCCGGGCGGATTTGGGGAAGAGCGAGCCGGCAAGGCTCCCCCCGCCCCCCCAACCTTTCTCTCAACATCAAAAAATTGGAACCGCGGCGGTGGGGATGGAGCGAAGCCTGGACTTACCGGGGCGGGGGTGAGAGGGGAACTCTGCGCTACTCCTAATAAATATTATAAAGGTGTTCGGGTTTCTGTACAGCACAGCCGACGGGAAAGTGCGGGGGGGTGTGTCGGGGGCGCAACAAACCCCCACCCGTTCCCCCAAGGAACGCCGTCCCGCTGCCCCGGAGGGTCCCGGAGCTTCCCGGCGGCTCAGCCCCAGCCGCAGCCCCGCCGGGCTCCGCTCGCCCGCGGGCGAGAGCAGCGCGGCCAGACGGCGCCGGGGCGGCGCGACCGCCGGGAACGGGCGGCGGGCACCGGCAGCGACCCCCGGCCGGCGGGACGGCTCCGAGCCGGCTCTCGACAGCCGAACCCCGCGCCGGGCAGGCACCGACCGGACTCCGCAGTCGCAACCCCCGGTGGTGAAACGCGAGCCTCCCGCTCGCCCCCCACGCCGTCTCCCCCGCATCCCCATCCCCATCCCCATCCCGGCTGTCCGCGGCGGTCCCTACCTGCGGCGGCGGCGGTGTCGGCGCGGCGGCTCCGGCTGCAGCGGCGGTGCCTGGCGCGGCGCCTCCCGCTCCGCTGCCGGGGCCGGGCCGGGCTGCGCCGCCCCGCGCTGCCCTTTTCCGTCAGTGGAAAACTCCGGGCTCTGACGCAGGCGGTGACAGGAGCGGGGCCGGCCGGCCCGCCCGGCTTCCTGCCCCCGCCGGGCGGGGCGCTGAGTCAGGAGCGGCGGGAGGCACCGCCCCGCATCGCCCCGCACCGCCCCGCATCGCCCCGCACCGCCCCGCATCGCCCTGCACCACCCCGCACCGCCCCGCATCGCCCCGCACCGCCCCGCATCGCCCCGCATCGCCCTGCACCACCCCGCACCGCCCCGCATCACCCCGCACCGCTGCGCGTCCCGCGGGGAGCTGTGTCCCGCCAGAGGCTGAGGAGCCACAGGGACAGGCTGGACCCCAAGGTAGATTTGAGTACCACCGGGAGCTGAGGACCCCAAAATGGATTTGGGTCCCACGGGGAAGCTGTGTCCCACAAGGGCTTGGGGAGCCACAGGCACAGCATGGACCCCAAATTGGGTCTGAGTACTGCTTGGGGTTGGGGACCCCAAATGGATTTAGATCCTGGAGAGGGGTGTCTATACTATGAGGGATTGGTACTGCTTGGACCCCAAAGTGGCCACGGGGTGCTGGGAACCCCAAAATGGATTTGAGTCCCACAGGGAAGCTGTGTCTCACAAGGAGCTGAGGAACCGCAGGCACAGCATGGACCCCAAACCACATTTGGGCACACAGGAGTCTGTGGACCCTGAAGCTGCTTCAAGGGCTTCAGAGCCCACAAGGGGTTGTGAATCCACAGGGAAAACTTGGACCCCAAAACAGGTTTGGGCACAACAGGGGCTTTGGGTCTTATTAAGGGTTGAACGCCTACATGGCAAAGGTTGAACCCCAAAATGGATTCAGGAACCACCGGGGGCTGGGGACCCCCAAGTAGGCTTGGAACTGAAAGGGTTTTGGACCTTTCAAAGGGTTAGGGTCCCTGCAAAAGTTTGGGATTTGGGACCCATGGGCACAACTTGGACTCTAGCACGTATTTAAATACCACAGGGGGCTTGGGAACCCGGAGTAGGTGTGAACCCCAAAAGGGGGTTGGGTGCTTCAAGGGGTTTGGAGCCCATGAAGGGTTGGGTGCCCACAGGCAAAACCTGGACCCTGACACACATTTGGGTCCCACAGGGGATTTGAGCCATGCAAAGGTTTGGCAACCCATACTGAGGGTTGGACTCTAAACAGATTTGAGTCCCACGGGGAGCTTGGGACCCATGGGTAGGGCTGGGCTCTGAAAGGGATTTGGACCCCACAAATGGCTTGGGTCTCTGCCTGGGATTTGGGACCCACAGGCACAACTTGAACCCCAGCATGGATACGGCTGTTTCAAGGGGCTCGAAGCCCACAAGGGGCTGGGGACTCACAGGCAAAACTCAGACCCCAAAACAGATTTTGGGCATCACAAGGGCTTTGAACCCCACAGTGGTTTGGGACCCACAGGCAAGTCTTGGATCCCAGAACAGATTTGGACACCACAGGTAATTTGGGACCCATGAGCAAGGCTTGGAGCCTGGAACAAATTTGAGCCTCACAGGATGGTTGGTCCCACAGGGATTAGGGGTCCCACAAGCAGGATGTGGCCCCCACAAGGAATTTGAGCCCTATACTGTGCTTGAGTTCCACAGGAGAAGCTTGGCCTCCACTATGGGTTGAGGTCCAAAAGCAGGGCTTTGCCCACAAGCAAGAATTGGCCCCAGAAAGGGCTTTGGTCCCTGGTGGTTGGGATGCAGACCTGGGAGTCATGTTGGATTTGCCTTGCCTAAGAAGGTGGATGAGACTGGGTTGGGGTGTGTGGGATTATTCCCGTGCTCCATTGTGGGCTCCTTGGCTCCCAGAGGCTGCCCACACAGTGCTGCAAGCCAGAGTGCTGACGCTTCTTTCCAGGAACGTTATTTTACTTGTAAACCTCTTGGGATGCTTTTCATGGTCTTTTTCATTATTTTTTTGTGACACAGGTGTCTCATGGGAAGTGGTGCTATCAGGATTTTCTGGCCTTGCCCCTGTGTGTGTCAGTGATTCCTGTGGGCATGACATCCCTACTGGTCACCCCAACAACAACACTGCAAGGGCGAGGGTGAGCTGAGAACATCCTCAAGCTGATTTTCCTGCTGTACGTGGTTGATTCTTCTCTCCAGGTGCTTCACCCCTCTACCTGGCTCACTCACCCTGTGTCTCTCTCCTGAGCCCATGAAACAACAGCTGGGTACAGAGGCACGGGAGGGATGAGCTCAGCTTTTTCTTCAAATATGCAAATGTCAGGGAGGTAATCCATAATTCAAGGTGGTGCCCTGATGACGGGTGGGTCCTGTCTTTGAGGCACAAGGGCCTTCCTGAATATCCCAGCGTGCAGCCCTCGATCGCCGAAGGAGCGGTTTCCCTGAGGTTTCACTTACCATGTTTGGACATGGCCATGATTAATATTTCCTAACAGGAAGAAGTCATGCGTGCAGGCTTTCCTCTTTGGGGTTTGAGTCGAGGGTGGCCAAGTTCAGGTTGTACACTGGCTCCTCGCTTCCTCTGCCTCACAGGCTACACCCTCCCCGCCAGCCCCGCAGTCCCCCTGGGCTGAGCCCAGAATGGGTCCTGGCGCCAGGGAGGTGTCACCACACAGCCCCTGGGGGTCCAGAGAGCTTCGATGGGACTAGAACAGGCTACAATATCACCTGCCTCTACACGGTGTCTGTGGGACGAAGGGGGGGTCATTTGCTGCCCTCCCCAAGCTGAGTTTGGCAATGAAACCCAGGGTATGGGGGAAAGGGGATATCCTGGAACACAGCCGGAAAGGCTGCCAGCAACCCCCAGGTTACACATTTTCTCTTTTGCTTCTAATAGTTTTGATGAAAGTAAAGCCACTATGAGATATGAGTCCCACACAGGGCAGAAATTATTTAGTGATTCAGTCAGGCGATGAACAATTCTGCCTCCACACTGCCCATAGTTGTGTGTGTGTGAAAGAGAGGGGGGAGTTGAAACAAAACTTATTTTTAAAGCGGCAATTTTTAATTATTTTTTTAAAATCAACCTAGAAGCACTACTACCTCAATAACTGGAAGCTTACACAAGACGATAAATAGCCATCAACCAATCTAAGATGTTTTCCTGTGTAGGTTAAAAGAAGTATCTCAGTTTGACTCAACATGTATTTTGCTATTTCTTCTCTGAGCCTCATTCCTCCAACAAATTAATTCATGAGAAAGAGAGAAAAAAAAAAAAAAAAGAGAAAAAAAATTTCTGTTTCTCTTTACCCTGAGCCAGGTTGGCAAGGTTTTTAACGCAGCTTTTTCACCTCTCGAGGAGCATCCTCTCCCTGCAAAGCCGGAGCAGCTCGCAGCCCCTGCGCCCAGGAAAGCCCTCTCTGCTTTGGCAAGGCTGCTGGCAGCAGCGGCCCGGAGCTGCCTTCCCTGGCTGGGCGCCACGCGAGCGCTGCTCCGGCGGGAGGAAATTCCCTGCTGACCGGCCGCGGCAGGGATAAGTGCCCTGGCACGGAGCAGCGGCCGCAGAGCAAGCGCAGGGAGCGGGGAGCCCAGCGGGAAAGGACCGGGGGAGGATTCGGCGCGATACACGAGCAGCGAGATAAGAGGTGTGAGTTGGACAAGCTCGGGATGTCAAGCTCCTCGCTGCTGGTTTCATGCTCGCCCTGCAGCGGGAGAAGCGCTTTCCCTGGGGTTAAAAGCCTCTTGGTGCTTAAGGATGCATAAATCAGGAATATCTGGGCTTGGAGATAGGAATTTTTTTTCCTAGTTTTATGTCACATCCCTGCTGCAGTTCTAAAAAGGCTTATCAGCTGTATCTGGCTGTGATTGTGTTGCTGGGTAATGTAACAGCCCATCTCAGACTGACAACTCAGGGACATGGGAAAAGAAACCATGGCTAAACCAGCCCAGCTTGAGCAGTCAGATGTCCAGCACCACCCCCTTTGTCCCCAGCTCACTGTCTGACCCTGGTCCTCATTGATTTTAGACCAACACAGCTCCACCATCTTCTGCAAAGTTGCTCCTGTTTTGACCTGATGCTCTAAGACAGTCACATCTATAGGATTTAAAGCCGTGTGCCGTGGTGTTATGCACCTGCTGGGTAATTATTGATACTTTTACCAAAATGTGCTTTCTTCATGCTGTCAGTCCTTGGTAGAGATCGGGACAGGGTAATTCAGTGCTCTCCTACATCCACAGGCACCCTGTGAGCTTGAGAGAGATGCAGAATGTGACCTGTTTGCTGGTGAGCGCTGATATAATTGTTAGATTCCCAACAAACACACAAAAACTGTCACCCTGAGCGAATAAGCGTTAATTTAAAACGCAGGCATGAAATGGGAATTGGGAAAGCGCCGCATCGCTTCAGCCGCTTGCTAGCGATGGTTAGCGGGCAAGGAAAACAAGTATGACAAAACCCCACGTTATGCAGACAGCTGGATTCAAGTGGGGCACCTGTGTCCTCAATTAACCCAGCTCCCAGTTAACTTTGGTGCCATCAGAAAGCCTCACACCAGGGTTTGGAGGTGGGAAGCACAGGAGTGCTGCGTTTTTCACTCCTTGACATTTCGTGAGTCGTCTGTTTTAGCGCTGAAACGTCTCAAGTGATGGGACCGCTGCAATTTCTCTTTCAAGGGTATCACTCTCACACAATAATTAAATCTCTGGCTTTCAAGCATAATTGCCAATGACAGTGCCTCCAAAATTGCTTCTTTATGCTCGACTGTATGTTCTGTCTCCTGGCAGAAAGGGCTTCTGTAAAAATAAGCCAGGGAAGAGTTGTGAGTGACAGCAAAGGCAAAAGGAAGCAACACAAACTCCATCCTTTTCCCCCCAAAGGACAACAGCTGTCCCTAAACATGGAGGTGGCCAAAACCTGCACAATCCTGGATGCCTAACAGGCCCAGGAGGAAATGGTAGCTCACAGCACAGCTCCATCATTACCAGGCCTGTTGGAAAACTGCAGTTTTTCAGCACTAGGACCTGTCTCCTGCTCCAGGTTGGTAATTGGTGGTGTTGGCCATGAGCCAGGCAGCACTCACAGCTCTGTCTTGAGAGGACAAAAACCTCCATTACTTTATGCTCTCTAATTCTCCCAAGGTGTGCTGCTGTCTATCAATGGAGTCGCCATGAGGTAATAGAAATTACAAACCTCCCCAGACTTATTTGTCTGAAAGCGTTTCTTGTAAAAATACTTATATGAGTCTCCAGAACCGTGGCACATGAGAATGGCAGAGAAGAGAAAGTTCGCAAATTAAATTGCAACAAAAGGCTCTTTATCGTAAACTATGGGGGAGACTGGGTGAGAGGGTTATTTCACTTCTGTTGGGCTGGCTGGTGACAGCAGTTAGAGAGAAAAAGTGGGGGTTTTTTTGTCTTTTTGTCACTTTGCAGTGAAGCTGCTCTAGACCCTGAGCTGGGTAGGATGATGGGATTGGCCAGACACTGCTGGGCATTCATTTCCTGCGCTTGCCAGTGTCTCCCTGTGAGCTTTGGTAAGCCCCTGCCCTGTCACTTTGGTGGCTCACAATGGCAACATCGCAACTCCAGTCTCGCTGTGTCTGGCTTTTGCCTGCAAGGCCCCACCAGCCGCTGCCCTCCTTGCAAGAAGCACCCTAAACCTTTGTCACACCCCGTTCTTAACCAGCAAAAACCATCTGGAGCAGACATATTTGCAGTGATGTGACAGACAAGCTCTGGAGGAAATACCTGAGCTGTCTGAAAAAGTTACTCCCCCCCTGCCTCCAGCAAAGGCTGATGAGTTGAATCCGGGATCTCGGCATGATCCTATTTTGATGCAAAGTCGGAGCAAATGGGCTGGACTGTGAATGGGAACATCTGGGGTGCTGCACACCTGCCCCCATGAGTGCTGGGGTGAAACCTCCAGCACAGGAGAGGGCTGCAGTGGCTCCTTAAGAGTAAAGAGTTTCAGAGCAGAGAAGTCAGGATCCAAATCCATTAGAAATAACAGTATGACTAAAGCTCAATTTTCTCCTCTAACAAAGGTTTTCACAAGCCCACAGTATGGGGCATTGCTGCCCCTGAGCAGCTCTTAGGATGCTTGAGCTGGACTGAAACATGAGTAAAATACATGTGAAAATTATGTATACACAGGTAGGTGTGTGTGCATCTCTTTATATTTTACTTGATTGACAGAAATCACAGCCAATCTCCCAGCTAAAAAATGCTTCTCCTGTGTCACCAAGAGCTGGAGCAGCATTTGGTGGCCACAGTGGCTACAGGTGATGCTTCAGTGCTTTCTCCTCAGTGCCAGACCTCTAGATGATGGTGCTTGTTTAAAAATGGAAGCTATCAAAAGGGCACCAGGGCCACATTTGTGTGCTGGTTTTATCTGTGAGCTGTCATTATCCTTCTGACACTTGCAGGACACCCAGAGTCACTGGGTTTTAGAGTCAGATCCTGGTAGCATGAAAAACTTACCCTGAAAAGGGCAACTGTGTGGAATTAGGTACAGAGAGCTAATTATTATTTGTCTTTGCATGTTCTGTATGGGTTTGGTGGCAGGTCATGCTCCCAAAGTCCTTGTGGTCAGTGTTGGGACTTCTGAGCCAAATTCTCATCTGCTGTAAAGCTCTTTAACTCTCAACAAGGCCACTGACAGAGCTGCCATGTCCAGGGCTATTGGTGTTCCCAGTGTAACTGGGCCTCATTGTTCCCTGGGAAGAAGATCCTGATTCTTACCCCCCAGTTTTACCAGGGGGAAACTGAGGCAGAAGGGGGGGCACAGGCCTGAGGCTTTGAGGCTGAGCCTAAACCAGTTCTTGCCAAGCTGCCCTGATATCAGTGCAGGGGAAAAGCTCCAGAAACAGAGACTCTGGATTACCCCATGCAGCAGCTCAGGGGTTTCTGTAGGAATCCTAAACCCTCTCTGCAGGCACCTACTGAACACAGGTACTCGGGCAGGACAAGCACTGCCCTGCGAGGTGGAAGCTGCAAGGGAAACCCCCCCCTGAATAGTTTACGGCAAAATATTGAGCCCTTGGTAATTTCATTGCCAGCCAAAACAGATGACCTTCAAAACCTGGAGGCCTGACCTCAGAGGACCTGGGAGCATCCACCTGTCCTCCCATCTGCAGCCGGGAGCCACTTGCATCAGTTTTGCTTAAGTAATCTGTGACTGATCTGGCTTTTTCCTCCTCAGCTTCCCTGCCAATGCTGGCCCCCCAGCGCCCTGCACTTGCCTCGAGATGCTGTTCAGCTCTGGCTCCTCTTCACGGAGCAGCGGCTGCTGTGCTCTGAAAGGTTACACAGCCCTCAGCTGTCTGCTGCCGGGTCTGCAGGAGGAGATTCCTGCTGTGCCCCCACCATCTCAGCACCCCCTGACCTCATGTGGGGTGTGACGGGCAGAAACTGGGGCACAGGGAGACCTCCTGCCTTGCTGGGGCTGCTCTGTCAGAGCCACTGCACTCCTTGCTATGAATTAAAACCCACAAAAGGGGTGGCAGACATCATGGGGGTAGTGGTAGTGTGACTCAAGTCTTCTCTGGGAGGCAATGCTGGGCTGAGCTGGCCTCGTGCCCCTGCATGAGGGGGCATCTCACTTTTTTGGGACACTCTGTCAGGGGTATGTAAATCTCCTAAATCTGCAGTGCTAACAGTCCTGGAGGACAAAACCTCCTGGCTCACACAGTGCCCCATTAACGCTGCAAAGGTCTTAGGGAGCCAGACAGCCCCACAACATAGCCTGCCCCCAGTGCAGCAGGGTGGGTGATTTGGGGTTTGATGCATCTCACCCCACATGAAGGTTATTTTCCCCAATCATCCTGTAAAACTGAGAACCTGCATTTGTGCTTCTGCCCCTCAACTTTCCCCAAAGAGTAGAAATGAAGATGTAAGTTATACACACTTACAGATACACTTATTAACATAATGTGTACATTGCGGTGACATCTGTGGTTGGTAGAAACCTCTGTAAGACAACAGGATAAATTATTGACACCTCACTTAACAAGAGGCAGAGGGAGAAATGGAGATGAACACTGCTCTTTTGAGGCCGAAATACCCACAAACTCGTAGGAAATAGGAGCAGCTTGGCCAGTCCAGCTTAAACCCAACCATGCTGCAACTCAGAGGGGATTACGGAGGGGAAATAAACCTGAGTCCATTTGGTTTCCATTCTGGTTTTTGAGTTCCTAAACATTTGCACATACAGGATTTTCTTCCAAACTGTGGCAGCTGCAAAAACGAGTTCTCTCCTCCAAGCAAGAGCCAAGATTGCTACGTAATGACCTGACCCCATGAGACAGACTGCTGAGAAAAGGACCAAAACTGTGGCAGTTTCCCTGCATGGGCAATGTGCACATGCGTGCCCAGACGTGGGATTTAGGGGAAGGCTTTGGTAAACCAGCATTGGCTACATGCAGTCTGGAGTGCAATGAAAAGAGCAGCCTTTTTCTTTCATAAAACACTATTTTATTTTGGAAATGAATCCACTCAAGGCAACAGAAAGAAAAAGATTTCAAGAATAGTATAAAAGTGGAGGTCAAGTTTAATTCAGAAAGTTAATGTTGCAGGGGGCCTGAAGTAGGTTTTCAGGGCTCAGCTTCTCCCCACAGGTGTGATTTTCTGTTCGTCCATGGTCCTGAGGAGTCCATGGACCTGAGGAATCTCTGCCCTGCCTGGGGTGCAGTCAAGGTTGTATCATGCACTCTGGAGAACACCACAGCTTCAACTCCACAGAGGAACACTGCAGGGGAGAAATAGTTCTTGAAGTCAAGCATTATAATTTACTAACAGGTTTATTAAAATCTTATTAGAAGATTATTTTTTAAAGTCCGTTTTACACAGCTGTTGTCCTTCTGCTGCTGTCTAATCCTGGAAAATCTCGGTGAATGAGTCATTTGCACTTACTATCTATTACACCCTCTTATTATAAGCCTGAGTGTGTTTGCATTTGCTTCAAATAATATCACTAGAGCCACAATGGTGCCATAAAATCTTCCACATCTCCACTTTTGGAGTCTCTTTTGCTGTTGGAACAGAGGTACCACACCTGAAGGTTTCATGGGGTGGTTCTGGGGCTCAGAAGGACTCAGGGAGCATTTCGTTTGGAAATAACCTATAACTTAATTCCCCCAGTCCTGATCTTTAAGAAGAGGTTTTTAATGTCTGCCTTTTGTGTTTGGTAGGTCAGAGACACATTGTGGAGGATCAAGGATCTGCAAAGGACATTCCTGCTTCCTGAAGACAACCTCAAGCACCGAATATTTGTGCCTCATGACAAGGAGGACATCTGGCAGTTGTGCCTCAGGGATATCTGAAGGCCACAATGGGGTTTTTTGCTTGGTTTTGATATCTGAAGGCTGTTGAGCATTAAATGTGGCCTTCAGGACAGGACCTTGCATCGCTGCTTTGTTTGGTTCCTGGACATGATGCTCCTACTTCCATGACCATTAAAAAGAGGATAAAGGAGAGCCCAATATAAGAACATCAATTTATGGAGTGGTGCTGGTTAGCAGAACGTGAAAACACTGTCATAATAATAAAACATAATATTGGTGGGTACAGAGCGTGGTTTGGTCACAGCTTTTGTTCCCAGCTGTGCCCTCTCCCTTTACCAGTTGTGAGTCTCACCATCACTTTGTGATGCAGCCCCAAAAATGCCCAAACATTCCCTCAGTCCATTCTCATCCTCCTCTTACCCACCCAGGAGGACTCAGAGGGAACAGGGACATGGGTGGAAGCTGCCCTGTCGTGAGATGGGCTCTTCCAGCCTGTGCAAACTCTGTTCTCCTGACATCCCAGAGTGACCCTTTCCTCTGGGTCATTTGGCCAGAAGTCAAGGGAACAGTATTGCTCCGAATGTAACTACAGGAGGGGAAAAAAAAAATCATATTCAAGGTTTAAAATCACTTGCTGCAGGGGTTGTTTCCATTGGCAGAGTCACCAGAACCAGCACAAATGATTCAAAACATTTTGTTAAATGAAATTCTCAGATGATGTCAGAGCTGAGGCTGCTTTAGCAAAACCAAAAGAGAAGGAAGGTTGAAACTAAAAAGAAGAAAAAAAAAAATTATACCATTTGATAGAGAGGGATTAGGAGCTTATTTTTATAGGCTATCCAAATATTTGAAAATTTGGAAGTTCATAGTTCCAGTGCTTTAGCTCAGCTCTAGTCCTGCCAGCCCCTTAGTGCAAGTCACACAATGCAGCCAGCTGGGCTGGACTCACTAAACTCACAAAGCCTATTTTCTGTTATCCAGCCCTGGCTCCCATATCCTATAGGCTCACCAACAAATCCCACCACCTTTGCCTGCCTCAGTTTCCCCCTGTCAAATACAGAGATTTCTATTCTGTGCTATAAAGTGCTTTGAGATTTGGCACCGAGAAAATCAGGGAAGCATCTCCTCCTGTGTGGGTCCTGACAAAAGAGCAGACTGATCACTCAAACACAAACAGCAGCTCTTTGTGGGACTCTTTTTTTTCGTACACCACCCGTTTCTGTTGGACACAGAAAACCGAGGATGAGGCTGCTGAGATGCTGTTTTCTTTCATGCCTGGCACCTGCCTGCTTCTCCAGGGCCATGCAAAATAATCACGTCTTTGTCACAGCTCGGCTAACCCACTTCATCTTTATTGATTAATAGGTCATAATCCTATTTTAGTGAAAACATAACCATGCCCATGGCCAGAGGATTCAGGTATCGCCGACGTGGAGATTACAACCTCTCAGTCTGCACACAGAGAGTGAGATGGACTGTCAGAACAAGAGCACTTGTTAAGAGGAAAATCAATAATGAGCTATTTGGGGAGGGAAAAAAAACAAATCCCCACCACCACAAATGCATTAAACATAGGCTGCAGTGCTCCAGCTTTGTATAAGCCCAAATTAAACGTGACCATAATAAACTGTTTACTTTCTTTGGGTTTACCCAGTAGAAAGGAGATTCCAGTTTGCCGTAACGCCTGTGACAGTGCAATGTTGGGTGTAGTTTGTGGGGATATGGTTGCTGTTAGTAAGTTTTGCTGGAAAATACTTCAGCCTTTTCCCCTCCTTCCTTTGGAATTGTAGCTAATTGTAAAGTGTTGGAGCTGTAGCCTTGATTAGTTACATCCTCACTGAGGAGTCGGTTGCTCAGGAGAGTTTGGAGATGTGGAGATGGGGTGTCCTGCTTTTCTCTTCCCTTCCTTTCCCCTGTTTCACATTGTTAAAATCCCACGCTGAGACTGAGGGGATTTGTGCCAATCTTAGTGTCTTTGATGCCCAGGCAGTGCTTACCTTCTCATCCCCCACCATTTGCCAGCTTCCCAGGGACTGCTTGTTATTGCATGAACACCCAGCCTGGAGCATCAGGGAGGGATCAAAATCCTGTCCTTTGCAGGCAGCCCACAATGCACAGAGTGCTGGTTTCACCCCCGGCTTTCAGGCAATGCTGTTGCTCTTCAGTTTCCTGGCAAGGGTGTGTTTGAGAACGGGTGACCCCACAGCTTTTCTCCCTCTCTGGAGCCAGAGAGACACAGATTTAACAGTAAATAATGAAAAAGAACTAGATTTCCTTTGTTATGCAGCTCACTGAATGAGGTTTCCCACATCTGTAGAAGTCACCACATCTTTTATGAGATTTGACTGTCAGCAAGATGTTATGAATCCCAGATGTTAAAATATGGATTTATTTATAACTCAGAGCCTATAATAGAGCACTCAAAAAGATTATATCCAGCCCCCCTCCTCAAAAGATCTTCCTGAAATAAAAGCCTTAGCTTTTATTATTTTTAAATTATTATTGCCATATGATTTATCTTGGATATTACCTCATTAAATGTCCTTTAATTACTGGGGCTTTAGGGCTGGTATGCATTTGGCTTCGGGGAGCATTGGGCAAGGAGAGCTCAGCACCAGTTCTCCCATCCTGAGTGGGATTGTTGCTGCTTGGAGGCTGGAGGGCAGCGTGGGCAGAGGGGTGGCATGGGGAAAATTCAGCTCCAGGAGTTCCTTGGCAAAGAGCAAGGGAGGCCCAGCCAGCTCCGGGCACCTGCCAAACTTGGAGCTGGAGGTGTTTGGTATCCATTGCAGCCCCAAGGAAATGCTCTGGTCAGTAAAAAAGCAGTTCCTCACAGCTGGTGACCATTACGCCGAACACAGCGTAGGACATGCCACAGCTGCTATTCTGCCGGAAGATGGAAATGTTTTTGGAACCGCTTTCGGAGCATTTGTTCCACTAATGCTCTCTCCCTCCCTCCTCCTACCCCTCGCTTTTCAAATTGCTGCAAGGAAAACCTGCAAGTGGAAGAGGAGGGGCCCTCCATGGGCACAGGCTACACTGAGGGCTGGGGTGCAAATATTCCTCTGGATTAATTCTCCAGCAACATCTCCGGGCCCCAAAGGGAGCTTGCGCTGCTGGGAGCTGTGCACTTGCACGCAGCAAGAGACACTCTGCCACATCTGTCTCATGCTGCAAGCAAAGAGGGCAGGTCTGAAGGGAAGTCAAAAAGCCTCATCCTGCACAAGAGGAACAGAAAGTCAGTGATTTTCCCCCAATGCACACAAGATGCTGGTGGCAGCCTCAGGAATCATGGAACAAGTGCTTGAGGCAGTGGTGGCTGAGAGCAGCCTTCCTTCCCATCCTCCCTGCTCCCTCCTTCCTATCCTGCCTGCTCCCTGACACCTCCCCTGCCATGGCAGCCCCAGCTCCCTTCTTGTTCAATAACCCAGATTTTGGAAACCCAGTCTTCCATTCCCTTCCCTTTCATTTTTGAAGCTAGATCATCTCCTGGGGCCGGCTAGGAGAGTGAACCCAGTTCAGAGATGGCAGAGAGGGTCTGGCCAGATGTGACCATCCCATGAACCCCTTGGTTGCCACCACTGCAGCCTTTAAGGATCAAACCCATTGTCCACACTGCAAAGGTGTTCCAGCTCTTAGATCATGTCCAGCCCTTTCCAGCTTGCAAGCGATGGGCTGGAGCAAGGCTGGTGCCTGGAATCCCAAGACCTCCAGGCTAAGGGCCAGCTGGACAGGCAGGAAGCACACAGCCCATGAGCCCTGCTGAGCTTAGCTTTGCTCTCGTGCCTCACCAGGTCCATGTTTCCCTATAGAGGTAGTGGCTCTCTTCGCTCCTGGGCTGGGGCAGTTTGGTGTTTTAAAGGCAAGGTGGGAAGGAGGATGCCTTGAAATCATACTTGGGGGTGGGCCTGTTTCACTCTGGGATCTGCAGAGCTGGAAACCTGTACCTTATCTGCACCACACCAGCGATGAGCAGAGGGAAAGGCAGGAAATTGGCTGTCAGTGCTGACACTACACAAATCTCACAGCGCTGTGAGGAGGAGCAGCAAGTGGGTAACGGGGAGAAACTACCTGGGCTTGGCACTCCCTGGCTCCTGGGATATGGTACAGAGAGGATCAGAGCTCTGGTGTAAATCAGCACAGCTCCTGAAGAGAAAAATCTTTGGCGTGAGCTTATGGGACACTCACCAGCTTGTAAATATTTTTCTGGCATATCAATTTGTGTGTCATGGGATTTAAAACCTTCATCACCCTAACGTTTCCCATCCCGCAGAGAGCTCTGATATGAATATGATATGCACTTGAGAAGGTCTGCCAGCAGTGTGATGTTACAAAACTTGTGAAATGCCTCACTTAACCACAATATTATGCGTTTTCCAAGCCACATACCTATCTATTACAAGGTCTTTCAGATGGAGCTATAGACAGCCTGTGGGTCATGAGATCCTGACCTTGGTGTGTTTTTACTCCCTTCTTCTCATGAATTAACTCCTGAACTATTGACTCTCTGTTGAATGGATAGCAGAGTTCAGCCACATTTTACATACAGGCTGCTTTTCCATCCTGTATCTCAACAACTGCAAACCCCAAGGACGAGTAAATACTTCAACCTCAGCCATAAAATTGATGTGTTGCAAAATGAACAAAATGGGTTTAGTAACTTACAAGGAAGATACCATCAAGTTCATAATGAGCCAGAACTGAGTTTTCCTGTCCCTCTCCTCAGCAGTGAGGCTGAGAGCTGGGAGCAGATCATCCCCTTGCAGATACTCAGTTAATGCCTTATATCTTCTTCACTGAAAGCAAAATCCACCTCTGGTTGTGTTAGATCTCAGCCTCTTGAGCCCATCTGAAAGGAAAAGATTGACTTAAGAATCACAAGATGTTCAAGGAAAATATCCAACTTAGTTCTCTTCTTGCCTCCTGGTTTTTGAGTCTGCAGGCAACTCCCTGGTAGGTTAAGGAGCTTTCCTCCGCATTCAGAAAGGCCAAAAAATCATCAATAAAACATAAAGTTCCCAAGACCTTGTGAAGCACAAAAAAAAGCAGTAAAAGAGCAGATATCATCCAAATTGCCAGTACCTTGTTAACACATCAACAGCCACATTCCGAAGCTGCAGCAGGGTGCAAATGGGCAGGGTAAATGGGGCTCCAGCTGCAGGTTGAACCCCTACTTTGTCATTAAATAAGGGGCCCTAAAACCTAGCGTATAAGACTGGCGTCACTAGAAGCCATGCAAGCTATTTCTACACTGCACATCCTACTAGACAGAACCTTTAAAAAGTCAAAAATTAAAACTTAAAAGGTTCTGTTTTCTTAGAGGTCAGATGGAAAACATTGTCAATTTCTTCTGTTTCCAAACCCTGAGTCCTCACACGCTGGCACCAACTGTTGGTTTCTCTCTTGTTTCTTTTGCCTCTGTTTCACGAGTTCTTTTACTCAGAGTTTGCATTAAAAGGCAGAAGATGCTGAGTTGTTCTTCTAATTTGATGTTTATTATTTTCTTATCTTTGGTACAGCTGCACGGGATCTGCTTCTTAGTTAACAAGGTGGAAAATGGCCCTGAGTTCTAACTTCCAAGGCCATTTAAAGTCCAATCTATCCAATTAGGGAATGCCAACTAGTTTATTTTTACTTATAACCCAGTAACTATTCATTTATTATCTGCATTGTGGGTTTTTTGAACCAATACCAAACCACACAGATTCGTGAAGAAGAAGGAGAAAAGAAGAAGAACAAACCCACACCCAAAATCCTCCATTTTGTTACTAAATCCCATAAACCTGATTTTTCTACAACTCTACATATTCCACCCAGCGATATAACTTTTAATTACACAGCAACAATCTCAGTGTTATCCCATAATTTGGGAAGCCTTTCCCAAGGCCTCAGGTCAAATGCAGTGTGCTTTTGAAAATCATTGCCTGTCAACACTGAAAGATTGAAATTATCTGAACCCAGGATTCCAACAAAACATAGCTTAGGGTCTGGTAAAGAAATTCTCCTTATTATCTGGAAGTTGCTTCACTAAGTATTGAAATAGCTTCATGTATTCCCAAGGCTTCCTAGCCAGCCTGGCTTTGAAAAACACCCCTCTGTGCTCCTCTGGCATCAGAGATGAAAATTTTGAAGCTTTTAATGCTGAGTCTTCATGTCTAACTGACAATGAAAACACAACATCTGTCTCCCCACTCCAAAATACAATAGATGCAGTGGTGGCATATTAATAAATATTCTCAATAAAAAATACCATGAAGAAATAGTAGGGTGAGCTTCAGGGCAGAATGTTTCCATCATCTTGGCAGGGCAAAGTCACTGATATGCACCCCCAGATTAAGCTGAAAAGGGGAGCAGAATGGGACTGAACCCACCTGGTGCAACCCAGGGGAGGCAGGGAGCTGGAGAGATGTGTAGGATGGCTTTGTCTGCCATCCCAGGTGATCTCCATCAGGTATAAACAGGGCAATAATACTCCTCTGTCCCAGAGATGGCTTATCAGGAGAGGCTGGTGATAGATGAACTCATGTCACATCCAGGCTGCCCACACATGTTGTCACTGGGGCACCTTCTCTGCAGACATCAAAGGGGCTCCTGCTAGCCCAGGCTGGCAGACTGGTTCCTGCTTCCTCCCAGGCCTCCTGGAGGGAGGTGATGGCAGCACTTGAATGAGGCTTGGCAGTAGGTGGTCTGAATGCTCTGGTACCTCCCCAGAGCCTGGGATCAAACACCCTCCCAAGAGCACCAAGAAGTTGCTCATTCCCTGGCATCGCTTTTGGCCCATGCTCAGGCTCCCATGTGGGCACAGTTCAGGGCATTGCAAGGGCCAGGGGGTGGGACCTCATAAGCAAGACCACTCTGTGGGATGTTTTGAAGGGTCGGGGAGGAGGTGACTCTGGATATGAACCGTGTTCTTATATTTATCTCTAAGGCCAGGTGGGTCTGGGTCAATCTGGCCCTGCTTGATTTGCTGCTGCAGCCACAGCCAAACCCTCTCACTGGAGTTAAAGATGGCCCTTAAAGACTAAAAAAACCATATTAAAAGGAAAATAGGCAGCTAAATTAGCATCACATTTAAGCAAACATCAGTTCAGCTACGGCTCCTAATGCCTGAAGCCTTGCTGGAGCTATGGCCAGTCACAATGAACTCCCTTCCCCCACTAACAATCCTTAAAAACTGATGCCTTGGTTCCTTATAAAACATCAAAGTAAGGAAATAAAAAGGAGAGAGGAACGGGGGAGGTTAATATTTCCCCAGGTTTTCTCAGCCAGCCCGTGTGTCTCTGAGCAGAGATCAAGGCTCCGTGTGTTTGGGATGTCAGACACTTGCCTGGGATTTCAGCCTGCCCCAGCCACAGATGTTCTGTGTGCTCAGCCCATCCATATAGAGCATTTTCAGCAGCCTGACAAGCCCAGGATATTCATGTGCTGCATAATTTTTTCCCAGGAAATCCTATGAGAATCCTACAAAGCGGGAATAATAAAATATACATGATACATCAATGTTCACGGAACGAATTAGCCTTAGCTGCACTTCATCTCACTTCTTGCTCTTCCTCTGTCCTGGCTGGAAACTCCCTAGGACAGAGTGTGCTCCTGAGTCCTTAATGTTTAGAGGGTGCTCTGGAAGTCCCAGCTTGTGGGTATGTCTTGGTTGTCACACAGCTTCGCTGAAGCTGCCTGGGCTCTCTGTAGAAGGATTGGAGATTTAATTAAAGCAAGATGGCAAAGTGTGGCTCCTGTGCTTCCAGGCTGGATTTTGCACTTCAATTTCCATAAGGGCAAAGGATGCAATGAAAAAGGGAGAAAGAACATAAGTGGAAGAAAAGGGAGGATATGCTGCATGAGGAGCATCTGGATTCATCTTGAAGGGTTGTTTTGGAGGTTAATTTTCATGTTTTAAGGAGCATTGACATAGAAAATGCCCTCTCAGAAGGAGAACAGAAGGTTTTAAGACACATATACAAGGCAAGGCTCATTAAGATTGCAAATCAAATAAGAGTCCTCCCCAGCAACAGAAGAAGAAGAAGAAATTAAAACTAAGAAAGTAGGTTTAGATTGGCTATTTGGAATAAATTCTTCCCTGTAAGGTGGTGAGGCCCTGGCACAGGTTGCCCAGAGAAGCTGTGGCTGCCCCATCCCTGGAAGTGTCCAATGCCCGGTTGCACAGGGCTTGGAACCACCTGGGATAGTGGAAGGTGTCCCTGCCTGATTTTTACAGTCTCTTCCAACCCAAACCATTCTATGATTCTGTTATAAATCTCTCGTAAGACATTTCCAGACTTTGTTTTGGTATTTTCATGTAAGTTTGTTTGCATCATTTGCCCATAATGAGTCACCTATTCAATAAAATTAGTTTAACCAGTAAATACAAATATCTAATTTTTCTACCAATCAGCTGAACTTCACTCCAAAAACATCTGAGCTGGTGCTGCAGCAGGTTCCCCCTCATCTTTGCATCCTGGGATGCTCTGGTGACACGGAGAATTTCCCTTTCCTTCCACAGCAAAGCAGCTTTGTCGGAATCACTGCTGAGAATGAGAAAATATTTCATATGGATATCATGTGCAAGGTACCCAGACCCTGCTTACCTAATCAAAACCACAGCAGCTTGTACTCAAATCTTGTTTGGGACTGACCAAAGAGGCTGGGAAGGCTACTTTCAATGCCCACTGTCAAATATCCACTGTCCTTGCTCCGAGCCCAGCTGGCTGGAAAACTCCAGGGCTCTTGAGGCAGTGCTGTCAACCAGACATGTGCTGTGACAGAAAAATAGGTCAGAGTCATCATGTTGTGGTCTGATTCCCAGTGTGTAGCCAAAGGCATTTCTGTGACTGAGTCTTTAAATATGGGGGGGAAAAAAATGGAGATGAACCTTAGGGATGCTGCAATAAGCACCGTGACATTTTGGCAGCACGGGACTCCTTTGGACTCCTTTGGTCATGGGGCCTCCTGGAAACAGCCAAACATTCCAGGAATGGCTGTGGGGAAGTGCCTGGAGCATTTTAGCCAAGACGAAGCTCTTGGACCTGAAGCAGAGCTCTTCAAAGGCACAAAAGGAAACCTAACTCCTCTTGAATTTCATGCTTTGGAAAATCTACCTAGCCATAGTATTTTTTGCTTGACAGGCAAACTTAGGCTCAGGTTTCTCCTTTTTAAAATAAGCTTGACAAACTAATTAATTAAAAAAATCCAGCTATCATGTTCTGCTCTTGCATGTGACACAGTAACCATTAAGGCATTAGGAGATAAATTTATCTGAGCTCCAAGGAGGAAGTTCCAGGTTGTACCTGGTTTACATTAAATAGTAGGTCAACCTGGTAAAGTATAAAGTTAAGCACACAAATAAGTCTCACCAGGACTAGGGAAAACATTAATGTGATTAAATATGTCATTAAGTGATGACTCAGAAGAGCCAGACTAGAGGACACCGCAGAAATACTCCAGATTTATTTCCTCTATTCTTCTGTCTGGATGAACACATCCAGGGGTTCAGGCACACCACAGAATCCAGGTAAATCCTGCAGAACCTGAAAGGCAGAATGACAAAACACAGTGCAGACAATGTCCATGACCTGGCAGATAAAGACTGACCTGCAGAAGAACTGATTTAGCTGTGAATTTTCCATCAGGTGAGCTCTTTGATCCTGGCTTTCCATCCCAGGTCTAAGAGGCAGAGTAGGTAACTTCATGGCCCTTTAGGGATCTGTTGGATACTGGACACATTTAAACCTAATAGACTTACATGTTATTTAGGTTTATTCATTGTAAGGCCTGGAGGAAATAATTCTTGGGTTTATCACTCAAATGTATATAATTTAGGAAAAAAAGAAAAGTGTGATTAAAAAAATTCTGTAGATGGAAAATCAAATACAAACCTTAGAAATTGGTTCCTGGGATTGACAGTTCTTATTGTTGGAAAAATAAATAAATAAATAAACAAATATTGTTTCTAATAAAAATTTGTCAGTCTCAATTTTTTTCATGTGCAATCTTATTTTGGCCATGTCAGGTAAGCAGAATATCCTTCTGTCATCTTTTGATGCCCTACCAGAGTCACCCCTAAGCTATTTCCTTGCTTTTCTATACATCTTGAGGGCCCTTTAAGCCTTTCAGTGCAAGCTATATATTTAAATCCTTTCACCAGTCCTGTGACTCCCTCCAATTTATTAACACTTCTTCCATTTGCCCTCTAAACCCCTGGAAGATATTCTCCAAAATTTTTGCTTCCTGGGCTGCTGTGCTGCACAGTAAATGTGAACAGAAAATCTTCATTCCTCAAAAGATAGATGTACAATATATATTAAATATTGATTGCCTGCGATGAGCACAGCAACCAATCAAGGGTCCCACTACCCCAATCTCTTCTTTCTTTGGCCATTCCCAGATTTCCCCATCACTTGCAGACAGTAGTAACATTTTTTCTGCAGAATATCAGTAAAAGAGGTTGAAGTATAAGACCAAAACAACTCTGCAAAGCACCACTAGAAGCACAGGAGCTCAGTGAACTGTCTCCTGTTGCAATTAGAGTTTGAGATCTATCAAATGTCTTGTTCTTAGCAGATTTTATGTATGCCAAGTGGATTTAATCAGCTTAAAATACCTTGTGCTACTGATACCTTTATAAAGTGCCAGCTCTATTAGCACTGTTGTCCCTATCAACAGGGAAAAGGTAAGTTTACTTTGACAGGATCTCCTTTCCATGAACCAGTGCTGATTGGTATTGACTGCATTAGTGTCTTTATTAATCTGGTACATTTGAACTGATGTACTTATCAGCAGTTTATTATTGTGCTAGAATTGATACAGTCTCCAATTGTAACTCGCAGACACTCTGGAAATAATGAAATCCAATACTAATAGCCCTCGGGCAGCTTGGTGAAAATCCTGGGGTTCAAGTTATCCATTTAGCTTGAGTCACTTGCTGCTTAATGACCACAACAAGTATTGGTGGAGCGGAGGTATTTAATTTTCAGCACACAATAAGACTCTGTCACTGGGCTGTTTCACTAGTACAGCACAGAGGTACTCACTGAACAGTTCTTCCCTCTGTCCTTTTGCCTCCTTTACCAATATCCTACAATTTCTGACTGCTCCTTTTTACTTATTGTTAAAATAATCTTTTCTTTCCTCTGAATGTGCCAAGTTTGACTCAGTGAGTGGGCACACAGACATTACCCTACAGGTAGGGCATATGCATTTTGGGGCAAAGGCAAAACATGCTTCGCTGAATTTGTAATTATCAGTCACATATTTCCTTAAATTCTTTCTCTTTACTTATTTGGCTTGTAAATTATATCAGCCTTAGGAATCTGGCCATTTTTGGCAGCTCAACATGCATGTAGTGTGCCCATATATGTGTGTGTACATGCACGTGGATTTTCTCCTCAATCTGCTGCTTTTTGTGTGCACATTAGAAAATCTGCATACTCCCAGTTCAACTCCTGCTTCTGTTTAATTCAGGCAGTAAAGGAGTAGCTGGAGATGTCCTAGGAAGATAAAGGAGCTGGGTTCAGGAGCCATAAAAGCCAAACATCTGCTGGAAAGCAGGACACTCCCCCCATGGCAGAAGCTGGTGCTGGATACCTGCCAGCTTCTCCTGCTTTCCCACACCAGGATTTTTTCAGCTGTCCCTGCTGCAGCAGCAACAACTTTAACTTGCAGAAGAGAACAAGGACTCAGAGGTGTCTCAGAGGGGTGTTCCCCCCATTCCCATGTGCTGCTGGGAACTTCTTAAAACTTCTTAGAGCTTTGTTGTTAGAATTGATATTCATAGAAATATAAATTCCTGTGTATATTCCTCTTTTCCTTACCTGATGAATCAAATACTTGTCCCCTGACTGGGAATGCATTTTGCTTCCGTGGAGAAGGAGCTTCAGAAGTAGACCAGGTTAATTACAGGTATGACCTCAAGGTTCAAGGTTCAACAGTCAGTATAAAGGAACATCCTTCCTTTGGAAAAATCAGTGCTGGGTTGGCCAGTGTTGGAATAAAGACATATCTGGGCAACATACCTGAAGGTAACCACCCCCTGGGCCACTGGGATCCCTCTCCAGGCAGCACCTGTAGTTGACCTACAGGTAGTGCAGCAATAAATTTAAATGAAATGGTTATATTTAGATTTTTTTTTTGTCTGTGAGCTGAATCTCATCCCACCATGCCTTATTTCAAGCCCCAGTTTACCCTTAAATTATCATGTCTACACCCTGTTATTCTGAGTACAGCCCTTCAAAGACCTCTGCTAACCAAAGGTGTCTCACCACCACCTTGGTGTCCTCTCCCCTTCTCATGCTTTCCATGGGTTCCTGATTCCTGTTTGTTTTGGAAAAATCCACGTTTCTCAGATGCCCCAGACCAGCCCTGTGATTCCAGCTGGACTTGGATCCTATCCCATCCGTACAGGACACCAAAGCTGGCACTGCTTGAGCTTCACCAAATACCTTGGCCTTAGAGGACTCGAAGCATTGATATTTGACGCAAGATGTGGGGACAGCCCCGATTCATGATGACACTCAGTGAGCATCCCAAGAGCTTTCCTAAGCCATTGGGTGTCATCAGTAACGTCAACAAGAAAAAGGTCAGCGCATTTTGTGGGCAGATCTCTGACCTCCTGGGCAGCTCATGATTTCCCAACGCTCCTGTGCTGCGACAGGAGTGATACATTAACTTGATAAGCTTGTGCAGGTTTGGCCTGAGGAGTCTCTCCAGCTGTCTATCTTCTGCTGTTCTTTTTCTTGTTAGACCTGCGAAGAAACTGAGTTTTCAGAGAATTCTATTGTTGCTGTAAAACATAATTTGCTCTGCTGCAGAGCAAGCCAGGCAGAGTGAGCTGTGACTCTTTTCCTTCCTTGCTGGCTGCCTATCTGGCATCACTTTCCCTCATAAGCTGGGCTCTTAAGTGGAGACAGTGCATCCAAGGTAAGGATATTACCTCAAACCTCCTCTCTATAAATAGGCCTGGCTGCTGCCCCGAGGTTGCTTGTTCTGCTGTCAGAATATGGCTAAATGGCTACTTACGAATTCCAACATGTGCTTGATGTGGAGATTACAGCTGCTATCCAAAACAAAGGAGCTTTCTCTCTCACAACGTGCTGCTCCCTTTATGAGGCAGTTTGGAAAACTCTGGTCTCTTGAGAGGGTTTAATCCATGCCCTGGTGCTTCTTTTGTGTGAGGACAACACAGCTTCCTCCAGACCTAAATGAAAACAGGACCCTTGAGTGTCTGTCAGAGTATGTTTGGTGCCCTGAAAATCACAGGGGAGGAAAGGTCTGATCCCTGGGGGGTTCACCTGTGAAGCAAAACGAAAAGATGCAGGGTTATGTCAGCACAGCACAGGATGGTGAGTGCAGGGATGCCAACCTGGAATGGCCTCAGTGCAAGAGTGTGGCATTGCCTCTGTACCCCCCAGGAGCCAAAGGAAAGATGCTTGGTTTGGGCTCAGGACTGTGCTGATGTCTGTGAGTTGTGATTAGCTGAAGGTAGTTAATGAATATTGGTTGGTACAAAAAGGTGAGGTTTTGCAAAGAAAATAATTTGTTCAGTGCCCCTGCACAGCTGCGTTGTCACACAGGGGCTTTAACAGAGCCAAAGAAAGCTCTGCTTTTCTTGTACTTTGTCCTTACACTATTTTTTCCTGCTTGAGGCAGTTTTCAAAGGAAGTGGGAATGGCTGTGTTCCCTTGATGGATGTGGGAAGTGGGAGATGAGGTGAAGGGGTGTTTCCTCCTGTCCCCCAGCAAGTCCAGGCAGGATTTGAAGCAGGCTGCCCCACCACACATCCTGTGATAGAGGAGAACTTCCCTCACACTGAGGCATCATGGCAAAGCCTAAGCATGACACAGCAGCAGCAGCAGCTCCTAAATACTTGGAAAGCCTTGTCCTTGCTGGTGTGGTGGGGCTGAAGCATGGCTAACGCAGAAACAACTTCCCTTTGAGTTCTGGCAATGGAATTTGGGTGTGATTTATTCACGTATGCTGGGTTGGCATCTCCAGCTGCCGTGGCGACTCTACAAAAAAATATAATTAACTTTCTCTCTTGGCAGCCCCAAGGCAGATGGCCATCACGGGCCCGGCAACAGCAAGCCAGATGGCACGGGGAAGGCAGTGGCTGAGGGGTGGCCGTGCTTCCCGACCCACCAGCTTTGCCACGGGAGCTGGGTATATTCTGTGGGTGGCCAGTATTTATATTTGCTTGTAAATTACGGCCCTCAAAATGCTAAATGAGTCTGGCTGCAGCCTCAGAGCACAGCCTGGCTCCTGTGGCCACAGGTTTGAGCCATGCAAGCGGAGCCACGCTCACCTCCCGGTACAAAAGAGTCCTTTGTGCATGTTCTCCTGCTCCTCAGGCGTGCACTCCTCGGCTACTCCGATGTCCCGTTGCCTCCAGCCGTGCCAGTGCTTGTGACTCAGCTGGACTCAGCCACCTAGAGCTCTTAGCTATCAATCATGACACCTACCACTTGTCTCTTGCCATCTGCTCTCCTCTTTTCTGACATCTCCAGAGCTTTGCTCCTCACCCACATGCCATTTGGTTCCACGTCTCGTGGAAAGCATCACCCGGGCAATGCTTCCCTGCTCTCACCACTGGAGCTCCTTGCTCTGGTGGGAGGAAAAAGTGGCTCTTGATGATGGGAATGCTGATGGTCTGCCTGTGTTTCAGCCTCCACTGTCAAGTCAATGCCAGCAGCAGCCAACACCTCTCTCCACCTACAGCATCCTAAGGCAGGGTGCACAGCCTGAGTCACTAAACAAGGATTGCAATCATTTCAGGGAGAGAGGACTCATCGTTCAGGCTCTGCTGATATTGCCTTTAGCACTCAGCCTGGAGTGCTCCCATGTCCTCGATTCCCCCACTGGATGTGGCTGTGTCAGTGCCTCAACCTTGCCACATGACATGAGAGGCAAACCTCAGCTCCCACCTGTGACCGTGTGCTCAGCTTCCTTCCCGCTGCACTCGTGTCCCAGCCAGGGTGACAAGCAGCTTCAATTTACTGGGTCCCAGGGGGTTTCATTTTGAATGTTTTATGCAGCCAGGGCACGGCTGAGGTCCTGGGGGCCGTAGCATCTCCTCCATCCTGAACATGTTTGTAGGCGTGGCAAGGCTGTGCAGGGCATGTCCTTGGTGTGAATAAACATCCAAAGGGATGTACTTTGCCACTTCTCTCGCACTAATGCAGCTCTTGTTAGCTGATGATTTTTGATGGAGATGTGTGTGCACTAATGGGAGATTGCCAGGCTAGAAGTAATTGAAAAAAAAAGTTCCTTTCAGCATGTTATAATCATTCTGAATTATTAAATAGGACAGAATTTTTAAAGTCTAATTCACTTTTCCATTATTTATGCTGTCTGCTTCAGTTTTATTCTGTCTTTTGAGAGTTATGAATCCACCAGAAAGTTTCACTTTTGGGTTGTGATGATGTCGGTGTTGGAGGCTGCCAAAACTCCAACGCTGCTCATCTGAAAACCCCGTATGAGGGCTGCACCCGTCCCCATTTCCATGCACAGCACTTAAATTTCAAGCCCTTTTTAGCACTGCACCTACAATGGAGGAATTTTTCCAGTTGCAGCAAGAGGCCACTGAGGATCAGAGAAAAAAGTCAACACATCAAAGGTGCAGGGCAGGGAGCAGCACATGGGCAGATCTGTCCTGCAGTAGGTATGTGATCAAACAGATAAGTGTCCATGCCTTCAATCAGCGCTGTCTTCCAGCCCCTGCTAATACATCCCAGCTCTAGCTGCAGCCTCTGCTTCTTAAATGCTCTGAAACAAAAGGGTTTTAAACCGTAATTTACTGTTTCTTTTTTTGACATATTTCTAAATCGGTTCAATATGGTGGTGAACCGCTAAACTGAAGTGTTTGACTTGCTTCCAAATCGAAGTGATCATAAAAAAAAAAAAAAAAAAAAAAAAAAGGAAAGGTGGGGGGGGGAAGAGAAAATGCAAGGAAAAGAGAAGTGCTCTGCTAGTTTGAATCAGTCACCCCTGCACTGTGATTTAAAACCAGTGGAGCACTTCAAGTTTTCATAAGCACTTAGCTTTGGAAGCAGTCCGAGCCCCGAACACGTGCGTTTGCGGAATCATTTACCATTATTAGAGAGTTTGAATGGTGCTTGAGCTCTCCCTCTGCCCCGATAAGCACTCCGGCTGCCTGTGATTAGTAGGGTGGTTTCAAGCTTGTGCACAGTTGAGGGTGATTATTTTCAAGCGTGCCATCGCCTGTCCCTATCTCCAAAGATCTGAGATCTTCCAAATTCATTAATTCCTTCAGCTCATCTGAATGGAAATTACTAACTAGACGTGGTTCCCTCAGTGCAATTTTACAAAGTGTGTCACAGAGAATAATAAATGTTTGCAGCCAGGGCAGATGGAGCAATAACGTGCATGCCACAGAGCACTCCTGTGCTGGGTCAGACCTGTTATTAAGATATGTGATTGTGGAGACTCTGTGCTTCAGCCACGGGCTGGGAAGTTCTGGTTTTCGATGCCCCAGTGCTTGCTTTGAGCTGGAAAGGGCAGAAGGACAGTGCTTGATATTCCCATGTGTTTTATAGCTTTGTGTTGTGCTGCACTGATGGACAATACTTGGCTAAGCTAAGCCCAGGGTTTTGCACCAGCACAGAGGAAGTCAAGGAGGTTGTCAGATGAAGCTGTGCAAAGAGCTGATCTTTCAGGTTTGCTGGCTGACCCAAGCAAGTTTAAAAAAAAAAAAAAAAAAAAAAAAAAAAATTGTGTGAATTCAGGTTGACTAAAGATGGAAATGTTTTGCTTTTCTGAGCTAAGGAAAAATCTGAAAGAAACAACCCTGTTTCTTGTTTTTCACTTGTTAAGCTTTTTGGTTGCTAACTGCTTGCAAATTTTGCAAGAAAATTCTGTTGCAATAAGAAAAATGGAATTGCTTCGACTTGAAATCATCTCAGCAATTTCCCTCAGGTCTTTTGGCGAGGTGGTAAAAAACAACAAAAAAACGCAAACACAAATTCCTACTTTTCCATGGAAATTTTTGGCTAGCGGAAAGACCACATGGTCCAGTGTAAAAAAGACATGAAATGTCCAAATTTGTGCATGAAGCAATCTGGGTCAGTGACGCTGCTGCAGCCCAGCTCCCTGTGAGGGCTTTGCAGGAGCCCAGAGCTCTGCTGCTGCCGGCAGGGAAGATGCCGGGAGTTTGAACTTTCGAGAGGGTCCCTAGATTCCTCCATGTGGAAAATCAGAACAATCTGCTGGCAAAGAGGTCAAACTGGAGGCATAAGAAAGATAATCCCACCCCTACCTCCTCCCAGACGTGCAGCCAATGATCTCCGGTGCCCTGGCCCAATCCAGAGCTCCCCTAGCCCATCTCAGGACATCAGGAACTGGCTTGGCTCTAAAAAGGAAAAAGAGAGGGAGTTTTCCCTGGCAGACAAAGGATGGGAGTGATACCCTCCGTGCCTCTGGGACCACCAGGCCCCCCGTGCAAGGGGCTATTCTCTGTGCTATCCAAGCAAGGTTTGAGTGCTGTGAGGATCAGGCAGGAGTCCCCAGCCCGCCCTGGCTCTTGGCCAGGTGTCATTTCGTGATGGCTCCACTCTTTGCTGACTGGTTTGCAGAAGAAGGGTTAGGGGAGGACCAGGTGTTTGGATGTCCCTGCTCCCTGGGAGGTTGCAGTCCCAGCTGATCCCACTTCTCCAAGGCTCAACCTTGGGCTCCTGTGCCCAGCCCACGCTCTGTAGAAACAGGTGTCTCCAAAGGATGGTCCTGGTCCCCTGTTCTCAGGTGAAATTACTGTCTCTGTTGCCTGTAAATATTCAGCTACCTGAATTTCAATCTTTCCTTCAAAATACTTGCATGAAAAACTTCTGGGGTTGGGTTTTTTTTGTTTTGTTTTTGTTTGTTTCCTGTTCTGGTTTGGTTTGGGTTGTTGGTTTGTTTTTGTTTTTTTTTTTTGCAAGAGCAAATTCAGAAAATATTTTTGAGAGGAATGCCCAAGTAAAACCTCAAAAACATTGATTTTACACATCCAATATTTCAGTGTCCCAAAGAAATGCATAGCAGAAGGTCTCCCATACCTTTGCGAGAAAATAAAACAATTTTGGGCCAGACCTAGCAAGCATTTCTTGAAAGGAGAAAGTCATTTGTTTACAAACTGCCCTGATATTTGATAAACCACTGAGAAACTGGAGCTGAAGAGAGTTAATGCTTTTTGGAAATACAAGAAAGAGTTTGGAAGATCAAGACAGAGACATGATAAAGGGTGACAACCCTTGGGTAGCTGTGCTGATGTCTTTAATTACAGGACTGCAGGAGGGAGCGAGGGCAGAGGTTCCTGTGCTGACCACTGGCTGCCTGGATGATGCTGTTACAGCTGTTTCCCACCTCTGTGCCTCAGTTTCCCCTTCTTCAAGTTGGAGGCTGGGATTCAGTCCTGCCCTGCAGAAGCTTTGAGCTGTGCTTGCACCTTGCTGTAAGTTCTAAGAAGTTTGTGGTATTGTGGGGGTTTTTTTCCCTCCTAGATGACTGGGTCTCTTTTGTCTCATTTTACAATCCTAATGGAAGGGAAAAATGCACTTGAATTTGTTCTGGAAGGGGAAAGTCGTTCTCATTATTAAGCTGTTATTTTTACGAAGCTGTACCTCGCAGGCCCTCAATACTTATGTTATAGTCATCAAAACCCAGGATGAGATCCCATAAACCATTCTTTATAGTAACCAGATGGTCATCAAGGCTGCAGAGGTACCTGACAGTGCCTATTACAGGGAAACACCTGCACAAACCTTAACCCCCTCTGTGCCAGCCCTGCCAGTGGGGTGACCTCTCCTGCAAAAGCTGGGTAGTTATTTGGGGGGGATATTGTCACAACCCCCCCTCCCCAGACCCATTAACCAAAGCTGTCCTGTCAAAGGGATGTGTCCCCAGCCCTGACTCCTTCCCTTTTATTTTTAACCCCTTCTTTGAGCATAATGTGAGTAGGTGGAATAGCTGCTCCAGCCTTCCTGCATCTATTAGAAAACTTGGTTGAGTTTTTCTTGTCTTTCTGCTTTATTTCTGGGAAATGCCACTGGGAGGGCTCTTTGGCAGGACCCCAGCTCACTGTGGACAGGGCTGTGGGCTCACATCACCTCTGAGAACCTTCCTGCTGGCAGAAGATGCTGGGTCCCACCAGCCTTCCCCATGACACTCAGTGCAGCCCCTTTTGGAGTCCTCTTTCCTCCCAACTTTGGGGTTGTTGGCTCACCTGTGATACCCAAAATGAGCTTGTGTGAGTGTCAGGACAGTGTTAACTTGTGTCACCGTGCCCAGGAGCAGTCAGCAGGCAGTCCCTGGGTCAGGTTGGCCGGCTGATGGCAGGAGGATGTTCAGAGGGAATGCTGAGCAGAGGATATCCCACAAAAAGCATAACCCATCCAGGCATGTCAGTGCACTGACAGCCTCTACGTGACTAATAATTCCTAATAGCAGCAGGTTCACAGCACCTGGTGTGGCAGGGAGGTGCTGTTACTGAAAGGCTTGTTTCATCTCTCCTAAAAATCAGAGATAGACTGGTTTTGCCTTCTAAACCAGTAATTAAGCAGAACTGGTAAAAAAAAAAAAATAAACTGAAGCCCTGTAAGGAAATACACATTATTGGCTTTGCAAAGCTGGTTTGAACCTGTTTTGATCCATGTGTATCCCAGCCTCCTTACAACATCCTGCAGCAGCCAAACACTTGATTAAAATAATATTGTTCAAATCCACCCTTTCAGGAGAGACAACAACTTCTGAGAAACAATTACGTTTTATTTCATATTATTCCTTTTTGCTCAGAATGAGCTTTTATAACTGTGAAAGCAACATCCCCCAACCACAGCATTAAACTCTGTGGCTTCTGAGCAAGGGGGAAGCACTGGGGCTCTTGCAGTCCCCTTCTTCCCTGCCAACCTGATGTAACCTTCATTGATGTGCCACTGTTCTGCATTGCCCAATTCCACTTGAAAAACAAACAAAAAAAAAAAAAAGTGAGAAAAGGGGAAAAAAGTGAGAGAGAAAAAAAAAAAAAAGAAAAGCCCTTACTCGTGGGTTCTTTCCTCAGAAAGCCACACCAGCTCCGGTTCCCAGAGGATGAGTCACGCGCTGACGTCCAGCATCCTGCCTCTCACCCCGAGCCCAGGGCAGGACGGAGGAAGGGCGAGAGAACCTTCAGAGTTCCTTCTGTAACCTCACCTCGGTGTGCTGGCAGTGGCCGGGGGTGTGGGGATGCCGTGCTGAGCACCATGGAGGGGGAAGTGCAGCCCATCCCTCCCCCAACACCTTCCCAATGGGATCACCCCTCTAAATAATAAACATGAGCAAGCAGGGGTTTTTTGCCCTTAAGCAACAGGTGTGCTATTATCCTAAAAAAGGGCACTAAATGGCTTGGGAGATTCCTGTAATAAGTAGTTATCTCTTCTTTCTGCAGTTTTTAAATCGTGTAGGTGTCTGTTTTCATTATTTGGTTACAGATATGCACTACTGATTTCTTTGGTCTAAATGCTCAGGAGTGACTTTCTAGCCTCAATTTTTTGATGTCTGGTGAGTATTGATGCTGCCACTGGTGGAGTCACCATCCCTGGAGAGATGTAAAGGACATGTAGATGTGGCACTTGGGGACAGGGTTCAGTGGTAGCCTTGGCAATGCTGGGGGAATGGTTGGACTTAATGGTCTCAGAGAGCTTTTCCAACCTTAGTGATTCCGTGATTCTGTCTGTCCCCTAAAAATCATGGGTTACATTTGAAAAGCACAGTCAAAAGTGATTGGAGCGATTATTCATCTTTGGGGACATTTTTGAGGGTACTTTGGTTGCCATAAGTTGAAAGAATTTCAAGGTTGCCTGTCCATGCCCTGCCTTTCCAACCTCTACCTCTCCATGCCCTGCCTTGTGCCTCCATCCTTTCCTTCTCCATCCTCTGCTTCTCCATCCTCAGCCCCACAACAGAACTTCCTTTACTCACACCCTTTCCACTGGTGACACTTCCAGCCCACCAGCTGCCCCTCAGAAACGCTCTTTAATATCTTTAATCCACCACAGAAGGATGACTTTGCATCTGTCCACCAGCATCTCCACTTCTATTGTAAACTGGGCCTTCAGGCACTTCCTGAAAATAGTTGATGGCTCAAGTCCCTTCCTGAGCAATCAAGTGCTGTGAGCTATCTGGGTTGGAAAGTGCAGATATCCAGAAACAAGGAACAGTGGAAAGTGTTGATTTCCAGGCTATTTCAGTGTGATATCAAAGCATGATGGAAAAATAGAGGATTGGGTGTTGCCAGTGCTTTTGAGCTTAGGGCTGGTCCCTATAAATAGAAACACCCAAAATTATTCTTAGAAACTGAGTCACTAGTTCTTAATATTTCTAGTAAGTCAGTGGGAGTTGTGCTTCTTAGGACAGAGGCAAAAAGTGTGTAGGCCCACACAAAATAAATCAGCTTCTAAAAGCAATTTCTGGCCCTTTTGCTCTTGAGCAATGTTATCCCAAACAGGAAGATTTGTTTAACAGTGAGATAACTCACCCAGATCAGCTGTTCACAGCCCTTTTTAGCCATAAAGGCACGCACTCAGGTCCTTCCCCACAACCCCTGGCTGCTCCTTTTTGCAGTTACCAAGCTTTTCTGTTGAGTTTTTGCCCCCAGGGGCACCTCAGCCTTGGTGAAAGCACTGGCCAGGGTGGGGTGAGGGGGTGGAAGAGGAGGAGGTGGTCTGTGAAGCCTTGGGATTAGGGAGATGGTGTGGGTCCAGGTGTGTTGCAAAGGGAAATGTGGTGGCATCTCATTGTGCAGCGTTTAGAATCATGTATGGGCCAAGTCTGGGTGTCCCAACACTTTATTAGGGAAAGGTTCTTCACTCAGAGGGTGGCTGGGCACTGGAACAGGCTCCCCAGGGCAGTGGTCACAGCACCAAGCCTGACAGAACTCAAGAATTATTTGGTAAATGCTCTCAGGCACATGGTGTGACTCTTGGAGGTGTCCTGTGCAGG
Organism: Corvus hawaiiensis; assembly: GCF_020740725.1. Taxonomy (NCBI): domain Eukaryota; kingdom Metazoa; phylum Chordata; class Aves; order Passeriformes; family Corvidae; genus Corvus; species Corvus hawaiiensis. Next base: position 4,953,972 of record NC_063213.1, on the reverse strand, counting down.
GCCAGGAGCTGGACTCGATGATCCTTGTGGGTCCCTTCCAGCCCAGGATTTTTTTTGAACAGCAGCATTTTCTGTTGTCCATCAGTGAGTGTGTGTCAGCACAACTGCAGAGCCCAGGCGTGATTTTTACCTTGTTTTCTGCCTTTTCCTCCTTGGCTGCAGCCACACATGTTCAAATTGTGCCTCCTTCACGCCGAGAGGGAAGCAGGGAATTCCCTGCCACTCTTGCAGTGCTGACTGCTGCATCTGGTCTGCAAAAGTCACTCTATTCACACAGGCAGGAAGAGGATGAGTAACAGAGCCCCAGAAGTTCTTCCTCTCTCAGATTTATGGTCCTTTCCCTGTGTGAGGGCTAAGTTCTTTCCCTGAGCAAAATTCCTAAATCAATGGCTTGATTAATAGCTGAGAAACATTTTCCCACCAAGTCGGGAAGGACTTTTCACACATAATTAGCTAAAAGAGCCAGAGAAGACATACAGATCTTTAAAATGTATATTATTGTTTTAAATTGTATAAAGTAATCAGTTTTATGAGTCAGATGAATAAAACAACCTTCTTGGGTGTTCAGTCACACAAAGGAGAGCAAAATACAAAACAAAAGGTCTGAGACGATACTCTGTAAGTCAGAGCTCTTAATTCACTGCATGCCAAGATATGTGACTAATGACTATCTCAAATTGCATAAAGACCTGAACTGGTAGAGTTCACCTCAATTTCCTCCACCTTAACTAGTGCATCTCTGATAAGCAGTGTGTGTGCATTAGAAAATGGGAATAAGCTAAACCAGAACATTCCTTGTCTGAGTTACACACAGGATGGGGGAACGTGGGGGGAATCTCTCAGAAATTAGTCTGTCTGTAGTGCGTTTCCCAGAGTGACTCCTGTTCAGACAAGCATAACATTTGCAATTTCCCTCTAACATTTTTCAGTGGGTTGGGGTTTCTTTTGTTGAAAAAAACCTCAGCAAAAAAACCCCCCTGATCTATTCAGAATACAAGGCTGGGTCAAGATTGGATTTTAGAAAGTCTGATGCTACAAGAAATTTCAGTTTCAGTTGTAGTGACACCACATTGTGTTAGAGGATGCAGGACACAGGGATAAGACAGTGTTTCTGCCTTTGCAGGAGAAAATACATGCCACATCTGAGGTCTTTGTGCAACTGAAATACAGATAATCACCACAAGAGAAGAGTAGGAGGTGGAAATTGTGGTGGATGCATTTTCATGGATTTCAAAGCAATGCTTGGGTGAAAACTGGATTTTTTTGTCAGAAATGCCCAGGTGTGGTCAGGGTATTGACAGCTCCAGGGGCCAGTGGGGAACAGCGACTTATCTTTCAGCTAAACCAGACCTGCTTCTCCTCGCAATTCCTGACCACTCCAAGAGGTTCACAGGACTGCCTTGGCCAAAAAGAGATGGTTTCCTGCTGGCAAGACAGGAAGTTACTCCCTTTGAAGCTTGTGGAGCAGAGAAATTAATCCTTTGGTAGAGATCCATCTGGCCTTAGCTCCACGTCCTCACCTTCCCTGTGGCCATGGTTGTCTAACAGAAGAAGCAAATGGCCTCAAGTTGCACCAGGGGAGGTTTAGATTGCTTATAGGGAAAAATTCTTCACTGAAAATGTTGTCAGGTATCATAAGGGGCTGCCCAGGGCAGTGGTGGAGTCACCATCCCCGAAGGTACATAAAAGATGTACAGCTGTGGTGCTGAGGGACAGGGTGGACTTGGCACTGCTGGAATTGATGATCTTAAAAGTCTTTTCCAACCTAAACAATTGTATGGTTTCATGCTCCTGTAATTTAGGAGGTCTGTCCTTCCCCTAGTGCCCAAAGTGTGGTGAGCAGACAATCTCTGATTCCCACTCAGCTGGACACCAGCATCAGGGAGGGGAATATCTTAACTCAAGGACACCCAGCTGCCAACTCAAGATTTGACCAAGGATAATGAGATTTTGGCCAAATCTTCCTGGCAGACTCAAGGCTTTGCACACAGCCCGAGCAAGCTGAGGGTGCAACTTCTTAAGGTGGGAACGTGACAAACCACCAGGTGTTCATGAATACATTGCATCAAATGAGAAAGCTCACACTGAACACAGATCTGGGCGGGGTTAAACCTGACACAGAACCAAGAGCTTGGTTCCTTCAGAGGGACAAGGTCTGGGTTGAACGTTTCTGCTGTTAACATGCCCTCCAGCACTCCAGAACTCCAGAATTTGCTCCAACACGAAAAAAACCCATTCACCTCGTCACGTGTTACAGCCCAGCACCTCTGCCAGCTGCAGGGACACTGCCATGGTCAGGCCTGAGAGCACAGGATATCAGGCCGGGTTTAGCTGCCCACTTGTGGAGGAGTCACAGTCTCTCTTGATGAGATCTCCAGTGACTGCAAAGGGAGACCAGGGAGACTTGCTCAGATGGGCAATTTGGGTGTCTGCTCCTGTCGAATGAGTCACACCTGAAACATTCAAAGGCATCCTACCTGCTGCAAACAAGCAGCCTTTCCCATGAAACCTCCTGTTTGCTATTCTGACTCTGGCACCACATCTGATTTTGCATGATAGAAATCAAGTCTGTGCTTACTTTGGTGCGATGAGTGTTGTTTATCAAATCAGTTCATTTCTCTATGCGCAGTAAATTTCAAGCTGTTTGTGACAATTACAGTTTTGTGTGGGAACGCCACAGAAGCCCAAGGAATAGCCTCAAACTGAAAGAAATTTATCTTCTGCTACAACCCACTGATGATCAGAGGAACGCACCAGGAAGAAAGATGAATGCCCAGGGTTGGAGATAACTGCACATAATCCCCTGGGTTGTATTCCAGCTCTGGAAATTCAAGCCAGAATTTGGATTTTTGTGCAGAAAACAATTTAATAAATTGTTTTTTCATTTCCTGGCAGTTTTTCCCAGCTAAATTGCTTTGTAATCCCCTCTCACATCCACTGGTGGAGGGGAAAGGAATCCTGTTGAAAGGGTAGACAAGCACAGAGGGAAAGAAAAAAGACAGTGGTCAGAAATTGTAACTCCACAGCACAAATTCAGAGCAAACAAGACAAGGAGAGAGGATGGCATCCCTCCCCTGTTATACAGTCACCACGGTGGGGAAGGTGAGGTAAAACTGGGTGGGTCTCAGCCCCGAAGCATCCCAATGGATGCTGCTGACCTTTGCAATCCCTTTCCTGGTCTCCCTGTCTTTTTGCTCCTCTTTTCTGCACATCCCCAGAAACCAGCAGCACTGCTCAGGATACTACAAGAGTATTTTGTGTAGAGTGTTCCTGTTGTGATATGGTGGAACCACAACGTTTAGTTTGGCTGGTAAGACATGGCAGCGTGATCTGCTGTGCTGAATATCTCCTGAAATCTGATTAGCAACGCATGACACTGGATCTGGGCAACACTTATTGAATCAAGTGAATTTAGATGGTTAAAAATGACCTTTCCCCTAAATTAAAGATTCATAGCATCATCTTATTGTGACCTTTTTTTATTTTCCAGCAAAACAGACCCCAAACAACAACAGCAGCAACAACAAAAATACGTTCCATTTTCATTCACCCTCGCTCTCTTTTTTTTTGCAAACAACAAGAAAGAAGTTTTCTGTGTGTGAAAAACTAAATGGATGGATGTTTGCACTGATGCAGCTGAAAAATGTCACATTAACAAATAGCTTTTGTCTAAAAATTGTTGAATGAAAAGATTTACTATTCTGCTCATGAAAAGATCTCTATGTGGATAAATAATGCTATGTAACTGCTCCTAACTGCTGACTGCCTTTACAATACAACCGGCTCCCCGCAGCAGGGAAGGGCACAACCTATGAATGGATCTTGTCCTGCCTTGGGCAACTTAGATGAGGGATAGCTTAGGATGTAAGAGATTTGCTTGTGGGGAACTCCAGGCATGTCTTCTCTGGGTGGTCTCCTCCGAGTGTTTTGAAGAAGGCTTTGCTTTCAGGAAGGCTGCCATCATTTTACTTAGACTCCAAATGTCACTGCTGTGCTGTTCTGCAGGAGAGGGCTGGCATTCCATGTCCTGGGACTGTGGTAACCAAGCCCTGGGGCTACACAGACCTGAACTCCCTCCTGGTTTCTTCCAAGTGCCTGTCCAAGTGATGTTTTTTGTATGTTTGTTTGCTTGTTTTCCCAAAAGAGTAGCCCCAAAACAAGTCAGGCAAGGAGCAAATGCCAACATGGTTTTTTAGCTCCTGTTAGACCAAAAGACTTGAGCCTGTTACAAAGGGACATAACCTGTGAAGGTTGTGGGACCTGCTGGGGAAATGCCATGGGAGTTTTGCAGCAGGGTGACCTACACTCTGGCAGAAAGAAACCAAAGTGGGAACAGAAACATCCCCTTTTCCCAGTTCTCCTCTATCCCTCCCAGTCTACAGGAAATTCCTCAGTTTGCAGGTTCAAGGGTGAAGTTGGTGGTAAAGTTATTGAACGCAGAAACCCCACATTCAGCTCTGGCAGTCCTTGAGCTGTGAGAGGCTGAGGCTGCAGGAGACCGTGGGGGCTGCATCCATCATCCTACATCCATCCCATGGCATCTCTGCTTGGCTGGGCTGGCTTCTAGGCAGGCAGGACCTTTTTTCTGACCCAGTTCAGTCACTCTCATGCTCACCACAGCTCCTGCTTTGCAGTAGCTCCAAGAGCTGAGCTCCTGCAGGCTGGGAGGCAGGGATGAGGGTGGGTGGTGCTCACCACCATATGCAAAAACAGTTATTCACCTTCATTTGCAACAAGTTCTTCAAAGACTGACCCTTTTGCACAACACTGTGCCCAGGATGGAGACCATCATTTTTGTTTTGGAGTGTGGATTGGAGGCTTTTATATATTTCTACTTTTTCAATTAACCCATGTGGCCCCAGAATCAAGTCCCTACTTGTATATCTGTGAAAAAAATATATATATAAAAAAAAAATATATATATAAAAGTATGCATGTCCCTCTGTGTTTGTGTGTGGTATACAGTAACTCAAAACTGATTTCTCTCAAGCTCGTTTACTGAAGACTTTTAAGCAGTAAATGAATTCAGGAAAAGCTGGGAGAACTGGTGAATAAGTTAAAAAAGAATAACTGGATTTTTTTTTTTTTCTGTGCATCTCCAGAAGTGAAGCAGAGTTAAAAGCACAGAACAAAAACCACCGTAAGACCAAAAGCAACAATAGAGTGTTTTCCTTTCTGTACGTTTGTCACAGTTCTTGCTGGTCATGCAAAAAAATAAAAACAAGCCCAAATAAAATCTGGCACACAGGTCATTATGTTCTTTGGGAATCAGAAATAGACTGAGTGGGCTTGGTAGGCAAACACACATTTCACAAGCTCCTTCTTGTCACAAAGCCAATATTTGTTCAGGAGAGAATTCTTCCTTTGGGTAATTAATATTTTTTTGCTATTTATTGCTCACTGGATGGATGTTTTGGAATGCGCAGGGAAGGGGGGGAAACCTGGCAGTGTTCCTTGCAGTTATTCCATTGCTGCTGAGGCCTTCCAACAAAAATCACAGCACCGAGCGCACATTCCTTTCGTAAGCAAAATGGATCATCAGGCGATGGAATGGCTTCAAAGGAATGTGTGCATCATGCCTCTGACATTTTGCTACAGCTAGAACAGGAGGGGAGGGAAAAAAAAGAGCTATGGATGAGCACTCTCCTTAGATTGTAGATTTTTTCTTGCTTGTCCACTGCAAAGGAGGCTTTCCAGCTGGCACCTGGGAGGCTGGAGCTATTCCACTTCCAAGCCACACGTTCGAGAGAAGCCAGAGAGTTTACATTAGAGAGGAACAGGAGGTGAAGGAAATTGTAAACTCGAGTGAGATGTTATAGGGCAGGTTAGATGCTGGTGGGTAGACTCACAAAAGTGGAATGTTATTGCTAAAATCTGGCTCCTTCCAAAAAACCCTTAACATTGTCAAAGCCTTGAGTTTTGTCTGCTAGTTTCAGACATTCCAACATATGCTTCTTATTTTGTTTTTAATACTTACAGTCCATCCAGAGACAATTCATGGCAACTGTGGCTATTGTAACACTATATAAAACACAGGGTTTGATGACAACTGATATGAAGTGTGATTGGAAAAAATAATGCCCCCTGGTAATGATAATATTTCCTGCTCAGATTGGTCTCACGATAATAGGGCTGCTCCAGTGGTGTTTTCAGAGTTATATACAGGACTCTGGTATTACATTACAGCTGCTGCCTGGTTATACATCCGTGTGAATAAGAGGGAATAAATGCACATGCAGAAACACCAGAATGTTGAAAATGAGGGCCAAAAAATGGCAATTCCTTGTTTGCCTTGGGACGGGGGTGGGAGAAACTTTGTCAACTTGGACATGGCTGACCAGGGAAGCATCTTGGGGGCTGGATCTTTAAGGTCCCTTCCAACCCAAACCATTTTATGATTCTGTGATCTTGCCTTGTTTCAATGAGAAAAGTGCCCCCAGCACCCCGGGTCCCTGCTGGTCTCTGTCCTGCACCAGCAACCCACCTTGGCCAGCTCATCCTTGGGTGCTTGGTAGCTTGGCTCTGGAGGTCAGAAATAGCCCAGAGCAGGAAGCTTGGCTTTCAAAGGGGAGGGTGGATGTGGATGAGAAGCAGAGCTGCTGCTCTGGAGGGAGGCAGGGAGAGGGGGAAAGACAACCTGCCCACTGGATGGGGTTGCAGATGGTTCACTTCATCCTGTTCCAAGAGGAAACATGTTTGAATCCTTTGTTGTAGCTCCACAAGCCATCCAGCTCCCCAGCTTGAGGGGGCGGGGGCTACTCTCATGTGGGAGCAGAGTTACTGCTGGCTTGGGATAACAGCACTAACATGAGTCTGTTTATCTTGGGTTTCCCCATCTCATCCTTCTCACTCCATGGCACTTGATTCCAGCAGTGCCAGCAGACCTAAGGATTGGCTCTGCTTTCTGCCCTCTGGCTTTTAGCATTTAAATCCTTGCTTTTTCCAAAAAAGATTCCAGGTTTCAGGGGTCAGTGGGTGTAAGGGAACTGAGCTAAGGGACTGCTTTCCTCCTCCAGAAGCACACAGATATCTGCATTGGTGAAAAACCTGCCCGAGAGGTTGATGCTGCAGGACTGGGACACAACTGACGATTGCGGAATTATCCATTGGTTTCCTGTGACCTGCAGCAAATTCCTTCCCAGATTAAAGGCCTAAATCAATGGATGTCAGATAAGGGCAACTCCCCTTAAGCCTGGCTCTGTGTGGCAGTGAGCTCTGCATGCTCATTGTGACTGCACGATGGACATCAAAACCCAATGTGCATCTCATGCCAGCCTTGGGCAGCATGAAGAGCTCAAGGCTGATTCCTGCTGTTGAAGGTGACCATGACAGCCCTCCGGAGACAACTGCAGATGGAAAAGTTCCCCAGGAAAGTTGTGAGCAAAGGAGTCATTCCTGAAGGAGGAATAAAAAGAAGGTGAGAGGGATTTTTGTTATGACTCTAGGAAAGGTGTTTTGACTCTCTCATCCTCATTTCAGTCCCACACAGCAAAACTGGGAGCAAATGAGGCTTTTCATGTTTGGTGGGGGTCCTGGGACCGATGAAGCTGGGCTGTAGGATTTCACCTCCAGAAAGCAGGGATGCCTCAAAGACCCCTGTACTGAGGGAATGTGCTACCATGAGAAATATATCCAGAGTCCCCCATAAATTCAGAGGTCTTGGACTCAGTGGCTTGAGACCACATATCAGGGAGTTATCTGAGCAAGGGGGCATAAGACAAAGCTGGCAAACAAGATCTGATCTCACTCGGAGAGGGAGGGAACTGAGTCACCCAGAGATGCACTAACATCAAGGGGAAACTTCAAAGAAGCCAAGAAACTCAGGCTCAAGGACTCCAAGGAAATATCTTCAAAGGCTGAGCAATTTGACCGTGGGGCTGGGAACAGCTCTAGTGTCCACCCTTCTCGGATGACGGTGGAAGGGGAAATTTTGCAACTCTCAAAAGTCTGCAAACATGCGCAAAGACACGTGGAAACGGGGAATCGTGCAAGATGCCTGGCGTCACGCCTTGGGAGAGAAACCAGCTGAGGTCCCCTGCGCTCTCGTGAGGGAGGCTACAGGACTTTGTCTTACCAAATCTTGATGAGAGCCTTTGGCTCTGCATCATAAATATTGGTAGTGAAATTTCCAACTGGGTTTTTATTCTTCCCAAACTCTTTCGCAACTGCTTCCCTGCTCTGCAAATTGTGTTGAGCTGCTGCTGCAGCAGAAGGACCCTTGGTTCCTGTCTCAGCAAAGTCGCTCAGGGACAGCAAGCAGTGGGGGCACTGAGGGGGTCACACATAGGATTATTTCTCATCCCTCTCTAGAGCAGGACCTTGCAGAGTTGGCTATCACTCTATGTCCTCCTCTGCATTTTTCCTCAGAGGTTTCCTTCAGCCTGAGGTGGAAGATGTGTAGCACGAGGTGATGCAGTTTGCTCCAAGTTTGTTGGCTAATGTCATGGAAACTCATTTCCCTGTCAAGAATCCCAACCCAGGTGCAAGCCACTGCACTTAGACAGGCTTTGGGGACAGCCCTACAGCTACCTGACCTGTCCCAGTACACACTGTGCCAGCAAAATTAGCAGGAGAAAGCCTCTGGAGTAGGTGGCCCTGGCGCCACTTGCCCAAATGATGCCCAAGGGCGGATTTGCCTGGCACCAATGACAATGGGGACAGTTGCCACTAACGAGGTTGTCAGGTCCCAGGAGGAGAGGGAACAGCCTGCCTCAAGGTAAAGCAGAGCCAGCTTTATTCCTGGAGTCTGCATTGGGTCTGAGACTGACCCCTCCAGCTCAGAGAGGCAGGAAGAGGGGCTTGGATCCCTCGGTGTCAGTGACAGCCAGCCTTGGTGTGCTTTGAGCATGGCCAGCACTGAATGCTGATGGAAAACCGCCAGGGCAGGTTTTACATGCACTAAAGCTCCAGCCTTGGCACTGTGAGAACTGGGTGAGAGATGATAGGAAGAACAGTTCAAGGGATGAAGGTGCTGCACCCAAACACTGCAGAATCAGAGAATCCTTAACGCTGGAAAAGACCTCTGAGATCATCGAGTCAAAGCTTTGGCCAAACTAAACCATAGCACCAAGTGCCACGTCCATTCATTTCTCGAACACTTCCAGGGGTGTTGAATCCACCACTTCCTCAGGCAGCCTGTTCAAACACTTGACAACCCTTTCAGTGAAGAAATTCTTCCTGATGTTCAGCTTGAACCTCCTCTGGTGCAACTTGAGGCCGTATTTGCTCTCTTCCTGAAGAGAAATGTCCACATGTTCAGCAGAGTTTTGCACGCTGGGCAAGGACCACATACGTCCCTCTGTCCATCCCACTGAGCAGCCTCAACGCCGCAGCTCCATCCCCTGTGTCCCAAGGATGGCTTCATCCAGCTGGCACAGGATTGTGCAGGACTGGCTGAGAGCTGTGTTAGCAGCCACCGCAGGAACTCTCTGGGGGTTGCCGCTTGCCAGGCCCTGCTGCAGCCCACGCTCTCCTGCCCTAGCTGCCACACTCCCCTGACAGCCAGCACAGGTAGGCACCACACCCAGAGCAGCCCTTTCCTCCTCTTCCTGGGCTGGGCAGACACCAGCACCCAGCTGTGTGGGTTTGCTGTCTGCCTGCGATAACAATCGCAGAGAAGAGCCGGCTTTTTTTTGTAACGGCTCTGATTCTTTTTTTCCTTTATGTCTGCAATCTTCTCCTGAGCACTGCTGTGAGGGGCAAAAAAATTCCCCATGACAGGCATGGTGAGGAGAACTCACCCAGCAGCAAGCAGAAAATATTTCCATGGCCCTGGAACCAAGCAATGACTAGAAGCCAGATTATGATTTTAGTTTTATTGGCAGGAGCTTGGAAGAAATCCACTAGAATAACTTGGGTTTGCTGTGCTGTAAGTGGGATCACAGTCCCCTGCTTTGCTGCCTGCATGCCTGCTCTGATTCTTGGGTGCAAGTTTGGCTTTCTGGATGGGAATGCAGCTGGTTATTGCCAGCCAGTAAACCAGCTCGTTTGGCATCAGCAGCAACCGGCTGCCAACACTGCGATTCGGCTTTTAGCCAATATGTGAATTTATTTTTTTTCTCAGTGGTAAAGAGAGCTCTTTACCACTGAGGTTACTCAAAGTGTGTGATTTTGGGGTGGTCCAGGCACAGACACCACTGTGCATTCATTCTCGGTCTGATTTCTATTTGGGACCAAGAACAAGTAGCACAAGTGAGCTTGGTCTCCTGTTTTCCTTTGTCCAGCAGGTCCAAGAAGGAGACATTCATAAAACAGGGCTCTGAAACAATCTGCTTGCCAGCAGGCATGGGCTGGCTTCTCCTGCCAGGCATTGATAGGTTGAAATGTTCAAACAAGGCTCATCCCCAAATGCTGGAGAAACACAGGGAACCTGACACCCACCTCGAGTCAAACCCATGGCTCTGCCCCAGGACAGAAAATGTCATGAAATCAATTAAGAACAGGGCTGAAGTTTGTTGATAAAGGCCATCTGGAGACCCTGACTACATTGTGGTATCAAGGCTGAAAGGCCAGTCCAGCAGAAGGAGGAGGACCCATCCATGTAGTCAGTTGGGTACAAACAGTGAGGGGACCTCATCCTGTGTTGCTGCTCCTCAGCTAGCTCCTGAGGAGGTCATTTCACCTCCAAGCACCTCAGCCAGGGACACCCGAAGAAAGAAGGCTACAGGGCGCATTCAGGAAAACGTGCACAGTGTGAGGCCATGGGGGTGTGGGGCTTTTTCTACTGGCAATGCCTAAAAACCCCTTTGCAGATAGGCCCTGACTGAGTCTGAATCCCTTGGGTAAAGCTTTGTCTCTCTCCAGGCCTCCTACAATCTCCTTCCTTGCCCTGACAAGGGAGACTGAAGCTGCCCCTTTGGTTGTTGCTGCCTTTCCACCCTTGTGTCTGGAGGGTGCCATGTAGAAGCCCTGGCTGGAAGGAGCCTCCACTTTGTGGTAACCTCGCAGCCATCCCGTCTCTCCTCACCACACAGCCAGACTTGCAGCCAGTACAACTGTCTCCATCTTAATCCCTTTCCTTTCAGGTGGGTTGGGAGCAGAAAGGAGGAAAGCAGGCTTTGCCAAGAGAAGGAGAGTACTGGCGCTGGGAGGCTACAGAGGAAGCAAGAGAAGAAGGTGATATAATTGTTTAGACGTGGTGATGCTTATTGCATGTAGAAACCATGTCAGCACCATGAAAATAATTATGCCCATGCCATGAAGATTAATAAATTAGAAGATTGAGAGAGCGAATATACCCTGAAGCACGTTTCATGCAAAAAAAATTATGCAAATGTTGAGGAAATAGCTAATTTGGTGCCTTTTCAACACACGAAATGGGATGCTTCTAGTTTGGGCAGGATTTGCCTGTTTTACCGTGAGTCACATCCGATCCCTGCCACACTAAATCCAGCAAATATTGGCAGCACAAAGTAGGAATGTGCCCATTGACAGAGGACCAGAAACAGAGTAGTTTTTCCCAACTTGATATGGGTTGTTCGTCTCTGGAACTGTTATGCAATTCTGAGTATTGCGTCTGAATATGTGGCTTATTATTAATTTATCCTTTGGGATTGCATCCTGTCAAGCCTAGCATTTTATAAAACAGTTATGCAGGTGTATGGAGACACTGTGTGCCAATGTCAAGTGAAAGTGTGTTGCAGCAGTGGTTTAAATGACAAGTCTTCCTGCTGATGATTTGTCCCAATGTCTTCAGAGCAGAGGCTGTAGGACACTCCTCCACAGATTTCCATATGAAACCCGTAACTCCTGGTAGAGGATTTCCATTCCCTCTTACAAGCTCCTCTGGGCCAGGCACGCTGTAAATCGAATTGCTTTATTTAAGGACTAGAACCAAAACCCTGGAGACAAACGCCTTCTGTCTTCATTCATATTTGAATTTGTGGCTTAGGCCCACCTCCAGGTGCGATGTAAACTGTCTTTTGTTTTTCTGTGTTAAGGTGTGGTCAGAGACAGTGGTCAGGAGACAACATCCAAGGCTTGGTGACCCATTCTGACATTCAACAGGTCCTTCAAGGTCTGTGTACCCTTGTGCAGAAATGGGCTATTCAGGAGAGTAAGACTGGGATACAGCACTGATGCCCTGTGTTTTCCAAAGGAATATTGTACAGTATTTATTTTGTGACCGGGCACGTTGACTCACGGGAAGGAGAAGGAAACCAAATCCCCAAGGGCTGAAGGAGGGAAGACCTGCCCTAAGCACCATCAGGCAGTGAGAAGGCTGGAGTAGGAACCCACCACATCTCCTGCCTGTGCCCACAACCTGGGGCATTTGTGACTATCAAGGCAGCAGGAGACCTGGAGAACAAAGAAGAGATTTGCCCAAAGATACAAAACCCCCTCATCAGCTGCCTTGCAAACTAAACTGCAGTGCCATGTGGGTGTGAGGAGGGGGCAGGGGTCCCCCCTACTTTAGATCCAGCCATTTTCCTCCCCCAAACCACACACCAGAACTGGTGATCTGGGTAAGAGGGGATTCCATCCGTCTCAGGGCAGGGTTTCAAACATTCATGCCATTTTCACTTTCTCCATGGTGTTTTCTAATGCAGCTGCTGTGACTAGCCAGGTCAGCCTGTTCACACATGGAAATAAACCCTGTCCAGGAAAAAGATGAGCAAATAGGGTAAGATGTGACTTAAAAACTCTGTCGCGTGAAGCAGGACATGGCTTGGCTTCCCTTGAAACCTGATTTGTGCTGCAAAGCAAGAACCAGATAATAACGGAGTCTTGTGCTTTTTTTCATTGAGGGTGCCTGGGAAACAAAGGGCTGAGAGTCACATGCTGCTGGTGGTTAGGAAATAGTAAAATGCATAAATCCTGAGTCTGGGAGAGATCTCAGCCCAAGGGTACCAATGATTTTGCAAATAATAAATCCTTCCTCCTTATCTTGCAGTATTTATGATGAAAACTGGGTGCAGGTAAAGACACATGGCTCTCAGAAAAGCCAACACCAGAACTAGGAGCTCTTACCCCAGAGAGGGTAAGAAGGGTTTAGGTGGAGAAAGTGTGCAGGACAACACTAATACACTGATTTTGGCCATAGGCTGACGAGTGTTTCTACCCCCACTTGAAGATGGACTTTCTCTTTGTTCCACACATGCCTCTGGGAAAAAACACAGCATCCAAAAAGGATGGTTGTTGCTCTGCCTGTGTCCAGGAATGAAGCTGAGCAGCTGATCTCAGACGATGGGTTTTCCTGTGCAGGGCCAGGAACTGGACTCAATGATCCTTGTGGGTTCCTTCCAGCTCAGGATATTCTATGAGTCTTTGATTCCATGGCTGGTGGCTGATGTTTAAAAAATAACAGCTTTTTGCCCCCTTGTCTCATCCTTTCACAGGTTCCCATGTAGGCTTTTCTGAGCAAAGAGTTAGGCTGGCTTCACATGCCTTGCAGAGATGATGAAGAAAATGGAAATCATTATGCTCTGGTATCTGAGTTCTTCCAGTAAAAGATGAATCCCTCTGAAACGTGCTGGGATGCAGGAACACAGATGTTTGGACTACCATACACCACCTATATAGAAAAATTCCCTTATTTTAGTTGCTCTGGCTTTTGAGAGCACTGAACAGAGTTGTTTTTAGGGCACAGAGGGGTTTAAATCAAGCAGGAAGATTTAAGCTGGAGCAGGAACAACATTTGAGTGTGTCAAATTGGTTTGTGAAGGGCACATCACCCTGTGTCTCTGCATCCTCCCATTATGCAGAAAATCCCAGAGGCCTGAAGAGAGAGGCTGGGCCTTTGAGGAAGAAAAGAGGGGGAAACAGCATTAGATGGGATATTACCCACTGACTGCTATTTCATTTCTCCAGAGAAATTTACGATGTGATCATTAAATCCTCAAGAGACAAACCTGAACAGTATTTTCTTCCTCCTGGGCAAAAATCTTGGAACTCTTAAAAAGACATCGTATTTCACAGCTCAGCAACCCAGCAGCATTTAAAAAACTGGAGGGAGAAGAGGAATTTTTAAATGAGTAGTCTTCTTTCTTTCTTTCTTTCTTTCTTTCTTTCTTTCTTTCTTTCTTTCTTTCTTTCTTTCTTTCTTTCTTTCTTTCTTTCTTTCTTTCTTTTCTTTCCTTCCTTCCTTCCTTCCTTCCTTCCTTCCTTCCTTCCTTCCTTCCTTCCTTCCTTTCTAAAGACTCCATGCTGTCAGAATTCTTTTCAGGAAAAATAAATAAATTCTAACATCTGGTAATTAATAGCTTATGAGGCAGAGAATAGTTGTCTGCAGAGGCAGTTCAGAGAGCAGAGTGTTTGCCTTGCCCCTTATCTCTGGAGATCGCTGCTCACTCACTATCGCAAAAGCTCTCCGGATACGGCGCTTAACCACAATTCTGCTGCTGCACTTCAGGGAGACAAACAGGAGGATCAATACAGAAATTGTCACAATATTCAGGTTTTCTGTCTCAGTTTTGTCTCCAGCCGGGACCACAACAGCTTCATGGCTGCCTCAGCCTTTGCAGCTCCACCTCAGTCACAGCAAGTGGACCTTGACCCTTGGACCATTCCCCATCTTGGTGGTCTCCAAACCTCTCACATCCTGACAGCATCTTCACAAGCTGTTCCTGGTGCAGGAAAAAGGTTTTTTCCCCCTTGTTTTATTGGGGAGAACTTTTGCAGAGGGATAAAGTGGCTTGCAGAAGGTCACAAAGAGGGTGTCTACCAACATACTCAGAATTTCCACCACAAAACTTTCCACTTTACCCTGGTACTGCTGCTGAGGAATAGACCTGAAACACAAAACTCTGGCATAGTACTTCAGTCCAGATGTCACCCACACCATTACATACATAAAAACATCCAGATCAAACTAAATTTGTGGGCCTTTGAGAGTTGCAAAGCCAAATCTCTGAATTTCTGAAATGTGCAGGGCCAATTTTATTTCAATTTCTAGCAACCACAATGCCTAATACAAGAAAGACATTTCTCTTTTTAATCTCAAAGCCCTATGCTACACTTCAGAAGAATGGGCTTCCCTGGAGAAGGAACTATTAGAGAAGGACATAGGATGGCCAAGGCATCCAAAATTGATCCCCACAGCACTCAGCTCCACAGAATTTGCCAGTCTTGCCATTGCTGAGGAAAAGTTTGCCTGAGAGCTGTCATGCATCTTTAGATAACTGGGCTCCCTTCCTTGAATTTCTGTGGACTTCCTGGGTGATAGCCTGCAAATTTGCCCATCCCTGTTGCTTAAAGTTATTTAAGCGCTTAAATCCACTTAAAATCCACACCTCACATCTGCATTGCTCAGTGTCAGCACCAGCTTCCTGGTGCAGAAGGATCCAGACACAAGGATGGCAGAACCTCAGGTACTGTGCAAACAAAGGCAATGGGTTTCATCCTTCAGCCCCTTATGGTTTTGAAGCAGAAAAAAACCCAGCTCCTAATGAGTTTAAACCTTACACTGACTTGCTAAGAACCACAGGGCTTTGCAGAAATATTTGTGGCACCTGTACAGCCAAAAAGGTGCTTTCCTTCTGGCATGGTGAAGATTATACAAAAGGTGAACACCCTTCTCTCACAGCAGGGATGCTGTACATAGGTGCCTGGACAAGATGTGGCTGGATGTAGATATTTAATTCTGAATTGCTGCCCATGCAAATGGCTCTCCTGCTGTTCCCTGAGCTGCTCTGGGATGGACCTGCTGCAAGCAGAGGGATGGGGCACCTCAAGGCTCCAGGCTGTTCCTGCAAGACAATTTCTTTTTGGTGTTACTCAATGCACTGGGATTTCTCCCTGTTGTGTGAAAAGTAGGTTGAGACCCCATGCTGTGCAGACAAAGTTAAATTTCCCTCATTTTCCAGGAAAAGGCCGACTGTGGAGTTGTGCCTGCCCAGCTGGGACCAAGCCTGCTCAGGCTGTCACCTCCCTGCTCTCGGAGCTGCTGGATGCAGTGCAGTTCAACTGGGAAGGAATTTATTCCAAGGAGGTGGGAGAGGCAAATTGGAATTAGTGCTGAATCCACCCAGGGACCGAGTGGCATGCAGACAGCTTGCATTCCTCACAGCCCCGTCCTCTGCAGTCAGGCTGGCCCCATGGAGCAGCCAGGATGCCACATATTGTCCTGTTAACCTCCAGAGGATCAAAGTTGAACACCTCAGAAATTAAAGAGATTTGGAAGATAAAGAGTAAATCTGTTTTCTCAGCTTGTGCTTCTCGAGGGGCACATGCTGTGCCCCAGTGACATCCCCTAATTTTCAAGAAAAGACTGTCTTGGTCCTCAAAAAGGCAGCCAAGGAACTAATTCAAATTTTTCTGTGACCCTCCAGGCTTTGAAGGACAGCTAGCCTCTGGTCAGCCTCCTGGTTAACATGAAAGAGCAGAAAAGAGTGTTCTTCACCCAGACCTTGGCACTGTCAAGTGTTTTGAGTGCCTGGTGTCATTGTGGGAGGAAAGTGCTATTATCTCACTCTCCACTTAATGCTCCAGTGACAGAACAATAAATTTGCAGTAGCTGGAGTTCAAAGGAGATAGATTTAGGTGGCAGAGGGGTCTGGACACTCTGATCAACCAAAATAAATGGTCAAACTCCCATGGACTCAACGCTAGAGTCCTCAGGGAAATCAGTGGGAGTTTTCCCATAGGATTGCACTGCGGTAACTTAAATTAAGCAAGGGAAAGGTTTCTTACTCAGACACTGAAAGAAAGAAGTCTCCTCTCGGCAATTAAAATATAGAATTCTACTTGAAAGTGATTAATATTTCTAGTGTCTACTTATGGCCAAGCCACGTATCCCCAGCCCTACCAAATATGAACTTAAATACACAACACTCTCCGGAGTTATTTCTCAGTTAATAATTTATGTATTCTGGCAACAGATCAATGCAACTAGAAACTAGTTTAGTAACTTACCTTCAGGGTTGTCTATCTATAAACACTGCAGATTCCTAAGTTAAACAGAACCCAATTGTTTTCCCGTGTAATAGAGGCCAGGGCCTGATTTATATAGTTAATTTAAATGGTAATCTGAAAGAGTTGGGAAAAAAGCAACCTGTGTCATTAAGGGTTATGAAAGAGGGAGAAACTGTTTACTGCTGGGTTCAGAAATATGAGATATAAATGAAGATAAAATGCAAGTATCAAGACAAAAGTAATAAAATGATACCAGTGTGTGTTGTCTGTGCTTATATAAGGGCACATAAGTCCTGGCTGATTTTTCCCGAGGTTGTCCTACACCCAGTAGAACTGTCTGATGCTGGGATTTGTGTGCAAGTGTGCAACCCAAACTCCTGCCTTTTTAGTGCTGGGCTGAGCCCAGTGTCAGAAAGCAAGCAGGGATCACCTTGCTGCAGCCAGACTGGGAGTTTGAGGGGCATAAGGGTGCCCAGGCTTATCCCTTCCCCTTACTCAGGCCTGGAGAAGAGAGGGGACAGCAGCCTCTATGGATGGCTGGTGCACCAAACTCAGCTCGCATTTGAAAGTGCCTTGCAGTGACTAATTAACAGGCATCTGTTACAACTTGTTGAGCCTTATCTTCATTTTCATACGTGCTATTTTGGAATGAAGTTCTATTTAGGCTCCTAAGTGTTGCTCAAGAGTCACATTACAGGATTAGCCTTCCTGACAAAGGGGAGGGGATGCTTTGTGGTTAGCAGCATGGGGTAGGAGGCAGGAGGCTTGGCCCTGTCCTGGCTGCTGCCTTGTCACCTGCTCTGGAGCTGCTCTCTGGACTCTCACTAAGCCTGCAGAGAGAATGATGTTTCCTGAATATCTGTGGCGCACTCAGAAAGCTTCTTTTAAAAGAAGATGTCATCTAAATATTACTTTAATAGTTCATCAGATGCCACTGAGTTACTCTTCTGCAAATATCTGATCCTGCAAACTGAGCTGCATGGTTCTCCCCCAGGTGCAGACACACATCCTGAGGGGAGAAGTCTTAAAAGAATGTGGAATCATTGAATGGTTTGGGTTGGAAGGGACCCTAAAATCATCCAGTTCCAATCCCCTGCCATGGGCAGGGACACTTTCCACTATCCCAGGTTTCTCCAAGCCCCATCCAACCTGGCCTTAGACACTTCCAGGGATCCAGGGGCAGCCACAGCTTCTCTGGGCAGCCTGTGCCAGGGCCTCCCCACCCTCACAGTAAAGGATTTCTTTGTAATATCTAATCTAAATCTACTCTCTTTCCATTTATAGCCATTCTCCCTTGTCCTATCACTCCATGGCCTTATAAAAAATTCCTCAAAGTCTTACATCTGCCCCATCAGTCCTTGGCTACAGTCAAGACAACCAGGGCAGAAACCTCTGGATGTGCAAACCACAGCCCATTGAAGCTGAAAGTCTCGAGATGGGATAATAAAAGATACCCTCTTTGTGGGTCAGAGTGGAGGATTACCAGTGCTCGCCCACACTGTGTAATCTTATCTCTGGGTGTTGCTCGTGTGAATTGTGAATTCTTCGGCTGCATGTGCACATGGACTGAAGGGAACTTCCAGATCCCGTGAGCTGACTCATCTGAACTGGTTTTTTGGGGTTTTTTTTGTCTTTATCAAAGAAAAAATAACAAAGGTTCCTCAGAGGAAGATTTTGAGGATACTGAACCCCATGCAAAGCTTGTCTGCTTGGGAAGTTACACAGCAGTGATGCAAAACTCAAAACCACTGAATAGGACTGGTAAAGGCTTCCTTATGTTTTAGCACTAAGTAATGGAAGTTATTGTTCCAACAAGGCATGTTCAAGGCCAGGTTGGAGAGGGCTCTGAGCAACCTCGTCTAGTGGAAGGTATCGCTGCCTGCAACAGGGGGTTTGGAATAAGATGGTCATTAAGGTCCTTTCCAACCCAAACCAGTCTGTGATTCTGTGATTCTGAGGTGGGTAACAACACAAACCATCTGGGCAGGAAAGGCAGAGCCCATGTCTTAGGCTCTTCTGAGAGACCCTGTGGATCTGCACATTATCTCCTCTTCCGTGGGCACTTTTGTTATGAATCATCTGCACGAATACACCCTGATGGTCAGCGGAGAGGAACGGGCACTTTGGGCTACAGTTCCTCTGCCATGTTTTAGTCATCTGTTGTAGGAGGAGATCAATTGTGCTCCAGACCTCAGTGGGCTGGTCTTTAGTAGCTAGTCAGGTGGGGGTGACTACTTTGGATGATGCTGCTTGGATACAGCCATCTAAAGGAAGCATTTGGGCATCAGACTATTTCTCTGGAATCATAGTCACTTCCTTACAGTTCAATTTCAAATGCTGCTAAAGAGAAACCAACCAAAAAGGAAAAAAAATACTCTCATTTCAGAGACACTGAAGTAAGTGGGAGTGTGAACATATGTGTGTGTCCACATGGGAAACTACTCTGGAGTCACTGCAGTTCTTTAAATACGTACAAACACGATGCCAGGTTCACCTCCCCTCCTGCACACGCTCTCCCACACACATAGGCTGCACGCTCCTGGTTTTCCAGTTTTAATGCAGGGGATTGGAGCAGAGAAAGCTGCTGTTGAGCTCCAGGCTCCTGCAATGGCTAACACCAAGCAATCTCACTTGTCTATGCTCATTTGTCATGTGGCAGTTGGCCTGACTGAGGAGCTGCTCCCAGTTGACACCCACTAAAACCATACATTGTTCTAATAAACATAATTAAATTCTTTTATAGACAGCATCCCTCAGCCTCTGTATTGGTATAAGAGAACTGAGTGAGAAAATAGCCCATCAGCATCTAAACCCTCTGATTCTTATTTCATTGGAGGAGATGAAAGATCAGATCTTGATTTTAGCTACACTGATGTTGATCTGGAGCAACTCCAGGTGAGCTATCTGGACATGGCTAGGACATAATTTGGGCCCAAAGTGTTTCATGGTATATCCTCATAGCATGAATTGCATGAGTGGATTAAAGGAAACACAAGCCCTTCTGATTTTGAGAATGAGATAAAAGTTCAGTTCCTCTCCTGGCTTTCCTGGGGTGGTTTTGAACTGCTCCTTGCAAAGGTGAAAAGAGGGTGTTGTAAAGCCACTTGCAACTTATCCCACTGCCCCTGCTCACTTCCAGTGGAGGTCAGCTTGTGTCACCCCGTTGGGTGGTTTTCACCTCACCCATCGTGACCTGCAGAGTGACAGGCATGACCATGACACCAACGCCTCCAATCTGTGCCAAGGCCAACTTCTCCTTCAGGCCTTTTGGGGGAGATTCTCACTTCCCTTCCCTCAACAACAAATAAACCACTATATAAATATTATTCAGAAAGCCCCAGGTGAGAGAACGGCCCCCACAAGCCCAATGCAATGATGGAGTCTCAAAAAAGGGACGTTAGTGGACTCTAAGTGAGGGAGCACAAATTCCTGGTTCAAATTTGCTGAAATCCCCCCCACATTAGCTGTGAGTTTCAGAGTTCATGGTCACATTCCTCATGTACCACTGGCTTATGGAGAGAAATGAAGCTGTTTGGGGCTCAGTCTGATAAAGGATCCTTCATATTTAAACATAAGCCATAGTAGCACCTAATCTTTAGAGACTGGAACAACAGGAGAGAGCCCAAAACTCCTGTTAGAATGAAGCTCTCCCACAAGTCCAGGTAGATCTGGTGAAAGCCACCACCTCTTTTCTCCTTTGCACCTAATTGCACTTGACTGGTTTAATGTGCAACATCCCAGTTTCAAAAGGTGGGTGAGGAGTGTCCCCCCCAGACCAGCCTGCTGACCTGCTGTTAAGGGACATGGGTGGGATGGAGAGAGCTGAGGCTGTCCTCAGGCTGTGGAGGACATCAACCACCCACTTCCCACCTCCTGGGATTTCCAGCTTTATGCCACAGGAAGATTTAAGGGATATCAGTGCCCCGTTTTGTGGGCAGGCTGATCCTGTGCACAGAGCACTGAGTGGGTGGGATCCCACTGGGGAATTAGTCAGAGGAATGGCTCATTTCTGGATGCTGAGGAGCTCATCATGACCTAAACCCCAGGCCACTTCCAGCTGACTGTGTCCAGGAGCAACCCCGGGTCCCATAAAATACTGCAAAACTAAAAGTGAAATGCTCACATCACCTTCAGATTTGGGTTTCTGCTAAATGGACCCTTCAGGCTCTTTATGTTGAACTTAGATGTTGGGGTTTTTTTCGAGGCCCTTAGTCCCTTTGATGTTTAGTTCCCAGTAGTAAAATGAAGATGTTAATATTCAGTCCTTTTCCTTCCTTTTTTTTTCAGACAGCATTCACCTCTGCTCATTATTGGACCTGCAGTAATAAATGCAAAATAATTATACCCAAAATAGGCCTGCAAATTAATCTATCATGAGCAATACAGACTGCAGGAATTTTTGAAAAAAACTAATTATTGTTTTATGCAGCACATTTTCTAAATAATATGACCTAATAAAGCTTCAGGGAAATACCAGGACACAACCCTTTCATGTCCTGCTTGTGATACTGGGAAGCAGCTTGAGTCATTCTACTCCTGAACCAAATCCTCTTGCAGCTGCCTGCCCAGATGACCCTGTGCAGATCTGACCAGTACTGAGAAAAATCCAGTTAGAGACAATGTTTTGTAGACCCAGAAAATTAAAAAAAAGTATCTCACTGGTATTTGTCATTCTTTGGGGGAAAAATGATAGGAAGAAAAAAATCCCCAACTGTTCCAAACATAGTGGATTTTAGTCTTTCCACTCTTTTATTTTTTCCCTCTGCAATATCTGAACAAGCAGCAAAGATTGTAAGAAGTGGGTTAATCAAATTGTGTGCCTGGACATTGATGTTGCTTTGACTGAGCGCTGTGTCTGTCCTAATTAAAGAAAACTTTTCCAGGGGGTAGAAATGCACTTGAGCCCTTGTATGTTTGTGTTGGTCACTTACTGAACATGGGAAGCTGTGGCTTTGCTTTTTCCTTCAGTGGGGATAAAAACACACATATTTCACTTTTGGCACTGCATTTCTCCATCAGTGGAGAGAGCAGAGTCTCAGCAGCAGCCCCTTCTTTTTCTTCTTTTTTCCCCCTGTTTTCTTTTTCTTTGAAAGGAGCATTTGATATTGATTCAAGATGTCAGAATGACACCTCTTTTTCATAGACCAGAGGATGAGAGGGTGCCTTGGGCAGATGCAGGGTGAGTTTCTCCCCATGTATGTGGCTCCAACTTTGACATGATCCCCAGGAATTTAGCAGCCTCTGGAACCAGAGCAAGCATCTTGAGTTCATGGTCCATGAAGGTTCTTGGAATCAGTAGGACTTGTAAGAAAGATGTGTTCTCACTGCTGGGTCACCTGCTGACTGAGCAAAGAGATCCCTGCTCACAAGGACATCCTGTGATACAGTGAGCATCGGTACAGATGGTGGTGAGGGAAGGATCTGGTTTCATCTTCAATATCAGGAAAAATACTTTTTTCTGGCTCCATCCTTACAGAGAAACCCTTCTATGAGGCCACAGACTCCTGGTTTATAGTGAGAATATGTGGGAGGAAAGCTTTCCCCTTCAGAATATGGAGAAAAAAAAAAAGCATGAAGTACCCACAAATCCTCAAACCTGAATCTGAGGGTCTTTTCTTCTTTCTGGCCTCTCCTGACTTTATTGCTCCTGAAACTTTGGCATTCTTGTCACAGCGGTGACACCAGACCTGAAGGAGGTGGTGGCAAGGCCAACCACTGTGCTTTGCCGAGCTCTTTCTGTCCGAGGGGACATCTGCTAAAACCAGCTGTGGCAGTGGCTTGTGAGTGATGAAGAGCTGGACTCGGACTGTGATTCAGGTCATTAAAAGCACCCTGGGGGCTGCTATGGTTATTTGCCCCCTGTAGTGCTGGCATTTTTGAGGCCAGGTCAGAACTCATTGCTCCAGGCTCTGTGCTGAGGGCCCTCTCTATATCCTTTGTCAAAGGACACGCATTTAGCCTGTGCCTCATCTTTATCCACCATGGCGAAGGCAGAGACCTGTGTCTGAGCAGGCTCCCATCCCTCGGCTCCTCTCCCCCGAACAAATGTGGTCAGCGTGAAACAAAGCCCAGAGCAGCAGCACGCTCCCCTGTGAGCAGACGGAAAGTTTCAAAGGCACAAAGGGTATTTAGGCACCAACTTCAAAGTCAATAAGTTGGATGCCGAAAAAAAAATCTCCCCCGTAGCCTTTATGTCATGCCACTTAATAAGTAATTAAAAGCTCAAAAATCATGAGTCTGCTGCTTTCATTACTTCCTAAAGCACACTCGATACATCATCACTCTGTGAAATGCTTCACATGTACCGCATCCTACTTTAAATATGCCAAACAGTGAAGTGCTTAGCATTACAAAGGCAAAGACATCAAGGAAGCTTTGATAAAATCTGCTGAGCAGACAAACATCTCTTTGGTTGGCACTAGCCAGGCTAGGTTTTTATTCCACAATGATTAAAAACATTTCGAGTGAAGGCAGCTCCGCTTCTATTTTAGACACAAGACCATTAGGTGACAAAGAGTGAAACCTTTCATTGCTGGGATGCTGGTTAAAGGGGATTAACCCATTCGGCATTCACAGGATATTGCCAGTGGAAGGCAAAGGTTTTCCTGCGATGACTCTTTTCTGGGAAAGGGGACTGAAAAAGGCTTTGCTGTGCTGGTGGCAGAGAGGAGATTGGCAAGATGATGCTCTGCTCACCAGTCCCAAAATGGTGTGAGGTATCTGGGGTAGGTTTACAGGATGGGGCACAGCTCTTCTGAGACAGGGAGGCTGACATCTGTGCTGTTGCAAAAAGCAAATAGGCAGGGCTTTATTTTTCCCTCTCAGGCTGTTTGTGGTAGAGCATGTCTGGCTGTGAGCTCTGGATAGTACTCAACATGGTGAAGTCCCAACAGTGACAGGGTGTGTTCCTGTGATATAAATAGACATTTAAGATGAGCTAAATTTACTCAGTGAATCATTTATTTGCTAAAAATGTGGTTTCAGGGTGGCCATGGTCATTTGCCAAATATGATGCATATTCTCAAATGTCTTTGGATTAAATGCAAAAAAAAAAAATTGGAAATGTTGAAGCATTTCATTTCAGCATATCCAGAAACATACACATACAGATAAATATCTACCTGAAACTCTGTTATTCTCATGAATTCTGAGGAACTATTCACAAAATGGAGGAGAAAACAATAACATTTCTCTTCCCAGCTTCCCCCCGTGTTTTCAGCGTCTGATTGGGAAATCTCATGTCCTAGGAGAGTGCTCCCTACTGTGTTAATGATGGGGTACTCTGACCCGGGTGCCTCTTGTTTTCTTCAGTTGGAATTACTTCACTTTGTAAGAATAATTAAATACCCACTGGACGAGAGCAAGGGTGAGGATAATTTTGTGGTTGGAGCACTCCCCTGGGATGTGGGAAGTCTCCCAACAGCTGCATCAATGAGTGGTGTTTATACAGAGTGGAACAGCTCCAGAAGAAAAGGAGGTGAGGGAGACTGCAGATCGTCCTCTAGCCTGGCTGTGGGAGACCCAGGAGATAATGACAGTGTAGGGGATGGAGCTGGTCTTGAACAGGGCAGGTGATTGTTGTGCAAAGTGGGATGCAGTTGTGCCAGCCCTTTCATGTAGGTTACAAAAATGTGGCAATTTGGTTCTTCCACCTCATCCCAGAATAAGCACCTTTTTTTTTAAACCTCAGAGAGTCTATTAAAAAGGGGAAAAATCCTTCCCACCTACTGGGAGGGCCCTCATTCAATTCCCAGTGCTGCCCAGTAGGCCAGCTGGTGCACCTCTACTCCTGAGGGGGGTTGGACCCGGGAAGCAATGATAACTTTTTATTCTATGGTTGTGATAAGCTCCATTATCAAACCCCAACTTCACCAGCTCTTTCCAGTCTTCTGAGGAAGCTGTGAGAAAGCTCAGCATACACAGGTCACTCTGCTGGGAAGCAAGGACTGCGTGTCTGTCACTGTAAACAGAAAAGAATAATTCAGGTCTTATTTCCTGGATTTACAGCAGAAAAATATAAAGAAATCTGAAGTACATTATTATTCCTTGCAATGTTGCGTGGGGGGGGGTTTATTCAGAGTAGGTTAAAGCTGAGAGGGTCAGCAATTGCTCGCCTCCAGGAGACAGGGATGTGAGCAAACTATCAAGTAACAGGGAACATGCATATTTTCTAGCACCTGAAAAGCTGAGGTTTCTGCAGAGCAAGCCACCACATACTTGTGGGATTAGGCATGTTAAGGAAAATGTACTCTGCCAGCCAGGCTGTGCATACAGACTGACAAGGGCTTGTTCCTCTGCCTTGGCTGCTTGATTGTAGACTCCACTCCACAGGAGAGAAGGGAGGTTCCCTTTTGCTCCTCGTTTGTCCTTGTGCAAGACTGATAAAGCCAGAGAGAAACCAATGTTATCACCTCCCAGAATAAATAGCAAGAGAGCTAAAAAAATAGTATGTGGAAACTTTTATGCCTATGGACTGTTGCTTATGAACAATTAACTCGAGCTGAGTGCAAACAGAGTCTTTGGGAGCGGGTGTTTATTGGTAGAAATATTTACCAGGCCATTGGAACCTGATTGGAAATAAAGCTGTGCAAGAGCAGTCAGGTAGGAGAAAAAGTCCTGAATGAAAAAATGGTTTCAGTGCAGGAGGAAGGCTCACAACCATCAAGATATTTTCTGCCTTTCTCTCCTCTGGGCAGTGGGATGTGGAGGCCTGGTGGTCCTTCCAGGGGTTATGCTCAGTGATGACCAACTTAATAGCATCATTTAGTCTTTCTCTACTTAATGTGTGATTCTCAGAGCAAGCAGAGGTGCAGATATTGGAAAGGGAGACCCACCTGCACTCCAGGTGTCATTCAGGCTCACTTGGAGAGAGCATTTGTACCCATGCAGAGCCACCCTTCTGCAGGACTCATTATTTCAGACACAGCTCTGAACTGATTCCCTCTATGTGAGCCAGTGTGTGTGGAACAGGCCTCAAGTAACAGCCACATACATGTTTGGGCTGATGCTGCACCTGTCCCTACTCACTGCTGTCAGGGGAGCTGCTGTGCTGGACATGTGAGATTTTGTGCCCTTTGTCAGTGTGAATGGAAGCAGATGAATGATGAAACCCCTTTGAGCTGTTCTGGCAAGTCAGCCCTGGAAAGAACTCCAAATCTGCAGGGAGCTCTGTTTCTCCTCCTGCAGGAAATGGATGTATTTTTAAGTGTTCTCTGCGTAATTGTGACCAAATACCACAAGAACATTCTCTTCAGAGTGCATTTCATCATCCCAAATGTGAGGTAACACAACGCTTCCTAACCAAACCGTCCAGAGGCTTGTCTGTTATGAAGTGAAGTTATTCCAGAAGAGCTACTTTACCTTAAATTCCTGCCCCATCCTAATCCAGATTAATTTTTGTGTACAGACAAGCCCTCAGGGCCTGACTCAAGGAGAACTGCAGTAAATGAGAATCTTTCTGCTGAATGCTGGATTAAGCCCGAGGTGCTTCTGGCTGCCTCTGCCTTAGCATTTTGGTTCAGAGCGGTAATGCTGTTTTATAGCAGCTTCTGGCTTGGCCTCCCCCACACCAGAGTGATCCAGTTTGCAAGCAGCTCTGATGCAGACAATTTAATATTTTTTATCTTTTTTTTTTTTCCCCTCAGTGGAAATGGAACCAGAAGCTCTGTCACAACCCCTCCTAGGAATGTCAGGTAATAAATGAGTATCTGGTCCTTCAGCCAGCCTCAGACAGTGTGCTGGGTGGGGATTTTCAGTGTAGGTGACTGGAATAAATCTGACCTGGAGTAACCACTGTGGACTGCACATGGAGAAGATCTTGAGCCCACAGCACCAGCCTGTTTGTTCTCTTTATGCTCTCCTATTGCTGCCTTGCTAATCTAGTTGTAGCAGTTACCTGTTAATCTAGATATGGCCGGTATGATGCATATCACTGTTGTATCTGTCTCCTCACAGCCCTGCACACAAAGATGACAACCTCTGCTTTGCAAATGGAGATGTGAGGCAGTCTGACAAGATAGGAAAGTTGTGTTCTCCTGGGTGTCAGCCTGAGGATGGACTTTCTCCTCCAGCTGGCTCCAAATGCCCACACACTGCCCTGAAAGGTGATGTGGGGTTGGGACAAAGGGAGGATTCAGTGCTTGGCTCTGCTCTGTGCTGGGCCAGCAGGTACCAAAGCGTGGACTCCAGGATGCCCAAAATGGCCAGATGAGCATCCCCAAATTGGAAACACATCCAGTGTGTCTCTGAAAAGAAAATCTGGAGAAGGCAAAGGCAGCTTTCAAAGCCTGTCCTCCATGTGAATGACAGTGATGAAGAACTAGTCCTTGCTCTGACACAGACTTTCTTTAGTCTCTGTCAAGTCACCCCATCTCTCTGTGCCTCATTTGCCCCTGGTACTAAGGGATGGGACATTAGCCTGGCTCATCTGCTGGGGTGATGTCTCTGCAAGTACCCTGGTGCCAGGGTGTGTTTCTGGGCACTGGCCCTGGCAGCAGCTTCAGCAGCACAGCCCCCAGCAGTTCTGCCCCACACCAGCCAGCAGCGTTGCAAACAGCTCCCCAGGACACTTTGCAGTTCAGCACAGGCCAGGAGCCATTCCCGAGACGAAATTTTCATGTGTCTGCCATAATTCAGAGCCTAAAGTGGTTTAGTGGACACAGAACCTTTTGTGTTTGTGGTCTGAGAGCCTACAACTCAAGCACTTTTAACTTACTAGCACAGATGTAGCATTATCCAGTAGCCCTTGGGCCCCAGGGTCTTTGCTGCCTTGTTAGTAACAGATCAAATGGAATAATGTCCAGGCTTAACTGGGGACTACTTTAATTTAACAACAACAAAAAAAAGATTAATTTTTTAAACTTGCCCTGAGTAATTTCCTTGTCCCCACTATAAACAACATCTTGGCTTGGCCTGCCTCTGCAAGCCTCAGCCTTTTCTTCTTCCCATCCTGAGGAGCAGTAAAAATAGGTAATCTTTAATGAAAGGTCAGCTATTTGGGTTAAAAGCCGTGCTGGGATCCCGGGGGGAGGGAGCTGGTGGCTTCCCAGGGCGGCGGTGCCTCCATTGTGACAGCCCCAGGTCCACGGCGGGGCCGGGACAGCACCAGCCCCTGATGATGCCGTCCCCCAGGCAGGAGGGGAGGAAAGCACAACGAGACATTCTGTGCACTCCCGGGCTGATTACTGCATTTATCTTGCTCCCAAAGCCCCGGGAGCAGCCAGCCCCGGTACCCTGTGTGCTCTTACAGCTCGTTTACTCTGTGAAACTGGAAACGGGACAAAGTCAATTACATTATTTTCCAACAGCAACCCCCTGTGGGACAGTAACTCAGATCCTGGCTGCAGTTCGGAGAACAGCCAGAGTCCCACTTGAAATTTCCTTAGCGGTGGTGACATGGTCACAGTGATGCTTTATTCCACTGTATTAAACACCATAAGGATTTTTATTCTTGAAAACCATGTCCAAAAGAGAATAATCACTGTGTTGCCTCTGCTGTAGGCTGCTGAAACTGAAAAAAATTCATATCCACAAGCCCTTTGGGAGAGTTACCTGGTTTTTGTTGTGTTTGGATATTACCGCCTCTGGGGAGGCACAAACAGAGGGAGGAAAAGTGCTTCAGGATTGGCACCATACCAGGAGTGTGGAGGGCAGGGGTGGATCAGATAAGCAGAAATCTAAGACCATAAATACCTCTGTGTCACTGCAATGTGAACAGCAGCAAACCCCCTCGAAAAGCAAAGTGGATGTGTAACTAAAAGCAAGTTGGACAAAACTGCCCTGAATTTGAGAATTCAAGCTTTGAGAAATGAGTGGTGCTCAGGAGTACCCCAACCACGCCTGTTAATTAACAAATACTTATTTTTAACCTAAGGCTGGCTCCCTCCATCACAATACTTAGTAGGGGATGGACATGGCACAATTGGCCAAAAACCAAAACCACTTGAATGAAGCCTTGCCTGCCCTGTGGGGATGCCCATGGCTCTCCCCTCATGCCATGAGGCTGCTATGTCCAAGCTGGTAAAAATCTGAGCATCTTCTTTGTTGGAGACACAGAAGGCTCAGGGTCTGTGAGCTCAGAGCTAAAGCCAGGGAGAGAAGGGAGCAGGTTAGTGTGGGTGAGCTCCTGGATCGGTGTGGGGACAAGGATGGCCCTGCCACCACCTCTGTGGTTCCCCCCATGGGTGGCCAAGGGGACACGTGGTGTCACCACTGGGACACTGATCACATCACTATGCTGGACAAAACCAGACACATTACTGGTCCATGCCTGTCCCATCTCACATCACAAAGCAACACAAGCCTCTCCTCTCTCCATCTTCTCTCCACACTTCTCTGGTAGGCTGCCAGCTCCTTCTCAGCAAGGGGAGGCAAGAGACCAGCAGAAAGACCCACCCACTCTTCAGCTTTAGTCCGGCAACACGTCCTTCCTTCAGGCTGGCATCTCATGGGATGGAGAGGGAGGAGGACAAGAGTTTTGTCATCCAGGGCACGTCAGAGATGCTACTGAGAGCACAGAGAGGAGAGGGAAGACAAACAAGACCTCTAGTGAACACTTCCCACAGCAAAATAAACAATGGCATCTCGGCCAAGAACATCCGTTCTTGAATAGATACTGTGTCTCCAACACATGTACTTTGCACTTGGTTTGATGGCATTTTCCTCCCTGAAAAAGGCTGTCCCTTCTGGGAGCAGGGAGCAAATGACTGCCAGTCTTACTGTGGCAGATGGGGTGTAACATTTAAATACACCTCTGCCCGTTTGACTTGGTGTTCTGGAGAGCACAGAGAAGTTAAACATCTGTCTTTTTCTGTGTGTGTGGTAGCAGGGGAACATGAATGGACATCCTGGCACCTGTCAGAGAATCATAGAATGGTTTGGGTTGGAAAGGGCCATAAGGAACACATAGTTCCAGCTCCTTCCACTAGACCAGGTAGCTTGAGGCCCATCCAGCCTGGCCTTGAACATTTCCAGCAAAGGGACATCCACAACTTCTCTGGACAACCTGTCCCAGTGCCTCACCACCCATCTTGGACATGTGTCAAAGGCAACTTTTCCCCCACTGACCCAGCTGTACAAAATATCTGGATCATTCTTAGCCAGGACTTCATGGGCAGCTTTGTCCTTGGTAGAGAAGTTCCTCATGATGTGTCAGCTTTCTCCTTCCTAACTTCCCAACATTGTGGAATATGAGGACTTTGCCTATTTGGACAAAATTTCTAGACATCCCCAAATCCCAGACAAGCAGCCATGGGGTATGGTCACTCTGCAGCCCACAGGCACATATTTGGGCACATCAAACCCCAGCTCCTAGTTTTATGCCACGGCCATGCCATAAGCACATGGAACCAATGGGCCCCTTGGCTTTGAAAAACTATGGCTGACACCCCACCTGTCCCAATGCTGCCCCAAATAAAAGCACTGCAACACACAGAGAAGCCACAAAAGCCAAATAAATGCCTTGAGCTGCACGAAAGACCTGGGAAAAGCCATTCCTTTCTGATGGTATCTGGAAGGCATGCAAAAAACGTGGCCATGAGCAGGCCTCCTGAAAAGAGAGAGAGGGATGGGAAAAGGCATGGCTTTTCTTCTCTTATAGTTCTTGAAAGCAGAGCAATAATCAGTGGAGATAAGCCCTGCCATGTGTGTACTCTTCTAGAAAAAAAAAGGAGAAAATAAGGCTGAGGTGGCTCTTGAGTGTTCCTGCCTGGCAGTGGGGGCAATCAGACACCCAGCCAATTTCTATGGCTCACACTCATAAATCCAGCCCATGAGTCATCAGCTCACAGGCCCCAGCAGCTCAGACCCTGCCTTTTCCATGTAGACATGGGCTCTCTGCCCCTGTTTTCCCTTCTCCAAACCTTGAGACAGCGAGAAGCCCAAGCAATTACCTCCCCCAAGCATCTCGAGGCAGGTTCACTCTTGGAGGTGTCACACTAACTCATCCTTCTTGCAGGTGTCTCCATGGAAAGCACTGGAGTGGCAGTTTGATAAATTCAGAGATTGATCTGAAAAATAATTTGGTTTAATTTGTGATGTGTTGTCTGTCCTGAACACGAGGTGTTGCATGTCCCATGAATCAAAATACTCAGTTCTGAAGGATTACTTGGGAAACTTTTATTTTCTATGATATCAGCCATCCTTAGGAACTGGGAAACTGCCCCAGTCATGAGAGCAGGAATTGCAAGCCAACCCCCTCAGAACACAATCTTTTTCCCAAATCAGGCAAATGGGCCAAGCAAAACAGCACTCAAGGAGGACAGAGCAAGTTCTTCCAGGCACTTCAGTCCCTGACTAGTTAAGCAGGTTATAATGGGTTTTAATTGTTACTCCCACAAGCAGCAACTTTATTTACTGTGGTTGATCATCCCTCACAAAAGGTCTAAATCGTCCCCTTGCGTTCAAAAAGCAGACAGCTCTCACCTTCACCTGTGATAAAGTCATCCATAAAATCATCCAGGAGAAACACAGCTCCGTGGTCAGGCAGGACCAATACAGCCAGCAGATGAGGGCTGCTGTGCCAAGGGAAAGCTAAAACCAAGTTCTCAGCCACAGCACTCTCAAGGGACATTGTGTCTTTTCAGCCAGACACTGCACAAGAAATTGGGCCAGGAAGTGAAATTACATGGCCAATTCATCAAGGGAATGAGAGTTGCTGTCTGCTCTGACCTGGCACTGCCTGGGAGCAGGGATCAAGGTCCTCACAAAGGTCTGAGCACTCTTGGGAAACTGAGGCACCCTGGTCTGGTTGTCCCTTTAGGTACCTCTCAGCAGGAATCTGCAATGATGCTGGAGGAACTCCTGGACAGGGAAGTGTGTTGGTGCTGCCTGCACAGTAGGAAAAGTGCTTTTCTGGGTCACCCACATTTCCTTCCCACCATCTCACATTTGGCAAAGACATCTCTGTAGCACAGGTTTTACCACAGCAGTGGCCTCTCTCCTGGTTGAGCTCTCTGAGCACGTTCCTGGTTTTCCCACTCCACTTTATTACCCCTCTGAAGCTGAGCATCCCAAGTTTGCCAGTAGGTTGGATTCATCTTGCTTCCCTACAGCATCTCAGGTTTCTCATACCACAAATCTTAGGCTCTTTTATCTAGGCTTAGGGTAATAGATTCAGGGTTAGAATTGCAAGGTCTCCAAGACCAAGATTCCTAGTGAAATGCACTGTTACTCCAGACACTGGAGCAAGCCACTCTCCTGTGAATTAGCCAAAGACCATGTGAAGTGCAGCAGTGTGAGAAGCAGAGACCCAGGTTCCAGGGAATGACAGCAGTCCTAGTTCTTGCCAGGGTCGTTTTTCTCCATCCCTCTTCCCTGGATGTATTCTGTGTCCCATTTTCACTCCATACTAATCCAGCAGAGATGCTCCCTGCCTTGGACATCTACTGCATTTTGCTCTTTTCAAGCTCTGATGGCCCAAAACACCTTAGAAAACTCCAAGGCTTAAACTACTCCATGTCCTTCTCATCAGCCAGTAACCATTTTACTCTGAGCTTACCAAGTCTACAGCCTCAGGCACATTCTCATCTTCTGATAGGGCTTGCACAACCTTTCTGGTACCTTATCAGCACCAAGAGCAGGAACAAGGTGCTTTGCTCAGACATGACCTCTTGTCTTCCACTCTTCAGCCAAGGGGGACAGGCATTCTGGGTCCCCACCAGAGCAGGACCAAAGCTTTGCAACTCCACCACCAAATGGCATTGGAAGAATAAAAACTTTTCTCCACCACACTGACCTGTTTGGGCTAGGAAGAGGGTCTCTTAGCAAACATGGGTAAATCAGAGCATGCACATGAAGTGGATGAATGTTTAAAAGGGATCGTAATGCTGCCTCCAGGCATACACCAGCCTCATCAGTACAGGGAGTACCAGCTTCCTGCACCAGCAGGTTTGCACCACGCAGGGGTTTTGTGCATCTTCAGCCAAAGCATTTCAGACCTGGATCACCTCCTGCTGAGCCCTCAGCATGCATCCCCCCCAAGCACTGCTGCCAGCCCTCCTGGGACACCCCATGTGCCAGCACGGCCCTGGCACCATGCTATTAGCCTGAGGTGTGCTGTCGTTTCTCATAACTCAACATTTCACACTGCAAATGTTTTAATATTCACACAGTGCTCCCCCCTCTTCCCGCCCCCTTCTTCCCCCATGTGGAGATGAGTTTCCACTTGTCGCACCACATTCTTGGAAGAACAGGCAGAATGGAATGAAAGGTTTCAAACTAGCTCAGCGGAGGTGAAAAATGTTGCCTAAAGACAGAAGGAAAAGATTGTCAGCTGAGATTTAGAGATGCCCTGAGCAGGTGAAGGATGATTGCATCTGATTCCGATGGTGCATCTGATTCCGATGGTACATCTGATTCTGGCCCTGCCTGGGATGGTCTTTCTCTCACAAAACTTGTTTTTGTCCTGTCTCCAGTCTATCTGCAGAACTATTCAGGTAGAAAAATGCCCTCTCTATTTTCAGAGTCTTCGGAGTCTCTAATAGCCCCTGCCACTAACTATGGAATGAGGCAATGCACACCTGAAATGGCTCCCAATTTCCTCAAGCCAGACAGATTGTTTGTGATTCCCTTACAGGCTTCTCTTGTATGACTCAGCCCTATATGAATGGCTAGAAATGAACATCAGGCTAAAACTAACAAAGTGGGTGCCAAGCAATTTTTTTTCCCTGGGATACCATTTTTCTGAGAGTCCCACACATGTAATTAAAAGGTGTCAGCTTTTTGAAGGAATACCCTTGACAGCAATATGCTATAATTCAAACTGAACAATACATTCAGTTTGTTCCCTGAACCACAATGCAGTGCTATACTCACTAAAGATTATCCTCAGGAAAGAATGCCCTGAGTTAACTGAAATAGGACAAAAATCTTCTTACGGTCAGCGACAGCTCTGGTTAAATTTATTAGACAAATTCAGAAAAGGTGGCTATATAAAAGTGTAATACTGGGATTCAGAAGACCCTGTTCAGCCCCAAAATCAAGACCTCATTGGTATTTAGCAATGCCCTCTCTGTCTAAAAAGTAAGAGACTTTTTCATTCCATGCTGCAGCTACTTAGGTGACAGTGGCTTTGGCACAGGATTGTCCTGTTCCCTTTCCTTGATCATGCTGAAACCCCAAGACTTTCAGGCCTTAGAAGCCTCTTTGAAATCAACACATTGCTCTTTTTGCTATTATTCTCTTGAGCTGGAGAACTGATCATCTTTTCCTTTCTTGTCTGGGACACAAATGGAAGGGAAATCTTTTCCCACCAGGCACCCAGTGAGCAACACCTGCAAAAGCCTCTGACTGAGTGAAATACAGAGAATCAAATGCAATAACTTTTAGGTCTGCCCTTCACTCAACTTGATGCAGACCTGTAAAACTGAATCTGAGCTTGAAGGGTTTCTTGGGACACTGGAGCTGAAGCACCTATGCTAAAAGTTACAGTGGGGCTGAGCTTCTAATAACCAGAAGAAACCATGAAACAAATATTGATAACCATGTAATGCGCAGACCAAGGTGGATTTGTCCTTTGTTCTTTTCAGCAGCTCAATAAAAATAGCAAGGCTAAGACTCCTGTGCCTTACAGGTGACCAAATCTGCTTTTTTCTCTAGATTCCCACCTGAGGGGTCTCACAAGTGGTGATGATTTGCCTCATCATATTCCATGGCAAAATGGATCCTTGGGCTTCTCCTCTGAAGATTAAAGCTCTGCTAAAGGCTGTTATGTTTTACTCAGGATTATCTGTTTAGCCACATCGTGGGATCAGTGCCAAATTCCCCAGCAAGGACCTGGACAAGCAGCCAAACCCAAGCTACCTCCACCTTCAGAGCTGGCCAGATGAGTTGTTTTAACTTAAAATGAGAATTCTATTGAGCAACAAAGTCTGATGGAGACCCGTGGATCTAATCAGTGTTTGCTCCAGCCCCAGCTTTCTCTCTCCAGTCCTGTGTTTTCAGGCAGCTGCTTCCACCAGAGCAGAGCACATCTCGGCTCCAAGCATCGTCAAGCTCGGGGTCCCAGGAATGCATTTCTGCCGCGGAGCACAAGTTGCTAGGAAACCAAACAAGCAACAAGTTTATCTTCAAAGCCTGGGACCTTGGAAACTGGAATTATCTGGGAAGAATACCCTTCAATGGGAACTGTCGCATCTCATCATTCCTGGTAGAAAACATTCCAGGTTGTGACGAGGCACGGACATGTGCCCAGGGACTCTGCAGTGACCAGATTTCCAATAGCACCGTGGTGGAAAAAATGCTGAGCATAATTACTTTTCAAATGTATGAAGGAAAACATAAAAAGAGAAAAAGAATTGAGCTAAAAACAAAAAAAGAAAAAGAATGGAGCTAAAAAGGCTTATTATCATCTCAGAGATGTTTTAAGCAGCAATGGAACATGGAAAGGTGTGTGGCCACACCAGTTATCCACCAGGGCAGAAGCATCAGGCAATATCCCACCAGGGAACTGAAGTCAGATTATTCCCTCTGAGCCTGCACATAGCTCTCAGCTTAGTCTTTGATTCAAAAAGCAGTTGAAAAGATCACCAACCTTCTCAGCCACCAAAGGTTTGATCAAAATAACACTGTTACCACCAAAAGCAGGTAGCATTGATAGTGACAGCTGATCTTGCGGCTCTCAGCCTTTGCCACATTCAGTGGCGGTTTCAATCAGCCTCATCCCTCAGGTGTGACATGTCCCCATCTCTTGGTGGCTCCAGTGCCAGGGGAGTCTGCAAGCAGAGGTATCTCAAGTCCCAGAGCCAAGGTCATCTTGGGGCTCAGTCTTGTGAGAGCCAAGGACAGCCCAACATGTCTCAGTTTTATTATTGGTGCTCAGACTGGTGTTTCTGGGGTTTTGCCCTGTCACCCCAACAACACTGGCCTCAAGCTTGGGGTGTTTGGAAAGATTATCCCAAAAGAATGAGGTCCAACTTTAGCCAGACACCTACATTATGGGTTTGTAACTACACTGATGACAGAAACAACCATCAGAATTTAGAGTTAACCAAAGCTGAAGGCGCCGAGCTAATTGCAATACTCAGAAAAATTAAAATTAATTCCTTTGGAGAGCGTTCCAATGTCCTAAAAAGAAACTGTGGCTCCAGGCCTAAAATACCTTCAGAAAAAAGGGAGAGGTGGCAAAGCCTAGCAGAGAGAGCACAGACCTTGGCATTAAGGAGCACACACACACATCAGCTGAAGCACTCAGAAGCCTAATTCCTGGATGATTTCCTCAGATCCATGTGCCAAACCGTCTTTCAAGATCCAAGGCCCAGTTTTCAAAAATCAGCCATGCTGTAATGCACAGGCAGATGTTTGTGACTGTTGCTGCCGTACATTGGAAAGAGACAGCCCTGAAAATATGTGTCATATGCCGTGTTCTGGCAGCCACCAGTGACAATTCTCCTGCTGTGGTGTCAGATGGCTTTTAGGATGGGTGGTTCTGAGTTCTGTTTCTGCAGGCGACGTCAAGCTGCGAGTGGTCATGTTGTGTAACGTAATGATGGACCAGATGTTCCTGGATGGCCATGGATTGGTAGAAAATCCTGAAGGAAAGGAAGAAGATAGAAATGTCTGTGTATTGAATGGCTATTCTTGTGCTTCTTCATAAAAAGTTATGTTGTCAAGGTATATCTGATCACCCTTGGCACTCTGAGGGCTTTGATAAAGTCCTGGATGAGCAGGTCTGCACCCATCGTACCATTTGGAGTTCTTTCTGGGGAAAAGGCAGGGATAGCTATTAACTGGTGCAGAAGTGCAACTGTACTGTTATATCTTAAAAATTAGCAGCAGCGTAGGTCCCTTGGGTATCTCCCCGACAGGCAACCCCACTTCACCTTCCTCCTTGCAACCACCCTGAAAGTAGAAGCACTTGCAAATGTGCAATTAAGAGATAACGTCAGTGAGATAAAGCATAATTGCTGGGTAATGGTCTCTTGCCTCTCTACAACCACCACGCCAAAGCAGCAACATTTATTTCCCAAGCAGGAGATGCAGCTTTGCCCCTGTGATAACACAATCTGACAGCTCCCTCCACGGCGGGCTGGGTCAGTGCCTGACCTGCCCCACTGTGGCTCCTTTTGGCTGTGGGCTGCTGGAGCAGTTGTTCATTGCTGAGCAGTTTGCATTCCTCTTGGCTTAGAGCACACAGATATGCCCAAGCTGCTGAAATACGATTCAGCCCCTGGCTCTGTCACCAGCCTCCTATTTCCCCTCGTGCCTGGCCTTGCAGGGGAACAGCCGGGAATGGCCGTGGCACGAGCAGATCTGAGGCTGGACAGGGAAAGCTGCACTTTTTACTCATCCAATAGGTCAAGAAGCTTTGTTATCCATCTGACTTTGGTCACTGCTGCTCTGTGTGGGAGAGGGAGGACAATGTACATACATTAGAGACACAGAAGATCACCATTCTTGCTGTGACCCCTTTGGGCAGTGTCAGAAAAAATAGAAAGAATGGGTTGGCCAGTGGGAGAAAACCATCTGTTTGCTCCTAAGGCTGAATAGATGTTCCCTGAGCGAGCAGCTGTGCCAGTGCAAGACAATTGCCCTCCTCCCTTCCCTGGTGTTACCAGTCCCTCCCCAAGGTCACAGAGCTGGTGGGTCTGCTGAGCACTCGCGCACTTTGTGCGAGACCTCCTGGCTGTGGCAAAGGCTCTGGTTTTGTCTGAGGCTGCTCAAGGAGGTCACAGGACCCCATCAGCAGCTGGAGGGGTGGGGTGGAGAATTCCAGGTGGCAGTCGATGGAATTGGGGGAATCACAGCCAGGCCCAGGAAATACCTGTCTACCATGTCCCTAGGGATTAGAGGGAACATACCTGCCTGGGGTGGATAGGCAGTTTGGAAGAAGGTTCTTGTTGTTCAGGTAGACACTTGGCCGAAATCCAAGGGTGTCAGTAGGTGACTTTCACAAGAGCAACACACACAGAGAAAATCCCCCAGTGGTTTTCTGTGCTAAGTATTATTCCCTGTTGGAATGGGATAGGTCTTATCTTTTCAAGGAAACTGTCAAAAATTTTCTTCCTGAGAACATCCCCCCCACCATTGCCTAATTGCTGCACAAAGCTAAAAATAAATGCACTGCTTTCCATTGAACTGCCTGCACAGGGGAGACGGGAGCAGGGGCTCACCGAGAAGCTCCTCCACATTGAAGCAAAGCAGAATGTGCAGACTAGACCTGTTGACTGGCAAAGCAAACCCTTCCCTGGCTGTTTTCTATATCCACAGCATGACTTCTTCATGCTTACTTCACTCTGTTCTTTGTATGACATGCCAAGGCTCCCTTTACTATCCTGCAGCAGCTGCTTCTGTGCTTCTCCCTCGAGAAGATCAGAGATCCAACTGCTCATCTTCACCTCTGCCTGCAAGCAGGGATTGGGATCCACGTGCTTCACCCTGACCTGATCCTTTTCCTCCTTTTGCGACCTTCCACAAAATACCTGGATTACCCAAGTGACCAGGGGGTAAAACTTGGCCAGAATTAACATGGTGCTCCTGTTGCCTTGCAGAGTTAGGGCTAAAGTAGGTGAGAAAAACACCAAACACAAGCAGCGACAGCCTCGGGAAGGATGCTGTCAGGAGCACTGCAGGTCAGAAGGGGGAAAGCAGAGCGGTGAGCATGGGGAAGGTTGTTCTCTGTGCCAAAATGCCTCCCCCTGAGGTCCACACTGCAATGCAAAGCCACATGGCCAACTTTCACGAGCTTCACTGCTCCTATTTGCAGTGGCCCCTTGGCTCAGTCCTTCAGCAACTGTCCAGGCACAAGGACAGGCATGAGTTTGGCTTTCAACACAACATGCTACATGGACCTGTCTTCCCAAACTGTCCCGTGCTCTTCCTCTAAAGCCCCCCAAGTTGACAGATGTGGACTTGATGACTTTTTAGTGTTTAAAAGGCCACAGGAGCTGCAAGGAGGGTCCCAGGTTTGCAGACCCAAAGCAAGTTGTGGGCTTCTAGATCCTCAGCCCCCAGGAGATGTTGTTTTTAAAAGTATCCTGCTCAGTCAGTGAAACAGTACTGGAGGGACACAGGGAAAGAAAAAAATCCCTTTTCCCCTTGCAGGTTAAAGAAACTGTTGTCTGATAAGTTCAGTGCTAAGTTTGAAAATTTGTTTTAAGGAGAGTGTGAAAGGGAGCCAGATCTCTTGCTTCTTGCACAGATCTATAGTTTCACACTATCAACGGGTACTCAGGACCTACCAGGAAATACCCAGTCAAACTGCATTTTTGGATGCCTAAATGAACCATCATTTGCTGAGGCTGAATAAAAAAGTGGGTTATCTGGGTTCTGGAGCTTGGTTGCCAAATGATGGGGATTTCTAGAAGAATTTCCTGCAGTTCCTGTGTTGTACCTGCCAGACCTGTGCACACATTTGAGATGCCATCAGGCATCTCAGACAGGACCAGATGTCTGCCTTTAAGCAGCAGAATTCCACCCTGGATCTCCCTGGAAGCTCAGACTTGTAGCTTGTAGGTAGGCAGCCACGTGCATTTGGGTATTTTTGTTCCCATTGCACTACACAGGAAATAACTCGTTCTCATTTTATGGCCTGTGTCGAAATGTGGGGCAAAGGAAGGCAAAGGAAATCCCTGGCAACATGAAGGCCTTCCTGACCTCAGACAAGTCATGGACAGCTATCTGCTTTTATCCTGAAAGAGAAACTAGCTCCAGGGAAGTTAGCAGGAACTTTGCATGAGGGTTAAAAGGAAGGATTTCAGCTTCCCGAGAAAACCCACTCACTAAAACTTCCTAGAAATTCAAATACCAGATTGATAAGGTCAGGAAAAAGCAATCTTGGCTGCTTATCTAAAGGCTAATCACTGATCTTTTGTGCTGGTTGTGTGTAGTATGTGCTTCTTGATAAAAAATAATCCTGTCATCGGCTTCTGCTGAGAAAGGGTGAAGGGAGGAGTTAGCAAGAAATCTGGTGCCCTTCTCCCAGCAAGGGATTCTGGCGCGTCTTACGAGCGTCGTCGATTTTCATTGACTTCAACATACTTCAGATCAAGGGGAAAATCTGGAGGAAGGAGAATGCATTGGGCTGAAAGATGATGAGAGTCCCGGGAATTGTGACAGTGAAAAGTGTGACCTCATTTTCTCTGGAAAGATAACAGGGGAAAAAAAGATGCCACACCGAACTCTGCAGTGTCTTCTGCTGCTCAGGTTTTTAAAATAAAAGACAGAATTTCCCTGTTTGGATGTGCTGCCTGTCATTATTTTCTAGAAAGTGGGGTTAAGGTGCATGTTTTTCTTCTGGCTCAGCCCTGCCCAGCTCTTTAAATCCAGGGATTTTCTGGGAAATGCAAAATCTGACTCAGACCATGAAGTGTCGGGTCCAAAGCCCTTTGACTCCCACTGACTCAGGAAAAGTTTGTACAGCCTGGCTGCGACTCATACCAATGAATGCTGGACAAGTGAAAAGAAGTTGCTTACATCTGAACTAGTCCCCCTTGGGTTCCCTTTACAGCCTGTGGAGAGGAGTCAGATGCTGCTGGAGAGCAGTTCCTCTGACCTATTTTAGTCCGAGATGAGTCACTCCCTAAAAGAACCTGTTTTTCCCTGTGGACCATACAGGAAGTCCAGGATGGCTAGCTCAGACTTGTGCCTGACTTTGAGACAATTCCTCCTCCACCTGTCTGTTTCTGCGGGGCTGTGCTTCACTGCTTCTCACTGCGTGGATCACATTATTGCAAGAGCAGATCCATCCTCGCTGCCACCAGACATCACACACCAGGGTTTGACTGATAACTATTCTGATCACAGTGCGAGCGGCTGCCAGGGTCAGGCTGGTCTTCCAATATAGCTAAAACTGTCACATTTTGTGTGAACAGAGTTATAAATGGGATCTCAAAAGTGTTTCTGTTCCAGCGGAAATCAGGGGAGATGTGGTGTCATGGAGTGATCCCCCCA
Organism: Corvus hawaiiensis; assembly: GCF_020740725.1. NCBI lineage: Eukaryota > Metazoa > Chordata > Aves > Passeriformes > Corvidae > Corvus > Corvus hawaiiensis. The sequence goes on along the minus strand of NC_063213.1, from coordinate 4,913,235 downwards.
CGTTGGAAAGACTTGAGGCAGGAGGCTAAAAACAAGTAACAGGCAAACACATTATCTGCGTGTACACAGCAAATGGTGTGAAAAGAGCCACTCCTCCTCAGCTCTCCTGTGTGCTGCTTGATACCTGCTGTGGCTCCAGCCAATCTCATTTATTCTAGTGCAAGTGAAAGCTGTATCTGGTCAGGGGATGGTAAAGAGAAGGTATGAGAGCGTCAGGGGACTCCCACAGCAGGGATATGCAGGCCAGTTCCTTTAGTATTCTCGTATCTAGTGTTAATTCTAGGAAATAAAAACCATTTGACACATCTGCTCTTAGTTACTTGCACAGGCCCAAATTTGCCAAATCAGTTGTCGAAAGCTAGACACTGAGGCTGTCAACATGCATCTCCTTCTGGATTCAGCTTGATGATGGAGATGTTCCCAACCTGCTCTTTCTGCCCCCGCCACTTTCCACGCAGACCTTCTCACCTCAAGTCTGCTGCCGGTTTTCCGTGGAGTCCAGACCCCAGTCTGTTCAGCTCAGAAGAGCTCCCTGAGCTGAGGTCAGCATGCTAGTCCTCTGGAAAAGGCCTTTCCCATGGCTCTGGCAGCTGGGGACATGCTGGATGATGCACTGTGTTCCCTCAGGCACTGTCGTCTCAGCTGGTCTCCAGCTTTCCCCCCAACATGAGGCACTGCATGTCAGACAATGTGTATGGCCGGAGGCTTCCCTCGTGCTGGAGCTGCTGGACCCTGGATCAGCTGCTCTCCCTAAAGAGAAACACCTTCTCCAGTGCTGGTGATGCTGTGGGTCCTGGGATGGGTTTATTTAGATGTCAAGCAGTCAGAGCTGCTACAACCCAGCAATTCCAGCTCTGGATATGCGGCCACTGCAGCGAGGAAGGCAACAGTGATGCAGGGGCACAAGCAACTCCTTCTATCATCTCCAGCCCTTACAAAGGAGAAGGTTCCCCAACATGCACCCATCTTAGAGACTCCCATGGGGTGCTGTTGGGGCTACAGCAGGGCAAAACAATTCCTTCTTGGTTATGTCTGAGGCATAGGAAAGGATGAGGCAGCTCAGGCTGCAGGTAAAGCTCCAGCTCACACACAGGACATACAACTTTTTCCCTTCAGCTGATCACTGGCACAGACACAGCATCTGGGCTGGTGAAAAACTTTCCTCACATCACCCAAGGACCATCTCATCACCTTCCATTCTGTCATTGCTTCATTCATTCACCTGTGATTTGCTTCCTCTTTTCACCACTGTAAATAACCACAAGGGGTAAAACGATGGACAGCCCAGCCCTGAGACAGCCACCAGCCACTGGCATTAGCAGCAGCCCGGAGCTGAGAAGGGAGCACAACATAAAGCAGCTTGCATCAGCTTCCAACTCCTGAGCTCAGGTAGCACCTGGAGATGCAGTCAGAGCCCTTACAAGCTCAGTTCATTCATGGCAGGGCTGAGTGATGCACACCCCTGAACCTAAGCCAGACAAATTTTTGGAGGTCTCCCAAAAAGCCCAAAGTCCCTTTGCAGCTGGTCTATGGAGAACAGCCTTTACAAGTTTCTAGACAAGCCTAGACTTGCCTCCCTGGATCACTCCAAACCTCCAAAATATAAGTCTTTCCAATTGCTAATTAGCACAATCCTTGGCAACTCCACTAAGCAGAAGCCACCAGCCCTCCCACACACTCGTATTTCTGTGACATTGGCATAACGAGCAAGCATTTGACACCCATAAATTTACCTCATGGTAAAACCACGTGAGAGCACAGAGAAGCGATTGCCTGGATCTTCAGGTACATTTTCCCCCAGGAAAATTAAAGAGAAGAGAAAGAATTAAAAAAAAAAAAAATTACTGAAACACCAACTACCTAGATGTTCGGAAATCAAAAGTATGGTGATAGCGATAGGGTTGCTCTTTGATGAGGGGCTAACTGGTTTGCATAAGCTCCAGAATCACTGGAGGAAATCAGTACAGTACATTGCTTGTTTGTCTCCTCCCTTCCAATTCCTATTCATGCACGCACGTTTGACTGCAAATTGCAGCCATTTCCACAAACTTGTCACCTCTTCCTCCGAGTGTGTTAGCAAAAGAGGGAAATCAGATGCTCTGCTCTTTCTCTCAATAGCTCTTAGCGCATGTTTTCGCTTTAATTGGGAACAAAATGCTTTCTAAGTAGCATCTGATGTTGCTGGTTATCTGCTCCCTGCTCGGGTTATGGCCTAGAGCGTTTGGATGCTGGGTCACATTGGATGCTGACAGGGAGGCGACTTGCTTGAGACAGGGCTTGAAACGTGGCTTAAGCACTGCTGGAGGGAGCAAAAGTTTTGCCGGTGTTGCTTTTTCCACATCTTCATCATGCTGTGTGTTAATTACAACAGGGCAGCATGGGAAAGGGTTTTGGGGGCAAAAATGCTAAAAATGGAACAAAGGGTGGCATGGGTGTAAAACAGAGAAATAGCCTTCCATGTGATGTTGCTCCCCCAGAGCAAATGGGACAGGATGGGATGAAGGAGCTTGAAGGACAGGCATCCCAAGCATCCAGGCTCCCAAAGAGGCCACGCTGCAAGGACTGGAAACCACCTGCAATTCCTCAGCTGGGGATTCCTGCAGGCAGGGGCTGTGCCCACGTGGCACGGTGACAAGCCTTGCCTCCTCTTGGCCAGCTGCAGGGAGGGGAAGGGAGCAGATCTGGGATGCAGAGGAGCAAATTAAGGCTATGACAATGAGCTTTGGCAGGAAGAGCTGTGGCAGCTTCCATTTCTGCTGTCAGAAAAGCGACTGCCCTCACAGCTCAGCTGCTTGGGGTGGACCCATCCCACCACCAGTTTAGGCACCAGTGCCAGGACCAAGTGCCCTCGGGGCTGGTGGGACAGAGGGGAAATGCAAAACAGCTGCAGGCAGAATGGGCAGAGCTGATCTGCCAAAACCTTCTATTTTAGGCTGACAGCTCTCAGCATTGCTGCTGTGATAACTTCACCATGGTCACCTTCAAGCCAAGGTGAACTAAGGGTTGGAGTCAACAGCTCTTACAGACCTTTTAGACCCCTCCTGCAGGGAAACTGGTATTTTAGTGAGTTTACTGCCTATTTATGTCTAATTTACATTACTTGTGCAGTGCCAAGTGGCTGTGGGGAAATGCCAGGCCCAGTAAAATTACTCTTTTTGAAGTAAAGGGGGTAAATTTGGTCCACCCTAATGCAACTCTCCTCCCAAAGGGAGAGTAAATACACATCTCTCTGTGCTGACAACAGTCCACGCACTTGTCATGTTGGTCCTGCATTTCTCTCCTGCATCATTTCCTTCTAACTTTGCAACCCTGGCACCATCCACCCGTTTCCAATGGACTGCAACTGCAGTTCTGCCTTTTGTTTGTCCAGGTGGAAGAATCAGCCCTGTCGGTGCATTGGTGTTCCTGTCCTTGCTGTGATTAAACAGCAATAATAACAACCAAATTAATTTGTTAAACAGATTTCACACACTCTAATGCATCTGGGACAGAATGTTTATATATCCCTGAGACTTCTAGGTGCTTTCAGTCTCCAGCTGCTGTCCCTGCCTCAGCCCAGGCGGAGCAGCAAAGACCAAGCTCGCGCTCCTGTTTATTTACAAAGTGATCTCGCAGCCAAACCTCCACCCCCCATCCCATTTTTACAGGCTTTTTCCTTATTAAGGTATAAGTAGCTTATTCTCGCCTGTCCTATGCAAAGTCCAGATGGTAGCTAGAAAGGGCAGCCCCATCAGACACCCACCAGCTGTCGCCTGTAACCTCCATGCCAGCCATCCCCAAAACAGCCTTTTATTGCCTGCAAGTCTTTAGTTTACACTAACACAATGTTGGATTTTTTTTTTTTCCCGGGAAGAACAATGAAGTCTTGATCTGAGTTTCAGGATTGTCACTGGTTTAAAGATGTTGGGCAGCCAGTGACTGGGGCTATGAGCAATTAGGGGATTATAACTATTGCTTTTTCCTTTCTCTATTTGCATGGGATAGGACAGTACTTTTTTGCTACCTTGTTTCCCCATCTCTCACTTGTGAGTTATTCCTGTTAATCATTCAAGAAAGTGGGAAAGAAAACTTCTTTACAAAAAAGAAGCTGTGATGTCAAGAGCACAAGGACTACCTGGAGGATTCATGGACTGATGCAAATTTTTTGACATTTTTACATGTACTTACTTGTGCTTGTCTTGTTCTAAATTTTCTCCCTCTATCTCAAGTTTTCTGTAATCACTCCAATGAGGAGTTCTGCTATCAGGCTAATAAAGTGCAGCGGAGTCAACAGACCTGTCTCTGTTGACTTTAAGCTTTGGGAAGTGCAACAGAGAGTAAAAACAAGTCCCTCATGACAATAACAAAGTTGCTGGGGTTAATGGGTGCTTTTGATGCCAGCGATCTTTTAGGATTCATGTAATTCAGAAGAACAAAACACTTCTTAAACTCCCAGCCGTGCGCTCTTTGATTCACTGTGATCCCCATAAATTTAAGGCAAAGCCAGATGAGCTTTTTAAACCAGAATGAATGTGCCCCATCTGAATCCTCACTGCAGTCACGGCTGTGTGCAGGCAGGAGGAGGGGGCTGCAAATGCATGAGGGGGTTTCGAGCTGCCTTTGGTTTCTAAAGCATTATATCTTGGGCTCTCCTATGTCAGTGCTCATATCCCTCCACTCTGCGGGCAAAAGGAGGTGTTACTTGTCCCTGCTTTTCCCTGGGCACCCACACGGGAGGCTGCCGGGCAGGGAGCTGATTTTAGGCACCTGCCCCTCCTCATGGCCTCTAGAACTGTGGTTTTTAGCTCAAGGCAGTGGGGTTTTGTCGACAGCAAGATAAGAATCACAGTGAGGGGTGAGAGAGCACCAAGCACCACACAGCTCCAGCCCAAGGCATCTGTTCCTCTCCTGCCAGGAGCCTCCAGCCTCCACTGGAGCCAGGGAGGTCTCAGGGAACCAGACACCAGCCTTCATCATTCTGCCAGAGAAACTTTATCAGGAGGGCTGTGTGATAAGGGAAATTATTAGCTAGCTGCCATGTTAAGTGGTTGGGAGTGAGTGGATGCACAAGACCTGAGTGGTGCTGGCAAAGAGAGATCAGTGTTATCCCCAAGAAGCACAAACCTGGAAGCCCCGGGGGATATTAATAGAAACTGTGTGAAATCTGCAGCCCTAGAAACCCTGCTGCTCTCTCAGAGTAATTAGCTAAATTTGAAGTGCTGTTTGCCTGAAAGCTGGAAATAGCAGCACTGAGAGAAAGTAGAGACATCAGTGCATCCATCAAAGCAGGCGCTGCTAACTGGTGTTCAGCAATTAAAACACTTTCTCTGGAAAAGTCCGTGAGTTTTAACCACCCCACTGCTGAGAGATGCCCTCAATATCGCTGCCAAAAGTCTGCCTCTGGTCTGTTGGGACCTGCCTTCTCCATCCAGGTGTTTCATTCACTCAGGTGGTGGCAATAAAGCAGCCAAACTGGTTTTAAAGCACTGTTTAATTCTGAAGCGTGTCATGTTGACTTTGTTTGGACGACAATCAGATAAAAGTAGCATCCAGGTTTTTCTTCCTGACACCTCCAAAAGCTGCACAGAGGTCCTTTTAAATTGATCTAATGTGACTGGGAGTGATCTGTGGAGTATGGGAGACAGTGAGATGGTGACCCTAATCGATAGATTCCCCTCTCCCTGTGGGAATAAGATGATAATTTGTCCCATGCTGGCACTGACAGTGTTGCAACATTTGTCTGATTCTTATCTGCCTCCATCCTCCAAAGGACAGGGTCACACTCATGCATGGCATAAGACTCACAAAGAGGGTTGGTTAAATTTAGATGGGCCTCCATTCAACTGGAGAACACAGAGGGAGCTATTGCAAGGGTCAAGCTGCCGTCTCAGGTCAGAGATGAGCACCAAGAAAATCCCTGGGTCTGAGCCTCCTGCCAGCCATATTTTATGGCTGTGTGATAGATTTGGATGTAGACCCTGCTTTATGTCTCATTGCATGGGGATTCCTAAACTAGATGGGAAGCCTGCACGGAGCAGTGTGATAAAGAAAGCAGGAATAGTGACAAAAGTTTGGCCACAGTGAGGTGACATCAGGGACGGATGTGTGGGAAGCCCGTGCAAGAGTCTCTGACTCACGCTCATGCTCTGGGCAAGTGTCACACATCAACCCCACTCAAGATGTCCTCAGCAGGAACACAAAAATGGCTTTTGGTCCTTCCCAGGGGACAGCCTGAGTGCCTCATTACCTGGAAACTGAGCACCTGAAGGCCACAGGCAGCTGAATTCGTAGGTGGAGGAGTCAGCCTCCACAGCCGTTCCTGCCAGCAGAATGATCTGTCACAGCATTTTTTACCAGGCAGATGTAAACAGGCTGTGTGAATGCAGCCAGATTACCTCTCTTTTTTTTCCTTTTTTTTTTTTCTCCAGACATACTTTGGGAGGCTTTGTTAGACCACAGCCCCAGCCTGCTGCTGGTCTGCTGAAGACAACATTTCCCAGCCAGCAAGCCAGCCCAAACCTTTTGCTGAAACACAACCTTGTTTCGTTGTTTTCTTCTCAACTCTCACAGCAAAATGAGGAAATAATACCTAGTTTTAAGGCCTGATTTCAAAGAATTTAGCATGTTATGTTGTGGCTTTCCTGCTTCATTTCTGGTTAATTTTGCTCTGACTCTACCCCAGTCTTCAAGACACTGAGTTGAATTAAAGCCTGGGTGCCCCTTTGGGTCCTGATGTTCCACCAGACAGTACCACAGCCAGCCACAAAGCACTTGCTGACAGCTCAACTGCTTGAAATCCACCTCAACCTGAGCCCTTTTTGGGTACTTTACCACTCCTCTGGGGCCTGGAAGTGAGTCCATTCAGGAGGCCGCTGGAGAGCTGTGGACTTCACTTCATGGCCTGAAGAGGTCCAGAGGGGTTGGAGACAGAAAACTCTTAGAAAATCTTCAGGGAAGTCACCTGCCCAGATGAAATGCATATTAATACCATGTGGCAGCCCAGAACTCCCCTTTTCTGAGAAAATATCTTCACAGCACAGCTATCACTCTCCAGCCCCCTCCCTGATTCTTGGGCTAGGGGCTGAACTGGAGAAATCTGCTCCACGTGCAGAGGTCAACCCTGAAGCAACAGAGAATTTGTGATTAAATTGTGATTTAATTATCAGAGCAGACACACCAGAGGAACCAGCTAGCTGAAAAGGCAGGCAGTGTTTCATTAAAGTGATTTTTTTTTTCCACATTTGTGGAGCTCCAGGAGAGGGTTGGTTGAGTTTGTTCCAAGGTAGATAAACAATGAGTTGAAAAGCTCCTTCTCTCTGGTCATGGACTCATAATTAAGACTCTTCTGCTCCTGGCAGGGTCAGAAATAGGGCACAAATGCAGCAGCTGAGAGCTGGGCTGGAGGCAAAGTGTGTAAAGATTAATCATAGGATCATCAAGGTTGGAAAAGACCCGTAGGATCATCAAGTCCAACTGTTGACCCAGCACCACGGTGTTCACCACTAAACCCTGTCCACAAGTGCCACATCCAAGCCTTTCAAATCCCTTCAGGGATGGTGACTTCACCACTGCCCTGGGCAGCCTGTTCCAATGCCTGACAACTCTTTCAGTGAAGAAATTTTCCATAATATCCAATCTAAACCATGCCTGGCACAACTTGAGGCCATTTCCTCTGGCCCCGTCACTTGTTACCTGGGTGAAGAGACTGACCCCCACCTCTCTACAACCTCCTTTTAGTTGTAGAGAGCAATAATGTCCCTCCTGAGCCTCTTTTTCTCCAGGCTAAACAATCTCAGCTCCTTCAACTACCTCTCATAAGTATAGCTGGAAACTCTTAACTCTAAACAAGCCAAGAACTTTCTCAACCCCAGTTCAACAGTTTGTTGCTGTGTCTCTCCACATCCTGCTCAAGCCCCAGGCAGCTGCCAGGTGCTGGGTGCTGACCCATCCCCCTGTCTTTCCTTGCACCTTTTCTGAATTATTGGTGCCTTTTTCCTGCAGAATTTTAGGCAGGTATCAAGCATCAAACTCTGCTTTGGGTATGGAGTTCTCTGCTCTTTTCTCTTCTTGCCTACCGATTTTTGAGCCAAAAACCACAAGGAAAAAAAAAAACTAAAAATGCTTCCACCTGGTATAAGGCTTACAAAAGAGCCTCATTAAACTTTGATGGTTACACATTCAAATGGAGCTCAGTTGGACAAAGAGGGAGCTGCTGCTGAGGACAAGCCAGTTTTTCAAGACTCAGCTCAAAGGGGCTGTTGGCTAAATGTGGGAAAGCTTGGCAAAGGATTTAGCTCCACCGAGGAGCCTGATCAGAGAGCCAGCCTGACAAAGGGTTCTGGCACTTAGAGAAATCAAGGTTTCTCCAGCCACTTAAAAGGAAACTTGTGCAGAAAGAAGAACAAAGAGGCAGGGTTTATTTTGTGTAACACAGGCATCGTTTGAATTGAAGAACCTGCCTAGTGAAAAGAAAGCTTCCTTAGAGGAGGTGGGAGCAGTGAGGGGTTTAGAAGAGACAGCCGGTGTAGGAGGAGAAAGATATAGGACATTTTTGGGAGTATATGGATAAAGTCAGCAGAGGGTAAGGAAAAACCCAACTCATGCAGGGAAGTGCTGCTGACTTGTGTTGTTTTGTCTCTCCAGCTGTTTATTCCTTGTGCCCCAGTGAATAGTGACTGTGCTTCGAGCTCCTGCAAAGTACATGCACTTGCACAGTCCTGCAGCAGGACAACCTCAGGAGAGAGGGACAGCTAACTCACAGTGTCCACAAGGGCTGACCAGCACATCTGCACCACAGAGTCACATTTCTGGGGCACAGCAGCAGGAAACACATCCAGACAGGATCTGGGCAGCTCCAGAATACCAGGAGAAATGCAACCTACTTAAATGAAGAGGTCAGGCCAGGACACACCAGAGTCACCTGTTGATGGGTGATTCAGTGGAGACTCTAATTGGATCTGTGCCAGGTGATGATTTACAGGGAGATAGAGCAGCCAAGCTTTGCCACCATAAGTAAAAGCCCTAGCACAGGCAAAATTCTTCCAAAAAAATCCTTCTCCCGGCCCATTTATTCCATTTTGACAACTGGTTAGAGAATGAGCAGCAAAGCCTCAGTCCCCCCATCCCTGCCAGTGAATGCTCCTCTGAGAATGGTTTGTCAATGCTGATCAGCAGCAGTGGCTGAAGCTTTTCTTTTAAAATCAATTTCTTTTCAAGATTGGGTTTTCATTAAAGGGGTTTTAAATTCATCCTTTTTCTGCAAATGAACTCACTGTAATTTGGAAACACTTGTTGCTGGAGAAAAGACTGAATCCCTCAAAGCAAAAGATGTCCATGGAAATGTATATATATATGGATGTGCACATACACACTGGAAAGTGTTTACATTTTGTATGATAGTGTGTGCATATGTACGCAGTTGTATTTCCCCATAACAAGAGGGCATGTAGCTTTTCTCTGAAAAGGGGGAATTTTTCTACGGAAAATTTAGACAAAACCGAAACTCTTCTCAGTGACCACCATTTCTCTCAGGCCACCTGTTGGTTCCTCTACGGTGTCACGGTGTTTAACCAGAGCTTTTCTGCCCAGGAGGGTGGTGGCACACACGACCCTGCTGCCTCCCCACCCTGGAGAAGTCCCGTGCCTCGGGGAACCCCAAGACCACAGAATCCCCCACACCACAAAAACCCCGTGTGCTGCTGCTCCCAGTTTAGGGCAACCCCACTGGGAAGGTCCAAGACAGTGGGTTAAAGCAGCAGTGGTTTCTGAGGTTCTGCTCGTGGCTCCAGGAGGGTCAGGAGCTGTGCTCGTTGAGCAGCCAAGTGGCTGGGGGTATTTTTGGGTTTAACAGGAATTTGGATTGGGAAACACCAGAGTAAAAACTGCACCTTTGAGGATTTGGCCCTGTCCAAACATGATTAGTGAGGGGTGAGTGTTCAAATCCCTGCCTGTCCTCTCGAGAAGGAGAAATAAGAAAAGAAAGAGAAAGGGAAAGAGGAAGAGAAGTTTTCAGTTAGAAGAGACCTTGAAGGCTCATCTGGTCCAACTGCCTGACCAATTCAGGAGTGATCAAATTTAAAGCATTGTCCAAATGCCTCTCAAATACTGATAGGCCTGGGGCACGGACCACTTCTTTAGGAAGCCTGCTCCAGTGCTTGACCACCCTTTCAGTAAATAAATTCTTCCTAATGTTCTGTCCAAACCTCCTGGGTGCAGCTTTGAACCATTCCCATGTGTCCTGTCAGTGGATCCCAGGGAGAAGGGCTCAGATGTTCCACTGCTCTGCTGTTTTACAGCAAGGAAGGAGGCAGCAAGCTGTGAACAAAAGAGTTGGGGGTGGGGTGGGGGGGGGGGGGGGAAAGGGAATATTTAGCTCCCTTTCTTGTGTCCTGCTGACTTGCAAAGTTGCCCTCCAAGGAGCCCTGGCTTTCATTAGCAATCCCTGCTCGCTGTACGTGATCAGATACCAGCCATATGAACACCATATCTCCGTCCCAGCCCAGCGCTGGCTCCTGGCCACCTTCAGATGTTTGCTGTGAGGAGCAGCTGGGAAGCCCGCGGAGCCTGGAAAGGCTTTATCGGATCTCACCAGGGCAGAGAGCAACCTGGAGGGCAGAGTCCCAGCACCCCATTCCCAGCACCCAACACCGAGCAGGGTTAATGAGTGTCATGAAGGAACCTCGTTAATTTAAATCCACATCCTTGGGGATTAACGCTGAACAATGCTGACTTCACACCTACAATCGAAGGATTCGGGATTCAGAGTTTTAGTTCAGGTTGTCGGAGTATAAGGGCTGCCCAGGGAATATTGCCACAGGGCTCTGTTCCCAGCCCTGTACAGCTTGGGTTTGGATTTATTCCTCTGTCCCTGCTCTTATTCCTGTAACGCCCAGCAGACCCCTCCCTGGGCCTGCTCCGAAATCCATAGCTATGGGAAAGAAAACGGGAAGAGGTGGGTTTGGGGAGTAGGAGATAAATGGATATCAGGAGGTCGGCTGGAGGAAGGAGAGGTCAGGACTGGGAGAGCACGGATCAGATAACAGGTTAGGCAGGGTGAAGAAAAAAAGACAGGAAATCCACATTTGTTACAGGAGAAAAGGAGGAAGCAAGTAAAGGGGATGAAAGGGGTGAGGATACAGTTAAGTTAACAGCCAGGGAAGATGGGAGGTGGAAGAAAGCAATTTTTTCTCTTCCAAAATATGCAGATGGGCTTGACTGCAATGTTTCACCGACTGAAAGCAATTTCAGGAAATTGTTCCTGAGTGAAAAAAAATAAAATACATTATTTTTTAGCATAAATATTTCACTTGTCTTTGAAGCTTCTCTCATATTAAAAAATCATCTGAGAAATTTATAAAAATATTTAAGAGATAACTGTGGTCAGACAACGTGTTTGTTTGGCCCAAAACACAGTTATTTCATTAAAACACTGTTTCTGGTTACCCCACGCCAAATACGTTGATTTTTTCCAGCCTGGCCACCCCTCACCCCTATCAGTTATTTGTGCAGTTCTGCTTTTCAGCAAATTTACACAGCTGACAGCCAAGGATGCGAGCCCCGCAGATGGGCACGAGAAGGAGGTCCTGTGAAGCAAGAAAGGTGATCATTAGAGTCTGACCAAAGCCATTGCCTGCAAATATTAGCAGAGCACAGCTCGTCTCCGTTACGTGGGCATGGAGAGGGAGGCTGCTCTGCTCTCTCACTGGGATCATTTTAATCCGAGGCACAGTCAGCTGGGTTGGAAAGAAAACAGCTTTCTGAGCTCTTTTCCAAGTCTCGGGTGTGTGAATAAACACTCCAGCTCGCAGAGGAAGCTGGTGACAGATGGAGCAAGAGCTCTCAGCTCTTCTGCTGCGCTGGCCTGGGCTCCAACCACGAAACCACAGTGACTTTTCCCATCAGCTAACCTGACTCACTCGTGCACCCTGCTCAGCCCGGGCCCACCAGTGCTGAGCCAGGAGCTGGGGCTCACCGAGGCTTTGCAGCCCCTGCGCTTTGCTCCATCACTGCAGCTCAGTGCATCAATACCTGAGATGGCTCCATCCCAGCTCATGGGATGTGGAACAGGTCAAGGAACTGTGGGAAAAGGAGGAAAAGTTGCTGGTGCTGAGCTGCTGTGGGCGCCCGTGGGCTGGATTACACTGCTGTGGGCATTTTGCACTGTCAGTGCTCTGAAATCAAAAGACACAGAACTTGTTGCAACAACTTGAGTTTGAAGGGTGATGCTCACACAGCTCTCATCAGCACATGTCCACAGTAATTTCTGCATGGGCAAGGGGAAATCTAGAATAAATGTTAAGAGGAAATTTTTTACTGGGAGGGTGGTGAGGTGCTGGAACAGATTCCCTGGAGAAGCTGTGGATACTCCATCCCTAGAAATGTTCAAGGTGAGGCTGGATAGGGCTCTGAGCAACCTGATCTAGTGGAAGGTGTTCCTGTCCATGGCAGGAGAGTGGAATGAGATGATCTTTAAGGCCCCTTCCAGCCCAAGCCATTTTATGATTCTATGATTCTAATGTGGTTTTGCATATGGATATTTGCACCAGTTCCTCTTGGGTTCTTGTTTTCAGACTGTCGTGTAAAGCAGCCCATGATCACTCAAGCAGCACTTTATCTTTGAGCAAAGCATCACCTTTTGCTTTTACATAAAGCGCCTGACTCCCAGCTGAACCAGGAAAAACAAACAGTGCACAGCAAAATCATCACTGCGTAAAACTAAGAACTGCCATGCAGGGATTTGCCAGGCGGGCTTTGATTTGCATTTCTGGTTGCAAGCATACAAATTTCTCAGGCTGGCAAAACCTCTTTATTTGGTGCAACTGAGTGGGAAGAGGTGTTTTAATGCTATTTTATCTGCTGCTGCTCTGGAAAGTAATGGGGAGCACAGTCATGGCAGCACAGGCTGAGCGATGCTGAGCAGCATGTTTAGATAAGGATTTACTTAGGAGTGGATTTCTTTGCAACCATCTTTCTCTTCCCTTATTTATTACATGTCTGCATAATCCTCAGCTCACAGAACCAGTTCACATCTGATTCCTGAAGTTTTTATAGAAGATCATGTGATTTCACTTAACTCCCCTGCTCTTGGGGCAACTCAGGTGTTTACAGGCTGCACCCAGAGCAGGAGCAGTTTCGTTTCTGCAGAAACAATGCCCAGATTTTTCCAACTCCTTGGACAATCCTGTCTTTTGCCAATATATTTTTCTTAAAACTGAACCTCTTCAAAGTCCGCAGCTTTACAGGACTTTATTAACTGGAATTTATTTTCAGTGTGTTTGAAGCCTTTTTGATTAAGGGTAACCATTAGAAAAGCAAGTGAGACCATTGTAGGTGATTTTCTTTCCTGCCTCAGGAATTTGGGGGCTTGCCTCCTGATTTTATACTAATTGGACCTGTGTGTGCTGGCAGCTGTGCTTGAGGTCTGATTTTGCAGGTACAGAGGTTGGCTGTGGCCAGGTGGTTGGAGCAGAGGGGTCAGGAGGAGCACAATCCCCAGAATACCCATGGGGTGCCCAGATCCCCCCACCACCCTGGCTCTGATGCCTTTGGGAGCTGAAGGAGAAGGTTATAGGAAATGGTTTGCCCTGGGGTTGTCTGTCCAGCCGTGGCTGTTCTTGTGCATGCAGGTGTGTGTCTGCATCACACACACGCAGAGCATCCTACCGTTATCCCCACGGGGCCTTGGCTGCACAAACAAATACAGGGAAGCTCCAAGGGGATTTAAATCCCAAGCACCCGAGGCCTTAGGGCTGCTCCTGCTGCACGCCAGGCAGCCTGTGCGTCAGCCTTGTTTTACTACACTGAAAAGTGTAGATGAAAACACCCTCAATCCCCTAGCCAGCATAATTTTTCCTTCAAATAACCCCTGGCACATGGGTGTTTGCAGCTCTCATTTGCACCTTAGAGGGAAAGCAGCTGCAAAGGAGTATGGTGGAGTGGTAAAGGTATTTTTGCTTGCTTTTTGCTATGTTCCCTGGGTTACATTCATGATAGTCATGCTGTGAGCAGGGTGGGCAGAATTACGGGCCCTTAGTCCCCCTGATAAATGTATAACTCCTGTTAATCAAGAGAGGAAACCTTTGTGTCAGGATAGTTTATTTTATTCTAGGAACTGCTCCAGACTATCCACGCCAAAGCTCTCCTCTGATGGCAAAGTCTGCATCTTCCCTGGGGGACAGGTGTTTTGCTGCTTCTCCCACCTGAACCCTTTCAAGTGCACACAAGCCCCTGAGGTGAGTTTGTTATCCTGACACAAAACACCAGCTAGTGGAGCGGAGTCCCTCTGGGCTGCTCAGTAAACATCTCCTCTTGCAAACACGGCCTCCAGGCACCAGTTTGTGATCCCAGCTGGTTTTAGCTGCTCTGATTGCAGATTCCCAGAGAATGGTAACGGGTGCTGAAATGGGTAAGATGTGCCAGGATGGGAATTGGGGATTAAGGAGCAGACATTCTGCCTCCCCAGCCAGCTCCTTCTGCTTGAGGGAGAGCAACTTCTGGCAGGCAGGTGGGGCAAGCATCTCCTCCACCGTGGGGTTGGCAGCTCCTCTGCTGCACCCAGAACAACACCTGATGGCTGAAGCAGCCACAGGCTGGAGGTGTTTTGTTCCAGGTCAGGGTTCATCCCTTTTCCATCACTTATGGTTTGCACTTGCCAGAGATGTTTGGAGGGAAAGGCAGGGAGATGCCCTTGGGGGGATGTCCACACCATGCTGCAGCTCTGGGCACAGCCCAGCTCCATCTCTCAGATGGACACGGCAGTGGTGCTGCTGCAGGACAGCGGCTGCACCCCAGGGTGTGCCTGCAGCAGCCAAGTGTGGGAAACACCAGCATTTTTGGGGTTGAGCAGCTCCAGCGCCTTTTCTCAGATATGAGGAAAAGATAACACAGCAGATTTCCCCTGCTGCCGACAGGAACCCAGGAGCTCGGTTCCCAGAGTACTCCAGCCCTTTCCTGCTCTCCAAAGCCAGGCAACTTCACAGGTGCTTAGCACCTACGACAGGCCCAAATTATATTACTTCACCATTCCCCCATGCTCACCACCCCAGAAATCTGCAAAAGCAAACTTTCCCCTTTCCTATTTAAAAAAAGAGAGAAAGAGAGAGGGAGAGGCGCTTTCCAGCCTTTCTGGTTGCAAACCAAGGTAAACTGTCCTCTTTGAGTCCACAGCCAGGCAGACTGCAACAATAACACCCGCAGAAAAGGGTGTGCTCCCATTCATCTCAATGGGTGTTAACTTGGAAGGGTAATTATGACCCCCCGATGCCAAGAGCTCTAACCATTTCACTGCTGAGCATCCCAGCCCATAAATAAAGCCTCTGGCTGGCTGTGCAGAAACCTGGGTGGGAGGGAAGCCGTGTAGCAATGAGGCGTTGACTTTTGGATGTGCCAAGAGTGTGAAATGCTTTGGTTCCCGCTGAGGCTCCCAGCTTTTCCCGAGCCTGTGTCCACCGAGGCCACGCAGGGATGCCCTGGAGGAGCAGCCTCGGGAGAGGAGCCACGAGCCCTGGTGAATTTACTGTGATTTCGGCAAAAACGGTCTTGCGATGAATTCGGCTCAGCTGCACAAAGGGCTCGTCTGGCAAATGCCTTGTGCTGAGTTTCCCTGGCGTTAAGATAAACAAGGTCCCAGGGAGCAGAGGGGGGAACAGGGTGGAGGTGGCTGTGGGGAGCTCGTCCCTTCCTTTGAGCGAGCGGAGCCACTGGTGAGGTCAGGTCCCCGCCGTCTCCGGAGCGGCACAAAAGGCACGTGTTTTAACAAACTAATTAGCCGAGACAGTCAAATAGGAGGAAGAAAGGAAATGTATAAAGAAAGGGAGTGGTTCAGGCAGAGTCACGCAGGCTTTGCTGCCTCCATCCCCCTGCTCTGAGGAAAAGGAACCCACCCTCCAAGCTGCAAAAATGGACGCAGGCACATAGCCTTCTTCTGAGCAGAGATGTGCAGCAAGGGGCATGATCTGCTCCAATTCATTAACTCTGGAATCTACAGCTCAAACCACGTCTCTCTTACTTATTTCTGCAATGCAAACGTGATTAAAGAAAATAATCCATCATATCACTGGCATCTCATGTCCCACAGTGTGAGAGTGGCTCATCCCTCCTTCTGACACGCTGCAGATGGACCAGCAAAGATCTGGGGAATTGGCGTTGTCACAGTGTGCTTCAAAGGGGGAAAATGGCACAAGCCCTTGGTGTTAGCATCAGAAACCATCCACGGCACTTCAGCTGCTTTTCTCTCTTACTCCTGAAGTTTCTTCTGGTGTATGTACCTCGGTGGGGCACAGCTGTGTCTAATGTAAATAACTCTGTGCTCCTCTACTGAAAGTAAAAGGAAGGAAATTAATGACAACAATAAAATAAAGCCCAAGCCTCCCACTTACAGTCAGTGCTGGCTCTGCCCAGTTAACCCTTGTTTGGTTTTGGTTTCCTGATAGCCAGGGAAGGTGGTTTCCTCTTAGTTTGTGCTGTGCTATTTTAGTTTTCCCCTCTGAAACTGCCTCTCTGCTCACAGCAACAGGGATGAAAAACCCATCCACTGCTCACCCTGCTTTTAACTCCACACATACCATTAATAATTTAGTTTTTGCCATGGCAGTGGCAGACACCCCAATAAGCCTCTGCTGTGGTTGGGGCTCTAAAGGTCTGAAAAATACTGCTACTGGTGTGTTGCAATTCGGGGCTAATGGACCAATGTGAGGATTTTAACCATGTATAAATCCCCCACATAGTAAATACGAGGGTGAGCAGCACGTATTAAACAGCCCTGATTAATTTTTTCCTAAGATAATGAAAATAAGGCAGTTTAGGTGGGTGGCTGTTCCTTTCCATGGTCTATTAGTATAGTTTAAATTACAAACCTCTATGTCTACAGCCATCCAAAGTGATGGAGAGCTTCACGTCCCCTCCAAAGTTATTGATCTCCTTCCCACTGATGTCCACTGAGTAAATCCCAGGACTGCAGCACGTGCGGGCTTGATACACCTGGTCTGTGCTATTTAAACTGAAAAATACATAAATAGCATCCCCCCCACTTTGTAGAAGAGGAAATGGGAGCCCCAGAATAAGCTGTTTTCTCCAAGTCAAACAGTAAATGCTCTGGAGACGTTTCTGTATGTAAATTCTGCACAAAAATAAAGACATTTGTTTTTTGGACTGTTTGTCTCATCAGTGCAAGTGTTGCACATTGCCTGAAAAAACAAGTTTCATCCTTCTGGTGAAAGTCAATCTTTGATGAACTTCAGTCATTTTTATTTCAAAATGAGTGTCCCCACACAGATGGGTGCTTTAAGAGGTGGGTTTGTTCAGAGTAAAGTTGGACATAGCTCATCCTTCAGAAAGGGGAGATAAATTCTTTGTGGGCTGTCCATATAAATTCCTCCACTGATAATTAAGGTGCTAAACGTCCCTTAAGCTGTTTGTAAAATTTGGGGGGGATGCAGGGCTGGGAGGTGAAAAGAGCACTCAGAGTCAGACACCTGCTAAACACTGGGGTATGGAATGGGATTGGAGGCAATTTGGTAATAAATTTCTCATTTTGTTTCTTGGCCAGATTGGCTGCTGTGGAAGTTTTGCCCAAAGAGCAGTATCCCCATCCTAGCTCCTTTTGGATTGATTTCACAATTGTCTGGTCTGAAGTAAGGAGGGAGGAAGAAATCTGCTCTTTGTCTTGATTTACATCAAGATGGTGATGCTGTGGCTCTGGTCAGCCCAAAGGTGCTTTTTGCTGTGGTCTTTTGCTCTGCATACTCAGCACTTAGGCTTGGGTTGAAAAGAGGGAAAAAACCTGCTTAAACGTGCTGCTGTCTCATGCAACCACAGCCCTTGCTGGTCTGTTGCTTTTGTGTGACTTCCGTGTTTCTTTTAACCTGTGGGGCCCAGCTGTCAAGGGATTCAGGCCCAACACAGGGAGCAGCAGAGTGTCCAACCATGTTCATACTCCAATTTCTCCATGAAGTCCATGTGCACCTTTAGCCTGGGGGAAGCAAAGCCTCTGTTGAGTTGTTGATGCAGCTCAAGCCTCACCCGGTACCCAACAGATGGAAGGGAGGGAGCCTGGTGATCATCAGGCTGCTGGGAAATATCATTTAATTGGCTTTTCTGCTTTTGATGTGACCCAGAGAAGCAGCTCCAATGCCCTTCTGTAGCACCTATGAAGGAAGCCCTATGAAGAGGAGAAATCCCAGAAATGGAGCAGATATTTCTGCAAGCAGCAGAAAACACCTCACATTTGAGAGCTGTCTTCTGAATTGGAAGGGCAGGAAGGGGGGTAGCTCCCCAGATCACTTTGAAAGACAAGGAACACAAGGTGTCAAACAATTTTTCATACCAATTTCAAAATTAGCCCCTTTTGATGCTTTTCTTCCCTTGTTGAGTCACAGGAGAGAACCCACATGCTGCCCACATGCTGCCCCTCTCTGCCTGCACACCCCTGGTGATAAAGGGCTGGGCTGGTGCCGAGCAGCTGCAACTTTATTTGAGCTTTTATCTTTTGTTTTGTTATTTAACAAGCCCAAGAAGCCAGGAAAAAAAAAAAAAAAGTGCAAGTTGCACAGTCTTCAGAAACAAGCCAGAAGATATAGAAGAGGTTTGTGGTTTGTCTCCCAGACTTGGCCAAGGTTTGACCATTTTATAGCAAGGTGGTCTGCTAGAAAGGGGAGTGCAAATAGCCCATCACACTTCTTGTCCCAGTAAAGTGATTTACGAACCCATCCTGAGCGTGGAGGGGAGGAGGGAGTTGACAGTCAGGTCTGCAGACCTCCTGAGGGGTTCCCCAGGCAAGAAGGTGCTTCAGAACACTTGCATGTGAGGAAAAATAAGACAAAGGAGCTGCAAAAATGAAGCAGTGAGGTCTTTGAGGTGAACTGAAATTCACAACTGAAACCGCTGTGTTGTCTGTCTTTGACAGCTCTTCCTCTTTTCACCATCTCCAGAGAGGCAGCTGGGGCTGCTGCTCAGACCAGACGGGATGGGAAAACATCTGCTGTAGTCCTGGTTGCCCCTTCTTGTCCTGACCTCTCACCCTCTGCTCCACATGAGGGATGGGACCCCCTCTTTCTCATCACCTTGTTCCCAAAAGTCCGATAGGGAGTTTGTCCTGGGTGTCAGTGAGATGATTCTTCATGAGGTGTGTCCAATGCCGTCCTAAAGCTCTGAGTGGCTTGATGCTGTCAGCGCAGCTCTACAAACTGGATGCACAGTCAGACTGAGCTAAGTGGTAGGAAAAAGCGATCTGTTTCACCATGGAGATGTTTTAAGGATTTAAGTGATGTTGTGTTTGATCACTCTGAAAGAAAATGTTTCCATGATGCAGGAAGCCCAAAGGGCAACTATTGCGATGGGTGGGTGATACTGGGTGGTAATGAGGTCTGAACAAGATCAAAGTTCCTTTGCACTCATCCCTGAACTCACACAAGGAAAGAGATGCTCCTCATATATACCTGGATAGACCAAGCCGAGACAAGAAGCTTTAGCATAATGCTCATATTACAGCTGACAAATAGGATGGGCTGGTAGATGGAGGGATTTTTGTGTAGGGAGGTGGCTGGAGAGTTAAATTTTGGTGGGAACTTAAAACTCTATACCACTTGTAGGGCTTGAAACCATGTCCAGACTAAATGATGGAAGTGGTGCTTTGCTTTAAGCCCTCACTGCTGCCTGGGGTCCAGCCTGCAGCCCCTCTGTGCCCCACAGAGGCTGCCACTGTGCAGACACGGGGACATCAGGGTAGCCACAGTCTTTGTGGGTGGGTGTGAGCTGTTCTGAGGCTGGGCCAAAATTCATTGCACCAGACACTAGCAGGGGGATTCATCACAGGAGTGTTGGATGTCTTCAGCTGGGTGCTCACCTTGGGCTTCTCTCAAAGTCAGCGTGAAAGAAAATTCATCTGACTTCAACTGACATTTCACACAGGCTGAAACCTCGAGTTTAGGGTGAGTGATATGGGTTGGAGAACTCCTGTAGAGAATTCATCCTTCATATGGAACAAATGTGCTCTGGGTGATCATGGATACCTGTTACAGTCTCTTTCCTCATGTAGTCAAGCCCTAAGTGACATGTCCAGGGTGGTGGTGAGGCTGAGATAGACCAGTTCTCCAAAGCTGCAAATCTAATGCCCAGAAAACATGGCTTCCTTTTAAACACAGAGACAGTTGGCTGGATATAAGAATTTTCATCCTTCTTTGTTTCCAATTTATCATTCCAAATCGGAACAAAAAACCATAAAATTTTAAAATGTTTGATGGACCACGAATGTAAAAGCTGTTTGGTCTGATACGATTGAAACAATTCACTTTGATAATGTCAAAACTAAACATAGCAAAAGCAGGTGCAGCACAAATCCCAGCACCATAAAATATAGCACACATTGAAAATATTTCGATTAATATTGCAATGCAATGCAAAATGATTCAAACCAATTTGAAACAAGACCTTTCTATGTCACCAAAACATTTTAACATTGCTGAAGTGCAATTGAGGAAATGGAATTTGCTAAAATGTTTCACTGAAAGCATTTCGTGAACATTTTTGTCCTCGTGCGTCTGCATTTTAAGGTAGAGATTTTGTCAAAAACAATGTTAAGTATCTCTTTGATGTGAGGTCTTTATTTCTCTGCAAAATTACATCACTTCCAATAATTGGCAAGACCTAGAAGCAATCAGGTATTTACACCTACTCAGAGCTGGTAGAAGCAATCCCTCAGACCCTTTTTAGTGCACATCACAACCTTTCTCTTATTACATGCAGATGCTTTTTGGTTGCTGGATAAATTTCAGAGTGGACTGTTTCGGTAACAGTGCCGACAACATCCGTACAGGGCAACATCATCCTTAGACCTGGAAAATCCATATATTCACTGTGACGTTACACATTTTTTTCCCCTCATCAGAGCTGAATCATCTGACATATCCCTCCTTCTTCATGCCATTTAACAAACGAGGTAACTAATTATTTACCTCTGGCTCTGGCCGGAGTCATCCCGTTGTTATTTACCATTGATGACTAATTAGTCGTACTCCAAACAATGCCACACGCGCTGGATGGGTTCCCACCTGGACAAGGGTTGTCTCCTCCCTCCCCCCCCCCTCCACTGCTGACTAGGACATCTCATGCTGTTTTCAGGATATTTTAAACCCGAAAGAAAATCAAGTCAAATAGAAGAGCAGAGAGAAAAGCATGTTCATGGTTGTGGCCCAACATCAGAGGTCCCAGCAACAGGGGGGAAATAGAGAGGTGCCTCTGTGTCTTTTGTGCTCAGCTGGGACCTTGTTCACCATTCAGCCTCTCACCTGCCTCAGTTCCCAGACGCCCAGAGCTTACAAAATGCTGTAATTTTTGTTTTTCAGTGGTGCTCTTATTTCTGTGTCTGGCGAAGCAACGACTCTGTGCACCACTGGTGAGATTTGGAGGGGAAAGATGTTTCAGTGCACTCCCGGACCAGGCTTTCAGAGGCTAAAGGCTTCATCACTTCCACCACCTGCAACGGGATCAGCTGATTTGCATGAGAAAAGGCAAAATTACCCCTTTTCAGCCTCAGCGAGTGTGTTGTGAGGATCTGCAAATGTCTGTGGCTAAGTGTATGAGTCTACAAAATCTTATCAGATAGAGACTGTGGTGAGTTGCCAGGTGCTGACCTGGAGTGCTGGGCATGGTCACGTCCTCTCTGAACTGAGAGCAATCGGACTCACACAAGAAATACCAAAAACCAGTATCAGAGACAGTGGGCATAGGAGCTGGGACCAGGAGTCTTCAAACAGCTAAAGGGGGCCTGGCTCTCTTGTGACATTTGTCTCATCATCCCAGGGGCTTACCTCTGTCACAAAATCAGTCCTGTGGTGTGTAAGCCCTACCTTGAACTTCCTTCAATCTAATTGTTTATAAATGCACATCCACAGCACAGCCTGGCATCAATAAGGAGAGGAGTGAAGGCACCACGTGCCTCAGCACCGAGGGCATTGAGGGAAGGAAAATCAGTGAAAGAAGCGGCAGTGTCCAGGGAAAAAAACCACAGCCCTCTGTTTTCCAATCCCCTTCTCAGCATGTTCCCCTTTGTCACAATTTTCAGCCTCGTTTGTCCATGCTGAGGGCCAGGAGAAGATGGGTTTTACCTGGAGTGCTTCTCCTCACCTCTGGAAGCACTCTGTCCTTTCTGTCTGCCTCTCCACCCCAGCAGCACAGCTCCACACAGCAGCACCCTCTCTCACCCTGCCACCGTCTCCCCTCCTCCCCTTCCCCCATCTCGCTGTGGCTTGACACAGAGGAACCTGAAAATTCACTGTGATGTTTGAATCCCAGCCAAAACTGAAAGCGAGACCTCGCGACTGGTCCGAAAGCCTAAAAAACATATGGCATTAATTCAGCTTTCCCACAGTTCCTAAAACTGCAATTAAAAGCAGCCCCCACCAAACAGAGCCCCATAACTCAGCTCTGTGATTTATTGGAATAACGAAGCTTTAGGGGAAAGTTGGCGAGGACCAGGAATTCCACGTCCGGGAGCTGGGCTCCACGCACATGGCCCACGCACAGCTGGGTTCATTTTATAGCATGCCACCGGTGGAAGAGCACGATCTGAGAGGGACAAGCCTTTCAGAAAGCTTATCTCTGGCACCATTTGGCTTCCAACAAAAAACATCTCCTACAGATGCCCGGGAGGAGCAATCAAACAGAAGCTGGCTGGGGATCATCTCTTTCCCTCATCCAGCAGATGCTTTTTCCCATCAGTGACAAATAAACGTGACCCACAAGATGACAAAGACTGCAAATATCCTCTTGGCCAAGGAGGTGCTTTTTCATATTCACTTTCTCAAAACCAAGGCCTTTCAGCTGCTTGGCTGTGAGCAAACATGAAAGTAGAGCTGCAAAGCTCAGATCTAGGGGGTTTTTTTACTGTAGCTGCATAGTCTGGGAGGGGAGGTAGGAAGGGGAAAGTCATTCTGCCTAAGGATGCAGATTTCTGCCTGTCATTTTGCTAATGCCTGTTATGATGATCCTTCCTAATGGTTAAATGCAGCAGAGAAGTAGAGATGGGGTAAATTAATTTCTAGAAGACATTTTATAGTCTTTGTGAGTCGACACTTGGACATCTCTATAACTCATATGATAAAGGCAAACTTCAGCCAAATGGAGTCTCAGAGTAATGCCAGAAAGAAGTACAGCGAGAAACACCTTCTCCACTTAGAAGAGGGTGTAGTAGAAAGACCAAACACATCAAACCTCCACCTCCTTTACAAATTACAGTCTCTGCCTGTTGTGCAGCTCCAGTTTCCAGCTCCATACTTGCTGATATAGCAGATTGCAGGAGCACTGCAGGTCTAGCTGGTGTTTACTATCACTCTACTTGTAATGGTTTTGCTCACCCACACCGCTGAAAAGGCAACCCAAAGTGCTCCCCACCCAGTTCATTCAGTGAGCAGAAATGTCTTGTACTGCACACAGTTTGTGTAGTTGCCTGATAACATTCTTAAATCACATTTACAGGTGCAGGAGAAGATTATATTCACCCCATGAAGAGCCTTAGGCTGCAAAGCCTGGTGTCACTGTGTCGTTCAGCTCTTGTGCTGGCAATTACCAGAGTGGGGTACTCCCCCTACAAAGAGGCCATTTGCTGAACACCTGCCTTGATAGAGATCTCCAAACATCACTGCTGATGGGGAATTGTCACTATGCAACTTTATACCGGAGCAGGTGCAGTGAAAAGCTGGCTGCAGTGTCTGGTGACAGGAGACTAAAGTTGTTTAGTTCGCTCTGCCTAGCAAAACAAAAGTGAGACATAAATGGAAATCAGAAGCCTTTTTCTAATTGTCTCAGGAATGAAGTTTTGGCTGGCTCTCAGAGCCCTTCAAGCAGAGGAGTGGAGGCAAGAGGTCTTCAGGGTCTGAGGATGGAGTTTCTGGAGGGGACCAGATGATGGGGCAGTGATGAACCTGAGGTTAGAAGAGTCAATGAGGATGATATTTGCCCCGTCTAACTCCAGACATGTTCTCAGCTGAATAAGTTCCTCAAGGTCCCACTCACAGTCAGTGGGCAGAAGCAGAGGTCTAGGCATGATTCATCTTCTTCAGGCCACAATGAATCACTCCCTGCAGCCCACTGACTATTGATCAGTTTGGTGTCCACTAACAGCAACCTGAGCCGAGGGTGATGAGGTTTCTGCTACTGCTGCCTAAATGGGTGCCCAGTGATGCTTTTCAATCTGTGTCTCCACCCAGCTCTTCTACACCACTGTGACAGCCCATCTGTGGCCCCAGTCCAAAGGTCCAGATTAAATTCTCCATCCTCAGATCTACTCAAGAGCTTTACCTAATAAAATTGTACTACTAAAGGTAGGAGTGATCAGAAATGCTGGTGGTTGCAATGATTTTACAATATCTCAGGTTCCCGGTCAGCCTGCCTTGCTCACAACCTATGCAGAAGTGAAAACTCTGGGAAGGCCTTACTGAGGCCTTTCAGGACTTAATGGGGGCAGAGAAAAAACATAGGGAAAAACTTTTTAGTAGGGCTTGTAGTGATAGAACAAAGGGTAATAGTTTTGAAATGAAGGAGAGTAGATTCAAACCAGAGACAAGGAAGAAGCTTTTTCAGTTATGGTAGTAAAACACTGGCACAAGTTGCCCAGAGAGGTGGTAGATGCCCCATCCCTGGAAACATTCAAGGTCAGTTGGGAAAAGACGATCATAAAAGTCCATTCCAAGCCAAACTATTCCATGATTTTAAAAAATGAATCATTAAATGCAGGAACGGGAAAGGAGCCACATTGGCAAGGACTGTTGGGCTCTTAAGCCTCCTTCATGGAGTCCACCCCAAGATCTTCAAGGAATTCCCTTTAATTTCTCTCTTGAGAGAGGAGCATACAGTAAAGATATAGTGAAAACCTCAGGAATAATCACTGTCCCACCAGGCACCCCAGTACTGTAGGCTGCAAACCACCTCACCAGAGCAGCTCTCAGCACAGCGCTCTGCTGTTGAACAGACAAAGCCAAAATGAAATCCAGAGGTCTGGAGAGAGGAAGATCCAAGTGGAAAGCAAGATGCAAGCAGATGGTGGTGATGATCACAGGGAGGGCTCTGCTCCATGGCACCTTCAAAATAGGTTTCAATATTTTCTGAGATATTGTCAAAGCCAGAAGCTTGTGGAGATCTTTGGGAAAATAAATCCTTTTACAGATCTTTCTGAAATCGCCTTTCCACCCACCATTATGCACAGACCACAAATGGAAAACCACTGGTTTGGCAAGAAACAGCTGGAGCACAAAGAAGACTGTGACGCTCTCTTCTGACTTCAAGTCTGTAGCATAATGGAATGGTGCTTGCTTCGCTCAACATAAAAATATACAAATAATCAGAAAAACATGGCAACAGGATGACAAAACCATGGTGTAATATTTCCCAGAATGACCTCAAAGCCATAAATCAGTTCTCTGAATTGTCAGCAGCAATCCAGCTGAACAGCAAAATTGCCCCACCATCCAGCCTATTTTATTAAGGGTTATTGCTGTGCATTATTTATTTACAGAGTGCTGTACATGTAGACACTGCTTTACAGGTACATAAAAGACCACCCTGAGGAGTTCAGTTGCACTCCAGGCACACAAATATGACATTCATGGCAGCAGCACCACGGGTTAACGACGGCGGTGTTGCTTCAGGTTTCTTGTTTCCCTTTTGATTTTATTGCAATGAAGTCAAACACATTTTAAACTCCGGACTTTGAGTCAACCTGTTTGTCTGAGGCAGTACATGGCCATATTATCTCAGGATCAGAGTGTCTGGTGGGTTTATCTGTCCCACATAGGATAGCTAAACTCGGGGTTGGGAACTGACACTTGGGCTGGCTGGAAATTTTCCACCAAACTTTTTTTTGCTTTTGATTTCTAGTGGGAGATGATGTTTTTAGCAAAGCAGGGATTTTTGGAATACGAACTGTACATCCTGCTTGGGTAAAAGGCTGGCTTTGCTCTTGCTTGTGTGTAAAACTCACTCTTCCCTTCTCTCTATTCTGAAAAATGGGGAGAGGGGTGTTGAAACAAAATTCTGCAGGAATTGCGTTATAATAAATAGAAGCCAGGTATTCTCCATCCTCAATTTCATGTTTCATAGGTGTTTAGCATCACTGCTTGAACTCATCTAAGGGCACGAGTTCATGTGTTGATGAGAGAAAGCAAAGGAGCTGAGCAATTAGGTCAACTGCAGATTTACTGGGAATACTAACGGGGTATTTCCCCCCATAGCACATCCTACTGCAGTTACATAGTGGCATTTCTCTCCCAGTTCATGGTTTCTTGCAGTCCCAGTGACTGGTGGGAGGACAGACATGGCAAAGTCGCTGTCTCAGATAGCAGTGGTTTCTCATCCAGCCGGAGCAAGCCAAGAACATTTCCCACCATCAGCATCAAAGCTCCCTTCTCCAGATGTTTGGAGAAAAGGCAGCATCTGTCTGTCTAACAGGAAGTCTCCACATCTCTCAGGGATGCAGGAGAGACTGCCTCTGATTTTTTTCTTCTAGCATTGTTACTGTAGCCTTAAATATGAGAGGAACCTTTACTCACCCAGCCATTGAAAAGTGCTTCAGATGCCGGTGGAAATACATGTGAGCTATTAATTAAAGACTTAATTGTTAATTATTCCAGCACTGAAAAGTATGCTAGACCCTCCCAGTCTGCCCAGATACACAGCCCTGCCCTGGGGAGCTATTGGCTCCCTTCTGACAGCATGGAGCAAAGTTGTAATGAAGTGGTGAAAGGCTGGGGGAGAGAGAAGTTGGGGCATCTGCTCAGGCATACCAAGCACCAGTGTCTGACTGGGAATGGCAGAGATGGAAAATTTGCACCTGGAATGAGGAAGAAGATTTGCTTGTTTGTCTCTCAGGCAACCTAGCTAAACACATCTTGAAAATGAATGTAAAAGTGACACGAGGCTTAGTTTCTTGAGATATGAGAAGTGAAAGAAGTTATAAAAGAATTTTTGTGCAGTTGAGACATAAACTTGTAGATCTTCCCAAGCTGGGATTAAATTCTTCCTTGGCCAAAATGTTCAGCACGTAAGTCACACACATTCCTCAGAACCTGGGCTGCCTAACTGGGAATGCCAGCATACCCAAGGGGACAGCGCCAAGACAAACAGGAGTCATGCTGGGAAGTGCTGGTAGCCCTGGTAGCCAGGGCTGGCAGGAGCCGTGGCAGGGAGTGATCCACAGACGAGCCGTGCCGTGACTCGCACAACTGCCTTTTCCTCACACCCAGAAACTCAGCCATCTACAGTCTCGCCCAGGGCAACAGAGGCTGCCAAAAATGCAACCCCAGCCATCCCTGGGAGAGTTGGGGAATTGCAGGCAGAGCTGGGAGCAGCCTGGAGCTGTCACCCAAGAAGTCATCTCAGGCTTTTCTCCTCCAATGCTCTTCATTTCGTGGAATAACTTTTAATGGTGGTGGTTAACATGTGGTCCTTCCGTGCTGCTGCTGACACCTCTGTGCCTGGTCCTTAAATGAAGTTGTGGTGGAGTTCAGCCCTGCAACCAAAATTTTTGCTAATAAATTTTCTCCCCTGACCCCTAGTTTACCCCCATGTATCAGGAGTTAATAATGTGCGATAAAAGCTGCCCTGACTCTGCCACAGCACTACAAGCACAAGAAGCAACAGGTCTTCCCAGAGGTAACATCTCCTCCCTCTTAGAAGCTGTGATTTAATATAATTGAGGCAAACAGTATCTCTTGCACAAAGCCAAGGAGAGCTGGACATAGAGCCTGATCCCATCATGTCCAAACCCCCTTGGAGCAGAGAACCTCCTCCTGGCTTGCCCCCTAAAAAGCAACATCTTTGCAACAAGCAAATGAGTTGTTGCCCCAGAAGCCTTGATCCTGTATCTGCTTCACTTCCCTGATGTGAGCAGCTTTTGAGGAATCCCACAGGTTTACAAACTTAAACTCACATCTGAGTGTTTGAACCAGGAGGTGAGTGCTGGCAGTGTTACTGCTCAGAGCACGGGCGTGCTTGTGAGTTCAGCTTTTCCGAGGCCACAGCAGGAAACAGCTGATGTCAGGCCAGATGCAAGTGATACACATCATTTGCAAGGCAGGAAACATATCTCTGTGTTCCTGCTAACCTTAGAAAGCAAGTGCTTGGATTGCCACACAGAGGATTTGCAGCAACAAGGAGAATGTAATTAAATAACAAGGATGATCTCATTATTGTAATGATGAGGTGTCATTTAATAAGGAGAATCCAGCACTGGGAGCTGAGAACTGGAGTCCTAATCCTGGCCCTGGCTCCCAGCTCTAGTAGGTCACATAAGGCCAACATCCTTTCTTCAATGTGTTTTTATGAAATATGAAAGTACCAGGAGACCTTGATGCTTGCAGAAGCTCTTGCAACAAAGAGACACACATTAATAGTCAAAATTGTCTTGTTCCTTTACTTTCTCTATAAAACCAGGGTTAGTACAATTTCCCTTTATATGAGAGACAGTGAGGTTCTCTGGCACACAATGCTTATGCAGAGCCCAGAACCATGAGGTCACTGAAGGAAGTGCCAAGGCTGCTCCAGTCCTCATGATCTTCCAAATGCACACTTAAAGGACTGATCATCAGGCCCTGCTATGGCATTTCTTGGGTAATGGCAGCCTTTGAGAATTTTTTTCCCCAAATACAATTGGCTTTAAAAAAAAATATGTGCGTGTGTGTGTCCATAATGAGAAGGATCAGGATGTTTTCAAAGCCATGTGACAGAAAAGGTACAGTTGAATTAACTGGGGATCTGGCCATACATTATGTGTATCAAAACTCAAATCAGTTCAAAGGGTGGATCTCTTGAATCTGGACTATCCATCCATCCATCCATCCATCCATCCATCCATGCCAGAATCCTTTATCCTTGGTACTGATGCTAGGTTTGGTAGGTTATAAGACATGCCCCTCTCTTCCCCCCTTATTTTCTGTTTGCACTGTGCTGCACATTTTGGGTTTTTAGGCTGGGAGCCCTGAAGGGTGATGTAGGCCAGGAAAAGGAGCAGTGGGCTCTGCAGTGCTTTGAGCAGGCCTGCACACACCTCTGAAATCCTTCTTCAGGTTTTTTTATTCCCTATTATTCAGCATGTTCTGCAAGTGTTATTTGTCTGCTGCTAAGGCTGAGATGCCAACCAGTGTCCTCTCAGGGCCTAAATTTTCATCCCAGATGCAAGCAGCTCAGCAGTTCCCATCAGCTGTGGTGGTGCTTCTGGGCCACTCATGAGACCCCAGTGCCACCACACATCCCACCAGCCCTATGTCCAGGTTCTTGTCCCTACCCCATTTCCATGCTGAGAGATTCATTGGAAGGGAGTGGTTCCTCCCACATGTCAGGGCAGAGCAATCTCCCCTGCCCAGTGTAGGACATTGCTCTCCTTTTCCTTGGCATAAGAAAACTGGAGCATGGAAGGGATTTATCCCCATAGCCTGACCTGCAAACACTTAGTGAAGTCAACAGCTTTGCTTTCTGATTCCTTCCAGAATTACAGAAAAGTTAAGACTGGAGCAACATGTGTAGCAGATTTCAGCTCAGTCCCACAGCCTTATCCCAAAACGAGTCTTTGCATTTTAATTTTACCATTTGCTTCTGAGCCTTACACGATGCTGCTGGTTTCCCTTTGTTTTTACACAAGCCAAACACAGCGGGTAAAAACACTGAGCTGCCTCTGCAACACACACCACGCACACACAGAGCTCTGGGACCCATCTATGAGAAACCCTCCTCCCTTCAACAAACATTCTGCAAGGCAAAATAAACCACTGGAGCATCCCATAATCAAGATTGCAGTACGGGAATCCAGTGTTTTGATCTTTGCTGTGGCAGGATTCAAGGCTCCCAGGCTGTCATCTCTGGGTTTGTTTTTTTTGCCATTGTCCAGATTCTGGAATTTTTTTCTTTCAATTTTTTAAGAGAAGTTTTGAGGCCTCCCATTTGGGCAGAAAAATCTTAAAAGGCTGAACATACAAGTTTTCTAAACTTGAAGCAACCTTGCAGTCTGGGAAAGGACCAATGACTCATTTTTTAGTTTCCAATGTTAAAATATCCATAATGTTGTTAATCACTCATATTAATATCACCATCCAACAGGGAGTTTAACGAGGATGCTAATGAGCTGCTCACTGTCTGCAATCCAAAAATCACAACTTTAATGTGTCTTTCCTTCAGCCTTGTGAACATAGAATCACCAAGGTTGGGAAAGACCTTTAAGTTCATTGAGTCCAACCTTTAACCCAGCACTGCCAAGTCCACCAAAGGATGATGCCATAAAATGCCCTAAGGAAAGTTGAGAGCAGCTCTCATCTGCACCACTTAAAGCAGGGAAATGTCAGGAGAAATTGTGACTTCTTGATCTCTTGGGTTCTGTGTTTTGGCACAAGATTTGGATCAGGCAGAACATCAATATCAGGTATTGAGAACATGACCTGTTACCACTAAGCCTAATGATGATTTCTGTAGAGCCCAGTAGCTCCAGCAGCACCCGTTACCATCCCTGCAGCTTACATCCTGGGGACCTGGAACAGAAAACCAGACTGGAAAACACAAGGTTTCTCTGTGTAGCAGCCCAGGCTGGATTTTTCTCTCCTTTCCATGGGTGTCTGCAATGCTTCAGGAAGGTTAGATATGAGCTAAACAATGTCTGAGTGGTTTGAAATATTTCAAATAACTGCTTTCCACCATCTCCCCCTGCTCACTGCCATTGTAAAAGCAAACCTTAAATCACTACATTTCTTTGCAAAACTTGTCATGAACAAATCTTCCTGCTTTCTGGCTGCTTATAAAACCACTGGAATAAAATTGTTGTTTGTCTTATTGCTATTGCTGTACAAAGCACAGCCTCTTCCAATGGAGGTGAATGTCTAGTTTTCTTTATTCAGGAGACAGATCCAAGACTCCCAGTTTCTGGGATTATCTGGTTAACTTTGCCAGATGAAACCCAAAGAATTTCCCCGTAGACTTATTTCGGTTTTTCCTAAGTGGGAAGTGCACAAGTCTCACATTGTCTATTAATAATTTGAGGAACCACAAGAGAAAGAAAAAAAAATATCAACATGAGTTCCTCTTCCCTCACAAGCTGGCTTGAAGGTTGTTGTGGTTGGAGAGAAGGGAGCAAAAAAGGAGAAAGAAATGACACAGTGAGGTGGTTTAATAGAAATGCCAAACTGAGAGCTCGTTCCTGAGCTCTGCCCAGGCAGTGGTAGTAGGTGCACAGGCAGATCCTTCACCCACCAGTGAAACCACAGCATGGGATGTTTTTAGTACTGTTCTCTTGTTGGAGGTTAAAAATAGTGGGAAGATGGAGGTCTCGCTGCTCCTTGTGGGGCAGTGGGAGGCCACTCCTCTGTGTGTGTGTATGGAGGGATGGAAGGATGGAGGGGTGGAGGGATGGAAGGATAGAAGGAAGGGTGCTGGGATGTAGGGGTGGAGAACTGGAGGGATGGAGGTTTGGAGGGGTGGAGAGGTGGAAGGCAGCTACACACCCTTGTTCTCAAAGAACATCCTGTCAGGGACATCCCACAGTGTCCTGTCCCACCGCTCTCTTCTCACCACTCTAACCCTAAAATTCATGTCTCTCAACCCTACTGGCCTAAAACCTTTCCCATTCCATATCTTCCCCAGCCCAGGTCTGTCCCATCCAAGCATGCTCACCTCAGTTGTTGGAACTCCCCTCCCTCCCCAGCTCATTTCCCATTTTTCCCACAAGCAGAGCAAATGTAAAATGGGCTTGGGCAAGAGGGGAGGGGGAGACATGGAGCTGGGCTAAAAACAGACACACGGCTTTATGATTGCACTTTGAAAAAGGCCAGCTTCCCTGCCCCACGCATCAACAGGGATGTCATTAGAGCTGGACACTAATGAAGGTGATCTCTTGGCTGGAAAGAGAGCAGGTCAGGGAGGCACAGGAGTGACCCAGAAGGGATCAGGGTGCTCAGATGGGACACAATTATGTGAAGAGCCTGTGCCTGGGTGACCTGCATACTGAGCAAATGTGACACCGTGCTGCCCAATCAATACCTGTCAGGTCACATTACCTGTTATTGATGAACACGGCTGTTAGTCCCAACATATTGTATTTGCAGAACTTCCTGGCCCCCCCACACTGTCTGGGGTGAAGTTTTGCTTGGCTGAAACTTCTTTAAGGGAGAGAAGGTTGATGGAGGAAGGTCTTTGTGCATGGAGGAAATGTGTAGTTGGTTGCTGCTGGCCTGCTTGTGAGGTCTCCTCACTCCCCTAAAGGCAAGGTTTAGGAGATGACTTAAAATCTGCATTATAAGACACAGATCCTGATTTAGCCATGTAATATGAGCACTTAATTGAGGGAAACAACTGTAAGCACTGTCAGCAAGTGCAAGGCAAAGTAACATCTCCACAGGAGGCTGCTCTCAAGGCTGCGAATCACTGTCTGCAGGGACCTGTCTCTTTCCAAAGCCATCAGTGTTGATCTGGATGCTGCACTCCTTATGGAGATCCTCACAGCAGGGATGGATCCAGGCAGAGAGGAGCTGTGGCACTGGCATGTGTGAGGGCTGGGGGGTGAGGACAAGGGACAGTGATCAAGGTCATGCTGTGAGTGTGAGGAGGTGCTGTGGGCTGTGGTGATCTGGTTCCTCCTGTCCAAGGGACTTTCCTTCTGCTCTCACATACCACAGGAGGCCTGCTTGTCACTCTTCAGGTAGGATCCAAGCACACAAGACCACACTGCAAGCGTTGGTATTCCAAAGCCCCACCTTGACATCTGGATGTCACGACCCAGGAGCTGGCTCTGTAGCAAAACAAGGTTTGCTGTCAGGCTAATAAAAACCCCACTAAGAGTGATTTAATGTTGGGTTGAGGTCCTCACTAGGAGGACAGTGTGTTTTTGTACACGGGGTGAATTTTTTGCTGTAGCCTTGCGTGCTCCATGGGATCCTGGCAAACCCAGCACTTCCCACACAGGAAGGTTTTCCCTTTAGTCTTCAGCCATACAGCATTCTCCTTGACTCTATAGAATCATAGGATGGTTTGGGTTGCAAGAGATCTTAAAGTTCATCTGGCAAGGACACCTTCCACTAGGCCAGTGGGAGCTTTGCAGGGCAGGTCTTTATTTTACCTTTGTTTTCTGTCAGACATGGGTCTTCTTCACCAGCTACTGAGGGAAAGGACAGACCCTGCAGATAGAAGACTGCCCCAGAGGCCAGAGGCCCTGGCCAGGTTCCCCTCACAGCTGACTTGACAGAGCCCCCAGTCACCATCTGTTTTCAGGAGCAAACTTGTGGTTTCAGAACACGTGCGCTGACAATGAAAAGGCACCCAGAGGAAAATCCCACGAGAACAACTTCATAAGCAGAAATGGCAGTGGCAATGTTGCTAAAGATGCTGCCACACTCAAGCTGATTAATATTGTTGGGTCTAATTGGATGTCACTTCTTTAACCCAACAGTGTTTTGGATTGGGCAACACTCTCCACGTAAAGTTTGCTTATAGAGGGACTCACAGGATTCCCTTTGGGAATGCTGAAGTCGAGGGAAGGAGCAGTGGGAATCAGTGGGAATCAGATGGTGGGAAGATTTTGGTGACTTGTAGCCAGTGTGTGCATGTGCAAAACCCAGCCACAACCTGGCTGGACTCCAGGTGGCTCATCCGTGTGCCACAAGCCCTGCAGTGTGTCCACTGCAGGAACTCAGTTTTCATGTGGATAATAAAGGGCCGGATTTAATCTCCCTGGCTGCTGTAAAGCTGCCCACACGTGTGGCCAGGGTGCCTTAGCGGAACCAGATCCACTTTCTGCAGAGAGGAAGCCAAAGGGAAGCAGTCCCTGAAATGCTCCTGTTGGAATGTCCCCCTTTCCTTGCTGAGCCTTCTGCTTGAGGCTCTGGCCCAGAGCAGCTGAGCACTTCCAATTGCTACAGGGCATTGGGATTTTTCTTGTGTGCCCTGGAATCTCTTGGCTGGGCTCTATATTTCACCTGTGTCCACAGAGCATGAGGCTGCTGCTTGGGATGTGAACCACTGCCAGGACAGAGGAGCAGAGCCCAAAGGGTTGGCCCCGTGTGCTGAAAGCAAAGCCAGGCTGAGGCAGTGCAAGGACCAAATGAGCCACCAATAAATGATAATTCTGGGTTCAGAGAGGGTAATAAGAGTAGTTCTTTTACCTGGCTTTTCTGCTTTGATTCATTATCAATTTAAAGCTCAATTAACCAGGTTGTGTGTGAGATACACATTGCACACTTGCCCTCCAGAGTTTTCCTTCTCATATTTAAAATGTTTAAGGTCTGAACAAACCCTAGAGTGTGATGCTGATATGATACCTGAGTTAGGAAAGGGCCAAGACAACTCCTGCGTTTGTCCTCCAGGTCCCTTCTCTGTCCTCCTGGCCATGGAACGGGGCTGTCTGTTCCCTCTGAAAGCAGAGGCAGCTCAGAGTGGGCACTGCCAGACAGTGGCATCATATCAGGAGGACACTGTGGTGACCAGCCAGGTCTGACCTGGGGCATCAGGAGTTTTCTCTGCAGCTATGATGGGAAGATTTTGGGGGAAATCATCGTTTCGTTCCAGCTCTGTATTCAAACCATTTAGGTCCTTCATTAAAAATCCTGCCAAGTGTAAGATACTGACAAATGAAGAGGTAAAAATCACAGCAGCCAGCTCCTCTTGACCTCTGGTCAAATTCCTGTTCTGTGTTCCTGCCTCAGGTCTGGTTTTGTCTCTACAAGCAGAACTTTCTGTTTCGGATGGGGCTCATCCAAGTACTCACAGCTGTGGGTCACTCCAGGTCTACAGCTGCACTTTGCCTCTCAAGACTCTCTCTAACTGGATTATTTATAACGTGGGATCTGGGGAGCCCCAAACCACTGCAGAAGACAAGAAGAGAGGAGTTTCTTAGGGGTTGCTTAATCCTGTGAAGATGTGAAACTCAGTGGAGGAGGAGCAGCTCAGCAGCCTGGGCCTAGAGAGCTTGGCAAGGCTAAACTGGCAGAGGATTTGTCCTGTTGGTGTCCTACTGCTCTAGAAACCCTCATCATGCCCTGCTAACTCCTGGGTATTCCACAGAAGTCCTGCCTGGTGTCTCAGGGATCAGGCTGTGGGGCAGAGGTGATGCAGTGCTCATCTCCTGCTGGGTTTCAGCAGCACTTTGCACACTCCCATGACACCTCTGGACATGTGCCTGGTCTCTCACCAGCTCTGAGCAGCAGCCAGGAGACCTGAAGGAGCCCATGTCTGCCTGAAACCATTTACATGGCACTCGAATACATGTTGTTAATTTGGTTGCAGCCAGGTGATGAGGCCAGGTAGTGTCCCTGTGGGCTGGGGGATGGAGACAGGGACTCCTTTCCTGCAAGGTGAAGAAGAAAGGAGTTACCCAAACCCACATATGTGCCAAATCTCAAATCCTATCCTTCCTTTCCTTGCGTTTTAACTGTCCCTTGGTGGCCCACTGTTCCTTCTGGCACTGATGCTCCCTCTGATGGGAAATATGGAGGGGATGCTGGATGCTCTGACATCGAGACAGAAGTGACAATGGCAGGTTAGAGCCCTGCTCTGCTTGACCCCAGGGACTATGATACCCACCAGCTTTCAGCTGAGGCCAGGCTGAGATGTCACCTGAGCCAGGGCTCTCCATGAACAACCTGGGCTGGGCCCACGAGAGCGCACAGAGCTGTCTCTGTGCTGCAGCTGCAATTTGAGCCCTGGCTGCAGGGCAGGCTCTGGGCAGTGGTAAGAAGGTATCCCCAGCAGGGAAAGCAGACCCATCAGCTGGATCCAGGGGAATACCCACAGAATGCCCTCAGGAACAAAAATCCTCTCCAAATTTCCTTTGATTATTCCTGGTGGACAAGTCACTTTAACCCTAGAGCTCAAAGGCATTTTGGGATGATGGTAACCATGAAATGACTCATTGGCAGACCTTGAAACCAGAGCCTATTATTCCTGGCATCCAACAGCAAGCCTCAGTGTGACTTTAAATTGTGGCTGGCTCCAAGATTCATTTTTAAAGGACTTTTGGGAAGGGGAGATTTTGTTTGGTGGTGTTTTTCCCCAAGTCTCCTGCTGACTGCAGCCCAGGTAATATCCCAGTCAGGTTATTCCCATGTCAAAAGGTGCATAAACCACCAGCCTAAGGAGTTCCTCCATCCCTCTCTTATTCAAGGGAAGCTGAGGTCCACATGTTGGTCTCTGGCCAGTCATCAACATCCCTGGGCTTTGGCGCTCATCCACCTCAGGTTGAGAGTCACCACATCAGCTCAGGTGTGGTTATAATTTATGTATAGGTACACTTGATATATTTATATTTATATATATATATATATGTGTGTACACACATATATATAAAGAATATTTATCAATATTCTGATAACTGTACTGACATTGATAGCAAGAGCCTGCATGCCACACATACAGCCACACAGTCTAAATCTTAATACACAGATACATGTATTTACTTAGGATGAATTCATTGGGAGAGAGAGGAACCTTTGATCCAGAGATGGGCAAAATCCAGACAAAACCTGAGAATACTCAGGAAAAGCAGAGGGAAAGAACAAGCCTGCCCAAACCCTCTTCTTCCATCGCACCCTCACCAAACATTTTGTGTTAAATATTGCCTTTGTGCTCAGTGGAAATGTTAAAGAAAAGTTTCTGTGAGTTAGGACAAAGGCTCAAAATTCCCTTTGATGGTTACAGGAGCGGGCAGAAGACACACAGCCTTTCAGAGCAGCCAGGGATGGAGGGATCTGGGCTGGGAGGGAGCGTGGCCTTGTTCTGCTGATGCTGGATGAGGCTGTGGATGTGCAGCTCGGGTCGGCTGAGGTCACTTCAGCTCAGATCAGCGCCTCTGACTGCAGCTGAGCTTCAGAAGCCAAAGGCACAAGTGCCACTCTCCTGGCACTGCTTGGAAGAGATGTCTTGGCTGAAACTGGACCCAGGGAGCAAAACTCCATGGGAACATTTTCCTCATGGCTCTGAAAGGAAAGGAGAGAGCAAAACACCCCAAGAACCTTGCCTTGGGACTAAAAGAGGCCTCATTCACATGGAATGTCACCCAAACAGGATGACAGAGAATATGGGAAACCAAAAGTTGCTCTGTTTTGCCTTCCAGGACATTTTCCTCCACGGAATGGGTCACCAAAGGCTTGGTGAGGGCTTTGTGAGGTCTCTGCTCTGCCACAGACCACCTGTGTGAATGCAGTGGAGGCATTTATTTAGGTTTTCTACACTTCAGTCCTCCTGTCTATACATCAGAAAAGAAATAGCTCATCCCTGTGCTGTTAGGTTGTTGTGAAGATAAAAGGGTGAAAAGGCAAGTTGTCTTTAAAAAAGCTTAAAAAATGCTGCAGAAAAGTGCAGAGAGGATTAATTCCTGTCTCAGGACCTCATCAAAGACTCGATTGTCCAGCTGGGGTATCTCAGGTTGAAACTTTCTTTCTTGAGGGCTCCTATTCCCTTCCTTTCTGAGGACTCCTTCCTTGTCTTGAGGGTGGCTGCTGCCTAGACCAGGGCTGAGGCTCCCAGAAGTGATGCTCAGTGGACAAACAGGGTGGCAATCCCCTGGGTCTCAAGGTGCCTCCCAGGTGGGGAACAGCAGTGAGACAAACCCACCCCTTTGCCTTTGGGAATTTCACAGCCAAAGCTGGGTATTTTTGTGTCCTGCTGTGAACAGAATTGATGGCAGGCTATACAAGCCTAAAAGATAAAAGTTGATCGATCGCAGCCTTCGTGGGGTGAAAAAAGGCACCTCTAGGCACTGTTAAGTTCCTGCAGTTCCCTCTTTTTTAGATAACTCACAAGGATGCTCTGGATTTTGGACCCGGTAGGCTCCTGGGATTCTCACCAGGGGGTTTCAAGTGAGAGCTGTCTTTTATCAGCAAGGCTGTTGGCATAAAAGTAGGAGTTTTGAGTCTGATTCCTCAAGCTGGGACCTGCTCTCCTGAATAGCTGAATGCCCTCAGCTCCCATCAGGGCACTCCATCTCTCTGGGGGCTGAGCCCTTCGAGATCCTTGTAACTCTGTACGGGAATTTTTGGTGGGGAAAGGGGAGCCTTTGTTGGAAAGGAGCATCAGTGCAGTTGTAAGAGACAGGAGGTTGTGACCCATGTTGGGAAGCAGCCAAGAGAACAGGAATAGCACATGGAAAAGGCTCTTTGAATGCAATGTATGTTGCTGATTCTTAGGAATAATCAGAAGCACCTCTTTACATGCTGTATTTTTTAGCACAAATTGAGGATAAAACATCCTCTCTGCTGAAACAGCAGAGTCCACGTTTCCTTTCCTTCACAGACAGCTTCCCCCCCCCATGCTACAGGTATATTGTATGAGCTCATCCCACTTCCTTTGCTTGGCATAAATGCCACAATCCCCTTTTCATGAGCGGGGAAACTGAGGAGCAGGCAGTTCAACTACCTTGCCCTTGGC
Source organism: Corvus hawaiiensis (assembly GCF_020740725.1). Taxonomy (NCBI): domain Eukaryota; kingdom Metazoa; phylum Chordata; class Aves; order Passeriformes; family Corvidae; genus Corvus; species Corvus hawaiiensis. Next base: position 4,874,877 of record NC_063213.1, on the reverse strand, counting down.
CATGGACCTTGTCAGTGGCAGAGCTGAGATGCAGGCTCGGGAGCTACATGTACTGCTGCAGCTTTATTCCTGTGCCGTGTCAGAAAATATTATGTCTCACTTTGATGCATCCAGATTTTCTTGACACAAATTGCTGAAATCGCTGAGAGAGGCATTTATTTCAAAGTTCAGCACATTATACGTAGGGAGAGAGAAGTTGAGTAACTGGAAAAATCAACTTGGAGTTGCATCACCGGGAGCCAGAATGTTTGTTTAGTCCTTTGTGAGATGAAGCAAGCTTCAGTTTGGCCTCATCCAGGCATGATTAGTCAGGAGATAAGGAAAGGTTTCTGGACGGGTCCCTGATACTGAGCAATTTCAGGCATGGCTATATCTTGTGAAGGAGGGGACAGGGGGAGAGTAACAGCCTCTCTTGCCTGTCTTCCCCAGCAGATAGTCCTACAGGCTCTCAGACACAGATTTCCAAATGACCTGTCCCTCCCACGAGCTGTGTTGGTCCTTTCCCCCCAGTTCCCATCCTCATCCAACCTAAAACTGCAGTAAATCATAAACGGAGGGACTTTGCAATAAAAACCCAGTCCAGTCAGATCAAAGGCAGCTTTTATCTCCCATTTTCTTCGGGGTCCAAAACTCACAAGAGCACAGCTGCTGGCCTGAGGTTGCAGCTGTATTGCTCCCAGATGATAAAATAGCTGTGGCTTCAAGGTTCTCTGTGTTTGCTTAAGCTAAGACACTCACCTCCTTCCAACTCAAGCAAAACTCTTCACTAAACTGTTCACACACCATCCCTGTCTCCTGTCCCAGAGTGGGATGATGCAGGAGAGAAAAACACAAGGAAATTCTCCAAGATTTTTACCTGCTGTCCCACAGTGACAACTGGCCTTGCTGGTATTTCTGATTTCATTTCATTTCACATCTCACATTGTGCCACCTGACGCATTCTGCACCAGCCAGGACAAATCTTGGTTGGCCTTTAAATCACTTTTGGCCTTTGAAGACCTGCAGTGCAAATGGCAGAATGAAAATCTTGCTGTGAGGTCTGGGGGTTGAGGGGCTTCTCTTGTGCGATTTTGTACATCATAGAACCATAGAATCTTTTGGATTGGAAGGGACCTTCAAAATCATCCAGTTCCAAGCCCCTGCCATGGGCAGGGACACCTTCCACCAGACCAGGTTGCTCAAAGCCCCGTCCAAGCAGGCATTGGATGTCTAAGAATTTAGCTTCCTACCAACTCCTTATCTAGCCTGAGCCTTGCTCAGGTTTGCCAAAGAAATGTCATCTTGATGTATTCAGAGGTGATCAGTTGTAAAAAGCGAGGCCTGAGCTCTCCTATTTAAAAATCTACAGGGTTTGGATTTAAACTCATCTCAGAAAAAGAAAAGAGTTGCCACCTGTCATGTCTCTGGGGATAAACACCAGAAGGGACAGTGTTTTGGCTTCCAGGAGCAATTTTAAGTGAGAAGGGCTGCTCAGGATTGTTTATACTTTTTCAGCCTGCAGCCTTGGCTGGGCAGATCGGTGGACTTGGCAGGGCTGCTGAAACCACACTCAGGAGAAAGAGTCCAAGGAGAAAAGCAGTTGAATCCAAAGTGGTCCCGTGTAGGGCTGCTGGAGTCTGCTCTCCTCTGGCTTTGTGCATCGTGGCTGAGCTGCAACACCAGTGCCCCCCCTCCTGCCCTTGCTCCTCTCCCAGATCCTCACCAGCTTCATTGCCCCAGACACTGTCTGCCCCTTGGAGAGCTCCATGTTCTAAAGAAACCAAGTTAAAAACAATTCAAGCCCCAGTGAAAGCCTGACCTTTAAGAAAGAAGAAAGTCCAGAGCAAATTGGTCATAACCCGCAATTCCTCCAATTTGTTTCAGCCATTTCTAGCATTGCACTTTCCTGCCCTGAACTCTGACTTTAGAGCCATGAATTTTTCTTGTCTCAGCTCTGGACATCAGTTTTTCTGCCTCAGGGTATGATGAAACTGCTACCAGATATCCAGCCACTGTCCAAGAGGTCGTTCCTTGGAAACAGGCCCAGTTGCTGGTGATCCTTCCCACGGAGATGCACGCTCTGCTTGGAAGCTTATGGGAAGTGAAGGCTTGGAAGATGCCAAAGCAACAAGACTCTGTGTTTTGGCTCTGATGTCAGCACAACCAGATCATTTTACTCTGCCCAGCTTCCTAGCACTTGTTTAAATACAGACATTTCAAATGAGGGAAACACCTCACCTTCCCAGAAAAAAGCGTTGCACTGACTTCCTCATCCTTCCTCGCATGGCTGACATTTCTTAGAAATCTCCCATGACAGGGCAGAGATGTTGGCAGCTCTGGCCACTTTGCTCTAAGCAAAAAGCAGGTTTTTGTGGACAGATGAGAGCTGATGTGGTTTTGAGGTTGTTCTTTTAGCAACACCTTCTCATGCAGCATTTTGCGGGGCGGTGCTCTGTGAAGGGAGCTAATGTTCATCAGCCTCACAGAAATTAAAAATAAATGTGAATTCAAAGGGCAATAAACATTGCAGTGAGCTTGTTCTGGGTTTTCTGAGGCAGTTGGCTCGGCCTGAGCTGTGCCATCGCTCGCTGCCTGAGGGAAAGCTGCAGGGATGGAGGCTGAAATCACAGCTCCTTGCTGTAAGGAGGAGAGACACCCACACATCCCTGCTCCCATCTCTCTGCTGGCTACCTCCAGCTCAGCTCCCAGGGCACATGAAGGACCTCCAGGCTCTTCTTGCTCCTAGAATTCACCTTCCAAGTGAAAGGATGTGCTCCAGGCAGCTCCAAAGAATGGCCTTGTTTTTACATTTATTAATTAATAATTGGATCAATTAAACACAAATATTCCTCCAAGCACTGAGGTGGACCAATGTCATGTGAATGGCGAGTTTTCAATCAGGAGAAGAGACTTTTTATGAAAAGGAAGCTGTAAATGTGATTTGCTTCTCCTCTTGACCTTGGGAGACCTTTACCTACATTTATTTCTCAGACTTGAATTAGCACCATAATAACACAGGGCTGGAAAATTATACTTAAACCTCCCAGCTATTTCTGGGTTACAGAGGCTCTTTCTTTTTTTCGGTCTAACCTAGTTTTCCAGTGGAACATTCCCAGCCTCTACAAAGAGACATCCCAGTTTTCCTCCCTATATAATTACATAAAGTCTGGCCTATATTCGTGCCCTTTTGCTCAGTCGTCTTTAATGTCAGCAAGAGCTTCTGCTCCCTTTGGAGAGGTTAAGAGCAGGAGGAAGGATTGACACCTCACCCCTGATTCTGCTCTGAAAATGGGCCAGATAAAACTCATCACCACAGCCTGTGAAGCCTCTGATTAGTGTGTGTTTGGCTGCCATTCACTTGCCAAAGTCAAATTGTGTCCCACCAGCACGAGGGTCCAGTGGCTGTAAATGGGAAAGAATCACAGAATCACAGAATCACAGAATGGTTTGGGTGGAAAGGGACCTTAAAGATCATCTCATTCCCTGACATGGGCAAGGATACCTTCCACTAGACCAAGTTGCTCCAAGCCCCATCCAACCTGGCTGAAGAACAATCGTTGCCCATGGAATGGGGTGGAAATCTGGAAAAGAGAGAGTGGGATCATGGCACAGGATAGGCTTTTTTCTTCACTGCACAGGCAAAACCTCAGCAAAGTAGTGGTGATTTGTTCCTTACCTTTACAGATTGATATGCTTAAACAAGAAAAATAATCAAAAATGAGGGGATCTCTTCATTGCTCTATCTTGTAGGGCAGAGAGCAAACCCAGGATGCTCAAGGCTGCAGTCCTCCAAGAAATGTTAAAAATTGCAGGTCTTAAAACCCAATTGAATTCTTTTTTTAATCTTGTGTCACCAAATAAATATTTGGGAGCGGATTTTTTTTTTGTTTGTTTACTTGTTTGTCTTTAGTTGTCAGATTGTTTTTTCCAACATTTCCAAGGGGAATGAAGAGAAATTCAGGCCAGAGAATACCCATCCACCATGACAAGATCATACCCCTTTCCAAGGAGATTTGCATTTTCTGAACACACACGAACTTCTCCAGGGGCAGAATCCCAGGGGAAGGTTTGGGCATCTGCAGACCTCAGCACCAGTCACTTCTAGCTTGGGTGTAATTTCCTCCATATCATCAGTATCAGTACAAAAGTGGATCCAAACCAGTGGTTTTTCCAGCCTCAGTCAGATCTTTCTGCTGCTTTCAAGAAGCTCTGAGTCAGGCTGTGCTTTGCCACATCAGCAGCATTGAATTTGACGGAATTGACACCTCATGCAAGCAGAAAATATCTGCTGAGTGATGGCTCTGAAGCTCTGCCTAGCCCCCTGCCTTGATGGGCAGGGGCAAAACACCCTGCTCTGCGCTGGGTGAGATGGGCACATCTGCATGGACACGGTGGCTTTTTATTTCCCAGGCTTTTGCAGTGTCCTGAACTGTCCAGCAAGGAGTTCCACAGCATCGGATGGGGGGGAGTGGGCTCGATTTGCCACGGGGCAAGGAAAGCTTGTGTTCTTCCACAGTGTCCCAGGTCATTTTATTTCAGTGTTGTGAGTGACAATAAAACAGGACCCAAACCTCAGCCATAGTGCTAAGCCTGCTGCTCTCTCCAGAATCATTGGGCTCTGCTCACCCTTGGCTGGGGGCCTGGAAAGTCTGGACACTTCTGTCCTGGGTTGAAACAGCCCTTTCCTAACTTGTTACTGGCAGACCCCAAAAACTGAGACACCATGAGTCACAGCAATGGACAAATTCCACTAACTAGCTGTTTCTAATTTAAAAAAGAAAAGAATTAAGCAGGATTGGAGGGTGCTTTGCATCTTCTGTCTGCTGCCCACAGATGGAGTGTGGACACCTTCTCTTGCCTGGGAAACCCAGTCCGGTGCCAGCCCACCTGAGATCAAATGATGTGAGTGGAAAATGTGAGGTCTGCTTAAGGATGGAGGGGATGGGTGAGGAACACCCTTTCCTGGAAAGGGCCACACCAGACCATTTTGGACTGTTTTGCTACATTGCACAGTTCCCTCTACAGGTCGCAGCAAGAAACACCGGGCACCCTGGGGATAACTGATGTGGGAAAGAAATGCAAATAAAGGCAATAAAACGTCAGTGGCCAGTTGAGGAAGGGGCTTTGAGTCTTGCTGGGAGGAGGTTTTTTCAGCTGTTTTTCATGTTGGCTTTGAGAAATCCCTACCAAAGTTTTAGTTTTGGTTTTAAGGTGGTGATATCCCTCATTCTTTATAGATCAAACCAGAAATCGGTGGTCTTACACCTCAGGTATTACCATAATATGGAAAATCATTGTTATGGCTAATAGTTTTAATAATAATAATAACAACAGGAATTTCCTCTGAGGTTTTTGGCCATCACCATGGGGCAATTAATGAGTGGCAACCAGTTAAATCCCTTTTTCACATATTTCCCTCCTGCAGGCAGACTCACGCTTTCTCGAGGAATTTGAAGGCTGCACCAGCAAAAGACCTGAGAAAACACAACACCATCACGGAGGTGTGAATCTTTTGCCGTGGTGCTTGGCAGGGTGCTTGTGTTGCCACCTCAAGCTTCAGCAAAGGCTGTAAACTTGACTGATGACAGCAGCTGGCAAAGTTCAGCCCACCCAAGGAAAAGAAGCACGTTTGGCAAGCAGAGAGGTCAATATGATGCAGGCATCTGGTTCTCCATGGCATCTCACTCTCCCAAAAATCCCAGCTTTGGTGGGCAGCAAACAGCCAGAGCTGCTTGTGGCATTGCCTTCCACCAAACTTTGTCCTGGATGAACAGGGAATCTTGTGTTTTATCTGACACCAACCAAAGCATGCATTGTACTTTTAGTTTGGCCAAGTTGCTTAAAGGATTTAGGACACACAGCCATAGGTTTGCATGTGTCTTACTCCCAGCCATGCCACAAGACAAGGCACACCCCTCCTTCAGCTCAGCATCCCCCAGTAGAGCTCCCCTCACAGAGCATGGATTTCTCAGAGTGACAATCCCCTGCTACAGCTTTAAAACTCTTCGGCATAATCAGAAATGTATTCTTTCCCCTCCCTCAATGGAAAATTAGATTTAATCATGCTTTGTCTAAAAGGATGAAAACTGAAAAACAGTTCTCCCGAAAAGCATCCCAAGCATCAGCAAACAGGAATTAGTTGTACTGCAGCATGAAGTATTTGGTTTCCCAGCTGTTTTGGCAAGTGAACAGACACTTACTCAAAGAAGGACTCACCCCTTGAAAAAGAGGGTCAGTGGAAATTTTTTGAGTGATGTTTTCTACCTCTCTGTCCCCTGGGTTTATGACTTGGGCTGCTCCCTGGTGTATGCAGTGGTGGGCTCACGGGAGGTTGAGGGAGGGGAGGTCAGTCCCCTTCCCACTGCACCTCCTGGCGTGGCTGCTGGTAACCACACAGCAAGGCACCGGCTGCTTGGCTCCCCCTCAGACCTGGGGCTGGACACTCATCTTTTTGTAGATAAATGACTGGTAGGGGCTGCTTAGGGAAAGGTATAACACATAAAAGTGTCTCATCCATGGAGTTAACAATCAACAAACACCAAGTTAAAGAGGTTCTACGCCAGCTCTGTGTCCAGGCCAGTGTGTTCACAAGCCACCGCTGCACTCTTATCACCCATAACCCTTATCTATACATAGGTCCAGCTGCACTGTGTAACCTCCACGACAGCTGGCACTGGGTTTCACAGGTCAGTTATTTTTCTTGTGTGCAAAATCCAGCCTGGTCCTTATCTGCACTTTGCTAAACCTCCTCCTAATCATAAAACCCCGGCAGCAGCCGGTCGAGCGCCGGCGGCAGCGCCCGGAGCCAGCGCTCCTGCTACAAAGGGCTCCTCTTTCTGCAAGAATGACCACAGCCTGTTCGGAGAAGCGCTGTGAATTCGTACCACAAATAATCACAACGATACTACAACTTTGAAAAGAAATCCACTAAGTGTATTTCGCGATGACATTTCTTTCATTGTTCTTAATTGCGTTTGAGTCACCAGCTCAGGCTCCAAACTAATGAGCTCTTATGGTACCACGGAGCCTGGATTATAAACTCAGACAACAACCAGAGCAGGCATGATAATGAGCCACACTACGGTGATGCTTTTCCCCCTCGGCTCTCCCTTTTCTTCCCACCTCCCTCCTGACTTGCAGCAAGAGCAAGGCTGTCTGCTTGCCTCACTGTGATGGATTTCAATTCCCTGGACCATCCACAGTATTTGTTTTTGGAAGACTAATGTTTTGGAGGAATTATTAAAGGAGGAAAACAGGCTGGCTCCCACTTGCCGCCTCTTGCCTTGCACTTTGATTTCTTAGCAGCAATTGTCCCCTGTGAGTGTTTGCATTACTCCTGGCACCGTGGAGCCCCTGCCCAGGATGGGACACAAGCAATTAAATGCAGTCAATAATGCCTATCCTGAACTTTAAAGCATACTTTATTCTTGCAGAGCAGGACAGTGTGATACACACTGATAATCCCTCACAGCTGTTGCACAGTCTTTCCTCTCTTTTTTTTTTTTTCCCTGTTAAAATCTGACGCTGGACAACACCCTGTGCTTGCCAAGGGAGCAGAGTTGAGCCCTGGGAGGGTGATGGGTGCTGCTGGAAGCTGAGGAGTAGCCCTGAGGTCCCAAGCCCTGCACTTCCCAACACTGCTTGAAGCACCAGCTGTTGGTGATGTAGAAAGCTGCATTTTTCACAAATCCTTTTTATTTTCCCCTGCAGCTCAGTGACAAAGGGGATTCAGAGCCACCTCACAGAGGAGACCTGAGCTGAAGCTCATGTGAACTTCTGGGCTGGGATCTTAATTTGTGCTGTGCACCAGGGAACCTCTTTTTTTCTCAGGACTGCACAGCCCCTGGGACAGGCCTGGTTTGCAGCCAGCAGTCTGGCATGCAGCAGGAATAAAATAGCAATTCCTGGACCTCTCTTTCCAATTGCTTTCCCTTGAAGTTAGCCTGGCTGCCAGGACACTTCTTATTTTGGATGAGCCCTGCCTTTCAGATGAGTTTGTCATCCTGGCCCTTGAAGTTCCTAATCCCTGCCTTGTTTGAAGGGAAACTGGAGCAGTATCGCATGCAAAGGAAACACTGTGGGTTGGTTTTCCTTATTGTCTGAACCTTGTAAACAGGTTCCAGACACAAATAATGGTTTGTAAGTCACGTTCCTCTATCTCAGAGGAACCATTTCTACTCTGCAACCTTTTGCTGATGCAGCAAAATAAGAAAAACAGCCCGAAGGGGAGAAGCAAATGTCCCAGGCTCCTCTTCCTAACCCAGAGAAAGCTCTGAATGAGAACAGCTGCTCAGCAGAAGTCTCTCCGAACAAGAGTGGTTTAAATTAGTAGGATTCAGGCTAATTAAAAGACTATAAAGACATAATTAAAAGAACTGAGACCAAGCTATATTAAATTAGCCTGCCAGCCACCTTCCAAGCTATTGCAGAAGGATGCAGATGCTCTTCACCAGTCCAAAGCAGTCTGTGCCCTGGATGTGCTGGCCAGAGCAGGAGCTGGTGGTGGAGTGGACCTGCTGGGGAGCATCCCAAGCAATCCCATCACTGCCAGATTGATGGAAAAGGGATCTGCCCTGGGACAAGGCCAGTGAACCAGGAAGGTGACAGTGAGGTGGTTCACCCCCGGGATAATTTCCTCCTTCTCATGTCAGAGCTCTCCCTGCGCTCCTGCAAGGATGGAAGTTGTGCTGCTGGTGGGAAATCCTCGATTAAAGCACCCTGCTGCTCACAAATGAGCTCTGAGGCACTGCTGGCTCAGGGGTCTGCCCACAGCTCCAGGATGCCTCGGGGATGGATGCAAAGACAGCGGCAGCCCAGTGAGAGTGTGGGGAATGCAGCCAGAGGGGGCTGGGGGATGATAACAAAGGGGCAAGGAAAAGACATTAAATAAGAGTGGGAAAGAGAGAGAGAAAAAGAGGAGAGAATGGCACACAAAGAAAGAGGAAAAGGAGCTAAAGATTAAAAAAAAGGCAAGAAAGAAGGAGAAAAAGGAAGAATAAAAGGTAAAACAATAAAGAGAAAAAATAGAAAGATAAAAAGAGAAAAAGAAAGAAAGAAGGAAAGAAAGAAGGAAAGAAAGAAGGAAAGAAAGAAAGAAAGAAAGAAAGAAAGAAAGAAAGAAAGAAAGAAAGAAAGAAAGAAAGAAAGAAAAAAAAGCAAAAACTAAAAAAAACCTAAAGAGTAAAAGGAAAAAAAATAGTAAGATGAAAAGAACAAGAATGAGAAAAGGAAAAATAAAAGAAAATAGAAAGGGAAAGAGAGGAAAAGAGGAAGAAATTAAAAGAGAACAAGAAAAAGAGAAAATAAATTTAAAAGTGAAATCAAAATAAGGAAAGCAAGAGAGAAAGGGAAAGAAAGGCAGAAAAAGGAAGCCAATTAATTGAAAGAGGGAGGGAAGGAAACAGCAAAGGGCTGTGGATGCTTCCAGCTGTTCAGATTCGGCAGTGCCGCCCCTCCACAGCTGTGCTTCCATCTCTGTCCTGCTGGGCTGCAGCCCTTCGTGGCACATGGAGGGCCCCAGGTGCATGGGGACCATCTGCCATGGGCAGCCCCTTTGGCCCGAGGGACGTTTTTGGGGTCACCAGCATCCCCTTGCACACGGAGGAGGAGGCTCAGGTGAGGTCAAGCACCTGCGAAAGGCCTGATCTGGCCACAGGAGCTGCTGCACCCGGATGAGGACAAACTGCAGGACACAAGGATGTTAAAACTTCCTTTAAGCAGCAAAAACCACAAGTGTGGGGTGGCAGATGTGGCCAGAGCTGACTTTGAGCTGCTGCTCACAGCTGCTGAGGAGACTCTCGATAGCTGCAGCTGCTCACACACCCGGCTCTGCCGGCCGGCAGCAAAAACCTCCAAATGCTTCTTCTCTTTGTGCCGTGTAAGACAAAAGTTGGGAGATTTTCCATGCATAGAGAATTTTAAAAATGCTGTTCGGAGACAAAAGAAGCACTCTTGATTTTAAGCACTGCTTGGAAAAAAATCCCATTGAGAAATCAGGAAGCAGAATGTATTGTGACGTGGAAAGCTGCGCCGAGCTGAAGAATTAAAAAAGTTTATTTGAAGGCAGTAAGGATTGGGGTGGTTAGGGTTTCTGGGATGCTTCTTAAAAGGAAGGGGAAAAAAGGAATTCCAGAGATGTTTGACTGCTTTGCTTTAGTAAGTAATAAATTTAAAAATATTTAAAAAGGAAATAGAAAGAAAAGTTGGAAAAGCAAAATTAAAGGGGCTGGGGAAAACATGCACAGAATCCAGAATGGTTAAGAAAAGATCATTTTTGTCTCATATCTCTCTTTCACCCTGCTGAAGTCTGAAAGGAGAGCCAGTGCAAACCCACTGTGGTATGGAATTTACATAACTTTGTAAAAAAACTTCATAAAAACTTTTTTAGAGGTTGTGGAAGCCCCATCCTTGGAAGTGTTCAAGGCCAGGCTGGATGTGGCCCCAAGCAACCTGCTCTAGTGGAAGGTGTCCCTTCCTGCTGCAGGGGGTTGGAACTGGATAATCTTTAAGGTCCCTTCCAACTCAAACCATTGTGTGATTCTGTGATTTGTGTCCCAGCCACCAAAACTGAGATGACATTGACATGAGCTTGCCCCGCACCAGGAGGGATGTCTGGACTCAAAGCCCTCAAGTTCCCCCATGGTATGGCTAGGAAGAGAAATGTGTGAGCCTGACCCCCTTCAGTCCTAAGAATAAAAACCTGATAAAGGTGTGAATATCAAGCTCATCTCTTACTAGCCAGGTAGAGAATCCAACCCACCAGGAGAAGCTGCTTTTGGAGTTTACACTCCATTGGACACCAGCAAATTCACCCTACAAGACAGACAGTGCAGACAAGTAGTTTTCAGTGTCAGTTCTTCTCAGGGCACAAAGAAGTTATAAAAAAAAAAGTGGAAAGTGATGAGGACTGGGGTTCTGGGACCATTGAGAAGGGATGCGGTTGAATTTCCTAGGTATACCCATGTGCTCTGATGGTAGCTGATATCCATTTGCAAATTTCAATGGTTATTAACTTTTTTATAATTAAATAGTGGTTTCACTGATACGAATACATAACAGTATCCAAAAGATTTCAACACAGGGGTTAAAAAAATGAACTGTGTGTGAAAACCATGCTGAGGCCATGCCATCCTCTCCAGCTGAGGTCAGCTTGAAGGTCATCTTGGTGCCACCCCATGAATTTCACGGCTGGTCTTGTCATGCCTCTGGGGGTCCAGCTGCACCCACATTCTGGAGTGGGGCAGCAGGAGGATGTAGCTTTTGAACCTGCCAGCTTCTTGTTTTGTCCATTGCTCCTAATTCTTCTATTATACAAGACAACGAGCCGTCAGTCATCCCTTAGGAATTCTCTGGAGTTTTCTTGTATCTCTGATCATTTATTTTCCAAACTGGAACATCTCTCCTCCCAGGCCTTCAGCCACTCATGTTAGTTTGCATGAATCTTTCCCAAACATCTTGTTTCCTCCAAGTGCTGCAGGACCAAAATGTCACCAACTACTGACAACAACATTCCAAGCTCCCTTAGAACCTGAATCATTCACTGAGTCAATGTGGATGCGCCAGAGACATTTGCAGCAGCACAATGATATTTTCTGCTCTGTTCTCCACTTCTTCACAATTCCCAGAGCCTGATTTGATTCACAGTGACAGAGATTGTGGCTTGATGCAAACGTCCTGAAAGGTGCCCCATAGTGTGGCCTGAGAAGGCTCAGGGCATGGATCTGTACCCTTTTCTAGCGCCAGCTGGGGCGGCTGAGATGACTTTACCCAGTCCCCTGTCACTGGCTGCTTTCATCTCTCTGGTAGCTCTGCTGCTCACGCAATGGACCCCTAGTTCATGTTCTGAAGCAGCTGGGGCTTGGCTTAAACCCTTTTAAAACATCAGGTCCTTGCTAACCCATATTTTTAAGCAGGAACAGAAAGAGGGTGGAAGTTGCCAGCAGCAGCCGTGGGTGATCCACACGTTGTATCGCTGCTATCCGAGCTGGGAGCACAGCTGGCAGAGCAGCGAGGAAGCTCCTTGGAGGCTGGAGGCAAAATCTGGAGTCTGTAAGGAGCTTGTGAACCAGGACAAGCAGCAGGACCATGGCAGTGTCCCCAAGATCTGCTGCCACCCCCAAAGTGTCACCTTCATCACTGGGGTCAGGGCGAGTCCCATTCTCAGAGCGTGTGATCAAGATGCAGAAGTCCCCAGCTGCAGACGGGCCGGGAGCACAAGCTGAACTTCCCCAAAATAGTAATCAAGCACTGACTTGAAAGGAAGGCCCACCTGTCGTCCTCTCCCTGGCTCTGTCTGAGAGCAGAGGCACCACTGCTCTCTCGAAGAAGCTGCACTTGTGGTATTTTTGACCCAGCTGGAAGAAGGATGGACCATAAATCTCACTTGACAGCCTAATCTCATTATATTTCCCAGCTCCATTTCCAGGCCAAAGGGGTTTGGCTTAGCTTCAGAGAAGCATCTGAGCCCTCAGAAGCCGCTCCAAACCCAAGTCCTAGATCTGTCAATGGTCACCGATCGATGGGACTGGTGTCCCCTTGTTGTCACTAGCTGTGCACGGCAGTGGTGGACTAAGACACAACACAGGTAGTCACAGAGATGCCCATCAATACCAACCCTCCATAAAGTTATTCCAAGCCACCACCTGATGAGGAAGTACCAAGGGTCACAAAAAGGCATGAACTCACTGTTGCTAAAAGGCCAAGAAGCAAATCATCTCTTTGAGAATCTGCTGGGGGTGAGCAGATTAATGGACCACCAGCCACCATCAGAGGAACCTGTTAAATGCCAGCTGGAAAGGACATGTCCTTGATGGATATCTGCTGGGGTTCCAAGCAAATCACAGAAGGCCTGTACAGTGAAATCTAGTGGCAGCAGGAAATCATGATTGCTTATAAACTCTTAAGTCTGCTGAAGGGAGATGGAGACCACCGCTGCAGAGCCAGGGCAGGGCTGGCTTTGCATGTGTCTCTGTCCTGGTGGTCTGAAGAACAAAGAAGAAGCCAGGAGGGCGAGCAGACCTTGGGAACAGAGGGAAGCTGCAGCTGTAAAGATGAGCCAAGCTGTCTCCGTCAGCCTGGGAACCAGGGAAAAGAGCTGGGTGGGGAGCGCTGGTTTCACTTCCCAGAGCTTTGTGCAGACGCTGTCTTGGTGTTACGGTTCACGTAGGATTGCAGCAACCCCCTCTCAGCAAGGAACAGGCTCCAAGACTTCCTGCAAAAGCTCAGGCCGTGTTCTGCCATAATTTTTGCCAGAGATTTGCCTTTCATCTCTTTGGGATGCAGCAGCAGGAACAGGGCAGGAAGCTCCCACTACCTCTGGAGAAATTGACCCTTGATCCCTAATAACGTGCAGGTCAGGGAGGGATTCAGCCTCTTTGGGTTGCATTTCTCTGCCTTTAGGAGCTGTGCTTCAGCCCAGCGTGGTGATCCCAGAGCCAGCTGGCTGAATTCTGTGTATCCAGACTGCACAGACCAGCAGAGCCTGGGCATGGATCAGGCTTCAGCCACACACCACTTGCCTGACAGAAGGGCCAGCTGGCTCACCCCAGCCCAGCCAGGCAGCCTCTGCACTGCCCACGTGATGGACCAGCTAATGCAGCACTGATGTCACCAGCTCTGTCCCCTCAAGAGCATTGTCCTGGATGAGGTATCCTCCCTGAGTCCAACCAGACCCCCAGCCAAACCCCCAACAGCTGCAGCTCTGGAGCTGTTCTCCATGGGGCTGCCAGTCCGAGACACCAAACAGAGGATTTCAGGCTGAATGAAGGTTTTGGTGTTTTTTCCTCAGCAAGGAGAACAGCTCTAGGCTCAACAAACTCTTTTGTGAGTCATGCAAGAGAGCTGAGCTGCCTTAAGGACGCAGCTGATGTTTCATAGGATAGAGATTGGTTTGGGTTGGAAGGGACCCTAAAGCTCATCCAGTTCCAACCCCCTGCCGTGGTCAGGGACACCTTCCTCTAGATCAGGTTGCTCAGCGCCCCATCCAGCTTGTCCTTAACACTGACAGGGATAAAAACACTGACAGAGGAAAGGTCTTGTACATGCGTTCATCTTCTCCTGTCCCACCAGCATCTGGATGTCTCCTCTGTGCTCCAAGAAGAGAAATCTCAGCTCTCAAACTTATAAATCAAATGTAAACATTATTGTCAAACACTTCCCATAAATCATCCCCTGGGATTTTGTGGCAGGGTTTCCTTATTTCCTCTTCATACTCCAGTTATTATTGGCTTTGTTGAGCACTCGGGCTCCTGTTCAGGGCTTTTCTTTCCTGGGCTGATTCATGTAACAGTTTGGCTTCCCAGGGCAGCTGCTTTGTAGCAGGGGTCTTTGGGGGCTGTGGGGAACGTGATGAGTTTCTTACATGTATTTTGCACCACTGTACCTCCCTTGGGTACACTTTGTACCACATAAACCCAGCTCTCAGATTATGAACTCTACAAAGTAAAGCTCATTGAACTACCCAGTTATGAGTGGTGAGCTTTATCCACCAAAGACATTAAACATGCCACGTTTAGTCATCTCGCTCACTGGAAATATCTCATCAGTCTGTAACGCAGATCCACTTAAATCAACCCTTGAACTGAAGTTCAGGAGAGCAACATCGAGGAAAACAAAGGGAAGAAATTCCCACTTGTAACATGAGCAGCTGCTACTGGCTTCCAAGATAAATGAGCACTCCATAATACAAGAGGCATGATGGGTCTCTGATGTCAAAATGTTGTTAGGGGACAGCAACCTATGAGAGGATTTTTTTTTCCTTTTTTTAAAAAAGCCACCAAGTAGCTTTATTAGTATAAAAATTCAAGGTCACCAGAGCGTGAGTTTTTGCCCTTTACCTATTTTGTCTGATTCCTAGAGGCCACATCTGGGGTTTTCAGGCTGCAACAGTGCACAGGTGTGTGTTGTGAGCCGTGGGCAGCAGAGATTTGCATTTCATGTCCACGTCTGCCAGTGCATGGATGTTTTCCTGAATGAAGAGGAAATGGGGCAGGAGGTCCTGTGGCTTGTGGCACAAATCCAAGCAGGCATGGGGATCTCCATCCTGGCAGACACCCCGCTGCACCGAGGGCAGTGTTGCACAGGGACCACAGGGATGGTGGCAGAAAATATAATCCTCCTTTCCTTTATGCTTAATGTCTCCCTCAGTCTGCGTGCATCAGCCTTGGAGTGAGCCAAAGGCTTCTCCTAAAGCCCCCTGGGGGTTCTGGGAGCTCCAGCTGGGTCTCTGAGCAGCTCAGGAGCTGGGAGCGGGAGCAGTGGGAGCAGCGTGCCGGCTGCTCTGCCGGGGTCAGCGGGGACATGTCAGAGCTGCAGCTTTGCAAACACAGAGCTGCCAAGTGTGACACGTCAGCCGTGGGATGCTGGGCACGGCGGGGTCCCCGCGGCCGCCCCACTGACCAGCTGTGCCTCTCACAGCCGGGGATGCCAGCCGGGACTTCGCTGCTGCCTTGGGAATGTGCCCCCAGCCCGGCTCCCACCGCAGACACTGCGCCTCACCTGCTGTGGGAGACAGGGTGAAACACGGGGATGGGTAATAGGGGAGCGGCACTGGGGCTGGGACTCGCCTGACACGCTGGGGATGTGTGTCTGCTCCTCAGCTGGCCACCTCCAGTGCTGAGCCCATCGATCTCTTAAAATAAATAGCAATAATAAATAAAAACAAAACCACTACATTCTTATTTGCCTCTTCTTCCATCAGCAGACGCTGTTTCCAGCCCTGAAAGGTTCTGCTGCAGCCCTGCCCCTAAACCAGTACACGAGGGAAGAATTTCTGTTGACACTGGCTGTGTTGTAATTGGCCTTTAGGGCTGACCCCTTTAATTAGATTAACAGGGGCCTGTGCATTCCCTCTCTCATTTCTTCCTTGGGCTGGGGGCAGAGTTGGGCAGGGATCCCTCCAGGGCCCACTCCCACTGTTTCAGGGCTTCCTCTGAGCTTTTCCCTGCAATCCCCCACCTCCTGCTGCCACCGTTCCCAGGGTCCTCTGCTATGCACCCTCAGAGATGCACAGGACAAAGTGGGGAATGGTGTGAGACCTGGGCTAGTGTCCCTCCCCTTCTTTTGCCATTTCCAGGCTAAAGTAAGCTGAGGAGGTTAAAAGCAGTTCAGAAACAGCACAGGAAGAGAATAGGGATGCTGGAGAAGGGGAAGGAGGAGGAGAAGCCCTCTCTGCTCTCCCTCTGCCAGAGGAAATAATTTAGTGTTAAGTGTCGCCTCAAAGAGTTAAATCAACCAGAGTACATTGCAAAAAGGCATTTTAGCCATTTCCATAGATAACGGTTAGGTCATGTCAAGATGCTGGCTTTCATGATGCTATCAAGCCATCCATAATTTAATGTTTAAAATGCAACCTTAGCAATACAATTAATACTGTTTTATTAGCCCGCAGAGGCTTCATGTAACTACTTAGAGCCATATAACACCAGCCCATCTCACAGCCTCATATAAATTCCTCTGGTAAGATAAACTTTTAGGTCTGCAGTTGCAGGCACTGAAAATCTGCAGAGCCAGCAGAAAGTAAATGGCTTTCCTGCTTGATAGAGTATCACTTTGGAGGAGCACACCTCTGGCTTCCGTGCAGAGAAACGAGTTGGTGCCAAGACCTTGGAGAGGAGGAAAGTACAGGACATACCTTGGGAACGGTCCTAAATCATCTCTTTCTGCTTCTCACTGTCCCTCTCCTCTCCCTGGGTATCTCTGTCTCCTTCACACCCACAGGGACATGCACAAACACACACCCGCTCTCACACGTTTTCTCTCTCACGTGGAACAGGACTATTTGGGCATCTTGCACTGTTTTCAAACAAAACCTCTCCTGCCTGCCTGCTGAGGGGTTCCTGACACTGAGTATCCCAAACCAGGTGCTCTGCACCCCCAGCCTTGCCATCCTGGACCCCAGCAGGTTCCTTGTCATGTGAGGCATATTAAGTTTAGACTCCTGCAGCTTGGATGTGTCCACCTGAGCCAGCCATTCCTGCTCCCCTGAGAGGCAGTTCAAGGTGGGAAGCATTTACAGTGTGTTATCCATTTCCCTCAATCGAGACCCCTCATTTGGGATGAGTTGAACCCTGGACACCACTGGCCAAGTGTTTACTGAGGAGCAAGGACAGCAGCCTGAGATGCAAATATTTTCCTAAAGGCAGCTGAGTGCCACTCTCAGAATCCATTGCTGTTATTTGAGATACCTGTGGAGTACATGCACACAGGGACATTTGATGGCCTCAGCAGGGGCCACCCAGCCAGAGAGCTGGCACAAAGTGCTCTGGGTCACACATGACACGAAACTTGCTCTTTTTGACTTGTGCCCCACCACCCTTCTCTGGTACCTGCATGTGCCTCTTCCCGGCTGTGAGATCATTCTCTCTGGGCCCATCTGGGGCCTGGTGCAGGATCCTGCACAGGGAGGGAACCAGCAGTGCTTGTCTGGTGCAAAACCCCTCCAGAGGCCACAGCAGACGGAGGCTGTAGGAGCTGCTGAGGTCCTGGCCAGTAGAGTCCTTTCTATGGTTGGTCTTCGGTCAGTTGTGACTCTAAACAGTCTCTGAGATGGCCCTGGCTTGGTGTCTCAGTGTAAGGCAGCCCAAGGCAACCCATTTATGTGCAAAGGCTTGAAGTGAACCTGGTTCTCCTGCTGAACACGTCCACAGAGCTGCTCACCCACGGACACCAGCGCAGAGCCATTTAGGCACATTAGCATGGAGCCAGCCCAGACTAATTGTGCTCTGCTTCCCCTGGGCCCCGTGAGCCTCCCTTTGGCTCGTGCAAGCTGTGGCTATTTCACTTCTATGGGCAAGAAGAGACCTCAGTGGCATCTGGTCAAGCCAGGTTTTCCCACAGCCTGGTTATGGCACCAGCACCATTCAATCCTCACGTGGGTCTGAGGAGCATCAGGAGCCCTGTGCCCCAAAAGCCATCACTGCCCCAAGGCTCTTCAAAACCAACACATAAAGAAGAAAAAAGGAGAAGTGTCACCAGACTGGTATGAGCAATTCAGAGAGGAGGTGGCTGATCCAGGCTTAGAGGTGCTGTGGCAAAGGTGAGGTTTTGTGGCTCCCAGATCTATGCCCACTGAAACCACCCTATTCTTCTGCTCATTCACTGCAGGTTGTATCTCAGGGACTGCTTATCAACTCCATCAGCAGAATAAAAAGCCACTCCTGGCACCATCATCTCCTTGTGTTTAATATTTTCCATATTTTTTTCCCTTAAAACTCTGTCTCCTCTAAATAGATTCAACTCTGCTTTTATGTTGGAAATAATTTTTGAGTTTGTCTGGTTGTGAAGAGAAATCAGAGTCTGGGTGCTTTGAAGAGGTCCAAATTCATAGCTTAAGTAAGGATTCTTTCTTTCTCCACCATATCTGCACTAAGGTTTTATTAAATGTCAAAGTCCTACAGTGACCTCACGGCTGGGGAGACACAGTTCTGAGTGCGGGGTCTCATCTCTTTGTCTTCCATACACCCTGACATGCAAAGATATGGGAATAAAGAGAAGAATTCACTCAAATATGTTTTGCAATTAAAGTAGAGGCACCTATTAAAAAGTAAACTGGTGCCCTGTCCCCAAATTTCCTCAGGTTAGGGCCAGCCTTTCTGACTATTCCAGCCTACACTTCCTGTGCATTTTAATTATTTTACCCACACTAATGCAAACACAGTGAAGATAGACCAGGCATCCCAAATCAGTTTAATGATGTCCTCATCTGAGAGGATTCTCTTTCATAATGACTGAGAGGGATGAGAAATATAACTCTCTACCCTAGCTCCCCAAGAAGCAGCAGGGCCCCAAAGATATGAAAAAAAAAACCAGAGCAATTCATCAGAAGCAGCAGGAGAGAAAAGCTAATTAGAGCTGGAGACGTAAAGAATGAAAAGCTGAGCATGGAGGGCACTTTAGGGAGGAAAAGGAGGGGAGCTCGAAGAGCCACAAGCCTAAATCTGTTGTGTGAGCTGTAGGGTTCACTAAACACCTGCACGAGACCGAGAGAGCTTGTGCTTCCCACACGCTGGCAGAAAATAATGGCTTTGGGGGAAACACATCTTTCGCATTTACAGGTTTTGTTCCTGGAAGAAACCTTCTGTTTCTTCCTTAGCTTCATCTTCCCTTTCTTTTTCCTGCCTACAAGCAGGCGCTGTCCCTGGCTGCCCTCATTTGCAGGGATGCTGGTGTGAGTGTTTTCCCTCCGTCTCCCCCTTTTCCCCACTGACTCTGCGCCCTCTCAGCACCAGCAACATCTTCCTCGCTGCAGCAGGGAGGTGAGGTGGGCAACCCTGGTCCTGGCACGGTGCTAGGCATCCCCTGCACCCTCCAAGGACAGAGCGAGCCACCACGACCTGCTGTGCTGGCTGCAGGATCCAGCCATCACCCAGGGCAGTGGTAGGAAAACATCCCTGTGCTTGCTACAGGGTTGATCCTTGTTCGATGTTGAAATCAGGGCATGGAAAGGACAAAGAAAAGCATAAACCAGTCCATGCTAATCCAGCAGTCATGGTGCTGCCCCTGCAAGGAACAGCAAAGCTCCAGAGCCCTTTGAGCCGCTGTACAAACAACCAGGCAGGTCCTGCCCCGGAGCACTCCCAGCCTGAAAAGCCAAAGGAGGGAGGGTGATAATCCTTTTCTCCTTGTTTCTCCAAACACAGGCTTTAGGCAGTTCTGCTGCACAGAAATCTGAGGGCTCATGTAGAGGGGATCAGCATCCACCCCTCTGCCCATGGGTCACACGGGTGTGGTTTATTGGGCCGGTTACAATCACCCTGTGCTATAGTTTGGCAGATTATTATTTTTCCATGTCTGCTTTAAGCCTGTGGAGCCTTTGAACACCAGAGCAGTTAATAATGGAGAGCAGTGGACAGTGCAAGCATATTTCCAGGTTTTTAATGTTGCTAATGCAGATGTGGGTTCAGACCTTCATGGGCTAAAGCTGTCTGGATGTGGCTGGTGCCAGTAGGTCTCACTCCTCACCAGGCAGCAGAACACCCTCCTTTGGGGCAGGTGCAGACTCACAAGGGTGAACCTGCTGGTCACAACAAACCCATCACTCCTTCTTCCTCATCTATCAGGGGGCAGCAATGTTTCCGCAGAGGCATGTGCACCAATACCAAAACATTTCCCAAAAATCAAGAGTAAGGGCCGGATTTCCGGGACCCAGGCAGGACCACCAACCCCTGAGTATTCCTGCACTCTTGATGCTCTAGTTATTTACCTGGCTCTCTGCAGTGCCAGATCAATGGGATACGAGCAAGACAGCTGAGCTGGGTGCCTGTCTTCTTCCTTGTCCCTCTTTAACCTGTAGAGGTGTCAGGTGAAATCTCCTCTTAGAGAAGGTTGTCCTGAAATGCACCTACATGTGGTGAAAGAAGAACATGCACTTGGTGTAAAGCAGGGGCCCAGCTTTGCAGGGACGGGGCTGGGATATTAGAAGGGCTTAGAAACAGGACTCCTGCAGCATAAATCCTCTCTATATTTTCCCTATCAGCAGTGTTCCAGAGTCAGGTGTTGGCTGCACACATTCTGGGCTAGTAGAGAAAAATGGATTATTAGCAAACAAGGGAAAAGCAAGCAGAAAGCTTTGGCAGTGGCCAGCTGGTCATTTAGCATGAACCAGTTTATATTTATCAATATAAATCGGTGCACAGGCTATCTCTTGTCATAGAGGAAATATAGTTATTGTAGGATATAGTTAAGGGAAGGCAGACTTTGCTTTTCCCGCTGCTGTGAGACTACTTACATTTCTAGTGCCAATTGCCTGCATCCCACTGTTTAGTGAGAGGAGGATTTCAGGCAGAGATTTTGATTCTCTTGTATTTAAACTCAGATAAACTGAACTGCATGGGAAATATCCCTGCAAGAGAAAAGTGTACCCCAGTGCAGGCCTTAAATCCATTCCCTGTGCTGGTTTCTTTTCTTCTGCCTCACTTTGCTGCGAATCCCCAGCTGTGGATTTTCAGATTTTTCACTGTGATTCCACATCAAAGTGGTGTCCAGTCCTTTCTAGGAGGGACTTCATTTCTCAGTGTCCAATCTCTTTTAACACATGTTTTAACATTAATAGAAGCACATTAAGTGGCATTAGGAAGTGGAGCAGGGGAACTGCCCTACCAGATCGTATAACTAATTGCTTTGCTGCTGGTTCTGTGCTTCCTATTCCTGTGACATTCCTTTGAAGTCAGAGTGGGATGCTCTGACATATCTGATACATCAGGGAGCACTGAAAGGTTACTGCTTCCTAACTAAATAAGAACAGAGGAATGGTTAATTCCCTTTGTCTGGCAACCATCACACAGCAAGGTCAGTGTCACATATTGGAGAGGATGCTAAACTGGACACATGTTGGGAATTCGTAACTACAGGATGCTGTACATCCTCTCAAAACCCCTGGAGTAGAAGTGGTGATGGAAAAAAAAAAAAAAAAAAAAAGCCTAAGTGGATTTGCTGTCACTCTAGGGACATGGCTGAGAATGCTTGATGGGACAAGTACATATGGACTTGCAGGTGCAGATTGGCCGTGCTTTGCATAGGATCCTGACGAGTGCTTGCTGGATAGTTTGTTTGATGCAAGTAGATTTTTCACTTTGCACCAGCCATCTGTCTCCACGGCTGTACCGAAGCGTCCCACAGACAGTGTGCTACAGAGCTACAGCACAGCCTTGTCACAGTCATGCTGCTGAAAAACCTCTCGTAACATCTCCTTTGATAGATTTTCACTTCCCTCTCCACCTCGTGCATGAGAACATAATGAAAACAGACCGAAAAATTCTTTACACAGGGGAACAGGAGCTGAAACAAAATATTGGGTTAATTTATCTTGGTTTAAGGCAGGATTTTCAATCCATAGGATACATCCTGGTGTCAAGGAAAAGCAGCTATTAGGACAAATTGAAATTTTTTCAGCTATACCCACCCTCTATTCCAGGGTAGGCACTCCCTACACACCTAAAACTCATGTCCCCTAGCAGATTATCACATAGACAGTCTATTTAAAATGCTACCTCTGAGCAGAATAACTTTTGGAGGAATTCCAAAAAGTTCAGGCACTTGGTTCAAGTCTGAGTGGGTGTTGTGTGGTCTGGCTGTGCACTTGCAGTCAGGCTGGGCTCTTACACGTCCTGGTTTTAGCTGGCTTGGAAATGCCCCAGAAATGACAGAGACACTCAGCTCTGCTAACTCAAGCCCACAGCTCTCCACCATAACATAGATGTAGCCACGGGAAAGCACACCGTGGGAGTCAGACAAAGTAAATGCAGCGCCAAAAGGACTTAATCGCTGATTAGAAAGAGGTGTGGTCCATTCTTCACCACCTAGTCATTAAATTAGGATCAGTTGTCCTGCCAGGAGCAGAGGCCCATTCAGCTGCCAGCTATTGGTAGCGATGCAGGACTTGGCACTGACACAGCCTCTGGCCTCCTGCGTGTAAGAGATCAAACATGACTGCTGCAACTGTCCCTTTGGATCTGCTTTCCTGCTGTGCAGCTGGCACTGAAGTGTTTGGGAATGAGCCTCAGTCAGATTTTTGTGACAGTTGTTCTTTTTTTCCTTTTCTCTAGAAAAGGTTCTTGCTGCGTGTTTATCCTCCTGGCTCATACTGGGAGCAGCTGGGGTGACATGGGGAAGGTTGGTTCCTCTCAAAGCACAAAACCTCTTTTCCAGGATCCTCAAGGTCTCTGTGGATGAAAACAAAACTCCTGAGTTCAAAGAGAGTGCTTCCCACATAACAGCAAGTTCTCAATAGAAATCAGTGATTTCCCTCCCCAATTAAAATAAAAAAAGGACAGAAGCAAAAAAAGCACCATGAGATCCCACCTCTGCAGCTTGATGGGAATGTCTCACCATTTTTTTTCCCTGGCTGGTGGAGCAGCAGAGCTCCAGTGTGGGGAAAAGAGCCTGAAACCCAGCCATGTGCTCTGGGAATGCACAAGACACAGAGGGGAAGATGAGCACAAAGCCAACAGGCAGCAGAAAATGAAACCTTCTGGCTGCGCGCCGTAGCTGGGGTGGGGCCAGCCCAGCCACCCACGCGTGGCAGGCATTCCCATTCCCGTGGCAAGGTGAGGGATGTGCCAGGCTGGGATCCCTTAGGTCACTCCCCAAAGAGCACTGAAGCACGTCAGTGCCAGCATCGGGGTCCCTGCCAGCATCGGGGTCCCTGCCACCAGCCAGGGAGGTTGCTGACGTGGAGCCCATGCCCAGCGTCACACAGCAGCTTTGCAGGACAGCTGCATAAGCTTCAGGAAGTATGAAATGATACTTGCTCCAGGACAGCAATTCCAGGGTGTCTTAGAGCAAAACTTTAACTGGGATCCTCTCCTGGCTGCAGAGAGGAGAGGGGATGGGGTAAGTTATCTTGTTCAAATGTCTTTGGCTGGTTTAAATGTCCAGAGCTCCACTGAATTCAATTAGTTTTGGATTATGTCTATCCCCTGAAGAGTCTGTGTCTGTGACAGGACTGAACCCTTCCCAAAATGAGGCTTTAGCTGTTCAGCTCAATGGAAATATTGGATTCACCTCTAGTGACAGGTGAGGCAAGACTTGGGCGTTGGGTTTTAGGATGCACTCACACACAGACACTCATACACAATATTTATGTTAGATTCACCAGCCTCCTTTTGGAATGGGGATCAAAATACCACAGTTTCATTGAAAGGACTCTGAATTTGTATATGCAGTTTATTAGAGCTTGATATCCTTTCTGTGGGATTTGAAGCACCTTGTGAGCTTTGGGAGATTCATGTCCTGAATATGGCATTCAGTACCTTGGGTTGAAAATTCAACACTAAGTTTGCTAATCCAAAATAAATCTGATATGTCTTTTCCTTAACCATGTCGAAGGAATCATTGATAGAGTCCCCAGTGAATCACATGCAACCTGAATTTTTTAATACTCCTGTTGCTGTGCGCATCGATCCCTTCCCTTCCAGGCAGCGGAGCTGGTATTGCCTTGCATACCACCACGTTTCTCAGGCTGGCTTTCACACCACAGAAATACTGTTTCTCATTTCCCACTAGACACTTTGGAGTCCAAAACCTCTCCCGCAGCTGGCTCCTGCTGAGGGCTGCAGGGGGGGCTGGGGCACCCTGGCATCCTGCAGGAGATGAGGAGATGCCGTGTGAGAGCCGAGTGCCAGTGCAGGGGAGATGTGCTGACCTGATTCACCACCCTGATTTGCATGTGCGGTGTTAAGGGAAAACGCTGTATCCTATTAAATTAACAAACTAGCACATTCCATCAGCTGGTTCTCATGCCCTCGAGGCATCCTCTGGAGGTTTCCTCGATATGCCAATGAAACATTCAAACTACAAGACAGCCCAGTCACTTCCCATCCATTTTTTATGGTACCATGGAAACAAAGAGCGCCTGGCAATTCCTTCTTTAAGATTTCAATAAATCACTCCACAACTGTAAGAGGTACGTGCCTTCAATGCCCCTGTGTTTCGTTTGGTTCCCCTGGGCTAAGCAGCCTTCTGCCCCCTTTGCCGTCTATTCTCTACCCCCTGTCACCCTGTGGCCTCTGCTCCCCAAATAGCCCAAAGGGGTTGGGAGCAGACTGGCTCCTTTCAGGCTTTGTGTTTGCAGACATTGGAAGGCATCCTGTACATGTGCTGGGATGATGTGAAGCCAGAGCCTTAGAGGCAGAGACAGTTTTGCAACAGCTTTGCCAGCCAGAGAGGAGACTGAGGGCCATGGGACAGACTCTGAGGCTCCACTGCGGCAAAAGTCACCTTTTGTCCTGCCACTGAGAATGCTCCCCCAGCCATTTCTGAGCTTTGAGGTGTCCATCAGAGCAGATTTTCCCTTTTTGAATCTTACAGCCACTCTCCTCTCACTCTCAGTCAATGTCTGCCTGCGTGCCTGTGTGCAACCTTTTCTCTTCTCTTCAAACATCACCCTCCTGCAGAGGTCAGGGATGCGTGGAGTCCCCTGGGGTTGTATCTGTTGTAGGTACTGGCATGTGAGCAGTCGTGGCATCTGTCCTGGAGGAGAATGAGCTCCTCAGCTTTCCACACACCACAGCAGGGAGCAGTTGAACAATTCCTTCTCAGGTCCCAGGAGTCAACTCTTGTGTGTTTGCCCCAGCTAAAGTCTGACTGCCCTTTCTCTCAGGGATTCATTACCTGGGCTGTCCTCGAGATCCTCACAGGAAAAGTTTCCAATGGAAGACTCCGAAAAAAGAAAGAGAGAAGAAAAAGAAAACCCAGAGCTGTGCTTTTCTGTCCCTCCTGTCATTGCAGGAGAGCTGAAATCTGCAGCTCCTGGCACCCAGTGGGGCAGGAAACCCCCTCAAGCCATATTTGAGACCACTGTCTAATTGATAAGTCAGTTGTGTGGGTGGGTCCAAATTGCTGCAGCATCAGAAAGTCAGAGTTGGCCCAGGTTTCTCCGACGGAGAAAGGTGGAAGTGGTTTCACCAATATGTACTGCAGCTCAGCAGAAAGTTGCCCATGGCTTTAGCACTGGTGTCTGCTGCAGATGTCTGTGTGTGCACATTTATATTGTGGCATTTATCCTGGTCTTTACTTAATTCCACAATTTTTAGTGGTGTTAAGAGTGAGGCCCTCAGTTTGAACCATCAGTTAGAGAAGAATGGGACCTTCCACTGGAAGCTGCGTCTGTCAGACAGCATTGCTAAAGTGTGTCTACATGCAGAGGTGCTCAGCTTGACTGCCTGGCTACTGCCCAGGGTTGATCAGCTCTTACTTGATGGAAATTGCTGAGAATCTGAAGCAGTAGAAGTCAAAGGCAGAAAAAAACCCCAAAACCAAAAAAGGCAAACTAACCCAAAACTCCCTTTGATTTCAGAGGGCTTTAGATCAGGGCCTTCATTGTTTCACTTCAGAATCCCCTGAGGGTGAAAGTGCATCCCACAAACCCAAACAGACTTGGGAAGGGAGTGGGTGTTGTTCCAGGCTGTCCTGGCTCTGCTTGCATTAGGGGCAGCAACGTTGCCAGAGAACAAGGGGTCAAAATGAACACGAAAATAAGAATATGCTGGAGAACTGGGCAGGGAACCATTTGCAGCAGCTCTGGCTGTGGTGATTCCACCAAACGAAACATCTCCAAGCTGTGGGTCTCATGTCCGTCCCTGTTGCAGTGGGGATACTGCAACACGCATATATCAAACCAGGAGTCCCGTGGAAAGGAAATATATATGGACAGACAGATTCTTGCTAGCTGTTTCAGAGAGATGTTTATTTCTCCAGCCGCACGGCCGGGGCTCTGCTGAGGAACTGTTCCAGTCACGGGACCAAGGGTCCTTCTGCCCGCGCAGGGAACACAAACCAACCAATGGGAACGAGGCTGAGCAGGGGCAGGGAAGCCCCGTGTCTGTGCCCTCAGGGCCCCTCTCCCAGGGCTACACAGCGGGGCAGGGACCCCAACACCTCACCCGTTTTATTTTAATAAAAGGAGAATGAAAACAACTGGATAAACATAACAAGAACCGTTTCAAGACAAAACAAGCCACCCTCCTGAGTCTTTAAATGTCCAAACAGATTCTCTGGAACATCTTAGGGCTGACAGAAGGGAGACAGAATTCTCTGAGCATGCTTTGTGGGGAAACTGAGGCAGGAGAGGGTTTAACTTCTTCCCTTCCTCTTTTCATCCCCCACTCGGCATTGGAAAGAGATTTTTGGGGAAACAATTGGCAAAAGCATGGTTTTGTGAGGGAAACCATGGATGAAAAAACGGATTGGGAATACACTGGGGGTAATAGGACATAGGGTAAAAGGGAAAGGTGGGATTAGGAAAGGGAAACTGTAGGGGGGGCTTACAATGGAGATATTGTCTAACATGACTACGATTTTTTGCATATATACTGCCTTTTACAGAAACACCATCAGGCCCAGTGACCTGCGATGCTTGTAACCCTTTTCTCCCTAGTACAATATTAAATTCCACCACCTCTCCATCTCCCAAGCTTAGGATGCATTTTTCAGGGTTATTCTTTTTAATAGCAGTTCTATGCACGAATATGTCTTGCTGGTTGTCACACCTTGTTATAAAACCATAATTTTGCTTAACATTATACCATTTTACTATCCCTAAGATCTTAGTTACTATGTTTTTTTCCTTTTTCCGAGTGGCTGCTGTTTTCTGTCTCGCTGCGTCTTTGCTCTCTCCTTCGGTCGCTCCCGTGTTGGAATTGTCGGAGCTGCTGGTGCCTGCGCGCTCTTCCCGGGGTCGCGTTTGGGGCTGCGCGGGCCGGGCCAGGCCGCGCCGCTCAGTTCTCCGTGCGTCGCCTCCTCTGGTCGCAGCTTCGCTGCCGCTGCCGGGCGCTGCACCCACGTCTCGGCCGGGCCCCCGAGCGATGACTCCCCCGCGCTCCGCTCCAGCGCGCGTCTCGGCTGGGCGCGGCTCCGTTCCACCGCCATCGCCGCCAGCCGCCGCCCGCGCGCCGCCCCTCTCGGCCGGGCGTTCCTAGGGCTCGCTCCACCATGCGCTGCGCAGGACCGGGTGGGCACCGCCGGGTCCCGCCGCTCCCCGCTCCGCCACCGACACTGCGGCTCGCGTGGCTCCGCCCGCACGCGGGAACTGCCTCGCTGCTGCTCTCAGAGCGCTCGGCGCACGTGGCCTGGGCCGCACGGTCCCTGCGCCAGGCTTCCCTTCGCCAGGACACAGCTGACATTGCTCAACAGTCTCAGTAACTAAATAATATTCACGAAAATATTCTTCCATCGGCATATATTTTGACTCCAGTATTAACTGTGTCCAAACGGTTTTCCAAAAGCCCTTGGTAAGAATTAAATCCCAAGAAACATAGAAAAAGTTCTTAAACAACCATGCCAGGAAGTGTTTCAGTTCTTTTTGAGCTTGAATCAAGCTAAAATTTACAAATCGTTGTTCAAGAATCATTTTAAGTTTAAGATAAATGTCCATATGCGGCTCTGAGAGCCAAGAGTCTTCCCACGGTTCCTCCATAGTTTAGATATGGAATAGCAAAGCAAAACCAAGAAGAGGAATCCAAAGTTTCCAGGGTTTACTCACACAAATCAGTCGCTTAGGGATCGGGGATCGTTCTGCTCTCAAATCTCCACCATTTGTTGCAGTGGGGATACTGCAACACGCATATATCAAACCAGGAGTCCCGTGGAAAGGAAATATATATGGACAGACAGATTCTTGATAGCTGTTTCAGAGAGATGTTTATTTCTCCAGCCGCATGGCCGGGGCTCTGCTGAGGAACTGTTCCAGTCACGGGACCAAGGGTCCTTCTGCCCGCGCAGGGAACACAAACCAACCAATGGGAACGAGGCTGAGCAGGGGCAGGGAAGCCCCGTGTCTGTGCCCTCAGGGCCCCTCTCCCAGGGCTACACAGCAGGGCAGGGACCCCAACACGTCCCCATGCTGCACTCCCACCAGCTCCAACAGATGAATCCTATGGCACCAAGGCTGGGATGTCAGTGGCTCTGCATTATCTTTTGCTCCCGAAGGCTGCCTTCCCATTTCTGTCCTGATGGCTTAAATTAACATCCCATTAAGCTGCTTTCATCCATAAATTGTCAGAATCTGCCTGGACTCCCTTGGTAAGGTAGGATTTGTGCCTTTGCCAGACGAGCCTGGCACATGCAACAGCCGTGAGCTGCTTGTGGGCACCGGCTTTATTAAATATTAATGGTCTCAGCTTCTCTCCAACAGCTAATAATAAAAAGGACCATTTAAGTTTATTCTGACTTAAGCGAAGAGGTTTAGATTCATTGGGAAGCTGTTCAGTGATGTTCTTTAAATGCTTAAGTCCTGTCTTCCAACAAGAGTATGCATCATTTGTAATGTTAAAACACTCTAAGGCAGGTGGTGTGGTGGGGCTGGTCCCAACTCTCCCTCAGCACGGCCAGGCTCCTTCTCCAAGCAGTGGACACAGGGCTTGGGCACAGCCTGTTCCATCACAGCCTACTTGCTCTGCTCCTACACGTGGTCACTGGAAAGGCTGTAGCTATTTCTAATCACCTCTCTCCTCAGCTTGAACAAAATGGACTTTTCCAGTGAAAAAAGTCCACTTGAAATGAAAAAATAGGTTTTTTTTCTTTAATTTGGAGAAAGATTGCAATAATGAATTTGGTTGCTTGACATTTTAATTTGCTGCGGTTAGAGGAGAAGGTAAAGTCTCTGCTCATGAGGAAAAAACCCCAAAAAGCAGTTGTTAAGCATCTCTGGATTGGAAATCCCAAAGAGTTTGGGAAAACAATTGTGAAGCAGCAAAGTCAGGCTCCATCACACCACAAATCCACCCTGACTGCTGCTCACCAGCCCACTTATCTGCTGCCAGAAAGGTGCTTGCTTTGGCACACATTTACCTGTATGTTCAATAAATGTTCTCCTAATTCTGAGATGTGGGGAGGAATGGGCCATTCCAGGGCATTAAATTGCCTGCTGCAACCCCACAGCCCCCTCTGAACTTCCTTGCAGGCCAAACCAAGAGCAGGATGTGACCCCGTGCACTTGCTTGCGGTCCTTTGCTACCGGAGGGGTTATTTCAAGGCTCCCCTTCACCGGCTTCAGATTCCTCTTCCCCTTTTGTACTTTCAAAAGAAAACATCTGTGAACGGCTCGTCACAACAAACCCCTGCCAGTGTCTGATCTCCTATGATAACACGCTCTAATGAGGTTATAGCTCTCCTGTCTCGCAAGCATTTCAGAGCTGCTCGGGCCGAATGAGACGGGAGGTAATTAGAGTGACATGCTTTCGTGCTCAGAGAGAATAAAGTAACACAAATTTCCTGAATGGGCAAGAGCAGTTTGGCCTCAGCTGAGGGAAATAACCAGGCAGTGATCTAATTCACTTTACTGTTAATAGATTGTTATCTGCGGAGCCCTAGTGCACACATGATAAGCTGTAAAGAAATACAGATGAAAGCCAGAGCTCCAAGGGTTGCAGAGATGCACATTCAGCCCAACGCTGGTCTCGTTGGCCTCAGCCCAGCTCCAGTTTCTGCTCATCCCTGGAGCTGGCTGAGGTGATAACACTCCAGTAGGGCTGTGCAATCAAATCTCCTCACAAACTGCAGGATCATTTGGCTCCAGCATCAGTTTGGGAATTCCATGGTTTGCCTTGTGGAGTCTAAGGCACAGTCGGAAGAGGCAAAAACCTTCCGTGGGTTCAGGCTTTGGCTCTGGCTGCTGTGCCCGATGTGGAGGGGGCATGTGGTGTCAGCAAGAGATGCTGTGGTCCCCCGGTGAGGTCCCCCAGCTGACTGAGCACGTCTGCCTTGGTGCAGCTGCAGTCACAGCCATCCTCTGGCACAGCACCCCTTCAGTATCATGACTGCAGGCAGAGAGCCCCCCGTGCTGGCTTTGTCTTCCACACCTCTCCCTATCACAGCCCTGAGATACACAGGGGGCTGCTCCCATGTGCTTTGGGAAGACAACACTCCCACAGTTTGTACCAGGGATGAGTTGCAGCTGGAGAACCAGGGTGAAAGTGTGTCTGTGAGTGTCCTCTACTCCACGAACAAGAAACCAGTCCTGATGTACACCAATTTGGCCAAAGCAATTTGTCTGGATTTTGTAAGCATGCCAAGCTGTTGCCAATCACACCCATGATGCTATTCCCTCTCTTCTCCCCTTGCATGGAGCTCTGCTGAGTTTATCACCCTTGTGTCCAGCCAAGCCAGCTGCCAGCACAGACACACCATGCCCTGCTTACACAACTCTCATTGCAGATCTGCATCCCAGACTTCCCTTGTCATGTATGAAACTTCCTACCCTTCCAGCTGTGGCAAGCTCAGGACATCCATGGGGACCTGGAAATTTGCTTCCAGTGCCCATGGTGAGGATGACTTTCTGCATGTCCAAGGTGGTGCAGGAAGAGGATCCATTGGGGTCTGCCCAAGCGTGCAATGATGCAGAGTGTAGTGGACAAGCTGAAAAAGAGCAGGAGCCTTCCTCATGGTTGTGGGTGAAGCATCACCCTCACACAGCCTTTCTTCCCATAACCTCCATACTGCCCTGGCCTTACATGTAATACACCATGTCTTTTATTCATTTTTTCTTTCCTCAGGCAAGATTGCTGTCAGCTTCCCAGGCAGGTTTGAATGTGTCAAAAAATGTAATCTCTTCAGCCAGATTTAGCCTACTTTTGGGAAGTGAGTGTACTCTGATTGCTGCTTCCCTGACAGCTTCATTAGAGCTGAGAGAACCCCAGCCCTGCCTGCCTCATCTCTCCTCAGCCAGCATCCAGCTATTAGAAAAACAACAGCACAGCTCCTTATGGTCACTCTCTTCAGCATTTCCAGGAGTTTCAGGGTCCCTCCAGGCCTCATCTCCTGCCTTGTTCTATGGAGAACCTACAGTCTTTTTTTTCCAGTTCTACCCAGTTTGATGGCAAAGCTGTGATGCAACTGTGTAGATCCCTGCTTCAGTTTTACACTCCCTGGCATCCCACTGGAGCCTCTAAACATGCTGCACAGCAAACATGAGTATGTGCCAACCCTCCACACGCTGCTTTGCCACTTGTTCAGTACAGCAACGGGGAGCCAAGGCTGCAGACACAATAACCAGTGTGGGGCTACCCAAATGTCACCAAACTCGGTCAGCTGAGGCATATCCCCAAAAGGTCCTGTGATCAGCCAGGCTATTAAGAGCACAGTCCTGGCCAAGCTCTGGCCATTGAACTCTTGACACAAGCCCAGGTTCAAGCTGGTGCTTGATCCTGGGACACGTCCTTAATGGGTGGTTTGGATGCAGCCATCCTGTCCTGAAGAGGAGAGTCATGTATTGACCTGTAAGCTCTGCCAGCTGCTGTCTGTGCCCATGAGCAAGCTGTTTTATTTATTTATTTATTTATTTACTTTACCTAACCCATTTTATTTAGCAGTATAGACTTAACCCTGGCCACTGTTCAACTCATCCCTAGAATCCTGCCTTTGCATTAACGCCATGCCAAGTGCATGGGGAGCAGCCTGACTTCCACTGCGAGTGCCAAGAGAGAGTGGAGGAGGCACAAACCGGCTCTCACTCAGCTCGAGAGTTTACTGAAGGCTGCAATCTTCCAATTGCTTGAAGAGCTGTCATTAGACAGTTTAAGATGGCAGATTGCTAAATTGCTTTAAGGCTGGAGCCAAGCAGCACTCAATAGGGCCCTCTTTGCTGTGAGGATACGTGTGCACAGCAGTCCTTGGGCTCGAGGGAAGAGGAAAATCATTGTTGTACCTCAGGCATCCTGCGGGGGCTGGGAAGGGGCACAACCCACCGAGGAGATAAGGGGAAGGAGATACAGGGATGGGAAGGAGAGCATGCAAGAACAGAGTCCAAAATCTCTCTGTTACTCTGTGTCTGCCCCACGGTCTTTCACATGTTTTTTTCTGTCAATCACCACTGGCACTCTCCTCCTGTGACAGAAGGAGATGATATTTGCTGTAGCTTTTCCAGACCTGGTGAGGCTGACCTGGAGGAAATATCTCAGTGACCTCATCAGGGGTCAAACAAGGAGCTGGGCCAAGGGAGAGAGGCTGGGAGGGAGAGGAAGGGACTTCTTTGAACATCATCTGGTGCGAGAGTTTCAGGATCCACCAAGGAGCTGCCTGCTATGAACCAAAGGAGTTTGATTCTGGAACTACATGTTACTGGCAGGGATCAGATCATCAGCTTCTCCTTAAAGCAGCCAACATGGCCAGTTCCAGTCCCTGCCCTGAAAAATTTAGTGGTGCACTTTCTCCCTGCTTGGGGCTATAGCTTTCTCAAGGGAGAGGGAAAACAGCAGCCAGCACAGCACAAACCTGCTGGCAGGAGCAATAAAGCAAAGGGGACAGCAGCAGGCTTTGGCAGCAGCCTCTTCTCCTCTGCAGGAATACAGAACCTGGATATTTTCTCCTTGACTGCATCCCTTCTTCCACTGCACCCACCCTCTGGCTGTCTCTAAATCCTCAAGTGCATTTGGACACTGTTTCCAGCCCTTGAAGAAGTGTTGGCTGGTCCCACCTCCAGTGCCAACATCTTGGAGAAGACATACCAGATCTGCTTAGCAGTGGTGTCTAAGGGTTACTTCTCACTGGGGTCACCTGCTGTGGTTCTCACTGTTAGCACCAACTCCACTGAGCAGCCCCTACAGGACTGGGTTTTGCAGGGAAATGCTGATCTGTTCTGGGTTTGTGGCCTCTCCTGGTGGGTGTAAAGGGTGCAGCAGGTCTGTGTTCACAGGGGTCATTGCCTGCTGGGAAACACCCAGTGCTGCTGGAGCTGGTCTCACCTTTTCCAAAAGCTCTTGACAGCCATCCAAAAGCTTTGTGTCAACACAGCACTGAGTAACCAGCCAGTGATGAAACATCTGAAATGTCTCCTTAAGGCACCTGTGACACCAAATTTTGGTGGAACTGGTCAATTTGCCCATGGTCTTGGGTGTGCACTTCCAACCTGTTTGCTGCTTTAAGGAGAGACCGTTTGATCCCCTGGTCCTGAAAGGGAAAAACCACTCAGTAAAGGTGCATATGGGTCTATTTTTTCTCCCCCCAGGAATTTTCCCTTCTCCCCTAAGTGTCTCCACTTCCTCCAGGTCTCCAGACTCCCAGGTCCCTGCCAAGCACACATTCCACGGGCCCTCTGTGCGCACTTCCACCCCTGCAAAATTAAGACACGTGACCTCCATAAATCCCCATCAAAGGCCTTTATTCTTGTGCTATTCTCCTTGCTGTTGTGCACTCTGAACATGCATGTGACAGCCAGATAAAAGGCATCATTCTCGAACGAGCTAATTCAAGTTAACCACTGCAGGGAGAAGGACCCAGTAAAGCCAAAGCACTCTGGTATTTTGATGTGCAACAGGGGTTTTAGCCTCCAGCTCATTTTTAGTTTCTGAAACCTCAACTGTTAGCCAGACACTCCCCGAATGTTTGGCAGGAAGCAGAAATTGAGGAAACCTGGCTTCCTTTGCATCTGTGTCCCAGGATTTTGGTGTAGGGGAGGGAGGTTAATTTGAAAGATGAGAGTTGAAAAGGTGAGCCTTGTTCCCACTTTGGGGCATGTATTAGGAGTTTAACCCTCGTGGGCCCTTTATTTTTTCCTTCCTTTTCCTCAGAAAATTTAGGATACTCTGGGACACATCCTGCCGAATTTGGTTGAAATCAGCAAGCGCCTATATTCATAGATACATAACAGAGGAAACTAAAAACCTCATACTTTTAAGTTTTGAAAACTAATTTTTTTTTTGAACAATCAGGAGAAACTATGAGTTGAAAAGCCATGTCAAAATGGTCTGACACTTTTTTCTGTTCTCCTTTGTGCTTGGGTGCTTCTGGGATACATACTAGAAGTGAATCTCCAGCACCCTGAACATGAAGATGCTCTTAGTGCAAAAAAAAAAAAAGGAAATATATAATACCAGTTTTTTGTCCCATTCTAAATCTTAAAACACAGATGCTAGTACTGACTGCACTGTCTGACTCTTGTTAGATTGTCCACTGTGAAGGTCTGGAGTAACCACAGGAATCCCTGCAGGAAGGGACTGAGGGGATGTCCAGCCTCTCTGTGCAAGGCCCTGATTTAACTCCCTTTGAATTCCACCTGAAATGGTGTGCAGGATCCTAAGTCCTGCTGGGAGATGGCATTTATGACTCAAATTATGTCAGTGCTTTTGAAAATTACTTCCCATCAGGACTAGAGGTGCTGTGAAAAGCCAAGTGATACAAACTCCAGGCTTAGGAGACAAAACACGGTGTACTTGCTGTAGCCACCAAAAGATGATGGATAGCACAGCAAACTGAGCAGGAGGAGGGTCACATTAGCAGCAGCTTCAAGGAACACCTGACACCACCCCAAGAAACCCTTGTCCCACCTTGCAGCCTGCATGGGGCAGGTGGCAGTGGAGCCCCCAAGCTCACGTTTCATTCCCCTCACATGGAGAACGTGGGGAGATTGGGAGTGACAACAGCCATGTGATTGTAACTGAGTGGGCTCTTTAGATGTTGTCCTGTTGGTAGGACCCCAGGGATCTCATTTTGTACTCCAGCTTGGTGCCCGGAGCAGCGAGTGCTGGAGATGAGAACTGCTTCCGAATAAAAATGCTGCTCCAGTACTTCTTAGTAGTTTCTCACCGGGCTTGACATTCTCATCTACTCACTGCCCCTGGCAAAGCTCTCTCGTGGTGGCTCTTCATCTCCCAGCTCCACACAGGGAAATTAAAAATCCCTATTATATTTTTCTTTAATCTAGTCCAAGCTTCAGCTGCACTGGGGGCTGTCGCCCGGGAAAGTTTACATGGATGGGGGTGCTCAGCTCACCTCCATCAGTGAGACTCCCTCTCCAGCTAAACTCCTTGAAGCACGCAAATAAAGGGGATGCAGAGAAAGAAACAAAGGAACAAAGAATAAAGGTCTCAGCAGAGAAATGCTCTGATTGCCATTGCTAAAGGGCAGAACAGGGGGGAAAGCTTGGATGTTTGCAAAGGGCAAACACATCCTTCCCGTGGATCGCTGTGGATTTGGAAGCTAGATGAAAAAGAGCTGGGGTGAGTTTGTGTCTTGGGACACCTTGGCTGCTGCCACTGCCTTGCCACAGTCACATGGTGTCTCAACTCCTTGCCTGCTTCCCATATGGGTGCCAAGCACCCAAAATGCCAGTATTTTTATAGCCCAAGCCTCAATCAAGTCCACGTTTGTGCCCTAAGAAGGTTTTTCCTGGAAGGTCTGCAGTAGCATATCTGATGTGGTTTAATCATATAAAAAGGATTTCCACATGGTTTTCCTTGGATAATGCCTGTGTCGCAGTTGCCCACAGGATAAGACAATTTAACGGTTTTGCGTGATTCAGGCAATCATAAATCCCCCCAAAAGGAACATATTTGACCCATAAAAGATTTTTCTTCCAAAACTTCTTTTTTCAAAAGATTCTATCTAGAAACACCTTACTACTATACACTGTTTAACATTTTCCCAACCCAAACCGTTGTTCACACATCCTGAGTGAAAATCAGTGCACAGTTTGCAAGCTTGGCAGAGGCTGAAAACCCCAGCACAGGCTAATCCATGAATATAGACTGAATGATAAGTTACTTCAGGGAAGAGTGGCTATATTTGGGTACTTTGCTCCCCCTCTGTTATTGTCAGCCAGCTCTAGGTTCAGAGATGCTTCTGCCCTGCCTGATAAATTGAAGGACTTCACGGACATATTAACACAGCCAGACCGTAGTCAGTGAGCAGACAATTGATTATATGTCAGAAAGTCACACACTGGGCAATTTTGCTCCTAGGCTCTACTTCCATTTCTCAAAATATATGTTACTAAGTGAAAAAATCAAAAGTGAGAGATAAGAGTCTGCATGTTTGGAAGCTGCTTGGAACAGGTTCTGTCTGTTTCCCGGTTTTGTGCAGCACTGTGTGTCTTGTTGGGATTCTGGGAGGAACAGAGTCGCTCAGTCAATGTCTTACAATTAAGAGGTTTTTCTCCATGAAATATAGGATTCTGCCAAAACTTAACTTTTGACTCAAAACCAAGGCTTTCAATGGTATACTCCTATTTTTCACCGAGTCTAAGCAAACAGCTTGTTCTTTTTTCCCCCCTCTTCCCTTTCAAGTCACCATTTGTAAATGGTGAGGATTTAGCTGAAAATGCTATCATTTATGTCCAAAATGTTGAAATCTTTCCCCAAGATCCTGTCACCATATGTCAGACTTCATTATTCAGAGAAAACACTCAGGTAAAGCTTGTTCCCAAGTCACCTTTTTCACTCTGTGTCATAGTGAAGCCAATGTTGCAACTTTTTTGGCAACAAAAAATTGCATTCCCAGGGAAGTAAAAAATTCGAGTGTTGAATATCAAGGCCTCTCTTGCTAAAACTGCCAGAAATAAATCATTGTTATCTGCATTTCAGTGAGGGCTGGAGGTCAATGGTGGGTTTTGGTGTCTTGTTGTGCTACACATGAACACACACACAAGAGGCAGCACCGGCAGCAGAGAGCTCATGGGCTCGTTTGACAAGACGAAGCACTGAGGGGAAAGGGAAGCAGGGAGAGGTGGAGTGACTCAACCTGAACCACACCACGGGCCAGGTTAGAGACAGGAGGAAAACTGGCATGGTCAGATTCCCAGCCCAGAAAAGGCAGGATTGCTCTGATGGCTGCATCAGGGGAGGAGTGGAAAAGTGAGGATGTTTTGCTCAGGTGATCACCGGGAGTACCAACCCTGCCTCTAACAGAGATCCACTCCCCTCCTCCCTGCCCTGAGGGGTCTTTTGGGCCCTGATGGCTCATCCTCCAGCATCCTCTCTGCATCTCTGTCCTCGTGCCTTTCTCTTCTTGCAGCTGCCTTCTGCAGGAACCCCGCAAAGCCCTGGGTCCTGCACTAGGTAGGGCAGAACCACTCTGAAACCTGGAGCAGATTTACCGGCAGGGCATAGCAGATCATGGCAGATCTTCCCCATTTCCACCAGCTGGAATGACTTGGCTTCCAAAATCAAGTGGCACGTGCCCCATGGGGCTGTGCAATCCCACAGGAGCCCTGGGTAATGCTGCCTTGGGTTACTCTGATGAGATTTCAGCAGAAAACCTGGGTTTGGGGCTGTTCAGCACGGGAGCATCCCTTCCTTCCCACCACAGACCAGCCTTCCCTGTGCCACAGAGCACACAAAAAAAGCTCTGGCCCATCTGCTCTAGGAGCCAGTGAGCACAACCCGCCTCCTGCACCTTCCCAGGAGGAACAAAAGGCTTTTTTTCCCCAGCCTGCAGCTGCTGAACACATCAAAGAGGGGGATCAATACCTATCGACCATCGCAGTTTCCTTCAAGTGTCCTCAGCCCCTGTGATTATGTATCTGCTCTCCTTTCCCTGCCTGCTTTCCACATCAGGAATTCACCTCATTCTCCCTAAAGAGAACTCCAAAATTGGGTTTCTTAGAGCCAGTACTAATTCACAACCCAAAACAATGGTAATAGGGATAATGTTTGTCTCTGTTTTACAGTTACTGTGGAAATCCTGGCTTTGTGGATAGAAAATAACTGAAGTATTACATTAAAAATGCTCCTCTGTTCTGCATGGAAACAAAATGATCAGCACCAGCATGTGAAAGGCCTCATGCATCCCCACATGGGGTAGGGGAGATGGGGAGGAAAGAGCTCTCTCCAGATGTGGGATATTTCCTGAATCTTTAACTCGGCAGGAATCACTGGGAATCCCAGCCTCCACCCCAGTCCTGGCTGGGCATCCCATCCTTTCCCTGTAGGCACCTGCCCTCCCTCTGCAGGCAGCTGGTTTGGAGAGCTAAGGCAGCAAAACCCATCCCCAACAAGCAAATAGTTTCCCACTGGTTCATTTCCCTGAACCCACTCACCCCAGGGTGAGCTGTGCACTGGTCCCTGCAAGGCAAGGACTCAGAACTCACAGGTGGAGGCACGGGGACAAGCGGGATTTTGGAGCTGATTTGCATCGGTCTCAGCAGGACAAAATGACTCTGTAACCTTGCTGAGGGCTCAGTCCCTATGGCAAAGGGCCGTGGAGGGCATGTGCACATCTTTGCAGCCAGCAGCCCAAATCTGATGCCTGTTTGCCCTGAGTACCTGCCTGAAAATATTGTTTAACTACAAAAAACCTTCCTCCAGCCCCATGATACCGACTGCTGAAAAACAAGCAAGCAGCTGCTGGCAAAGAACGGAGGGAAAAAGAAATGGAAAGAGCAGTACTCCAAATTTGACACAGGTAGGGTCTCCAGGCCACAGGGCAGCAGAAGCAGCAGTTCATGTCTCTGCCCTCCCTTTATTTGGGATAAAACAGCTTTAGCAACAGCTGAAGAGATGCTGGGACCAGATGCCCAGTAACACCCACAGCCCATTCAGTGGAAGCCCAGCACTGGCACCCACTGGAACTTGTTGTTCACCCCTGGGAGCCAGTGCCTACCCAAAACCCTCTGGGTTTGACCTTTTTCAGCTCCTTCTCTGGAGGGAAAGCACTCGGGCACCACACAGACATGCACGGGGTGAACAGCACGTCGGGATGCTGGTGCAAAGCAGGCATCTGTGACCAGGGCACATCTTGACTGCATCTTTTGAGATAAAAGCTTGGGTCCCCTCCTCACCCCCATCCTCCTCCCCACCCCCAGTGTTTACTGCTCTCAGAATCTGATTTAGGTGGTTTACTGTGGCTTTCATCTAAGTGCATCAGCATTTTTAAATTAGTCACAGGTGACTCACAGGGTTACAAGAATAATGTTAAATTGCCAGACATACACAGCCCATATACTTTATTACCTCATTTTTGTATCTTCTTTATGGTCTGTGATAGCAATGACCTTATAGTCTGTGGCTGAAGAGCCAGTTAAACTTGTTCTCTGTCAAAACAGTAATTAAAAAATTCCTATAGGGTAAAAGCAAACCTTTATTCTCCAGTATATTTCTCCTTCCAACAAGGCTCCTGAATGAAGCTCTGTGAGCACCAGAAGACAATGTGCACAAAAGTGTCTTCTGAACACACTTATCAGCCAGGCAGCGCTCATTCATCTGCATTAATATTTTAAATAAATATGTATTAGGCTTAACGATGTACAGCGCATGTCAGAGCCAGACACATACAGCAGTTTCCCTTTGGCCACTGAGAAAAATCTGGTCTGATTGAGAAGAAGGAAGGATAAATGTATTAAATACATTTAGCAAACAGTTGGCATTTTTCTCGCTTTTAAATGAAGATTGCAGTTTGATATCTCCTTTTTTTTTTAATCCCTTTCTTTTTCTAATTTTGCATCAGTTCAGTTGGAGGAAAAGAGAATAAAAAGGAAGGGAAAATACAGAATCTGATGAAATTTTGGCAGTTGAGGTCATGAAAGAGATAGGAATGAAAACAAAATTTAATTATTTGTTGCGGGAGGGAGAGGTACCAATTTTGGGAGACCAACTCCAAAAAGCAGTGGAGACAACTCTGATAATATTTCACCCCACTATTCTCCCTGCTCTGATGTTATAGACATAATCCTTCCTCCTCCATCTCCTCCCAAAAAAACCCCTCAAACCCACAACTTTTCCCTTGGGAAGGTGGGTCACATCCAATTTTCCAGCACACGGACTTCACTGGGTGCCAGGTGCTTTTATTACTGGTTAGAAACAAATTCCCAGAAGCCATAGGAATGCTAGATGAATCTCATCTTTTTCTCTTCTCTCCCCTTTCAAATTCCTTTTATTGGTGTCATTTACAGGTTACTAACCAAGTTGAAACATCCAAGCTGAAAGTCCAGCCGTTAAAAAGCAGCAAGGCATTCAAAGGCTGCTTCCCGTGCAATTTTTAAAGTGCTGCACTAAGGAAATGTTCAGGAGAGTGAAGCTTTGCCTTTTATATATCCCAGCAGACTTACACTTTCTAATAGACCCATCTAAATCAACAAAGTATTCCCCAGCCGGGCCCAAGAGTCGGCGAAAATGGCTCGGAGGCAACTGATGCAGCCACAACTTTCCACTGGAAGTTAATGAACTTTTAAAAACATTTTGGAAAGTGATGTATGTGCAGGGCTCCTCGGTGTATCACAGTTAATATAATGCGTTCCTGTCCCTGGGGGAGATGCTGGCTGAGCTGTCAGCTGTGAGGTTGCTCTTCTGGAGCTTTTTCTTTATATATACAACCCTCTCTCTCTCTGTGTGTGTGTCTCTCTCCTTTTGTTTTGTGGGGGAGGCAAAAGGCAGCCAGCTCCCTCTTGTATAAATTGTGTGCTTCAAAGTATTTGAAGGGCAAATGAACAGGGGGAAGGCAAAATCCCTGGCTGAGTGAACAGAGAGTCAGGGTGCTGCCCTGGACGTCACCGGTGGTGATGAGCATCCCGACGATGTGGCTGCACACTCACCGGCACATGAGTGCCTACATGCCTGTACCCACACATGGAAAAGGAACCTCTGGGGTTAAGGGAGCATTGCCTCATCTAAGTGGCCTCCTGCATCACAGCCCAGCGAGTCATGAACTGGGGCAGGGTGGCTGGGAAGCTGCCCAGAGGAAAAGGACCTAGGGCTGGTGAACAGCCAGCTGAGCATGAGCCAGCTGTGCCCGGGTGGCCAAGAAGGCCAATGGCACCTGGCTTGCATCAGAAATAATGTGGCCAGCAGGGAAGTGATTCTTCCCCTGTACTTGGCACTGGTGAGGCCACACCTCAAGTGCTGTGTTTGTTTTTGGGCCCCTCATGACAAGAAGGACATTGAGGGGCTGGAGGAAGTCCAGAGAGGGGCAACAGAGCTGGGGAAAGGTCTGGAGGACCAGGCTGATGAAAAACAGCTGATGGAGCTGGGGAGGGCTCAGCCTGGAGAAAAGGAGGCTCAGGAGGGACCTTCTCACTCTCTAGAACTCCCTGACAGGAGGGGGCAGCCAGGTGGGGTTTGACTCTCCCCCAGGGGAGGAGTGACAGGATCAGAGGAAATGGCCTTGAGTTGCACCAGGGGAGGTTTAGATTGGATATCAGGAACGATTTCTTCACTGAAAGAGTGTTCAGGCATTGGAGCAGACTGCCCAGGGAAGTGGCGCAATCACTGTCCCAGAAAGTGTTCCAAAGGCACGTGGGTGTGACACCTGAGGACGGGGTTTAGTGGTGGACACGGCAGAACTGGGGTTACAACTGGACTCGATGACCTTAGAGGTCTTTTCCAACATTCATTATTCTGTGATTTGTCCTTAAGAAACCCAAAGACTCCTATACAGGAGTCCTTCCTGGGACCCTTTAGGAGGGCCTGAAACTCATCAGGTTTACCTTATTGTGGTCCAGAAACAGCTGCCAGATATGAAAAGAAGTAAGGAAAATGGGGGGTCACAGCCAAAGCCTCACTGGTCCATGAGGCCACCACTGCTCCAGCTCCATCCTTAAATAAGATCTCAGAGATGAGCTACAGCTGGAGAGAGCTCAGTCCATCATCCAGACAGCCCAATGGTCTGTTGCCTCCAGCCTTCGGGCTCTGAGGTCTAGTTTGGGGGTGAATTTATTTGATTTCCAAATATGATCATCCATCTCTGGGTGTCTCTCTGAGCTCTTCTTCCCACTTGATTTCCCAACATGTCTGGACTCAGCACAGCTTTCTCCCAAGACTGTATTTTCCCTGTCCCAGCTCTTATTACATACCTTTTTAGCTGCTCTGAAGATTATCCTTTTTTTTTTCTTTCCCCCATGGAATTACCATGGTGAGAGCTCATCTTGAGAGGTTATCATGATGACCCTGAAGTCGTTCCTCAAGACACTGCTTTCAAACACAGAGCTGGCTCTTCTGTAAGCACAGCCTTGCATTCTTCACTCCCAGAGGGATTCCCTTCAATTTAGCTGGGCTAAAAGCATCCTGCTGAACCATGACCAGTTAAGTACACAATCCATATCTCTGAATAACCCATATCTTCCTCATTCTCTAGCCTGCAAATTTCTGTGTCATCTGTAACGCCATAAAGTGTTCCTCACCCCTATATATTCTGTATCACTGCAAAATGACCTGTACAAAGCTTTAAACAGGTGGAACAAGACCGATCTCTGGGGAAACCACCACAAAATAGCTCTGCTCTTTGGAGCCATGGCATTAATGGCTTTCAAAATGCAGCAGAGAGCTAGTCCACCTAATTGTTGACCCCTTGATACAGCAAAATGTACACTTTAAAAATCAAAATGTCATGGACTGTCATGGGTGATATTTCTTGAAGGATTTTTATCAGCCATATCTATGCTGTGGTTTAACCCTGGCCAGCAGCTCAGCTCCATACAGCCACTCATTCCCTCACTCCCAGTGGGATGGGGGAGAGAATCAGAAGAATAAAAGTGAGAAAACTCGTGGGTTGAGACAAAGGCAGCTTAATAGGTAAAACAAAAGCAAAATAAGGAATGTATTCACTACTTCCCACTGGCAAGCAGGTGTTCAGCTAAGCCCAGGAAAGCAGGACTCCAACATGGGACTTGGGAAGACAAATGCCATAACCCTGAATGTCCTCCTTTCCTCCTCCTTCCCCAGGTTTATCTGCTGAACATGTCACTGCATGGTCTGGAACACGCCTTGGGTCAGCTGGTGTCAGCTGTGCTGTCCATGTCCCCTCCCAACACCTTGTGCACCCCCAGTGGGGCACTCAAGGAGCAGAAAAGGCCTCAAGGCTTTGAGAGCCCTGCTCAGCAATCACGAAAACATTGGGGTGTTATCAGCACTGTTTTCATCACAAAGCCAAAACACGTGACCATAAAAAGAATTAACTCTCTCCCAGCCCAAACCAGCACACTTCCTCCAGCCCAGCCGAGGATCACGACACAGCAGCAGCCTGCCCTGACTCACCCCGTCTGAGAGGCATTCCAAAGTTTCCCCAGTTCCGAAGGAAGCTTTGCTAATATCTGGCAGGCAAACAGCAGAGTGAAATCAATAGGGGGAATTGAAGAAGATTATGGCTACAGGTCATTTGTTTACACAGCTTTGCTGCTGACCTGACTAGGGGAAAGTTAACACGAGCCTGCAGTTTGGGAAACCAGAAAATGTTCCCACGTTCAAGGAGCGCAGGAGTCAGAGCCTGTGAAAATGGACACATTGGAGGAATGTCCAGGAGAGGGATATTTTGGCTTTCCAGTGTTAACCATTTTATGCTGGGTCAGAGCACAATCCCCAAGCAAGACTTCAGCAATGAACCAGACCCTGCTTGGGGTTTTCTGCTTCAAGGGAGTTTTCAATAAGAAAAAAATTCCTCTTTTTTTTCTCTTAGCGGGCCTGTGCAAATGTGAGACATTATTTAGACACAAGAATTTTAATTAAAACCTCTATCCATCCTCCTACTGCATTCACTGCACCACTGCACTCACAACATTCTCCACCTCTTCAGAATGATCACATCTTACTGTGTTTTTCAGAAGTTTACATGAAATCTGCTGTCA
Organism: Corvus hawaiiensis; assembly: GCF_020740725.1. Classification (NCBI taxonomy): domain Eukaryota; kingdom Metazoa; phylum Chordata; class Aves; order Passeriformes; family Corvidae; genus Corvus; species Corvus hawaiiensis. The sequence goes on along the minus strand of NC_063213.1, from coordinate 4,831,142 downwards.
CAAATATTTTTCTGAATATGAAACATCTGGAATGGACAAATTAGGCAGAGTTATGGAATGTCCCTTGTACAACACACTGTGCAATGTTCCAATAATCTGGGACTTGTCTGTCTCTGAAAGTCACTGGGGAAAATGCAGGGATATGTCTAAAAGCTCATCAGTGACTCAAAGAAGATAAACAAGGGCCAGGTGTCCGTGGTCTCCACCAGTACAGGAATTAGAGACCAACAAGCAAAACTAACAGGCAGATGTCTTAAACAAACACGAGGATGTGGTTCATTAACCCACGCACAGTTGGGCTGTGGAGCTCCTTGCTGCAGGATGCTGTGGATGCTAGAGAGGCACAAGGGAAAAAGGAATTCCTCAAAAAGGAATTAGGCAATTTCTCCCAGATAATCTATCAGCTACTGGAGCTAAAGACACCGTCTCAGAAAGACTCCATGCACCATACTGCTAGAGCCTTCCAGTGTCCAATGGAAATATTATATATATTTTTCCTATTTTTCAGCTTTCTTTTCCTGTTTTGTTTCCAGCTCCTTTCATCTAGATGGACTAGTCTAGCAGTCCTTAAGCATTTTTGGCCTATTTTACTGTTTGAATTTAATTTCCCAGCAGGATTTTGGTACTCTTAGTGAAACAAATTTTGCCATCACCAAGAGAGTAGAACAAAAATCTACCTAGCGGGATAAGAAATCTCCATGGAGAAAGAGAAGGAATGATATTCCTATTGTTTCCATGAACTCATATGCCAGGGAGCACGAGCTGCTGCATAAGGCTGGAGAAATTTTACAAACTAGACACATTCCTCAAAGTCTATCAAGAGACCTGAAACACAAAGCTGCAGACACAACTCTGTGGATAAGGAACGTACTAATCCACCCATAGCCAGACATCGGGGAGGTGAAAGAGCCACTTCAGAACTCCTTTATTTCTCCTCTCTTCCCTGGGCATCTGCAGGGGACCACTGTGAAAGCCAAGATGCTGCACTGGTGGGCCCCAGATCAGAGATTTAAGCCTGCCCTTCTCCTCAGACTGGAAGAAGACGCCCCCCAAAGGGTTAAGAGTTGTTACTGAGCAGCGATGCTGTTTTGGTGCCATATGGTCCTCATCATCTCCCTGTTACCAAGGCAGCTGCAGCAGAGGCACCTGCATGCTCAGCCCCTCCTGCAACAAGTGCCCAGGGACAAACCTGAGCCTACCTGTCTGCCAGGAAACACAACACCAGGCACCCAGCGGGATAAATGTTCAACCATCACCCCATTGCCACGCTAGGGAAATCATTGCTGTCACCAGAAATTGACTGCAAATCTTCAGGCCAACTTTAGTGCTAAGAAAGGTTTGTTACCCTCCTCTTAGGCTGTTCTTCTAATCCCCAGGTTTTGGGGACCAGGGAATCTTGGATAATATTTTCCCCAGTGTTTTTAAGTGAAGTTTGTGAGCAACTAGATTCTCAAAGAGAGGAACCTTGACATTTTGGTTGCTCCACTATCTCTGTGCTGCTCTCTGAAGCATCATCACAGAGGTTCCATTCAATGGCTTCATATCTTCCAAGGAAGAGGCAAGTCACCATATTAAAAATGCTTAATTATCTCCACAGAGAATCATGTTAATATCAAATCCAGTTGTCTACTCTGGAGAGCCATGAACATCTTTGCAAGACCCCTCTAACTGTTTGTTCACTTGATGTAAAATTTCAAGTTTTTGAAGCCAGGCCCATCATCTGTAAATGGCTCATTCTCGTCCCACTTCATCCCAAGAGAACAACTGCATGGCACAGCTCATGCCCTCTCCAGCAAAAGAGCTGCCTGGGCTGGGTTGAAGGTGATCCCTGGGCTGGGATGGCTTGCAGAGGTTAATAGCATAAAAAAACCCAACAGTTGCTGAGGAAATCTAGAGGTCTCAACTTGTCCACAGGAAATCCACAAGTCAGGGGGAAACAGAGGGGCAAATTCCCTGGGAAATTTCTTTATTAAGACAACATGGCGTTGTGCATCTAGTTTTAGTCCCAGCACAGTGAGCTCTTTCATGGGGCTTGGTTTTGCTGGGAACTTTGTTAAAACCATTTTATTGGTGCTGGAGGGACTCAGGAGAAAGACTCAGGTGCCTGTGTTAGACGGTTCAGCTGGGAGGCTCTAGGCACTGGTCCTGCTCAGCCAGCACATACAGACATGCTCTTCCTGATGGTGAATCACAGCAGGAACCTGAACCAGGCTCTGGAAAGGCTCCCTCCTTGTTGCTGACCTGCCTGAGCTACACCTTGACACCCTGAGACCTTCAGAATTGCCTGGATTGTGGTTTGAGTCCTGTTCTGCAGCAATCAGAGAGAAAACCGTTCTCTGGACATTTAGGCAGGGAAGAGAACTGACCATTTTCAGCTCAAGAAAGCATTACACATCACAGGGAAACACTTCAGAAGAGATTTTGGAAATCTCAAGGTTGCCCACTGTCCTAGCCCAGTGTAATTCCATTTTCCTCTCATATAGAGGCTGATGTCTCTCCAGGAGCCCACATCACTCTGCAGCCGTATTTGCACAGGTCCAGGTCATACCTGCCAGCTCCACTTTGCCACTATGAGAGCTGCAGCTGGGCATCAGTGCCAGCTTCTGGTCAAAATGCTACAAACTTTGGAGAAGGAGCCTGCTTTGGTAACCACTGAAAAGCTGTAGAATGGTTTGGGTTGGAAGGGACCTTAAAGATCATCCAGTTCCAGCCCCCTGGCACGGGCAGGGATACCTTCCACTAGACCAGGTTGTTCAAAGCCCATCCAGCCTGGCCTTGAACACTCCCAGAGGTCAGGCATCCACAGTTTGCTGGGCAGCCTTTTCCTTTGTCTCACCACCCTCTGAGTAAAGAATTTCTTCCTAATATCTTATCTAACTGTGTCCTCTTTCAGTTCAAAGCCATTTCCCCTTGTTCTGCCACTCCAGGCCCTTGTCCCAAGTCCCTCTACAACTCTCTTGTAGCCTCTGTAGGCACTGGAAGGGACTCTAAGGTCTCCACGGAGCCTTCTTGTCTGCAGGCTGAACGACCCCAGCTCTCTCAGCCTGTCTTCATAGTAGAGGTGGCCCAGCCCTGTGAGCGTCTTTGTGGCTTCCTCTGGACCTGTTTGACCACGTCCATGTCATCCCTACATTGGGAACCCCAGAGCTGGATGCAGAGCTTCAGAGGAGGTCTCACAAAAGCAATTTGGAGAGGGAGAATAAAAATAGTGACCTCTTAGGGGCTCCTAGAGCATGCCATTGTATGAAGAGTCTAAGTAACACAAAGTGTAATTAATGAAATCATGAGGGCACAGTTGACAGAGAGGCAGAGTGATACCTTAATGATGAAAGCTGACATTGGGTCCTTCTCTGCTTCACACCATGCTCAGGGTGAGAACAGAAGGTCACACAGCCAGTGTAGCAACAACTGCTAGGAACAGCACAGCTGTTGACTCCTGCATCCAGCTCAGGTTGTGATGCCAAAATCCATGGATGGATTAAATTGCCTTCAGAGTTTGATGTTAAAGCTGTGTCACTCTGATTTTTGCTTCAGGCTGGACACAGTTTGCCCAGGGGGGACACAACTGAGTGTCTCCCAGATGGCCAGGTTGAACTTCTGCCTGAGACAGGCTCCGGACTCTGGAACTGCACATCCCACTGTTCAGCTGTGGCTGCTGACAGCCTCACCGATAACAAACCAGTTCACATCAGGGCTGGGAGCTGCACACAGAGTAGAGACTGCTTCAAAGCTGTGTGGAGACCAGATCCCTGCCTCTCCTCCCAGCACTGCACCCAGCCAGGTGGGCTGGGAGACAACAACCCAGCAAGGCGCAATGAGGGTCATCCAGGATCAATCCCTTGGTGTGGAAGCATGAGCATACAGGGATCTCCCAGACTAGCTCATTTCCCCACCGTTCACCATGCTGCAGTCTTGGATCACAAAGGTTTCCTTTTTTCTCAAGGTGTCCCCAAAAGAGCAGGGACAAACCCTCCAGTCTTCACTGCTGAAAAGAAACAAGGCCCAAAGCCAGAACAGCTCTGGATCACACACTCATAGAATCACAGAACTGTTTGGGTTGGAATGGACCTTAAAGTTCATCCCGTCCCAACCCCCTCTGCCATGGGTAGGGACACCTTCCTCTAGACCAGATTGCTCAAAGCCCCATCCGACCTGGCCTTGGATACTTCCAGTGATGCCTTTTCCTGGTCTTAAAATCAAGAGGCAAACACGGTTAGAAGGGAAAAAGGGATTTTATCTTGGTATTTATTTTAAGGATCCTTAGGTGCACACATCCCGGTCAAATGCACCGAAATGCACACCGCAATGCACACCCCCAAAAGATTTGGTATAACATTCTAGGTGTTACTAATTACCATAGCTATCAAAAATTCCCCAATGAGAGGCTCGAGTGAGCCCCCCTCCCCAAGGAACCTTCTCCTGGATGGTTCTATCAGAGTTTACAGAATGTGTTCTGGAGAGGACCTTGGTGTCTGGGGCACACTTATCCCTACGTACGAAACCTCTAAAATGTTGAGTCTCTCAGCTTGACAAACAAGTCCAAGAATGTAGGCAAAAAGCACTAGGAATACAGAAGTTGTAAAAAAGGTATAACAGGGGTCTAAAAGAAAAGGCAAAAAATCTTCACGGCATCACCAGGGATGGTGCATCCACAACTTCTCTGGGCAACTTGGATGTCCCAGCATGACCAGACTACCTGTAGTTGGATACCATTGCAAGCCCAGCCACACTCTCATCCCCCTTAACTGGCCAGCTTTAAACAAATAACTTGCTAGAGCTGCCCTGTGCTCCTTGAAGACCCTTTTCTTTGGCAGTGGTTGCAAACCATCCATGCCCACAGCAGAGCGGTGCAGCACAAGCTCGCCCAGCACCGTGTTTTGCTCAGCACAGACATTTCCCCCTCGCTGTGGTCTCAGTGTTGGGATCAGTCGGCTCTGTGTGTGTGTTTGTGTGTCTGTGTGTGTGTTTGCACACCACTGTGGAGAAAACTTTGACCTCTGTGAACACAACTGCTGCTGCCGCTGCGGTGGCCGAGGGAGTGATTTGCTATCACTCACCACTTCAAGCACACCACCAGCAAACAAGCCTGGAAAGTGCCAGGGGCTAACAAACCACTCCAGATCCTGCAGGGAGCTCCATTACCTTCACAGTGCTGTGCCCCACCACTGGCTCTGTTAAATACTGCACCAAGCACTTCAGAAAAGAGGATTTTTGATGCAATCAAGTGCAGGCAACAGCAACTTGGAGGGGCAAAACAGCCAGGCTCAGCCTGACCTTTCAATCCTGGGTGACTGCAGCTGTGACTCTGGAGCAGGATGAAGCCAAATTAGTGATTTTCAGAAATGTTTTGCTGATAACAGTGATCGCTCTAAGTTGCTGAATGAATGCAGACACTGGTGCTCTGCTTCCCAGATAAAAAGTGATTAAAGTCTCCTTAAGAGCTTCTAAATCTGCTCTTCAGAAATTCCATTAAGCAATCTAATTAGCTAATTCTATTAACTGATTAGGTGATATTAATTAGTTAAGTTAGGGGGGAAATTTATAAAGCTATCGAAAGAAATACAGAAAAAGGAGGGGGACTTTCGGCCAAGAGCTTCCTTTCTTCACCCCCACAGTGCCTTAATTAGAAATTTTAATTAGCCATATGCTGGGGGTAGGGAGTCGCTAATGGACCTCTGCTCTCCCCATCCTCTCTCCTGCTAGTCATGTGTCTACTGGTAGTTCATGGTGTCCAAAGCAACTGTGGAGGTTGGAGGTTTGCATTTTGGGTATGTTTTCTTCCCTTTTAGTCCAGGCTGCACTGCAGAGTGCACCAGACTATTGACTTAAGGGATTTTAAAAAAACCAAACCAAACCTGGTGCTTAGGACAGAGCACCATGGGGACATTCTGAACATGGACCTCTGGTAGCCTCCAAAACCATTTTTCAATTTACAATAAAGGCCCTGGGAAGCTGGCAAGGCTCATCACCAGCTTTACAGGGGAAAAGCTCCAGGCTGGGAGACCCCAGGCTTCGGTTCAGACCACTGCACAGAGTCTCCTGCCAGAGCACGTGGGTGGTTTGAAACAGGGGTGAGTCAGTTTCCAGGAACGTTCCCAGAGGTCCTGGGTGAGGACTCAGTTCTGGCAGCCTTCTGCAGCACCGACCAGATTGGAAACTTGGCCACCACTGCTGCTGATACCATGATTTCAGCTCCTGATGAATACTGGCGGTGGTGCAACTGAGCTTGCAAATCCTCCCGACCTGGGAGGATGTACAGGACCTCCAAACATGCCAGAACAACTCTCACTGTACCCCAGGTACACGTGAACCCAGCATACCAGTCTATCACCAGTTCCACGCAGATCTACCAGGGGGAGGCACGGAATCTCTCACACAGCTGCAGCGATTTCTCCTGACAGGCACCCATGGAGAAAAGGCTCAGTGTGCTCCAGGCACCTCTCTAAATGTCTGCTCTACCTCTGCTACATTGTCCTTTCTCCAAACACCGTGATTCATGAAGGGATGGGAGTGGGTACCAGCACCACAGGGTCCCCAAACTCTCAGTGAGATGCTGAGCTAATTGCATCCCAGCCACGTAAAAAATGACTCCCACATTCATTAGCTTTAATAACCCAGGTGGGCAAGGGCAGAGGTTGATGAGCTCAATGTGAGGGGCCAGGTGAGAGTAAGGCGGCTGTGGAGAAGGTCCTGCAAGTCAGAGCCCTTGGTACTTGGATCAGGAGCTTCTCAGGACAGAGCTGTCTCATGCCTCACTTCTGCAGCGCTGTGAGAGACTCTGCTCTGGGATGAGTTCTGTCACAGAGCAAATGCAAATGAAGCCCTGGACCGTAGTGGCTCTGTTAATATTAATGCTGGCAGCGTTCCTGCTAAAAGCATCAGTGCTGCTGCCTGCTTCCTCCCGCGCCCACCCCTAGCAGGTTTCTGAATCCAAGAACTGACAGCTTTTAGTGTAAATTTTGAGGCTTTAAGCTCTCCAATTATGCCTGCACCATGCTTTCAAGTCTTCCCCAGCAACCGTCAGGTTCACAAGTTTTCAAAGGGGAAGGTGAGAATTCGTGAAATCCCAGGAACTGGGGCAAAGCCCCCAGGGTGGTGTGACTCAGCCAGGAGCTCTGGCAATGTTACACTGCACTGCCTTGCATCCTGATGGAAAAAGGAGGTTTGTGGGTGTCCTGGCAGGGGAAGGAGCTGCCCCACAGCCTCCAGATTCCCAAACTGATCTCCTCTGCAAGACTCATCTCCTTGCATGACTTCATGGCCTCAACCAGAAATTCTTCCTGCAAAGTGGAATCTGCATCTCTCACCTGGGTTTGAAGCAAAGTGATTTTCAAGCTATGGTCCTTCTCCATCCTAAGGCCATCCTGAGACACATATCAGTATGGAGCTAGGTCTGGACTTCATTTGAAAGGTGAGGAGCCACCCCAAGTAATAAATATTGCAGAGGCTGTCTGATGAAACCAATTTCCACCAGCTATGGTTTGGTTCAAGCCAAAACAAGTGGGTTTCAAAAAATGTATGGTACAGTGGCTGTTTACTGCCTCTCCTGAGGGGATTCAGAGATTGTTCTGCTCAGATGGAGCAAGTCCACGAACACTGCTTGCTAAAATCTTGGATAAACCCCTGGTAGGAGAAGCAGTGTGCACATCCCCTGTTTCTCATTGCTTTCTTGGACCTACCATCCGTGCCAAAACAAAGAATTCCACGCCTACAAAGAATGGTCCTGTATGGCAATATACATACTCAAAATGCACACATGCCATGGCCTTGAGAGCTCTTCCACTCTGAGATACTTCTTACCACTGAGCTGGGAATAAGAAAGTCCTAAGAGTCTCCCAGCTCCTTAAGCAGTAAGATTCCTTTCCTTCCAAGGCTCCCTACTTTACCAAGGCTAAAGAAATAATATCAGCAGTTAAGAGCTGATTTTAATGTTGGCCTCAAACACAATGAGTACTATTAGGTACTCTGCTGCCAACCCACCAGCCTCCCAAGTGCATCCCTGGATGACCTGGGGAGCGATGCCCACCTTCAGCAACCACCCAATTCCTCCACCCTCCTGTCAGTGTAATGGCAACAATCTGGGGACAATAAGGACAAGGACAGAAGGGCTCTTGCCCTGAACAGCAAAAAGTCAGCAGTGGAGAGCTCTGGGGCTGGCCACGGGAGCTACGTGCACAAAAAGCACTGAGGAGGAAAAGGGCAAATTTCGAGCTCAGACTGTCAAAACTGGGCATCACAACTGAACTCAGCTTCATGCAGAAAGCATCATGATGTTTATTACTGTTTTAATGCAAACTTGTTGGGTTTTGCCCTGTTTCTTTATTCTGTGCCACAACCAGTCCACACACCCATCTAGGTCTGCTGAGTCTTGCTTTTAGTTTCACAGGACAAATTCTTCCCCAGAGTTTGTGGACACAAGGAGACCCCAGATATGTTTTGTCCAGTCTGCCTCATCCTTCTTATCAAGTCTCACACAGAAATAAGTGCATTTTTTCCAGTGGTGTGTAATTGCATCATCATCCCCAGTAGAGGATGAGAAATGTCAATGGTTGAAAATGCTTTTCACATCTTTATGTCCCACTAAGAGCTGTACCATACCTGTAAAACCTCTGCAGAGAAGTGCCTCAGATTTTGCTTTCTGTGGAAGTAATGGAGGACAGCAAGGATGTGCAGCATTAAGTTTAGGTTATGGAAGGCTCCCATGTGGGAATAGACTGAATAGCTTTGAATTCTTCCTCTGAAAGGAAAGAATTCTCTGAGGATATGATATTAGAGGTTGTAAAACCATGAATAAGAAGAGAAATATTAATATTAAACAGTTGTTCATTATTTTCCGTGCCAGAGGACCCAGGAGCACACTGAAAATTTGCAATTAAGCACATTTTAGGCACAAAAGTAAGCACATTTTCCCAGTGCACATAGTCCATCCACAGAACTCATCGCTGCAGGATGGTGGCTAGGCCAAAAGTCTGTTTCAAAATTCAGCAAAATGGTGGATATACTGACCAGTGGCGACCAAAAAACCTTGGTCTGGCAGCAGCCCTCAATTTCAGGGGTCCTCTACTGCTGATGACAACAGAGGGTGGCTTTTGAGGGAGCCTGGAGAGGGGACAGGGTAGGCTCTGTGGGCATCACCACCCTCTGTTTCTCTGCCTCACCCCCTGCTCAGCCCATGCTAACTGCAGCTCAGAGTGTACTTTTGCGAGGATCCCTGGAGCAGCAGAAGTTGGTACTAAAGTTCAGCTGTAACAGGAGCTTTGTTTAGCAGTGCTGGGACCAGAAGGTCAGCAGCAGCTGCTCTGCCAGCCTTTAACGCTTTGTTCACCTCCATGCGCTCGCCTTGCAGAGTTTCCTGTTCCCCAGGCAGCGCAAGGAAGAGCCTTTTTTTATTTTGTTAGCCCTATTATCCATCAATTTTAGCTCTGTGACAACGCCGGGAGGCCGGCCTGCCTGCAGCTCTGCTGGGCTGTAATACAGTAGCCAGCAGCAGTTTTTTGCTGCTTTTTCTCAAGCAACCCCAGTGGCACCAGGAAATTTCACAGCTTGTATGTTTGCAAAGTGCTGTTCAAACAGTAGAGCTTCTCCAGAGCCACTGGGCTGCACCACTGTCAGGATGTTTAAATCAGGATAAACCAGAAGTACTCGAATGAAGTCCCACTTTGCAGGAGATCAGTGATGCAGAGGGTTCAGCTGCTATTTCCCAGTGCAGATCCCTCCTAGTTTGAATTTTCCTGAGCTTCTGCAGGGCTGGGGAGTGCATGTGTTAACCTGACAAGAGTCGGGGAGAGTTCAGAGGTGACTATAAACAAGAGGAGGAATCTCTAGGAGGCCATTATGTGGAGTGACTGGAGTGCACAATGGATATCCAAGAGTCCTGTGGCTGACAGACCCCACTCTGCACCATCCTGGCTGCACCAGGCAATATGGTGGGCATGAGACCCTTTTTCAACTCATCTATCCCTCTAAGCTGTTCTTGTCAAAGGACATGTCCTTCTCAAAGGACAGCCACATCACTGATGCCTGTTGGGGACGGCTCCAGCCTGGGATAACCCCCAGACTGTGCCTGGGAATTACCTGGGAAATGCCAGTAGGACGATGCCAAGGGCCATTTAACAGCAAGGACACTCTTGTGCTGCTGTGGGAGCCCATGCTCAGGACCTGCATCATTTACCCATCAAGAAGAAGCCAATGCACCCACCTTCCTTTCCCTAAAGGTCTCCCCCCAGACCAGCAGCACTTGCATTTCCTACAGCTCCTGAGCAGCCATCCCGTTCATGAGCTGCACCAGACCTGCCAAAGCTTCAGCCCAGCCCCCACAGCCCTGCTCCCTCCAGGGCAGCGCCATCTCCAGCCCTGGCAGCACGCCATGTCCTGCACACACGGCCAAGGCATCTCAGAGGAGATAAAACTACAGCTTCCCAAGCACTCACCCACCCTGCCAGGCCCAGAGCCACGTGCCTCCCCACTGAGCTGCTCTCTGGATCAGCTCGTCTCATAGCACAGCTCTTCAGCAGCCCCTGCCTGGCCATTCAGCTACAGTCCCTGGAGTTATGGCTTTAAATTATACCACCGTGTAATGCTGATATCCTCTGCTTCCCCAGCCTCATGGTTGAACAGTCATGACACTTTGGCCAGAAACCTCAAGGAATTCCAATTTACTCAGAAACTGGCCCCACTGTTCACCAGGGTTTGCTGGTGTGAAGCTTCTCTGTAGCTTTGCCATTTAGTGCAAGAGTGAATCAGTGCATTTAGACAAGACCATCGTGATGCTGGCCATGTCACACACAGGGTTTCTCATGTCACAACCTGGCAGTACTCACTGTCATCTCATGACACAGCTCTGGGACATCTATGCTTTTTTTGTACAATGCTTCAGGACTCTTTGTGCCCACTCAGAAACGGCTTGGAGGACTTGGACAGTTCTGAATCACCAGCAGATGTTGCTTAGCAACATTCCACAGGAGCTCGTGGAGTACATGCCATGCTCAACTGGTCATCGTGTGGAGGCTGCTTCCCCAAGTCACCAGTCTTACTGCTTGTGATCACATGAGCAAAAGGCTCTCATGTGCAAGGACACTTCAGCATTTTCATTTCTTGTCTAGATTTCTATCATGAGCATTCATCAGGCTGGACTTAGATGACATCAGTGCATTGGAAAAAAGAGGTACATGAGAGCCTGTTCAAGGGAACAGCCCCAAATAAGCACTGCTGCCAGTCTGGAGAACCTCAAGCAGCGTGGTACAGCAACAGCCATGGGGTCCCTCTGCACCTATATCCCAGAAATCTCCATCTGCCCACAGACGAATGCAAGGAAGAAGCCTTTTATAGTTGGGTGGAAGCTGAAGCCATGGCGGGATCATGTGAAGTGTGATGAAGACATGTCCTCCACCAGCTCCAGCGTGAGTCGCTGTGGCAGTGGGAATTCAAGCTCTGACACATCACAACACACCAGACCAAACTCTCCATGGAGCTGAACAGCATTCAGCTGCACTGGAGTTATGTTGGGAGCCAGTTTTGATGTGTCATCCATGGAGGGCAGCAGGAGAAGGCAGAAGTTCTTAACTGCTTTGAACCAGACCGAGCAGTGCTGGCAATCCCTGATGTGTAATCGAGGGCCAAGCCAAGAAACCCGATCAGTGCTGGGGCCTCCAGCTGTTCTTGCACTACATAAAACCTGCTCCGTACACCTGCTCGTATAACCCAGTTCCATGTGGGGAACAGCCTCCCTGACCATCCCCAGAGATCAGCTTTGACCTGACGAGTGAAGCTGGCCAGCCCCTGTCATTGTAGCTAATATGGTTAATATTGCCTTCCCACTGCTCAGGGTTTGTTAGCACACTTCTAGCTTTTACAGTGTGAGTTTGGAGCCTTGGAGCTCTCTTCTCCTTCACTGTTCAGTGGTCAGTAAATCCACAGAGAGATGCAAGCCACGAGGAGATGCAGACACACCTTTCTGCATGGGCACTCAAGACAGGCTCTTGTAACACCATGAGTTGGGATGGGAAGGCAGCCAGGGCTGAATGCAAGGAACTTTCTCTCACTGTCCTCTAGAAACAGGCAAGGAGACACAAGCACCACTTGCAAAAGCAAGAGTGGCTTTTCAAGAAAATTTCAGGAACAATACTTATCTAGACCCAGGCAAAGGTCCCTTACATCGCCTGTCATCACCACGTAGCTCTTATTAATAACAGCCCCTATCAGGACAAAGCCTGAATCCCTTCTGATTTTTGGGGTAAGCAGAAAAAGACTAAGGACCAAATGGAGGTAGATTTCTATCCCACTCTCACCTTTTCATTCTTCCTTTTCCCCGAAATTCACAGGAATGTTTCCACAGCACAGCAACATAAAAGGGAATATGATACAGCAATATCCTGTGGAGAGGCAGCTGTAAGTCAATTATGAGCTACCTTTAAGCCAAGAAAAAGTCTCTGAATTTAAGAGGAGAGACACCAATGAAGTCCTACTGTGACAGACTCTACAAATAAAAGAAAGAATATTTTTGCACAATTTCTTTTGAAAAGCACAGAAGAGCAGCACTGGGCAGGAATAAAGTTTTCTCTGTGATCCACCAAGGGACTCCAAGACTCCAGAGGAAATGTACCCTCCTCCAACAAATGACAAAGAGCCAGTCTTGAGTGCCCATGCAGAAAGGTGTTCCCCATTTCCTCACTGGTTGCAGTGAAGTCAAAGCAGATGCAGTGATGGACAGAAAGTCAGGGTTTGACTTAGCTACTCCATGACCTAGACTTTTACAAGAGCTCTAGGAAGCTGCTCACCAGCAGAACCTTCAGCTGGTCCATTTGTTACAGGTTCTTCTCCTGCCCCCAAGGCAGGCTGGATTAAACAATATCAAGGACATCTGCTGTCTGTTGTTTTTTTTCTTTCATCCCTCCCCCAGGCAGAGACCAGTCCAGCAGGATCTCCAGCTCCCTTGCATTGTTTTGGATCTCCCTCAGGCAAAGAGGTGGAGAGGAGGCCTCCAGGTCACATCCAACAGTTCCTTTTAGCAGCCTAATTGTAAATATTTAGGACAAAAGCCTTCTGGATCTACTCAAACCGGGCTTTTGCCAGTGCAGAAAAAGACACACATGCCAGTGAGTGTTTTGTTTAACTCTGTGTCCTGGCTCTTTCCTAACTCTCCAGGTACTGAGAGGGATGGGAGGTGACCTCAGGCCAAGCAAAGTCAGTCTGTGGTCTTTCCCACTGCAACCAGTGGGGAGGATCAAGCCTGAAGCCCCACAGTATCCAAACATGTGACAAGCACAATAAATGCTTTTGCCTTCTTATCACCAGTTGCAATACACCATTTCACTTTCTTACCTGTGGTGCAGAGTCCAAGCCCTATTCCAGAACTCCAAAAGAGTTCGCCACCCAAAACCTCCAAAATTCCTAAGGGCCTGGCAGCAAGAAAAAGACCCCACATCTCCCTGCCCCAAAACTGAACTGTGACTCTTGCATTCCTGCATGCCACTTGCAAATAGGAAAAAAAAAAAAAAATTCTCCTTTTTAAGAAGAAGTGGTTGCAGCTCCTTACCAGATACAGGTGAGCTGTCATGGTACAGGTTTGGATAACAGGATTGGCCTCCCTTAGCCTGAATCCAGCCTTGCACCCTCAGGATATACCATTCCTTCCAACAGGGGAAGTTAAGGCAGCAGAGAGAGGGAACAGATCCCTGTGCATGTGCTATGTCCCTTTGACAACCAGCTTCAACCCTTCCAATAACTTCCTCCTCCTGTCTTTCCTTGGTGAAAGTAGACCTTGTACCTTGTCTGGCCCTTATCCCACTTGTTTCCCTGTCCCTGCAGCATCAAAAGACATCCCCATAAGTGCTGGCAGGGCAGTAAGAGTGCGTCTTGTTGCAGGGCAATTGATTTCGCTGTCACTGATGCAGACAGCATCACTGGGGACTGAAATGACTTCAAACCAGCTTAATTGATTAAGCAAAGCAGCTGAAATGGATATTAGGACCATGTATGGGCCAGAAGTATGAAAGGCAAAGAGCATGGCAAAGCACATGAATGCCAGCCTCCAGCTGTGCTGAAGGGAGAGGAATGACAGGAAAACAGGGAACTTTTTTCCCTCATTTCATTCAATCTCAGCTTCACAGAACTGGAGAATAATTTGGATTGTCAGGGACCTCTGGAGGTCTGCAGCTCAGTGCCCTGATCAAAGCAGGTCTGGGTTCAAGGTCATCTCCAGTTTTTCAGGGCCTTGCTCCATTGAGTTTTGATTCCCTCTGAAGATGAAGACTGCTCACTCTCCCTAGGCTTCTCTTCTAGTGCTTCAGTGCTCTCATGACAAAGATGCTTTTTCTTAAGCCCAAAATGAATTTCCCCTGATGCAGCTTGTGCCCATTTCATCATCCTTTGTTGAATGTGTCTCCTCACTATCCCTCCTTTAAACACAGCAAAAAGCTGCCTTACCCCTTTTGCCTTCTCTTCTCCTGAGCTAAACATTCCCTTTGACCCAGAGTTAAACACTTTGACTTTTAAGTGAGAAAAGCAGCAGCAATGAGTGCTGGATTTTGGTGGGAGGGGTTAATGTCACCTCCCCTTCCAGCCACTCTCCACACTTAGTTTTCCAGCTGAAACTGTTCAGCAGTTCGAGGTTTGAACGTGTAAATGTGCTTCTGATGACCAAAAGTCACATTTCTCATCAAACTGAATATTCACTAGAAAAATGTACCCAAGGAAAATCACTAGAAATTGGGTTCCTTTGAAAAATTTCACCCATTCTCAGCATCCTCCCCCTCAGCTCTCTTGAGTGTTAAATATTAAAGTAAGGAGTTGCTGGCTTTGATACAGAAGTAGTAATTCTCTGCCTGAGGTATTTCCTTTCCTGGCTCTCCTCCTTTTCAACTCAGAGTGATTCGATTTTTTTTTTTTTTTTTTTAAATTCTGTAGTATTTGCCTATTTCCAACACCTCCCCCACGTGGCATGATGTCAAACCAGCAGCAAGCAGGCCAGCAGGAATGTGTGTTCCCATTATCTCCAGCACTAGAGTGGAAGTTTTTAAGACACAGCTGATAAAATCATCGTTCTGCAGGGCAATTGCTCAGCAGAAGTCCCTCTGCAGGAATGTCACCGTGTGCTTCCCACAGCAAGGCAGCCAGAAGGCTCCTGCTGTTCCCAGCAGACGGTTGGAGGGTCAGCCACCACAGTGCCAGGGCTTTCTGGATGGCTCCCCTGGGATGCAGGTGAGCAGAACTATTGCTGTGTGTTTGGGAAGGAAATGCAAGACCACAGCCAAAATTGGGGAGCCCCTCAAAGCGTGTTTGGAAGGGTCACCTCTGTCAGAGCCAGCCCAATTTCCAGTTGTCCCAAGCCCTGCCCAGTTCTTGGCCTCTCTGCAGTCCTGTGAGAGAGTGAGTTCTGCAGGCCAGTTTGAAATTTCCCCCTTGGAATTTGTTTTTCCTGTACAAATTCCCTCCTCTTATTACTTTTGTTCGATATCAAAGGCTAAGAGAACAGCAGTACCTTGTCTGTCTGAGAAATGAGATAGAGGCACATGTGAAACAAATGATCCCAGAATCATTTCCTTAACCCACTAAGTCATAAATGAAAGCACTTTAGTTTCCTCTTTTACTTTTTTTTTTCAAAGAAGCCAAATCTTTTCCTGCTACAGCTCAACACAAGTGTTATTAAATCAGCCATCAGAAGATGGCCAGACTCAAGGAACCAGATTAGAGGGATACCCACAGAGGTGTTGGGGGACCCCACATTTGTTACAGGCCTAAGCTTCAACTGGCTTCAAGGAGATAAACATGTGTAGTTCTGGGCTCTGCTCCCAGACCTGTGACTAAGTCTTTTCCTGTCCCCAGCAACCCAAAACTTTGTGTGCAGCTCTCACCACATCAGAACAACACTTATACCCAGCAAGGCAGAATATACACCCTTCTGCTTCAAAAATTTCAAGTAACACGCATGGAAAATTGCTTTAGGAAGGGAACTGAACATATGAAGACTCTGAACATGGTCATGGGATGCAGAGTCCAGGAAAATGTATGACCTACGAAGCTTCTGGTGTCCTACACCACTTTCCCTGATGCTGGGGACAATGGTGATCTATTTATTTCATTACAGACCTTTGCTGTGTTTTAAGCTGCTGCTAATTAGCAATGTCTGCTTCAGTTGCTACTGTAACACTGATTTAGTTCCATGCAGTTATAAGTGGACTGAAATGTTTCCATCTATAATATTTCTCTCCTGCTCACCTGCAAACAAGAAAGATAAATGCTGATCAACTTGACAGATAAACCAGACACGACTAAGGTGAATTATTTAGATCAACTAGCATTTATCAGGCAGTCATTGCATATTCCCATATTCCTGGTGTGTAGCTTTCCTGGACTACAAAAAGAAAGTGTATGTCTTGATTTCAGAAACCTGAAATACATTTCTTGCCATAGGGATTGTTACAGGCCTTTGCAAAACAAAGATTTATATCTATAAAAAGCCCTGTTGCCACATATTTTGCAGCAAAATCTAACTGTGCAACCTGGCAGTGGAGAGTCATCTGTATTTTCAGTCAACTTCATCAGCTGCTTCTTGATCTGAGATCCTGAACCACAAGTCTCAATCTGACTGAGAGGTGGGTGTGCAGTCCCCTCACCAAAAAGGTCCTGCATTTCCATGCCCAGCTGGACGTCTTCCCTTCTTCGATGGCATCAATAACCCTGGGCAAGGCTTTCCTTGCAAACAAGACCTTTTAATGTCAGCAGCTAAGTTCCCCTGCCTGCACATGAGCTAAATGTCCAAGTTCCCAGAGTTGTGAGCAGAGATCTGGGCCTTGGTTTGGTTGTTCAGTGGACACTTGGTGTGTCTCAATGTTGTCACACACCTGCACACAGGTGGCAGGTGCAACCTTTGGGAAACTCTTCTGGGGCAGAGTTGGAGCCCATACCAGGGTCTTGAGACCACCTCAAAGACACAAAGGCACTGGGAAGGGAGTTGTGACCCTCCCCATTCCAGCCCCAGGAACACAGGGAGCGATTCCCAGGCTCAGCTGGTGCCTGTCTGTTCTAGAGAAAGCTGATTTTCTTTCCAAACTCCTCTGGCTCTGTTGAATTACTCTTCACCAGCTACAGCGGTGGAGATGCCTAGACCTCATTTGGACACACAGGTCAGACGCCAAATTCCTTTCATCTTCGTTTCGCCCCGAATTGCCTCTCGTGTGCACTGGACCACGTCACATCGCCCTCAAGTGGAGAGTGATCACAATGAGCAGCCCCAGCCAGAGATCACCCAGAGGCTGCTTTCTTTTGAGGACACTAAAAAAAGCAAGGATCTACCCAGTCCTCCAGGGCAATGTGTGCTATGAAAAAGCTGAGTTGCAAGAACACAAAGATTTCAAAAGACAGACCAAAAAAGCTACAATGGAGAAGGCCATCATTCATGCTGTCAAGCCCCCACCATAACTCAGCCACCTTGTACAGTTCCATTATGATACCATCTCACCCAACTCAACATCAAACAAAAGGTGGTAGCAAAGCCAAGACTATAATTCACCTCTCCAGGATACCCACAGTGTGCATTAATCACCAGAGAAAGTGTTTGCTTTATGGCCTGCCTCACTGTCCAACCGGCGTGCTGAGTGAGGTTGGGCCCCTCTGCTGAAATATGCAGGGTCTTGTAAAAAGGAGTCAAAATAGGAGATCAAGCTGAACTGATGTGAACAGCCTGACTTCTGGCAGCTTCTAGCACCAGGGTGCTTGGCTTTGAAACCTCACTATTGCTCTTGGTTGGATTTTCTCCAGGTTACAACAAAAACAAAAACAAACAAAATCAAAGCAGTGATGTAAGAACAAGAGCTCTTTTATATGGAAATGTACTGACGGTGCCCACTTATGTCTAGAGGAAAATCTGAACCTGTAGATGAAGGTACAGCTCTTTGCAGCTCCAAGGAATGACTGGTGGTAGTGACAGGTGATTATCTCCAGTTTGGAGGCTCCGCCAGAGCACAGTACTCTGTGTGCTCTGTTTGCTTGCTGGATGGGAGAAGAATGCTGGAAACAAAATGTTATGAATCCTTCACCTGGCTCTGGAAGAAGCATTCTCCAGCAGCAGAAGCAGCAGCAGCTGACCTCCCAGGATACCCAGGAAATGCAAGGCTTGGATCTCTCCCTGGGTGTGGACCTTACACTGTCCTCTTTCAGCTCGGTTTCTTGCCCCTTTCTTATCTCCTGTGTGGGTGGACCTGTTGCTTGAGATTCTCTTCCTCCTTGTCTCTATTCTCTTCCTCAAAGTCTGCTCCTTCATTCAGTCTCCCAGTTTATCCTGTAGACTTGATCTTCAGCCTGTAGAAATGGTTGAGCTCTCTACCCAAAGTGAGGAGCCCAGATCTGTTCCAGGTTTGTAACAAACTATTCCAGCTGCCTTGGATGCACCAAGAAAATGGTTGGGGTTGAAAGAAAGTGGCTTCTGGAACAAATCTTATCCTCTTAGACTCACAATGAGCACGTTTCCACTGCAGCATAGCCTGTGCCTAACCTTTTCCCAGATTCCCTGTCTAATCTCAGCCTGGAGCAGCATGTGTGCAGCCCATTTTACAGCACAAGGACCTAATTACATTTTCCAGCTGCGCAGCAGACTCCCGCAAAGCAAAATAAAGCCCAGTAATGTACATTTCTTAGCTACCACTCTTGGCCCTCTTGGAAGCAATCCATGACTCCCAGGCTGACAAGTGGTCTGAAGGATGCCTGCACCCTTCCACTTTTACCAAGAGAGCTTTTCCGCTTTTATCCCTGTTCTTTTTATGCATCAGGACATCCCTTTCCACCCAAGTCCACCTAGCATCTTCTCAGTTTGCTAATTGCGCTCTGGAAAGCACAAAAATGAGCCCATGCTCTGCTGCACCATATCAGCTTTGGCAGCAGTTGGTGGTTTTTGCCCTCCCCATAGCAAGATGCCCTCCTGCTCCTCCATCTCCATCCAGTGAGCCATTCCTCTGGGAAGGCACCATCTCCTGCCAATATGGAGAGAAGCACAGGCACAAAAGGGAATCCAGCAAGGTACAGTTGGTCTGGGAACCAAAGTAGCTGCTCTGAGGGTGATGAGTAGCAAGAGTGCCACCACAACAGTGCCACCACAATGATGTCACCACAACAGCCAAGACAAGGCGCGGTGGAGAAGTGAAGAAGGGGTTTAAATGCAAGAGAGAAGAGGAGCAATGCTCTCCAAGAATCCCTTGTTCATCAAAACCAAATGCAATCTTAATGAGAAATGCGTTCCCCAGGCAGTCACAGCAAGTCTGTTTAAGGGAGGTTCGTATTCTATCCCCTACAAAGTTTCATGGAGCATTTCACGGCGTGTAAGGGATCATCTAACTTTATCTCCCCCTTACTGGCTGTGAGCCAACCCCTTTTGGAGCTTGACAATGTAGATTTAGAAACAGTTCTTCATTGAAAAGGAGGCAAAGGACGTGGCCAAGAGCTGGAGGTACCAAGGCACCACAACCAGAGGTACCTCATGGCCTCCTTCCTGCAGGATGCTGGGGGTTGGGGATCTGCTCCTAGAAAATCCTGGATCTTAAGATCATTCTGCAAACCAACCTCTTTGGCAGCAGAGAAGCCTAAATGAAGGTAGAGCTGAGCTGCAGGGCCCTCTGAATGTGAGCCAGCCCAAGCATGCTGGGCATCACAGCTCTGGCCCAGCCTTGCTCAGCAAACAGAGTGGAGCGAGTACAAGTTGGATCTATCATGACCAGACCAATCTACAAATGATTACCTGGAAGGGCTTTAGACACCCTGTTTAAACCTAACCCTTTTATGGACATCTTAGGGAAATGTAGCATGAGCTGGTCTGGCCAGTAGGTAGAGCCTGAGAATGTCAAAGGTGTGAAGTGTTTGGGGCTTTTCCTGGGGAAAAGGCTAAGAGGAACAGCTTGAGTGTCATGCAGCCAGGAAACAATTTTTTCCTTATTCAGATTAAGACAAAATGGTGTGATTGTAGCCATCTGTTTCAGCTAGATGAGGATATTTTTAATTATTTCCTAAGAAGTAAAAGAGGGATCTGATGGCCCAATTGCATTCCTGTCCCCAAGCTGGCATTCATACAATGTCCTCCACCAGCAGATGCCACAGCCTTGCACGAAATTTAGTCACAACACTTATGCCAAATTTCTAGTAGTCAATTTCCCTATTGTCCTTTAAGAAAAAAAACCAATCCAAAACCAGAAAAAAAACCACTATAATTCCCTTTTGATTGTAAGGTTATACATTTCCTTGTTTTACACTGGGTTTATTTCCATTTGTGTTAGCATTTGCCTACAGCTCCTATCAGTTCCACAAGGAACTTTCCCATGCCGTATCCGCCTTGCTTTATCCTTTGTTTGCCCATTGTAGTAACTGATTACATTGTTGAGCAAAATTTGTTTTAATCTGTCACCATGAAAGCCTAATCATTTTGGGGCAGGCTGCCTGAATTTTTGTGAGTGATGATCTCATGGCCATGAATCAATGGAAGATAGGTAAGTAGAGAATTCTAAGCATCCTGAGGATGCTGAGACTGTACAAACTCAGGACACATAGGGCTGTGGCTGAGTTAGGGTCAGCACCTTAAGAAAATTCGTGGTTTATGGACTCACTATATGAAACCTGCTTTCTGCCCTAAAAGAGGGAAGCCACCCATGTAGCTTTCCCTCTGCTACCTGCAGCCTGCAGTGCCTGCCCTCCTTCAGGTGCCAGATTCTTGGTTCCCAGTGTCCAAGGGCTGGGAGCTCACCCTGGGTGGGCTCAGGCTTGGATCCCACGACTGATCACAGTGGCAACCCCCTCATTACCCAAGCCCTCTCCTCCTGCCAGCAATGACAGCAAAACTGACTGCAACTTTTCCTCCCCTGCCTTCCAGTTCTCTCCTTAATGAGCGATCGGGGCCACCCATGCAGGACTCCCTGGATTTCCACAAGAGTCACTGGGATGTTCTCCCACTCGCTGTAGGTGTGAGCTCAGCAGCAAACCAGGCTTGCTGACTCACAGGCCCCAGGATGGCTCGTCACCAGCTCGCTCCAGATGAGTCACCACGGTGAGTCACACGCTGCATCTGCAGTGCGTATTTATGGCAGCTTTGCATTGGCCGTGTCAGCGGGGAAATTGTTTGTGTGGAGTAACCATGGGGAGGGAGGAAATGCTGAGGAGGACCGAGAAGTGAGGGATGAGGAAAAACTAACAGGGGAAAACATATTCCACCTCCACAGAGCCCTGGAGTACAAAAGGAAATACTTGCCTCTGTTGGGGTTTTTCACCCTCTCTTTTCCGTGATGTCCCGAACTGGGAGAAGCTGAAATGCTGGGAAAAGAGGCCTTGTGGTGGCACCAGCAGGGTCTGGAGCCCCTGCAAGTCTCACAGGGAAATGTGTTGGCACAGTGGGTTCCGCTCTGATGAGCTTTTCCCAAGAGATGAGCTTTAAGCAGATGCATCAAAGGTGCCAGGCAGGGTCCCCTCACCAGTGCTTTCATCTCACCCTGCACATTCGGTGATCATTTGGCTCAAAAATCATAACGAAGTGATTGCAGAGGACAGACCTCAAAACCTCCCTGCCTTGCTCTCACTGATGTTTTGTGAGAACAAGGGTCAAGAAGGCAGGAAAAGTGATGGCTGGGTCATTTGGGTCCTACCAGCTTGCAGAGAGCTCACACATGTCTTCTTCTTCCCTCCTTCAGTGTGGTTTGTACCATCCAGACCACCTTGGCAAGGAAATAAGAAATAAAAAAAAATTAAATCCCATCATCTTATTCTTTAAAGAAAGGTGAGATGCCTTTCTCCAGGAATAGTTCACACCACAGGACTTTTAATAGGTTTTAAAGGATTATGACATTATTATTATTATGTGTTTTCATAAATGGTTAATCAGCCAATAGATACAGGCACCAATAAGTGTTCCCCTAGATGTGGGTTTAGTGTCTTTTAGAGATAACATTCCTATCTACAATATCACTTTACTCTGTATCAAACCACTGGATTAGTCACAGGCATGGTCAGTTTTTCATTTTTATTATTGGTCTCAAGACCAGAAACGCCTTTAAACTCAGGGGTTTTACAAGGCTGCACACCTGGCTCAATCCTGAACATTATTTGTCCACGTGCCTCATAGAAACAACATCTCTCCCTTCAAACAAGGGGAGGGGGCTGCCCTGCTGGTTGTGACATGAACCCCAGTGAGATGGGGAAGAAAATATCCCTGCTTCTGCACAGGTTGTACCATGAATGTTCACAAGAAATAGGAATAAATTCTCTGTTTCACTGTAATATAGAGCTCAGCGTCTCCTTTCATTCACAGCAAAAGTCAGCTGAAGATGTTCTTTTGGCAAATATAGTGTGGATTTTGTGGTTTTTGGGGTTTTTTAATCACTTAAAGTCAAGAAAGCAGCAAAAGCAAGTGAACATGTTTATGGACTGATCTGTAAGGCAGGAAAAGCTGTACTTTGCACCACTGAGAACCAATGTGCACACAATGGGTAAACACACAATGAGAACAAGCAAGTTTAATTTTCTTTCCAAACAAACTAGACAAGGGAAAGATTATCCCCTCCTTGGAGCTGCCTCTGCAAAGTTTACTGCTGACTGAAACTGCTCTACCTTCCCTCTGCTATGTGTTTACCTTAGATTGCACATAAAAATTAGATATGCCAAGGTAAAAATAGCTGCACATATCTAACAGAGAGAAGATAAGGCTCCTTTTCGCATCATTTTATTTAAATATACTGGTACTTTTCAAACTGCTTCGTGCTGGGACCAGTTTCCAGCCAGTCCATACAGCAGCAGCTCAGTCCCTTCAGGCAAGGAGTGAGATGTGCTGGTGGTTACCAGCTGCAGAGGTAAAAAGTGCACTCACGGTGCAGGGACTGAGTGCTGAAAGCAATTAAAGACATTTAGCAGCTCCCTGAATAGTGTGACATCTTTCCAGCCAAGGTCTGTCTCAATTCCCGTGTGGGAGGTTCCTTGCTGCTGCCGGCTAAAACTGTTTCTTCTAACACAAAACCACCTATGTAAGTGTTTCACAACCTCACAAGGCACTCAAAATCCACAAGTTAGTAAAAACTGCCCAAGGTTACTCTCCACAGCCTAGATTCTGGCATGAGAAGTATTTTTTTTTAAATTACTTTCCCAGAAGAAGTACCCTGACACGACTGACTGTCAGGTACCTTAAGGTACAGAAAACCTGCTGGAGGCTCCTTCTCAGAACCAGAAAGCCAGGAGCAAACTCTGTCTGATGAGCACTAAGAAAGGCAGGGATTAACTTGATTTTTTTGGCAGAACTGAATTTACAGCTTGTCTACACGATGATGTTATTTCAAACAAACGGAGAATGTGAATTAAAGGCACGGTGGTTGTGCCAGAACGGCTCTGTGTGTGCACTCATTTTTACTTTCAAAATCCCTGCTTCTTTCTGGGAGGGACTGGGACAGAACAGCCGTGCCAGGCAGGTCTCTGGTGACATCAAAGCCTCAGGGTCACATGTGTGAAGCACAGGCAATGACTTGCCCTGAGCCCTGGGAACACTGCTGGCCGTGTGACAAGGTTGAGGGCCAAAGGTTGAATGGGAAGCCCAAATTCATGCATGTTAGGGCTGAGCTGTGTTTGCCAAGGGATACTGCCCTGGGTCTGGGAGAAGCTGGGATATTTTGCCAGCCTGACATTAGAGCACGGAGATGAACTGATCAAACCACGTGGGAATTGAACCAGTGTTACTTTTACATTGGACCAATATAAGTACATTTTTCATTTCTTGGTCTCTAAAATTCTCTGGAGTGGGAGAGCACATCTGGAATGCTGCACAGAGGAACAACTTTAGAGTTCTTCACAAGGAGCATCCCAAGTCTTGCTTGTCTATGGTGAGCTCCTGCTGTCACATTCTCACATGTGACTGTCAGATGTAGCTGTGAGGTGCTTTTCCAGCACCAAATCATGGCATTTTTGGGCCACATGTGAATATCTTCGTGAAAACAAGTTACCATCTGATCCTCTTAAATGTTTGTGATGTCCTGGTGTGATTCTTCTCACCCAAAGCAGATGTTCAAAATAGATCAGGGGAACCCTTCCTGCAAGAAGAGGTTGCCCCATGCCATCCTGCTGTTCAGCCTGAAATAGTGTGGTCCCCCCTCACCATCAGATGACCAAGGGCAGAGAAAATTTCAGCAGATATCTGAAAAATAGCTACTAAAGCAGATCTTCAGGCCCTAAGTCTGTGATAAAGAAATCTTTGTGGTGTGTTTCAAGTCCAGCTCCAGCTATCAGCTTCTGAAAATGAAGTGTATTTGGATTCAGGTTTGGATGAAAAATAGACTTAGGTCATAACCTGAATTCCTTAACGTGTATCTCACTCTGGACTTCATTTCCTACTTCTTTAAAGGTGTCTCTTGCTTGAGACTAGAGATTGAGAAAAACGCACAAAATAAAGTAAAAATTTTCCTCAAAGACTAATGTTGTTGAGATCTGGCAGAAAAATAGAAGACAGCTTTTATTTTGTCAACTGTACATAAACGCAGGCATTTTATAAACAAGAAATTGATTCAATTGTTTCCAGAGGTATGAGAGCGAGCGAGAGAGCTGAGATTTAGCTATTAAAGACAATCTCAGGAGAGGGAGGGAATTAGTCTCCAGTTGAGCCAGATATTTCCCTCTCCAAAAATAAATGAATCAAAGTCATGCTCAGTCAGCCAAATTATCCAAGCAGCTGCCAGCATCCCTGGTTTCTGGGGTTTATGTGATTTTGAGAGAAGAATGCTGTATTCTCTCTAAATGGAGCTTCCTGAAGGGGGTCAGGATTGCAGAGTGTACCAGTTTGGGGGTTTTTAAATAAGATGAAGCTGGTGAGGCTTAGACCCACTCCATGCTCCAGGTGTATGGATTTGATTTGTAGCTTGCTGTCCAGCTCCCTTTGGACCCAACTCGTGCCTCACAGCTTCCTCTGTGGGTCACTCCCAAAGCCACTGCAGAACCGAGTCCCTGCCTGTGCTGGGAGCAGCTCTGCAGTGCCTCCCACTTTGCCATAGGGGGGTCCCACCCCCTGATCCCCCACTTTGCTTTCATGTGCTCTGCTCTGATTCACACAAAGTGGGCCAAGATGCACTTCATAGGGTCACGGGGCCATAAAATGCTTTGGGTTGGAAGAGATATTTAAAGGCCATCTAGTCCAACCCCCCTGCAATGAGCAGGGTTACCATCAGCTAGATCAGGTTGCTCAGCCCCATCCAAACCCTGAATTTTTTCAGGGATGGAGCATCCACTACCTCTCACAGACAACCTGTGCCTGTGCCTCACCGCCTTCACTGTAAAAATTTTCTACTTTATATTTCGTCTGAATCTACCCTCCTCTAGTTTAAGACTATTGCCGCTTGTCCCCTTGTCCTATTGCTACAGTCCCTACTAAAAAGTCTGTCCTCATCAAAATGAAGTCACTTAATTAGCTTTGGGAAGGGTGCTGCCCCACACAGCTCCTTAATCCTCTCCCCGTTATGTAGCAGCCACAGCAGCAAGGGCACAGATCAGCATCTGCTACACGACCTCAGCTCCCAGCTTCCCTCAGAATCTCCAGCTGGTCCCATGCAGAGCAGCCAAGAGCTGGTTTTTCACAACCTGGTCCCTGGAAATGTGTAAGTGGCTTGAAACACTTCCTTTTTCTTTCCAAATCTGTCACATGGAGTGTGGTTGCTGAGGTGAGCCAAGGGCTTGGCAGGTCCAGAGGTTCTGTGTGTCTCCTTGGACACCAGATGATGCTGGCCAGCTGGTGTAAGGGTACATGAGCTATCTTTAGCATTCCAGAGAGTGCAGAGTGCTCCCAGACACAGAGGGATGGGATGTAAGCTGAGCTCAGCGTTGGAGTCCTTTTCCTGGAGCCACCACTTTGCAGTGACTCCCAGGACTACAGCAGAGCCCAGGAGTGTCACTCAGTGGGGTCATCCCCACCTATAAAAGCCACCTCCAAGCACCACTCACATGTAACAGGAGGCTGTGGAGCCCAAATTTCCCCTCTCAGCATGACAGCATCCCCTGGCTCCCTTCCCCTGCTCCCTGACTCACAGCCTGACCTCAGCACCAGGCAGGGGGCCAAGGAGGAGCCACACTTAACTCACAGCTCCCTGAAAACCTCCTTCAGGAGGGATTTCTGCTGAAGGACGGCATGAAGCAGCTCCAGAGGCCAACCCTGCAGGAAAGGGCGGCTGGGACCCGGGGAAAGCCTGGCTGCTCGCCCTCTCCTGCTGTGCTGCATCCCGCTCTGTACCACTGCGGCTCAGGTCCCCTCTCACACGCCCTGCAATGAGCTGAGCCTTGCTCAGGCGGAGAGACACGGGCTGGCGTCGAGTGTCCACCCTGGCTCCCTCCCAAGGCTCTCTCTGATCCTATTAGTGAGTGCACAGATGGTGGCAGCAGGCCCTGCTAGCCCTGGGGACCCGCCACGGCCACCTCGGCTCCACGTGAGCCCGGCAGGGGTGGCTCGGCCAGCGGAGCGCCCTTCGCCCTCTGTGAGGGACACGGCGGGGGAACCTGCCAGAATACATTGCCGACAGCAGCCCTGGCTGGCTTGGGCACAGCAGCATCTCCTCTCCTGGCAGTTCCAGGGCTGGGGGCAGATGGACACTGGGGGTTGCCTGTGGATGTGAGCAATTCCCGTCCGGAATGAGTGCAGGAGGAGGGAGCCGTGTCAGCACCCCTTCCCTTGTTCTGGTAGTTCCCCACAGCCTTTACAAAAAGCAGAACTGGGCAGTGAAAATTGGCAAAGATTTGTCTGAAAAGGATTGTTGGAGAATACCTCTTTATGGGTGAATATTTTATTTCTTCTGTGGCATTTCAGCACAGATACAGGGACGTGGATTTATAAATTCACTTGCAGGAAGAGGGGCTCTTCTTTGTAGCAGTCTGAGCCCCTGGAGGAAAACTTTCCCTGTGAGGAAAAGTCCCACTTCTGGGCAATCTGCACAGAGCATTTAGTCCTAGGATTTGTGCTCTGGGAATGTCTCTGTGTGTCCTGGGCTTGGTGTTCACCTGCTGTATGTCACATCCCAGTGCAACCATCTGGATCCACATCAGTGTCTGGGTCAGTGTGTGGGAGGTTTAGAGCTGTTGAAATTAAAATATAAAAAAAGAGGGAGAGAGGGAGACCAAGAAAAAAAAGAACAAAATGGTTTTTATAGAAGGTTGTCTGAAATTTGGATTGCCATCAAAACCAGAATGGAAAACATGGTCAAAACTGAAGGAGACAATTTTGGTCAAGAAGGATCCTGACCCGCCTGGGCCACCAAAGAGACCTATCCCAGACTTGAAACCCGGCATGAGACTCACATATGGAGTGACAAATGCAGAAGCTTATAAGCCACGCCATATAAATAGGGAGGTCTCAGCATCTCAACACAGGTCCTGATGAGGTGTGAACAGACTCACAGGTTGTGGGAGACAGCATATGGCCTCGCCACTTGCAGTATCAGGGCTGCAATGAGCCAAGAAGGTGGCTTCTGGTCTGGTGGCACTTTACTGTGACAAATGGTGTCACTGAGTCCTTCAGCTGGATGCCATCTGCCCACCCTGCCTGCAAAGCTGGTCTGGAGCTTTTCAGCAGAGATGCTAAAGAGGTTAGATTTAGGAAAAGGTTCTTCACTCAGAGGGTGGATGGGCACTGAACAGGCTCCCTGGGGAGTGGGCACAGCCTCAAGGCTGCCAGAGTTCCAGGAGCATTTGGACAATGCTCCCAGGGATGCCCAGGGTAGGATTGTTGGGCTGTCTGTGCAGGGCCAGGAGTTGGACTGGGTGATTCCTGTGGGTCCCTTCCAGCTCAGGATATTCTCCGATTCTGAGGAAGTGTAATTCTAGCATTGACCCCTAGAGATATGTCCATGGACAAATGGCTGGGATTTATCTCTCTCCTGGTGTATCTACACTGCTCTCAACTGAAACAAGTGGGGAAACACATGGTACTTCTGCCTCTCCCTCTGCTCCTGGCACTGCACAGCCTGCTGCTGAACCCTGGTTGGTGCTGAGCCAGGCACAAAGAACTCACTGTATTGGAGCAGTTCCAGGGTCAAGAACTCCCCTTACAGCTGTGACCACAAGCAGGTGCTCCAGAGGAGGGCAAGAGGCTTTCACAGCTTTTCCTTTCCCCCTCATCCTCACATCTGCTTGCTGTATTCACCGCCATCTCCCAAAACACACACGACGACTTTGGTTTTGGTTCATGTGGTTGAACGTGGCCACGGTCCCTAACTGGGCCTGCTGGGTCAGCTACAGCACTAATATCTGTAATGCTCAATTAGGGAATAACTTGCCCCCGGCAATCCAGCTCCTGTCTGCAGGAGACGGGGTCATGAAGAATCACCACCCATCCATTTCCTCGCGGTCTCAGGTTCCTTCAGAAGTTCAGCTGCGGAAAGTACAATTTTCCAAGCTGTGAGTAGCCAGGGGCACTTACCACCAACAGCCTTGACCTAGAGAGGTTTCTCCAGAGCCACCTGGTCTCTCTGGGAAGCTCAAAAACCTCCTTCTATCGCGTTGCATCTGACAGCAACTCATAAATCAGCCGGCAGTGGCTGGCAGCCCCTTTGAGGGTCCCCGTCCGTGTTTGCGTTTGCAGTGAAGCGTGTGCAGGTGCGGAGAGCCCCGGGGGAAGGCAGCCAGCCACGGATGCAGCTGCTGGCTCCAGGGGTATCCACAGATCCCACCCTCACACGTGGGACTTGCCTGGCAGTCACGGTGGGGTGATTTCACGAGGGCTGGACTCAGCCGTGAGTTGTGCACTTTGCTGCTCAGTGAACCCCTTCCGACGTCCCCCGCAGCTGCAGCCACGCCAGGAGCGCTGGCACTGCCCCCCTCCCTGCCAGCCCGGCCTCACCTGATCCTGTCACATGCTTTTTCTGCTCCTTTCCCAGAAAAGCAACCTCTCCATTTCAGCAGATATTCCATCTGCAACGTTTGGAGATGATTGTGTTTGGAATTGGGAACAGCACTGCAAAGCAGAGCTGACTTCACCACCACCCCTCTTTTCCCAAATCTCTGTTCAGGAATATAGTTTGATGCAAATCTCTGGATTTTCATATTATGGAAAGAATCACAAACTAAACTATTCTGGACCAGTTATTTCTTTCTTTGAATAAACTGAAGAATTTATTTGTAGAGCTAAAAGTAAAATAAAGTGGAATAAAATAAAATTGAATAAAATAAAATGAGATAAAATAAAAAATGAAATTAAATTAAAATTAAAATTAAAATAATATATAGCAGCTAAAAGAATAAAATAAAATAAAATAAAATAAAATAAAGTAAAATAAAAGAAAACAAAATAAAGTAAAATAAAAGAAAAGAAAAGAAAATAAAGTAAAATACACAGCACCTAAAAGAATAAAACTCTAAATCTCACCAATATCAGATCCCAGTGGATGTATTTCCATCTAGTACTAATGGATTGCATGTGGACTCAGGGCTGTATCGTCCCTTTGAAGATCATGGGAATTTTGTCATTTATTTCTGTATAAAAAAATAAAATGCTGAATACTGAGCAAGAGTCTGGTTGGCTGCTGACTGAAACACTCTGTAAACTGAAATCATGCCAGGCTTTCTGTCCAAGGACTGCTGCCTCCACTGAGTCTCACACGGGTAATGTGGGTTCGGAAAAGTCCGCTGTGTTGGGAAGGGAGGGTTTGGGTATAGGCTGGCAGCTTCATTGCATTCTCTCATCTGCTGCTGGTGACAGGGATGTCAAAAAGACTGGGTGACTTTCTTCTCTGTGGCCCTACTCCATGGGGAAGTGGCTTTGGAATCTTTTCACTGCATGTGGGGAAACTGGAGACAGGGAAGAGAAATGGCAATCCAAAGAGCACATGGGAGACACCAGAACAGTGTCGGGGGCTACTCACTTTCCAGGTTGAAATTGTCTTGCTCTGGATAGAACTGATAATTCTACCACTTTGCTCATCTGACAGCCCAGGTGAAGATGACCTTGAGACATTAATGCCCAGAGTACACCCAACCAGAACTCCAGAAATCAGTGAGAAACCAAGACTCTCTACAACCTCTAGGCCACCAGATCCTTGATCCCCATCCAGTCAGTGGAAAAACCAGTTGTTGATTAGTTAAACAGTGATCTCTTCTGGCTGACATAGGGGTGCTTGCTTTAGCAGTCAGTCTGAATTGCTCTTTTCTGAACATCAGTGAGATCACTGAAAATGTCTCAAGTTCAGCCTTAGACCTCGATGATTCTTGTGCATCCCTTCCATCTGAGCACACCCTGTGATTCTGTGATCGCCTGTCATCTCTTCGCCGATCAACAGTTTGAACACATAAAAGTTCTGCTAAAGATTGAACCCCTCCATCCACCTCCAGCTAATGATTAATGTGCTGGGGGAGCAAGTGGAAGCTGATCTTCAATGAGCAAAGAGTTCATTGCACAACACACCTCCAGCCCTGCCGACTGCCAGCGGCTTTGTTTGACAATTACACCAACTTCACAGTCCTTACTCTCTGCAAGCACTGAGTCCTTGTGCCAGGGACCAAGAGTTCTGGGTGAAACTTTCTTCTGTGTTCAGAAATGATCAGTCCTTGATAACGAAAGTTTGAGCCCAGATTGTGCCACTTAGTCATATATATTGATATATAGCAGCAGCATAACACTAAATAACAGATTTCCATTCCTGCTTTTCCTCCTCTTGGAATTTAAGCTGAAACACAAAATCTTTCGACTTTTGTTATCCTTCTCCAAAAGGAGAAGGAAACCCCATATTTTTAAGCAGCTCATTTGCAGAGGAGTGCTAAACAAGATGAAACAGAGTCTCTGCCAAAGGAGTGGAACAAAGATTTAACATTTGCTCAGCAAAAAGCTCCCTGTTCCTTACTCAGCCCCCTTTTGTTATGGGATCAGTAGCTGACATAGCTCAATTCCAGCCACGAGTGACCTGACTAACGTTGATGTCTCACAGCATCCTTCAGATCAGCGAATACCTTTGCACCCACAGGGATTAACTCTAATGCATAACCTTTCTATAAACACCCTTATCTTATGCAAGTAAGTGCTGGGGATTACCCTTGGCAACCCCACCCTGCTTTGTGTCCCATTTTTTGCTTTCCTACAGCCTTAAAATGACCATCCCCTTCAAACATTTTCTTGTGCACAAAGTGGTATTGAAGCCACAGCAGTGGCTGCCTGGGTAACTCTCTTTTCCCCATAGGCCCGTCAGAACCTTCCCACCAATAGTGTGATGTTCTTCATATCAGGTCAGCTGTCCCAAGAGACTAGGAGTTCATATGCTCTGGTTGAAAACAGACTAGGGCTGAAAAGACAGGAGGAAATTCAGTCTGAGCAGAATAAAGTTCAGGGGAGTGAAAAAGATTCAGTGAAAAAGTAGAACTAGGGAAAGGAACAGTCCTAGAAGGCAGCACAATTCAACTCCTTGTTTGACAAGAGTGACAAGAGTCAGAGAAAATGTAGAAGTGGTTTTGCAATGATTAAATATTAAAAATAATAACAACAAGCTGGTGGGTTGAGGAAAAGGGGAATGAGGAGATGAATGGAATTGCATAGATGAAAAATATGGCTGAGGCAGAAGTTTCTGGGCAGGAAGATATCTGATGAAC
The DNA here is from genome assembly GCF_020740725.1 of Corvus hawaiiensis. NCBI lineage: Eukaryota > Metazoa > Chordata > Aves > Passeriformes > Corvidae > Corvus > Corvus hawaiiensis. The sequence goes on along the minus strand of NC_063213.1, from coordinate 4,799,588 downwards.
AGGCTAAAATTCAGAAAGGAAAATCCTATGGGGGGAGAAACACACCAAGAACAAGGTTTTCCCTTGGCCCTTCTTCCCAGCAAGGGAGCTCTGAGACGTTGTGGCATTTCCACATGGGCAGCTGGGACTGCTGAGATTTCACATCACTTGCATATTTGGAATTCCTGGTGGAGGGAGAAAGTGAGGATGAGTTCCCTTGGTAGTTCCCTGTCACCTGCCAGGTTGCTGGCAGATCCTGAGGTGCCATCAGACCTTTCTCCAGCTGCCTCCAGCTCTAGGAGTATATATTTTCTTTTCTGTCAGGGCTCTTATAGGTAGATAAACAACCCAATCCAAATAAATCAAGGAGCTCATGCAGAAAAGGACCGTGACTCCTACTGGGATGAGTGGCTGCCAGTGGCCCATGGGATATTGCATGGAACAGGAGAAAGTGCATAAAATCTGAGAGGGAACTGGAGACTGCTCTGATCTGTACCCCAAGTCCTTAGGTGTGACAGATCTGGGGCATTAGTAACTCTCACAACTTCCTCACCAACACTTCTATTAATTTGTGTGTGATTCTGGTAACAAGAAGAAGCAGAGGGGGAACCCTCTATGAAATAATCAATGGAAACCATAATGGGGACAGCTTTATAGGCTGTAAGATCCATGGAAGCCACAAGCAGTTAATTTACAACAAAAAACACCTTTAAGAAACCTCTTTTTTTAAGTCATTCTAGAAAAGCATAACACAGCAGGAGCTGCACTTTTCATGAAGTTTTGTAACCCAGTCCAAGGGAGCCCATTTTGTACTTTACAGCCCTTATGTTCAATTTTTAATTATTAGCTTTTCCCCCTTGTAAATTTAAATCCGCTTCCATTACATTTAGGGAACAATAGTGAAACCCTCCTGTAGCTAATTTAACACTTTTAAATTCCCATGGAAGGTAGCCAAAGATCTTGTATCCTGATGGATAGTGAAGAGCCTACCTTATTTTAGGGAAGGCGAGTCCAAATCCTTCTATGGCCAGACTCTTGGTTAACTTTTTGTTGTTTTCCATCAAGATGGCTAAAGAATAATCCTTGTTCATTAAGATAAAATGGCAGTGAAATAAGTAGCAGCATGTCCAAAGTACTTCATGTTCCCTAAAGATCATCTGGGAAAACAATAGCTTGATCCCATAGAAATGAATACACCTTCAGATAAAATGGAAGAGATTTATCAGTTCATTTTTATGGACCAATCTGTGATCTATTAAGCACCCTGATGCACTTACAGCAAACATCCTTCCACACCAGAAGACGCCTTTTCAACCCAAACTTCTACTGTCTTGGTTGAGAAGACCTCAATGCCTAATACACATTCTCCTGTACATTTAATAAACACGAATAAGTCAAATCTCAGCTATATTTGAGGGGAGACACACTACTTGTTTAATAGGTCACAACTTGGTTCATAAAAATTAAAATAATTTTATTTTCTTTTGACGTTCATGTGCATTTTGAGATTGTGTCTGGGTTCATGTGGGTGCCTTGGGTGTGCTGATTCTCCAGAATCAGAGACTGTCTGAAAATAAGTTATCAACATCTTTTTTTTTTTTCCTTTTCTGTTTCCTTCTCAGTTTCTGGTTACATTCTAAGAATTTTGCACACACAGTTTCTGGGGAAAAAAAAGAACAAAAAAACCCTTTACCAAATAATTTTGGTGAGTAATTCCTAGACAAAGCTCCCCAACACCACAGTTTGGTCAGTTCCCAGTACTGTTCAGTCTGAATATTGCCTTTATTAAGATCTTGTCACTTGTTAGTACTTGGGTGGTCATGTGAAAACCTACTTGCACTACTTCCTCTGCAAGTGGCATTTCAGTGAGGGAGGAGAGAAAAGTCTATATCTAATTATATGTACATAGAAACAGATTTAAACCCGTACCCCTGAATCTACTGCATAAAAGCAGAGACACACATGTTCTCCTTTATTGCAGGTACGTCCAAGAAAGATGCACACACCAGCAAGTGACCAGATCTGTGTGCAAGATCCCTCATGAGGCCAACCAAAAATGCTGAAATGAGCAAATAAGCTGCCTCAATAAATCCTCTCACAGCCCAGGGAAGGGTTTTCTTAGTTCGTGGATTTTTCTAACAGTTTTGGTCTCATAAAACAATTTTGGTCTAATAAAAAACAACATCTTACCCTACAAGACTTGCCTCACTTGTTTCCCTTGACCACCAGTGGTCCAAAACCACCATATGAGATGCACCAGCTCTCCAGAAACCAGTTGTGACTCAGATTGCTGGAAAACCCTCCACTTCCTGAATTCAGATCAGTTGTAATAGGAGGTTTTACCCACTGCAGAGGTCACTTCTCATCCTTAGGTCAAATCACCTTTAATTCTGATGATTATTCGTCAGGCTTTTATGCTAATTTATGTATACATAAAGCTTAGTGAAAAACCCTTGCCCAAAAGTGATCCAAAATCACATTTAAGATAACTCAGGTGCTACAAAGGCGGCTGATGATGGCTCTTACTTGATGTTAAGTACAGTATGTGGCTTTCTTTCCTGACCTTATGCACACTGTTATAACGTGCAGCTATTCCACCAGCAGCTCATTAGCCCGTTGTAAAAATCTCTGAGATAATTTAAGGGTGAATATAGTGAGGGGAAAAAAAAAAAAAAGAGGGGAGAAAAAAAAAAAAGCTTTGCATGTGAAAGAGAAAATAGTGGGAGGAGGGTAAAATCACCAGGGTGAAGTACAACATGTTCAGCAGACTCCCGTCCCTTGGCTGCCTGCCCGATGACTTTCCCGAGCAGAGCTCTCCTAGCAACCGGTCCCCAGCCGCTTGAATTTTTATGTATCGCTATGTCGGCAGTGATGTCACCGTTTCCATAGCTACTATCAGTTGGAGGAACGATGACACTTATGCTGCTCAGTAACTGAGGGGGGGAAAAAAAAAATAAAATAAAAATTGTCCTGGCTGAAATATTCCGTGGAACTCTGGGAGCCGGCGAATGCGGGGCACGCGGCCGAGCTTTTTGCTGATGGAGCCGCTCGCTCCTCGCGGTTTCGGCTGGGCACAGGAGGCAGGCACATCACAGCTGCTGCAATATTCATCCTCCCCTAAGTGCTCCATTGTAGAAATTAAATATTGTTATTAATTAAACTCCCCCCATCCCACAGGCTTCCCAGCCCTGTCTGGTTAGAGCACACTCGTGAGAAGAGAGCAGGCAATCCATTTGTCATGCGGTGACAACTTCTGGCATCGGGAATGGAGTGTTTCAATGAGAGAAGGCTTTGATCCTATTCATAACAGAGTATTTAAATAATTGCTAACCAGGCAGAGACTCCAGGCATTATCCCAGGGAGTGTTACATTATTGCAAAAGGTTAAACTGAGCCATTGGTGCTCTGGCAAAAAAAAATAGGGAAGCTCAAGAAATTTGGTCAAGGGATTAAGTTTGAAGGCATGGCTTTGCTAATGTGAAATACAGCAGAGACCAGGAGATGGTCTGGACACAATGTTCCCTGAGAATGAGCCTGGAACATGGCACAGAGGAGAAAAACACAGCACTGGCAATCTCACAGCTGATAGTTCGGATTGCAGCAACTCCCAGACTCACGTCAGAGAGCTTTTGACGGTACTTTGAATTTTACAGAAGTACAAGGTACTGAGTATTGCCCACAGTGACAATGTTGCTGTCCACCATGTTACCAAGCCTTGCTCACTGTTTTGGGGGGCTTCACACATATGAAGTGATCAAATGGTAATAAACCTCTCAGGCATTGATAGCAAAACTTTGAAAGACAGGGGGCTGCCTTTTCACTCAGACAAACCACATCTTTCTCACTACGGCTATTCTTAGCATGGTCTAGCAAAAATAATCCTCAAGAAACAATCCTGGAAAAAAAGTCCTGAGAATAAATAACCCTGAGAAATAACATTTTGGCCAGTGTTGGACAATGTGTGGTTCTCACACGGGATGGTGACGGGATGAAGTAAGCTGGGGGCCTTCCGTGTGGTTTGTGTTTGTAACTCTTTGGGATATGCCTGCGAGGGGAGAGAGCTGCTCAGCACATGCTGTTCACCAGCCTCACAATGAAAATCACTTCCCCAGGAGGCTTTGTCTTCCCCAGTGCTGTGACCACCTCTGCAGGTCTGTCTCACAGTTCTTTATGCTGCTGGGACCAACAGGAACTCCCTGAGATTAAGATAACTGCAGATTCAATTTAAGCACTTACAGCTATGTGTTTGGTGTCTAAATGCCCCTTGCAGTGGAAAAAGAGCCAGTTAATACAGCTGAGACTCCAGGGTGCTGTTCAGGTTCCCAGAGTAAGCATCTGCCTTTGGTGAAGCCATCTTTGAGGTCACCTGATGTGAGATTCAGCTTCCAGCCACAAGAATCCCATGTCATTTTGTCCCATTCAGGTGGGATGCCATCGGGTATTTCCAGTGTCTCCAGAATCTTCTTTCCTAGTTCTCCACAGCCTGGTAGACATCTTCATGCAGATATCATAACCTCTGAGCTGATTTCCCCTCGTGTCTTCTATGGTGGCTGTGGCCAGATTCAGTTCTTGTGTATTGCCGTGCACTGTCACTTCGGGTGCTCTACACATCCTCTCTGTTCTCCAGCTGCTGCTCCAAACCATCACCTGTAAACCCTTGACTCTCATCTCCCATCCCTCATGGCTTTCCCTGTGGTGTTCCCAGAGAGATTTCCAGAAGAGAGACCACGACTTTGGTCCCTAATTCAATGCTCACAATCCAGGCTTTGCTGCAGTGCCTCAGCAGCCTCAGTGATGCTGCTCCACCTGTGTAGGATATCCCCATGTGTCCTTTAGCCCAGTGTCCTACCCTCCAGCTGGCTGAGCATGGTACTAGCCTCCCTCTGCCACCCTGGAGGCAGACAGACACCTTCCAGGGACAACTCAGAGGAGAAGGAAGATGTAAATTTCACCCACCGGCATCAGAGGTGCTGAAACAACCACGTTCAGCCAGGTGAGTCATTTCACCCTTGTAACACTGTCCCTCTCTGAGCAGTGAGCTGGGAAATCAGGACATGAATTCTCACAGTGTCACCCTTGCTTGCTTTATCTGAGATCCCTCGCAGGCCAAGCCAGCACTAGGTGGGTGATCTTCACATGATCAGACAACTGCACACTTGGCAAGGGCGCTGTGATTCCACGACCTACAGGAATCGCAAATCCACATATAATTCCCCTGAATGGTGGGACAATGCCTACATTCGCCTCTGAGCCTTTCACACAGGCACTGGTGCTTTATTTCCCAGGAGATAATTAGATTTGCTAGCGACCGTGTGCCTGCTTCTAAGTAATGCTGGATATGCTATTTTCAGGCACGATTCAGAGTAACCCACAGCAGCAGCTCAGGGGTTTTTGGCAAGTGTTTTGCAACAGCACAGTAAAGTTTTTAATGTGCCATCATTTCATTTCAGTTGTTAACACAGATGTCTGTTGAAAGATAATGTTGCACATTACAATCTTTCAGGCATCGGCACAAGACCACTTTCTCTGAGAGGCAAGTCCTTGGCAGAATTAATCCCTGAAACTCCCTCTGAAAATGTGTGGGAGTGTTTCTCTCAGTCCTGATGCCTGCCTAGATAAGACCAGGCTTGTTAAAAGTGTGAATGTACACATCTGTACATACACAGGCAGGTTTTTCGAGGAATCTCTGTAATTGCACTCTTCATGCTACGATCTGGACGTGGGAATGACTCTCTGCATATTCACTTTGGTCATTTGCAGAGGACCTTACGAGGAACATATGTAGAACTGTGATTGCTTTTGTGATCCAGAGACGTGACCAGCAAATGCAATCACCAGACAGTCCAAGGCTCATTCAGGAGAAATTAACCATTGATGGAGGATGTGAATGAAAAAAAACCCAACCAAGTGAGCATATGCGCCTCCATGCTTTAATGATCAGCCCAGCCTGGCTCAAGGATGGGGAAGAAAGCTTTCCTGTAGCCTGGTGCCCCATAGAGGGCCATCAAATGGCCCCTGCACATTGCTCTGAAGCCTGACATTGTGATTTTCTCCTGCCACCAGCCATCTCTTCTGTCCTGATGCACAGGAACAACAACAGAGAGCCGTGGGCAGCAGAAACAGCTGGAGAAAATTTATCCTGGAGCTGATGACTGCAGAGGAGAAGCCACAAAAGTTAGCTGGTGAGGTTCTAGTGCCCCTCTTAGGGTCTGTGTGCAGATGCCTACCTCTCAATGGCACAGCATGGCCAGCAAGACTTCATGCCCATCTCTCTACCCTGCTTCTCCATCACCACAGCTGTATTGTGCTGCCCGTTCTCGGTCTCCTCCATCAGTTCACAGAGGAGGATCCTATCCACACCCCTCAGGCATCTTTTCTCCTCTGGGGCATCCCCTTGTCCCAGCCCAGAGTGAGAAGACACCTCTTGCAAAGCGAGACACTCCTGGGCGAGAATATATCCTGGATCTCCCCATCATTCCCACCCCTGGCCCTCCCTGGGCGTCTCCAGCTATCCCACCCTGCAGCCCAACCCCTCCGTGCGCTGCCAAACAGGATTTCCCCGCGGTGCTGCGGCATCCTGAGGCTGCCGGGGGGTTCCCCGCTGGAACCAGGAGCACCAGGAGCATGCCCTGCACGGGGCTGGTACCGCCGAGCGCTCCGGAGCCACTCAGCACCGCCCTGAATGAAGCGCTGTTCGCTCACGGGCCTGGCTCCCATTGTCACCCGGTGATGAATGGGGCATCAGCGCGCCGCAATACTCTATTTGTTTTAGAGGTCAGTGTCACACTGAAGGGTATTCTTCACACACCGAACCAGGGGCTTGGTGCTGACGTGACCAGAGTGGCAAGTGCACGCGGAGCCCCCGGTAGTTCCCATTGTCCCCAGGGGGAACAGAGCTCTTTTGAAGACCTTACCCATAAATTATCTGACACCACACACCCCCCCCGCTCTCTGCCAGCTCCCCACTCGTGCTCTGATTCAAACACCAACTCAGAGGTGATGGGCTTGTGCCATTGTTTAAGGTTTGCTGCTGTCTGGGACCACAGCTTGGTTCCTGCAGGAACAGCACAGTACCTGGCATGAACCCCCAGCCCTGGTGCGAGGATATCATGAGCTGGGCAGTGAAATTCTTTCTTTGTTTCTCTTTTCTCCCCTTCCTGCCTCTAAGCATCATCTAGTCTGATCTGGCAGCCCACAGGGGAATGCACAGTGCAGGGGCAGGGAGCAGAAGCAGGGAAGTTGCATCAAACAGGACAGGAGACCATCATTTTGCCCGGCTTTGAAAAAAAAGGCTGCTTAGATGTTTCTTTCTTGTTCTTTTTGCTGGTGGTTTTGAGATTTCCACAGGACTTACAGTCTGGGAGACCACATATTGGGCTGGTATTTCCAAACAGGACACACATGGGACTGGCTTTGGCACAGAGGTGTTTAAATCCTCTCTTCCCTCTTGCACAGGGAGGACCTACATGCTGAGTTTCACCTGTCTAGCCAAATTTTGAAGAGGTTCTCCTTTCCCCAAGGTTTGTCTGTCCAGGTATGTCCCTGCAAGGGAATACACAAACCAGGGACCATGGAAAGCAGAGAAGAGGATGTTGCAGAAATAAACCCACTTTTCCTCCTCATTTGGCCTGAATGTAACAAAACAGCCACACAAAATGGAGGCAGAGGTCAATTTTTTTGAGGATGGAGTTGACACCCAAAGCCTTCCAGTTGCTAGACCTACATTTCTTTCTGTAATTTTAGGATAATGCAATGCCAAGTGCAGATGCCCACGATGCCTGGGCAGGAATGCCTACAGATGGAGAAGACTCCAGTAGGCTTAAATCTGATTGTAGAACCTATTTCTTAGCACTGACTATACAATCACTTGTCATGACTCTTGTGTGCAGAAAGTCATGAGCCCTTGTAGTCAGCCAGGTCGAAGCCAATGAATTTCCCTGGATTTTTCTGCATATCCCATCCTTGGAGAGGAAATGACCTTGACTGCCAGCAGGACATCCATGGTTCCAGAACATCTTCCCCATTTGGCACAGCATGCCAGGGGTGTTGGAGCTTTCTGCTCCTTTGCACAGTAACATTTGCTGCCACGCTTCTTATTAAGAGTCAGGAATTTGTGACCTTTTGCAGTGCAGAGATCTGGAGATTACTTACCAAAAATGAAGTAGTCTATAAACTCCAAAACTGCTGCATGTGCATTGCTGATAGAGAAGAGCAGAGAGGCACCTCTCAGTCCAGCCTGATAGGATCTGTGGTTAAGGAGGGAGTGTGTGTGCTGCACAGCAGATACTCAGTGTGGGGACCATGAAAAGCCTTTTTTCTTTTCTCACTGAGTGGCTTTTGTTGCTTTATATGAGTCTTTCTGTCAAAACAACCTGGCCTGGTGGAAGTGTGATTAGATATGGCACCCACTCTGGTGAAAATATCTGCACAAGGGATACAGGCTGTGGTGGGAAGGGGAGGGTGTGTGCTAATCCTTCCATTGCTGGTCTCCTCTTTGAGGCCTCAAGGCTGTCAGAAAGCATGGAGTTATCAAATCCATTTCACAATCAAGTCGTTCCTCCTGTGCATGTCTTGCCAAGAAGCAGTAAAATGTCAGTAAAAGTATAATTATGGTTTTTTCCCAATACAAGAATTAGGGGGCATCAAATGGAGGGAGCAGAAGATCTGTTCAAAACAAGCAGCAAAAATTTCTTCAACCTGTGCAGAGCTGGGCTGCAGGTCACCCAAACCCATGCAGTCAGAATAATCCTGTTAAACTAGGGGAGTAGTTTATAATACATCACAGCAATTTATTTAAATTGGGGAATTCTCATCCCCCAGGACTAATTGCAGAAGATGGGACACTTCTTCAGGTCCATGCTCTTGGTGGCTTTAGCACGAATGCAATAAAAAATGAAAATGAAATCACTCCGGATAGCCTGTGTTGAAAAGATTAAACAAACAGATGAAACAGGGAGAGAGGAGCAGATAATTAAACAGACAAATGAAGAGCTCGTGGCCCACTGTGGCTCACAGGAACAATTCCATGCAGGGGCAGTACACGCTATGCTGGCAGATCAGGGGTGACTTGTCTAAAAGGGGTGTAGGTGATCACAACTTCTCCAGATATGTGGAGGCAGAATGAATTCCCAGTGCTGTGCACTGTTCAGAAGGCAAATATTAACTCTGGGTGCGTAAAAAGGGGGAAAGATCTGACAGGGGGTACAACAGTGAGCATGGTGCTACCTGTGCATGAGCAGGACTGATCTGGGAACCTTCTCTTTGCAGAAGCTGTTTCTGGCAAGAGATCAGAGAAAAACTTCAGTGATAAGAAATCTGGAATATACTAATTAATACCAATCCCTTCAATTTATCCAAGACACTAAAAAGTGACTTGGGTGTCCCTTTTCCTTCTGTGTGGGGGCTGCAGGTGAGCACTAGAGAAAGAGCTGGCAGCAGCCAGATGTTAGATAGATGTGTCAGACAGCATTTTTCTAAGTGTAGACAACCACATCTCAGTTTAGTTACTCCAGGCCCTGGTATTGCCAATAGATCCCCAGCCAAGAGTGAGATTCCTCCCAAACAGACAAAATAGGGAAGACAGAAACCATGACCGAGTGCTTTTTTCCCCCTTTGAATCTGAAAGGACTCTCAGGCAACCAGTTCAGCTGTGGATATCTACACTGTAAACACCCAAATTTAGGTAAGATGAATCCCACCAATTCAAGCTAGAAATGATGTACACACCTTCTGATAGCAAAGGTAATGAACCATTACAACAACATATCTATGGATACAGTGGATTCTCCATCATCCAGGGATTTTAAATGAAGACTGAGCATGTTCTAACAGAAAATGCTGTAGTTCAATCAGATGATAAAAACCAAACACAAAGTGGCCCTGGACCATAAACCTCTTCCCTGTGTTGCATGGGGGTCTGGCAAGAACCATCTTTTCCAGTCTTAAAAACATTTTGAATCAATGTCACAAATAACTACTAAATATTTCATCAGTTCAAGATCTACAGATCATGTTTGGTATTCAAATACACCTTGCACAAGGCCACTTGGAAAATTAGTATTTTCAGCCTCTCACACGCTCCTTTTCCTTTTCTAAATAAGAAAGCAAAGCAAGCAAGCGAGAGGACTACTCTGCATAACTATGGCTTGGGTCTTGCTAGAGGCAAAATTGTTTGTGTCTTGTCAAAGGTGCAGCAAAAAGGTAGTGGTGGTCACATAAGAGCCCCCATGAAAAGAGCATTTGGTTTTGTCAACTTTTTCCCCTTGTGCTTTGTTTTCAAGAGTTGCCTTGTTTGAAAGAGGGAAGCTGTTTGGCCGCAAAAAGCAACTGTCACCTCTTGCAGCCCTGAGACTTAGAGCTAAAAACATCAGTGGGAAGAGGGGGAGGGGAATGGAGAGTACAGCCTGATCTTGAAAAGTAGTCTACTTAAATTCTCCTCCAAAACCACAGGGGAAGGGGGCAGCCATCTTCATCCCAACAGTCAGAATTGTGCAGAAATGCTCTTCTAATTTCTGGGGTGTCCTGTTGTGGCAATCACATCCACACTGTGCCTTGATGGGGATTATCTGCAGAATTTTTTACTTGGAAAGTGCCAGTTAATTGCACCTCTGACTTTCAAGGAAGTATTTAATAAGCATGTCCTCTCTGCCAGCATGGCTTGTCCTACAGGTGTCCCTTCAGCCTCTCCTCTTGGAACTGCTCCACTGTGCTGGTGGCTCAAAGCCCACTGGAGACGGGACTGGGATCTGCCACATGCTGTGCAGGAAGGAAAGAGGAGCTGACACACACTCCAGCTTTAACAACAAAACTGTCCTCTCCTCCTGAGTTTATTTGTATTTTTCGGAGGTCAAAACCCCAACAGATCCAGATAAAGCAAACTCAAAGGGCCCTTTAGTGTAGCATCAACTCCTGGCTTACAGATAATGTGATTGCCTGTAGGAATCGTGCTTGGCTCACCACATTTTTCTTGCAAGCATAACAAGAACATGATGGTGAGGAGTGACCACAGTGGGATCCAGAGCAGCAACGCTGCGGCAAACAGTCCTGGATACAGTTATCTTTTGAGTCACCCTTCCTGTCAATATTTGTAGAGAAATAAAAGGCTCTGGCTGGAAATGAAGAAGATTATTTTACTGGAACAACGGGCACATTTTGGCTGCTAAAATCATCTGCAAAGCCTTTTAAAAATGACCGCATGCTGTGAATCTGTCACTGCACACGGCAACTTAGAAGCAAGTCCTCCACAGCTTGAACCACTGATGAATGGAAGGCTTTTTTCCATATTAGTGGGAAAAGCTCATTTAAGAGGAACAGTCGGTCCCACATCGCCTTTGCTCTCAGTTTCCTGGTCCCTGACTTGGTTTCCAAGGTATGACTTTCCAATGGCCATGGTGGTTTCAGACAAGACTACCAGGCCTAAAAACTGGCTGAAACCTTGAACACCATGTAATCGTCAAATGATTTGGGTCAAGGGACCTTAAATACCACCCTGTTCCAAACCCTTCTGCCATGGGCATGGGCACCTTCCCACCAACCAACTAGAGCAGGTTGCTCAGAACCCCATCCAACCTGGCCTTGAGCACCTCCAGGGATGGGGCGTAATGTATCACTTTTCCTCATGCCGAGGGGTTCAAGTAACCCTGAACAAGGAAGAGAGAGCTATTAAGATGCCTGGCTGTGACCTTGCATCTTTTCTGCACTGATTACACATCTTGGCAGGCAGGTTCTTCTAAGGTGGTTTCTCAGAATCTTCTTTCAGGACAGTTTCGCTTTGTCTGGCTGCACAGACAGTTTGAATTCAGAGTTTTTACACAGAAACAAAGCTATAAGGTAATAAAAGATAGATATTCCACCACATCATGTGAGAGACAAAAGTGAACAGAAGAATACAAATAGCTCCTCCAAAGATATTAAGTGGAGAACATGCCTCTCTTACCAAGTAAGCAGGAGAGGAGCAAAACATAGGGTTCTTGCTATTTCTGGCTTCATCTGTGGTAGTAAATTAAGCAATGCCAGGAAATGTTCCCTGTTAGTGGAACTTGATGAGCCATACTGTTAGATCACCAGCACAGTCTCTGGCTGGTTTACGCTCATGCAAACAAGCACTGTCCTAAACAATTCCTGGAAAGACCCATTTCCAACAGGCAGCTGTGAACTCCCTTTTCTTCGAATGACAACTGGGATTACTAAAATGAAAATGGGCTGTTCCATGCTGGTAGAATTTGCTATCCAGGTTTGACTGTACATGTAAACTGCTAAGATCTTTTGATTTCTTGCCCAGATCCATCCCCTTGTGTCAGGAGTGAAGAAAGAACAAGACCCAGGTGATTCTGAAGTCTCTCACACCAAGGGAATCCCCTCCAGAAGATGCATGTGGTTTGTGCCCTCAGCATCATTCTAGGGTTAGGAAAAAAATAGAGCAGGACAGAATATCTTCCCCCAAGGTCTAGTAAACAGTGTCAACAAGGCCTGGGAGCTGTTCAGCTCATCAAATATGGACAGATGTGGGCTCAGCAAAATTGCTCACATGCAACGTGCAGATGTCCAGGGGCACAAGCACCATGTTGGTTCCAGAGGTGGATGGAGAAAGTGCTCAGTGTTGGATCACAAGCAGAGCCAATGCACTGGAAGGCTCTTAGCACTCATCTGTTTGTGCAGTTGTATCTCTAAAAGACACATGAATTTAAACTCTTCCAGTTACCAGCTTGATTCCTTTTGTGCATAAATATCCTCATTATAAGAAGGGGGGGGGGGAAAAAGGTGATTTGGTGGTTTGTTTATTCCTGGAATAAATCTGTACTGGTATAACCAGTATTTCATAAGGGAATGCTACTGGCAAAACAAGAGCATTCTAATTAAACCAGCATATCAGAAAAACTAAACAAAACTAAACAAAGAAAAAAAAAACTAACAAAAAACCCACACCATGCTCATAAGCTGTGGAAGCAAGAGACAGCAGCTGCTCTCTGCTCTCATAACCAGAGTGGAATGAATCATGGCACTCGACCTGGATTTGCATCTAATTCAGCTCTACTTCTCTCCTCTCTCAGTGACTGGGTTGAACCTCATCCTGATCCTACACAGTGAGAATGTTTTAGCTTCACCCAGCAATTCCTCAAGCTAGCAATAAACTTCCGACTACTACAGAGGGCTTTAATATGTTTTTTAAATGATGAACAAAGCTCTGCAGAGCAGCAGCAGCAGCATGGCATCTGCAAGCAGCCACTGTCTTATCCCTCCAGCTCATTTTTCAGCTCTAGTATGTTTCTTGGTGAAATCAATTCAGCAAATGTCCAGATTTATAGAGTTCAGACACACAGCAACCTTTTTCAGGGCCACATGAACAGCTATTATTTAAAGCCTTTTACTGTGTTCGTAGAAAGCAACAAAGTGCACTTTCCCATTAAAGATTTAAAGCCTTTTTGTGGCAAAGCACATGTCACGCTGAAGGACATCTTGGGTCTTGCATATAGATACATCCTGTGCAACTTCCACTGTAGGATGAATGGGTTGGTTCTTGGTAGTGGGAATTCTTGGGAATTCTTCTGATCTTGCCATTAGGTTGTAGGATAAGGTCTTTCTTATTGGATTAGGAAGTGTCTCCCACACTGGCGTGTAAGGGCATTTTATTCTGCACTAAGCAGAGCAAAGCAAAGGCACCAGAAATATCTTGGGGACACAGAACAATTACCCATGTTAATGCAGTGCTCTTCCCAAGGACTCAGAGCTCAGCAACAAGGCACAGACAGATATTTTTGGGCACATATAGTTAGGAGGCATTAAAGTGCTGTCGCTTTTTCAGCAGTTTGTTACACCCTCTGCTGAAGGGCACTGCTCCCCACCCCTGAGACCTGTGTGCATCTTTAACAACATCTCCTGGATTATCCTGGCTGAACAACCTTTACCCAGGTCAGCCCAAGGCAAATGGGAAGAAAGGCAGCTGGGCTGGCCCTGCTCAGGAAGAGAGGACAGTGACACAGCTCTGCTTTTCTGGGACTGCAGGCAGAGTTTGAGCCTGCAAACTTGGCCTGAGGCAGACTTTCAGCTCACCTGGGCTTGAAAAGCCTGTCAAGGTGGGCTCTGGGGGAGAATCCAAGGATGGATTCTATGCTTGGCAGAGACAGCATCCCCCTTAGGAGCAGAGCTAACTTAACCTGGGAAAGGGGAAGAGGAGGAAAAGGGATTTGGGCAAGGATAGGTCGGCTCGTCCTTGCTGTTTATTTTGCCCCTCTGTGTACAAGCATCCCTGCAGCTCTCCTCATTCCAGAGGAAGTTGCTGGCAAAGGGAAAATCTTCCCTGCAGTCTGCTTCCTCCCAAGGCATAGATAGACGTAAACCACACCCCGCACACCACTCCTTATGCTTTCCACCGCCCATTCCACAGCATTTCCTATGACAGCTTGATGGGAACGGGGAGGGGGGGGGAATGTTTTTGTAGGGTTTTTTCCCTTGCAGGCAGCTCAATCCCCGTTTATCTGCCTCCCCTGGGCTTTACTGCACACAGTGCTAATGGAATGCTTCCACGAGGAGCTTATTCCCGGCTCTGCACGGTGAGCACAGTGGGGCAGCAGGAGCAGGCACTGGGACAGCACCTTGACTGATCACCCCTCTCCCCACGCCGTGCCGGGGTGGGAGGGTGGAGGGGAGAACTGTGCTCTGCTATAAACAGACTCCCTGCCATGCCAATAGCCCGCCACCGAGTGATGCCAATAGGAGAGTTTTAGTGATTTAAGTCATGTGCGTGATGGGGAACAGCTTGATTAATTCATATGAATTATAACTACTTAGGGCTCCATTCATCCGGAATGATCTGTGGTCCTAGCTGCCAGCAGAAGTCACAAAAGGTGCCTGGCTCCGGCTGCAGGTGATGCATCAGTCACCCCCTCCCCAGGACACGGAGCACTGAGAGCTGTTTTGTTGCTACATCAGAGTGACTGAGAGCAAGACAAGCACCAGGGATCTGCTCCATCAGCAGAGAAGGATGGGGAGCCCCACCAAGCTCCTCTCCAGGGAAGGGGCTGCAGTCTAGGGATGTCTAACCCCAGCTGGCTCCTTCCAGGGTGAATGGTTTTTCAGAAACGCTGCTGACTTTATCTGAAAAATCAGCTGGCAGCATGTACATCGTGTGTGAGGACACCTGGCTGAGACTGAGCCCTGGGCCAGACATGGCTTTGACACAGTGGCTCATGGGATCATCGAGTTTGGTCTCATTTTTCCTGCACATGATGGAAGAGTTAGGCCAGACACCCCAAGTTAGGCATGTGGATGAAGGACGGGGCTGTTTGGTGACAGCTGCTCTGGGTGAAGAAGCCAAGGTCACACACAGACCCTCACCTCTATCCAGGAACTGCTTGGCCTTTTGGTTAAGAGGAGAAGACAGTATCTTCATCCTCCTTAAAACTTAAATCTTTTAGCAGCAGCAAAAGGAGCAGTGGGCACGCCCTGGTGAGCCGCTGAATCCAGCATGTGCCTGCTGTCACCTGCAGCATGAGGAAGATGTGGCTCTTGCTGGCAGCACTGGTGAAAACAAAGCCAAGCCCTGGAGAAGGCGGGTGCCTTGGTGAAAGGTGGAGCTGGGATTCCTGCTCCCTGGCACGCTGTCCAGCACGGCTCAAGGCTCGTGCAGACAGGGTGAAGCTGTCCCACACAAGCCCTGCTGCCGGATTTGTACCTCCCAGCGCCCTGAGGCTGCTGGTCACGACCTGTCCCCACAGAGAACCATAGTGTCAGTCCAGGACGCTGGGTCGCAGTGCCACCGTGTGGGCTCTGCCAGCTCCCAGAGCGCCGAGAGAGGGACCTGGGGTGTTCTGACATGGACCTGGGTGGCTCCAGCTGGTGACTGATGGACCAGGGAAATAAAAATACCGAACTGCAAGCAGACATCCCGGCCTCCCTGAGGGTGCAGCACTCGTTGACTGAGATCACTTTTCTCATTCAAGTCCTGGGTGTTAAGGTCAAACATTTGCTTTTCTTGCACGTTTCTTTAGAGGGTCCTTAAGCTCTCCCAAAATGTTGCCACCCTCCTCACCCACTGGACTCGGTGTCTGAGGGGCAAAGGCCCTTCCTACAGCACCACCTTCCTACAGCTGTAGGTCAGCATAGAGCCAGGCTAAAGGAAGCACAAAGCCCCTCCTGCCCTTCAGTGTTTGGGGCTCTCATGTTGCCACCCCATCTGCATAAAACCCATGCATGCTCTCAGGCAAGAAAACCCTTCCCGTGTGTATTTTAATACCAGCCAAGTAAAACCATGTGGCAATGCCTTCAAGCTGTTGTGCTGCTGCT
Source organism: Corvus hawaiiensis (assembly GCF_020740725.1). NCBI lineage: Eukaryota > Metazoa > Chordata > Aves > Passeriformes > Corvidae > Corvus > Corvus hawaiiensis. The sequence continues at coordinate 4,783,329 of NC_063213.1, read as the reverse complement.
TAAGGAATCTGCAAGAGAGACTGGGAGCAGTTTTCCTCCCAAACCTTCCAGCCCCGTGCATGGTGAAATCCTGCTGTGAAGCTCAGCACCTCTGGATGTGCCTCAAACACCCTTCAGAGCTGACACCCATCTTCAAAGACACCACAAGGCCTGGGTCTGCAGAGCTGTGGATCAAAACAACAAAATTCAGCAAAACAGAACTGAGCAAAAGAGATGAAGTTTTTTAGGACATTTTTTGGTGACAAAGGATTACTCTCCCCTGACTATTGCCTTCCTGATGGATGGCCCTTCCCTTCCTAGCCCCCCTGAATACACAACCACTTCCATCACCAGGACAGGCTGCAGAGTGCTCTGGTCTGCAGCTTATTAAGGACCTGTGTTCCCTCTTTGGAGCCATAAGTGTGAAACTGTCCAGCCTGCTGCCTGAGGCAGCTGTAGAAGCCTTCAGCCTTGGCGATGGTGGAGGGAAATGAGAGGAGATGAGAAGGTCCTGGGCAGGAAGGTCTCCTGCCACTCTACACATCCTTGCTGCAGCAGCTCTCTCTGAGCCTGTCGTCACTGGGATTTTGCTGGAGGGAGTCTCTGGAGACTGGAGCAATCCTTCCCATCCCATAGCACTGAGTCACCAGCAGGATTCCCAGCCAGGGCCTTCCAGGGGACACGAAGCTTTCCTTCCTCAGGGCTTCCAAACGTGTCAGCTTCTTGGAGACTCTCAGGCCTGGAGCTTTCCCAGGAATTTCCCAAGGAGCCTGGCTGGGCTGAGACTCAGGGCCTTCAGATGATACTGGCAGCAGAAGGGTCTCTGCAGCTCCCCAAACACCACTTGCCCTCATTGCCACAGGCACCTGAACAGCATCAGTGCAACCACCAGTGAGGAAAGAGACAGCAAAGGCAGATCTTACCTCCAACCCATCCTACTCCTGCAAGAATTAAATAAAAGTCATGTGCTCCATGGCTGACACTGCTTCTGTTTGTGCTGCACCCCTGGGAGATGCTCCCTGGAAGATCCACAGGGCACGGCTCCAATCATTGGGTGTCTCTGGCCAGGTGGCACAGGGAAGATGTTCTGACCCCTCAGAGCTGCAAAGACCTGCCTGGTGCTGACCCTCTGTTCTCATGGACAAGCTGGCTGGTCCCCAGGGACCCTGTGGAGAAATAGAGAAGTGGAATTGGGGATGTGTCAGCAATTACTTTGCTTTCTCACTGCAAAACAGGCCAGTGAGTAACAAGAATGAGCACTTCTCGGAGGTTTGGACATAGATGGTGTGAGATGGGGCAGAAAGTGAAGGGCAGGAGGACACTGAACTGGGAAATTGAGGACTTATGCTAATATTGACTGGGTGTGGAGTGTCCAAACTCGTGACCCCTTGAAACTCAGGGCTGAGGGGTTTCTCTTGTGGCTGGCTGTCCAACATGCCTGGGGCTACCAGCATCAAACACAGCACTCAGAACAGCTCCCCTGTGCCCATTTTCTCATATTTTGGCATCCACCAGAAAATTCCCCACTAGGGAACATAGTAGGGTGTTTTTTAAATCATGAAAAAGTATATTGTGGTTACAACAACCATGACTTAAGACCTCAGCTCTCCCCGCTGGGGCCCTCTGGTGAGCTGGCCCCACAGCTGCCTTGCAAAATTGTGTCACATAAAGTGAGCTCTCATGAGCAAAGAGGTGGCCTTGAGGTTCTTGTGGCCAAGTTAAACTCAGCAGCTGCCAAAGCCCTTGGCATCCACAGCTGGACCCACTACAGGTGAGCCTGCAGCAAGCCCAGAGAGCTCTTCTGGAGAACAAGCAGGCAAAGTGTGGGATGTGGCAGAAGGCACAGCACAGACACAAATGGCACCAGTCTGTCAGAAATGAGAGCAGACTTCATTTGACATTTGCATTCATTCAGCTCTCTTTTCCAGTAACTGCCCTTGGAGAGCTCCACTCACAGACCAGGGCCCTGTGGCTTTTTTCCCCTTGTCCTCTCTGCTCTGGAGTTCTGTCCCTCTCTCACCTGCTCACAACATGCAGCATCAGGCACTTCTCCCTTGCTGGAAGAGGGTGGCAGATCCAAAATAACTTTCCCCACACCTTCTGGCAACAGCTCTCAACTTATCACTTAAGCCTGTCCATTCTCACAGTCCTTGCTAATTAGCCCTTAATCAGGCTAAACATCAGTTCCCATCCTCACCCCAAGACTCCATCTCCCAAATTTTCCTGCCCATTTCTCTTCCTTGTGTCCACCTTATCTGCTCAAGCTGCGAGTGTTGCAAGGGTTGCTGACAGCTGTGGCTGTGTGGAACTCACCAGCGTAGAGTTCAGGTGCTTCTCCTGCAAAAATATGGGTGAATAATTGTTTTGAAGTTACTGTCTTGTTATCACTTTTACAGCAGGCAAATAAACTTCAGAGTGAAGCACAAATAGGCTTTAAAGTGTTTACAAGCTTCTGCAGGCATCCACCGCTCTGGCTCCTGTATGTCACCTCCTCCTACTGGGGACAGGACTGTAGGGAGGTCTTTCACCTGTTTGGGTGGCTTTTCTCCAAGGAACAGAGCAGTTGCACTGAACTAGGTCCGTGCAAGAAAGTACTGCTGCAATAACACATTCAAAACCCCCTCTCTCTGGGACCTCCTGAGAGAATATTCCATGTTTTACAGTGACTTGCAGGCCAGGACTAAGGAGACATCACACATGGTTGGAACCACTGGCCCTGCTGCCACCCAGGACTCCTGGCAACCCTCCCTCCCTCTAGCAGTGCAGACAGGAGCCCCAGTGCAGTATTTTATTAGTAGAAAGGAAATACGCCTCCAGAAAACTTCCAAAAAGCCTAAGGATTTAAGATGCTAGAGAAACCATAATTCATAGGCAACCAATGCTGGCAGACTGAGTGCCAGAAGTGCCATCTAAGAGGAGAGTGATGGAGCAACTGCTCCCATTCCTCATCTCCAGCACCCAGGGGCTGTTGTGTGCTCTAATTGAAAATGTGAGTGTAGAGGAGTTTGCTCTGTACAACCTTCTCAAGAAAAGGCCCATTAAGTTTAATAGATCTCAAATGCTCCCAAAATCTATAAACAATGAGTCCTCAGGGAGCAGGGGGAGGAAGGGTCCTTTAAAGTGTTGATCACTGGAGCTGTAAACCACAAAACACAAAATGAGTGCATTATTTAATTGCATTCAACTATTTGGTAGGAGGAGGTTTCACTGAAGAATTGTGCCCACAAACTTACCTGTTTTTCCCAGTGGTATCAGATGGTGTGAGAAAAACCTGTCGATCACTTCTGTCTCTGTTGTGTGCTTTATCAGGAACAGCACAACCCAGTGCTGAGCTTCCCTTAGCTGCATCCCCACATCCTTGTGTCACAGCCCGAGAGCTGAATCCTCCAGGAGATGGTCCTTTGCACCCGCTGGGGATGTTGAACACCTGAGAGTCTCCCAGGAGCTCAGCAGACCTTGCTTAAAGCTCCCACAAAACGCTAATTTTGCCAAGGTTAGGAATGATGCCGTGAGTAGCAGTGGTCAGGGATTAGCAGGTAGAAAATGCTGAGCTACCCACAGTGTGGAATCCAGACCAGCACATGATACCTGCAACTTTCATGCATCCAGGGGTCTTGCTTTCTTCCAGTGGTTGCATCATAAATGAGGTTGTTACGGGCTGTGAGCTTTGCTCAAGCTGTAGCTCCCTTCAAGGACAACTGAGGAGTGCTCTGGGTTGCAGGATGGAAGAGTTAATGTAGAGCTGGCTCAAAAGAATCCTTTTCCTTGCCTCATTTGGGAAAATGAGCATTAGTTCTACTTTAAATTTCCCATTATTAAAAAAAAATCATCTCATTTAATTTACAGAACAATGTTCACAACTCTTCACTGGAAGAGCAAAAAATGCACAGAGAAAATGGATAGAAAATAGGCTGTGTTGCCTGTGTTATCACACGGACTGTGATCCCATGATCCCTGCTCTCCATAGCTCTGCCAGCACATGAATATCTACTGATCAACTTCAAGGACTCACACCTCGAGCAAAGGTGCTTTTCACTATGCCTGACATGGGTGAGAGGGAGCTTTCACAGCTGGAACCAGGGAAGAGCAAACAGAAGGGCAGGAACACCATGATTTGGGAGAAGACAGCTGTGCCCAGCCTTTTATACTGGGACATTTTCGATGGCATGTGCAGCCATGCCTTTTATTGACTGGGAACCCAAAGCTAAATCAGCCCTTGGGAGTCCCTCCTGCATTATTATAGCAGTGCAGGCTACTGTTTGAAGCAGGAGATTGATGAAAAGGCTAAAATCAAAGGGCGGAAAAACGAAGAATAGTGGGAAATTGCCTTATTGAGAGATTTTAAAAGAAATAGGTGCTGAAACAGGAAGCACTGTAAGGGAGCTGGCAGTGTCACCTTGGCAGAGCAGGCTGGGCAGGGAGAGCTCTGCCTTGGGGAAGCTAGGTACCAGCTGCAGAGACTCTCCTCACTCTTCCCAGCACCAGGAGCCATGCAGGGCTGCTGCCTCCAGCCCTGGTGCCACAGTGCTGGGCACAGAATGGATGGAAAACAAATGGCAAGATCATTTATTCTGAAAAGACCTCCCAGTCTAAATGCCCGGAGACACAACAGGGAAGAAATTCCTTGGCTGAGCTGTAATCCTGTGTATAGGATGTGGCCACACAAATGCACTCCATGTGGCAGTGCTGTTTATGAAAATGATGGATGTCGCATCCTCTCCTCTCCAACACGCCAGAAGCAAAGCTCAGGTGGATTTCTGTGCTGGGAAGTCTGTGCCTGCTGCCCAGGCAAGAGCTGTACCTGAGCAGATGAGCTCCTGCCATCCCTCACTGTCAGATGAGAAGGAGCAGAGTTGTGGCTGAAGTGTGTTCGCAAGAGGACTTTGCAGCTTGTCCCCAAAGACCTCCCTCATGTCTTCGTGGCTTTTCCAGGGTGGGACATCATTGTTCCTTACAGAAAGACGCCTCCATCTCTGAATTCACATATGTACCATATATTTGCTTGGTGAGCAAAGACTTCAGCTTCCCAAGGCCACAACTGTGTTGGACACAGGGAGCTGGCAGGGAGGAGCAGAGGGCTGTGTGAAATATGGCCATGGTGGGAAGCATTCTCCACCAAAGCAAGCCCAGAAAGGCTTCTCAGGCACCCAGGCACTGCTGGGCACTTTCAGAGCCCGGGGACCCCATGCCAAGACCCTGCTCTGAGACCACAGCACCAACATCTTCCACAGGAGGAAAAACCTCTTGGGTTTTCACTCTCTCGCTTTCAGTGCCTTTAAAATTCTATGGAAAGGGGATATCCAAAGAACTGATCATGTTCCTGTGTTATCACATATTGTGGCCAGTGTGCAGCACTACCCTTTTTTTGGCCTGTGCTGGAACTTGTGGTTCTTTCCCTTGTATTTCTTCCAAATTTGCATTCTAAAATCCCTTCACTGAAAAGACTGGAATCTGTTAGTCAGGCAAGGTTATGTAAATCCAGCAATCCCCTCTTTCATAAGCATCCTTGCCCTGGTGCAGCTGCTTGGACCATCACCAGTAATATGTCCCTGTCTATTTGGATCACAAGGGAACGTGATCTTTCATGTTGTAGGAGATTTACATATGGCATTTTCTCTGCAGCAGCATAACAAAACCCCACCCAAAGTCTCAAAGCTTCCAGGAAGTTCAGATACCAATTTTACAACTTGAGACCTATTTTTGTTTGGCTTTGTATTTAAAAACCCTTTATTTTCTCCCTTTGATGATTTTCCCTGCTGTTGAATGAAAAGCCATCAGAGACAGCACTGTGCAGCCTGGAATTGCTTCCCAGTGCCCTGGTCCAGCTCTGCACGCAATCCACACCCCAGCTGTGTGCTGGGAGGAGGCAGGGGGTGACATGTCCCCTTCCCCAGATGGTGAGATGCAATGTGTCCTCTCGTCTGGATGATCAGGGGACCACAATCGCACTTACCCTGCACTCTGGATGCCACTACTGTGGAGGAAACCCACTTCAAATGGGAAAGCAGGAGGGAAATTATGGCACTTTCAGGAGAAAAGCATCCTTCACCCTGGCAGGGTAGCACAGGTCTGAGCTCATTTCCAAAATATACAAGACACAGAGAAAACTCTCAGGCCCAATCTGTGTCAACAGTTTCATCTCCAGAGCTCTCCAGAGAGGAAAAGCCTCAGTGTGAGGATGTTATGACAGTACTTCACAAGAGTCAGGCCAAGATCAGGTAGTGTGTCCTAAACCCATCCCACCTGCAGTTATCCCTGGCTCAGCATCACCTGGGGCGGTGCAGGACCCTCCAGGCTGGGGTGCAGGTGTGTGGACAGCCAGCAGGAGATGCACACCTGCCTCAAGCTGCTTCTTCCCTCACTTTGCACCCCCTGGAGCAGGAACAGCTGTCATAGGGAGAGCAGCTAATTTGACACAGAATTAAAGTGAACACAGAAGTGTCCTCTCCCATCTCCTCCTCCCTGAGGCACCTCAAAGACTGGGACTGTCTGGAGAGGTGATGAGAAAGGGAGCTGGTCCTTCGCTGTCTCAATGAGGGCAGCCCCAGGAGAAAGAGAGGTGAGGAGTCCAGATACCTGGCACTTGGTGTGACTTGGCCATTCCCCTGTGGCCTGGACACCAATAAGACTCTTTGACCCATGGACCTGGTGTCCACAGGTGTCTATTCTCAAGTGACAGGATCATAAAAATGATTCACAGGGGTTTGTCGACGGTCTGTGAAACCTCAAATAAGCCCAAACCTTGGAGACCTGATGGCTTCATGTGACTTCCCTCCATTCACAGAACCACTAGGATTAGCTCAATAGTCAGGCTGAACCAGCCCAGAGCTCTGCCTGGGCTCTATGTCAGCATAGCTGTAGAGAAAGTGTCATAAAGTGCCATAAATGCACCCACAGAGTAGAACCATCTATCTAAACGCATGCACACACACCCACAAAAGATTTTTTCCCCTGACATCATATCTGCACATCATCAGCATTTGGCTTATAACAGGATTTCTGTTATCAGAATCTCGCTTGTAAAGTAATTTGTCTGACCATCGGGTTTCTGTGGAGAATAAAAATGCAACTTGGGGAAATGAGAGGGAGGAGGCGAAGTGTTTTCCAAGTGATCTCAGTGGCTGCTTTTTTTTCCAAACTCAGTAATGGGTACTGCTATGGAGAAACCTTAAAGAACACATGAAAATGTTAATGAAGGCTGGAATGATGTCTAGTATCCAACCCAATAATTCTGCTCACAGTAATTTCTTTAAGCCTCATACTTTGAGTTCAGTAGGTCATAAATTTTGCCTGCTCGGAAGTTAACTGGATCCACAAGATGCAAATGTATTACTCATACACTGGTTAATTTGTATGCTCATTGCTTTCCAACCTCTCCACAAATTGATTTTTAGATTCGTTATTTGAGCCAGGAAGATATTTCCTGGCTCGTCCCTCAGAAGGTCACAGCACAACATGGTGCTGCTGACTGCCATGGGGAAGCAGAAAGTCAAGCAGAGGGCTGGAGAACAAGTTTCCCCATCTCAGGCTCGAGCAAAAGTCAATCAAGATGCCAACTGCACTTGACAGATGCCTGTTTGGAGCTGTGCTCAGGGCAGGGAAGAAGAACTGCAAGGGTTGGGCTGGGCAGAAGGGAAGCAGGGCAGTAAAAGAGCTGAGCAGCACAGGCCTGGCTGAGAGGGTGCAAGCTGACAGTTCCAAGTGCCTCCTTTCCTCTCACTTTCATCCCTCTGCATGCTCTGGATCCATCTGCCACCTTGAACCCCACAGGCTGGTGGCTTCTGACCTCTCTCTTAGCAGGGATATACTGATTTTTTAACCCAATTGAAGGATTGTCCAGGCTGTCAGTGTCCTTGCTGGCATCCTGCTGTCTCCACAAGTTGTCCAAAGTCCCTCTCTGTACATTTGGAAGCTGTCTTGAGATGCTGCCAGGCACTGAGGTGAGATGTCAGTGCTTTTCTCAGGCAGGGACTGGGACCCAGAACCATGGTGTGACTGACCACGGGGTTAGCTCCAGGGCTGCCAAATTCCAGAGTGCCTTTCCAAGAGAAGCTGTCAGCACTTGGAAACGTGCAAGTCCACCAACTTGAAAGCAAGGCTGGAATATGGCTCCATTCCAGTTCTAACCTCCCTGGTTCTTAATGGTGCTTTGGGAAGATTAACCTTCACCTGGAAGCAGGAGATCATAACAAAAGGTCCAGAGCATCTTCAGACTTAATAAACTGAGTCATTAGCAGAGATTCACTTCTGATTTGCCTCAGACACAGACCCCTGGAAAGCTCTCCTGCCCATCCCTTCATGTTCCTGTTAAAGAAGTTCCTCAAATCCTTTAAGAGCGAGTTTCACCTTCTCACAGGTTCTCATTACATTCTTCCCTCTCCCTCTCCAGGGTGTCACATCCATGTCGTGGTCTCTGCTTTTGCTTTCTTTTTTCATCTGATTACTTTTTGACAGTGATTCTGCAGTCTTTATGTACTGGCTCCTGCTCTGTTTGTATTCGAGGAAACATTTACTGCTTGTCTGGCTTGCCAGCACTAGGATTGCTCACCATCCCTTGGGAACAATGAGAAATGATGTGTCAGAACTCACTCGCTTCCCAGCACTCCCTGTTTACTACGAGGACCCCATGGGCAAGAGAACAAATAGATTACTACAATTTATATCTCTCTGGATAATGTCTTGCAGCTTCTTATCTTCCCAACTGGAATATTGTTCACTCTGTTGGGCCCCTTTCAGCTCAGGAATTGTGTGATAGTGGCACCCACAGTGGTGAAAAATTGCCACTCTGACAGCATTATGGGAAAACCAAGATTCTCCCCCTTTTTCTATTCTCAGATGTGCTTGTGGTGGAAATCTGGGCTTGGCAGGAAAAGGTTTCTGGGTCCCATTAAAACTTTTTATGATTTCCAAAGGCTCCCCATTCCTCAGTGAGACAAAGGCCACAGCTTCCATCCTTAAAATGGAAATGAAATTATCCTCTTGGCCAAGACACCCAGCATGGTGGCAGGTTGCTTTTGCCCCAATCTGGGATGCTGGGGCTCAAGTCCCTGTTGCTGATAACGTCCAGGCCAAACGACAAAAGGACCAGGGTGTCTTTTGGCTGTCCTGAATGGTTCTGCCTTTTAAACTGCCTCCTGAAGGTGCTCCATTCTGTATTCAAACGTCCTTTTGAAACCATGACTTGAAGCTGGGATTTCCACGTCCCTTAGCACTGAAGTTTTGGAAAAATTATAACCTGGTCAGTGGTATGCAGATCTGAGGAAGCTCCTGCCTGCCACTAAAATAATTTCCCAGACTGGTTAAATTTGCAGTTGGACTCAATGTTCCTAAAGGTCTTTTCCAATCTAAATGATTCAGTGGGTATATGTTTCTAAATCTCATGAAAAGTGTTTTTTGACCATCTTTATTTTCTGCTGACAATAGATTCGCCAAAAAAATTCCCAACCCCCTCCAACAATGGTTTAGCAAAGAAGCAGGGCACGTGTTGGATTATTAGCAAGGAAGTCCTCCTCTCTTTCATCTTTTACCCGCTGTCTATATTTTCCAAAATCTTCCTAAAACGAAATCAACAATCACTGTCAGGGTCCCCTTTACCTCTCGAGATATCTTCAAGGTCACCAAGCAACCACCTCCTTGTGTCCTGCCCTAAACCTCCGTGGTGGTGGCCTCAGGAGCCAGGTGATGTCACAAGCCAGGTGGCCACAGCTCTTTTCATCTCAGACCCCAGTTTGATCTTTGGCTTTTGCTGACTCCATGGTAACCAGAGTTGGGAGTTCTTTGACTGAGGACTTTTTAATTAAACTCATTGTGCCGGCCAAGACAGGCAGTTTGAAGGCAATGGTGAGGAGGGAGGTGGCTCTTTGTGCTTGCAGACACCTCTGCTGCTTGTTTAGCCTGCGAATCCCATAAAGAAATTTCACTTGGAGAGCTCAGATTCCCATTGATGCTCAGCCTGTCCTCAGTGAACACCAGCACACTCTGCACCTCCCAGCCTGCACAGCTCAATCCATCCCTCACCTGGAAAGGCCTGAGCATCCTTGTCTGAAGCCTCCTGATGCAATCAGTTGGCTCGAAAACCTCATTCATCATTCCCCCTCCTGCTCACACGGGAAGCCTGTCAGACCCACAGCCCTGTGTGTCACTGAAGGGCAGCGCTGCCGCGAGGAACCCTCTGTCCCAGAAGAGCCATCTCCTCTGGCAGCCTTATTCACTCTGCCCAATCAATCCCAACCCCATTCCCAGCAAGGAGGCCTTATTAATCCTGGCTGAATAGAGAGAGAGGTTTGTGGTCCAGAAGATTTTCCCGTAGGAACAGGAGCGAGACCACCAAGCCTTCCCCAGTGACCACCCAGATGGAAATAACCTTTGGCCAGTGTTGGCATGGGCTGGCCTGGATGCTGGACATGGCGCTGCTGAATAGAGGGGTTGAAGCTGTCTGGGGGCGAGGATGCAAGGAGACTGTGGGGAATTGTTTAAGAGAGCTCTGAGAAATATTGGTTGAGTGCTTCCATTTAATTATTCACTCTGCTTAATTTGTTCTTGGACAAGATGAATCGTTCATTGACTGTGCAGTCTGGAAGCAAGTCCTTCCTGACTAAACAGACTCAGCATTAAATGGTAAAATAAATGAAGGCCAAGCAAAGAAAATTCCTCTTCTCTGATTGATCACGTCAGGGCAAGATTCTTGTAGGGAAGCCAGCGCTGATAGAAATATAAACACAAATTCTACCACTTGGCAGAATAACTTTCTCCAGTTTTCCCTTTTTCTCTGGTAATAGTTTTCTTTCAGGCAATTTTGTTTTTTCAGAAAATACTTCACTGACAGTGTCATCAATGTCACTGCAGCTGATATCAGCTGGAGGCCTGGGTGGGTGAGCAGCACAGGCAGAGCTGGTCTGAAAATGCTGGGATTTTTTTTGGCTGGAGTGTCAGGAGGCCTGGTGGGAATCACCTTTACCTGCTTCAAAACCCTGGAAAGTAGAATTTTCAGACTTCAAGTCCTTCTGTCTTCATAGTCTTCATCATCTGTGTTTACAGAGAAGTAGCACCACTATGAGGCACCTCATCTGGCACTTCCACCTCAGGGGTCTGTCTGAGGACAGGAGGAACCACCTTCTGGCTCACCTCAATGATCTCAGCTGCAACCACACGGTGGCAAACATCTGGTCCAGCCAGCCCTGCTTTGGGGCTCCCCACCCGGATCAGGCACTGACCACCCATTGGCAGGACATGGGCAAGTAGATTCCATTTTCTGCTCTGTCCTAAGGAGGTATGAAAGGTTTCAGGGAGTTTGCTGAATAGCTGCAGGTATTTACGGGCTCTCCAGCCTAGCAGGATCCCCATCTGCATTTGGCTTCAAAGCAGTAATTATATAAATAACAGATGGGTGGATTTACACAGGAGTAAAGCAGCAACATCTTCAGCCCTTGATTTTTAACCACTGACAACCAATAAAGACTTCTGGCAAAGTGGAATTATTCATTTACTAACCTCAACCCTTGAACTAAATGACTGGCAGCCATAACTCCAGTGTGAAATTATTCAACCCTCATTTTCAGGTTTTAAAAATAAACAGGACCAAGCTTCACACAATAAAGATGTGAAAATTCTTCCAACACAAATGTCTGAGACCAGCACATGCTACATTAATTTTATTTTCTTTCTTTCATCCTGATTAAACTGTCCACTAGTAACTCTTTGCCTCTGGCCAAATGCAAACACAGCTCTGCCACTAATAGGAATTGAGTATGTCTGCATAAAAATACAATTAAAGTAACAGTACACTTCACATTTCATGCCACTCAAATTCTCAAGTAGGTCTGTTATTACAGGGTTTCTCATGCATTGTTAGAATTTTTTTGCATTACACTCTAAGCAACTGGTTTTCTTCTCTGGTCAATCAGCATTAAATATAATGTCATGCCTTATCTTGGCTTGAAATAATAACAATAAAAAAACCCTGTCCCAGATGTTTAAGATGTTTTTTCCTCTTCTGAGAAGGATTTATAGAAGTGAAAGATTTTCCCACCCAGCATTTCAAGGGACCCATGGATTTTTGCATTTTTTGGCAAAACCCAGAATGACCCAGATGGTTACATACTAAGGAAGCTCTGCTGAGGGGAGTGAAATTTTCAAATCACTGCTCTGAGCAAGACAGGGAGGAGGTTTGATCCCAGCATCTGTAACTGGAGAGGAGACTGCTTTCAGCACTGACCCAGTTATCACACCACAAGAAGGAAAAGGGATAAGCCTTTTTGTCCAGCTTTAATTCCTACTATGTTGCCAAAGCCAGCTGGACTTGGGAATCAAAGCTTTGGGTTGGAAAACAATGAAAAAAAGGCTGTTCAGAAAACTCCTGCCCATCACTACTGGAGGCATCTGAACTGGGGCAGGCAACACCAGCACACCCAAGGGTCAAGCCTGTCCTTCAAAGCAAACCTCTCCATCCACCAGGCAGGAGAGTTCAGCCTTCAAGGCTCTTCTTCCTGAGTCAGTCAGGATAATTCAGCATTCCCTGGTGCCTTTCCATCACAAAACCATTTGCACCCTACTAAAGTGCTGCCACTTGGGTTAGGGACAGCCCTGCACTGACACTTTGCAGCAGGGACAGGTTGATGTATCGTGGACAGTTCTCATGTCCTTCAGTACAGAAAAAGCTCCATTTTTGAGGTTTGGGAAGGTCTTTCTTCTAAGAGTGTTTTAGACATGACATTGAACAGGTGTGAAGGAAGAAAAAGAGCTGAAAAACCAAGAAAAGGCTGGTTGAATGAGCTAAGTTGTAAGAAATCTTTGGATCACCTGCATGAGGTTAAAGGCCAGAACCTCTGCGATGTGTATGTCAGCCCGGTGTGGTTTAAACACTTGTGGAAAATTGTAGGTTTATCTGCACTGGATGTATTTTAAAAAAGCCTTAATGCAGCAGTTCATCTCACAGTTCCCTCTAAACAACCTCTGAACCTCATTCTATAGCCAATTAATTTAATCACTTCTTTAATATCTGCTGGAACCAAACTTGAGCAAAAAAAGCTCAGCCACCCTTTTTATCGCCTGCCAGCACTCAGCAGTCATCAGAGAAGGTTCCAATAGGTCATAATTTAGTCAATATTTTACTTTGCAAAACACATGAAAACCCTTTGACATCAAAAGCAGTAGATTTACAGATGCTGGGCATTTACAGATATGGTTGTTCTGCCAAACTATGAGCGTGATCACTAGTTCAGATTAAACTTCTGTTATTGCCTTGGAATGGAAATTGGCACTCGTCCATCAGCTCCCCAAATTCAATTCAACAGCTCCTATAGATTGCAGCTGTGTTTCCTCTCTGGCTGGCCTGTACCAGGGTCAGGGGTACAGAAGCAGGGGTCAGATACCTGCCAGCCCTCAGCATCACCCAGAGCCGTGTCCTGTCCTTAGCTGCTTCACAAATGCATTTGTGTGTAAGTTCACATGTCATAGAGTAACCTGGAAGGATGCCTTAACTGGAAGCTGGCACACAGTTATCTGTCCTCATGTCCCCAAGGACAGACCAAGTGTCTGGTGGTGGTGGGGAAGTCTCAGGGGACGATGGAAGAATGTTTCTCACCACATCAGGAGCTTTTTCTCAGTGCATTTCTCAGAATGAGGGTGAATAGGGTGGGGAGGGATATGGATGGCCATCGAGCACAGCCCTTTACTTACTGCATTTCCATTAAGGCGTGCTATCAAAGAGTTTTAATTTTATGGTGTCTGCGTGGGGGACAGAAAAAGCTTTTCATTTCCCCTTCTCTATTGATATTGTGTCCATGAACCAAGCAGTTTCATTAACAAGTAGGTTTTGCTGAAGATGCATCCACCAGTAAATTGCTCTGATACAATGTGGGACTAGAGTGGATGGATTTCAATTTGCAAGACTCCTGGCTCCTGTTTCAAAATCTGCATTAACTCCTGCGTTGACCCTTGGCCTATCATTAGCTGAAATCTTCTTATCTTATTGAAGTGGCAAGGAAGAGGGTGCCAGTCTCATTAGACCCTTTCTGAAGTCATTTACTTTGGGTTCTGCCTGCAATATTTCTCTTAAGTCTTTATTTTCATTACATTAAATTTGTCTTGGGAGGGAAAAGCTCCTTTTATTCCTCACTCAGCCCAGTGTCACTGGGCTTCCTCTCGTCAAGGAAGACAGGGGATATTCCAGGTCTTTGTCCCTGCTCTTCAGCAGTCTTGCCTACCAGCTTTGTTTGGGGAATGATCTCAGAAATGTAGCTCTGTCAGTGGCAGCCCAGCACCACTCTTTGCCCATGGAGGTTTTAACGATGCTTCTTTGAGCCTGTCTTCTGCTTCCAAGGAAGAAGAGATGCAACCAACCCACCAGCAAGATCCCAAAATACCCTTCTGGGTGCCTACTCCTGGCACTGATGAAGAAAGGCAAGAGGCTTCCCCTCCAAACACTCAAAAGGTATAGAAATTCCTAGTCCACCAACTCCTGCAAAGCTGAAAGCCTCATGTTTCACCTGCAGGTGTTACACCAACCAAACCCCCTCTGCCACCACTACTGCGAGAGCTGAGGAGATGCTGCTTTCCAGGGATGGGCTGCGTGGTGAGGTACAGACTGCTTTGCCTGGTGTTCTGTGGTTCAGAAGGGATTGTGCAAAGCTTCTACAGGGTTTATTCTGCTCCGAGTTTGTTCTCAAAGTCCTCCAGCCTCACCAAGCGGGATGCCTCCAACCTCTCCTAAACTCCACGTGCCCATTTCCCACACATCCTTTTCCTCGACTGCTGCCCAAGTCCCACCCAACCCACCAGAAGAGCCCCTCCATCCCTTGAAAACCTCCCGGTCCTTTAACAATGGGTCCAACGCGCGAGGCACTGTTTGAAACGCTGCGACGGGAGCGCGGTGCCGGCGGGAGCAGCGGAGCAGATGTGCCGCGGGGAGCGGGCGGGAGGCGGCGGGGCGGCACGGAGGGGATGGCAGCTGGAAGACAGACGGCCTCTCCACAGCCTCGTGCCGGGGACGGGGGAGCCCCTTCCAGCCTGTCCGTGCTGCCGCTGCACGCTCGCATCCTCATTAATAACATCCAGCGGATGTGATGGATGGATAGTGCCCGGGGATGAACCGCGGCCAGCTGCCTGGAGCTGCCCTGCAAAAGCCTCGTTTCGCCAAAAGCCCGTAGGGTTTTTTCTCCCACCCTGCCAGGTTTAGGAGTACAAGGGACATCTTCGATTCCCTCGCTAAGATGAAGTTACTTGAATCGCCTTCTGTTTCCCGTGGGGTGATGCTGTACTCCAGAGAGCAAAGAGGGATGGAGCTGGAGCTCAGGGAGGGCTCTTTGTGCCAGAAAACAGGGAATAGCTTCTCTTGAGTGGATGTGCTGCTGTTACTGAGGTGTTTTGCCTTTCAGTCCACAAAACCACCGGTTAACCGGGAAAATAACCCCTAAATTTAGATATTTCTGTTTCAAGATGTTTACACCTCTGATTTTTGAGCTTCAGCTGGGGGTGGGGGGATGAAGACCTGGAAATAAAAGCAAACCAAGCAACTAAACCCGCACAGACACACAAACTGGAAGATGCAAGCATGAAAAATATAGAAAATAAAATCCATAAAGGCCTTCTTGGTCTCACCCAAGTGTGCTATGTCATGGGTGAGCATCATCCTCCTATGGGTCTTCCAAACAGGAATTTTTGTAAAGTTCACAGAATTTCACATGAGAACTGGATGTGATGCCAACATCATGTCAAATTGAAAAGACTCATTGAAACAGCCTTAAAAGTTTATTTGTTTCCCCGAAACAACTCTGAGTATATGCAGAGTTATTTCTGACATGAGAGTATCCCAGATTCAAGTAAATACAGTCCTGCTATAAATAAATAAATAAACAAACAAACACAACAACTGCGTCAAAGCTCCCCTAAAATAAGAGCTTTTTACAGGAAATGGGCCAGATCTTCCAGTGATGTAAATAATTGTCTGCCCACTGAAGCAAACCAGCCTGTGCTTAGCTGAGAACTGGCTTTAATTTCAACATATTTTATATATCTGAGTGGCAGACACTGAAAATAGCTGCCTGCCTTTAACCAGGGGCAGGCTTTAAGGGGTTGTCATTAGCCTGGGCAGATGAGAACAAGCCAAACAGTGCTGCAGAGCTCATTGTTCCCACCTGATGGGACAGGCACAGTCAGACACAGCTCTGGGCATCAGCTGGGGTGTTCTGGCATGCTGGGGCTTGGGTGGGAGCCCTGGAGGGTTTATAAAAGCAAATGGAAGTGGGTGACATTGGGAATGCCATGATGTAAATCACCTTCCTAGCAAAGCTGCTTTAATTGCTGCTGAGTCTCTGTGCTTTCTCTGTATTTCCACAGCCCCTTGCCAAGGGGCTCTGACAACCTTAGCACCTCCTCTGTGGAGCAAGAAATGGTGGCGATCAGGACATGATGTCCAGAGCTGGAAACAATTCCCTCATGTTGGGATATTTACAGGACCTTTTGAGGAAGGAGACAGTCTGTCCACTCTGAAGGTTAGGAAACTGAGGCAGGGATGTGTTGTGCTTTGCAGGTTGACCTGCCAGAAACCATTGCTTCCAATTCCCAGTGACCCTCTGCCTTTGCCAGGAGAAGTTATTTCTTATAATGTCATCCCTGCTGTAAGCCAGATTTTGAGGGAGAGGCCAGGGGGTTTGATTTCATGGGAACATAGGACAAAAACACACTGAGATTTGTATTTGATGCCTTCATTTGCGTCTGATTTTGAAACCTTCAGAGTTGTATTTCCAGGCTTTTCCCACAGAGAGCAAAGCTGTGAGTTTTCTTAAAATATATATTGCACAAAGCAAGGAAACAGATAGTCCTCAAAAATCTGAAGACTCCAGGAGGTGGGGATTGAAAAAAGAGACGAACACTCCTTTCCTACTGTTCTCTGAAAGCTCACACTGTAACCATCACATCTGCCAAAACAAGCAGCCCTGCAACACACACTTCCACCACCCCATCTCAGGGATGGGGGTGATGCTGGGGGCTGAATGCTCTCCCTAAACCCAGCTGGCAGCTTTGGGACACTCATTTTACCCAGACAGAGGCTGCCAAAGGTGACAGGTTTAGTGACAGCACACACTGGGTCAATCCCTTTCTTCCTTCCCCTTCCACCTGTGTGGAGTCACACACCTGCACCCACCTCTCCACCGCAGCATTGTGCAGAGAGTGATCTAAAATTAGCTGGGTGGATTTCATCTCACACAGCTTCCCTCTGCTTTCGAGCGCTCGGCTCCCTGCTATATTTAAACCAAAGGCAACTGGTAAACAAAGGTTTGGTGTGCTCTGCTCTGACAGAAATAGGCACTGCAGCTATTTTTATCCTGCAGACTACACACAATGCATGTCCAAGTTACAACCAGCAGCAACAAAAATATCCCAAAGAGGGCCAAGATGCCGCTATGAGCAGTGAACAGTAATGAAACCACTCTGCTCCCTGAATGGCAGTGAGGCAGCCTTATCTAGACCCTAATTTCTCCCTTTGAGGCTCATCACACAAAAGCCCCACAGAAAGCAGATGAGGTTGTATGTCTTGCTTTGCATGTATTTCTTTTCCCTCCAGGTTTTGTATTTTAGCTTAAACTGAACGGGGCAGTGGAAATATCAAAGCATCTTGGATGCATGAGGGCTATTTCTGTTCTCTCCAGTGCTGACACACATGGATGAGATGCTCAAGATGAAGAAAGAGGTTTTACCTTTCAGTTGACTTTCAGGAGAGGCTCTGAGGCTCAGATGCTCCAAAGCAAAAGCAGGAAGTGGTGTTTATGGCACTCTTAGTGTTGATGATGTTTATTCTGCTAGCCCTGGGGTGGCTGCCCTTGTGGGCTATCACAGGCAGTGCTGAGCAGGACAGAGTGCACTTACCTGGTGAGTCACACACAGTCACCTGGGCCTGTGGCAGGAATGGACACTGGATTCAGACCCTCTGGGAGAGGGCACAGAGCACTGATCAACAGGCCAGCACTTCACATCCTCAGAGTCTGCCCTCCTGTCTCAATCCCCACAAGGTTTTGGTGTCATGCCAAGGTCAGGCACACCCCTGGCCTTCAGCAAGGCTTTGTGGAGCATTGCAAAGGGGTCAGACCACACAGTGCTGTGCATAGTTTTTAAATTTTCTTCCTAGCAGCTGGTATGGGGCTGTGTTTTGGATTTAGGATGAGAATAATGCTGATAACACACTGATGTTTTGGTTGTTGCTAAGCTGTGCTCACCCTAGATCACGGACTTCCCAGTGTCTTGTGCTCTGCCAGTGAGGAGGTGCACAAGAGGCTGGGAGGGAGCACGGCCAGGACACTGACCTGAACTCCTGAACAGACCAGAGGGACATTCCCTACCACATCCTGCTCAGTGTATAAGTGGGGGGAAGTCAGCTGGGGGACCCTGATTGCTGCTCAGGGTCAGGCTGGCACCAGTCACTGGGTGATGGGAAACTGTGCTGTGCAACACTTGTCTTCCTTGGGTTTTATTTCTCTCTTTTTGTTTTCTCCCTTTTCACAACAATTACAATGACTATATTTTATTGTTATTACATTTTATTTTATTTCAATTATTAAACAGTCTTATACCAACCCATGGATTTCACCTTTTTTGTTTCAATTCTTCTTCTCCCCACACCAGTGGTGGGGAACGTGAGCAAGCAGCTGTGTGGTACTTAGTTGCCAGCTGGAATTAAATCTCAACCCCACCTTGATTTGGACCTGCCTCCAGAGCCAGTTTGCAGGCCTGCTGTCCCCAGCCAGCAAGCCCACAATAGAGCAGGGATGGCTTCTCCCTTTCTCAGCCCTTTCTTCCCACTCTGGAGACCAACCCTGTGCCTGCCACGGGGGAGCAGGCAGTGATGGAGGGGTTGCCACATCTGGCAGCAGCTGGGAGAGCAGTGCCCCACAGCTGGCACATTGGGCACAGCTCAGAGCTTGGGAAAGGAGAGACCTGGGTCACCAGGCAGGCCTGGCTTCTCCCTTGGCTCTCATTTATCACCAGTACAGGCACAGCAGGGCCCTTTTTTTATGCAGCAAATCATTAAAAAGAAAGGAGGGAGGGAAAAAAATCTTTTATAGTAATAACTGTAAAAGAAAAGGGAGCAGGGGGAGGCAAGCATGCAACCACAGACAGATAAATGGAGTCTGGTTACAGAACACTGGAAGTTCAGCTTCCAGTGAAGGAAAGGCGACCACAGGGAGGGTGAGGCTTAACAAAACCCCCTGATGTAGGGCTGGTCTGGAGCCAATGAAGAGACTCAGTCTCCTCCTGGGGCCCAGCACCAGCGATCACAGACACAGGTGAGCATTTCCATTGAGTTTGTGTGGCCTTTCAAAGGAGCCCTGAGCTTGTCAAGCCCTGCTGAAGGCACACAGGGAGGAGACAGTGACCCACTGAGGATGGCTGGGTCAGCATCACTCTGAGGCATTTGGAGTGGCTTGGGTTGCTCCAGCAGGCTCAAGGTACGGGTGTGGGTACCTGTGTGAGTCCATGGGGTACCAAAGAAATATACCCAGGTTTGTTTGCAGCAGAAGATGCTCACCCATCTGCAGCAGGGTCCTTGCACAGGGCTACGTGTCTTCTTCACTGTCCTAAAGGTTTAGCAAAGTCAATGTCCTGAGAAGGGCTTGCTGGGTTGGTTTTAGAACATCCACCTCCTTGGGACAGAAGGTTGGGGTAGGCAACTGCCAGAATCTGTCATTACCCTCTTTCTTGCTCCTTGCCAGCTTTATTTCATACATTTTTTTTATTCCTCAGTGTAAAAGCTTCCCTAACTTGTCATTAACCTCAGTCACAGGACACAACCATTAAACATTATTGTGGCTGTAACATGGTACATTACTTGCAAGCATTTCCTCCAGCAACGGAGAAAAAAGAGTCCTGCATTAAGGTCAGGATTCTCCTGCACACGTGTTAAATCAGCATCTGGCACTGCAGACCTGTTGCAAGGAGTGTTTTTGAATGGAAAGGACATTTTACAGGAAGAGTGCCTCTTTCTTAATTAAACACACAAGTGGGGAAACCCATCTTCAGTTTCATCTCAGAGAACAACCCAAGCATTCAGAGCCCATACTCAGCTGTCCCCATGCCACCACAGCCCACTGCCAAGTGGGTGATACATCCCTGTGGAGACGTCCTCGACCGGCTCAAAACCTTCTCCATGCTCACAGCCCTGCCTGGGCTCTGGAAATAGCAGCTTCTACAGGAATCAATTTGGTGAATGGGATCTGGAGAGGTCCCCTGTGCCACACACTGCTTGTGTAGACACGAACTGAGGGAGGAAAAACTGCTTTGGAGCTTACAGTAGACACGACTTTTGCTGCCTACCAGTGCTCCAAAGCCCCTAGGTTGGATCTCACAGTCCTGAAACACGAAGAGAGGGAGGGATGGTCACTACAATCATTCCCTCATGCAGCGCCCTGTGCCAGCCGACACGGCAATCAGCTGTCTGGGAATGTCCTACATTATCCAGGGAGCCTTCCTGAGAGGAAGACAAACCTCCTGTGTCTCAGTTCAGGAGGGAACACAGCACGTGACCTCCTCAAGTGAAATCTCTGCAGATGCAGCCCCAGGCTGACAGGGAGAGGTTGAGATGGGTCCTGCCCGTTTCCATCCATCAGAGGACCCAATGAGACATGACTGATGTGAGTGGAGCTGACAGAGGCTGGAGACCACTTCCCCATCTGGGGACATGCCACCAGGCTAGGGGGGGGAAAGGCTGCCTTTTCACACGTGGGGGCTGTTTCATCCCAGCAGCTCCCTTTTGACAGTGCAGGGGTCCTACAGCTGCAGCACCTGCCTCACAGCCTTGGTACGAGCTTGCCTTCCACCTCGCTGCTTTCAAGAGCACATCCTAAATTGGAAGTGGCATAACATGAGTAGTCCCCCTCTCTGAAACCAGGCTGACCTCCCACCGCAGGGTGGGGATCCCCCGGTGCTCCTGTCACACATCTACGCCGGGCAGGGGACACGGCCCCGTGATTGACAGGGTTTAATGAAGACCTTTGATGTTCAAGGGAAGCGATGGCTGTTGGGCAAGGTCGGCTGAGTCAGAAGAAAGGGCAGGCCAAGGCTGGCCAAGCTGAGCCTGTTGTGCTGGTGGGGCCCCATCTGGAGCACCTAAGAGCTGTCTGGTCAGGGCCAGGCAGGTTGGAGGTGGGCAGCTACGGGGGTTGGTTTCACGCCAAACGCCGGCTGCCTCCCCAAGTTACCATCCCCAGCACTCACCTGGTGCCAACACTGCTGCCTGCAGGTCAAAGCCTGGAGTCCTCTCTCATTCCGTGTACCCTGGGGCTGAACTCACATTTGCTTTACAGACAGAAATGGAAAGGTTGGTATTTAATCAGGGAGGTTGTTAACAAATAAGAAATCTCTTCAAGAAAGACCTGGGAATTGCAGTTAATGACCCCACAGTTTCAACCTCTCACTGGGGTCATTGACATGGTGAGGGAAGCACTCATCCTCTTGCAGTCCCAAAATACATCTCTGTCCAGTGAAATTAAACAACATCACCTATGCCAGTGGTTGGGCACCCTCCATGCAGGTGTCCAGGTCAGTGTCCATGTCCCCACAGACATACCCCACCCCCAGAAGTGTTTAAGCCTGGGTTTGTTGGGGCCCTGGGCAACCTGATCTAATGGGTGTCGCCCATGGCAGGGGGGTTGGAATGAGATGAACTTTAAGGTCCCTTCAACCCAAACCACTGTAGGATTCTATGATATATGATTTAAGGCTCTTATACAACATGAGCAGCTTCAGTGGGAAAACAAAGAAAAAACCTTGTTTTGCCCAGAAGTCTGGGAGTTTTTCCAGAGATGAGAGGGCAGATGAAAAATTCCTTCAAACAACAGGGAATTTTGCTTCCTTAGAGCATGAAGATCCGGTCCATTCAGAAGTTTGGATCAGTAGCTGTAGAAACAGCCATCTGGATGTTTCAGAACAGTGTCATTTTTGTCTACCATAAATATTTTTTCAATAAGAACAAAGGAAAATTAACAAAAGATACAACAGCACATTTTTGTCCATCTCTGGTGGTGACATATTTCAAATTTTTACCCAGAGTGTGTTTTAGCTACCAATTGCATTCCCACATCCTTTCTAAATGGCTTTTTTTTTGTCACCTGTGATACAAAGGCAGTAGTTTAAGGTGGAAGACCAGCCCAGTTTTACCATGGTGGCCCAATCTACAGGCAATACAGATCAGCAGAACAGGATCTTCTGAGAAACAGCAATATTTGCAGAGAAAAATTTTCAACAAAAGGAGAGGAGCTGAGACAAGCTTGACCAGGACTCCAAGCCTGGTCAAGCCAGTGATTGTGGGTCTGCACATCCAGAGCAGGAAGGAGAGGGCAGAGGGAGATTTCTGAGGTAGTGAGTTTTGTCTCACCTTCCTAAAAGGTTTTTCCAAGATTTTCTGCCCAAGTCCACCACATGGACAGAGTCACTCCCACCCAAAACATCCCCGGTTTGAGGCAGCACAAACGAGACCCAGCCCCACCAAACAGCAAAGGACCGTGACTTTCCCTGTTGAACTCTACACTACTCCAGTGAACAATTCATTTCTCATTTAGAAGGAGATTAAAATATCCCTGTAACTCCTGGTGTGGTTCAGGCAGTGTCTGAGCACCCTTTTTGATGAGTGTTGTAGAGGAAGGTGGTCACTGCTCATACCAATCCTGTGGAGGAGGCAGGTTGGGGTTTTTCTCTGAAAATCTATTTTTGGGGGAATGACATGGACATCAGCCACTTTTCCTGCTCCAGAGAAAGGGCTGAATGCTGCAAAGATCCCAGGGAATTCCTCCACTCCTATTACCAACCTCATAGGGTAGAAGGAGGAACTGACAAGGATTTGTCTTGTAATTTCTGCTTTGAGAAGTCATGTCAGGGTAGCACTGCACTAAAACCACCTCCAAGACCTTTCTGGAGGCTTCCTTACAACCTCAGGAAGAATTTTGGTCTAGTTCCCAGGGGCAGTGAGGCTTTTGTGACTCTAGTACCTGTCTGTGCACATCTCAGTCCTGGCTTTTCCAAAAACTTCCAAAACTCTTGAGCAATTTTGGCCATTTGACTACGAGTCCACAAACACATGAGATTGCCACCAGGTTTTAAATGCAGGTGGGCAGGGAGAGGAGGAAGGCACAAGAAGCCCAGAGGCACAGCAAAGAGCAGAGAAGCCTCTTGGGTGAGAGACAAATGCTCTGAGGATGTTTCAGTCAGAGCTGGCACACCATGAGAGGTGTGATACTCTCTCCACAAGGCAAAAAGCCATGGGAAGACGACGTGAGACCTGAATTAACATCTTCCTCGCTAAAGATGAGGGAACGTGGCTGGCTGCTCGTGGTGGTTTGGGTCTGAGTCCCTCAGACTGGCCCCACAGGCTGATGCAGGAGCTCTGCCCTCCTCCCTGCACAGGCTAGTGGACAAGTGATTCATGTCTCAAGAGGGGAAATGCAAGAGCAGAGCAGAAATGAATCACCCTCTGCAGCAGGTCATTTAATTCATTCTCCCTCCAGGAGGCAAGTGCTTTTGCACACTAATTAGATAGCTCATCCTAATGGCAGCTACATCTTTTTCCTTCCTTCTTTACAACTTCCAGCAAAACGGCAAAAAACCTGATGGATGTTTAAAAGAAGAAGCCGTGCTACCCCGGAACAAGCCCCATGTGCCGTATGGCTGAGACAGGACAGTTGCAAAATCCCACAACGTGCTTGCTGCATGGATTGTCTACACTGTAGTGCTCTCTCTGCTCACTGCCTCCTCTGCCCTAGTTCCCAGACTTTGGGGTATAATTATAGAAGAACAGCAACTGAAGCTGGTTTAAAAAAGATGGTCTTTTTCCATGGGAAAAAAAAACCAGCTCTGAACAAAATAACAAAAAAAATTTCTTGGCAATGTGTTAATTTTCTCTCTCTCTCTCTTTTTTTTTTTTTTGAGAAAAAGAGAACACAAAATGTTCTATCTTCTTCTCCCTCCCCACCCACCTGTTTTTGGGAGAAAGTGAGGAGGAAAGAGAAGGGAAAAACCCTATGTGTTTAAGCTTGCTGTTTTCAAAAGTATTAAAACATTTCTACCAAAGATGACATTTTCTAAGGAAATTCTCATTTTACCTGAAAATCCCCTTTGAATTCAGGAAAGTACAACTGCTTGTCAGAACAAAAAGAAGAAGATAAAAAAGCCTAATTTTTAACTTTCCTCCCCAAAGCTATTGCAAGGTGGCATTGAAAACACAGACATTTGTGGGTGAGGAGCCTTGGAATGCAGATTGTGCAACCTGGGAGGTGAGGAGTATTTTCCCTATGGATAAGATCTGCTGAAACATTGCCATCATGGTGAGACTTCTGTATGGGGGCTGGCGAGGCTCAGCCTTTATGATTTGAACCATATTTTGTTAAATTAACCACATGGGGATTTGGGGCAGAGTCGGGGTTCTCATGACTGCTTGAACCTCAGTCTGGGAGGTTGCAGAGCCATCAAGGCCCATCCAGAAGCTCACAGGGGGTGCAGAAGCTGCAGGACCTCACTCCTGATGAAAGACACCAAGAAATGCCCGGGTGTAGATCAGGTGGGAGGAAGGCAGGTATGGCCCCACAGGTATGAAAAATACCTTGATTTTCCCGAATAAAGGGTGTCTGAGCAGCACTGTATGACCCACACAAGGTTTTGAGACCCCTTCAAGGAGAGTTCAGTGCTGCAGAAGGGATTCACTGCTAATTCTGGGTGCCAACCCATCACACAGCAAGAAAAGCCATGGGCTGCAGAGCCTGGCTCTTTCTCTGCCATCTCTACCCTTCCCTTCCCAGCAGAAGACAGAGGATTCTTGCTGGTACCACCCCTCATGGAGGAGATCTCAGCCCACCCCTGGGCTACATTTACATTTCTACCAAAGTGATGAATTTATTGTGGGATAAAATGAAGAATGCAGAGAACTGGAGGCCAAATCTCTCCTGTATGAGCCATGCCCTTGTAGAAGAGGACACAGCCTTTTCCCACACCCTCAGCTGGGAAACAGGTGAGTGTCCAACCCTAAACCCACCACCACCAAACCCCACTGCTCAGAGGCCCCATCTCCTCCATCCAGGTGTGAGCTAGGAGGACAAGAGCCTTGCAGTGCAAACAAGGCTTCTTGCAAAGGCCTCCCCCAGCAGCTCCCACACTTGGAAGCACAGCCTCACTCTCAGTGCCCTCATCTCTCTGCCTTGAGTCCTGGCCTGCCTTTGATAGATGATTTTCATTAACATTTCCCTGCTGAGGCTCCCACCGCAGCCGCTGTGCCAGTGGCACAGCATGAGAGCTCGTAGAGGGGTAGATGACAAGTGATGAAATGCTGCTGGTCAGGCCAGAGAAAAGCTTTTTTGGGACTGCCCAGTACTGTGCTGTGTGTGCTTGGGTGGGACTAATATCAGCCTGTCCACAGAGCAGTCTCAGATGGGAGAGGGAGGGGTCATTCTGCTCCAGCTCCGGCTGTGTCCTGCCTCAATCCTTCCCTGGTTGATCTGATGCCTCCTCTTCACCAGGGGAATTGTCTGTAAATCCTCTGGGGATGATTAATGCCCTGCTGTCTGCACATGTCCTGCATTTCTAATGTCCTTCTGCCCTCCACAGACAGAGGATGTGCTGCTGCCTCTGGGTCACTTGGAGGGATTGTTGCTCCCTGAGGAATTAAGTGTTTTACAGCATTTGATTTGGTTTATTCTCAGTTTTTGTATCACCAATTCATCCCATTCCAATGAGAACAATCAGCCATTGGCATAATCTCCCCAGGGAAGACTTGGATTCCCCAATGTTGGACACATTTAAGATTCAGCTGGGCCATCTTTTGCCAAGAAAGGTTGAACCAGCTCATTCTTTAAGTCCCTTGCAACCTGGTATTCTGTGATTCTATAAAAATATCCTCGTAGAAAAAAGCAGTAGGTCAAAACACTGCATCAAAATATACTTATTTTTTTCTTTCTTTCTTTTCTGGTTTTTTTTTTTTTTCAAGGGACTCCCAAGGAAAGCCTATATTTATGCATAAAAACTTTTTTTTATTTTTGAAACATTTGGAAGTCAAAAGAACCTTACCAAGAAGGTGCAAAGAATGTGTTTAGGAAATAAGTCAGAGCCTGTGAGGTCACAAAAGGCCCCTGAGCCACACTGAGGCACACAGGAGGCACAAAGGAAATGCAACAGCAAAACCCCAGCCTGTTTTACAACACCCTCTTCAATGGCTTAGCACCCATGTCTGACATTTCACACCTGAACCTGAGCCCTCCAGCTGAACGGGAGGAAAAAGCCTTTCAGTGCAATTACAGCTCCTAAAAGGCTGATTATCACACACCCCCAGGCTTTGATCCAGACCTCCCCCAGCCTCCCAGGGGACAGGCTCCCGAAAGAGCCATCTCTCCCCTGATGGGCATCCTGCAGGTGTCATATCTTGTGTCACCAACACTGCTGTGCACACGCTGCTTGCTCCCCAAACACGAGCTCCAGAAATCCCAGCACAAAGGCAGGATTCCACGGGTTGAAGCAAATCCATTTGGGAATGTGCACCTGGATTGGACATGCGCTGTGCTGATCACAGGAGTGACCGGTGCTCCATCCATGGTAAACACTCCCAGCTGACAGCCTTGGCCTTGTACCTTCCCCTCAGAGAGCCATCCCAAAACTTAAAAGGCTAAAGCTCTCCCTTGGGAAGTTTTGTTTCTGAAACTTCCAAAAGTGGCATCAGTTCATGTATCATCCAGATTTCTTCCATTTCTCTACTACAGCAGTGTCTCAGCAGCAGAGCAAAGAGCCCCTGAATCCCCCTGGAAAAGCAAAAGGAGAGAGATGGGAGTAAAAGAAGGGCTGGTGGTAGGGCAGGAGGGTCTGGCATTTTCCCTGATCCAGAAAACTCTGATTCCCTATGACTTCGTTAGGAGACTGGAAGCTGCTGTTTAGTCAGAACTGTCAGACAGCGGTGCTGGCAGGAGATGGATGAGCTGGTGCTCTGCAGAAGGTGCTGTGGAGAGAGGCTGCTTTGAGGAGCAGCTTGGGGAGAAAGCAGCAGGAGAAGGCTGAAACAGGACTGAAATGCCAGGGAAGGGACTGCCTGGCATAGCTGTGTACAAGAGCCAAGAGCATGGGGCTCCTCAAACAGCCACGGAGACAGCAGAGCTCTGGGATATCTTCAGGCTGAGCTGACAGCTTGGCTCCGAGGGGTCATGGGACCAGCCCTTGGTGCCTCAGGATCTTGGTCCTGTCTCCTGCCAGGTGCTGATGGGCTCTTGGTTCTAGTTCCCAGTGATCCATTTGGTCTGTTTGAAGAGAAGGGAGATGTGTCCTCCAGCACCTCCCAGCAGGACCCCACCACTCTGCCTGCTGCCAAACCTTTATCCCAAACACCAGCACTGCAAGGCAAACCCACAAGACAAAGATGCTGAAAGTTTTGCTTTATTTTTTACTGTGCAGTATTAATTATGAGTTTATACTTTGACATTCACTGTGCTCCTAGGGCCAAGGATGTGATTTCCTCCTGCCCTGGACTTGGGTGCAATCCTGCCACTGCTCTGATGCAAATCTGGAGGTTGCTTTATTGATGTCCTGTGATCACTCTCAAGACATCCAACCCTGCCATTCTCAGCTCTGCAATGATACTCTTGTCACACTGCTGGTCTTTGCAGGACATCTGCAACTGCCCTGGTGCAAGCCCAAAGGAGTCAGTGATCAGGGACGGTGTTATTGTGGTCCATGAATCCTCACTGAAGTGCCTGGACTCTTTTGTGTGGCTGTTTCTGAAGCAGAGGCTTGACTTTGTTTATTCCAGATGTTCACAGGCTTTGCCCTGTCAGTGTCCCCAGTCTGTTCTGGTCAGGAGAAGACCTCCTGCATGGACACTTCCTAGCTGGGAGAGCGAGTGCTGACACAAGTGTGCTTTAGGATATAATAAAAATATTTGCCTCTTTTGTATTCAGGGCACACACAGCCCCCTCCCACCCCCAGGACCTCCTGCTGCAGAGAGAGCCCTCAGTCCACATCTGAGGCAGCCTAAAAAGCTGCAGCTGTGGTCCTGCACCAGGTCCTGCGGTGGCACATCAGTGGGGTAGACATTCCAGCTGAGAAGTAAGAGAAATCTCTGGCTAACACCTGCCCTGGGATTTGGGAGATTTTGTTCTCTGATGTGCCAAAGGTTCCCAGTCACTTAACGCCTCAGCTCCTGGTCTGTAACAGAGGTATTGGTGTGCCCATCCGTCTCTGCCTGGAGAGCTGGGTGAGATGCTGAGGCAGCAGCCACAGAGGCACTCTGAGCAGTCTGGCAGAAAGAGACAGCACATGCCCAAGACTTTGGTCCTGCAATGGGCTTGTTGGTAAAAATTCAGCCCCAAACTGCTCAGAGGTGATCTGGCCTTGGCTTGATCTCATCTGATCCCTGCAGCAGGGTTTGTTGGCATTTTCTGTTTGGCCTCCCCCTAACACAAACAGGGCTCCTAACAGATGTTTTTAGTTGGGAAGCTGTATCTCCAGGACAGTGGGTTATGTGGTCCCTTGGTTTCACAGTCAGGATTTTGCTGAACAAGGAGACCATGTCTGTACCAGTAAATAGAAGGGGCTAAGAGCAGTTGTGTGGCCAGATGGCATAACACAGGCCTGCAAACCAAACCCCCTTTTCCTCTCCAAACCCTAACCAGGGTGGTCTCACAGCCATGCTGACAGCTGGGGCTGGTCCCTGCCCCATGCCAGCCCTTGAAGAGTCCCCAGGCCCTCTCTGGGAGAGGTGGATGCTGTGCCAAGGAGCTTGATGACAATTTAACAGTATGGACCATTGTGAACGCCTGGTGCCTGGCTTAGTGCAGAATTATGAGTGTTGCCTTAGAGATTTGGGGCTCCCCATTGGTGCCTGCCCTCTCGTGACACAGAGGTCCTGAAGTGGGCACACCCAAGCATGAACCAAGCATTGGGGTCCCACCTTTAAACCCCCTTTGTGGGTTTGCACAGAATTCCTGCATCGCAGAGCAGCAGGATGCAGACCTTTTATCCTGACAGAGTGCAATGCAAAGGGATGGTGTATCCCCACTGACTTTGCATCCCGCTCCCAGAAGGTTGAAACTACAGGACCAGGGGCTGTCACACACAGTCCAGGAGCTGGACTGAGTCTGGCAAACACTTCCATAAAACCCTGCCTCCCAGCTCATGGTACAGAGCTGTGCTCCACAGCTCCAGGTCTCTGCTGCTTTATGTCATCTCTCATACTACTTGAGAGGTGTTATTTTTTCCTGCTCAGGGTATCCAGGTGGGGTCTGGAGGGATTATCCAGGATTCCCAGGATGTACTGTCAGTGTACAGATTGCCTCATTCACAGAATCACGGATTGGTTTGGGTTGGAAGGGACCTTAAAGATCATCTCATTCCCAACCCTTGCCATGGGCGGGGACACCTTCCACTAGACCATGCTGCTCAAATTCGTGCAAATTTACCCAAAATGCACCTCCTCTCTCAGGGTCATGGCACGTGCATTTTGCTGTTCCTCTCCACTCATCCAGCGACTGTTTTTTCCAGGAGAATCCTGGGTGGACGTGGCCAGGAAAATCTGGATGCAGAGAAATCCAAACAGAGACAGGCACCTCTTGGAGTGCTTTACAATCCGTTTGCTCAGCTCGGAGGGGCACGAGCTGCAGCACAGCAAAGAGCAGGGATCTTGATGTCTCTCTTGGATCAGATACAGACAGTAGCCTGTCTGGTTACAGAGAGCACTTTCTTTGATTAAAAGCTAATAAATATTCACCCTCTCCTCCCCTGCCACCCCTCCCAAATACCCAGAGACAAAACTTAGACAAGCAAAACTGGTTCATTTGTGATGTATTCCAGTGCATTGCTCCAAAACACTTGGAATCCTTCCAGACACCAGTGCATGGCTGTAAGGGCTATGGATCATCAAGGAAAGGGCCAATACTTTGCATTCACTTAAAACAAGGCTCAGGTCATAAAGGACATGCTCATTATTAATGGTGGGTGTTGGGAAGCAAAGTATAAAGTGTACACAGATCCTTATCCCCAGCTAATTCCTCAGTAAATTGGCAAAGATTCATCACTACCTGCAGAGCAGGAGACAGAGAGGAATTAGATGTTAAGGCCAGCTCAGTTTCCCAGGAATACAGATGTGCCATCAGCTGATGAAAACTACAGTGAGGAGCAAGGGAAGAAGATGTATCAGTGGTGAAGGCTGTCTCCTTTTAAGGCAAGGAAAACTAAACTCTCACCAGGAAAGAACAGATCCAAACAGATGGAGAGAACATAGCCGGTGTTAGAGTGCAGGGCCTGCTGAGCCAGCCCTGGGGAAACACAGACTGCCAAACCGAGCCACTGTCACCCAGGAGGAGATCAGAGGAGCCAAGGGCTTATTCAGCACGGAGATGTTGCTGGAGAAAACCAGTGCTGGCATAGAAATACGGAATAAATGCAGTACTGTGCTGTCTCAACACAGATTTAAGCCACAGCCCTGCAGGGAAAGTCCCCTGGGGGCACTAGACTGTGTATGGAGAAGAACTTTCCATCTCTGGATGGAAGCTTATCCCATAGTTCTCGCTGAAGTTGCTATAACCCTCTGTTTTTCCACCTCTTGGCTTCCAGTTGGAGTATAGAGCAATTACTCCTTGGGGGAGGGCTGCCTTCAGCCTGTATTGGTAAGGGGTCCAGAAGTGATCCCACAATTATTAGTAAAATAGTAAGATTAGGATATTAATTTATCTACAAATAGTAGTCATAGATACCAGTTATAATAATTTATAACTACAATTATTATTTCTTACTGTTATTACATCCAAGCACCTGCATCCTCC
The DNA here is from genome assembly GCF_020740725.1 of Corvus hawaiiensis. Classification (NCBI taxonomy): domain Eukaryota; kingdom Metazoa; phylum Chordata; class Aves; order Passeriformes; family Corvidae; genus Corvus; species Corvus hawaiiensis. The sequence continues at coordinate 4,752,577 of NC_063213.1, read as the reverse complement.
TGCATCTTGGGGATGTGGTGCTGGGACCCCAGGCTTGGTCCCTGCTCAGGGTGAGCAGTAGCATGTTATCCATGTGCTTCTGCTACCCACCAGCTCTGCACAGCACTGAGCTTGTTGCAACTCCACCAGCATCACAGTGCTCAGCAGCCCAGAGACAAACCTCCACCCCATGATGTCCATGCCTTTTAAGCACAAGTAAACCTGTGTGTGCTGCCTGGCCCTGTAGAAACCAATCACTTCTGCCTCTCCTTGAATGTTAAGGCTTCAAGCTAGAGGCTGACAGCAGAAGTGGGTAGAAGATGAAGTATTGCAATTTTCCAGCTTTTCTTATGGCAGCCCCCAGCTTTGTGGGGGCTGTTGGGCAAACAAGAAGCAAGCAGCTTCATGGCTGTGCTTCAGCTGGCACGAGCATTGCAAAGCCCATATCATGGGCCATTTTCTCTGCTGAGCTGAGATTTGCTTGGCACATGCCTGTGGTGAGTCCTGAGGGAGCCCAGGGCTGCTCTCTGATCCTCCAGCTGGGTCCCAGCCAGGCCCTGCCAAGCCATCCCTACCATGGGGGGAGCACAGCCAAGTGGGGCCAAGCCTTGTCTCAAAATCAGCTCAGCTGATCAAGGCAATGGAGAAGGAAAAAAAACAGTGGGAAACTGGGGATCCTCATCATTGAATGGAAAATCCCTCTCCAAGGACAGTGTCCAAAAACGCAGGTGATACTGGAGAGCACAAGGGCACCACATACATGGCAAAGGGACTCTGGTCCTCAGTTTGCAGAGATCCAGGCTCTGGGATAAGAGCAGGATGCTTTTCTTTAAAAAAAAAAAAATTTAAAAAGGGAAAAAAACCACAAAACAAAACAAAAACCTCCCCTGCCCTTTCATCTTCCCAAGGAAATGAGGTGCTTGTAGTGATACCCACATAAAAATCTCTTTTTCCAGAGCCCTCATGTCCCCTTTGCCTACATGAGCTGGAACGGGTCTCAAGGACAGCAACAGCCCTATGAAATGCATGGCCATGCCATCATTTTGAGATTTAAAATGTTAAGTGGGAAAAGCACAAACTTTGGTTTTTGCTACTATCAATGTTCGCTGTTTCAAACCCATTTTCACTTTTACTTCCCCTTCCTGTGTGGGGTCAGTCAGATTTCAGCACTTTTAGACCTCTGGTATCTTCTCTTCATAGGGATGTCCTACAGCACAGACCTCAGGACTCTTGGAGATGCTCTGCATGTTTCAGGGACTCAAGGGTGGGCCAGATTTTCTGCACCAGGCAGAAAATCAGGTACATTGAGAAATCTGTGCTTTTCATTTCCTCTGTGTACCCCAGGTTAGCAGGCTGGCAAACTCCCTTACTCCTTTGCAGGACTCTCCTTGGTGAGGCAGAAGAAAATCTTGGAGCGACTTCAAGAAAAGCACTAAAGGCTCCTCTAGGGATGCCAGAATGGGTACAGTCAAACCTCACGCTTGACTTCATCTTCAAGGTCCTCTTGCCATGGCAGTTCAGCAGGAGATAACAAGGAAAATCCTTCAGTAAATCCAGCAGGGAAAAAGATTTGGGGGGGGGAAAAACCTGTATCATCTCCTAGCTAACATCTTTTGTGTGGAGTCTATATGTGCACACATGTAGGTGTGCATGTATATATATATATATAGATATATATATATATGTATGTATGTATTTATGTATGTCATATTCCAGGCTGTTAGGCAGGTCAGATTAATTCATATGAGTAATTTGCACAGCTTTGCCTAACAGAAAATATTGTGCTTATGCACAAGCTTAAAAAAAATATATATACAGCTTTTGATTGGCAAAAATTAATCTTGGATGGGGACAATTTGCTGAAATATTCTGTAAACATCCCAGATGTATTTTTGCATTTGTTTGTTGTTTTGCAAGACCCTGACTATGGTCCTTTTGTGTTCAGAAGGTTCAGACTTCACAAATAGCATGGTTTAATGCACAATTGTTAATGCACTTATTCAGGATTTAAACCAGCACCAGAATCTGACCCACTGCATCTATATGCAAATACACTCTCAAAAGTACTGTGCAGAAAGTGACCTGCTTCCACTAATGCCCAGATAATGAGGAAATGAGGATTTATGCCACCAGAGACACTCCCCCCTTGGAGCACATCTTCTGAGACATTCAGTCGAGGAATTACTTCAGCACAGTCTCCAGAGGGAAGCCTGATCATTAAAAAATGGCAGTTCTTTTCCGTGTGATGAATGACAATTGAGCTGGAAGCTCAGCTTTCATCCAGGCTGAGGACTCATCCCACCAGAGCACTGATGTCCAGAGAAACAAACCCTTCCATTTAGGGTTTGGGCCAGGCTTCAAATGCGGGCACTGAGGGAGAGAGCTTGGTTTCCTGGGAGTCCCAGGCTCTGTTGCAGCACATCCTCAAAACCTTTCCACAAAGACATCCCATGGTTTATCTTCTTTGAGTGTCTTTTCACTGCTCCCAAAGCAGGCGTGTCCCAGGCTATCACAGGTCCTAGCAGTGTCAAATCCAAAACCACAAACCACTGTCCCTTTGCACCTGAGCCAAGACTCTTCCTGAAGGCAAACACTGGGGTTCAGGGTGTCCTGCTCAAAATCTGTATGTTCCCCACACCAGGCCTGACGTATCCAGAAGGGCAGTGGTTTGATATAGATCCCAGCTAGGAAACACAATCATTCCCCAAACCCAGATTTCCTGGGAGATGAGGACAAGTTTATCCTTCACAAGGGAAGAAGCTGGAGCACTGTTGTGTTCATGTTTCCTTCCAGTGGCAGAGCTGGGTCTTCTACAACTGATGAGTTGGAAACCAGGGTGGGACACGAGTCACCCAGTGAAAGACATCTGGGCTGATGTTGTCTTTCTGAACACCTCACGTGGGACTCCCGCTAGACACAACAGGAAAATCAGATCCCTGCAAAAATGCCCCCACTTTCTTCTGCTTTGGTGCCTATTTTAGACGAGAAGAGTCACACTTTGGGATGGACTTCCACATAAAAAGGGCTGAGGACACCCACTCCAATGCAGAGCTTGTACCTACCCCAGAGGTGACTATGTCTGCACATCCCACCTCAGGCTCTGAGCTCTGGAGGTCCTTGTCCCATTTTGGAGGCCTGTCTAAATTCCCCACCAAATCCAAGAACCAGCTGATTCTCTTCTTGTGTTTCACCCCAGCTGGGGCCCACCAGACTTGCTTTTTGTCCCAGCAGTTCCTCTTCATGACCCTGCACAATGAACAGTGCTGAGCTGCCACCAGAGACTCCAAATGCTGAGATGTCATAACCAGCCTTGTCTCACATCCTAGGCAGGACCATTCCGTCTACCCAAAGAGTAAGACACATAAAAGTGGGAGGAAAGGGGGAAATCCAGATGTAGTAATTCTGGAATGCCTGCAAAAAAAAAAAACAAACCCTGAAACCAATGTAACTGGATTATTTAAGGCATTCTTAAACCACTGTATTTCTGCTTTCCTTCCATTGCAGCTGGAGGTGCCGGATCCCATCACGTTTGACAGCATGCAGAGCAAGGTCTGCACTGTCCCAGGAAATTTCTTTATTGTCAATACATTGCAGACCCCCTTGGAGATTCCTGGGGTGATTAACTCAGCCAAGGAGTGATATATTGAAGAGTTCTACATTTTTAATTGCAGGTCAGCAAGAAGAAAGGAAAAAACAGCCTGCAGCCACTGAAGCTCTCAGTCACTTTGAAATGGAAAGTTTCCCCCTTTGCACAATCTCCCAAGTATGGCATGTGGCCTAATTCTATAATTACAAAATAGATCCGAATTGCTTCAAAGGAGCTGTTGTGTTCCAGCAGGTACATAATAAGTTTATAGTATCAGCTAATTGCACTGTTACATAAAGGTTCAGAATGACTTTTGAAACCAACAGACAGACCCTCAAGGTATCAAACATATATTGTTTTGTTTGGGCAACTTTTTATTAATACCTCATTATGAAGGCAACCTGGGCTTTCTCCATCTTTTCCAGAGAGGATATAAATGTTCATGCTGTGCAGAAAGTGCTGGGCTTGATACTGAGCTGGTGCATATCATCTCCACTGACCTCAGTGGGTCATTTTAGACACCAGCAAAATCCTAATAACACATGTAAGTCAATGGCTCAGAGCTCATGGCAAGTAGAGCTGTGGGGACACCATCAAATGGGAAACACAATGGTTTAAGCAGCTACTGCCAACTGTTGTCCATCCTGTATCAGGCTGGTTTGAGCTCACATGTTCAGCCTTGCTGGTGGGAATGATGTAGGAGCACACAGCTGGAGGGGACATTGGGTCTGTCACAGCAGTTCAGTCACACCCAGTTGTGACTTTACACCCCCTCACCCAAAAAACATGGAAATAAAGGTGGGGTTTGCCACAAAGAGCCTCCTGCTGTTAACCTCTCTCATGGATGAGACTCTTGAGAGCTCTGTGTCTCACAGTTATGAAAAAAAGAGGTTTTTATAAAGAGCATCAGTGCCAGGGTCACTCAAAACATGGGCACAAGTTCATCATGCAGCCTCAAGGGTAAATGACCAGAATGCAGCAGAATCAGTGAATGCAGAAGGCCCTGGGAAGATTCATAGTACTAGATGGGAGGAGGGACAGCTTCCCAAACAATTTCCTGCCTGGCTATCCACATGTAGAAAGTTCCCTATCCAGCAGTGCCTCGGCATTACATTCAAAGGAACTAGAATTCCTTCCCAAGCCTTAGTTCCCTTCCTGTCCTGTGACATCCAGCATCCAACCCCATTAGTCCCCATCTCTTAACACCTCACAGGGCACTTGCCTGCTATAACTACTGCCTGTCCTGGCAGTAAAGGAAGGTGCAATCAGGAATCACCCCATTCAACTCCTCAAAGCTGCTGTGATGTGAAGCCAGCACAATGGGGGGACCCTCTGATCCAGAGCACACATTTGCACTTTGTTGTCAGCTATTCACCCTTCGAGGGCAGCTGGGATTCCCCAGCTGCAGTGGGACTTCTGTGGAGCTATAACTTTGTAAACTCAGCTCAGCCTTTCAGGAAGAGATTTCTAATTTTATCCAGGCCATTCATCCACCCTTAATTTGAAAAAAAAAAAAAGAAAAAGAAGCTGTTGCAGGGTTATTATTAACTATTGGCCAAGACAGAATGAACTCCAGGCTTGGCTGACTCCCTCTTTGGTAGAGAACAAGTGCACAGACAACAGACACATTACTGATTTGCTTCCCAAGCGTTTCTGCTCCTGAGTGAGGATGTCTGAAAGCCAAAGCAGAAGGAGAACCTTTATTTCACAGGTGTAGCTGCATTGTCCAGGCTCCACCTCAGCCAACTGGGCTTGGAGATTTTGGCCAGCCTGCAGTGCTCAGCCTTTCTTCCCTTCCACACGCTCAAAATGCCCTTGCCCTGCAAAAATGAGTGGGAAAGGTCCCCACTGGCCTCAGTCAGGCTCTGCAATCAGATCTCAGACACAGGGAGGAGTGTTTTTCACTATCAACTTGTCAGGTTCATGTGTCCCCACTCCCCCTGAACACTCACTGAGAGCACAGCTCCTTGCAGTACAGCAGGACGTACTCAAACCACTCCATCCAGCACAAGAGGTAGCCCTGGGCCTTGGTACGAGGCCAAGGAAGCAATGATTTAGTCTTTCCCAGCACTGCTTGCCAGCACAGAGATATAAAATTCCCTAAGCTGGATACCTAGAGCCAGTCAGGGGAGGATCTCCAGCCATACCCTCATATCCAGCTATGCCATTATTCAGTCTGCCTGCAGCATGTTGGCAAGAGGTGATTAATCACAAGTGTTCAGCCACGAGAAGTCTTTTTAATAAAACAGCTAAGGTAACAAATAATAGCAGAAAGAAAAGTCAAGAAATCCACATCCTTATTAGCTCGGGTAGTAGCCCAAGGATTCAAGAAAACCCAAATGATCTTAACCACAAAATATTGCAAAGGTTGTTACTTTTTCCCTAAAGTCTCCTAAAAACCCCGGTTATTCTTATGCCCGTTGTTGTAGGATCTGCCACATGCTTCATACATTTGAATTTGATGGGATAGAAGTTTAATCTATATTGAGCTTTTAGAATATAATGAATACTCCAAGAGAGAGAGCCTACAATTTAACATTTAAAATGCACTGATCCAAGGTCACAACAGTTTATCTTGGAGAAATTAATGCAGAGCTCCCTCGATTTTATGTATTTTTGTAATTCAGGTTGCCCTCAACTGACCATCATACTTTAGGAAATGTGTATCTATTTATTGCAAACATAAAACCCAATATAATTACAATTATAAATTATTCTTTCCATACAGCTGCAAGAGTTTGTCTGTGACCAAGTTTTTTTGACAGCGTTACTTTTCCCCAAATTCACCCTGGAAAAATGTTCTTGCTAATATATCAGGTATCCCATTGCTCCACCTGCTCTTGCTTGCTTCAAGAGAGGACCCAGACAGCACCCAAGCAGCCCCTCACCACAAAAATAAATCAATTTGCACCCAATATCTACCCAAGAACCTCGTGCCAGAGCTTCCTACCAACAAATGAGGGGGAAGACAAATCAGAGAAGTCCACCCTGGATATGCGAGTATGCAGAGCTGTGGGGCCTGGGGACTTCCATGGTAACTCTGTGTATAAACAGGACCAAACAGCTTGAAGTAGCTGCTTTCCTTGCAAGGCCGATGAACAAAGTATCTCTGTAGCTTGGCCAACACAGCAAGCTCCAGCCAAATGTAAATAGCCTGCGGGGCTTTTTGGCACTTTGCACTCTATTTTGCATACAGCTGGTAATGTTTTAAAGGCCAGGCCCAGCCAAGGGTAATGCTTCCAAGAACAGAGCAGGAAACACTTTGTGTACAGAAAAGAGTCCCAGGAGAAATCAGTGAAATCTTAAGGCCTTTTGTGTTTCTTTCTCCCCCCACCAAATCAATCAAATCATTTTTATGTTAAAAATTTCCAGAGCTCCAGGTAGATGCGGCCGCCTCGCTCGGTGCTCTGGGTGCCCAGTGGGAAGGGGAGTATCTTGGCTCCTGCAGGCACACAAACACTTGCTGCATGTAGACAAGTCCTGCTGGGCACATCCACGACGCCTTTCAGGGCAGAATTCCTGGAGCTGGCTGGCGGGAGTGCCAAGCATGAGAGACAGCATCAAGGGAGGAGGAAGTTTGTACCAAAGCATCTGGTGACACTCCTTGAGTCTTCCACAGTAACAACACCAAGGAAATACCACAATATTTCCAGTTATCTGGATGTCACTCAGCATTTTGGTAAAAATTAGCAGGACCTAGGGCTTAGGATGAGTTGATGTGATAGAGTGAGGCAGTGACTACTAAAATGCTACTAAATTCCTGCTCTCCAGGGGCTTATCCCTGCAGGTGGGATGGGATTTCCCTCTTGATAGAACGCTGAGGAACCGGGGTTCCACTATTTTGTCTTATCACCTTAACACCCACTATGTAGGGCATGAAAAAGACAAACCTGGCTCTCCTGCAGCCTCTCCCCTGCTCCTGTGTGCAGAAGGCTGGGGAGGGGATGCAGATGAATTGGGCAGAGCAGAACCACACTGAGCATGCAAGGCTGAAACAGGCAGACATGAGGATTAATATTGCAGCAGAAATTTTGTTATCATGTGTTTAAAATCACACCGTACCAGCACACACATTTTGCCCACCTGGCCCTCTCCTTTCAACCTCGTGTGTGAACACATTTGTACATCAGAACCATCGTGTCCTAGAGGGAGTCTGTCCTTCTGTTAGCTGTCCCAGTCACTTGATTATTCAGGGCTGAGAGATGAGTGCTGGCTGACTTAGCAGAAGCCGTCAAAGCTGGCAGCAAAAGGGAATATATGTCAATAACTCAGAAAAGGGAAGAAGAGACAACTTGGAGAGGAGTCATGGCTACACCCACATGAAGTGAAATCGAAAGCCCTGTTTATCATAATTTAGTGTCCTTTACTTTGCATCTTACAGATGTCTGTCTTTCCACAGGTAATTCATATGTGCAAAGCCAAATCACTGCCCTGCAGACAGGGCTGGAGCACAAAGGAAGGGTCACGCCGCGGAGGGACCCTGGGGGACAGATGGGGGACTGTGTGCTGCTGTCAGATGGCACAAAGGGCTGCGCTTTCATGTCTTTGTGTTGCGGCTGCACATGGTGGGCCAGCCAGGGAACAGAGCAATGGGGGGGAAACAGAGTTGGGATCTATAATGAAAACCATGCATTTGACCCCTCTGGCTGGGGACACAGCCGAAATCTCATTGTTGGCTTTACACTGACAGAATAGTGTCCTCTCCCCTCAGTGCTTAGTCCCTTTCCCTCTGACCGGATTTGACATGTGGGTATTGGAACTTCCATGGGATGCAGAAACTCTGGTGCTGCCAGATTTCAAGGAACCAAACTCTCCTTGGTCATGGGGACACGATGATACACAAATATTCAGCCAATCCCTTCCTTCCAGAGCAGGTACCCATGGGCTGCACCAGTTATGCTCCAAGATCTCAGCAGGCTGCTGAGCAGGTCCTATCCCAAACTGCTGAGAGAGGTTGGGCTCAGCCCCGGGCAAGGGCCTGCTGTGCCATTTGGCTTGAACCTATAGGAAGCCAACATAAAGCTCAGTTGTCCCTCACCGATGCCAGAAGAACTTTTGCCTGGATGTCTCCAAGGAGCTCCAGTGATTCCCAGGGTGAGCTGCAATATCAGAATTTATCCCTTTGCTGGTCTCAGGGAATGGAGGTGGGGTGGCCTTGCAAGACAAGCAAGCACAAACAGCTAAAAAAGCAAGATAAATATGGGACATAAATATGTGATGGTATAGGAGGCGGTACCATAAACTTGTTTTATTGCCACTTGTCTGCAAAGGCCAGCATAACTCACTCCCTTTGCCTCGCAGTCATTCGTGAGTAATGAGATGGCCCAAACACACGCCAAGAAAAACCTCCTCACACCCCACACCTGGGTAAGGAATAAAGGAATGGGGATTTTTAATAATGATCACTGCCCTGCTCTCCATATCGTGCATACCTGATGTTGTTTGTACTGATTACCAGTACAGTCTAATTATTCATGGCAGCTCCTCTCCAGCTGCCCTCTGACTAAGCCCCTATCTCAGGAGTTCTTCAGGGGTGATACAAGTACATCAGAGCCCAGATTCTGCAGTCAGAGGATCACAGTGTCTCATAAACAGCTCCCAGCCAGTGCAGCCCATACTGTGGGCTGAGCAGGTTTGTGCAAAGGCAGCACATTGCACAGTGCCAATTCCTTCCTGGGGCTGAATTAGCCCATCCTGCCTCTCCTTTGGCTTGTTTTGGCTCACCACAAGCCATACAGGAGTACTCACAGGGCCAGGCTGTGCCCAGAGGTGCTGACAAGGGCTTGACCTGTGCCTCCAGCAGGAGCAGGGAATCTGCCTCGTGGTTTTAAAGAATTGTAAACACTGTGCTAGTCATACTGGCAGATGAGAAATTAATATTTACTCCCATTTAGCTGAAAATCATCTTTTTCCTACCTGCCCCAGGGGACTGTGAATACAGGTGGTGTTCTCCTCCCTCCCTGCCCTGGCCAGCCACATCCCCACAGCCTGCTCCAGCCTCTGCAAAAGCCAACATCCACTAGGAAATGTGACAGGCATGTGTGGGATTGACTGTGCCAGAGCCAGAGAGGACAGAGATGGGTCAGGCTCGTGGCTATGCAAAGCCACAAAGAGGTTCCTGGTGCCTGTGCTGGGGCTGCACTCCCCAGCCCATCACTCTGGCACATGGATGTGTGGGCATGCCAGAGCCCACATCCACACAGCCTCTGGCTCCCAAGGGTTCAGAGACGGGATGGCTCTGCCCTGTGCTCACAGCCCGAGCCTTGACAAGCAGGAGGAGGAGTCAGAGTCACTCACCCTCTGCCAAAGGGCAAAGCAAGAACAAGACAGTGGAACAGGAAACAGGTCAGCAAAGACAGCAGAGTTTTTTTCCAGAGCACACGAGGGAAAACTGCTGTAACGCCATGCACAGGACATCGATGGGCAGAAGGATGTGCTGGATGAGGCACAGGCAGAGAGCTGGTCCCCAGCACTAATCCTCTTTCCTCCTGTTACAGTCCAGCACTTCTGAGCCATCATGGTCCCAGGGACAAGGGAAAGCAGACAGTTCTTGCTGCCATCCCACTCGTGGCTGAAAGCAGCAATTCCCCAGCTTACTCAGGCTGCATCACCTGCTCCATCTGGGCTGAGAGCTGGAAGCTGTAAATCAAGGTGTCCAGTGGAGGTTGTAAGGGGATAAAGCATCCTCAGTAAAATTTCTCTGACAAGTAGTCACAGCTGAGATATCACTTGATGAATGGGTGCAGAATTCCCAATGCAAGGTGATGGATTCTCTGTGGCTGTGAGCAGGCTGAGCTCTGTTGAGGCTGACAGGGCTTTAGGACATCTGTCACTCTAGCAGGTACATGTGAGGATGCACCCAGTCGCACACCCCTGGGATGTGCCCCTACACCCCTCAGCAGGAGCAGCACAGGTAGCTTTTCTCTTCCAGTCACTTCCAGCTAGGGAGGGCTGACTTTGTCATTAAGCCACCACACATAGAAGCATTAGTATTACTCCTATCTGGAGTACTTTTCTCTGCTCTGCTTCATGGTCCATGTAGATAAAAAAGGAATAGGTAATTGCCTCATCTATCAAGGGTGGTTTCTCCAGAGCAGAGCCTACAAGCAGTGACAATCAAAATGGGCACCTCAAAGTGGTTTGATCTCTCTAGATTGGTTTATAACAGATTGAAATAGTGCTAAAAAGTGGAGATACATGGACCATGACACCCACACCAGGACATGGGGCTCACACTTTAGCAGATTATGTCCCTAGAACTGGAGCCAACACCACAGCTGAGCTCTGCCGTGATAGGAAGGTTCCCAGGGGCGAGCCCAAGAGATACAGGAGGAAGTTCATGTCCTGATAAAAGCCAAGCACCCCAAAGGTTATTTTCAGGATAGTGGGAATGTCTTCAGTCTCATGGAACAATCTCCAGCCAAATCAGGATGTGCAGCCACCCTGCAATAAATCCTCATCCCCATTTATGACATGATTATAAATGTTATAGCAGGAACTGTAACAGAGAAAATAGTCCCAGATATGGCTTGGAAAAACATAATCAGGGCAAGGCTTTCCATTTCTCTTTGCTTTCCTGGAGATACCAGGAAATTCAACAGATGTGGTACATCTCTGAGATATTCTGATACTCAGCCTGCTGAGCAAGATCCCTAAAAACTATTTGGGCTGTACAGAAGTGAGGTTGTCATAGGCATCTTCCCAGAACTAAAGAATTGCATTTCAACTTCAAAACCACTTATAGTATCTCAAAAATAAAATACAGGTGCCTAAATTCACTCAGCTGGAGCACATATTGGGTGGTGTTTACTTTGTTTGTTTGCTTTCTACCTTCAAATTTTCTCTCTGCCAGCTTCATGTGGCTCAATGTCCTGACTCTTAATCCTCCATCTGTAGGGATGTGTAGGTGACACTGCCTGGACAGAGAGGTCCCACTAAGAGCCAGCTCTCACCTAGAGAACAGTATCATGACCCTGATCTACTCATGACACCGATATGCCCACACTGGTCTTATCAGACCCAAAACAGAATTGCCTCGTATGTTGGGGAAGAAGATTCCTGAGGGGTGAGGCCCATTTTTCAGCTCAAGACTACAGTGCTCAGCAGATGTGCTTAATGGAAGAGGAATTTAGGCAAAAACACTTGCTTCTCAACAAAAAAGCAGTATGTTTAAACCTCATTTATGCTTGGGAAAGGTCCAGTGTCAATTTTTGACTGGCTGTGGGTGATGCATAACTCAAGCACGCTGGAAAACCAGTCTGGTTCGCACCAAGGGACAAAAAAGTGCATTACAACTGAGGCCTTTCCATCCATATCTCCTTTCTGCCAGGCCCAGCCACAGAAACTTGTTCAGCTGAGAAGGGGAGTGACAGAGCAGCTCTGATGAGTGTCTGGCATCCAGTCAGGGTGAACAGGGTGAACTACAGGAGCCAGGGTGAACTACAGCGTGCTATGGTGATGCTCTAGATACAACCTGCACTTGGCAAAAGTCTGCGATAAAAACCACTGAAAGACAATCCCTCTCATTTCAGGGAGACTCTTCTCAAAGAAAGCAAAAAAAATATTAAGATCCAGAGATGAAGGAAGGAATACACATGCTAAGATGACACTTGGATCAGGTCCTATTTTAGGTTCTATTAGCTGGAGCAGAGATCCAGGCTGTGTTGTGGGATGTCCAGACCTCCAGGTGAGGGACCTCTGGAGAGCCTGGAAGTCACTGTTTGAGTGCCATGAGCTGCTAAGCAGCATCTGGGAGCTACAAAAACTTACAAAGCCCCCTAAACTCTCTTCTTTCTTCCTTTTCTGGATCAGGAGAAACTTTTTGGAGGACTGAACTGACCTTGTACTTCCCTCCCTTATCCTTCCACTCTCACTGTGCCCTGCCCTGGGTTTGGTACCAATCTACAGTGACAGCACATCATTTAAGTGAGGGGAAGGGTGACATTTCCTAAGCACTGGGACTTTCTGAGGTTTGATAGAGATGACAAACTTCATCAGGATGAAGAGCTGAGCTTTCTCGTGCACGACCCTAGACAGGGACCACAAGAGACTCACATCCTTGGCAGAGGGGACATCAAGGTGAAATGGTTAGCTGGCACCAAGTCCTCAAATAGTCCCCACTGGTGTGACAACCACCTCCTTGGGGAACACCAGGGTCTGCTGAGGAAGCTGAGATGTATGAACATCTAAAACAGGGGTCATCTCAGGTGCTCAGGAGGATCCCAGCTGTGCTTCCTCGCAGGTGATGCTCGAGAATGACATCCTTCTGACAGACACTGAGTTGGACCTGTAATCCAAAATCTGTCACTGCTACAGAAACTGCCACACAGGAAAAAAACCTCATGTGGCTGTTACCCTTAAGCACTTTGGCTTTATCTTCACAGTAAGTTGCCCTCCTGCTCATACAGATTAGATTAACACTGACAAGGAACATGATGGAGTCTAACCATGTCAGACAGCTGGAGAGCTGCTCTGATGATGTTAAAACCAAGCAGTACATTTTTGGAGGGGGGATTGGTTTAATGTGGAGAACAGGACCTACCCAAGACAAGGGCAATAAGGGCTACCTGATAGTTTCCAGGCATCTTTGCCTATATCTGTATTTTCCCCATGCATTTATATGCCCTTGAAATCTGCAGCCGAAGTGAGAAATTCCTAGAAATGCCCCTTACTTTTTAAGAGCCTCTATCTCCAGGGACACATCATCAACTGGAGTACATGGAGCTACACTTAGATACTCTCAACAATGAGGGTGATGAGGCCCTGGCACAGGTTGCCCAGAGATCCTGTGGCTGCCACATCCCTGGAAGTGTGCAAGGACAGTTGGATGGGGCTTGGAGCAGCCTGGGATAGTGGAAGGTGTCCCTGCCCATGGCAGGGGGTGGAATGAGATGGTCTGCAAGGTCTCTTCCCACCCAAACCATTCTATGATTCTGTGATTCCATTGCAGATGCAGCTTGGAGTCTTTGCAACGGCAGAGGTTGGTGTGGAACATTTACATCATGCAGACTGGATGCCAAAGAGGGAGAGTAATTATTCCTGTGGGGCATTAAAAGTGTCCTGGGCTCCTTGATGGGATCTGTCTCTCCTACATTAGGTCAAAACCCCTCATGAATTTAAACAGTTGCTGTTTTCAGAAGAGGTGACTGCAGTAACCAGCCTCACAGATGCAGCTGCCACTTCCCAGCTGGTGGGAGACGTTATCAGAGATGGTCATCTTTCAGAGTCCAGGGATTTGTCTGAACCAACATCTGAAAATCTTTCAGTGCTTTCCTTGGACTTTGGCCACTACAGGCAAGATCCAGGTTGGCAGTACTGCACTGCATTTTGTATTGTTTTGATGGCTGGCTACAGTCTGCTTTGAATAAGCGTCCATGAAAGATGCAGCCCTGATCATATGTTGGAGTAATTTTGGTGCTGGCCAGGGGAAGGAGGATTAGAATTGGCCTTGGAAGTGCTACTTTTTTATCCCTCTTACTCTTCTTGTGCCGAGTGGCCTTGGTAAACTCACCTAACACTTCTGCCCCATGTCATTCAGAAGAGGAACATTGCCCTACTCCATCTTTACAAGATGTGTACTCTTTCAGTGTTAGGCTTTATTATTAATATTCTTCCTGTTTTCAGGTAAAATACTAACAGGTTACATCTTGGGGGAAAATGTGTGAGGATCCTCTTCTCCTTGGGTTTATAACCTCTTGCATACTCAAGGATTGGTGTAATTTAAATAAAAAAGGGGGTTGGAGGAGAATTCCAGCCTAATTACACATTACAATGGCGTTGTGCTGCTTCTGGGAGACCAGCCAGGCATCTGGAAAGAGGTTCAGCTCCCAGCAGGGGTGAACTGACAGGACAAAGGAGAGAAGGCTGGAGAGTAATCGGACACAAAATACAACCAGAGGAGGGTGGCCCAGCTTCAGCCAGGAACTGGCAATATTGCCCTCACCAGGCAGCGTGGACACAGCAGGCACGTGGCCAACCTCAGAGGTAAATCTGGGTCACAGTGGTTTGAATTCAGGTGCCCTGGGCTGCCCCTTCACCTTGCTGAAAGCCTGGCACCTGGAGCACACTCAAGTCACAGCTGAGCCTCTCACTTGCCGTGGGCCACCTTGGAGGTTGTTTCAGTCATCCCAACACAGCTCCTAAGAGCTCTACTCCCTTTGGAACACTTCAGAGGTTGTTTCAAACAGTTATCCCCACACAGTGCCAAAGAGTTTTGCTCCCTCTGGAACGCCTTGGAGGACCTTTCAAAGTACCCTCCTAACACAGTGCCCAAGACCTCTGGCTGCTCTCTCATCAATGCAGCAGCTCTGCACGTTCTGTCAGAACATCATCCACTTCCAAGATGTTGTTAAAATTATCTCCCAGCTTACCCCTCTTGAGCAAATTCCCAGAGCAGGGTAGGACTACAGGACCACCTTCCCCACACTTTCCCTACATCTATGAGCTTTCCCTGGCCAAGGCCAGCAGCTGAGGGTGGTTAGTAGACACTGAACTCGTGTCCCTTGCAGACAAGTGTTGGTCTGGACTTTCTCAGCATACAAAACCAGAAGAGGGTGCCCTGGCAGCTGCGTTTGAAAGCTCTGGTCAAGTGACTGTGAAGGGCCAGATGGACTCCAGCCCTGAAGACTTGAGTGCCCTATTTAGTGGGGATGCAGTGAGTTTTTGTGTGTAGGCTGTTTCACTGCTCTCCAGCCCTGGTTTGGAGGACTCCATCCAGGCTGGATCTCCAGATCGGTTCAGCTCTGCCAACGGACTTAAGGAACAAGTCTGGGGAGCTGAACAGTGAGGAGCCAACCCATTTCACCAGCCCTTCAGATGGTAACAACCCTTTCCAGCCCACAAGCCCACGAGCAGAAGAGGGGAAAGACTCCAGATTTCATTCTTAATCCTGAAAGTTATTCATCCTACCCCCTTTCCCCAGCATTAGGAAGGACAACACTCCCTTATATGGTGAAGAAGAAGTGGGGAATATGCGCAGTACGTTCTCACATCTGTGCTCAGCTGAGCCTGGCAGCGCGTCCTTGGGAATGCAGAGGTCGGAACCGCCAAGAGCTGAGGAGCAAAATGCCTCCACCCTGCTGTGAACAGATTCGGGTGGAAACACGGCAAAATGGGTCACACTAAGCAATGCTTCTCCATGGGTCTGTGGTATCTGCTCTGGGATGTTTTCCCATGCAAGTCTGCAGCCCAGTAGGAAAAGGCAACTTGCAAATGTGAAAACAACAGTAAGAAAACACTGCAGGGCCAACTCCTGGAGAAGCCACTAAAATGGGGCATGTAGATCCCCAAAGGACCCAGAAGGAAACTGATCCTTACTAAAACAAATAGGTGCAGGTTCCCCTGACGAAATCCTTCAACATCTTCTGGTCTGACAGGAAGGTCAAGGTTTGAAATTGTGGAGGCTCAGGAGGAAGAAAGAGGCTTCAGACAAGTTCTCCATGGAAAAATGGACAAGACCATTGGAGAGATCCTTCCAACAGATAGCATTAGGAATATAAAGAGGGAGATGTTGCCACATTTCTCTGCTGATAGAGGATTTTAGAGTTTTAAATACCAATACCTCATGCACAAGAAACATCTGAAGGGTTGCCCAGGCAGCTTTTGCCTAATTATTGACAAAGCTCTTCACCACATTAATTACTCACACACAGGTGTCCAACCTTCCTTCAGAAAGGATCAGCTATTTCACTAGATGGGTTTAAGTTTTGCAGGACCCTTGTATGCACATTAAAGAGACCTAAGCATGTTTCTAAGTGCAGTGCATGAGTTTGAGAGCCCTCTGGGTTAATAAAAAGCCAGCTTGTGGTCCTGATTACATGGCACTTATGCCATCCATAAAGTGGAACCCAGAGCAGTGTGGCCACATCCAAACCAGATTCAAGCGATGCCTTGGGTCATTCTATCCCAGGACAGAGCAGTGCCAGGTGTGTGCTGCTGATGGAAATGAGCCTGGCTGTCACCTGCTGGTCTCAAGAAAGGCCCTTTCCAGGATGCCATATCCTGCTCTGCCCTCCTACTATCTTGGCCTTGGCTCTGCAGCCAGAATCCCTCAAGGTAATGGTGCAGAAAGGAGGCCTTTAGGCACCAGGACAGCAAGGTGGGCTCAAAGATACCTGGGTTTTCCTTCCTGCCTCCCACATCCTGTCCTACCAGAGGATGTCCCAGGCCCAAGGACCAGGATGAGATCAGAAGTTAGCAGAGTTTTTCTGGGCTTGGAGAGGAGAAAGACAAAACCTCATCTTGACTGCCCCAAATTTCTTTCTTCTGATGAACATTTGATTCAACCTGGAATGGGACAGCAGAGAGGAATTTCTGTTTAAGCCACTTGGAGCTGGCTGAAAGGGACACACGCATTTTCAGAACCCAGCAACGCTGCCCATAAGCTCCCTCAGCACCTCTCCCCCAAGGATCTATGGATGCTCTGGAAATCGGAGCCTTCCTGTATCAAGCTCCATATTTGCAAAACTAAACCGAGGCACTCTGATTTTCAAAGGTGCCAAGCACTTTTAGTTTCTTTTTCTCCTAATGGCCTTTGCTGCTTTTTTAAAAGTAGAACACTTGAAAAAACCCTGTAACATGTCACTAGTGTTGGGGAACATCCTGTTCCAGAATACAACTTTACACATCAGAAAATGGTCTGATTTGCAGGAAAGACCTTTCCTCCCATAGAGCAGTTGTTGAAAGACAGGCATCTTAAAAGTAGCTAGATTCAACAGCCTTTAAAAAAAAACTAATACCAGGCAGTAACCCATCCAATGTCACCCAGCACAAAAACCCACAACCTCCACATCCTGGAGACTGTGCAGCCCCAGGAAAACCTAAAGCCCTACTGTTGTGATGAAAAATACCCCAGCACTCTGATTTTGCCCTGCAGGTTGTATGAAGAGACGTGTCTGGCAGCACGCTCTGTGCCTTCTCCAGGTCAGCCCTGCTCTGGCTGTAAATGCTTTGTCCCTTTCTGCCAGCTCTGTAGCAAAAACATCCCTATCCAAACATCTGGATGGAAAACTGCTTTCCCTGTGTTTGAACTGAAGTGATAGGACAAGGGTGCAGAGGAAAAGTTGGGTGCTGGCTAATTAAGCTTTATTTACAAGCAGGTAATTAGGTGTAGCTGCAGTAGTGATAGCTGCAATGAGAGATGTGTTCCTATTGCATGGATGACCCTTAACTCTGTGGCTCTCTAGGAACAGCCTGTCTGGAGACAGCCTTGAAGGGTGATGGAGGAGGAAAAGCAGACTCCAAGTCCCAGGAGTGAGCCAGCACAGGAAGGGAATTCCAAGACTGCCTGTATTTTACCACTGTTGTACAGCCTGGGCTTTCAGGCTGTTGTTCAGGCTCCAGGTATGGAGTTCTTGGATAGAGCAGTGAATAAAAAATTCCTTTCACTGCCAGTGTCATGATGTGGGTGTGCACTGCAGGTCAGCCTGGGGGTCAGGGGTCCTGTATTCTCCATCTCTAGAGCATGGCTGGGATACAGCCACCAGCAGGTAAAACCTTCTCAGGAAAAGAACACTGGGGAGGAAATAGCCTGGTTTAAATGGATTCAGACAGGTTCCCCAACCTCTGGCAGTTTTCTTACCAGTTCTGCCTCCTCCTTGGTGGGGGGATGTCAGATGTGTGATGTGCTCACCCTCTGTGATGTGCTCACAAAATCCATTCCCTCTCCCTTCGCAGGCTCCCAACTCTTGTTTTTAAACCAAATTTCCCCTGGATCCATCAGTTCTGTTACAGTCAGAGAGGATCCCAGCAATGATGCCTTGACATGTCTGCTTCTCACAGTGAGTAATCAAAACCAATGACATATCTCAGTGCTAAGATCCTCTGAGACATCCTCTGAAAATCCACCAGATCCTGAAGTGGAACAATCCCTGTCTCATGCACATAAATATGATTTAATTTGCTCTGTGTGAGGCTCTGGGAATGCTGCAAGGATGAAGCTCCCCTCATCCGAGTGCCTTGTAAACACATATAGAGACCAATTCCCTGCTCTAAGGACCTTCAACCAACCTTCCACGTCTGATGGGGTGAAGGCGAGAGAAAATCCTGCTGAAGAAATGCTCCCCAAAAGTGAGGTGGAAGCGCCCTCTTGTGTCCTCGGAGGAGGCCGTGTGGGATGGTTATCCAAAAATAGGTGGGTGCACGCTCTCTGCAGATCGTTTTGCAGAAGTAGGAAACACCTTGGCTACCTAAAGGATAGAAGGTAGAGGACAAGGAGTGCTCACAGCGTGACACCGAAGCTCCATCTCTTACTGTAAATGCAGTGGGAAAGACCGTGCAGAGGTAGAATGGAAATGGATTCTATCACAGCATCGAGATACGCAGCACGGAGCCCACCACACTCAGGCAGAGAACTGTGGGCAGGAAAGTGCCAGATGGGGGACAGCAGTGAGGGGGTTTGAGGAAATAAACTGCACAGAAAGTTAAAATAAACTGCAATTATATTTTAAGTGTATTTTTGCCTTCTAAATCCTATCCAGAGTGGGATGTGGTTAGGAGACTGGCTTAGGACATCTTCTAAGGAAGATTTTATGCTCTGAACAAACTAAACGGCTCTAGTTCCTCCCACTCCCCACTCTCTGCTTGGCATAGTGCTCCTTCAAGCACAGGGACAGCAGGGAAGTGTGCAGCACTGATGGCCTCTAGCCATGGAAACAGGCTCTGACCAAGGCTCTGCCTTGTCCCTGGACACGTTTGCAAGCAGGACCCTCGAGCATCAACAGAGGAGCCTTGGGCTCTGCCCCCTTTTCTCACTCAGCTGAGATGCATCAGGGAGAGCAGGTGGATGCAGGGCTCCACGAAAAGGCAGAAGCAAACTCTGGGCAGGTGGTTCAGGACAACCCCCATAGTAAAAAATCTATTTGGAAAAGACCTGTCCGGAAACAACACTTGAGAGTGTCAATCCCAACGTGACATTTTCCATTGTCTGCCTTCTTTAAATGGACAAACTTCCCAAATGCTCTTTGGGGTACTCTTGGCTAATTCAGAATAGACCCTCTGAAGCCAGGGGAGCAGTGAACAGCAGCCCTTTGAGGTGGAAAAACTGCAACAACCCAATATTGATCATGGAAAACGTGCAAATCTCATGCCAAACACCCTGTTTAGAGTATATGCCTCTGCAGACGTGAAAACAAGACAGAGAACAGGGCTGTAAACAGAGAAACAAAGCTCAGAAATGCAGAGGTCACAAGCAAGGAGAGGGGAGAATGAATCAGGGCTTTGAGCCTCTGCAGTTGGGGGTTTATGCACAGCATCCGTCCACAGGTAACCCTGAGCGTGGTGTGCCGACAGCAGAAGTTTCTGGTTGAGCAGAAAGCAAAGCCAACCTTCCCCCTGCCATGTGTGCTCCAGGCTCGCTGACTCCTCTCCAGCAACAGCCCACAGATCCCAGAGGGTTTTGACTTGTCAGAGGCACGACAAGCTCCTGAGGGCACACGCTGCACACACCTGCAGACACACTCCTCCCTATGTCCCCACATGGCTGCAGACAGACACCCTCTCCCCTGGTGGGAGCATCCCCGGGGCTCCGTGTGTTTGGCAGATGCAGGGAACCCCCCCCAGGCAGCCCCCGAATCCCTAAATGCACCATTTCCTGTGGCCAGAGAGCACTTTCTGTATTTTGGGTAAGTGGTGGCACCACAGGCTGGGTGGTTTCAGGCTTCACAAATCTATTTACAGAAGAAATGAAGAGCTGGAAGCAATCTCTTATTTTTACCTTTTCTGCCTTCTAGACACTCACAGAAGCACGCCACTAATAACAATAATAATAATGCTGAATAAATCTCATTCAGAGCCTACTTTGGAATGCAAATACTCCCTCCTCATTTGCATCTTTCCAAAGATGCATGCAGATATGAAACCAGATCTATTCCTTAACAGTTGCATAAGGTTGGCATGTGAAGACCTTCAAGATAATTACATGGGATTCGGGAATACAGCTCCTCAGTGAGGACTTGCAGGCATTAAAGTGGAATAAAACTGATACCCAGCCAGTTCATCTATAGTCTGCAAGCCCTTGCAGCCCACTGCAAAAAAACCATCTGTACCTTTCAACCTTACAGTTCCATCTGATGTCTGATCTTGAAGGTCAAACTGGGCTTAAGGGAAGAAAAGAAAAAAAAAAAGTTGTTTTTTAGGCTACCATGAGCAGTTTGGAGTCCTGGCACATGGAAGACTGATGCAATTCCGCCCCTTTTCCCATCCCCTGGCCCAAACCCTTTTCCCTGCTCCTAACCGTGCAGCAGGAGGGAACTGAGCCTGAGGACCAAGAGGAGGGAGGCAGTGACAGCTGCCAAGTGCCCCAGCCAGCTGGAGGGAGGCTGAGGATGAAGCAGGGCTGCGTGAGCCGGGCCCTGGGGAGCTGCCCCAGCACCTCCCAGCATCCCTGGATCCTGATGCTGTGCTCCAGATGCACTCAGGGCCAGACCCCAGCTGAGAGCGATGGAGAAACACACATTTTCCTCCTCGTGAGACAAGAGAAGCTGGGTTTGCTGTTGGGATTTTGGGAGCAGTGCAGTGATGCAGGACTTGAGCTGCTCCTTGGCTCCTCGCCCACTCGGCTGAGCTGGGCATGGGGAGCATCTCCCTCTCACCCAGATACAGCCTCACTCACATTCCCCAGGCAGATCTTCACAGATTTCCCACCTCTTTGCTGCAAGGCTCGTGGTCAGGGCTGGCAGGCAGCAGCTGTTCAGCCAGATCCCCCAGAACTGCCCCCTTTCCACTGAGTCTACATTTTCAGGTACGAGAGTTTGTGCTGCCCAGAGTTTTAGTGCAGGCACAGGGGGAAAAAAAAAAAAGTAAAAGACACACTCGTGGTCACCAAACCTTTGCACACTTTTCAAACAACCCAAAAATACACTGCAAACTGTGCACAAGAGCATGTTTACCAGAGGTGCTGAGAGGTTGCTGTTGCCTTTCCCCTTCCTTTAGCATCAATCAGGGCAGCGTGTATGCTCCAGGCCCTTAAAGAAAACAGGAAGAAGCCTTATATTGTGGCTTTTGCCCCATATTTGCCCACAGAGTACAAGAGCACAGGGTATGCACACTGTGCAGTTTGCAGACACAGAGCCCCCACAGTGTCTTAGAGGCAGCCAGGAAATATTTCCTCCTCACAAGAAATGTATTCTTGCTGGTTTTAATTTTCAGAGCTTCCCAGGGGGGAAATAAAAAAAGATACTTTTCAATGAGAAACTGAAGCCTGAACAATCTGTGGTTTCGTGTTTTGCTGGGTGGAAAGAAGGTGGAAGGAACATCCACCTCTGAACACTTTCATAAAACCACCACAGGCAATCACCCCTTTTCACGGGGAAAAGCCAGTGAAACAAAAACATGATCAGCCCTAAGGGACACTGCAGCCCCATACAGTCAGAATATGATGCTTTATACACTAAAGATTGAAAAGATGATGTTTTCCCTTGAGAAAAAGCAGTGCCTGGGATGAGCAGAGCACTCAGCAGAAGGAGAGTCACCCAGCTTTTAGCTGCGTGGGCTTATTGTATTCAGAATTAAAGGTAGCTCTAATTCTTCCTTTTTTTCCTTCTTTTCTTCCTTCTTTTCTTCCTTACTTACACATAAACAGGAGGTTTCCCTGCTGTGATAAAAGAGTGAAGACTTAGAGGATGTGACCTATACCCATGGAAAGGTGAGGGAGAAATCTGGGGGATCTGGGGGATGGTCATTTGACTTTGAAAACAACTCATGGAAGTCTGGGGTGTTGATCCACAGACACAGCTGCAGCAGCGTATCCTGGGGGATAACTGATGTTCCCTTCCCAAGCATCAGCATGGGGGACCCATGGTCAATCACTGGATCCAAGAGGGGTGGATTCAGCTCAGGATTCCCCCAGATGGAGACAGCCATGGGGATGGGCACAGAATCCACCTGGGAGCAGGGCAAAGCAAGGTTTGAGCAGCAGAATTTTGGGGAGATGAGTCATGTTCTATGAAGGGGACCTCACACCCCTGGGATTAAGATGCACCACAAGAGGTTGGGAGCATTGAGAGGAGCCCATCGAGGTGCAGCATCTGGCTGTGGTGGAGATGACTGATGACATGGAAGGAGAATGTAGAGAGGTGGGGCCTGGTCTCTTCTTCCAGGTAACAAGGGATAGGATGAGTGGAAATGGTCTCAAGTTGCACTAGGGGAGGTTGTGGTTGGAACAATTGCTTCACCAAAAGGATTATCAGGCACTGGGACTGGCTGCCCAGGGAAATGGTGGGGTCACCATCCCTGGAGGGCTTTAAAAGGCGTGTAGATGCAGACATGTTTTAGTGGTGGACCTGGCAGTTCTGGGTTAATGACTGGATTTGATGCTCTCAAAGGTCTTTTCCAACCTAAATGATTCTCTAATTCTCTTTTATGCAGAGGGGGATGCTCTGGTGTGGCAAGGAGAGACATCATCAGGTATTGCTCGAGGCCACCTCTGGTCCTCAGGCAGGTGGTGGCTGTGTCTGAGTGCAGCCTGCAACCATCAAACACCAAAACCCAGCAAACACCAAACTGACTTGCTGCTGTCCCTCAGCTTGGTCCTGTGCACCACGAGACAGTCAAATGTGGGCAGCATTTCAGGGTGTTTTCTACTCACAGACCCCATCAGGTCCTACAGGCTGTGCCAGTGCTGTTCTCAAAATCAGAACCCAAAACTCTAAATGAAGGCCACCAGAAGCCTTCTCTACTTTTCAGTGTATTGGGACCAATGTTTCATTTCCAGAATAAACTTCGTCTTCACACACCCTGAGGTGGTGGGTGAATCTATGGTAACACTGATGTCCTGAGAGCCACATCTTGGCTCCACTGAAGTCCAAGATTTGCTTCATTTCATGCACTGAGGCCAAACAGGAGCTGGAGTTGGCCTGGGGTGTCCCCATACCCTGAGCCCTACATCCTTGGCCACCTCTGCAACTCAACCACCACTGAACTTGAGAGCATGGAGTCCAAAAAACTTCAAAATTTTTATCTTTTCATTTCCTTGGGGAAGCCAGGGGCTTCTTGAAGGGGAAATTGCCACCACAAAACCCAGAAGCTACAGAATTCCCCCCGAAAAAACCAAGCTTTCCACCCTGAATGCAAAAACAAAAATCAGAAAAAAGACTTGGCAATCAGGGAGTATCCAAAGGGAATATGCATTCATGAAGGCTCTTGCAGCAGTTTTCCTGTGCTTCCCACAGACCAGGCATTTGTGTTCCCACATGTTGGGGTGAAACTGGAGCCCCACAGTCCCAGGGGGCACGGGGTGAGCACACGTGAGGTCCCTCCCCAGCATGTGCCAGGGCTGTGGAAGCTCATTAAAATGGACCAAGAAATGTGCCAGCTGCAAATGCAAAGACAGGTCTTTTCAAATAAGCCCCATTAGTTCCACATGTGTGTTTGATAGATAATTTTTTTTCTTTTTTTTTTTTGGTTATGTAACATGAAACTAATAATTATGGAAATGACTGTGAGGATCCAGATAGTCTCCTCAAGAAGAAGGCAGAGAGCAGGAGAGCAAACAATACCAGAGACTTTGCAGGGATTTTTTCCTCCCCTAATGCACCCATCCTTAGCAAACTGCTTGTGCAGAGTCCTACCCAGCAGACCAAAGGAAGGCAATTGGCTCTGGGAGCAGCAGCTCCCTGGAGCTGCACAGAGCCTTCAGCTGCAGGATAAAAGGCTGGCTGTGCAGTCAGATACCCAGCCCTGAGGCCACACAGGCAAATGGCTCCCCTCACCCCCAAAAAATGTGGAGAATGTGCTGGAAAGAGCAAAATCTGGTTCTTCCCTCAACTGCTTGTAGCTAGTTTGCTGTAAATTCCTTGGCTGGGGATAGAATCTGGAGGAAATAAACATCACAACCAGTATTTTTCAGAAAACCGTTTATGCATCAATCTGTTTATAACAAATAGCAGAGCTCTATTCACACCCAAACTGATTTATTCTCTCTCATGCTTGCTCACACCCCACCATTCCCACTCACACTCATCTGACAAACAGAGCACTAATCTGCGTGCAGCGAAGCTGGGCACCTGGGGAGGAAAGAAAGAAGAGCACACAGGTTTTTAGTGGGAATACAGCTATCAAAACAACATTACACAGTTTGGGGAAGAAAAGTTTAAAAAAAAAAAAAAAAGCAGAGGTGATTATGTAAACTGCTGTCCCTCTCTGGTCAGCACAAAGCTCGTGTGGGCTTAGGCCAGTCCATTTGACACAGCTAGAAATAATTGTCTGTTAACCATTAGCAGCTCCCAGTCCAAAGTTCCCTGAGAGCTGTCCCTGTTCCCTGCCAGTATTCCCTATGTCTGCCTCAGGTAAGATGCAGGCAGCACTGCCCACCCCTGTCCATGTCCATGTTGGAGAGTTCAGCACTTCAGCAGGGAATGAGACACCAAACCTCAGCTTCCAGCCTGGATGCTCCTGGATGCTCCCCAAGGAATGTCTGACCACAGCAAGCAAAAACCAGAAAGCAGAGCTTTTTGTTCCTGGGGAAGTGGGTCAGGAGATGTCCTGAGCAGGTAGTGAGGCCTCAGAGTGCCTGGAATAAAACTCCAGCCCCTATCCTGGAAAAGTCCTGGGATGCAATCACAGGACAAGGAAGGGCAGGTGGTTCTAACAGGTAAAGGTGTGACCCCAAGGAGGAGCATGGCAGTGGCATCATTTGCTGCCTGTGGAAGCATCTGGAGGACTTTCTGCCTCCCTTCTCATACTCTGCAGGGAAACTCCCCTTGCTTGAAGGAAAAGAGTGTGATTTGGCTGTTTGTCACTAAAGGAGACAAAAGGAAGCTTGCATTCTTAAAACCTCTCAGCTGCCTTTTCTCCCCAGGTGTCATCAGGATGGAGGCACACACAAGTAACGTGGTTGTTCCCATCTTTCTGTAGGAAAGAGAGGAGGTGTTTGAGGCTGGCTGCTCCTTCTATCTTGGCCACCAGTTTTTAATTAACATTAAGGACATTTGGAAAGGCTCTTCCAGAGGCACAGTCAGTGCTGAACTGTTTGCTTCCCTTGGAGAACAGGAGCAGAGCAGCCAGAACACAATCTGTGTCCCAAATATGTCAAGGGTTGCTGGAAAGAGGATTTGGGGACCACAGGGATGCTGAATGATCCTCAGAGCACTTCTTTACCCCTTGTCTTCCACCTGGGGGAACTGCTGAAGCTCAAAAATCACATCCCATCAAAGCTTCCAGTTTCTACAAGTGATCTTTTCCAACTTCTCACAAGGCAACACACGAACCCCCAGGAGTCTTCAAGAGTGATTATTTCCCTTCCTTGGTTGTTGGAAGAAAAGTTGTTTTGGGGACTGGTACATCCAGTCCCTCCATCCTCTAACTAGCCCCCAACTGCCTTGATTTGCTGCCTGGAGGCAAATCAGTGTGATTCAGGCCCCTCTTCTTCGTAACAGCTCAGCATGAAGAATTCCCTCCCATCTTCCCACAGATCCTTGCCAACAGAGCGAACCCAGAGAACTGCTAATAGCGAAGGCTGAAATCACTGTGAGATGAGCAAGGCCCCCAGCAGAGACAGTAGCTGAAGAATCAGCCTCAGGCTCTGTAATCCTGGCAAAAAGAGTTTCAAAACACACTTTATCTAGTGGGGGTGCCTCAGAGCTGTGCAGGGAATTGTTTCATGCAGCCCTTTTATGGAGAGAGGATCTGGAGAGCAGTAGTCCCCAAAATAATTCACGGGGCTTTTAGCAGCCTCTGTTACTCACTGTTGGAAGGGCTGCAGTGCTCATTGTTTCATTCTGGTGGCCAAATCCTCCTCCACTAAAATAAATAACTGGCAAGGATGCATCCCAGCTTCAGAGCTTTGGTTTGCCCACACAATTAAAACCCTTCTATCCTCCATCAGGTTTGTCTCTTCAGAGTCCAGCAGCTGCTACAGTCACAGGTATTTTCCCATAACCATGCAGGGCATCCTGCACAGCCCTCCAAGAATTGAACTGTCCATCAGTTCAGGGAGACCCTGGGAGAACATCTGGCACAAATCTGAACATGTACAAAGCCAGGGCTGAGCTCCAGGCAGGTTTTTTAGGCACTGCTGCAAGGAACTCGACTGACACCATGACTCGAGTCCACCATGTGGAACCAAACTTGCTGTATCTATCCACAGAAAAGAGAATTAAAATCATTAGTGCCTCTCAGTTGTTTTAGATGCTGAAATAAAAGCTCAGTAAGGAGGTTTGTTCCAGTAAGAGCTGAATCAGAACAGATGGAGAAGTGCAGGCTATTATTTCACATAATGACACGGACACTCCGTTTGTTTATCCAGATCTCTGCCTTGCCCTGACTCACTGGCTTCTCGTCTCAAAGGTTTCTTGCTTAGCTTAGTCATTTCTGGGTAAATTATTTTCCAGCTTTTGATGTCAAATGTAGCTTTTCTTGTTCATTATAAACCAACACAGTGATCTGCTCTTATTTGTGCACTGGCTTTGCTGCTTGGTCAACTTTCCAGCGTGAGCAGAATAAAACCCAGGGAGAACTTCCAAGTAACCCACTTATTGTTAGGTGCAAAGCAGCTCTTTTAGTGGCCATGGTGCTTTTTGAGAGGGTGAGGGGGCTACTTTTGCCAGCCTCTGACTTTAATCAAACTTAGGTTTTGGCTAAATCAAATCTCCACTGACAGTCCTGCCCTCTGTTTCCCCTAATGGTGAATTATTTCAATTCATTTCATCTGGACCCTGGCCTGCCTTTCATTTTTGCCAGGAGGAGCAGTGTATTCCCTGGAGCTGTTAACACTCCAGAGAGATGCCGTCTCCTGCAGCTCGTGCAGAACATCCTCAGCAAAGCCACAAGCCCAGGGGACCACAAATTGAGCTGAAAACACTCTCAGGTTTGGAGTATGGCTATGACCTGTGCCAGAAGCATCCATTTAAAAATCCCCTTACAGTGGAGCTCATTCTGAGACAAGGGGGGATTCCAGCAGCTTCCCACCTAAATCAGACTCCAGCTTTGGGTCTTGATGGATGTGGGTGCCCCAGCCGGGATCTGAACTTATCTGGTGATTTTATGGGGAGAAATGAGACCTCAATAACTGGCAAAAAGCTGACAGGAGGAGGGAGGAGGCTTCATCTCCTCCACTCTTCAGTGCCAGCTCTCTCATTCACACCATCCCCATTTGCACATCAGTTTTTAATATTTAATCGCAGCTCTGCCGAGGGACTTTGCCTCCTCTCTTGCATAGGAGGGGGAGAGGAAGGAGTCAGCAGAGTGGTGCTGGAGAGCCCCAAGGAGACTATCAAATGGCAGATCTTGGGCAGAGGGAAGCGCTCTAGCATGTAAGTGGTTTTACACAAAAACCCCTCCCAGATCACAGGAGATGGAATCAATTAATATCAGAAAAATCCTGTAAACCCTCAGCAACTGGGGGATGCTGTGCTGGCTGTGGGAACTCTTCAGGGTGGGCTGAGAAGGGTATTTCCATCGACTGCCTGTATTTAAGGGAAAGGAGGGATAGGGAATACTTCCCTCCTAACAGGCTCATTTTGCCACAAAATAAATCCCTGGAGGGCCCTTAACCTGGAATTGTTTAATGTTAGACACCACCGCAAAAACAGGAAACAATCCCTGAATTGTGGGAGGTGGGAGCCTGTGATCAGACAAATCTGTTTCTTCTCTAACACCATGGGAAATGACGTGGAAAACAAAAAAAAAAAAGGAAATTTTTAAAGCAACTACTGAGAAATATATTTCCCTCCCTCTGGTCTTGATTTCAGATGTCTTAGCAGACACGAGAGAAAAGAGGCAGAGATTCACAAGCTGCTGAATGACATTCCTATCCCCCCGAAAATCTGTCCCTTTTGAGTGCATCTGGAAGTGAACACCCAAACACGGGTGGACAGTGACTCTGGACACTGAATAATACTCAGGCCAGAGCCACAGAAACTGCTGATGAAACATTTTTTACAAGCAACGTGGCTTTTAGAACAAATACTTTCAAAATATAAATACAAGTATTTAATAATCCCATAGTTCAAATGTCTGTGTCAGTAATTAAAAAGCAATTACAAATAACTTGTGGGTCCCCAGAGCTCTGTCTACATTCAGAAAATGAACCCCAGATGACCTAATGTACTTCCAAGTGTCAGATCAGTCAATGCAAATACAATGCCTGAGACTTCTGCTGCACACTGCTGAAGTCTGGAAAACAAGAATATTTTTGGCAGAAGAGGCCAAGGGGTGCTTAAATCTCCAGTAACTGTCTGAATCCAGAGCTGGTTCAGGTCTATGTGACACTGGGAACATCAGAAAATTTTAACTAATGATGCATATACAAATTCCATTAAATAACTTTTAAATTATTTAAAGCTAATTTTCTTCGCGTCTTTTCCCTCTCACTGTCATAGAGATGAACTTGGGATCTAAGAGAATGAGATAAGTGGTAGGCAGAGTAGAAAAGACCAATGCCCTGCATTAAGTGTGATTTAATTTAACTTGTGTCTTCTTTAACCCCATTTTGTTTTTCAGAAGTGAATTTCAGTGATGAGGTTTGCAGATGTATCAGTGGAGACAGCATTTGTTCCACAGCCCTTTACTGATGCACCGGTCCCCTGAGCAGAGATGGACACACTGATTTTTGGCCTCTTTTCCCTGAGTCTTCACATCCAGCACCATAACCTTTGCTCTCTTGTTTCAGTGCCAGCAGACAGAAAACATGGAAAAAGCCAAGAAGCTGAGGCCAGCTCAGTCCTTCCCTTTTCTGTGCCATTCTCCAAGGAGCAATCCAGAGCTCAGGGCAGTTCTTCTGAGGAAAGCTGTGTCTGTCTCAGAACTGGTTGCCAGGTGGGTGTTTAGTCTGTGGCTGAAGTTCACCTCAGATCTGAGGGGTTCCAGGGAGAACTCTCCCTCTCCCAGCTCTGTAACAAACAGATCTCACTGAGATAAGATCTTTCCCAAACACAGCATCCCAAATTGCCAGGTCTCAAGTGAGAGGTGGGTGTTTTCTGCCACCAGTGCTCCTATCTGTTGTAGATTTCCAGTGCATGATCATGTCTTGGAAGACAAGTCCTGATTTAAAATCCAGGCACACTCGACAATCTTCACTAAATAAAATTATGCAGAGGAATTTGCCCTTGACCCTAAGGACTGGAGCATTCCCAGGTGGACAATTAAAGCTTTTAATCTTGGTAGTTTGTAAGGTGCCACAAGGGAAAGGAGCAAATACTGGAGAGATGAGCTGATGGGAAAGAAAGAGGGGTATGGGCACTGTATCCCTTCCTGGTTTCTCTCAACTGTCTCTCACCAAAAGGCTCCAGGGAGAGTCACATTTCAGCCCAAGCCTCTTAAGGGCTGATTCCTCTTCTTGTTACAACCCATAACTGAGGTCAGACCAAAACACTGCCAAGCGTGAGACGAATAAGATTAGGAACAGAACCCAAAGTACATCTCCCTCCATGTAAGAGTGACAGAGCAGCTGTCAAGTCTGTCTCTTGAACTTCCCAGTGGGACAGTTTCATTCCAAATATCCCATAATTGGTTAGCTTCCACTGCAAATAGCCATCTCTCTGGCAGGGTCTCTGGAGAAAGCTGAGAGTGCACTCCCCAGAGCACGGAACAGAAGGAAGGTGGTTTCTTCTGCAAAGGTCTCACTCATCACTGGTGTTATATTAGGTCAGGTACTGACTTGGTAAATCCCCTCTACATTAGGTTAAAGCTGAATAAATTGAGCTTCTGGAAAGCCTGACTTCAGCTCCAAGCTATAAATCAGCAAAGTGCAATAATACACCTTGTTCAGGCAATGTAAACCCCCAACACATTCCCCACCAGTGGGGACATGGATGCTCCAGGGACACATCTGCATGGAGCTCGGGAGGAGAGGGCTCACTCTGCATCTGGCAGTACTGCCCTGAGCTAAAACCAGTCCTCTTTGAGAGATTTCTCACATTTCTGTCACTCTTCAAGATTGTCTTTGGATTCTCTTGACTTTGGTATTTTCCAGAGGGTAGGGGAAGGCAAAAAAAGCCTGTTCACAATATGTAAAAATATATTCAGGCTGAAAAGGGACTGAGGTGCCATCTCCTGTCTTCCCTGCAGGTACCAGCGCATCCTGAATGGTGAAAGAAACATGACCAAGCAAGAGCATCCCAAGGTGAGAGCCAAAAGCTCAGAGCTGTTGGTGTGGGTTGTCCTCACGACATAATGCTCCAGTTCTTGTCAATGAGAGACAAACAAAATCCCAGCATTTTCTGCAATAACCACTGCACCCCAGGACAGCTCAGACCCAATTGCCTCTTAGTATGTACAGATGCACTGACATACATAAGATGCTCCAGGATGGAGATTTCATGTATAATATTCAGATTGCTATAGAGTGAAAGGTGGAGGTAGAATCTAATGGAAGACCATCAAAAATGGAGGACTTGGCAGAGGATTTAGTACTGGCTTGAAAGTGAGGGAAGGCTCCAGCCTGAGATAAATGGAGCACAAAGCCATTAAAGCACCCAGAGAGCCACACTGAGCTGGCAGGGATGACACTGGGGCATCTCTGCCCTCCTGCACCACTAGCTTGAGGTTTTTTGGTGTTGCCCTGTGTGTCTCAAATTAGGTGCTGGTGTCATTTCTGTCATCCTACCCTGCCATTCTAGCACTGGCTTGGTGCTTTTGACTATAATGGGACTTGGACATGAAGTCCATTACTAGATTTTGCTCACAGCTCATTTAGGTGTCTGCATTTCAGCATCTCAAATGGAATTCCCCTGGGCCAGAAGCTGTGACTGCTGTTCTCACATCATGGCAAAGGGGCACCTCCCACCTACCAGTGTCCCTCATGTTTTGCTTACAAACTCATTGGCATAATGTGCAGTTCTAGCTCTGTGTTTGCTCATTTGACCCTGCTTTGTGATAAGGGGCCTCTTACAACCTGGAATAAAAAAGATAACATGCCAGAAGGCAGATACTCTGGACTTTATCCAGCTTTTCTGCAAAAGAAGGGGTTGATTCCCACTGACCACAGAAAGATTAATTCCATCTAATTAAACAAAAGGTAGAATCAGAAAATTTTTATTATCAGTGCCGCTTTCTAAGAAAAAACTGGAGGTTTCCTATGAAATGACAGAGGGGTGGGTGTTTCCAACTGTTTGGAAACACATTTTCAATAGACTAGGACGATGGAGATGGGAATAAAGCAATGATCCAAGAGGGAAGACAACCACTGGCCATATTTTTTCTACTCCAAGGCTTCCTTGTACGCTCATGGACAAGTCAGGAGGGCTCACTGGAAACAGGCAAGACAGAAACTTCAACTCTTCAAAAACAAACTAAAGTTAAATTGTGTCCTTGACATTATTTCAGAGAACGTAGAAAGCGGTGGGATACTCTTTCATTCCACAAAGATAGAAAATAACAGATGTGATGCTTGAAGTAGAAGAGCAGAAAATAAAAATTTCACGTGATTTGTTATTGAAATTATGTAAGAACCTATTTCGATGTTTTGGTTGGTTTTGGTTTTTTTTAGCTCATGGAAGCGAGGTATCCATCACAGAACAATGTCATTCCAGTGGGGAAAAACCGTGCCTTACCTCAAAGTCATCCCTGTGACATGTGCTCAAGCAAGCCCATGGAGAGTGCTCCCATCCCTAAGATTGGCACTCCAGCAAGGAATTTCAGAGGACTCCCAACCAGCTCTGACACCCCTAAAATCACCCCACACTGTAAGAGTTCACACTGTGCCCCACTGGAGGCACCATCTCCCAAAGGGTCTTTGAGGAAGAGGGAGGTTGATCATGGCAGCATCCTGACAACGATCCAGCCCCTGAGCATGGAGAGCAAACCCCATGGAGACCCAGCCTTCCTTTCCCCTCTCCAGAGCATCCAGAGGAAGGCACGATGGAGTCCTGCCACCAGCACATGGAGCGAGTCTGCTGCAAAGGTCAGTAGGCGCTCTTCTTCAAAAGGCCCTGGAAATATATTTTATCCTTATATATTCCTGGAGTTCGTGGTGGTGCTTCATCACCCACTGATGCCAATCCCTAGGAACAGGGAACAAGTTTCCCTGTGGATGTTTATGTCTAGTGCCACCCAGCTCTGGGTGATTTAATGGCACCAGAGGCAGAGGTCAGATGCTCCACAAACCATTCCTTGTGGTAATCCTCTTCCTGGAGGGAAGGACTTGGTAGGAATGGGCAGCCTAGAGAAAGACCTACATCAAGGAAACATGGGAAATTATACCAACCATGTTGGCATCATCTGGAATATTAATTATGGATGAGATCCATAAGAAGTTATCATATTCATCTCTTTGCTGTTGATATCAGTCCATGTGAGGGACTGGTCCTTCGCTGGGAGTGCAGCAAAGGGCGACACCAATCACTGCTGTGTTTGAGACACAAAAATCTTTGTGGGAGTTGGTAAAGGAAATGGACAGATAGTCCTGACTCTGAAAGGTGGCCTCAAAATCAAAGATGGGTGGGGGAAATTCCATTTAGCTCTGGAAATGAGGTGAAGCATCAAAAACTGTGAAGCACAGCCCTTGGACAGAACAGAGCAAAGCCAAGGCTGGGTCCTACAGGAAAAAAAAGCCACCTTTGCCTCTGGAAAACCTCTGGTGCTGTCACTTTCCCCACACCGGGCCTTTGCGCAGCTCCTCTCCTCTGTTTGTGGGAACTTACCTGTTTCCCTGCTGTTGTTCCCACACAGGAAGGGAAGCAGTCCCGGGACAGGCAGGGGAACATCTCCTTGGTGCCAGACACAGCCGATGACTCAGCCACAGGCAGAAGCTGTGAGTTGGATTTATTTTGGTTACCAGGTGTCATTGCTACCCTCCTTCCACCTCTATAGCTGCAGCTGGGAAGGGTCTGCTGGGTCCTTACATGGAGTTGTGCTTCCCACAGAACCCCGCAGCAGACACTGATCGGGTGATGCTGGCTGGGGACATGTGGGTCCTGCCAGGACTGGACCTTCAGGAGTGTGACCAAGGATAGGGAGCACAGAGAGCAGACAACCCCTTGACTGCAGCCCTGATCAGTCCCACCACATGGAGCTGGCAAATCCCAGCACAGCCAGGATCTGGGCCAGTGATGAGTCCACAGAGCCATGCTGGCTCTCCCTGTGCTCTTATCCCAGCAGTTAAAAATAGCTGCTATTAAATACCAAGGCAGAAATACATCCATGTTTAGTTTGGGACTAGTAATATCTTCCTGCACCTCAGCCTTGAGGAGAGGAAGAGGGAGAGGTTCCTTTGTACCTAACTAAGGAGCCTTGGCTGGGCTCCTTTTGAATTTGGCAGCAGTGGTGCATCAGAGAGAGTCATCCTTGGCTTAAGATAGAGCATGTAAGTGATCCCTAATGTTATGATATCATCGGGACTAAAGCAGGTCAGGGATAATTCAAGGCATGAGGCATCTGTCAAGAGTGAGAAATCCAAGCATTGAATGGGAAAGAGTTGAATTTTGCCAAACTTTGCTGTTTGAATTGGGCCAGAAAAAAAGCAGGTCTCCAAAAATCCCATAATGACTGGATTAGAGACCACTGGACCATCCCACGATTTTTGTCCCTGGATCAGGAATCCAGGGTCTCCTTAAACCATGGATTTAGGATTTGTTCTTTTTCCTTCTCATTTCTTTCTTGCCTGTCACACAAGAAAGGGAAAAAGGATCACACGCTGCCTGGATTTGAGACCTTGTATTTAATTACCCAGCTGCATGGGAAAAGAACTCTCTTACATGAGCACACAAATGATGGAGCTGAGGTTTCCACAGCATTGCTGGGATTTTTTTTTTCTTAGTATCAGAGCACATGATGTCACCACTCTATCTAGCTCAACACTGTCACAGTGTTGTGTGCCTTTTCCAGCACCAGGAACGTCTTTTCCTCTGGATGGTGAGGGGTGAATCATGGCCTATCTTAGAGCCTTACACCACTCCCCAGCCCCTGACTCAAAGATCTTGTAATAGCCATGGCTTCATGTGGTCGTTCTTCATTGGAAGGGCTTTGTGTCCCAGAGGTCCTTCTGGGGAGGCAATTCCATCCAGGGAGCTGGGAATACGACAGCTACTGCTGAGGTAGGTGCTGGATTTGCTCAGAGATGGGAGTTGTAATGCTTCCTAAAAAAGCCCAGGAACCAGCTGTCCAAAATTTCTCAGGGACCAGACACATCCAAGGCTGTACCTGTGCTGTGTTCTGTCATTCCCATGGAGTGAGAGAGATGGTGGTGGTCCACGGGCCCCAGCAGTGACCAGGGCAGATCTTCTACGGGAGCCTCCTCACCATCCCACAGGGACAGCCCCACTGCCCTTCCTGAGGGATGAGGAGGGGATATCCCAGACTTGGGATGGGGAAAGCAGTGTCAAGTGGTTTTGATGCCTTTTCCTGGTCTTAAAATCAAGAGTCAAATATGGTTAGAAGGGATTTTACCTTGGTATTTATTTTAAGGATCCTTAGGTGCACACGTCCAGGTCAAATGCATCAAAATGCACCCTGCAAAAATGCACCCCCCAAAAGATCTGGTATAACATTATAGGTGTTACTAATTACCATAGCTATGAAAAATTCCCCAATGAGAGGCTCAAGTGAGCCCCCCTCCCCAAGGAACCTTCTCCTGGATGGTTCTATCTTAGCTTACAGAATGTGTTCTGGAGAGGACCTTGGGGTCTGGGGCACACTGATCCCTACCTACAAAGCTTCTAAAATGTTTAGTCTCAGCTTGACAAACAAGTCCAAGAATGTCGGCAAAAGCACTAAGAATACAGAAGTTGTAAAAAAGGTATAAAAGGGGTATGAAAGAAAAGGCAAAAAATCTTTATGGCATCAGTTTGAAGCCACACACTAATATAATTTAAGCACAGACCACAGGTCTCAGGGGCTGGGATGTCTGATATAGAAGACAACAGCATGGCAGTGTTCAAGACAGCTCTGCTGACTGGAGTTGGGTTTATCAGCAAACACATGTCAGTTTGGAGCTGAATAACAGCACAGAAAGCCAAAGCACCAGTGGCTGCATCTCTTTCTAGGCACAGCACAGTCACACCTGAGACACTGCTGCAGGCCTGAGCATTGCTCAAAGAGGACGGCTGCTACACCCCAGAGAAAAGTACATTCCCAGGCAGCCAAACCAGCTGGGCTGTGCCCCTGGTCGTGCTGGTGATATCAGATGATCCAGAGGAAGCTGCCACCAAAGACGTCACCAAGTCACTAATTAAAGAGGTCCAAGCAGCTGTAGTCTGCAGTAATGAGATTAAACTGAGCACTAGAAGATTTACACAGCAGAACAAAATTCTTCCTAGGAAGGAAGACGGCAAATCAAGGGACAATTTTTCCCAATGGGAAATAGTTGAAAGCTTGAGTACTTTAATATTCAGAAGGAGAAGGCACCAGCTAATTTACTTCAGGTAAAGTCTCTTGAGTACTCTGGAATTAAAAATCAACAACTTCTAGATGAATTTTGGCAATCAGAGAGAGGTAATTGTGGCCAATGAAGAGGGAAGAGGGACATGCACACTGGTTTGTGCATGTTGTGTTAATACACAATTAACACTGCTCCATTATCCAGGGCTTCCAGCTGAAGAGCACATGGGGATGTTACCTCGGTGCAGAGCAAAGATGAAACAGAAGCCTGAGGTGACTGCAAATTATGGAGCATCCAGGCAGCCTCAAAACCAACTGCAAACCCCTCCTCCTTCTTTTCTTTTCTTTTCTTTTCTTTTCTTTTCTTTTCTTTTCTTTTCTTTTCTTTTCTTTTCTTTTCTTTTCTTTTCTTTTCTTTTCTTTTCTTTTCTTTTCTTTTCTTTTCTTTTCTTTTCTTTTCTTTTCTTTTCTTTTCTTTTCTTTTCTTTTCTTTTCTTTTCTTTTCTTTTCTTTTCTTTTCTTTTCTTTTCTTTTCTTTTCTTTTCTTTTCTTTTCTTTTCTTTTCTTTTCTTTTCTTTTCTTTTCTTTTCTTTTTTCTTTTCTCTATCTATTCTATCTATTCTATTCTATTCTATTCATTTCCACCTCTACACAA
The DNA here is from genome assembly GCF_020740725.1 of Corvus hawaiiensis. NCBI lineage: Eukaryota > Metazoa > Chordata > Aves > Passeriformes > Corvidae > Corvus > Corvus hawaiiensis. Next base: position 4,716,110 of record NC_063213.1, on the reverse strand, counting down.
GGGGAATTTTCAAAGCAAGGAGAGGAGGCGAAGGAGAGGGCAGGAAACAGTGGAGTCGCCCATCCTGCACGCAAGGGGACCCAGGCTTGGTTCGAGGGTTTGCTTGCCAGGGGAGGTTTCATCCCCTGCTGGCTGCAGCCCCCGCGCGTTCTGCTGCGAGGGGGTGCGGTGCCATCTAGTGACCGCGGAGCTGCCTCACTGCCAATCCAAAATCGGGCTTCGCAAGGATGCTCCGGGCGCTGTGTCCCAGCCCCAGCGGTGGGGGGAGGCTGCCACCCTCCCTCTCGCCATGACCCGGGGCTTTGCAGCCATCATCCCGCCGTCTGCGCACGCTGTTCAGCAGACGGGCTCGGGAGAACATCGCTAGTGAACTGGAAAGGTCTGAAAGGCGGGGGGGAAAGGCTGATTTAAGATAAAAGGCTGTGCTCAGGCTACAGACGGCTCCGAGTTCAAGGAAGCTCTGGCACTTGCCGTGATAGAGGCTCCTGCAGTCGTAATAATCCTTAAAACTCATTTCCCTTTCAGCAGTTTTGGTTTTCTTGGGCATGACAAGCAGGAGTTGAACGTCAGGACTCCTGTAAGGACCCAATCTGCAGCTCGGGCAGGAGGGAAACTTGGGGTGTTTGAGCAGGAGATCCATCTTGACCCCGACTCAAACGCCTCACATCGCAGAAAGAAGGGGCAGCAGGACGTGCCACACATCCCCTGTCACGTCTCCCAGCCCCTGTGACAGCTGATTAGGGAAATTGAGATCACAGGCATTTTTTGGGGAGGCTGCCATGGAAGCATGCAGCAGTTCCCAGGCAGTCGTGGAGAGCAGGGGAGGGATCAGCCTCTGCTGAGCCTGGCTGAGCTCTGCCAACAATCAAAGCAGACAAGCTTGTCCCTCCTAATTGGCTTTTCCTGCAAGCCCCAGTCTCTGCTTTCACTCAATCTAACCTACAGAGCCTTTCCCTTGCTAAGACCCTCCTGCCCTCTTCACTGGGCTTCCAGCAAGAGCCACCCCATCTTAGTCAAGGGCTCAGGTCTGCCCTCTGCTCCAGATCCCCAGGATGCTGATCCCTCCCATCACACCCTCAGTGCCTCTCAGAAAATCTAAGTGCCTCAGTAATCTTTTTTTTTTTTTAATTTCCTCATTTCCTGCCTTCTAATTAGTTGCTGTCTGCCAGACAGGAGGACAAAACCCTTTCCCCAGGAGCTGTGCAGAGCTGTCAGGTAGCTCGGATTTCTTAGGGCTGCAGGACCTGTTTGCAGGGGCACTGACGGGGACACTCGTGGGAGTCACAGCCCACAGCAGAGCAGGTCCTTCACCTAGGGATGGAGAGAGACAGGGGGAGTGAGAACAGCCAGCCATGTGTGCAGGCAGAACACATATTTGTTGCAGATGAAAAGAGAGCTCCACACAAATATTCACAGGCAGCCTGTGTGTTCCTGCTGGGCACAGGCAGGCCACGACACACAAATACCCACTGTGAGCTGCTGACTGAGCTGATTTGCTCTGCCCTTCACTTCGTGTGTTTGTGTCCCTCCATCCACATGGAACGAATAAGATATCTCAGTCCCCAGTGTGCTGCTGTGTTTGCAGACCCCATTGCCACCCTGAGCAGGTGTGTGTTTGCTGACAGCCTCTGCCATCTCCAGCCCTCTGCCTGGCTGGCCATCAAGGACATGTCCAGCACCCTCCTGACAGCTCTTTTTCTGACCCTCATTTATTGAAGGAAGCAACAAAGAACGCAGAGACCACAACAGAAGGAGGGGTGATGATCTCCTGAGGCACCGAGCTTAACACAGACAGCAGGGGAATGGCAACTCATAGCCCTGCAGGACGGTTAAAGAAACTGGGCTATGGTAGAGAGGAGCTGGGCGCTTCCAGGAGCCCCAGTGAAAACAGATGGTCATCTGCAGCTGGACATGATGTAATGGGATGTGATGTTGGCAAGGAAACCACACCTCATGCTGAACTGCAGCCTGGGAGATGTGTAGCATCCTCTTCTGATACCTGCAGACCCACAGGGAAAAGAGAGGGGCAGCAGCCCCTCCAAACACCCCTGTAAAAGTCCAGCAAAACTATTCAGGAGAAGTGCATGAAAAAACTTAAATGTCTCAGTACTTAAAGGGAGCTTACAAAAAGAGGGAGAGAAACCTTTTACATGGCCACATAGTGAGAGGACAAAGGGAAATTATTTAAAACTCAAAGAGGAGAGATTTAGACTAGATGTTAGGAAAAAAAGTCTTTACTCAGAGGGTAGTGAGGCATTGAAATGGGTTGCCCAGAGAAGTTGTAGATGCCCCATCCCTGGAAGAGTTCAAGGCCACATTGGATGGGGCCCTGAGCAACCAGATCTAGTGGAAGGTATCCCTGTCCATGGCAGGGGGTTGGGAACTGGATGATCTTTAATGTCCCTTCCAACGCAAACCACTCTGGGATTCTGTGAAACTGGAAAATCAGCATCAGTTGCTTGGCACTTTGGAACAAAGAGCGTGGAGTGTTTTATCTCAGGTGATGGGCACTTCTGGTACTGGCACAGCCAGCCCGCATCTTCCATTGCCATGGGGTGATGTTCTCAAACATACACTCTCTAAAGGTGACAGAGAAGCAAACCAAAGAGAGAGCAGCTGGGACTGGTTCGACATTACTGGGTACATTAGTCATATTGGTATCCCAGCCTGCTAAAGGTGGACTCTTAAAAGCATGCTCAGAGCTCTTGGTTATGTTTGCATTTGCAAATTATCTTGTCCAGGCAGCATCCCCAGCTCTGGCATACAGTTTTACCCACCATCAACATGCTAAAAATAGTACCCACTGCCCAGCTGGACTTTGAGGGCATCAAAAGTCCTCCACAGTTGAGTGTTTTATTATTATCCCTCTCCAAACACTTCCCAGAGCAGAAGCAGATACCTGTGACACCACACTGCTGCAAGGATGGGAGCAATTCCCTGCTTACCATACGGCGGCAGGTAGAGTGGTTGTCCTTCTTTCAGTCACTTTCCCAAAGTAATTTTTTTCCTTCTTGGTTCTAAAATACTGGAACTCATGAGGGAATAGGGAACCAGAAAATGTAGGTAATCCCTGTCACCTTCCCAGCTTTTCTCTTAAAACTTTGACTGTGGCCAGAGGTGACAGGGGGGCCTGGCTGTGTGGGTCACAGCCTGAGGACATGACAGTGAGTCAGGCAAATGCCTCTTCCCCTTTGCACCATTGCCTGGATGCATCCCCTGTCCCGTACCAGGTTACACCAGGGGTATTTTGAATGAATAAATTCTGAAAATAAGCCAGGGCTCCAGCCTTTCCCAACCCCTGCGCGGGACTGCTGGGACTCATGATTGACTCAGCCTGGTGGAAGAGCAATTTCACTGTTCCCTAAAAATAGACCAAGTGGTTCATCCTCTCAACATAGCCCAGCACTCTGAGATAAAACCAGCTGCCAGAGACCACTGGGAGGCAGTGAACAGGACCGAGGGTGTGGGGTGTGGAGCAGGGCTCCTTTTGGGATATTCGAAGGGCTGCCTGGCCCTGGCTTTCACGCAGATTTTCCACTGGGGCTGTCTGAGACGTGACTCACCTGTTGGGACTACAGAGACCTCCCTGTAAGTAATTTTGGGTTAGATTAGAGCGGGGTGAAGGGTTGCATGAATACGAACCTCAGACTGATCCTAAAATGAAGGGCAAAGGAGGATGCTTAGTGTTTCACACTATGGAAGTAGTGTTGCAGCTCATGAAAAGCCATGGATTTTATTCTGCTGGCCCAAAGCTTGGTAAATCCTGCTCTGTGCTGCAGAGGGTGTGTTCCATGTGTGGTGGCTTTGGTTTGGTTCAAGACTGTGGTTTAGGGCACCTGGGCATGTTCTAGCCAGAAACAGAGCCTTGTACCTGGGTGCTTTTCCTCCATCCTGAAATACCGAAGTTCACAGCTTTGAGGCTGAAATTCATGGGGACAGGGGTCAGTGTCAGCTCTCTCCCAAGAAAACACTGTTATTTACCATGACTCTGGTCACTCTGAGCACAAAAAAGGGAAAAGAATCTGTATGGGATTCAGTTGAGCCAGAGGGATGCTGGGGGGGAGGGGGCACCTTCCAGACCCAAACTGGGCTCAGGACTGGTGATGGGCAGACAGCAAGACATGGACTGTTCAGAACTAAATGAGCTTTGCTTGATCTTACATCCCTAGGGAACAGGAGGCAGGGAAGGATTAGTTAAAGAGGGAATTTCTTTCCTTGTCTCCTCAATCCCTATCTCCAGAGAGGGCTGAGAAATGTGTTTGTGACCCTGAGCCAAACAAAGGGCTCCAGGAGCCTGTGGGGTCAGCAGCATTAATATGGCCATACCCCACTCCCTATTTGTGCACACGTGTGTGGAAGGACACTCCAAAAATCTGTGTCACTCTAAGATGGAGCAGAAATGTGCCCCTGTGTGTGCACATGTGTCTCACACCTGATTATCCATTTGCCTTTTGGTTCTAAGGGCTGTCTTGTGGTCACCAGGAGAGCCAGGATTGCAGGTCCAGCCCTGGGGCTGCCCTCAGTCGTTGTAGGAAGAGCCTGGCCTGAGCTGAAAGCAGTATTTTTTTCAGCTCATGCATTTGTCAATGCCTGAAATTTCCTTCTGAGATTCACATCCTTCTGATGGCTTTGAGAATAACAGAAATTCTGTAGCTTTCCCCAGTTCCTTCCAGGTCTCTAGTTGTCACTCAAATCTTTGTATCAAAAAATATGTGAAATAGCTTCAGATTTTTGTTAGAAAACAGGGATTTGGGAAAAGAGAGGTAGAGTTGTCTTTCTTCCCCTATGCCTCAGGTACAGATGTCACTTCATGAGAAGAGGCAAAATATAAAAATCCATATTCTTGTCCAGGCAAAGTGGTAGATGATTCACTAGTGGCAATTAAGGGATTCAGCATGGATAAAAATTTGTAGGAACATCTTACAAAGGTTGTTTTCAGCCCTTGAACAGTATTTTTTAGGATAAAAACACTTCCTTTTGGGGGCAAACCAGGCAAGGATGCCCTAAACCAGTTACTAGGAGAGAGGAAATCCTTCTTCAGCACTGGTGAAAGTCCCAGGTCTGGGTCTGAACAGAGTAGTAGGAATCTTTTCTTGAAGTACTGTACCTTACTGGTACCTTACCCTTTCAAGCCAACCATTTCTCTCCTCTCCCATATTCTCGTTGGCAATTTGCCTTACCCAGGAGCAAATGGAAATTTCCCAGGAATCTCAGTAGCTACAAGTGGGTTTGGGGTTTTCTCTTTAAAGGATACTGCTAATTTGGTTTGGGGTGTGACACTTTCGTCTAAAACAGTATTCAGTTTTCTGTCTGCTGGTGATAAAGAGCCGACAGCGGCATGGAAACACCGAGACAAGAATAGAAAGCCAAGGCATGGCCTTGCAGCTCCTCAGGTCCGTGGCATCCCTGCAATGCCCCCATGTAAACACCATGGCATGGCAAAGAAATGCCTAGAGCTGCACGCCACAGCCTGATCCCAGCTGGGCCCCGCATCCCAGGCAGGATGTGAGGCCGGGGATGCTCAAAGGGCTCGTGCCTGCACACACCTTCCCAAGGTATCTCTTCAGAGGGGTGAAAGAGGGCTTCCCTTAAAAGGTCTGGTATTTGTGGCATGCCAAGATGCCCTCTCCCCAGGCTGAGGCTATTCCAGTGGGGAGCTCGGTGTTGCTTTCCCTGGGAAGGGGATTTTAGAGGGAGGGAAGCTGCTATCATGAGGGGTCATCCTGAACTCCGGGCTGCAAGGGTTGAGAAGCTGTGCTGCAGGAGGGAAGTTAGGGATAAAAGGGAGAGGGGTTAGGGATAATAGTAGTGCTGATGATGGGATAGGGGAGATAGAGAAGCCGGGGAATGGATGTCAAGCAGGGGTGTTTATCACCATTCCAGTGAAAAACACCTCTGTGAATAGCAGATAAAGAGTCACTGGAGGGTACGAGAACGGTGTGAGGAGGGCGTGACCCACGATGTGTCAGGGGGCAGTGCTGGACACCCCCACTGACACACAGCCAGGGACAGAGTCACTAAACATCCACTCGGCCTTTATTAACCCTTTATTAACTTAGCAGAGGAACACAGAACGAGGCAATGCCGAGGGGACAGGCGGGGCTGCACCCACCTCCTCCAGGCCCTTGGTACCCAAAACGTGGGGTGATGGGGCGATGCTGGAACCCTCCCTAAGGAAAGACAAGCCCACAGCAGTTGGCCCACTCGGGAAGGCCATGTCCCTAAACAGCAATGCCACTCGCAGCTGTCTCTCAGCAGAGCTTCTTGGCATTTTTTTGGTGCCCAGAATAGAGTCCTCCACATTCCTGGATTTTTGCAAAGCCCAGAAATAGCCCCAAGCTGCCTTGGGGCAGATACTCAGCTCTGCCTGAGGCTAAATTTTCCCAACTCTTCTCAGAAGCTCTTTAAAGTACCTGTGGGGTCATGATGCTGTTCCTGCAAAGAAATTCCAGCTGACACCGAAGAGCCAAAAACATTTGCAGAAGTGATCAAATATCACGAACCTTCTGTTTGGATGTGCTGGAAATTGCAAAGAGATCTGATTTTGACAATCAAGGGCAGGAAACAAGACACTTTTTTTTTTCCTTTCACCTCCTCCCACTCTCTAAGATTTGCAAATGCAACTTTATACATGTGCAAAATGTTAATTATTTCACTATAATTAGTAGGCAATTCCTAAAGCATGAAATGATAATTTAAATCTTATTTCCTCTTCAACACAGCTGGTCTTTAGTTACATTATTTTATTTTACTTCTTTGTCTAGCACCTTCTTCTGCTTCTGGTGGTTTTCTTTTCAGCCCATTTCCCACCCCAGAATTCACCTATTAACTCTATGTACCAGAGCTCCTCTAATAATTGCAATATGGCTTGCAGACAGGGAAATCTCTCTTAAACCCTTTCAAAAGGGAATGATTTCTATTTATTTGATATGTGTTAGTCATTACATTTATGTTCTATACCAGCAGTGCTCCCCACCTCCAAATCAGGGATCTATTGTATGTGATGTTGGACAAATTCATTTGAAAGGACAAGGTGTACTCATGAAAGTTTGGAATCAGAAAAAAAAGCCTTTTTAGGTCGTATGATTTACATTAATCATCCAACTGTAATCAGTGCTGTTCTTACATCTGAGTTGGTAGGTGAGCATGTGAAAATCTCAGTTCTCACTTTGAAAGGTCGATTCCTAGCCCATACAGTTATAACAAACAGGTACTCTTGGATCAAAACTGTAAAAACCCGCATGAATTCTGTGTAAAAAGAACATGTTTACAGTTGCCACTCTGCCACAGAAAGGGCCAATCCACAGCAGAAAGAAAAAGCTTGAATTTCAAACACGCACAGTCCTTTGTAGGACTGAAAATGAGAGAAAGTACTGCAGTTTGCAAAGAGAACAAAGTGTGATCCAGGCATCAGGAGGGAGCACCTGTGAGGGTGAGCAGGGTGTTTTAGAGCATGACTGGTCTTCAGTCTTTGCTAGAGCCTAAAATCCCATCAATGCTCCCCGTTGCATCTTTGTCCCATGGTTTTTTCCACTTCCTTTGGAGAAACCAGATAGCATTTTAGCATTCTCTAAAGCCTCACAAATGGGTTGTGAGGGCAATGAGAAATAAAGATGCTCTCCCCTGCCCAAATCCTCACCCTCCCAGGACTACCCTTCCCTGCCCACCCATCACTGAAACATCCCAGGACCACTCACCTTTTCAGCAGCCTCCGAACTGGGGTGGCAGGGAGCCTGCCCTGCTTCCCACACCTCCTTCAGCATGTGTCGCCTCTGGCAGAGCTTCCCTGTGGACCAGGGCCATGGGCAGAGGGTTAGGGCAGAGATTTAAACCTTTCCCCACTGACTGAGCACCCCCAACGGGCTGCCTGGCTCCTGGATTAAGCAGCAGCACTGGTTTCCCAGCCAGCTTTTGTGGGTGCTCACCCATCCGTGCAAATTACCCCAGCCCAGCCGTGGAGCTGTGCCGGTATTTAGGAGTCACTTTTGTCAGGGAATGGATTCTCTGGGGAGAAAAAATGGGAGGAGGATGGGACAGATGTGATTCTGCGTATGCAGCTGCCACATCCAAGGGCAGAGGCACTTAGGAAATGGGGTTCCCATCTGGAGGGATGTACTTCCAGCTTTGGGACAGGTCAGTGAGCTGCTGAAGTTCCACTGGAATGAACAGCAGGGAAAAGCAGGTGGGAATGGGGACACGTTCAGTCACACAGGGGTGACACACACTTCTGGGTCAGGAGGCTGAGCTGGTAGTGACTGTCTGATGGGGGTAAACCATGGCTGATCCCAGGCAGGGAGAAATGCCAGCCCCAAATTTCCAGGAAACAACCAGCCCAGAGCGTCACAAAGCAGCATCTCCTGGTCAGTTTACCTCCATCCCCTTGGAAAAGAAAGTTGCTTTCACAGTCTGAAGAAATCAATTGTTTTCCTGCCCTGATTTCCCTGGTGCCAAGGAGCTCCAGGACATGGCTCCCTTTGCTCTTCCTGGCCTTTGAGTACTGGGTTTGGGTCCTGCACCATGGGATGAACCAAATGTATCATGGCACCCAAACCACGGTGTAGCCAAGGCATAAGACCACAACACATCTGTGCTCCATGGCACAGGACATGCCAGGCCCAGCAGCCAACATGGCAAACCCAAAACTGACCTGCAGAGCAGCAATGTCAGTCAGCCACGGAGCAGGGGATTGAGGATGCCAGATTCAAGAGGAGATGCTCTCCCCGGCACTGCTCCCTTCAGTGAGCCATGGAGAGGAACAGGACCCTGGCAGAACTTGCCCCACAGGGCCACCCCTTTCCCCTGACTCGTGCAAGCCCTGTGCAAGCCCCCCTCCGATCCCAGGCCCCGTTACACAACCCCCAGCTCCCGGAGCGCCGTGGGGCGCGCGCGGCGACACAAAGGGCTTTGCTTAGCAGCTGTGTTTGCTCAGGGCGGCTGATTTTGGGAGCACAGCTGATGACATGTGGTTGGCCAGGCGACCCGGGAGACTGGTGCTGAGCTTGCAGGTTCCTTTTTTAATAGGTGACTCAGGCGCTCGGTAGCTCACTGGGGCTGGTGGTGGGAGCCGGGCTGTGAAGCAGTGCCAGCGGCAGAGGTGGTGGACACCAACAGGTGGGTAGCATTGTTTATTCACAGGATGAAGTGGTTTAAATAGAAAGCAGGGTGAGACAGAGCTGCCCTGTTACTGGTGAGATGGGGTTTTCTCAGGGGAGGGAGGGGGCAGAGGTCTTGTTGGTGATTTGTTCTCCACTTGTTAGGAGCTGGCTGCCAGGTGTAAGATGATTCTGGTTCAAGAGACCTGCAATATTACCTCCAGCAGGAGACAGAGAGTTGAGTGGTTTATGGGCAATAAATGGAGAGGAAGTGAATGAAATTCTGGATTAATATTTTAGAGCCTCTTTCCCCCATTGCCTTGTCTTCTCCCCCTGTGTTTAGAAAGATCAGTGAGTACAAACGAATACAAGGAATTCTTTTCCCCTGTTGCAAGTTTCCATGTCCACAGCCCTCCCTGCCTGCCTGGGGTGTGATCTACAGGACAGAGAGGCTGTAAACCAAGCCCGACCTGCGCAAACGTGGGGCAGGGGAAGAGCTCAAGAAACCCGACAGCTCCTTACAGGCAATCCTAGCATTGCAGCCCCTCACACAAAATGTGCAGATTCATCCGGCGCCAGACACTGGCACGAAGGACATTTTGCCGACAAACGCCAGCAGGGAAGAACATTCCCTGTATCCTTCATTTGGACGGCAGCGCCGTCGGCCGCGGTGCCAGCCACTGGGTGGGACGGGAGGAGGGGGTTTTCAGGAGATTTTTCCTCCTATTTTAGCTCTCAGGGGATGCTTTAATGCCCGAAGGATCATGTTTAACACCCCTGGGGCTGCAGTCCGTGCAGTCAATCAGCGCGGCTCGGGATGCATCACTCAGCGCTGGAGCGGATGCCAAGCGCGCCAGCGGAGCCCTTGTGCTCAGCGAGGCAGAAATGTGGAGCCCGGCACAAGAGACCTGCAGGGCTGGGCTTCCACCTCACCCACAACAAATATCACCCTAAGCCTGGTGTGCACAGCGACCTTTAGCTGTGCTTCAGCATCTTCAGCTGGGAAGCTCCCCGCTGCCTCCCAGGGGATGCTGTGAAGCGGCACCTCGCTCCCAGCTCCTGGGATGTCCTCGGTGCCGCTCGGATGTCGCGATCCGCGCACACGTGACAACTCAGCCTTCCCGTTAGCGGCACAAACTGTTGTTCTTCTGCTCTTATCTATAATTAGCGATTTAGAGGGTGGCAGCAGCCTGTTTCTTCAGGCAGAGACCAGACTTCGTGCAAGCGCAGAGCCAGCCCAGCGGGTTGGAGCAGCGCCTCTCCAACGCAGGAGGCTTTGTGAGAAGTGATAAGCAAACACAGGGCTGTGCACAGCCTGCGCACTGCAAAAAAAATATTCAAAAATGAGAAGGGAAGAAGAAAAAAAAAAAAAGAAAAAACAAAGGCAGTGATAAGGGGATGCCTTCAACAAAAGCCTTGTGTCTAATTATATCTGTTGTTAAAACAAGCCCTGTGACATTGTGTTACTTTCCATTGCCTGAACTGGAAATCTTCCTTCAGCTGCATTATTTGTTCGTGGCTGGAGGGGCACGTTGCTTTTCTTTATGCAGTATGTGAACCTACAGGCCTACAGATTAGTACAAATTATATCATCTCAGCAGTAATGCCCATAGCCTGGGGTGGGAGGAGACCATTAAACATCACCAGCCCAGCTCACGGACATGGGGATGCTTTTGCTAAATGCTTCAGACTGAACTGGTTAATCACAGGAACACTCACATCAGCCTAGGCAGGGTCCCTGCCTTTCCATGAGGTGCTCCTATCTCCTAGAGGTGGTGTTCAAGACAGTCAAGGGCTTGTGTTCATTTTCCCAGCCAGAAAGGCTGCAAATCTGTGCTTGGTTTCCTTTCTACCTTGAATCTAGCAAGGCTCACTGTGCCCAGTGTTCCCCATTGCTCTTATTGCAGGACTTCGCCAAATCTCATTACCATGCAGAGAAGAAACTCTCTGTTTGCCAGACTGATTGGACTCCTTCTTGCCTTTCCAGTAGGTAATTCAGCAATATAGGAGGAAAGAAAGAGATTTGCAGACAAGATTTTTCAAATTCCTCAAAAGGAATTTTTTCAGATTCCCCAAAGCTTTCTGCAGCTAACTCAGCACATGCTGCAAGAACCCTCCTGATGACCTTAGGACAAAGGGGAACAATTTTAAACTGAAAGAGGAGAGATTGGCGTTAGATATTAGGAAGAAATTCTTTACTGTTAGGGTGGCGAGTCCCTGGCACAGGTTGCCCAGAGAAGCTGTGGCTGCCCCTGGATCCCTGGAAGTGTCCAAGGCCAGGCTGGACAGGGCTTGGAGCTACCTGGGATAGTGGGTGGCATCCCTCCCCATGGCAGGGGGCTTGGAATGAGATGTTCTCCAACGTTCCTTCCAACACAAACCATTCTATGATTTCCAGGATGCTGTTCACCTCAAAAATCCAGAATCTAGACAAAGTTTGGGGTGTCTTGAGAAAAGTGGGGGGAAATGATGCAACCAGAGGGTGGTTGCAACCTCACAGCCTATCTCAGGATGCAGCAGGTCTACCCCAGCCTTGCCACCGGCTCCAGTGGCTGTAGACAGATAATTCCTTCTGCCTCAATGTTTAAGCTGTGGACAGCAGGAATCAGGGAGAAAGGTGCTATATTTACATGGAGATTTAGGGGAAAAAAAAAAAAAAGCCTTAAGGAAATCTCTTCTTCTGTTTCTTCCTCTGGTGCCCTACTGACCTCCAGCAGAACTGGGCAGTTAAATCTGTATTGCATCCCACTGCTTCCCCATGTATCCAGCCTTGGTTCTGCATCAAAATGCCTGCATACCTGCAGAAGCAGCTGGAACGAAGGACAACAGAAATCTTGGGGTTTGGCACCTGCCAGCAGCACAATTGGCAGGGTCTGAGGTCCCTCTGCTCTTATCATCATGGCTCTTTTGTGCTTGTCTGTGCCTATAGAAACTGGTATTTCATTTGAAGTACCTTTAGTGCACAAAGTTGCCTCTTGTCGGTTTAAAATAAAACCAGAGTAAGTTTCTTTCAGTATTTTAAAGAAAAACTTGGAAATCTGAACTTAAATGCAGAACACAAAGAAGAAGAGTCATTAGGTTTGTTGTTTTGTAATTCCCGTGATTTGGGGGCTGAGGTCTGAGGGCAAAGAATGCTGGAATGGCTGCAGTGCTTCTAGTGTGCACGTATTAAAAAATACATCAGCCCTTTCCTGGCTGTGCAATAGCTGGATTTGTGGAGAGAGAGCCCATTGTTCAAACAGAAAGCATTGCAAATACCTCACTAAATCCAAATGCAGCAGTGCAAGCCCTGCAGAGAACGGGAGAACCTTCTCGTGTTTTTACAGTGGCAACAGGGAAATTGCAGCCCTGACTAACCTGGAGGGCTGAGATGCATCGTGTAGGTGTAAAGCTCTATATATTATATATGGTTGTGATGGGAGGTGGAGATGGCCATCCTCACACCTGGCAGATTAACGCAAAAAAAAAGGTCTTAGCTACATGTTGAAGTTGCCTCTTTCTTTGAAAACTGAAGCTCTAGTGGGGACCCCATGGGAGCTGGTGCAGCTCAAAATATCAGGTCTGTAAATTCAAGAGCAGGGTTTGGTCCTCTGGGTCTACCAAAGGCTCCCTGCTACATCCTGGGGCAAGTCTCACCCTTTTCATCTCTCCTGAAATGAGCTCCCAGGGGAGAGGCAAAGATAAATGGACATAACTGCTTGTGAGGCACACCCATAGGAGAGTGGTGTGGCCACGGAGCAATAAAAGTGGGAATTGGCTCGAGCTGGGTATGTGTAGCTCCTCCATGTCCTCTGACTGGCTCATGTTTGGTGATGGCCTTGCCCAGGGATGCAGGAATCAAGTCACTGCCAAATGTGTTACTCTCATCCAGGCTCAACATCCACCTCAGCCATGAAGGAGATGAGAATGCCCATGTTTTCTCCCTGAACCAGAGGGGTGTGATGTTAAGTTTTGGGGGACAGGGGTGGGGCTGTGGGGGGACTCGGTGTGTGGCATCAGAAGCCTGGCAGAGCCCGTGGACAGCGATGCTGGCGCTGCCCTCCCGCCTGTGGCTCGTGGCTCACCGCACGCCTCTGTCCCTGTTTCAGATGATCGGGCACGGTCATTTTTAGACCCATCAGGCAGCACCAGCCACATACTTCAGCAAGGACGAGGGAGGTCCTCTGCACCCTCCGTGAAGGAGCTGTCGGCTCTGTATCTGTCCCAGACAGCTGCTGCTGCTGACGCCAGCCCCGCACAGCCGGTAAGAACCGAGTCCTCCCCCTCCCCAGCCGCCCGCGGCATCCCAGCAATGTCCCGGCCCGGCAAGTGCCTGTCAGAGGGTGAGAGAGAACGTCTGCTTTTGTAAATCTGAAGAAACAGGGTTTAGTTTCCCAAAAATGACCATTTTCCCCTCGTCACTTGCAAATATAAGATAAATGTGTACAAGCACACACGTGTATCACATACTAATTAAATTCACACATGCGCACATACACACCAAGCACATACACACCCCCTACATTCACTAGACTATACAGTTTACTCATACATAAGATTTCCATTTTATTTCCACATTTATATTCACATACATCCATGGAGGAAATATTTAGTACAGAGTAACATGTACATCTCCATGCTATCCTCATTCGGACACACCCCCCCCTATATACTATATACATATATATATATATGTGTGTGTGTGTGTGTGTGTGTGTGTATATGTCCATATATGCCACACTCAAGCATAACATTATAGTGCAACCTCCCTGTGCTTCTCTTTCTCTATCCCTTATTCTGGGATCCAGAGATTTAATCCCCCACTCCAGGCTGATCATCAGGCCACGGGATAATTCGGGTTATAAGGGTTATGAGGCACATTTTTTCCCATTTCTCTAGTTCCACTGGTGATCCAGGAGTAACGTGGGATGGGATTTAATACCTGGACCCTTCCTGCAGGCACGCTCATGTTTCCCCACACTCTCAACCTTTTATGGGGCCCCTGCTCAGAGATGCAGTCTCTCGAGCGTGTATCAGGGAGAGGTCCAGATGAAGCAGTCCCAGCTGAAAATAAATAAGTGGAGACTGCATTTGGAAAATTACAACTGGTTAGAAAACCAAGAAAAAAATTTTTTTAAATTACAAAGCATTAAATTACACAATTCATAATGCAATTACAAATGTAGATCAGTTTTAATTTTTGAAATATTGAAGTATAAGGAAAAATATTGGCTAAATCAAACTTTGGAAAAATCAGTGCTAGTTTTGTTTAACCCTTAACTTTGAAAAAATGGGTTTGGGGTTTTATTTGTTGACTGGCACTTTAGAAGACATATTTCTGATCAACCTGGAATAAAATTGTTTTTTCAACTGTACAGAACTGCCAGGAAACCAAAACAGAAAACCACAACCTGCATGGTTTTCAGGTGTAATTGATATACACATTACTACACATAAGCACATAAAAATATATATGCAGATAATGTGTCTCCCTGTGCAGTTTGATGGCATTTCTCTTCATATCTTTTCCAGAGTACTGTGAAGGACAACTCCATTCACACTCCCCACAGACAGAAAAAAAGCAAGGTAGGAAATGTTTAAGATAAGCACCATTATCTAACCAAATATTTGTGGCCTGTGAGTGTGATCTAAATACCCACACAAGGCAGCCAGGAGCACTTTCATACTGAATATAGCTATCAGCTGCTCGGTTGCCCTTCCCCACATTCAGAAGTTTTTCACAGATTAAAAAAAAAAACAAACAATAAACCTTTGTTTTAAAAAGTGCATTCCAAGTACGTTGGCGCATGCAAAAGATTTGGATTTTTCACTTGCTGCAAAATATGCTGATTTTGGTGTTCTGAGTGTGGGTTTCTTTTACTAATGTTCAAAACTTATTTTTAGCCAGAACAATCTGTGTGTAACAGAGTGAAATAACACTGTGCACCCTTGCTTTGAGCAACAACTAATAATATTCCAGGCATAACTCTGCAGACGTAACTGCACAGGCATGCCAAGGGTCAGCAGATCTGTTTACTGAAAGAAAAGCCACCAGGATTACTGTCTCTTTTAGACAATCATTAAAGGCTTCAGCTACCTTCCCTGCGGATAAATGCCCAGGCAATGCAGGCTGCAGGTATTCAGTTGAGTGTTCAGTGCCCAGGATGCACAAACTGAGGAGAAAAATTGCAGAAAGGGAGGTTCAAAGTGAGGCTGGACAACCACAGTCCACTCTGTTCACTTCTGTACCAACACTGCTGTGAATTTGAGATGAGCTCAGTCTCACTGAGTATAAACAGATCTAACTTTCCTGGCCACCACCTATAGGAGCTACTCCACCCTGTGGTCCCTCAGCCTTGCTTTTCCCTCTAAGGCAGCACAGATTTTGGCGTGCTGATTCCAGCAGTTTGCAAACCTTAGTTAGCCTCATGCCTGTACAAGTCTACAAGTCAGAAGAGCTTTATTTAAGTCTCCAGCTATGTAAACGTGCACCTATTCTTGTGCAAATGGTAACATGGAGTACACTCCTGAGTGCAACAGAAGAAATCATTAATCAGATGAACATCCTTCCCCAAGCCCTCCCTCCTGAGCAGTGGGCACCCCATAGTGTCCAACCTTATCAGCTCAGTTTGACACTTTGGTTCCCTCTCCCCATTTTCTTCTTGAGATCTCTTCACAAATAGCTCCTTGGCTTTCTTCTGTACCCAGATCCTTTGTTCCCAGACTCTTCAGGTCCTCAGCTGGGGACACAACAGTCCTGGACACTGGGCAGCAGGAGGGAGAAGTTAACTTCTAGCTGACTTCTCTAAGTCAGCCTTATCTTTCTTACGGTTGTTCTCTCTTGATGGCATAGTCCAAATCGGGCACCTCTCTTGTGCTGTAGCTGGACTGAATCCAGGGAATTGTAGACTAACCACCTCACCCGGATTAGAGACCTTGCTTTGCTGTGGAACCAGGGTTAACACCAAGCCTGGAGCGTGTGCAGTGATGTGATGATTTGGAGTGCTGTGTGCTACTGAACTAAAGGTATGGAGCTTACTGGGTGCATGGATTTCTCCCGTTGGCTTTTCCCTTTGCCGTTCACTCCATTAACGGCCGTGGGGACGGGGGGTGAGAGGCTATGCTGACGTTTAAAACTGTTTCCCCAAAGATGTCAGAAGCTCAGAAATCATCTAAAGTTGCCATTAAGAAAATGGAAGATGACTTGCCTCCCCCTCCAGCCATTGGCTCAGTCCAGGTCGTCGCTCCAGGGGGTCAGGATCTCAATGCACTCCCTGTGCCTCCTCCAAAGCAAGCCTTCTCCAAGTTCTACCAGCAGCGCCAGGTGAATGAGCTGAAGAGGCTCTACAGGCACATGCACCCCGAGCTCAGGAAGAACCTGGAAGAAGCTGTGACTGAGGATCTGGCAGAAATGCTTAACATCGAGGATCCCAATGCACAGGCCTCTGTGAACCTGGATAAAGTTCTCCCGGGAGAGGTTCAGTCCATGCGCTGGATTTTTGAGAACTGGGCACTTGACTCCATTGGGGACCACCAAGCCACAAAGAAGCTGACAGAAGAAGAGGTCATTCCCAGTGGGGATGTGAAAAGCACTTCCCTGAGGTTTGAAAGCCAATCCATAAATGGATACAACCTGTCAACATCAGCCAAGGTGTCAGAAACAGACCTTGCCAGAGGGGATGTTCGCACTGCCCGGTGGCTTTTTGAAACCCAGCCACTGGACACATTAAACAAACTGTATTCGGATGAAACCGAGGTGCAGGAGGCAGTTCTCAAGGAGCCTGTCCAGGGAGGTGACGTGAAAGGGGCCAAACAGCTCTTTGAAGCACAGTCTTTGGATGCCATAGGACGCTGCTCCTCAGTGGAGGAGAAGAGCATCCTACAACTCAAGTCAGAAATCCAGGAGCTTAAAGGCGATGTTAAGAAGACTGTCAGGCTTTTCCAAACAGAGCCCCTCTGTGCCATCAGAGATAAAAGTGGGACTATCCATGAAATCAAGTCTGTCTGTCGAGAAGAAATTCAGAGCAATGCAGTCAGGACAGCTCGCTGGCTGTTTGAGACTCAGCCCCTGGATACTATCAACAAGGACACTTCCAAAGTGCAGATAATCCGTGGGATTTCTCTGGAAGAAATTGGAAGGCCCGATGTCAGCGGCGCAAGGTGGATATTTGAAACTCAGCCTTTGGATGCCATCAGAGAAATCACAGTTGAAGAACAGGACTTCAAGGCTTCGACAGATTTTGTCACAGGGGCAGATGTCACTAAGCAGCGATTGCTCTTTGAGACCCAGACTCTAGACTCCCTGAAAGGAGAAGCTTCGGAAAGTGTTGTAACCAAAGAAAAAGTCATCGGAGGCGATGTGAAATCTACACTCTGGCTCTTTGAAACGCAGCCGATGGAAACACTGAAAGACAATTTTGAGGTGGGACGTTTGAAGAAAGTAGATCTTTCAGCAGATGAGAAGGGAGATGTGAAGCAAAGAAAACACGTCTTTGAGACCTGTCCCCTTGGCAGTATCTCCAAGGCATTTGAGGAAGAAATTCCAGCCACCAGCATGGAAGAGGTAGTGAAAGGGGATGTGAAATCTTTCAAGACCCTGTTTGAGACTCTCCCCTTAGACAGCATTAAGCAGGCTGATGCTGAGCCCACCACCAAAGAAGAGGAGGAGAAGATTCCAGCTGGCAATGTCAAAGCCAACCAAATCCTGTTTGAGACAACACCCCTGTATGCCATCAAGGATAGCTTTGGCAATTTCCACGAAGTCACCTCTGTAAGCAGAGAACAGATCATCAGTGGTGACGTCAAGAACTACAAGTGGATGTTTGAAACAAGGCCCCTGGACCAGTTTGATGAAAGCATCAAGAAAGTGGATATAATACGGGGCATCACAAAACAAGAGGTGGTGGCTGGTGATGTCAGGACAGCCAAGTGGCTCTTTGAAACACAACCCATGGATGTCATTCATCTCCAAGCCATGGAAGGGGAGAAGCGTCCCTCAGTGAAGCGAGAGATCTCCCAGAAGGGGGATGTGAAGACCTGCCGGTGGTTGTTTGAGACCCAGCCCATGCACACCCTGTACGAGAAGGCTGAGAAGAAGCAGGAGGAGGATGGCAGTGTGCCCCAAGCTGATGTGAAGTCCTACACATGGATGTTTGAGACTCAGCCCCTGGACTCCCTGAAAGGCCAGGAGGAGCAGTATTTGCAAGTCAGTAAGGCCTACAGTCAGGAAGAATTACAGGGAGTGGATGTCAAAACCGTCCGGCACCTGTTTGAGACCGAACCCTTGGGCAGCAGCACTGTCAGTGAAGCTGACCGGAAAAAAACCATGCGTTACTCCAGTCGTGTGGAGTTCCAGTCTGGGGAAGTGTCCAGAGTGAAAGAGTTCTTTGAAGCCAAGCCCTTGGACACAGCCACCAAGCCAAAGTCCCAGAAGGATGCCGGAACAATTGAAGCCGGGTCCGTGCACAAGTTCACGTGGCTCTTTGAGAACTACCCCATGGACACCCTGAAGGACAACTCTGAAGGTATCCAGGAAATCCCTCCAGAAAAGAATGTCAAGGGGGGAGATGTTGGAGGAAAAAGGTTCGTATTTGAGACCTATTCCCTTGACCAAATCCATGACAAAGTGGACGAGACAGAGCTCCAGAAGATCCAGAAAGACACCATGAGCAAAGCTAATGTCAAGTCCTGCACAATGCTATTCGAAAGCCAACCTTTATACGCTATCCAGGACAAAGAGGGGGGATACCATGAGGTCACCTCAGTGCAGAAAGAAGAAATCATGAAAGGTGATATGAAAGGAGCCCGGTGGTTGTTTGAAACTAAGCCCCTGGATCAGATCAAGAAGGAAGAAGAGGTGTTTGTGATTAGGGCTGTCACCCAAGAGGACATCAAGAAAGGAGATGTCCAGACTGCCCGGTGGAGGTTTGAGACAGAGCCTCTTGACTCCTTCTCAGGGGGAAAGTTGTCTGTGCCCAGAACAGTGGATGATGTGCAGAAGGGAGATGTTCAGTCCAACAAGCAGTTCTTTGAGTCCCAGCAAGTGGGCCAGAAGAAGTATGTGAGGATGGTCAGTGTCAGTGACGTGCAGCGAGGTGACGTGAGGACATCCACTTGGCTCTTTGAGAACCATCCTGTGGACTCCCTGTATGGGGATGCGGAGAGAAGCTCATCCATGAGCACAGTGCAGAGAGAGGACAGCCAAAAAGGGGATGTAAAACGCTGCACCTGGTTGTTTGAAACCCAGCCCATGGACACCCTTAAGGACACAGAGGTGACAGCCAGTGCTGGGGCCCAAGAAGAGATCCCTCGTGCAGATGTGAAAAGCACAACGTGGCTCTTTGAGAGCACACCCCTGGATAAATTTAGTACTTCTGAAGGTAGCATAGAAATAGAACTGAAAGAAAGAACCATGAAGGAGACTTTAGAGACTCTCTGCACTTGCCAAGCTATCCAGCATGATGGAATCCTCATCGAAGCTAATGATATGGAGAGTGTGAAGATGGTGAAGTACCAGCTCAGCAGCCCAGGAGCTCCAGAGATCCTGAAAGAGGAGATTGTGGGAGGCCACTTGCAAAGGATTATGCTGCAGCTCCTGCACAGAACCAACGTGGAAGCACAGAGTGTGCTGGTAGAGGAGGACAGAGAGGGCAAGATCAAAGTAAGCCCATTGCAGCTGCTGGACCAGAGTGAAGCTGCTAAAGGCAAAGAGGACTTGAGTGGAGATGTAGCCAAGGCCTTACAGGGTCTCCTCAGTCAAGATGCTTCCATCAAAAAGGGGATGGTCCTACAAGAGACAAAGTCAGGATCAGTGAAGATGACTCTCTACTCCCTCCTGTTCCATTCTGTCCAGCAGAAAGTTGTCAAGGGGGATGTGAAGTCAACGATTGGGAACCTGTTGGCTTCTTCTCAGGAGCAGAAAGCAGCAGCTACCATCAAGCGTGAGGACAATGAGAAGGGAAATGTACAACTTTTTGCAAGCTGCATTGAGAAGGGAGACCTCAGCTATCTGAAGAATCTCCAGCAGGAGTCAGAGATACAATCCCTCATCTCTTCCCAAGCAGAGGAGGGGGCAGATGAGAGCGGCCCACGGGTTGTGCAGGGGGCTAACGTACACGTCTTGCCAAATAAAGAAAAAATAGAGAAAGTAATTGCAGGAAGTGAGCCAGGGGCTATGGAGGGAGCAAAAAAGGGATTTGTATGTGCAAGCACAGGCAGAGAGGGTGTGTTACAGAGAGAGGCTGTGCATGCAGCAGGTGTGACTGGCACCACTGTGCAATGTCTTGGGAAGCCCCTGCCCACAGTGATGGGAAAGGAAGAAATTCTGTCTGGAGGGCTTAAGGTGACTACAAAGTCAATCCAAAGGGTTGCAGATGCCAGCAAGAAGGCAGAGAAAGAAGAAGCCACCACTGCCCATTTGAAAGAACCAAAAACTATGATGCAAGGCACATCTCCGACCCCAATGACAGCTCAGAGGGCAGAAGTGGATGGGAAACAGCAGAGTGTGGTGACTGGGGAAGCCAGCCAGACTCAGAGAGAAGAAAAGGCCCTGGGGAGTGATCTTCAGGCTGCAATGCAAAGCCTGAGGCTGGCGACAGCAGAAGCAAAAAACATTCAGCACCACGTTCAGAGCAAGTTCCAGAGGAACAGGGAGGAGGTCCACACAGCCTGCAGGCAGCAGACAGTCAGCTCACAGGGGACCATGACCCTTCAATCAACCGTACACCAACAGGACTCTTCATCCACCAAGCAGGAGAGCAGCAGCACTGCCACCAGGACCACCACCACCAGAGTCCAGGAGGCATCCAATACCCACACAAGCGTGTCTCAGAAGAGCATAGCATCACACAAAAAGGTCAGTGCTTCTGAGGAAGTACAGGGAGGACAACTATTGAGCCAGGAAATCCAAGTTGTGCCCAGTAGAGATTTTAGCATTAAGGATGGCCTTTATACTGCCACACCTGTGAAAACCTATATAAACCCTTGTGTTGAGTCTGATTACAAAGAGCAATCAGTGCAAGAAGAAAGAGATGTTGGTGTCAGAGGGGATGTGCAGACAGCTATCAGAGCACTGCAAAGTGCCGCCACAGAACAGCGCCTGGTAGAAAAGGAGGACGTTGTCCGAGGTAATTTAAAAGCCACACTTCAGTCGCTGGAAAAGTCTAACGTTAATGTCTCCAGAGGGGATTTTAAAGCTGCCATGATATACAGAAATGCAGGGCAGTCCTATTCTGTGTGTAAAAAGAAAAATGAGATTCAACTCACTAGTAACGAGGCTGCTGTAGTGGCTTCAGGGTCGCAGGCTGATAATGACTTTCCTCCTCCTCCCTCAGTTGCTGTGATGAAAGCAGAGCATTGCCCACCCTCAACTAAAGCAGCAAGAGAAGGTGCCCTTCTATTACCAACCAGCAAAGACGAAGCCCCAGGATGTTCTGCACTACTCCAAACCCCTCTTCCCACTCTCCCTTCTCTGTCCTGCAAACCCAGTGATCAGAGTCCTGCAGAGAAGCCCAGGACTCCTCCAAAACCAGAAACTACTGCCCCACCCAGGAAAAAACCTGTTCCCCCTCCAAAACCTGAGCACCTCTTACACGAGGCATATTCTGCCTCTGCAAATAACAGCACAAGCAAATCAATCAAACCCATCCCTCCACCCCTGCCTCCAAAACCTTCAGGCTTGAGGGAGATTAGCAAACCAAAGCCTTCCCCCACAGAGCTGGGATTAAGCTGCATGGAAGTTCATGAACAAACAGGGTATGAGGAGGCTCAGGCAAAATGCCGCAATTTGGAGACATCTGTGAAGAAGTCTGTCACAGTTCAGTGTACAAACCCTGAGAGAAAGCTGCCAAAATACACTGCCAAAACCCCTCTTCAAATAGCAGAAGAAAGGTACAAGGCCAGCAAAGGAGGACAAGGAAAGGTAGAATCAGACAGTGCTAAGACCTCAAAACCAATGAATAATGGAGTCATTGGTTTTGAAGTCAAGCAGGGAATGATGAGTGATAAAGCAGCTGCTCCAAGGAGGTGTCCAGGTGAGGTGGCTCAGAGGCAGATAGAGCTGTGCCAAGAGGAGAACGGGTGCTCTTCATTGTCCTCTCCAACCTGTCCTGGCAGAGCACAGACACAGAATGTGCCAGGACAAACTGAGCCAAGCACCTCCCCTGTGGG
This sequence comes from Corvus hawaiiensis, assembly GCF_020740725.1. NCBI lineage: Eukaryota > Metazoa > Chordata > Aves > Passeriformes > Corvidae > Corvus > Corvus hawaiiensis. Next base: position 4,693,872 of record NC_063213.1, on the reverse strand, counting down.
CCACAGCACCCCTCCGAAGAGAGGAGATGGCACTGCACAAAATGCTTTATCCAAGGTGGAAAGAGAAAGTGTATCTAATTCTTATGGATTGTGGGATAGTCAGAGAGTCATGCAGCAGGTGCATGAGAGGAGGCAAATGTCTCATTCTATGTCCTTCCATCAGCAGTCAGTGAACTCCTTTGAGGAGCACCAGCAGGGGAATAGCAGGCAACTGAAATGTCCTGATAGGGAGGCAGAGACACCTGCCCAGGAGAAGCCAGGGGTTGTTATGAGAGAAAAAAAAAAGAGAGAAACAGAAGATGAGCGTCGGAAGAGGTTGTCAGTACACAAAGAGGAGATCATGAAAGGCAATGTCAAGGAGGCTATGGAGATCTTTGAGAACCTCAGGAGACAGGAGCAGCTGCAAGAGATCTTGAACCGAGTGAGGGAGTTTGAGGAGGAAACAAGCAAAGTGGATGTGAAAGCTCTCAAGAGCTTCTTTGAGAAGGTCCCTGAGTGGGTTGTGCGCCAGAAGGCCAAGCAACAGGACAAGGCTGCGGCAAAGGAGGATGCTGACAGTGTCTCCTCAGTGGATCTGGTTTTTGAGGACCTGGAGCGAGCAAGTGCTGAGATTCTCCACCTGAAGGAGCAAACACTTGCCCGCATCCAGGATATTGAGGAGGCCATCAAGAAAGCTATTTATTCTGTTTCTAGTCTCAAGTCTGAGTCAGACATTGCTGGGCTCTCAGGGTTGTTCAAGGAGTCTCTGGGGAGCACCCAAAGCTCTGTGAGCAGTAGCAATATCCGTAAAATCAGCATTGTCTCAAGCAAAGCCAAGCAAGAGGAAGTCATGCTGGAGACAGGGGAAGCAGCATCTGTGGAAAGTGCAAAGGTGGCAGAAAAGACCGAGGCAGCCAAGGCAGAGCTAGGGGTCCCCCGCCTCATTCAGTCTCGTGTCAGCTCTCCCTCCTCACCTTCCTACATCTCCATTGAGTCTGCTGCCAGGAAACCAGCAGAATCACCCAGGACAGCACATTCCCCCCAGGATAGCCCTTTACCAGACTGTCTTGACTCTCCAGGAAAGAGGGATGCTTTTGCTCAGAACAGCTTTAGCTCGTTTAACCACCCCTCAGCAGGGTCTGCTGGGCATGACACAAAACCCTTAGAGAAGAGGCCAGACCCCGTCCAAACAAAAGCTGGGCTGAGCTCAATGAAACAGCACATGCTTGGCAATGCCAACCATCCAACCAGTGACAAAGAGAAGTGCTCTCTGGACACCTCCAAAGACAGCTGCCACTGTGGGATGAAAGGCAGCTTTTCAGAATACCGCTCCCTGAATGTCCCCAGCCCACAAAATCCACGGAGGCAGAAAAGCATCCTGGAGCTGCAGACAGGGCCCGACGGGTCCAAGCTCTACGGAGCCACCCGGACTGTTATGGAGCAGTATGAGGAAATGGACCAGTTTGGAAACAAAATCATCACTTCGTCCACCACAGTCACCAAGCAATCTGAGACACAAACATCCTCCACGTGCGATGTGGTTTCTCATCCCCAGTATGAGGTATCTGCCTCACCTGTGTTTCGGAGGTACTTGAAGAGCCCAGGTGAAGACTTCCACACCAACGGGACTTTTCAGGAGCCAGGAGTGGTCTTTGTCACCTTTGGCAACTCCAAGCCAAAGAAATAGGAGATTCTGGAGAGCAAGAGAGGACTGTATAAGACAAAAGAGAAGGGCCATGATAAACATTTCTCCTGTTTTATCCACATTACACACAGGGATTTACCTTCACCCTACGGACTTCTCAGGGTCATCGTCTCGGTGTTTGCATGCAGACAGGACAAGTGCAGCCTGCCTTGACACTGGAGAACATCCCTCACCTGGCCAGCCCAACAGACTTGGTGCTGCACCACAACCCGGAGTCCTGGCACTGTTAGAAGCACAAGGGAAAAATCCATCCATGGGCACCTTAGGGTACTTCCCCCTAGAAAGTTTGGTGGGGGTGGTTGGAGGTGTTGGATCGGGCTTCTCTGAACCACTGCAGAAGGAAGGATAGGTAGGATCAATTAAAAAACCAATCAATCTGGTCATTGGAAAACAAACACCTTTATGGTACCTTCTTTTTCTAAGAAGGGCATCCTATACACACACACATATATATACACAAGTTCATATTGACGGGTGGGTTGGATAGATTTTCTCTTAGCCAATAAGAAAAGGAAAAAAAAGTCTTGAATTGTTGTCGCTCTTGGACTTGGGGGAGTTATTTATCAGTTTGTTTTTCAGTTCCTGGAAAGTGTTTGATGATACTGGAAATTGTAAAGCCAAGACCTACAGCTACTATCAATGCCATTCCCCCAAAGAAATATGCTATGAAAGATTCTTGAGTCAGAATGGTTACTGCTTTCTCTTCTTTATTTCTAGAATTCTAATTTATTATTCAGTATACACAAACTCCTTATTTTAGATTTTCCATGCTTTCCTACATGTTTACTGTTTAAATTCATTTTGAGAATTTGTAAAGCAATTTTTCTTATTATTATGACTTTGTTTTGTACATTCTCAACTCAAGATTTTAGATATTTTGTGGCTTTTTTTTTTTTTTTTTTAACTTCTATTGCTGCATTCTGATGGTAAACATTACCTCTAAAAATACTTTGGTCTGGTAGAGTTTCTTTTATTCAGTGCTTGTTTCCTTTCAAAGTGCCTAGAAATTATATCTTGATGGACCAGTTGAATCACACACTGAGAGCACTCTGTGTCACTGGAGGGGTTTGGTATACATCTTCTTTAGAGTGTGGGTGGATCACCAGCCCTTCAGCAAAGAGTGTTCATACTCTTATCTGAAAAATGAGTCCAGGATGATACAGAACCAGGACTCTGTGTAGGCATGTGGAGCCTGGGTAGGATGTGTACACCAGGAAAGGTCTGGACACTTGTGTGTACCCATTTCCCCCACGGGAGAAGGCAGCTGAGGTGTTGTGCCTCTACAAGTCCTATGAGGAGGAGCAGCTGATGAGCCAGCCCTTACTCACTGCTGTGCCTCAACTCACCTCACACTCGGCTCTGGGATGGGTGGGTGAGCAAGGAGTTCACTCCAGGTGTGGGGGAATGTGAGGAGCCTATGGAGGGGCCAGATGGTTTCTCACAGAATTACAGAATATCCTGAGTTGGAAGGGACCCTCAAGGACCGTTGAGTCCAGGTCCGGGCCCTGCACAAGAAATCCCCAAAATTTCCTCTGATGCCTTTTCCTGGTCTTAAAATCAAGAGTCAAATATGGTTAGAAGGGATTTTACCTTGGTATTTATTTTAAGGATCCTTAGGTGCACACGTCCAGGTCAAATGCATCAAAATGCACCCTGCAAAAATGCACCCCCCAAAAGATCTGGTATAACATTATAGGTGTTACTAATTATCATATCTATCAAAGATTCCCCAATGAGAGGCTCAAGTGAGCCCCCCTCCCCAAGGAGCCTTCCCCTGGATGGTTCTATCTTAGCTTACAGAATGTGTTCTGGAGAGGACCTTGGGGTTTGGGGCACACTGATCCCTACCTACAAAGCTTCTAAAATGTTGAGTCTCTCAGCTTGACAAAGACCAAGAATGTAGGAAAAAAGCACTAAGAATACAAAAGTTGTAAAAAAGGTATAACAGGGGTATGAAAGAAAAGGCAAAAAATCTTCATGGCATCACCTCCATGCGGCTGAGAGCATTGTCCAAACACTTCTTGAGCTCAGGCTGGTGCTGTGACCACTTCTGTGGGAGCCTGTTCAGTGCCCAACAGGCGAAGAACTGTTTTCTAATATCCAGCCTAAACCTCCCCTGACACAGCTTCAGGCCATTCCCTCAAGTCTGTCACTGGTCACAGAGATTGGCACATGCCCCTCCACTTCCCCTCATGAGGGAGTTAAAGACCATAATGAGGTCTCCCCTCAGTCTCCTCTTCTCCAAGCTGAACAGACCAAGGGCCCTCAGCCACTCCTCATGCCTCAAGGCCTTTCATCATCTTTGTTGCCCTCCTTTGGACACTCTCTAATAGTTTAATGTCCTTCTGTTATTGTGGTGACCAAAACTGCACACAGGACTTGAGGTGAGGCTGTGGAGCTGTGTCCTACAGCCTGGCTCAGATTGTAGACTCGTTGAACTATAGCCAGCCACCTCATCTCTCAGTGCATCACTTTATCTTTCTGAGAATGGGACAGTAACCTCAGTGAAAAAACAAAAACTCAGTAATTTGCTATGATTAATGTTTGCCCTTTTCCTCTGAGGAAAAAGAGCCCACACTAATGAATTAGGAGCAGGACACTGGAGAGGAAGGGACTGTTCAGAGTCTACCACTCCACATCCCTGAGCCCATAGCAAAGCTTCTAAATAGCAGTTGTCATCTTGCATCACAAAGACCTTGTTCAAGGTGTTCTAGACCACGCTGGATTTCTGCTTCCTTCCCAGAAAAGATGTACATACCCAGATCTCACTGATTTACATCCAGAACCCCATAAATTTGAAAGACATGCCAAAAGAAGAACAGGAACATAATTTTCCGTTGCACACTGAAGGCTGAGCTGGAAGAGCAGATCATAATAAACTGAGCATAACTATTTTCAGGCAACCTGAATAAAATAACCACTTACACCCTCCCAATTCCTTTAGTAGGACCCACAGCAGAAATAAGAGAGAGTTAGTTACCTGGAGACCCTCTTCAAAATTTTTCCAACACTCCTTTCTTACCCCTGTTTGTTTCCATCTCGGCTTCCATCACATGTTTGTTTCATTTCTCTTGAAGGACAACTGTGGAGCAATTTTAGTAAGCTGCAAACAGGTTGCTCAGGCAATGAAAATTATTCCACATAAACTCAAATAAACCCAAACATCCTGCACTGCCACTGCTTAGAAATACCAATCTTATTGTTTGTGTTTCTGGTTTTACAGGATTTCTAAATGTCTCAAAGAGCCATTTATGAGACTAAGATCATTTAAGACGTGCTTCTTTCGTGATATTTCCATCATCTAGGAACTGAAATATGATGAGGAGACACATGCTGCACTGTTTCAGCACCATACATGGCTCTTTGGGACACTGAAAGAGCTGGAGAGAAAAAACAAATGCAAAGATTTGAAACTCAAACACAAGCTGAAGGATCAGCTCATATTCTCCGTGCTTCAGACTTTGCAATAATAAACCAGCAGAGCTCATACAAACTTTCAGATCCCAAATTAGCTGTCACAGTTTTTCTGTGATTTTTAGGTACAAGACATGACATTGTTCACTGTACTTTACCCTGGTGGGTATCTGCATTCTCACACAGTAGATGTTTTCAAAAGTAAGCAGGCTGGGAGAGTTACCTGCACCAGGGGACAGGGGACAGTTGGTATTATCAGACCTACATCTCCTTGAGGGGTCAAAGTAGAACTTCAGCTGCAGATTTGGTTCTCTTGCAGTAGTGGACAGGAAATAGGCCTCATTTGAAGTGTCCACAAAAAGTACTGCCCTTCCCAGCTCTGTCAGTCACTGGCCTCCCTGAGGACACTCAGTCTTCAGTGTGAAAGATTCGTGCTTACCATGGAATCACAGGATCATTCAGGTTGGAAAGATCGTCGAGTCCAACCATTACCCCAGCACTACCAACACACCACTAAACCCTGTCCCCAAGGGCCACATCTACACATCTTTTAAATCCCTCCAGGGATGGTGACTGCACCACTGCCCTGGACAGCCTGTTTCAATGCCTTGCAAGCCTTTCTGTGAGGAAATATTTCCTAACACCCAGCCTAAACCTCCCCTGGCACAGCTTGAGGCCAGGTCCTATCACTTGCTACTTGAGAGAAGAGACCAACCCCCACCTGGCTGCACCCTCCTGTCAGGGAGTTGTGGAGAGCCAGAAGGTCCCCCCAGAGCCTCCTTTTCTCTGGGGAGGCTCAGCCCCCCCCGGATCCCTCAGCTGCTGCTCATCAGCCTTGTGCCCCAGACCCTTCCCCACATTCTCCCCTTATCAATTACACAGGAGTTTTCAGGCTGACTTCTCCTGCTATATAAAGGTTTTAATTCACACAAGGAAAAAAAGGCAACAACTGATAAGCCATAATCCAGCTGCAACTTTCAGCACTGCAGTAATCAGCAGTGTGCTGGAAGAGCCTTCCAGGAACACCCTGTAACTGCTTTTCACAGAAGCCTTAGGATAATTTCCTTGCCCACAGTGCCATTCAATTGCTTCTAATCGCCTCTCTATCTTTCAGACCATAAGGAAGGCTTATTCCTGGGGCTGCCAAATACACCTCTGAAGGCAAGAGTGTTTGCCATGCATCAGACAATGAGCACTGAAAATAAGTCCCCCCATTAAAGAGACCAATACCCCCTATAAAAGGTTATCCCACTGTGGAAACACCCCAGGAGTACAGACATTCATCCCCAGTTCAGAGGAGAGAGATCCTGCTTGTTTGCTAAACAGCTCTGCTTCCTTCTTTGGTCACGGTTAAAGGAAAGCATTTTCTTCTTATACAACACAGACATGTTGAGTTACTCTCTTCTCTGCCAGGACACAGAGCCTTGTGCTGGGTGAGAGCTCGTCACCATCAGAGGAAGTTCTACAGTCACACTGGTGAAATTCACCTTGCAAACAGATCAACTTTGCACAACTACGTGGGCCTGTTTCAGGGTAGATGTATCACCCTTTAGATTGCCTTAACTGGACCTCCACCAAGAATTCTGGGAGTTTAGACATCCATTATTTCTGTACTCACTTACAGACCCATGGTCTGCTCTCTGCAGAGGACTGGAAGAGTGGAGGGATGCTGGGATCATTGCAGACTGAAGGAAAGACAGGGATTTTGTTTGTATGCTTCCCTGTAGAAGGAAGGAAGAAAACTCAAGATGCTAAACTCATCTTCTTGAAAGTGTTGTCACAGGAAAACAAAGATGACCTGACCTTAATGATATGATCAGACAAAATGAAATTAAAAGTTAAAAAGTTAAAAATTGTTTCCCCAGGTGTGTGTTGCAAGTAAAAGACAGGGTTCTTGTTCTGTGTCTTGTTCTTGTTTGTGTCAACTCATCTCTTTAGATACAGAAACACATTCCTGTTTCATAGAAACACAGTCATAGAATGGTTTGGGTTGGAAGGGACCTTAAAGACCGTCTTCATTCCAATCCCCTTGCAGAAACACCTTCCACTAGATCAGGTTGCTCCAAGCCCCTTCCAACCTGGCCTTGAACACTTCCAGGGATGGGGAATGCCCAACTTCTCTGGACTACTGTTTACTCAAAGCTAAAATCTGGCCATCAGCCCACTCAACATGAGAGCAGAAAGTAAACTTGTCTTTTCTGTGAGCTGGAAATGCTGCAAACCAGGGTAGGAACACATGGAAAGAAAGCCAGAGGGATCAGAGACCACCAGCAAAACTGTGGCAAATAACCCCTGACAAAGAGGCAGAGTTGCCCTGATGTGAGGGAGTGTCAGTACTCAGAGCACTGACCTGTCAGAGTTAGGCTGGGCTCAGCTGTGCTCCTTCTGGGGCTTTGGAAAGACCTGAGTTTTCAGATTAATTTGCCAGCTAAGCTGAACCTCTGCTTTGCACCGCAGTGAGGAGTGCACAGAGGCATCCTTACTGCCATCTGCACCCTCTGGGTCACTTGACCATGCAGAGTACCTGGACCTATTTCTGCAGCTGGGCTGATAGCCAAGATTCTTTTCCCCCTCTCTCTCTCTACTAAAAAGGCTGGTGCTGGCAATGCTTTCCAGAGAGATTCTCTGGGCTTTTCACATAAAGATGTGTTTGAGGAATCAGGTCGTGGCACACAACACAATCCAGACAGTAAACATAGTGGAGTAAACCACCAGATTCATGGAGCTGTGGAAGCTTTATGCTGATATGAGCTGCCTTTCCAGGGTTTGGACTATGTGTCTGTGTGAGCAGCCATAAGATACCAGTGATTCCAGGAGCTGCACAGAGTTTTTGAGTCAGAGCAACATTTCTCACCTTACTCGAGGTTTTTATATTATTCAACTGAATGAATCATTTACTCTCAATCAAATGAACATATTTTTTCTCATCAGAGATCCAAGGGTGCTCCGTCTTTCTGTTCTGACTGAAAATTAACACTGACCCATCCAAGCTGACAGGTTAACTGGACCAGACAGCAATCTGAACTCGCACGACAGATCTGCAAAAAAAATCCCAAGAAAATTACCTTGCAGATGCACTTCCAGGTGGTCATGATTCAGTTATTTAACCTCAGTCTCTCCTTCTTCAGCCCATGTTGAAAGAAATGTGTGCCTCCTGCCTGAAGCCTGTCTACCCCATGGAGTGTGTGGTCACTGACAAGGTCTGTGTGCACCGCTCGTGTTTCTGCTGTCAGGTTTGCGGGAGGAAGCTGAGGTGAGTGGCAGGACACAAGTGTGTTTGTTTCTAAGGGATGCCCAAGCAGTTTCCATCTAAATTGCCCAAGGGTAATTCTGAGAGAGCAGGACTCAGGAAATGAGAAAAAGGGCATGCAGTTTCCCTGATTCCATCTGCCTCTCCATCACCAGAGGCTGAAGTCTGCCCACCTCAAGATTGCAGACCCCCGTGGATTAGGAATCTGCATGGATGGTGGTGCAAGGGTGAGCTGAAACTACAATAAATATTTACAGTTTGGGAATACTGATAGGGAATGTGATTGGAGGAGCCATTAGGGTGCTTCCTATGGTCATAGAATCATAGACTCATTAAGGTTGGAAAAGGCCTCTAAGGTCATTGAGTCCAACCATTTACCCAACACTCTCCACCACTAAATCATGTCCCCAAGCATCACATCGAGTCAGGTAGGTTGGAAGGCACCTCTGGAAGTCTCCACTCAGCCTTCTGCAGGCCTAAGGAGAGCAGGAGCTCAGGAATTTGTCCAGGAGAGGTGTGAATGGCTTCAAGGATGGGGGTTACACAGCCTTTCAGCTGGGGCCCCTCTTTGAACATCTGACCACCAGTGAAAATGGTTTTTCTTGCTACTCATCACAATTCCCTGTGTTACAAGTTGTTCCCATCACCTCTCATCCTGTCACTGCCCCCCTCCAAGAGCACTCCAGCCCTGTCTTCTCTATAACCTCCCATAAAATAGACACACGCAGCAGTGAGTTTCTCCCTCTTAACCTTCTCCTGGTAGGACCTGGCCAACTCATCTCTCAGCCTCTCCTCAGATGACACAGGTCCCTCACCACTTTGGTGGCTTTTTGCTGAATTCCTTGCTGTGAGGAGCCCAAAACTGGACAAAGTTATCCACATGGAATCCTACAAAAGTCAAATATAGAGGAACATTCACTTCTCTTGGCCATGCAGCTCAGGATGTAGTTGGCTTCCCAGTCACCAGGGCACAATGCTGACTTGTTTTCAGCTTGTCAGTCACTGAGACACCCACCTCCTGTGAGGCTGCCTGGAATCCTGTTACCCCTAGCTCTGCAGACACTTCCTCCCCTCCTGCAGTTGTTGTATCATGGGAGCCCTGGGCACTTTTACCCATAAGGTCCACGCTGTGAATACAGGGGCAGAGGTGAAGTACTGGTATGAAGCCTGGCCTGTAAATGAGAAAGGGATTGCACATAACCTGGGCTACAGCCCCCGGAGGCATTGCAAGGAAATGTTTAATTTTTCACGTGTTTTGGTGTTTGAAAGAAAAATCAAACATATTCTGAGAAAGTCAACACTACTTTTGAAAGGTTTCATTCTTCAACCTGCTCCCTCCCTTCCCCACTGAAAAATGATTTTGCTGAAAGCCTGTCCATCAGTGCTACAGCTCCCCTCCCACATAGCCACTGACAGCTGTGCCAATGTGTGTTTTCCAGCTTGCAAAACTATGCTGCCCTCCACGGGGTGTTTTACTGCCAAGTCCACTACAAGCTGATGGCTGGGGCTGGAAGCAGAAGTGAGATGGAAAGGCTGGAGCACCACCATGTTCAGCATGGACCACAGCCCTGGGAGTGGTGTAACAGGGCCAAAAAGACTGAAACGAGAGAGAAACCCGCATCCTTCAATGCACAGTGTGATCTGCAGCTGGCTGAGCACAGGAACAGCAGGTCTGTCCTCTTAGGGAACAAGCTCAGAGCAGTCTGGCCACCTTCAGAACCAGCCTTCACTGTCAATGGAAAAGCTGGTAATGGAGTGTGTTCCCAGAAAAAGCCTGCACTGAGCCTGCAAACCTACCAGGCTGCAGGCAGCAGGGCAGGAAGGATGGTGCTCAGGGGTCAGGAGGGAGCAGGGGGGAAGGGAAGATTCTTACCTGGCATCATCTGCACGAGGGAAAGAGAGCAAGTGTGTTCCTGGCCCAAGAACAGAGAGCAGAGAGGCCGTGAAGAGGCTGGGGATGGGGAAGTGCCTGAAGGGAAGAAAGAGGGGAAGGTGTCCCAGCGTGTGGCTGCAATCCAGCAGGGCCAAACCCAGCTGAAGAGAGGACCTGCCTGTGCCTCCCTCCCTCCCGTCCTGGAGCCTGTGAAACCCCTGCCTCGTGGCTCACTTGCTCCCCACCCCACATGCCAAAGCACTAAACCCACCTTGTGGATGTACCTGGGGGGCACAGGTGGCTGCATTCTCGCTGACACAGAGGTCCCAGTGACAAAAAACAAGGCCTGTGGGTCTCTGAGCACACCCAGCAAAGGAGGCACAATGACAGATAACAAGCCTGACCCGACTGTAGCCAGCCCAGATACTGCAGGGGCCAAGCATCACCTTGGAGAGGGAATGAGCAGCACACAGACCATTCATGTGCCAGGAGAGCCCGAAACCAGAAACACCACAAGTACAGAGCTAAAATGTGTAGCTGAGGGTGTTGATCCCCCTGAAAATGAAGCTGAAGAAGCCCATTCCGCCTCTGGTGTGTTGAGGACCTCTTTTGTATCTTCTGGGTCCCTGGAGCCAGGAGGGCTGGGTGTGTCACCTGAGATCACTGAAATGTTGAATGAGAAATCAAAGGCAAACACCAGAGAGTTCCCTGGGAAACAGATGCCAGTAACTTTGGGGGAAGTTATGCAACCATCCAGCAGAAGAGATTTGCCTGGAATTGAGAGCAAAGAGGCAGAATTTGAGAAGACAAAAGAAGAGAAACCAGTAAGTGTGTCAGGGTCTCTGGAAGAGCCCAGTCCTGAGCACACATCTCAGGAAAATGAAGCTGCAAAGAGCAGAGTCTCTTCACCTGGTTCTCCAGACAGGACAGATGATAACAATATGACCTCTTTACAAGAAACAGAACCTCAGGACACATGTGGCCCATTGAAAACTATCACTCATGAGGGTATTTGGAGCCATCATATGAAATCACCTGGCAAGGGTTTTCCAGTATCAACAGACACTCCTCTGAAAGGAACTTGTGCTACTTGCTCCTCACATGATGAAGTCAACAACTCCAAGTCAAAGGATTACAGGGAAGTTCTTAGTGAAAACACCTTGCACATTTCTGAGCATCCAGCCAAGACATCAGAATATTCCAAACCAAATATATCCTTGGACAACTCTGGAGGCCATCCAGCAGGGGAAGAAAAAGTGGATCTGAAACTCCCAGAGGAAAGCACTGTGCCTATGTCACAGACTGCTGCTCAGAGCAAGGAGGCCAGAAGCAGCCAAGCCTGTAGAGAGACATCAGGTAAAGGTTTCAGGCTTGGGAAAAACCCCTTCATTACCCTTTTTGGCTCTGAAGACAAAGGCAGAGCTCCCAAGAACGAAGCAATAACCCAGAGGAAACCCACAAAGTCCCAGTCAGCCCTTGTCACTTTGTTTGGTCACTCCTCAGAGAAGAAGCAGAATGCACAAGAAAAACCTGCAGGATCCTCAAAACAAGCAAATATTGATGGCAGGACAGAAAAGGCACAGGGCCTCCTCAGCTCCTCCAGCCAAGCAAAGCAAAAGGCCTCCAAGAATGATCACCTCCCACAGCCTGGAAAGACAGAGCTGTTCCCTAAACATATCCAGGAGAGCTCTGGAGGATTCTCAGGCTCTACTGAGAGCAAGGAGACTGATGTCCTGTTGTTAGCACCTGGCACAAGTATGTCACACGATGATAAACGTGAGAGAACTGAATTTGACATTCATGACCAAGAGGTTTTAGATAGTCAGGTTTGGCAGCAACAGGACAGCTGTTGGCCCCCTCTTGTGCCCACACAGGAAAATCAGAAAGAAGCTGCAGGAATCTCAAATCATGGAAAAATCCCTCTACAGCCTCCTCCAGAGCTTATGCCTGTAGTTGACAACAGTGAAAATCTCACCAGGGGAGGGAATCACCATGATGTTCATCTGCTAGAAACCCAGAACCTGTTGAGCTTGGATGTCCAGGGCACAGTGGCACAGGATGGGATATTTTTTTCACCAGGCAATTCAGAAAAGGTACCTAAGGAGGCTGAGCTTCAGTTCAGCAACATGGATTTTCTGGGGGACAGTAACTTGTTCTTTTCTGGAGGACAAGATTTCCCCAGCATAGCAAGAAAAACTCCAAATTCAGATTTGCAAAACTCAGAGGCAGAAACTCTACCTTTCTTCGATCCAAATCCTTCAGATTTATTCCAGGAAATCTCATCAGAAACAAATGCCTCACTGGAGCTGTGGTACACCTCCAGCCTCTCGCTTCTCGATGGGCAGGATGAGATGAGTATTAGAGACCTGGAAGGGACTCAGAGCTGTGAACTCCTGATGCAGTTGGATCCACAGCGCCAGGCTCCAAAGGCAGCAGAAGAAATGTTTGGAATGGGTCTCAGTGCTGAAGGCTCCGCAAAAATGTGTTTCCCTACACAGGATGACAATTTTCCCTTAACATACATGTTCAGCAGCTATGCTTCTGAAACCTCTAATCAGGGTGTCTTTGATCATTTTGATGTTGATTCAACCAAAACGGGCCAGGAGGCTTCTGAAAAAATGAACAGGAGCAGGAAAACATCAGGAGCTGAAGAAGATGATGACAGTCTGTCTTCCGAAGACTTGGAGATGTTAAATTACGACCTTTCAGAGAAGGAGTTCTTTATATAGGTGAAAAAAAAACAGATTAAAAAAGACACACAGCCCTCTGTGCAGCACAAGTTAGCTAATATGGAACCAAAAATTATTCTTGAAATCAGCTGTACAGTGATGAGAAAAGTGAAATGACCTTGCCAAGGTCAGAAGGGCAGAATAGAGAAATGAACCCTGGTGTCTTGAAGTCTAAGGGTGTGGGGACATTGCTACATCTGCTCTCCCTATGCCATTGCACTCTGCTCCTCCCGGGCTGCCCTTTGCATAAATATTACATAACATAAATATTACAGGAGTTAACAATTATACCAATGATAAACAAGCACATGAAAAACCCCAGAGGGTTAAAGCATGAACACGTGCACTATGAAAAGGGTCATAGAGCACATCAAATCACATGTTTTAATCAGCTGTCTGTAAAAAAAAAAAGATAAAGGTGTTAGAATGATTAATTTTTAAAATAGAACAAAATGAAATAAAATGAAATAAAGAAAATAAATAAAATGAATAAATAAAATAAAATAAAATAAAACAAAATAAAATAAAATAAAATAAAACACCCCAACAACCTCACTGCCTCACCAGTGCCAAAATAACCCTGGCTCTGTCAGATCTGCTGGAGGAATAAAGCTGCTTAATGACTGCATCTGCAGCAAAAGCAGTGTCAGTGCTCTAAGCAGGGAAACTGCTCAATCAGCATAAATCAGGGAAAACAGGGATATCCTTGACATTTATATGACTCATCAAATGCTGAAGACAGTCTCACCTTGGGGTGAGTCAAGGGGCTCAGGGTAAAGGAGCTGCCGTCTCAGAGCTGTGCCTGAAACCTGGCCAGGCTGTGCTTGGAGATGGAGAGGAGGCTTGCAGAGATCAAACCCCTCTCACTGGAGCAGTGGGAAGTGGGTGGCCCTGTCACTTGTGCAAAAGGTGCTCAGACTGATGCCCCTAGATGAGTTTTCACTACCAGATGACACCTATAAACCTGATCTCTCCCTGCCAGCTCTGAGAGGAGGAGGGAAAATGCAGGAGCACCACAGTCGGTGGGTATGAATCCATTTCCCCACAATTCACCCCAACATAGAGGTGTCCAAAGGGGTCTCCAGGCACTGTCACTCCTGATGTACAGAGAAAAGCTAAGCCCATGAATTAATGCGTCAATGCTCTATTTCCTGCACTAGACCTCATTCCCAGGCTGTGGTTTCTCTTTCTGAACTTCTCTCTAGGATGCTTCCCCTCCCTTGTCCTTGGACATGGATGTACAGGTTTCCAGCTGTCCATCCCAGGCCTTCCCTGAGACCTGCTGGTTTCTGATGCCCCTTGACAGAGGCTTCCCCATTTTCAACAGACTTTGCAAGCTTTAGTAATCCACCTGGGCAGAGCTGCTGGACAGACAGAAATAAGCCCAGAATCCCCATAAGTGGGGCTCCAGGAAACAGAGGTTTGCAGGGCTGCCCCAGCCTTTGTCCCTGAGAGATCTCTACCATGTAGGATTGACTCACTCAGCTCCAGATGATGGAGACAGTTACGAAAACAACATCTTTCCATGAGAAATGTCATCTGAGGGTGACAAAGGGCTGAAGCTTCCCCAGGGCTTCAGAAAAGCCTGTCTGGTCAAGGCTGGAAGAACAGTGTTAAGGAAGGAGTCACATCTGCATTAGCATGTGAGACTCACTCAAGTGTGGGTCACCCTCAAGGAGGTTTTCTAGTCAGAAATTGGACCTCTGTCACAGGAGATACTAGGTGCTGAGGATTGAGAGAGAAGACCATGAGCCACACACAACAGAGTGATCCTGAAGACTTGAGTTTGTTGCACACTGATAGAGAAGGCAGGACAGGGTAAAAATGTCTCTGCCAGAGCAGATCTCCTCAGACAAGTCATCCCACAAAAAGGTCAGAGATAGATTTAGGGTAAAAGGAACCTCTGGAGGATGTGTAGCTCAACATCCTGCACAAGGAATGTCTCTGAATAACAGTAAGTCCTCCCATCCAAGGATGTGGATGCAGAGCCGAGTGATGTTTGGCTGTGTGGTGTGTGCAGATGATAAATGCTCAGTGCTGGTGTGAATTTACACAACTCTAAGTAACATTTACTCTTCTCTTCCTTTACTCCAGTAGCACTAACCAGTATGATCTCACTCTCCCACTCCAGATTAGGGGGTGATGCTTTAAAATCCAGTATTACACTTTTTTTCTCACTTCCATAAGCACAACAGAGCTATTCCCACTCATGAAACACTAACACAGGCTTGTGCAACCCAGGAGTGACTTTGTTGGAGGCTCAGATGTACTATGGACATTGAGAGTGAAAGAAAGAATATGAGAGGAGACCTGGAATGAGAAAGTTAGTGACATGTTCATAGCTCTGGTAAAAGCAGCCAGGAGCTCAGGTAAAACCAATCTTTGCCAAATTGTGGACAAAATTTCACATGCTGAGGGTAATCCAGTTATCTGGTTTACCAGGAATAAAGACACAAGCCACTCAGGGAGTCTACCCAGGAGGCAGCTCAGATGTGCAGCAGAAATCAGCTCAATCTGCTTTCCAAGTGATATCAGAACCTCAGGCAAAGCCAAGTTGCTGTTGTTTCCCAAATCCTGTGTGCTTTCTATGTCTGTGTGTGTAACATGCTTTTTTCCCTGAGGGTACTCTCTAAGCCAGCTCTCCTTTAGGATTCTCCCCAAGACACTGTAGTTTAAATCTAGTTTTAGATTTAAACTACAGTGTCTTTAGATTTAGATTTGCAGGGTTTCTACAAGTGAAAACAGACAGCTTGGGATACAGCAGTCAAGACCAGGTCTACTGGACTACCAGCCATATTTCCTGGTCCAGAGGAGAAGTGTTCTTCACTTACATATAGTCTCCAGGATGCGTTAGACAGCTATTAAACCATTCATGGGAGCAGAAAATTTACTCCTTTTACTTCACCACACCGGGTAAAATAAACCCGCATTTGTAGAATCCCAACTTCATGCCTCAGACAAAAACCTTGTGCTGCAGCACAGTTGCCTTCAGGAGACCTTGAGACACATTCCAAGCTGGAAAAGGATGAGTTGTCACTGTTCTATCTCCAAGAGCGGCAATGTTCTGGCACCTTTGTTCTCTTCCACGGAGCAGGGAGGGAATGGTTGGTGACAAAGTGCAGCCTGGAGGACTGCACTGTATCATCATAGACTAGTGTGCCAGTACAGGTGCTGATTTTATCTCACTGGATCAGGGCTTTAGTGCTTGCACAGTTTAAACATTAATATTTACCTACTTAAGCCATAGGCACCAGTGCAGCCTGGCCATAGAGGTGCTCGCCATGGCTGAGTTTGGAGATCTTTTAAGTGCTCTGGGGGAGTTTGGGCTGTATCAGAAACTGCTGATCCTGCTCCTCTCCCTCCCACTACTTCTCAATCCTTTCCAAATGATTGCACAAGTGTTCATGGTTGTGGAAGTGCCTCACCACTGTGACACCAGCTGGATCCGCGCCGTCGGCCCCAACCTGACCGAGGAAGAGCAGCTGAACCTCACCCTGCCCCGGGGCGTCGACGGGGAGTTTGAGCAGTGCTCCATGTACTCCCCGGTGGACTGGGACCTCGACTCCATCATGGCCTACGGCCTGAATGACACACAGAAGTGCAGCAGTGGCTGGGTGTACCCCTCAGAACAGCCACCGTCCCTGCTGACCGAGGTCTGTAATCGCCGTTTGATGAGATGGGGGCGTGGAAAGGAGGGGATGGGAATATCCTGGCCTGTGGTTTGGTCAGTCAATGCCAGCTGTAGTGCAGTCAGGCTAAAGTTTACTGCAGGATTTTGTCTCCATCACACAGATGGCAGCTGTAACCCTTGGGAGGTTGCTGGAGGAAGGCCATGATGCTGATACCTGGGGATGGCACAGCCAGTAACCATGGGGGTGTGAGTCCAGCACATGTTCTGCCCACCATCTGTCCCCTTTCCAGTATCCAGACCCTTGAACCTATGATGTGTCTGCCTGGAGGGACGTTTTGGGTGTCCCTGCCACAGCTTCCCCTGTTCTTCAGCCTGGTTCTACTCTCATCATCTCTGTGAACACATTTTGTAGGTACAAAAATGCTGTTAGTGAGGACTTCTTGTTATTTTTCTAAGTCCGTGAGAGATTTTTCTCTCTCACAGAAGAGGTAGCAGGGAATGTAAACAACCAAGCCACCTGCAACCTTGGAAAGTCTTGTTTATGGTATAGTAGAAAATATTTTGATAATGGATGTTTTAGGGTTTTGGCCAATCACCCCCAAGGGGTGGCTGGTCCTTGTCCAATTAGACTATGAAGAGAAAAGTCTATAAAGAGTTTGTAAAATAATTAAATAAATCAATCTTGCTGCACAATTCCTGCCTGTTGGATCTTCTCCTCCTCCTCCCCCCTATGGCTGCGGGACACGGTGATATACCGTAGGAACCAGGCCAGCGGTAATAACATTTACCTTCCAAGTGTTTTTAATTGATATTTCTGTCATTGATATCTCCAGAGACCTTCATGGCTGCAACAAGACATCCCATGGGCCATGCAGTTGAATAATGCCTTATCAGCATCCTCAGTTTCTCCATTCTGCCTTACCTCCCACCTTCTAGCTGGAAAGGTGGTGGTCAGTCAAAGGTTGGACTTGATGATCTTGATGGAGGTCTTTTCCAATGTAAATGATTCTGGGATTCTCCCTCTGTGGACCTTTGTTCCTTTGCACTTTCCCTCATTCCTCCCTTCCTCCTCCCTCCTTTCCCAGCTCCAGCATTTTCTCACAAGTACCCTCCTCTGAGCTGGAACAGAGGAGAAAGTCCAGCCTCTGGTATTTGCAAAGGCTCCTTGGTGTCCCTGAAGCACCAAGTCCATTTCAGAGAAGCCTTCTCTGGAAGTTCCAGCAGCTGCATCCCTTCCCATTCCTATGCTGGTCCTCCTTTACCAGAAAAAACCTCTGCCCTCCTCCTCTTTCCACCCTGTCCTGCCTTTTCTGCCAGAGAAGAAAGCTGATACAGCTCTCACCCCCAGGTCCCACTTTTAACAAATCTTGCCAAACAGGAGGCTTCCTCAGGGATGGTTGGGCTGGAGGGGACTCCTGTAGATCCCAGCACCCAGGAGGTGTGCACCAGGATGCAGAGGTGTGCTGAGCACCTCATATGCCTTTCCCACCATTGATTTGTGTTCTAAGTGCTCACCATGAAGGGCTCAAGCCCTTGTGAGGGGTTCTCTGCTCTCAAGTGCTGGAGCAAGAGCTCACACACCCAGATCCTGGACCCACTATGGACCACAAAGGCTGCCCATCCCTAGAGAGCAGCTGGGCTCTGTCAAAAGCAACAGCATCTGTGTTTTTCTTCCTCCAGTTTGACCTGGTGTGTGACAGGGCAGTCCTGAATAACGTCTCCCAGTCCATCTACATGGCTGGGCTTCTCATAGGAGCCACGATCTTTGGGATCCTAAGTGACAGGTGAGAAAACACAGTTCCTTCCCAGAGACACTGCCCAGCACCCAGGGACAGCCCAGCTGAGGGTGCAGACTGTCCGTGCACTGAACAGGAACTGCTCACTTCACAGGACTCAATCCCCTTGCCTGAGAAAGGGCATCTGGGGCCACCTGATATATCTGTAAATGTTGGAGGGTTGAAAAGAGAGGCAGATACAGCCTTGTGGGGGGGTTCTTCAGGAATCACAAGTTTAGCCCCTGTTGGTGTCACAGGCTTTACCAGGATCATGATGGGTCAACAGTGGAGACACTGATCTTTCTGCACATTATTTCTTGGGGTGTGTATAGAAGAGCTTTGTTCACATGGATGCCAAATCTCCTCTGGTTCTCAAATCACTTTGCATCCTTCCTGGGCTCTTCCTTCTCCCCATGTGGTCTCTCCAGATACTGACTGTGTCTTCCCTCTTCTTCCACAGGATAGGCAGGCGGCCAGTCCTGCTCATCTGCATCCTCATCCAGAGTGTGTTTGGCCTGGGAATTGCCTTTGTGCCCCATTTCTATGTATACACGGCCTTCAGGTGTGTCGTGGCAGCGGCGGTGTCAGGAATTATGATTACTGTGGTGTCCCTGGGTGAGTGGGAGACCCTTGCACTGAGGCAGCAGAGTTAGCCTCTCAAGACACAATAACCAAAGAGAGCCCAACGTGTTTTGGAAAGGTGACCCTGACCCTTTGTTTTTGCTCTCAGCTACAGAATGGGTTGGTGTCTCCTACCGGCCAAAGGCAGTGCTGATTGCTCACACAGCTTTTGCCATCGGGCAGATGACGGTGGCTGGCTTGAGTTACGGAATTCGCAACTGGAGGCTGCTGGAAATCACAGGATCTGCTCCTATGTTTGCCCTTTTCTTCTACATCTGGTAAGCAAGAGCAGGGCAGAGCTTCTGGAAGACATAGCAGTGATGTGAGGGGTGCGAGTGAGGAGGCAACAGCAGTGCAGGACCAGGCTGGGTCTTTCCCTCTGACGTGTAGGTGCTGCAGGAGCTGCTGCAGAGCTCAGCAAATCTCCCTGGGGCACTGGACTGCTGAGAGCAGCAGCTGCTTTGCTGAATCAGGTCTCCAAATTTGGAGCCTAAATTTAGGGTATTTAGACCCATTGACCCCATGGGCCATTCACTTTAGAGCTGGACTTGATGATCCTTGTGGGTCCCTTCCAACACAGAATACTCTGGGGTTCTGTGATCTGATCCTGTGGTGGCCACGACTTGCTGGACGTGGTCCCAGAGAAAGGGGCTGTGGGGAGCTCAGCAGGTCACAGCAGCATGTCCTGGCCTCCCCTCCTGGCAGGGTGCTCCCAGAGTCAGCTCGCTGGCTGGTGACCAAAGGCAGAATCGAGGAAGCCAAGAAGGTCCTGCAGAAGGCGGCAGCCACCAACAAGCGCAGCCTCCCGCCAGGGCTCCTGGAGCAGGTACTGGGGGGGTTCTTGTCCTCAGACACTGCCCTGGGCCTTGCAGCAGCCCCTGGAGCTCAGCTCACCCCAGAAACCTCTCTCCATTCCCACTGGGGATGGTTTGGGCATGGACTAGGGGGGACTCCAGCTCCAGCTGAGTTACAAGGGGACAAGGTCAGGGAAGAGGCCCAGCTTCTGCTGAAGCTCAGCCTGGAGCTTTCTGGAGTCCACCTGGGGATTGGGAAGGACTGCAACGCTTCCCTGGCTTTTCTCCTCTGAAGATTCCAGGAGTGCAACTGATGAGCACAAGGTCTCTGGTTAGTCTGTGCGTTTCCATGCAGAAAGGCCTGAAGGGGAGTTTCCTCCTTGCCCACCCCAAAGTTCCTACACTGGGGAAATGTTCATCCCCAGGAACCTTTCAGTCACCACCCCGCTGTGCTGGGCACCCAGAGCACAGAGGCACGAGCCCAGCCCCACTGGTTTCCCTCCCTCCCTCCCTCCCTCCCTCCCACAGCACTGGGTGTCACAGGCCTGTCCCACCAAAGCTTTCCATGGTCTGCAGGTGGAAAAGGAGCTGGCCATGGGTTTCCTTTTCCTGCTTTGACTCTTTGACTTTCTGTGTTTTGAAGTTGAAGCCTGAGCAAGACGTCAAATCTGGAAGTTTCCTGGATCTCTTTCGGAAGAAGGACCTGCGGAAGGTGACTTTAATCATGTTATGTGTCTGGTAAGACATTCCCTGGTCCATTTCTTTCCACAATCCTAGATGAAAGATAAGAAGTTGATTGTTCACAAGAACTCTAAATTCACCTAATGCGATTTTATATGTCGTCATGTAGATGTGTGTGTTTATCTGCTCTCATTTTACCTCCACATACTGGATCAGATTTACCTTGTCTGGGCATGGGAAGAAGATGATTATCCATGATAATGAGGATATTGTTAGAAAGGCTTGAGTAATTCCAGCTTTTGGCAATCCCTGGGCCTTGGAATAGTTTTGTGCCTAGAAGTTTTGGGTTCAGTCTAGAAGTTGCTGACCATATGAGGATCCATTCTGCTTTATCTCTGTCCTGGGTTGCAGTGTATTCTATTACCATCCCCATCAGCTGTTGAAATCAGGTGGGGCAGTGTTTCCTTGCCTCCTCCCCCCAGGCTATCTTTCTGTTGTTAATTGCCCATCATTGTCCTGCCGCCTGACTCAGAGATAACTCCCTCCGGACTATCTTCTGTTAATGAGCCTAATCAACACTTTGCCTCATGACTCATTATCCCATTGTGAGATGCTCCACCCAGAGGGAGGAACCAAGCATCCCATCGTGGATATAAGCTGAGGCTGAACACCAGAGACACCGGCTTCCCACTGGATTTCCAGAGGACAGGAGCTACACAGCCACCACTGGACTTCCTGAGGAAGAGCAGACTGTTTTACTACAGGATCACTGCTTCAGAGGACTGCAGCCACCATTTCTACCAGACTGCTACCACCACCCTGCCTAACAGGGTGTCAGGTTGTACCTTGACTCTGTCAGTTTGACAGTGTTTTCTTTTACCTTTTTTCCCCTTTTCTTTAATTTCCATTAAATTGTTATTCTGACTTGGTGTCTCCCACTGGTTTGTTTTCAAACTAGTACATAATTTGGCGCCCAATGTGGGGCTTGCTCTGAGAAAAGGTCAGAATTACAATTTTGTATAAACAGAAATCTATTCACCATGGTGCTCAGCTGGTCTGCATGGGTACTGTATCTTGCTCTCTATATTTTTCCTCACATGGGGAACTACCTGCCTGTTGTATTACTCCTGTTAAAACCAGGGAATGGTATGAGAATTGCTTTATTGGTTTATTATGTCTATAGCATAATAACCTGTGAGGCGATGAATACCATTCGGAATATATACTCAATTTTGTTTGGCTGTCCTAGTCTGGGCTCCTATGTGTTGGGGTCCCTCCCCTGCCGTGTAGCCCTGGGAGAGGGGCCCTGAGGGCACAGACACGGGGCTTTCCTGCCCCTGCTCAGCCTCGTTCCCATTGGTTGGTTTGTGTTCCCTGCGCGGGCAGAAGGACCCTTGGTCCCGTGACTGGAACAGTTCCTCAGCAGAGCCCCGGCCATGCGGCTGGAGAAATAAACATCTCTGAAACATCTAGCAAGAATCTGTCTGTCCATATATATTTCCTTTCCACGGGACTCCTGGTTTGATATATGCGTGTTGCAGGATCCCCACTGCAACAAATGGTGGAGATTTGTGAGCAGAACGATCCCCGATCCCTAAGCGACTGATTTGTGTGAGTAAACCCTGGAAACTTTGGATTCCTCTTCTTGGTTTTGCTTTGCTATTCCATATCTAAACTATGGAGGAACCGTGGGAAGACTCTTGGCTCTCAGAGCCGCATATGGACATTTATCTTAAACTTAAAATGATTCTTGAACAACGATTTGTAAATTTTAGCTTGATTCAAGCTCAAAAAGAACTGAAACACTTCCTGGCATGGTTGTTTAAGAACTTTTTCTATGTTTCTTGGGATTTAATTCTTACCAAGGGCTTTTGGAAAACCGTTTGGACACAGTTAATACTGGAGTCAAAATATATGCCGATGGAAGAATATTTTCGTGAATATTATTTAGTTACTGAGACTGTTGAGCAGTGTCAGCTGTGTCCTGGCGAAGGGAAGCGTGGCGCAGGGACCGTGCGGCCCAGGCCACGTGCACCGAGCGCTCTGAGAGCAGCAGCGAGGCAGTTCCCGCGCGCGGGCGGAGCCACGCGAGCCGCAGTGTCGGTGGCGGAGCGAGGCGCGGCGGGAGCGGCGGGACCCGGCAGTGCCCGCCCGGTCCTGTGCAGTGCGTGGTGGAGCGAGCCCCGGGAACGCCCGGCCGAGAGGGGCGGCGCGCGGGCGGCGGCTGGCGGCGATGGCGGTGGAACGGAGCCGTGCCCAGCCGAGACGCGCGCTGGAGCAGGGCGCGGGGGAGTCCTCGCTCGGGGGCCCGGCCGAGACGTGGGTGCAGCGCCCGGCAGCGGCAGCGAAGCTGCGACCAGAGGAGGCGACGCACGGAGAACTGAGCGGCACGGCCCGGCCCGGCCCGCGCAGCCCCGAACGCGACCCCGGGAAGAGCGCGCAGGCACGAGCAGCCCCGAGAATTCCAACACGGGAGCGACCGAAGGAGAGAGCAAAGACGCAGCGAGACAGAAAACAGCAGCCACTCGGAAAAAGGAAAAGATCATAGCAACTAAGACCTTAGGGATAGTAAAATGGTATAATGTTAAGCAAAATTATGGTTTTATAACAAGGTGTGACAACCAGCAAGACATATTCGTGCATAGAACTGCTATTAAAAAGAATAACCCTGAAAAATGCATCCCAAGCTTGGGAGATGGAGAGGTGGTGGAATTTAATATTGTACTAGGGAGAAAAGGGTTACAAGCATCGCAGGTCACTGGGCCTGATGGTGTTTCTGTGAAAGGCAGTATATATGCAAAAAATCGTAGTCATGTTAGACAGTATCTCTATTGTAAGCCCCCCCCTACAGTTTCCCTTTCCTAATCCCACCTTTCCCTTTTACCCTATGTCCTATTACCCCCAGTGTATTCCCAATCCGTTTTTTCATCCATGGTTTCCCTCACAAAACCATGCTTTTGCCAATTGTTTCCCCAAAAATCCCTTTCCAATGCCGAGTGGGGGATGAAAAGGGGGAGGGAAGAAGTTAAACCCTCTCCTGCCTCAGTTTCCCCACAAAGCATGCTCAGAGAATTCTGTCTCCCTTCTGTCAGCCCTAAGATGTTCCAGAGAATCTGTTTGGACATTTAAAGACTCAGGAGGGTGGCTTGTTTTGTTTTGAAACTGTTCTTGTTATGTTTATCCAGTTGTTTTCATTCTCCTTTTATTAAAATAAAACGGGTGAGGTGTTGGGGTCCCTCCCCTGCCGTGTAGCCCTGGGAGAGGGGCCCTGAGGGCACAGACACGGGGCTTTCCTGCCCCTGCTCAGCCTCGTTCCCATTGGTTGGTTTGTGTTCCCTGCGCGGGCAGAAGGACCCTTGGTCCCGTGACTGGAACAGTTCCTCAGCAGAGCCCCGGCCATGCGGCTGGAGAAATAAACATCTCTGAAACATCTAGCAAGAATCTGTCTGTCCATATATATTTCCTTTCCACGGGACTCCTGGTTTGATATATGCGTGTTGCAGGATCCCCACTGCAACACCTATGTCTGGGACCTCTTCAACAATCACAGCCAGCCCCTGGTGGGAGGAGTAGAGAGTGGTTTCTTCCAGCCTTTCAGGCCAGGCACAGCAGTTTTTGAAAAAATTGAGTTCCCTCTGGATGTTAAGGATGGTATAATCTTCTTGTCAGTTCTCTTCTCTTTTTTCTCTATGGCCTGCATTGTGTACACCATGCTTAGAAACAAAACACTACTTAGTGTGGTGCAACGTCTGCTTGAGGAGGAGGTAAAAAGGAGCAAAGCAGCAAATACCACGTCTACACAGACTGTCACACAGAAAGGAGCCAAAAGCAAAGCAACCGCATCCATTTCTACGCAGACCATCACAGAGGAGAAAGGAGCCAAAAGCAAAGCAACCGCATCCATTTCTACGCAGACCGTCACAGAGGAGAAAGGAGCCAAAAGCAAAGCAACCGCATCCATTTC
The DNA here is from genome assembly GCF_020740725.1 of Corvus hawaiiensis. Lineage (NCBI taxonomy): Eukaryota > Metazoa > Chordata > Aves > Passeriformes > Corvidae > Corvus > Corvus hawaiiensis. Next base: position 4,669,456 of record NC_063213.1, on the reverse strand, counting down.
TACGCAGACCGTCACAGAGGAGAAAGGAGCCAAAAGCAAAGCAACCGCATCCATTTCTACGCAGACCGTCACAGAGGAGAAAGGAACCAAAAGCAAAGCAACCGCATCCATTTCTACGCAGACCGTCACAGAGGAGAAAGGAACCAAGAGCAAAGCAACCGCATCCATCTCTACGCAGACTGACACAGAGGAGAAAGGAACCAAACAAAAAGCAACAGTGTCCATCTCTACACAGACTGTCACAGAGGAGAAAGGAACCAAATGTAAAACAACAGCGTCCATGTCTACGCAGACTGACTCAGAGGAGAAAGGAACCAAAAGCACTGCCAGCGTCCCCATGCAAACCATCACTGAACCAGAACAGCCTAAACCGATTGCAGTTGCCCCCGTGCAGAAGAAGAAATCAAAAAGCAAATCAGTCCGCATAGTGACTGACGAGGATGCAGCAGGACCTTCGCACCCAGCAGAAGAGGCAGAGCCAGAGATCATCACTCGGTCGCTATCCCTGGGTGAGCTGCGAGACCTGCGGAGGGAATTCACCCGCCAGACGAACGAGTCTATCCTGACCTGGCTGCTCCGCATCTGGGACGCTGCAGCCAATGACACCATTCTGGACGGAAGTGAGGCCAGGCAACTGGGATCTCTGTCCCGGGATGTGGTCATTGACCAGGGGATCGGGAGAACCCAAGAAACCCTCAGCCTCTGGCGGCGACTGCTTACAAGTGTAAGGGACAGGTACCTTTGTAAAGAAGACCTCCAGGTGCACCAAGGAAAATGGAGCACAATGGAACAAGGTATCCGGTGCCTGAGGGAATTGGCTGTGCTGGAGATCATTTTCTCATAAGATGAGAGATTTCCTAAGAGCCCAGATGGTGTCCAGTGCACGTCACAGATGTGGTTGAGGTTCGCACGCCTTGGACCAGAGATATACTCCCGTTACCTGGCAACGCTGCAATGGAGGGAAGGCGAGGACAGGGTGGGCGTCTTGGTGAACAAACTGAGGATTTACGAGGACACCGTCACAGCCCCGTTTCGCACCCATGTCTCATCCGTGGAAACAAGTCTTTTGGCTGAGCAAGTCCGGAGCTTGATTGAAGAAGGCCATCAGAAACTGAAAAAGGAACTTAAGGAAGAGATTTACCACATCCCACCAGAACCAACAAGAGTCTCTGCCATTAGGAGCCGGCGACCCCCAACCAGGGAGAGAGGATACACCCCACGAGGTAACCTCTGGTTTTTCCTTCAGGAACATGGAGAAGACATGAGTAAGTGGGATGGAAAACCCACCTCCTCCTTAGCAGCTCGGGTACGTGAACTAAAAAGAGGGACAACTACCACAAGAAGCGCATCTAGAGTCAACATTGCTCCGGTCTCTCGCACACAGAACTCCATACGGTACCGGAATGATAATATGACCGATCCTCTTGAAGGGACCTCAGGAACGTATTCACCGGAAGGGAGCAACATGCAACATGACCAGGAATAGAGGGGCCCTGCCTCTAGCCAGGTAGAGGAAAGGGAGAATCGGGTCTTTTGGACTGTGTGGGTCCGATGGCCTGGCACATCTGACCCACAAAGATACACGGCTTTGGTTGACACCGGTGCTCAATGTACTCTGATGCCATCAAGGTATGTGGGAGCAGAACCCATTTCTGTTTCTGGGGTGACAGGAGGATCCCAGCAGCTGACTGTACTGGAAGCTGAAGTGAGTTTAACTGGGAACGAGTGGCAGAAACACCCCATCGTGACTGGCCCGGAGGCCCCGTGCATTCTCGGCATAGACTATCTCAGAAATGGATATTTCAAGGACCCAAAAGGACATCGTTGGGCTTTTGGGATAGCTGCTGTGGAGACAGAAGATATCAGACAACTGAGTACATTGCCTGGCCTCTCAGATGACCCCTCTGCCGTGGGACTGCTAAGAGTTGCAGAACAACAGGTGCCAATCGCCACAGCAACAGTGCACCGCCGGCAATACCGCACCGACAGAGACTCTGTGGTTCCCATCCATGAGATGATTCGCAAACTGGAGAGCCAAGGGGTGGTCAGCAAGGCCCATTCACCTTTCAACAGCCCTATATGGCCAGTGCGTAAGTCCAGTGGAGAATGGAGGCTGACGGTGGACTACCGTGGCCTGAATGAGGTCACGCCACCATTGAGCGCCGCTGTGCCGGACATGTTGGAACTTCAGTACGAGCTGGAGTCCAAAGCAGCGAAGTGGTACGCCACTATTGACATTGCCAATGCCTTCTTCTCCATTCCTTTGGCAGCAGAATGCAGGCCCCAGTTTGCTTTTACCTGGAAGGGTGTGCAATACACCTGGAACCGACTGCCCCAGGGGTGGAAGCACAGTCCCACCATTTGCCACGGACTGATCCAGACTGCATTGGAAAAGGGTGAGGCTCCAGAACATCTGCAATACATCGATGACATCATCGTGTGGGGAAACACAGCAAAGGAAGTGTTTGAGAAAGGAGAGAAAATCATCCAGATTCTCCTGGAAGCTGGCTTTGCCATCAAAAGGAGCAAAGTCAAGGGACCTGCCCAAGAGATCCAGTTCCTGGGAGTAAAGTGGCAAGATGGACGACGTCAGATTCCCACCGAGGTCATCAATAAGATCACTGCAATGTCTCCACCGACCAGCAAGAAGGAAACACAAGCTTTCCTAGGCGCCATAGGTTTCTGGAGGATGCACATTCCCGAGTACAGCCAGATCGTGAGCCCTCTCTACCTGGTTACCCGCAAGAAGAATGATTTCCACTGGGGCCCCGAACAGCAGCAAGCCTTTGCCCAGATCAAGCAGGAAATCGCTCATGCGGTAGCCCTTGGCCCAGTCAGGACAGGACCAGAGGTGAAGAATGTGCTCTACTCTGCAGCCGGGAACAATGGTCTGTCCTGGAGCCTCTGGCAGAAGGTGCCTGGTGAGACTCATGGCCGACCACTGGGATTCTGGAGCCGAAGCTACAGAGGGTCTGAAGCCAACTACACTCCCACAGAGAAGGAAATCTTGGCAGCCTATGAAGGAGTCCAAGCTGCCTCAGAGGTAATTGGCACTGAAGCACAGTTGCTTCTGGCACCCCGACTACCGGTGCTGGGTTGGATGTTCAAGGGAAAGGTTCCTTCCACGCATCATGCCACCGACACCACATGGAGCAAGTGGATCGCCCTCATCACACAGCGTGCCCGTACTGGAAACCCGAATCGCCCTGGGATTTTAGAAATTATAACAAACTGGCCTGAAGGTGAGACTTTTGGATTATCCTCTGAAGAAGAGGAAGAGCAAGTGACTCGTGCTGAGGAAGCCCCACCATATAATGAGCTACCGGAGACTGAAAGACGTTATGCCCTCTTCACTGATGGTTCCTGCTGAATTGTAGGTGCTAATTGAAAGTGGAAAGCTGCAGTATGGAGCCCCACACGACGAGTTGCACAAGCTACCGAGGGACAAGGTGGATCGAGTCAGGTTGCAGAGCTTAAAGCCGTCCAGCTGGCTTTGGATATTGCTGAACGAGAGAAATGGCCGAGGCTCTATCTCTACACCGACTCATGGATGGTAGCTAATGCTCTGTGGGGATGGCTGGATCGCTGGAGAAAGGCCAACTGGCAGCGCAGAGGGAAACCCATCTGGGCCGCTGAGATTTGGCAGGACATCGCCACCCGAGTAGAGAAGCTGACCGTGAAGGTTCGACACGTGGATGCGCACGTACCCAAGAGTCGGGCTAATGAAGAACATCGCAACAACGAGCAGGTGGACCGAGCTGCCAAGGTGAAAGTATCACAGGTGGATCTGGACTGGCAGCACAAGGGAGAATTATTCCTAGCTCATTGGGCCCATGATGCCTCTGGTCATCAGGGGAGAGATGCAACATACCGATGGGCCCGTGACCGAGGGGTGGACCTTTCCATGGACAGCATCTCACAGGTCATCCACAGTTGTGAGACCTGTGCTGCAATCAAACAGGCCAAGCGGGTGAAGCCTCTGTGGTATGGTGGACGATGGTCAAAGTACAGGTATGGTGAAGCCTGGCAAGTTGACTACATCACCCTTCCCCAAACCCGCCAAGGCAAGCACTACGTGTTGACCATGGTTGAAGCAACCACTGGATGGCTGGAGACCTACCCTGTGCCTCATGCTACAGCCCGGAACACCATCCTAGGCCTGGAAAAGCAAGTCCTGTGGAGACATGGCACCCCTGACAAGATCGAGTCAGACAACAGGACTCATTTTAAGAACAGCCTCATCAACACCTGGGCCAGAGAACACGGTATCGAATGGATATATCATATTCCTTATCATGCACCAGCTGCTGGAAAAGTTGAACGCTGCAATGGACTACTTAAAACTACCCTAAAGGCACTTGGTGGGGGGACCTTCAAAGATTGGGAAGTGAACTTAGCAAAGGCCACCTGGATGGTCAATACCCAAGGGTCCATCAATCGAGCTGGTCCTGCCGAGTCTGAACCCTTGCACACAGTGGATGGAGATAGAGTCCCTGTGGTACACCTGAAAGGTATTTTAGGAAAGACTGTTTGGATTAGTCCCACCTCAGGCAAAGGCAAACCCATCCGTGGGATTGTCTTTGCTCAAGGACCTGGTTGCACTTGGTGGGTAATGCAGAAAGATGGGGAAACCCGTTGTGTACCACAAGGAGACCTAATCTTAGGTGAGAACGGTGTGTAGATTTCACTGTGTGTATATATATATATATATATATATATATATATATATATATATATGTGTGTTTTAGAGTTTAAGAAGGTATTGATTTGGGATAATGTAGATGGTAATAGAATAAGGGGTGGATAATGTCCTGGGTTGCAGTGTATTCTATTACCATCCCCATCAGCTGTTGAAATCAGGTGGGGCAGTGTTTCCTTGCCTCCTCCCCCCAGGCTATCTTTCTGTTGTTAATTGCCCATCATTGTCCTGCCGCCTGACTCAGAGATAACTCCCTCCGGACTATCTTCTGTTAATGAGCCTAATCAACACTTTGCCTCATGACTCATTATCCCATTGTGAGATGCTCCACCCAGAGGGAGGAACCAAGCATCCCATCGTGGATATAAGCTGAGGCTGAACACCAGAGACACCGGCTTCCCACTGGATTTCCAGAGGACAGGAGCTACACAGCCACCACTGGACTTCCTGAGGAAGAGCAGACTGTTTTACTACAGGATCACTGCTTCAGAGGACTGCAGCCACCATTTCTACCAGACTGCTACCACCACCCTGCCTAACAGGGTGTCAGGTTGTACCTTGACTCTGTCAGTTTGACAGTGTTTTCTTTTACCTTTTTTCCCCTTTTCTTTAATTTCCATTAAATTGTTATTCTGACTTGGTGTCTCCCACTGGTTTGTTTTCAAACTAGTACATAATTTGGCGCCCAATGTGGGGCTTGCTCTGAGAAAAGGTCAGAATTACAATTTTGTATAAACAGAAATCTATTCACCATGGTGCTCAGCTGGTCTGCATGGGTACTGTATCTTGCTCTCTATATTTTTCCTCACATGGGGAACTACCTGCCTGTTGTATTACTCCTGTTAAAACCAGGGAATGGTATGAGAATTGCTTTATTGGTTTATTATGTCTATAGCATAATAACCTGTGAGGCGATGAATACCATTCGGAATATATACTCAATTTTGTTTGGCTGTCCTAGTCTGGGCTCCTATGTGTTGGGGTCCCTCCCCTGCCGTGTAGCCCTGGGAGAGGGGCCCTGAGGGCACAGACACGGGGCTTTCCTGCCCCTGCTCAGCCTCGTTCCCATTGGTTGGTTTGTGTTCCCTGCGCGGGCAGAAGGACCCTTGGTCCCGTGACTGGAACAGTTCCTCAGCAGAGCCCCGGCCATGCGGCTGGAGAAATAAACATCTCTGAAACATCTAGCAAGAATCTGTCTGTCCATATATATTTCCTTTCCACGGGACTCCTGGTTTGATATATGCGTGTTGCAGGATCCCCACTGCAACAAATGGTGGAGATTTGTGAGCAGAACGATCCCCGATCCCTAAGCGACTGATTTGTGTGAGTAAACCCTGGAAACTTTGGATTCCTCTTCTTGGTTTTGCTTTGCTATTCCATATCTAAACTATGGAGGAACCGTGGGAAGACTCTTGGCTCTCAGAGCCGCATATGGACATTTATCTTAAACTTAAAATGATTCTTGAACAACGATTTGTAAATTTTAGCTTGATTCAAGCTCAAAAAGAACTGAAACACTTCCTGGCATGGTTGTTTAAGAACTTTTTCTATGTTTCTTGGGATTTAATTCTTACCAAGGGCTTTTGGAAAACCGTTTGGACACAGTTAATACTGGAGTCAAAATATATGCCGATGGAAGAATATTTTCGTGAATATTATTTAGTTACTGAGACTGTTGAGCAGTGTCAGCTGTGTCCTGGCGAAGGGAAGCGTGGCGCAGGGACCGTGCGGCCCAGGCCACGTGCACCGAGCGCTCTGAGAGCAGCAGCGAGGCAGTTCCCGCGCGCGGGCGGAGCCACGCGAGCCGCAGTGTCGGTGGCGGAGCGAGGCGCGGCGGGAGCGGCGGGACCCGGCAGTGCCCGCCCGGTCCTGTGCAGTGCGTGGTGGAGCGAGCCCCGGGAACGCCCGGCCGAGAGGGGCGGCGCGCGGGCGGCGGCTGGCGGCGATGGCGGTGGAACGGAGCCGTGCCCAGCCGAGACGCGCGCTGGAGCAGGGCGCGGGGGAGTCCTCGCTCGGGGGCCCGGCCGAGACGTGGGTGCAGCGCCCGGCAGCGGCAGCGAAGCTGCGACCAGAGGAGGCGACGCACGGAGAACTGAGCGGCACGGCCCGGCCCGGCCCGCGCAGCCCCGAACGCGACCCCGGGAAGAGCGCGCAGGCACGAGCAGCCCCGAGAATTCCAACACGGGAGCGACCGAAGGAGAGAGCAAAGACGCAGCGAGACAGAAAACAGCAGCCACTCGGAAAAAGGAAAAGATCATAGCAACTAAGACCTTAGGGATAGTAAAATGGTATAATGTTAAGCAAAATTATGGTTTTATAACAAGGTGTGACAACCAGCAAGACATATTCGTGCATAGAACTGCTATTAAAAAGAATAACCCTGAAAAATGCATCCCAAGCTTGGGAGATGGAGAGGTGGTGGAATTTAATATTGTACTAGGGAGAAAAGGGTTACAAGCATCGCAGGTCACTGGGCCTGATGGTGTTTCTGTGAAAGGCAGTATATATGCAAAAAATCGTAGTCATGTTAGACAGTATCTCTATTGTAAGCCCCCCCCTACAGTTTCCCTTTCCTAATCCCACCTTTCCCTTTTACCCTATGTCCTATTACCCCCAGTGTATTCCCAATCCGTTTTTTCATCCATGGTTTCCCTCACAAAACCATGCTTTTGCCAATTGTTTCCCCAAAAATCCCTTTCCAATGCCGAGTGGGGGATGAAAAGGGGGAGGGAAGAAGTTAAACCCTCTCCTGCCTCAGTTTCCCCACAAAGCATGCTCAGAGAATTCTGTCTCCCTTCTGTCAGCCCTAAGATGTTCCAGAGAATCTGTTTGGACATTTAAAGACTCAGGAGGGTGGCTTGTTTTGTTTTGAAACTGTTCTTGTTATGTTTATCCAGTTGTTTTCATTCTCCTTTTATTAAAATAAAACGGGTGAGGTGTTGGGGTCCCTCCCCTGCCGTGTAGCCCTGGGAGAGGGGCCCTGAGGGCACAGACACGGGGCTTTCCTGCCCCTGCTCAGCCTCGTTCCCATTGGTTGGTTTGTGTTCCCTGCGCGGGCAGAAGGACCCTTGGTCCCGTGACTGGAACAGTTCCTCAGCAGAGCCCCGGCCATGCGGCTGGAGAAATAAACATCTCTGAAACATCTAGCAAGAATCTGTCTGTCCATATATATTTCCTTTCCACGGGACTCCTGGTTTGATATATGCGTGTTGCAGGATCCCCACTGCAACACCTATGTCTGGGACCTCTTCAACAATCACAGCCAGCCCCTGGTGGGAGGAGTAGAGAGTGGTTTCTTCCAGCCTTTCAGGCCAGGCACAGCAGTTTTTGAAAAAATTGAGTTCCCTCTGGATGTTAAGGATGGTATAATCTTCTTGTCAGTTCTCTTCTCTTTTTTCTCTATGGCCTGCATTGTGTACACCATGCTTAGAAACAAAACACTACTTAGTGTGGTGCAACGTCTGCTTGAGGAGGAGGTAAAAAGGAGCAAAGCAGCAAATACCACGTCTACACAGACTGTCACACAGAAAGGAGCCAAAAGCAAAGCAACCGCATCCATTTCTACGCAGACCATCACAGAGGAGAAAGGAGCCAAAAGCAAAGCAACCGCATCCATTTCTACGCAGACCGTCACAGAGGAGAAAGGAGCCAAAAGCAAAGCAACCGCATCCATTTCTACGCAGACCGTCACAGAGGAGAAAGGAGCCAAAAGCAAAGCAACCGCATCCATTTCTACGCAGACCGTCACAGAGGAGAAAGGAACCAAAAGCAAAGCAACCGCATCCATTTCTACGCAGACCGTCACAGAGGAGAAAGGAACCAAGAGCAAAGCAACCGCATCCATCTCTACGCAGACTGACACAGAGGAGAAAGGAACCAAACAAAAAGCAACAGTGTCCATCTCTACACAGACTGTCACAGAGGAGAAAGGAACCAAATGTAAAACAACAGCGTCCATGTCTACGCAGACTGACTCAGAGGAGAAAGGAACCAAAAGCACTGCCAGCGTCCCCATGCAAACCATCACTGAACCAGAACAGCCTAAACCGATTGCAGTTGCCCCCGTGCAGAAGAAGAAATCAAAAAGCAAATCAGTCCGCATAGTGACTGACGAGGATGCAGCAGGACCTTCGCACCCAGCAGAAGAGGCAGAGCCAGAGATCATCACTCGGTCGCTATCCCTGGGTGAGCTGCGAGACCTGCGGAGGGAATTCACCCGCCAGACGAACGAGTCTATCCTGACCTGGCTGCTCCGCATCTGGGACGCTGCAGCCAATGACACCATTCTGGACGGAAGTGAGGCCAGGCAACTGGGATCTCTGTCCCGGGATGTGGTCATTGACCAGGGGATCGGGAGAACCCAAGAAACCCTCAGCCTCTGGCGGCGACTGCTTACAAGTGTAAGGGACAGGTACCTTTGTAAAGAAGACCTCCAGGTGCACCAAGGAAAATGGAGCACAATGGAACAAGGTATCCGGTGCCTGAGGGAATTGGCTGTGCTGGAGATCATTTTCTCATAAGATGAGAGATTTCCTAAGAGCCCAGATGGTGTCCAGTGCACGTCACAGATGTGGTTGAGGTTCGCACGCCTTGGACCAGAGATATACTCCCGTTACCTGGCAACGCTGCAATGGAGGGAAGGCGAGGACAGGGTGGGCGTCTTGGTGAACAAACTGAGGATTTACGAGGACACCGTCACAGCCCCGTTTCGCACCCATGTCTCATCCGTGGAAACAAGTCTTTTGGCTGAGCAAGTCCGGAGCTTGATTGAAGAAGGCCATCAGAAACTGAAAAAGGAACTTAAGGAAGAGATTTACCACATCCCACCAGAACCAACAAGAGTCTCTGCCATTAGGAGCCGGCGACCCCCAACCAGGGAGAGAGGATACACCCCACGAGGTAACCTCTGGTTTTTCCTTCAGGAACATGGAGAAGACATGAGTAAGTGGGATGGAAAACCCACCTCCTCCTTAGCAGCTCGGGTACGTGAACTAAAAAGAGGGACAACTACCACAAGAAGCGCATCTAGAGTCAACATTGCTCCGGTCTCTCGCACACAGAACTCCATACGGTACCGGAATGATAATATGACCGATCCTCTTGAAGGGACCTCAGGAACGTATTCACCGGAAGGGAGCAACATGCAACATGACCAGGAATAGAGGGGCCCTGCCTCTAGCCAGGTAGAGGAAAGGGAGAATCGGGTCTTTTGGACTGTGTGGGTCCGATGGCCTGGCACATCTGACCCACAAAGATACACGGCTTTGGTTGACACCGGTGCTCAATGTACTCTGATGCCATCAAGGTATGTGGGAGCAGAACCCATTTCTGTTTCTGGGGTGACAGGAGGATCCCAGCAGCTGACTGTACTGGAAGCTGAAGTGAGTTTAACTGGGAACGAGTGGCAGAAACACCCCATCGTGACTGGCCCGGAGGCCCCGTGCATTCTCGGCATAGACTATCTCAGAAATGGATATTTCAAGGACCCAAAAGGACATCGTTGGGCTTTTGGGATAGCTGCTGTGGAGACAGAAGATATCAGACAACTGAGTACATTGCCTGGCCTCTCAGATGACCCCTCTGCCGTGGGACTGCTAAGAGTTGCAGAACAACAGGTGCCAATCGCCACAGCAACAGTGCACCGCCGGCAATACCGCACCGACAGAGACTCTGTGGTTCCCATCCATGAGATGATTCGCAAACTGGAGAGCCAAGGGGTGGTCAGCAAGGCCCATTCACCTTTCAACAGCCCTATATGGCCAGTGCGTAAGTCCAGTGGAGAATGGAGGCTGACGGTGGACTACCGTGGCCTGAATGAGGTCACGCCACCATTGAGCGCCGCTGTGCCGGACATGTTGGAACTTCAGTACGAGCTGGAGTCCAAAGCAGCGAAGTGGTACGCCACTATTGACATTGCCAATGCCTTCTTCTCCATTCCTTTGGCAGCAGAATGCAGGCCCCAGTTTGCTTTTACCTGGAAGGGTGTGCAATACACCTGGAACCGACTGCCCCAGGGGTGGAAGCACAGTCCCACCATTTGCCACGGACTGATCCAGACTGCATTGGAAAAGGGTGAGGCTCCAGAACATCTGCAATACATCGATGACATCATCGTGTGGGGAAACACAGCAAAGGAAGTGTTTGAGAAAGGAGAGAAAATCATCCAGATTCTCCTGGAAGCTGGCTTTGCCATCAAAAGGAGCAAAGTCAAGGGACCTGCCCAAGAGATCCAGTTCCTGGGAGTAAAGTGGCAAGATGGACGACGTCAGATTCCCACCGAGGTCATCAATAAGATCACTGCAATGTCTCCACCGACCAGCAAGAAGGAAACACAAGCTTTCCTAGGCGCCATAGGTTTCTGGAGGATGCACATTCCCGAGTACAGCCAGATCGTGAGCCCTCTCTACCTGGTTACCCGCAAGAAGAATGATTTCCACTGGGGCCCCGAACAGCAGCAAGCCTTTGCCCAGATCAAGCAGGAAATCGCTCATGCGGTAGCCCTTGGCCCAGTCAGGACAGGACCAGAGGTGAAGAATGTGCTCTACTCTGCAGCCGGGAACAATGGTCTGTCCTGGAGCCTCTGGCAGAAGGTGCCTGGTGAGACTCATGGCCGACCACTGGGATTCTGGAGCCGAAGCTACAGAGGGTCTGAAGCCAACTACACTCCCACAGAGAAGGAAATCTTGGCAGCCTATGAAGGAGTCCAAGCTGCCTCAGAGGTAATTGGCACTGAAGCACAGTTGCTTCTGGCACCCCGACTACCGGTGCTGGGTTGGATGTTCAAGGGAAAGGTTCCTTCCACGCATCATGCCACCGACACCACATGGAGCAAGTGGATCGCCCTCATCACACAGCGTGCCCGTACTGGAAACCCGAATCGCCCTGGGATTTTAGAAATTATAACAAACTGGCCTGAAGGTGAGACTTTTGGATTATCCTCTGAAGAAGAGGAAGAGCAAGTGACTCGTGCTGAGGAAGCCCCACCATATAATGAGCTACCGGAGACTGAAAGACGTTATGCCCTCTTCACTGATGGTTCCTGCTGAATTGTAGGTGCTAATTGAAAGTGGAAAGCTGCAGTATGGAGCCCCACACGACGAGTTGCACAAGCTACCGAGGGACAAGGTGGATCGAGTCAGGTTGCAGAGCTTAAAGCCGTCCAGCTGGCTTTGGATATTGCTGAACGAGAGAAATGGCCGAGGCTCTATCTCTACACCGACTCATGGATGGTAGCTAATGCTCTGTGGGGATGGCTGGATCGCTGGAGAAAGGCCAACTGGCAGCGCAGAGGGAAACCCATCTGGGCCGCTGAGATTTGGCAGGACATCGCCACCCGAGTAGAGAAGCTGACCGTGAAGGTTCGACACGTGGATGCGCACGTACCCAAGAGTCGGGCTAATGAAGAACATCGCAACAACGAGCAGGTGGACCGAGCTGCCAAGGTGAAAGTATCACAGGTGGATCTGGACTGGCAGCACAAGGGAGAATTATTCCTAGCTCATTGGGCCCATGATGCCTCTGGTCATCAGGGGAGAGATGCAACATACCGATGGGCCCGTGACCGAGGGGTGGACCTTTCCATGGACAGCATCTCACAGGTCATCCACAGTTGTGAGACCTGTGCTGCAATCAAACAGGCCAAGCGGGTGAAGCCTCTGTGGTATGGTGGACGATGGTCAAAGTACAGGTATGGTGAAGCCTGGCAAGTTGACTACATCACCCTTCCCCAAACCCGCCAAGGCAAGCACTACGTGTTGACCATGGTTGAAGCAACCACTGGATGGCTGGAGACCTACCCTGTGCCTCATGCTACAGCCCGGAACACCATCCTAGGCCTGGAAAAGCAAGTCCTGTGGAGACATGGCACCCCTGACAAGATCGAGTCAGACAACAGGACTCATTTTAAGAACAGCCTCATCAACACCTGGGCCAGAGAACACGGTATCGAATGGATATATCATATTCCTTATCATGCACCAGCTGCTGGAAAAGTTGAACGCTGCAATGGACTACTTAAAACTACCCTAAAGGCACTTGGTGGGGGGACCTTCAAAGATTGGGAAGTGAACTTAGCAAAGGCCACCTGGATGGTCAATACCCAAGGGTCCATCAATCGAGCTGGTCCTGCCGAGTCTGAACCCTTGCACACAGTGGATGGAGATAGAGTCCCTGTGGTACACCTGAAAGGTATTTTAGGAAAGACTGTTTGGATTAGTCCCACCTCAGGCAAAGGCAAACCCATCCGTGGGATTGTCTTTGCTCAAGGACCTGGTTGCACTTGGTGGGTAATGCAGAAAGATGGGGAAACCCGTTGTGTACCACAAGGAGACCTAATCTTAGGTGAGAACGGTGTGTAGATTTCACTGTGTGTATATATATATATATATATATATATATATATATATATGTGTGTTTTAGAGTTTAAGAAGGTATTGATTTGGGATAATGTAGATGGTAATAGAATAAGGGGTGGATAATGTCCTGGGTTGCAGTGTATTCTATTACCATCCCCATCAGCTGTTGAAATCAGGTGGGGCAGTGTTTCCTTGCCTCCTCCCCCCAGGCTATCTTTCTGTTGTTAATTGCCCATCATTGTCCTGCCGCCTGACTCAGAGATAACTCCCTCCGGACTATCTTCTGTTAATGAGCCTAATCAACACTTTGCCTCATGACTCATTATCCCATTGTGAGATGCTCCACCCAGAGGGAGGAACCAAGCATCCCATCGTGGATATAAGCTGAGGCTGAACACCAGAGACACCGGCTTCCCACTGGATTTCCAGAGGACAGGAGCTACACAGCCACCACTGGACTTCCTGAGGAAGAGCAGACTGTTTTACTACAGGATCACTGCTTCAGAGGACTGCAGCCACCATTTCTACCAGACTGCTACCACCACCCTGCCTAACAGGGTGTCAGGTTGTACCTTGACTCTGTCAGTTTGACAGTGTTTTCTTTTACCTTTTTTCCCCTTTTCTTTAATTTCCATTAAATTGTTATTCTGACTTGGTGTCTCCCACTGGTTTGTTTTCAAACTAGTACAATCTCCTGCAACTATGTCCCACAGAACTGTCACAAGTGGTGACTAGAACCAAAATAGAGGTTGTTGGGAGTTTAAATAAGTTGTGTATGCTCTAACTTTTCTAATTTTTGATGATAGACCCTCATAAAACCATTTGGTGACATGTTCTATTCCACTTCCATTTCAGGTTTGCAGACAGCATTGTCTACTATGGGCTGAGCCTCAGTGTGACAGATTTTGGTCTGGACATCTACCTGACACAGCTGGCCTTTGGGGCAGTGGAGCTTCCAGCTCGAATTTCCTGCATTTTCCTGCTGGAGTGGTTTGGGAGGAAGAAAGTGCAGGGCATTCTCCTGCTGCTGGCTGGCCTGATGTGTCTCATCCTCACTGGCATCCCTGAAGGTGAATCTTCCCAACCTGTGAGCAGAGCTGGGCAGAGCCCTGGTCATCCCTTCCCTTGTTCAGACCCATCCTCCCATGCTGGCAGACCCACTCTCACTCCCACGGGCTCAGCTGCCTCCAGTGCCACAGCCCAGGGTGCTTCATCCCCAGCATGCTGGCTTCCTCTCCCCTTGGATTCCTTCTCCCTCAGGGCTGTGCCTGGTTCTTCCACAGCTCCTGGCATTCGGCAGGCAGTGTCCATTAGACACCACCACCCACTAGACACCACCAACTCCTGGCAGAAAGGTGTAGCAGAAGAGGTGCTTTAAAAGCCACCATGTCTCCCTTTCTTAGATTAAAAGGAAAAGCAAATGCCCACTCTCCCTCATCTCTTTGTGCCCCAGTCCATACACCACCCCTGCTGCTGTGCCAATGCTGTGAGTGAGGCTGAAGAAAACAGTGGGGTTTCCCAATGCTTTCAAGGTCAGAGATGTGGCATTTCCAAACAGGCACTCCCCAAACCCCTGTGGTGGCTCAGCAGCTCACTTCAGCTGCAGATCTAGAAGATGCCCAAGGCCTCAGGAGAAATCTGAGTTCTCTTTGCCAGAGGGTATTTTCCAGGTAAGGTTATGCTGGGGATAATTTCCAATGGGTGAGGTAGTAGGTTTGCTTAGCAAGTCCACCAGAAAGGGCTGTCCCAAGAAATCCCACTGCAGAGAGTTCTGGTCCCAAATGAACCATCTCCCTGGAGGTTACAGTGGTGGTCTCTCCTCCTCCCCTCAGACCAGCCCACGGCAATCACCGTCCTGGCCATCATCGGCAAGCTCACAGCCACAGCCACTTTCTCCACCTCCTATGTCTATGCCGCTGAGCTCTTCCCCACGATCGTCAGGTGAGGAGTCCCCACCCAGCAGGGCTTCCTTCTGCCGTGGCTGGCAGTGGAGATGGGGCAAGAGCCCAGCTGTCCTCATGATCACACTCAGTCCAGGGATGCTGACCCCTGCCTACACCTCTCACTGCCCCTCTCTCCCACAGGCAGACAGGCGTGGGGCTGTGCTCGACTATGGCAAGAGTGGCCGGGATCCTGGCCCCGCTGATCATCCCTCTGGACCAGTACCACCGGGCCATCCCCATGGCCATCTTTGGGAGCATCCCTGTGGTGGTGTCCCTGTTCTGCATCCTGCTGCCCGAGACCCAAGGCGTTGACCTGGCAGATGACACAGGGAAGGACCAACCTCCAGATGGGGTAGATACAGGGAACTCTGAATTTAAGGAAAAGAAAATCTAAGACTACAAATTGATGGCAAAGAAAAAATGTCAAAATCAGGGATGAATATGGTCTCAACTCTTCTTCTTTCCTCCTTATCTTCAGGAGCAGAGACTGGAGAGTTTTTCTGAGACACCAGGGAGGATGACAGGGACTTTGAGAAGGATGTCTGCAGATGCTCAGAGGGCGAGCGATGACTGGACAGGCACCTACCAATGATCTAGTCCGATTCCATTGCTCTTGAAACAGACCAGCGAAGCATTGCTGCCTGGAAACTGGTCTTTCAGATGATGAACACAATATCCACAGTCACAGGGAGTGGAGATTTGTGTCACTCTGCCTTTGGAACAGATGCACTTCTTTCCAAGTGTCCCTGAAACCCAGTTTGGTCATGCCTGGCTGGCCTCCCAGTGTGTTCCCCAGTCCTTTGTAAGCTGGTACCCGTGGAACCTCCCTGTCATGTTTTACAGCAATAAAGAATTGCCAGTAGAGTGGCCGTACTGGGCAAAAGCGGGCGCTGGGCTTGTCCCTCCTGCACTAAATCCCTTGGGTCGTCGGGCTGCGCGTCGGCCCAAGCCTCGATCTTTGATCAGGATGTCACTGCACCCCTGTACACACGTATTTAGCTTTTCTTTCCATGTGGTGTTGAAGTTGAGTTTCTACATGAATAATATAAATTATGCTCTGAGTTTGATAAGAGACACTTGTAATGCAATATGTGAATAATAAATGGTGTTGACTCTTTTTTTTTTTTTTTTCCTACTGTTTCACAGTTGGCCTTTGTAACTGCTCTTGGCTCTGGAGTGTTTTCTACACAGAAATTGTAAGTCTGTAATTTAACACACAGATGGAAACGTGCTTTGTTTCCATCAGACACAAACAATGCAAAAACAGAGTCTTAAAGCAGAGTGGCTGAGTTCAAAAGGGAACTTTTTCTTTTTTTAAAGTCTTCCAATGAACAATCTGCATTTGTTTTCTCTGCTAGCAGCTCTAGAAGTTTTCTGAATTGCACAGGAATGCTGAAATTCCATGGCATACTCTGTGGGCATTTGGACAGCTTTCCCCAGTCACCGTGAGCCTTTTACAGTGATCTTTGGTTGGCTGCTGACAGCTTAGTCATGACATTTTAGTGTCATCTAGTGTCATGTAAAAGAAAGAGTGTGTTCCTCTCCTGTGCTCATTTGTTTGCATGCAAAGGACATATTTCAGTGCCCTCTGATGAATCCATCTCCTCAAACACATCACTACTCTCAAAGGAGGAGAAGGCTGCTCACTCAGCTTTGATGCATCTTTTGGTTTCCAATGTCTTTGTGCTCTAGTAAGTGGTGTTTTGAGGGCTGGGGTGTCCCAAGTCCAGGCCAGACATGCCTGGAGGTGATATTAACTTTGTGCTTTGGCTTTGGTGCACAAAATCACCCCAGAGTCACATGGCTGGCCGTGGCTGGAAATGGGGTGGGGAGTTTGCAAGATCTGTGCTTTGGCACTGAAGGGAACGGAGCTGGTGTCTTGGCTTGAAACATAGGTGTGTGCCAAGGAAAGTGGGAACCTCCCTTGGAATGGAAAAATTATCACCCCCTTCCCTCCGTAGTATTATAACTTTGAAATTAAGGGCCTTCCAGGAAAAGATGTGGGACAAGGAATAACAGTTCCTTACTAGTATATATAACAAGGCAAACAAACAACAACACCGGCAGCAACAACGAACAGAGCCAGAACCCAGCGCCAGCCTCTCTCGGCTGTCAGGCCCTTTCCCCTCGGGTGCAGTTCCGACCACGGCCGGCAGGGGCGCTGGTGGCTCCCGGCCGGGCAGGGCAGGTGCGATGGTTCCCCCGCGCCTGCAGGGGGCGCTGTGCCGCGAGCGTCTCTCCCTCACGCAGTAATGGCGGGCGGGCTGGATGGCGAAATGGGCTGCAGCAGGAACCTCGGAGCGGCGGCTGGAAGGGCAGGGACGAGCAGATCCGGGAGTGATGAACGAAATGTATCAGAAACTCCACAGCTGTAACTGGAGCCGCGGGGTGTCCCGGCAGGCAGTGGGTGCGGTGTTACCGTGTAGTGAGAACCCAGGGTAGTGGCAGAGGCATGGCGGGGCTGGGCAGCGGCAGCTCGGCTCCTGAACACAGCCAGGAGAGGCTTCCTCAGCAGGGGATCGGGGTCCTGGGTTTTCCCCTGAGGCACCCAAGTAGATGGTGTGGGTCCTTTCCAGTGAGGCTGGATGTCCATAAGATCCCAGTGCAACGTCCACTCTTAGGAGCAGAGCTTCACTCACGATAGGAGAAGACAGCAGGAGACGGAGCCTCAAAATGGTGGCAGATTCTCCCCACAGCCTGTCTCCCCTCTGATGCCAACAGTGAGAGAGCAAGAAGAGCTGAGCCCAGCCCCTCACCCCCAGCCAAAAGCTCGGGGTATCTCTGACCTTCCAAACAGAAAATTCCCCAGGTAAGAGAGTAGCTAGCTGCACCGTTTCCCCTCCTCCTACCAACCACATCTTTTGTTCTCTTAAGTATAGGTAGTTATTGTTTCTTACCAACAGATGGGACAAAATTCCATGAGAGAAGGAAACAAAAGGAAAAATCCTAACCCCCAAGAGCTGGGGAAGAAGGGGCTGGTGCACCTGGAGCAGCTGAGGGAGTTGGGGGAGCTCAGCCTGGAGAAAAGGAGGCTCAGGGGATACTCTCTCTCTCTCCAACTCCCTGACAGGCAGGTGGGTCTCTTCTCCCAAGTAACAAAGCACAGGACAAGTGGAAATGGCCCCAAGTTGCACCACTGGGAGGTTTAAATTGGATAATAGGGAAAATTTCTTCTCCTCAAGGGTTGTCTAACACTGAAACAGGCTGCCCAGGCCACTGGTGGAGTCACCATCCCTGGGGGTATCAAAAAGGCACGTAGCTGTGTCATTTAGGGATGTGGTTCCGTGGTGGAACAGATGGGTTGATGGCTGGACTCAATGGCCTTAGCGGTCTTTTCCACCCTAAATGAACCAATGATTCTATGGCTTCTTGCACAGTCAGGAGATCAGGTTTAATGCTCATCTCCTCACCTCCTCAGCCATTCCCTGCTGCGTCCCCTTCTGCAAGCTTTGCTCTTCTCATTGACCTGGGGCTTGCCAGCATGGGGTCAGGTGAAAGGAGACGGTCATGTCTTCTGGGTAAAGGGGGATTTCCAGGTTCCTGACACCTCTGCCCCACAGCCAGGATTGGTGTCACTGTGTGACAGTGTGTTGGTGTCACTGACACTGACAATGTGCTGATTATTTCAGTGGTCCCTGTGGGGCTACTCTGACAACAGGAGCTGGTTTTGCCCCTGCATCTGCTCTTCCCAGCTAAACCATGCTACCCCATTTTGTCTTCACCACCTCTTTAGCGTTTTGGCTCCCTCCCTTTGTTATGGGGTCATCCTCTTTGCCTTAGTTATCCTTCAGGTCACTTTTTACCCTTTGCCCATGGCCTCATAATCATGAGAGCCCAGAGCACCCCACTGTGTGCATGCAAAAGTGTGTTTGCATTCCTACAGGTTTATGTTTGCATTCCCACATGCTGTTCCAGTACTCCTGGCTCCACTTTATGCTGTCAACTCTACTCGTTGCAGGGCAAGGCCATGTGTGGGCTGGCTAGGAGTGACGTTAAGGCACAGCAAAAACATTGGACATCCTCCTACTTGTGCTGAGCTGGGCGAAACATGAGTCAAGTTATTCAGGTACTCTTCAAGTGTACAGTCCAGGGGTATTCAAACTAACATGGTCCAGTGATCCAGAGAAGAGCAGATAAAATGTAATACAGAGCTGTTGGAGTGAGTCCAGAGGAAGCCACAAAGATGATTAGAGGGATGAAGAACCTCTCCTATGAGGAAAGGATGAGAGAGTTTGGATTGTTCAGCCTGGAGAAGAGAAGGCCCCAGAGAGACCTTAGAGCCCCTTCCAGTGCCTAAAGGGGCTCCAGGAGAGCTGGAGAGGGACTTTGGACAAGGGCATAGAGTGACAGGACAAGGTGGAATGACTTAAAACTGACAGATTAGATGTTAGGAAGAAATTCTTCCCTGTGAGGGTGGTGAGGCCCTGGCTCCCTCAGCCCTGGCTGAGGTTGCCCAGAGAAGCTGTGGCTGCCCCATCCCTGGAAGTGTCCAAAGCTGGGTTGGACAGGGCTCGGAGCAACTTGGTCTAGTGGAGGGTGTCCCTGCACGTGGCAGGGGGGGATTGGAATGAGATGATCTTTAAGGTCCCTTGACACTAAACTGTGCTGTAAATCAAGTCCCTCCTGATGGGAGAGAATTTTCTGAAAGTCCTTTCAAGGAGTTTCAAAGATAAACCGAGACTTTTCCTGGAGTTTCAGTGCTTCCAGATAGTTGTTTATTAAGTCTTATCAGAGGAACAGAGCCACTAGCATGACCCAGGTACAGCATAGAGCACAGAAAAGCAGGAGTGAAGGCTCTCTATCAAGATTTACACAGCCTTTTAAAGATATTTTAACCAATAGTTACTGAAAACATATATTATTTTCACTTTCCTGCCAATTATTCAGTAACATGACCAGGAACTGCGGAATTCTCTATCCAATCATTCCGAACTACTTTTACTGCAGAACATGGAGTAGTAGAAGAAGGAGAAGAAGGTTTAGAGAACAACAACAATCCTCCATTTTGATATTTTTTACTCTTATCTATTTACCACAAAGAGAAGCCCAAAACCTCTAAATTTTTCACCCTGTGACAATCTTACATAGTAGTCTATCACCTAATTCACACCACTGCATTTTCTAGTTCTTGTCTGATCGTTGGTAATTCTTTCCAAGGTTGGATATTAAAACAGTGTTGTTCAGGGGGGTAAGAACCCTTAAAAACAGGCAGAGAAATATTCTTGGCACTCTGGGTTCCTGCAGTCCCTTCCCACCCAAACCACTCCAAGATTCTATGAAATGGATCTTCAGCCCACTAGAGGCATGAATGAGATGGAAGCAGAAGTACATCAGCTGTGCTTGGATGCCTGTATTTATGAAATGAGCTAAACCAGAGAGTCTCAGAACACAATTTCCAAAGTGGTTCCTTCAATAACTGTACATTTGGCTCCAAGCTCTTCCCTCAGCCTTTACCCTAAGTGCCTTGTTTTCCATAAAAGCCTGAAGGAGGCACTCCGCAGCCTTTCCAGGGAAAGGATAAAGGACTGAGCTCCTCTGTTCTCAGGGTACGGAAGAGGAGCACCACAGAAAATCCTCTGAAAATCAGTGCCAGAGAGAAGATGGCATCTGTTATGATCCAGTTTTCAGGTCCTTAGAAATGCCTCTGCCCAAATTAAGGTGCAAACGAGACCATATGCCAGTAACAATAGTAAGGATTTTATTTTATGGTAAATATGAGAGAGAGAGAGAGAGAGAGAAAGAAAGAAAGAAAGGAAGAAAGAAGTAGAAGACAAGTGAGAGGGACAGAAAGAGTGACAGGGACAGAAGAAGGAAAATATCACCACTCCGTGGATCCCAATGATGTTCATTGATCCTCTCCAGCTGGTCTCTCGGTGGTGAAGGTCCCCCAGAAGGCACAGAGTCCCAAGGGTGTACATGCTCAGGCTGGGTGGGCATGTCCGGCCATGTCCCCCTGGGGCGGGGTCAGTCTCTCACAGCAGACTCTGGGTCTGCTGCATCCCGTGCAGCCCTGTGGGGCCAAGCCTCTCACATGAATGTCCTGTGGATGTGGCCGTGGGGTTGGGGGTTCCACAGCTGGGCCAGTTTGTGTAATTTGAAGATGGGTGTTTACTGCCTCTCACCAGAGGTTGCACCACCCAAAACCTCCTCCTCCCCCCTCAGTTGGGGGGAGTCTGTGTAAACCTGGCTTCTGTGAGCTGTGCTCTCTCCCCCCACCCCAAACTCAACCTCGCAGCTGGTGGCTTTGGTCTTTTGTGGATGCATACCTTTCCCTCAGCCTGAAATGACTGAACAATGTGTTTCCCTTTATCTAACCAACGGTTTGACTTTCAGTTCAAAGTCCCTCTCTTCAGGGAGGCTTCTTTGGTAGTAGCTTCTTTATAATGAGCAAAACTTTGTATCAGTGTTTGAGGCATGAACTATTTTCAGTCTCTGACAGCATCACAGCCAGTCCCTCCTGGCAGGGTACTGTCACATGGCACTGATTTTATCCAAAACTCTGTCTTCATCAAACTGAATATCCATGAGGTACTTTGGTCCATGGAAAACATACAGGCATGACAATGGAGAGAAGAAATACTCTGGTTTAAAAGTTTCTTGACACTACCAGAAAAAAAATCTGTGAGCTGTACAGTTAAAGATGAAGAACCACCATGTGCAACTCCCAGGCTTCAGCTGTACCCATCCAGTGGGAAAAGAAAGGTGGACTGAGGGACATGAGATAATATGAAGGGAAGCAGAGGAAAAACATGGTTTTTTCTTCACAGTGTAAGACAAAAGTGGTCCTAAATCTTTAAAGACAAAATGGATCCAGCAAAAAAGGAATAGATTAGAACAGAGTAGGAAAGACTTGACATTTCCCAGAAAGATTTGCACTTTTTTCTAAGAGACCAACTGCCACATCCCTCCGTTTCCTGGAATCAATTTGGTCCCACACTGCAGCCCAACAGCACCATTCTCCATGCCCACAGCATCATGACAGGCATCAATTCAAAGCAACCAGCACTTAGCTGAAAATTCTGCTGCCTGTTAGACATCCTTGCTCCCTGCATGCTGTTTCTTCCATCACATCTTTTTTTTTTCCTCAGCTGGGCATCTCAAATTAAAAAAAAAAAAAAAAAAAGGAGTGTTTTTTTATGAGAGAACGGGATGATCTTGCTAGACAGCCACAATAAATCACTCCTTGCAAGTGTGAGATTATTTTCAGTGCTGCATCTGCTCCAACTCTCCTGTTAGTGAGTCCAGTTCTCTGTTGCAAGTTTATTCAGTGCTCTAGTGGGTGTCTCACTGGACAAAGTTTACAGTCTCACCTTCCTGGAGACATGACAGGAAAAACAAAGAGAAAGTTCCTCCATTCTGATTCTTGATTTCTTCTTTCCCTCAAGTAAAAAGCACCCAATTTTCTCCAGTAAGAGCACTGTTGGACACCAGTGACAGACTCAAGTGCCTGAGGACATGCTACAGAAGAAGATACAGGAAGGCAAAAAAGACAAGGAAACCCAAGAATTGGCAGTGATGGCCTGAGCAATGGTGGTGTCCTGTGGTGGAGACCCTGCCTGTCCTCAGTGCCCACACAGCACTGGGCTGCCTTTATCCACAGCCACCTGCAGACTCAGCTAGAAGTACGTGGTCTTCGTGCTCTCATTGTCTTGCCCACCATCTTTTCCTTTCACCTGCCCATTCTGAGAGCTGCTGGTGGCATTTTTGCAGACCTGGTGAAAGGGAAAAGGGTGTAAAAGCAAGGAAAGGTGTGTGATGAGCTGAGGGCAGCTGTCCCTGAGACGAGCAGCCTTCAGCAACCTGGATCCCATTCCTTACTGTTCCTGTGGACACCCTTCTCCCAGCAAGACAACAGAAGTATTGGGGTGCAATTCCACCTGGTCCCATGGGGAATGAGGGCTGGGAGCAATGAGAGGCTGAAAGCCAGAGGATGTGGCTACAAGGCACCAGCCCTTCCCTGAGGAGGGCAGGGGGAGGAAAGCGGAGCACTGGCTGTTCTATCCCATGGACAGGAATGAAGGGATGACCACCATGGGCAGGATTATGGGGGTCTCCTCCCCTCCCTCCACAGTGGGACAGCCCCATTCCATGCCCTCACACCCCTGGAACTTCTAAAGAAACCCCCAGCACATGCAACACCAAGGGGCTCCCCACATCCCCACCCCAGAGGCAGCACCAGGAACCCACCTCAGCCAGGCGGTGGCCATCCCCGGTGTCATCTGCCAGGTCGGTGCCACGGGTCTCGGGCAGCAGGACACAGAGCAACCCCCCCAGCACGGGGGCGCTCCCAAAGATGGCCATGGGGATGGATCGGTGGTACTGGTCCAGGAGACGGACCAGTGGGGCCAGGATCCCGGCCACCCGCGCTGACATGGAGCACAGCCCCACTCCAGTCTGCCTGTGGGAGCGAGGGGTAACGGGAGATGTGGGCAGGGAGCAGCACCCCCAGGCCACCACGGGGCTGAGCATGGCCATGGGGACAACTGGGCTCCTGCCCCATCACCACCGCCAGCCACAGCAGAGGGAAGCCCCAATGGGTGGGAAGACCTCACCTGACAATGGTGGGGAAGAGCTCAGCGGCGTAGACATAGGAGGTGGAGAAGGAGGCTGAGGCAGCAAACTTGCCAATGGTGGCCAGGATGGTGGTTGCCATGGGCTGGTCTGAGGGGAGGAGGAGAGACATCCGCTATGGGATGGGGGAGGGCTCAGCAGCAGTCACGGATGGCAACTGGGGATTGCAGGGACAACTGTGTCACCTGCAGGGAGCCATTGCCTCTGACAGGGCCTGAGCATGAACCAGGCTGCTCTGGCCTGGTGGCCACTTTCAGTGCATTCTACATCCATCATCTCACCTCCCCAGGTATTAATTTTCCCAGAGCACAGCTCTGCTGACGGGGGGCCCACTGGGCTCAGTTTTGCCCTCTTCTATCATGACTGGCAAGAAAAGGTTTATATTTTTGGAATGGGCCCTGAGGGTTCAGCCAGGCCCCTGTGTCCTGGCTCAGGCCTAGAGGGATGTGAGCCACCCTGGCTGGGAGGACAGGGCCAGCAAGGGAAGGGTCGGGGCTCTGTGCCTCCCTATCCCAGAGGATGTCCTCTCTGTATGGGATGAGGTTGTTCACCTTCAGGGATGCCGGTGATGATCAGACACACCAGGCCACTCAGCACCAGGAGAACGGCCTGGGTTTTCCTCCTCCCAAACCTCTGCAGAGTGAAGATACAACCAACACGGGCTGGGATTTCCACTGCTCCAAAGGCCAGCTGAGTCAGGTAGATATCCAGGCCAAAATTTGTCACATTGAGACTCAGTCCATAGTAGACAAAGCTGTTCACAAACCTGAAAGCCAGGCAGGGTGGCACTGAGCAGCTGTTAGCCATGAGGAAATGCAGCACTGATCTCCAATGACAACACTTTGACCAAGCCACAGCATTTCCAAGGAGATGTAAAACCAGAGGAATACCACAGGCCTGCCAAAGCTGGAAGTGCTATAACCTTTCCTGTCTTAACATCCAGAAGCATCTTAAACAGCCAGAAGCAGAAACACCTATCAGTAATTTTCAAAACGCACAAAGTGAATTTAGTTAAGAATAACCATGAATCCCTTCTTTTCTCCACCTAGAAGCCTGCAAATAAGGGACAAGGGAATGTCTTACCAGGCACATGACATGATTAAAGTCACCTTCCGCAGGTTCTTCTTCCGAAAGAGATCCAGGAAACTTCCAGACTTGGTCTGTTTCTCAGGCTTCAACTTCAAAACACAGAAAGTCAAAGAGTCAAAGCAGGAAAAGGAAACCCATGGCCAGCTCCTTTTCCACCTGCAGACCATGGAAAGCTTTGGTGGGACAGGCCTGTGACACCCAGTGCTGTGGGAGGGAGGGAGGGAGGGAGGGAGGGAAACCAGTGGGGCTGGGCTCGTGCCTCTGTGCTCTGGGTGCCCAGCACAGCGGGGTGGTGACTGAAAGGTTCCTGGGGATGAACACTTCCCCAGTGTAGGAACTTTGGGGTGGGCAAGGAGGGAACTCCCCTTCAGGCCTTTCTGCATGGAAACGCACAGACTAACCAGAGACTTTGTGCTCATCAGTTGCACTCCTGGAATCTTCAGAGGAGAAAAGCCAGGGAAGCGTTGCAGTCCTTCCCAATCCCCAGGTGGACTCCAGAAAGCTCCAGGCTGAGCTTCAGCAGAAGCTGGGCCTCTTCCCTGACCTTGTCCCCTTGTAACTCAGCTGGAGCTGGAGTCCCCCCCAGTCCATGCCCAAACCATCCCCAGTGGGAATGGAGAGAGGTTTCTGGGGTGAGCTGAGCTCCAGGGGCTGCTGCAAGGCCCAGGGCAGTGTCTGAGGACAAGAACCCCCCCAGTACCTGCTCCAGGAGCCCTGGCGGGAGGCTGCGCTTGTTGGTGGCTGCCGCCTTCTGCAGGACCTTCTTGGCTTCCTCGATTCTGCCTTTGGTCACCAGCCAGCGAGCTGACTCTGGGAGCACCCTGCCAGGAGGGGAGGCCAGGACATGCTGCTGTGACCTGCTGAGCTCCCCACAGCCCCTTTCTCTGGGACCACGTCCAGCAAGTCGTGGCCACCACAGGATCAGATCACAGAACCCCAGAGTATTCTGTGTTGGAAGGGACCCACAAGGATCATCAAGTCCAGCTCTAAAGTGAATGGCCCATGGGGTCAATGGATCTAATTACCCTAAATTTAGGCTCCAAATTTGGAGACCTGATTCAGCAAAGCAGCTGCTGCTCTCAGCAGTCCAGTGCCCCAGGGAGATTTGCTGAGCTCCACTATCTGCATGCCAATGGGAAAGACGCAGCCTGGTCCTGCCGTGCTGCCACCTCCTCACCCATGCCCTCACACTGCTGTCATGTCTGCAGGAGCTCTGTTCACATCCCACTTACCAGATGTAGAAGAAAAGGGCAAACATAGGAGCAGATCCTGTGATTTCCAGCAGCCTCCAGTTGTGAATCCCATAACTCAAACCAGCCAAAATCATCTGCCCGATGGCAAAACAGCAGTGAGAAGTGAGCACTGCCTTTGGCCGGGAGGAGGCACCGATCCATTCTGTAGCTGAAAGGAAGAAGGAAGGCTCACAGTCATACAAATTATTTTCTCTGATGCAAACAGGGTGCTTCCCTGGAGAAGAATTATTCTGGAGGTGAGGATTAAACTAACCTCTTGAGATGGGCCACTGTCCCCTTGCCCTTCTCTGAGCACCGGCTGGGGAGAAATGCTCCCCAAAGCTCTGACTGAGGGCTGAGAAGATGCCAAAGTACCAAAGGACAGTGAAGAGCAAGACCTGTCCTCGCCACGGTGTTTTTCTAGTCAAACATGAATATTTTTATTTCTTTGCAGAGTTTTCTATTGCATCTTGAGAAGCCCCAGGGCAAGGGCACACTACTCACCTAAGGCCAGTATGGTCATGGTGATCCCTGACACAGAGGCCCCCACGACACACCTGAAGGCCATGTACACATAGAAGTGGGGCACAAAGGCAATTCCCAGGCCAAACAAACCCTGGAGGAAGACGGAGATCAGAATGACTGGGCGGCGGCCAATCCTAGGGAGAAACAGGGAAGACACAATCGGTGTCTGGAGAGACCCCACGGAGATGGCAAGGAGCCCAGCAGGTTATACAGTGATTTTTATCACCCTGGTAAGGCTCAGACTAGACTCTGGGGTGACAAGTGAAGCATTGTACACACATGCTGTGTCTCTCTCTCTTCCCCTCCCCGTGTGGCCATGTCCTCATGGGACCTGAGGACTTTGGTCAGGGTCCCTATTAGTGAGAAGTGGTGACAAAATGCACAGGGTGCAGTGTCCAGACGGGCTCACACCACCTGCTCTGTGCTGGGCTGGCTTTGCACACACCCTGGGCAGGGGGTTGCGGCTCCTCACCTGTCACTCAGAGGCCCAAAGATCATGGATCCCAGGAGCAGCCCTGCCATGTAGATGGCCTGGGCAATGTCATTCAGGTCCTTCCTGTCACACACCAGGTCAAACTAGAGAAGGGAGAAAGAGATGCTTTGGGATCCCCCCTTCCAAGGATGTGAATCCCCACAGAATGCACAGGGCACACAAGTCAGAGGTAGGACAAGCCCTTGGGGCACTCAGTAGGGTCCCTCTTCCATGCACTGGGACGTGCCCCTTGTCCAGCCCAGACAACCCAGGGGAGCCTCCTGGTCAGAAAATTTTGCTCTAGGTGGGCCTGGGGTCAGAAACAGCATCTTCCTTCCTCTCAGACCACCTGACCTCCCAGAGGAGACAGGATGAGTGCAGTGCTGATTCCTGGGACAAGCAGTTAAGGAGATGTCCTGCAATTGCCAGCATCCAGAGGGCATCAATGGAAAGAATGACATGGGGAGGATCACAGAACCATAGAATGGTTTGGATTGGAAGGGACCTTAAAGATAATCTAATTCGAACCCCCCTGCCATGTGCAGGGACACCTTCCACTACCCCAGATTGCTCCAAGCCCCATCCAACCTGGCCTTGAACACTTCCAGGGATGGGGCAGCCACAGCTTCTCTGGGCAGCCTGTGCCAGGGCCTCACCACATTCACAGGGCAGAATTTCTTGCTAATATCTAACCTAAACCTACTCTCCATCTTAATTTAGCTTCTTTCTCAGCAGTTGTTACAACTGTGATGTTAGGGGTTGGACTAGATGAGTTTCAAAGGACTCTTCCAAGCCAAATCATTCCATGATTTTAAATTGGAAGGTTACCCCCTGTATACAGCGAGGTAGGTAACCCAGGGGCAGGAGGTCTCACCCGGAGTGATTCATCTCCCCACTGGCTCTGCACATGGCCCCACTGACACCTCTATCACAGCCTGCATCCTCTCCAGCACCACACCTGGGGGCTGTGTGGTGGAGCCGAAGTCCCCAACACACACCTGCTGTAAATGTCAGCCCACCCCAGCTGATCCGTGGTCAGGCACCAGCTCTGGGGGAACTGCAGCCATTTGGGTGTCCCATCCCTTCCACATCCCAGCACATCAGCAGGCAAATACCGACCTCGGTCAGCAGGGACGGTGGCTGTTCTGAGGGGTACACCCAGCCACTGCTGCACTTCTGTGTGTCATTCAGGCCGTAGGCCATGATGGAGTCGAGGTCCCAGTCCACCGGGGAGTACATGGAGCACTGCTCAAACTCCCCGTCGGCACCCCGGGGCAGGGTGAGGTTCAGCTGCTCTTCCTCGGTCAGGTTGGGGCCGACGGCGCGGATCCAGCTGGTGTCACAGTGGTGAGGCACATATGGGACCATGAAAAGTTGGCAAAACTGGTGGAAAGCCACACTGAGGCAGGGGATCACAGAGAGCAGCACCAGGCATTTCTGAAATCGCCCAAAATCACCAACTGCTTTCAAAATTTCCCCGACACCTGACATTTGGCGGCTGTGTCTGGGACAGGACAGTGCTGGGACAGACTTCCCAGAGGCCTGGAATTAATGTTTAAACCTCATAAATGTTTAAACCTGCAGATAAGCTCTGCAGTCATAGGCAGTCACTACAAGTACACCATGTAATATATTAATCATCCCTGTGCCACCCACCAACATCCAGTGCTGGCTGGAGCAGAAGGACCTCTGTTTCAGGGAACCTGGGCCACCCCCTCTGCCAGGGCCAGGTGGCATTGAAAGGGAAGAGACTCTTCTCCACAGTGACAGCAATGGCTGCATTTGTTGAACCACTCAGGAAAGCAAGGCTCAGAGGGGCCAAAACAAGCCCAGTGTGATGCAGAGCTGGGAACAGCCCAGAGGAATAAAGGGAGCTAGGTTAATGGATGGGCAGAGCCAAAGACAAGGAAGGGCAGCCAGTTAGTTCATTGTGATTCCAGGTGATGGGAGTTGCCCTTTCCTTCATCTTTTGCACCTTCCCCTGTGCAACACAAGCAAACTGGGCACAGGATGTCCCCCCTTCCCACCAGTTCTGGGCCAGTCTGCAGGCTGCTGGGGGCTAAATGCAGGGAAGACCTGGGGAAGGAGTAAAGGGATGGGAGAAATTTTGACATGGGGCAATGCTGCTTGAGGCTCAAATGCCTAAAATGATCACCAAGAACATGAGTCCAGCACTGTTCAGCCCATCCCTAATGTAGGAACAGCATTTGCCTGAGGCCCCCGTTGAGATGTCCATGAGGTGCCCAAAGACCACTTCTCCTGGCCACAGATCCATGAGAAGGGCACCGTAAAGCATGATGGAAAACAGACCATTGATGCTGCACTGGGGTTGACCAGTGCACCCACAAAGAACAATTATTGCGGAGGTAGAGAGGAGGGAGTGCAGTTCATGCTCTCACCGCTTGTCAGGGCATAAATCCTCCCACTTTCACACCAACCTGTGTCATCCCGAGGCATTCCTGGACACAGGAAGCTCATTCCCAGCTGCACAGGGCATGCAGAGCTTGGAACAAACCTCTCAGCTGGAGACAAGCTCTCAGGGCACCATCCCAAGTGCCCTCCTGCTCCGTTTCTGCACGCAACTCCTGCAGAGTTGGACTTGCGGAACAGTTTGGGTTGGAAGGCACCTGAAAGCTCACCCAGTTCCAAGCCCCTGCCATGGGCCTGGACACCTCCCACCAGACCATGTTATTCAGAGCCCCATCCAGCCTGGACTTGATCTCCCTGTCCCCCTCCTGGGGGCTGCCAAACCTCCCACCATCCCAAACAGAAACACCCCAGGGGTTGCAGACACCACTCAGACAAACCCCTTCCCCAAGAAACACCATCCAACCCAATGACAAGCAAACCACATATCAAACACCTGGCAATGGACAATTTGTTCTTTATTGATTAAAAATTAGACACATGCAGTAAAATACAAAGTCCAAAAAAGGAAAAAAAGCCTGACTATTTTACATCTTTCATTATAATCTACAATACACCAAAGTTGTGAAGAGGATCCGTTTTCATTAACAGAGCATTTTCCTTAAAAGTAGGAACTAACTTAAAATTACCACCTGCTTCCAGGTTCAGATCAGAAATTTGCACAAAAACCAAATTCTTAATGACACTGGAAAACAATTATGAACAGCATTGGCACTTACTGGAACAACATCAGAAAAGACAGTTGTCTAGCACTGTAATAGCCCAAGTAAATATTCTGGATCCCTACCCAAAAGATCTGGAGATCTAGAGAGCAAAACCCATCAGCTTCTTCCTCACTTAGTTTCTCCGTTAAAGAACTACGGAACCTTGGGTTAGCGTGAGCTCAAGCTCTCTAAGTCCTGGCTTTGGGAAAATGGGGAATAACAATAAACAGATGCTGCATTGTTCCATTTGAGCAGTTTGAGTCCTAACCTTCCTCAGCACCAGTACACAAATGAACAAGGAGGTCCCCGGGGCATGCAGGCAGACGGAAAATAATACTGTACCACAACTACCTTGTCTCTGTATCCTAAAGGTTCCCAACACATCCACACTGAGCACAGGGTGACGGGAAAATCAAGGTGCCAGCCTGCTCTTCCCAAGCCAAGAAGCTCAATGGGGGCCACCATAGGGAGTGCTTTGTGACAGGCAACAGGGAGTGGTGCCACTCACACTCGGCCAAACGCAGCCACCACCAACTCCCTGCTATCGGGCACGCGCTTCCTGGGCTCTTGAGAGCGACAGCTCAGCACCTCAGGATGATCTCGCTCCCAAATTGTCATCCTCCTCTCCCTTCCCTTCATACTCACCAGCCACGGGGCTGCAAACAGCCCATGGGGACACACCCAATATCCACCCAGAGGCTACAAGCAACAGGGGCGGTATAAAAAGAACATGCACAATTCAGGAAGCTTCCACAGCTGCTCATAGAGAACAAGATGTAAATACAGATTGTTCATCTGAAGACTTGGAAATTAAAAAAAAAAACCCAACAGAACAAAAGTCCTAATTGAACCTAGTCATTCCGCTCTGTTTCTGCATTGTTTGTGTCTGATGGAAACAAAGCACGTTTCCATCTGTGTGTTAAATTACAGACTTACAATTTCTGTGTAGAAAACACTCCAGAGCCAAGAGCAGTTACAAAGGCCAACTGTGAAACAGTAGGAAAAAAAAAAAAAAAAAGAGTCAACACCATTTATTATTCACATATTGCATTACAAGTGTCTCTTATCAAACTCAGAGCATAATTTATATTATTCATGTAGAAACTCAACTTCAACACCACATGGAAAGAAAAGCTAAATACGTGTGTACAGGGGTGCAGTGACATCCTGATCAAAGATCGAGGCTTGGGCCGACGCGCAGCCCGACGACCCAAGGGATTTAGTGCAGGAGGGACAAGCCCAGCGCCCGCTTTTGCCCAGTACGGCCACTCTACTGGCAATTCTTTATTGCTGTAAAACATGACAGGGAGGTTCCACGGGTACCAGCTTACAAAGGACTGGGGAACACACTGGGAGGCCAGCCAGGCATGACCAAACTGGGTTTCAGGGACACTTGGATGTGCATCTGTTCCAAAGGCAGAGTGACACAAATCTCCACTCCCTGTGACTGTGGATATTGTGTTCATCATCTGAAAGACCAGTTTCCAGGCAGCAATGCCTCGCTGGTCTGTTTCAAGAACAGACTACATCTAAGATGCAGAATGAAAGCAGCAGGAAGGACTGCTTAATGTAAATTAAAAGGTTCAGCCCTCATGCCATGCCTGGCACTCATGTGGAGAGAACCAAAATGATAAAGAAAAAAAAAAAATTAAGGCAGTTTACAAAGGGAAGCTGACTTCTAACACCTCAAAGTCAGGGAACTTCTCAAAAGCACAAACAAAAGGGAAGGCGGCTCTCCCTCCTGTGGGTTAAGACTCCGCTTGCTTTCTCAGGTGCAAGCATTCAAACCAGCAGTTTTAAAACACACAGCCAAAGAGAAGCAGATTTCTCAGCACTCCAGGCGACCCAAACAACATGTACATTGGTGTTTCCAATAGAAGGAGAAGCAGGTAAGGAACCAAAAAAAAAAAAAATCCGTTCAGTATTAAAACTTGTGCAAAAATAGCAAGTGAAAAAAATGAAACCACATGTAAGCAAACACTTAGGCAAGATCATCAGAGCAGTGGAACCCCCTGCTTCGTACTCAGTAGTATTTTTCTTTAAAGTAAGGCAATAATAAAATGAACATGCAGGCAATGACATGTTGGGTCTGCATGTTTGAGATGACAGATACAAAAACATGAGAGTTGTTTACAAAAGGTGTAAACGTCATCGGTAATTTCAGGAAGGTTTGTGATCCTATTAAGGAAAATGTTAAAGCTTCTAGGAAGGGGGCTGTAGTTCAATTCTTTGGCAGTAGTGGTTTTTTTTTTTTAGGCTAACAGAAGCATTACGAATATGCACATGTGGGTTCTCTGTTGGGAAACATCTCCTGGGACCAATGTTTAGCTGATGCTGAGCTGTGCAAATCCTATAAGTTTGCCATCATCCGGAATTTCTGAGCCATCAACACCAGATGCCTGAAACAAGAACAGAGATCCAAATAGCAACACACATGCTCTACCTTTCAGCACAAACCACAAGCAGGTGTATCAGACACGGCCTGAGGAGGAAGCAGACACAGGACAGCTTTGCACTGTACTCAGCAGCTTGCACTACCCAAAGTTAAAATTGAGTGCTTTTATATTTTTGCCTTTTTTTTTTTTTTGAAGCTACAAAGGGCTGGTACTGAATGTCTGCCAATGTCTGCTCCAACTAGACATTTTATGTGCAATAACTGGGGCAAAACAAGTGAAAACTCCTTACAGGAAGAGTAAAAAATAAGAGCACTTACTCCTTCACTCCCAATAACCTGGTTACAACCTTCGCTTTGCCACTCCCCCTGAGTTTTACCACCTCTGAAAGATTCACCTGCTCTGCTCTCAGTTTTGGCTCTCTTTTTTGGCCCACCTCTCTTATTTTCCTTTTTTCTTCTTCATTTCCCCATCTCCTCCTCAGGGACAATGAATCTGTACCCTCCCTCATTCTCTTCCTCCACAAAAGCAGTCTGTGGCAATTCTTAGCCCATCCACCTGCCCTGAAATATTTCTGCAAGTGCACATCCCAAGCCCCAAAAATACCCCTTTGCAACATTTTTACATGTTTATTAGCACATCATCTCATGCTTATTTATCTCAGGTGCTGCTCAGAGGATACAAGCAGGGAGCCTGCAGTGCCTACGGTTATACAACCAGTAAGAAGCTCTGGGAAAGAAGGGAGGATTTAGAGTGCATACATCAGATGCCTGCAGTAGACATCTACATGCAATGCCTTCTCCTTGCAAGGGACAACTCGATCAGTTAGGGAACAGGAATAAATACCAGTCTGAAAGTGATGGATCTGTTTGCCTGGGGCTCTTCTACAATTTTCTGCAAATTAGCTGCAACTGAAATCACACAGACACAAAGAAAATGGGCAAATATTAGCACAGGCCGGATAAAAACATCCCAAACTCATTAGTCCTCTTTCTATTACGTAACAAACTTTGCATTTTTACACTGATAAGGAAAGATTTAGGTCTCAATTAGACTCAGTCTACTTAAATCTAAAGCTTTGAACTGTGAAAACAATGTTATTGTTACTACACTACTTTTTCAGAGGTAGTTATTTTTCCCAGGATGTGATGGGATCAATAGTAATAAATGCCCAACTGCACTTGGAAATCCAGTTAATTTTGCACTAGTAGCTGTCCTGTGTACAAGGAACAGCTTTGCTTGCTGCACTTGGAATACACAGGCAGTGCTGACAGTTTAAAAGTCTCACCTACTGCACAGTAGGACACATTTATTTAGCAAAGTGTTGTTTGAGGCAGCTGTTCTCCCCATACAACTCGTGCTGCTGCCCCAGGGCATGTGCATCTCACACTTCCTTCCCCAGCCCTAATTAAACCCAAAAAGCCTGGCTGATTCCAGTCCCAGAGCTCTGTTGCACAGGATCTGTGAGCAGGACAGGCTTGTGCAGCAGTTTGGTAATGCATCTCTGTCATGACTTGGCTAATGCATCATTAGACTTCTTTCTGCATTACAAGGAACATTTGCTTCACAATGTTACCAACTAAATCGTCACCTTGTGAACCGGGGGTTGCCTACATGTTGGCACCGAACTGTCACCAGAACTGACAGCAGTTGGGCAGACCCACTGGGGTAGAGAATCAAGGCCACAAGAAATTTTCTTATCACCCACTAATCAGATCATTTTAAACATGCAAAAGGTAACTGAAATGGTTAGAGCAGAAAAAACCCCTTGTAATTACCTATTACCAGATCTCTGCCATCAACAAGACCTGCTGAAATGAGCTCCTGAGACACACCATCTGCAGTATCTGTTGGGGAGAAACCCAAGAACCATCACCACAGAGCAGAAGTTGTCCAGCTGGTGAAGGCACCACACAGAAACATGAAGGAGCTTGTACAAACCAAACAGCAAAAGTGCTCTCTACAAAAGACAGATACCAGGGTGCACACCAGGTGCTGTGAATTCACTTGAATTCACTGAAGGGCTGCACTTTGGCCACATCCATGAGTTTTACAGCAGTGCTCCAAGCCCAACCACATCCAGCCCTTTAGGAAGGCACTGTGGACAGACATTCACACAACCGCACAACACCAAACACAAAACTTCCCCTTCACACATTGGAATTTCCCACCAGCTCACCTTTCCCTGGGGTGAATTCAAACCGAATATCATGGAGCTCTTTATTTGAATTCCTGTGGAAAGAAGAGAATTTTATATAAAAGAGACCATTTCATGGCACTGATAGGTGCCCAAAAGAAAGTGCTGTTGTTGAATAATCAGTCTGCGAAGTGAATTCTCTGCATTCTACCCCCTCAAAGGCAGAAACTCATCACTTGGGTGTGCATGTGGAAGCAGCACAGTCTGCCTCCCAACCTGACAGAGCCTGGGCCACTCCAGGATAGGTGAGTGCCGCCTCTCTGGTACAAGGCCATGTTGTTCCACTGTCTCAGCAACTCATATCCCTCAGCAGAGGTATCCCTGGAGTGCATGTTTCAGAGGAGGGAAGTGCTCACTGGCTGCAGATGCAAACCCATTATGGAAGCGATGCTCAGAATCCCCACTCTAACACCTACCAACAACCAGGATGCCTCCAGAGATGAGAGGCAGGTTCTTTTAATGAGAAACAGCAGTTTGTGCAATGAGTGCAGAAGAATCCTTTGTTCTGCCTATTTCTAGTGACACAGACCAGAATCCACTCCCTGAACTGGGTAAAAGCTCTTCACTCTCAGAACCGGCTGAAGTCTGAAGTTGTGCATGAAGATTAAGATCGTTCAGCACAAGGCCAGAACCCCTGGATCCCTGAATCCTTTAAGGGAACCCAGCTAATATTTCCTTCCCACTCCATTAGAGTTTAGCAATGTTTACACAAATATGAAAACCTCTTTCGATACACAGGTTTTACCAAACTGAAGTGGATGTGATAAACTGCTTTCCCAGGTCCCAGTTTCGGAAGAGCAGATGAAATCCAAGCTGACAATGTTTAACCCAGTGTCCCTCTCTGCAAAGGTTCATGTTGACAGAACAGGACAGTTTTGTGCCCTTACCTTAACCTTAATACAAGGTTGATGGGGACTCTCACGTCTTCCTGTACCGGAGCTGCAGCAGGGGCTGCAGGTGGAGCCTGCAATGGGATTACATCATTTTAAAGCAGGTTAACAATTCCTTGCTCTGGCTTTAAAACTAGAGGTAACCTTGATCAGCTGTAGATGAAAGTTTAACTCATCGTTGGAATCATGGCACTACAGTGAGAAGGACAACAGACCAATGAACCAGGAAAACTTCACACTTGAACAGGAGGGTCTCTGCAATTGCCTTGAAAAGAGTAAAAGCTGCACAACTTTGAGAAACGCCAAAATGGCAGGAGACTTCAGAAGTGCTAAATGTAAAATGATTGCTTGCTTTGCATTAAAACTTAAGGTTTTTGGATATTCATGGCAGCTTTAAGACCTCCTGTGTTTTAATCCCCGCCCCAAATACCTGATTTAAAAACCTGATACAACTCTATCAGTAAAAAATTTAATTTGCAGATTAGCATGTACTCTCCGTTATCTTTTTTTCCCCATGAAATCGAAGACTTTAAGAGCATCTAGCAGCAGTTTTATAGCTGCCTATTTTCAATTCTAAATTACTTCTGAGTAGTTACTGGAATGTGTAATCAAAGCATTTTATACTTGTCAGCAGTAGATTTCCAGTAGGGAAGATCCAAGAGTTGCCCTGCACTTGTTACAGCACTTGTGGTATTTCCAGTAAAGAGCTACGTGTTAGTCAATCTCCACCAAAAAAACCCAAATAAAACAGAGAGGGGTCGGTCACTTGTACTGCCCATGCTGAGGCAAGGGTTTTATACCTGCAGGAACAAGACAGACACAACACGAGGCTGATAATTTAAGCATAGAAGTCTTGACCAAGTGTTTTGCATCTAGACCACTTGTTTTTTCACAGGAGAAAAAAAATAACCTTTCATTTAAGACTAGCATTTTACTCCAAGGTGCTCTTGGCCCAGCAATGCAGCTCAGGGCTTCTGATCACAACCTGGTTTCTGTTGAAGCTGAAAACCAAGAAACCAAGTCAGTGAAAACAAACAAGGGTTCATGGAGAAGTCCAGAGCTCTGCAAAACAGTAACCAGTGAGAGAACAAGAACCAGAGGAGAGCCATAATGGTAACACACTGACACAGAGAGCTCTGAGGAAGAACATACTGACACTAAGAGCTATAGAGACGAACACACTGACACAAGTTCATGAAGTTCAGCTTAGGACAAGCTACCAATAAATCAGGTATTGGGCACTAGTGGCAGATACTCTGCTAGTGCAAATCCAAAGTGTCACTGACACCAACACTGCTCCAGCCTTCACTGCTGCTGGTGTTTCAACTGCTGCATAAAATTCAGGGATTAAACACCGGCCTTTATTTAAGAGATTTGAAGGGGTTTGATTTAAGTATTAAAGCCATTTTAATGTTGCCAAGAATATGTCAAACTTCCATGGTTTCAGATTGTTCTAGCACATCTGGAATAGAACAGCTAAGGGAAAACCTGAAAGCTGGCAGGAGGGGTGTTTGCTCTTACCTGGGCTGCTGCTG
Organism: Corvus hawaiiensis; assembly: GCF_020740725.1. Lineage (NCBI taxonomy): Eukaryota > Metazoa > Chordata > Aves > Passeriformes > Corvidae > Corvus > Corvus hawaiiensis. The sequence continues at coordinate 4,632,425 of NC_063213.1, read as the reverse complement.
GGGCGGCTGCTGCTGCTGGGGCTGCTGCTGCTGCTGGGGCTGCTGGAGGAGCCTGGCTGGGTGGAGGTACAGCAGTTGGAGGTTGTGCAGGTGCTTGTCCTGCAGCCTGAGGTAGTTCAGTAGGTGCCTGTGCTGGAGCATTGAGTGAAGGACCTGGAGGCTCAGCTGATGGAAACAGCTGCAAGCAAAAAGGAGTTTTAATGAGAAAAGCAACTCAGAGAGTTCTGATTCAAGCACCAGCTTTCCCAGAAGTGCTTGTCTGCCACATAAATCATTTAGAGAAGTTCTAATGCCAAGGGCATTCCCAGGCCTCCAGGACATTAACGCTGATCCCAAGTTGGTGTTCAGGGGTTTAACGTGTCCTCATGTCCAGGGACCCATTCTGTCCTGACATTTGCAAGTTTTACTCATCAGTAAACCAAGATACCAGCACGGCTGTTGATCTTGGACAAAAATTCCGTGCTGTGGCAGGGCTGCGTGCCTTGCTATCCTATCCAGCTGGGATGAGAGCATCCTATCTTTCAATCTTCCTCTTTCCTGGAGTCTGAGTCCTACTTATATTTCCAAGTAGCCACGCACTCAGAGCAGAACAACCCTGCTTTGACTTGTAGTTCCTTTCAGAGAACAAAACCCAGCAACAAAGCAGTGAGATAACTATCGACAACTAAGCCTTTCCAAGCAAATGTCAGAGTTACTTGGGTATCGATGGAAAGTGAATTCAGAGTTCTTCAAATCACACTAGAGAAGGTTTAGGATTGGACTTGACTTTGGTCTCTTGCAAAACACAAAATCAACTAACCAAACAAAAAAAGCCACTCCCCCCAAAAAACTCTATATGAAATTAATTTGAAGGTGGGGAAAAAGAGCTAAATGGAAGTTTAATCTCTTTTTTACCTCTTGTTATTCAGTACACAGAAACCAATTTTGGCATGGTAGCCAAAGAACTGTCAGCTTGACAACACTTCAGTGTGCCCTCCAGCTCACTCTGACGGGTTGTAGGAAATATAAATCATCTTCAATGTTGGAAACCTGGACAGGAGACTTCCAGTGGGAAAACTCACCCCAAAGGGATTCTGGTTTTCAGCTTTTTGTTTAAATTTAGAATTTATGCCAAATTACAGTGCCAGAACTGTGGTCCTTCTCAAGATCTCCCTTTATAAACACTTCTTGGAAACGAAGGAAGAACAGGACAGCCCAACTCAAGACTAATTTCTAGGAGACAGCTCTGTTTATCTTTCAACACAGGTAGGGAAAAGACAGACATAGCACAGCCTCTGGAAGATAAGCAGTCCCTATCACTGACAGATAAGATATACTGATATTCCTAATGTAAGAAACAGTTCAGAACTGAAGAAAGATGATAAATTGCAACTGAAGTTTTGTTTGCTATCAAATAATACTACAGATTTCTTTTACAGCTCCTGAGCACAGGTTCCAAAGCAGAGAATCAGAGAATGCAAACCAGACATCCTAAAGTTGTGTTCTGTTGGGTTTGTGTTGTTTGGGGTTTCTTTTAAGGAGGAAATGAGAAGACAGTTGTTTTGCTTAGATTATTCTTGTGACCAATTCATTACCTTACAACAAACAGTCTTTTGCCATAGCAAGCTGACAAGACATGCAACAAACCTCAAGAAGAGCTCTTGGCATTACACAGCCAAGGATTCCTTTTATAGGGAGCTCTTCAAACAGAGCTCAGCTAGATACCAGCTTCTACTTCACACAGTATTGTGTACAAATGCTAATAAAGCATGTTCCTTGAAACAACAGCAGTAACAAGGAGTCATCTTTTCAAGAAGCCATTTGCAATTATAACTTACCTCGGAATTCTGTACAGGTTCTTTCACTCTGGGAGACTGAAAAACAGAGAAGAAGATGTCATTGCCTAGACCAAAGTGAAGCTTACTGACGAGGAGGACTTGTCAGAACCATACTGAACACGAGAACCCTACATAATTGTTTCAAGTTCCATATGTGTATTAAGATGCACGATAAAAGGGACACCACACGATTTGTTGTCATATTGTACCACCCAGAAACACCGTCACATTTCAGAACTTGCAGTCAATATTTCCACAGTGGCACACAGTACCCTAAGATGCTATCATGGTTACCCATTAGCAAAATTCAGGACTCCCAAAGATCACTCAGATTGGATCAAACTACTTATGCACCAAGAGGGGAAAATACATTTTAAGCTACTCAAATCTGGCAGAAAAACACACACACAGACCTGCCTGGCAGAACTCTGCTAGAAAACAAATTCCCCTCCTTTACTTAGGGAGGTGGCTTCCACACCAGCTTGCTTAAAACATACAGACCCTTTGTAGGGTGGGAGGCGGGAATCAGCCTTATTTGTGCTGCCTTTTAGAAGGAAATCCCTGGCCTGCTGTCCCTGCCCTTGGACCCTGCATTCTGCTGTGCTCTTTGTGAGAGAAAGCAGAGAACTGACAGGTAGGTGTACACTCAGCCATGAAACAAAAAGACCAGTTGAACATAGAGGAAAGTGCAGGCAAAGCAACATGACCAACCTTTGCTTATCAGTAAAACAAAGATAATACTGCACTAGCTGTTTCACACGGCCAGGGAGGAATTGCCAAGTACTCCTGGAAAGCCCTGCAACGTAGAGAGCCTGCAGCTTTGACTTCCAACAAGTCCAATTACTGTGTGGAGATAAGTGGAATGGTTTGGTCCATGATGGGAATAAAAAAAATACCTGTTCCTTCTGCACATAATGGTCTAACAGGTTGCTGTTTGGACAGTACAGGCTGGACAGCAGAACATTAAGTGCCATCATGCCCCTACTCTGAGCCAGTTTCTGCACTAACCAATGCCACTACCTTAACAAGTGCAGACCAGAGCAATTTGTAACATATGGCTCAGAGGCTTCTCGTGAGAAAAGGTTAAGAAGTCTTACTCTCAGAACAGCAAGTTTCAAAAAGCTCTCTGGACAGGGGAGACGGAACAGTTCCCTCCGGATGACTATGTGCAGGCAGTGTCAGGAAAAAAGTCACACAGCCGGAAAGGTAAAGCCTGAAATCCATCTCAGTGTGCTCAGCCTTCACTTGACAGTTACCAGGTGGGATGAAAAATATGGCATTCCTCCCAGACAAACAGCCCTGCTCCACATCTGCAGGCCACAGCTGCTGCAGTGTTCTTCCAGGAACAAAGCTCACATCCAAGTGCACCTGGATGTCTCAAGGAATTACGTAAAAGGAACTTGTCTGAGAGATCAGCGTGCTAAGCACTGTACAGATGAGTACAGAAACACTGGCCTGGCCCCTGAGCTGACAACTGATCCAGATAAATGAAACACAAGTGGTGAGAGCCAGTTGAATATGAGCCAGGAGTGCCCAGGTGGCCAAGAAGGCCAATGGCACCTGGCCTGTATCAGGAATAGTGTGGCAGCAGGACCAGAGCAGTGATTCTTGCCCTGTACTTCGGCACTGCTGAGGCACCTTAAGTGCTGTGTGCAGTTTTGGACACCTCATGGCAAGAAGGACATTGAGGGGCTGGAGCAAATCTAGAGAATGGAATGGAGCTGGGAATGGGTCTGAAGCACCAGGCTGACAAGGAGCAGCTGAGAGAGCTGGTGAGGCTCAGCCTGGAGAAAAGGAGGCTCAGAGGAGACCTCCACACTCTCTACAACTCCCTGACAGGATGGTACAGACAGGTGGGGATCAGTCTCTTTTCCCAGTAACAAGGGAAAAGAGGAAATGGCTTCAAGTTGCACCAGGGGAGGTTTAGATTCTATATTAGGAAAGACTTCTTCACTGAAAGGGTGCCCAGGGAAGTGGCAGAGTCACCATCTCTTGAGCTGTTCAGAAAACATGAAGAGGTGGCCCTTGGGAACAGGGTTTAGTGGTGAACAAAGTGGTTCTGGGCTAGCAGTTGGACTCAGCAACTCTGAAGGTCTTTTCCAACCTTAACAATTCTATGATTTTATGAAAAACATGGTCAGGAAGAAGACAGCATAAACATTAAAAAACATTTACCTAAGGCACAAATAGGATGACTTTGGGGATTAATTCTAACTAATTTTTGCTTGTGTAATCAAAGATGATGTGAGTAAGCAGTGAAATGTGACCACACAACTCACCACCGCTCAGATTTATTGGGTAACAGAAGGTGCACTATTTAAAAGCCCCCAGAGTGCAACTGCTTTAATTTGAATTCAAGGTTTCAAATGCAGAGAGGAAGGAAGTTTAGAAGGTCTTTATATCCAAAAGGTAATGTTGACCCAGGAAGTGACCATAATCAATGAATGGAAGAGACATTTCTGGCTCTGGGTGTAATAAATATTTACCTGCTCTCAGATGCAGTCCTCAGAAAAGACTTTTAAAATACACATTTGCACATATTAAATTCACCCTATTTTTTAATGTAAAGTGGAAACAAGTAAAAAATACCAACACCTTCCATTTATGTAGATGATTTTATGCAGGTTAATACTTCAGTATTTTGGCACATTAAGTCAATCTGCAGGGCCTCCTTTTACTTTGTGGCTGACAGCAGTAAAATGCAGGTACAGATGGAATCACAGAATCACAGAATGTTTTGGGTTGAAAAAGACCTTTAAAAATCCTCTACTCCACCTCTACAGCAACGGGCAGGAAAAAAAGGTGCCACCTAGTTAACACAAGTTATTCTATCCAACAGCTTGGTTAAAATTGCAGAGGGATTACAGGTGGAATTTACACCCAGTGTTTGAAATATGGCCAAAAACACAGGACAAACACTGTTAGTCCTCAGTAACACCACCATATTCATGGCAAAAACTGGCAGTTTGGATACAAGTCTTAGGACTGCTTGAAAATTAATCAGATTCAAGTACCCAGGCAGACGTGTAGTGAGGTCTGAGGTGCCACATGCCCTTCCTGACATCACAAAACATATAGGTGCCCCAAAATACTGTGTTACATACCCATGGGCTGCCTCCAAAATGGTAATGTACATCTGCAGGGAGGTAACTGAATTAAGACCTACTGCTCCAATGTCCATCCTAAAGCTTTGCTGGATGGGAGACCTACAAGCAACGGCCAAGCACAGCCCAAATGAAAGCAGTCAGGACAGGCAGCAGCACAAGGAAAATGTATCAAAGCATCAAGAAAAAAACTGTCTTGAAAAGGAGCTTGTAAACATGTGTGTCAATCTGCTTTTTTCTGCCTAAGAGGAATGAAACAAGTAAGTACTGTTCAAAACACAGTAAACAGTGTGAAGTCACAGTGCCCTGGGCTTTGAGACAAGATACAACAAGTTCTAAATAATCTCTGAAACAGAATTAGGGTCTTTTACAAGAATGTTTCTTAAAATGTGATCATATTCTAACTTACAAAAGGAACTTAGAAGAATTCAGCTTATAAAGCATCAAAGAATTTCAGTAGTAGCCACCTGGTACCAAGAGATCTTCCCTGATCATGTATAATACAAAGCTGGACAAAATAAGCCCTTTACGAAGTCACAAGAGTTGCTGTCACAAAGTATGGAATTACTGTATCATGTGGTTTTTAAAAATCCAAGCATTTCAAAAGATGCAAAATCTTGCATTTAATATTTAAGTGTCTATTCACAACAGCAACAGAAGCCAGACTAATGAAAGAGAAATGAGAAAAGTTGTAAAGGGATAAATGCTTCAAGCCAATACTACTTTTTTCCCTTTCCTATTGAAAAGCTTCCTCTAAAAATCCTTCACTGTCTCACTAATTCAATTACAGGATGATTATAACACAGAGTCCGCTTCCAGCCACCTGCTGTAGTGAAAAAGGACCAGGCAAACCATTACAGAAAAAACCCACACTGGTGACTGCTGGGGGAAGACAACCTGAGAAACCATTGTAATCTTTAGCTGATCATTATGCACTACTCCTCTTGAGTTCTTGGGGGCTTTGTGTATGTGCTGGGAGAGGGGAAAGTGGTGTTTTCTTGAGGATTTTCAAGCACTACACCAATCACTCCTGTGACTTCAGGGATGCTGTGAGGTTTTCTACCAGGATTGATTGATTTCAGTGTAACTGGGGGGGGCAGAACCAGACCCTGCATGTTTCAGCAATCAGCCATAAGAACAGGCCCTATTGATTTCAGCTCCATCCTGGAGAGGGCGGTAGGATAAAACCTCTCCTGACACTTCGAGAAGAAAGCGTCTCAAGCAGTCAGCATCCTTAAAGGGAATCCTAGCTGCAGTAAATTAGTATGCTGCGCTGGGAGCAGGCTGTCTGAATTAACATTTCCAATTATGCTGAACAGCCCTGAATGAGACCAGCTGTGCCCCACCACAACGACACAAAAGATCAATACAATTTCTTCAACCTTCAATCTGCTTTCTTTCCTTCAGCTCCAAACTCGAGGGAAGGGAATATAACATGCTGTTTATCATGCTTAAGGCCACATGCTCCCCAAATATATTTAGATGTACCACAACTGGAAAACAAAACAGAGACAGTGGAGTTGGAGGACCCACCCTGAGCTGTGAAATTGCTGCTCTGCCTTCCTCACTTTCTTCATCGAGCTCATCATCACTCCATTCCCAGCCACCATCTTCAGTCTTATGAAGACGCCCACTGGAGCCTGGGACTCTCCGGACCTGCTCAGCACAAGGACACAGAACTTACACCTCAAGCAGTTTCTAGAGTTGACTTTTTAGAAGAAATAGCACCAGAATGTCTTCAGGTTCCATCACCTACCACAGTGTCTGATTATTTTATTGAAATAAATAGCTCTATCTAGAAAAAGCTGTACTGCACTACTTATTAAAAATGTGAGTACAAGCACAAAAAATTAGTACAACTGTAACAGCAAGAGCCCAGGAGGTTTTCAATACCTTTTTGGATCTTTCAGTGATTGTTGGTGCTCTCTGCAACATCTTCTCTTGTAAAAACTCTTTATTCTGTAAAGGAAAAAATACCAAACATTTGCATTGCTGAAAACGCCCTTTGATGCCTTCAGTGTCTCTGATAAACTGTTAAGCTGTTTCTAGCAGAAAGTTGTTTACATGTTTCATCCCTATTCTCCCAAAGATATTAACCACTCCCCTACTCTGGGCTGCAGTATATGATGTTTCATCCTAAATACCTTTTCAGTTAACAGTGCCACACTCCCTATGCAAAGTGACATGGAATTAACAACTGAGGAGTTGGATATTATGCTGATTTCCTTGGAAATATACATATTATACTGCAGTATCTGATACCCTGCTGAGGTATTTGGCATTCTTCCACTTGCAGATACTACACCACCTGGATCCAAGCCCTTTGCTTTATCTTACTCCTAAATTTATGCCTGTCCAACTGTCAAAGGCAAACCTCAGATGTCAGACAGGTTGGGATGCAGGAATCCCTCTGTGCTGGAGTAAACAGAAATTGGGGCAGCAAGATTTGAAGTGGCTGAAAAAACGTACAGCATTTATGTTTAGAGAGGAAGCAAATGCAGTGATCACAACAGATTGAATATTGGGAAACTGCTGTGATGCTTTATTGTATTAAATTTCCCCTTCAGCAAGCTGCTCCAGACTGGCCAATATGGGCTCCTGAGAATATAATTTTCTGACTGCTGAATTGTGGGGCCAAACTTCTGGCAGCAGGGGAAGCAGGACAGTCCAGACAGGCACCCTGGCATTTGGCTGGGTATTCCATACCACACCAGTGCAACTGGAAAGCTCTGCTGTCCCTGCCCATGCAGAGCTCCCAGAACTCCCCCAGAATGGCTGCTTGCAGGCAGGATGGAGAGTCTCAAGACACACTCTGTCATTCCTGGTAAGTGGCTCCCAGCATTATCAAACCATACTTTTACATAACCTAGATGGTATTTAAATATATGACTCAATATAGCTGTATAGAAGCTGCACTCTTCAGCCCTCAAGTTCCAGCTGTCAGTTTGGCAGTGGCTGATGTGTGACAGTAATTTAACCCCAAGTGTGAACTGGCACACGTTTGCACTTCAGATGCCGGGTTAAGCATTGCCTCATTTACAATAATGTTAATTTTCTATCACCACCCATGCTAATATGTTACTCTCCAGCAGCTTAATGAAAGCACAAAGGAGATTTAACACACAATGAAGTATAACGTGAACTAGAACTCACATAACCAAACAGAGAAAGGTCAGCAATGTGGAAACCATCCTGTCACTCTGGACACCAAGTGTGCATCCAGCATACAGAGGCAGACTAATCAGCTGCCAAAAATCCAACTATGGACAGTAAAACCCCAGTTAATACTGTCAAGAGCCCAGACATCAGTTAAACTTGCCCTAAAGCAAACTGCTGCATTGCATCAACTGGATCACCCTGCAGACTTCCCTGGTTCACAGAATTATCAAACCACACAATACCCTGAGTCGAAGGGACCTACATGGATCATTGAGTCCAGCTCCAGGCCCTGCACAGGACACCCCAACACACCCCCCTGAGAGTCTTGTCCAAATGCTCCTGGAGCTCTGGCAGCCTTGGGGACATGACCATTTCCTGGGGAGCCTGGGCAGCGCCCAGCCACCCTCTGGTGAAAGAACCTTTCCCTAATATCCAAACTAAACATCCCCTGACACAGCTATAGATCATTCCCTCAGGCCCTGTCACTGGTCACCACAGAGATCAGCACTTGCCCCTCTGCTTCTCCTCATGAGGAGGAAGTGCAACTCCCCCCAGTTGCACGTGTTAAGATTCCTGTCAGCTTTAATAGGGTATCCAGCTCCTGTACAGATACCTGATGTGGCCAATTCCACTTAAGCATCTTAATCTGGGAGCTGAAAACGGATTAATTGGTGATGCTGCTTTGCTAGCCCAAGTATGCAGTCTCTTTTTGACAGTTTAATCTGCATTCTGCTATAAATCCTGTGCATTTTGATCACGAAAAAAATAAGCAGAGAGAAAGTATTCTCTCATGCCCAAGGAAATACAAATCCTCCCCTGTGTTACTGCTGTCTGTCTCCTGCAGTAAGACCGCGCATGCTGCATATGCACTAATCTCCAGGCAGTAATTACATAATGATTGCTGGCAGTTCACTCCAAGGCTAGAAATGGGAGTTTCCTACTGTTTTGTATCACAGGATCTTCACTTTTCATAAGGCAAAACAGGGTGAAATATCTTTAGGAAGGTCTTACACAGTGGGCCTCATTCAGCCCCTAGCACACAGACTGATTATAGACTTCACTAAAATACAAGTTACACTTGCTGCAGCAGAGACCTTTATGGTTGGACAGGCAGCCAGAATGGCACCATTACAAGGGAAGAACAAACCCAGAAGGCACTGAAAGATAGTTAAATGCTCAAGAATTCCTAGATAATTTCTGTTAACAACAGCATACACAGGAGGCACAGAAGGGGGATTTTATTCTATTCCTTTACAATGACCCATTCAACTCACTCAACTCTGCTGGCTCCAAGTGAAAGAGCCCACACTCCTGCCACTAAAGCTGTCACCCACACCTATCCTGCTTCTGAGAAGTCCTTTCCACAGCCTCTGTATAAATCAATGTTTTCTTACCTTTGCTTTTGTGAAAAATTTGTGTCTTAGGAGTTCTGCTGCTGTTGGTCTGTCAATAAAAACAGATGTAGAAAAGACAATTATAAATGCTCCCTTTCAACCCAATGGTCTTCCAGGCTGCTGCAGCTTGTTGACATCTCGTGAGGGCATCAGCTTCTCCTGTATAATTCCCCTAAAATCAATGTATTCCAAGTAAATTTTACACCAGCAATCTTTTAAATTACTCAGTGTATTCTGAACTAGGCCTATTCTGTTCAAAAGCAATGAGTAGCTGGGGACTGGTGGGGAGAATTTGCTCCTGTTTTGATGCTGAACTTGAGACTCTTAGATAACAACAGGATCATAAAAACAATTTGCTCAAAATTGAAATCACAGAATCATCACTGGAGTGCAGTACTCACCCTGTGCAAGTAACAGTTATTTTAGAGATACCTGATTAAATATGTGTAATTGGTTCCATTAAACATAGGTGGGATGATCAGTCTTGGTCTAATACAAAATGAACAAGTATAAACTATTTTCCCCTTCAAGTCAGACTTCAGAATAAATACTGGAAACTAAGAGATATCCCTTGGTCAGTTTAGGAGGAGTTTCCTAAAGACTCAAGCCTAAATGAGAAAGCTTACAGCATCTCCCACACTGCAAATGATGCTTAAATAGTAACAAAGTTTAGTCAGTGTCCTGCAAAGGCCCCTCATCCACAGGGTTTATTTCATCATAGACTACTCCAACAAAAGGCATCCTCCTTATAGCAAGGGAGCCCCTAAAATAATGAAAAAGCAATTGCACTGAATTCTCTTCCCATGCAATATGCCAGCCTCCTGCTCCCACAGTCAGGATGATGCCAGTGGTTGTCAGTAGTGCTTGAGGAGAGAGAAGGGGTGTGCCAGATTCAGGGTGATTACATATAATCTGATCAGCACACATCCTAGCCTGCAAGGACAGGATATGCTTTAGAAAGGTGAAAAAAATTCATGCTGGAAAAAAACCCACCTATCAACTTTTATCAAGCACTCCACTGGATTCATTAAGCATTTCAAGTGTAACGCTTGTTAGAAGAGAGAGACTCATTGCACAGTGCGTGAGAAGCCTGTGTTCCTGGATCTGACACAAGAGGGAACTGAAGAATGTCTTCATTATTATTATTATTTTATGAAAGCATTTTTTCCCTTCCAGAATTAAGTTTGCTTACTGAGGAGAAAAAAAAAAAAAAACAAAAAACCCAACCTAAGAGGTATTAAAAAATAGCACAGCACACACACCATCCCCTTGGTAATATTTCCTATGTCACTGAGTAGTCAAGATACTGTTCAAGGAAGGCTGAAAGTGTCATCAGGTCACTTAAGCAATCTGTATTGATGAAAACATGTTGGTAAAATTTGCCACTGTTTTTCCTGATTTCCCATCCAAACCAAATATTACATATAATTAAACAAGTCAAAATTACACTAAAAGCCTTCTCTGCACTGGCAGATTTTAAAAAGTTTATTTATGTAGTTTTTGCAAGTAAACACGTATTGCCCAACCTGTAATTTCTGATCTGTAAACACAAAGCAGTTCTGACTGGGAACAAAACATGAACTGAAGTCACCTGCTGGAGGTGGCCAAGGGAGAATGGCCCTACCCAGGCAGTGGACTGGGATGCACTCTCATTAACCCAAATGGAAGATGTGTGCCCTGGCCAGGCACAGTGCCAGACATTTATCCATAAAAATAAGGACAGCCAAGAGAATTTGTTGCCACACAGCAAGATTGCTGTGTTCTTTGTGACTGAAAGGTTGGAGGGGCAGAGAGTATACCAGCTTCAAAAAATAGGGAACACAATGACGTTTGTGAGTTTGGGGGTGGGTTTTGTTTGCTTGTTTTAATTTATTTTGGTGTGATCCATTCTTACCTTTTTTCAGGGTCTTTTTGTAGGCATGATGAAATCATCTTCCTAAATGATTTCCCATATTTCTTCAGCATCTCCTTATCTTGCACACCAGTTTCCAAACATGGAGGATCGTTTTGTAGCGTCAGCATTAAAACCTGAAAAAATTATTTCTATTGACAAAGAGATTTTCTTTGGCCTTTGTTAGAGACAGACCTTGGGAAAAATGTATTTTAGACAAGCACTTTCATGAAGCATCTGAGTCAACAAGGATATGTTGACAACAAACACCTACAATTTAAGTTACTGCTTTCCATCCCATCTCCTGGCCCCCCTGCAGTCTGTGGGCCAAACACAGGGTTGGAATGTGTTTTCAGGTCTGTTCTGTGCAATTAAAAGTACAAGCAGAGCAGAACTTCTACGAGCTTTCCTCATTCAAGATGAGCCATTGTGCAAGGCTTTTGATTCAATATACCTCCCTGAGGTATTTCTCAGCTAGAAATCAAATTAAAGACAGAAGGGCAACATAAAAAAACACAAGAGTTCACTTTCATGTACCAATGTGACAGCAGGTGAAGACATTCCTCACATAAGCACCCATCAAGCCGAACTGATTTCCCTCACATCACTTAAAATATTCTGAAGGAAAGGAAGAAAATTACTCATTTCCATTTCCACTTGTCACCTACATACAGATGAATATCTATTTTTAGAAAAGGAAACAGCACATAGCACATTTAAATAGCTTTCAACAGCTATATTGCTTAGGGCAGCAAAAGCCCATCAATCTAGCTGAAATTATACAGCCCATAACAGAATTCCCTGCTTTCTTCCCCACTCCTTGAAGGGTCACTTAATGCATGAGTAATTTTGCTGCATAACAAAATTAATCTGCAGTGCAATACAATTACGTTCAATAAATAAAATAGAGAAGTCTTCTTGCCGGCTGCATGACTGGAACCCAAATCTCACAGAACTGGGGACTCAATTCTATCTAGCATATGACAGCACTAAGTAGGTGCTGTTGATAGTAAATAGGTCATGTTGGTATTCAAAGCTTCATCCCATGCATTCAAACCACAATAAACAGAAGTACAACTTGCAGAAGCTGCTGCAAAATGCTACCAATAATCACAGCCCAGAAGAAAATATCAATGAAACCAGCAGCACCTAAATCAGCAACACATTCCCCATAACTGCTCTTTGCTCTTCCACAGCCACTGACATTGAAGGAAATTTAATGGCATTTCTGAACTCTCAGCGTCTCAACAGTCCCTGCACGTAGATGACAAGTCTTAAAAGTAATTCTGTTCTACAAGAGTTAAACCTGTGCAAGTCCTGGCATTTAAAGGGATACATGGATGTGCCTGTTCTGAGTTAGGAGTTGCTGGATTTCCAAATGCCATTGTAATTGTGGTGTGGGAGGGGACACACCCAGGTCCTGAAGAAGTGACTCCCAACTCCCACAGCACTCCAGCAGTTAAGACTCAGAAAACAGAAGTTTACCCACAGTGTCATTGAGTGGTTTGGGTTGGAAGGGACCTTAAAGATCACTTAATTCCAATCCCCCTGCCATGGGCAGGAATAGCCACTAGCCCAGGTTGCTCAGAGCCCCATCCAACCTGGCCTTGAACACCTCTAGGGATGGGGCACCCACAGCTTCTCCAGGTAACCTGTGCCAGGGCCTCACCATCCTCACAGTAAAGCATTCCTTATTCCCATCTAATCTAAATCTCTCCTCTTTTAGTTTACAGCCATTGCCCTTTGTCCTATCACTATCTGTCTGTGTAAAACATCACTCTCCCAATGCAAAAAACTGAGGGACTTGACACCCACAGGCCTCATATCCCAGATCACTGCTCTAAGCATTAGCTTTGGGGCTAGAACAGGCTTCTCCACCCCCCTGTGTTTGATCCGAAGAACCACACACCCCAGGAGGAGAACCAAAGTGACCTTCAAGAGGGTGGGCCAAAGGGGCTTAAAGTTTTGTGATTGAGACAAGGCCGCATCAGATATTACAGAGGAGATAAGGAAAAAGATCTCAAAGCTCAGTAGAAGGACAGGATGCTTCAGACCTCAACTGATGGATGGGTGTCAGCTCTTAACCTTAAAATGTACCCTCCCCCTGAAAGAGCTGCATGTTAGAAGCACCTCCTGGTTCAAGCATCAGGAAACAGGGAAAGTTAGCCAAACTCATAAGGCAATCTGAGGTTCAAGATACTTGAAAAAGAATTTTGAAGTGTCAAGGTTTAAACAAGAACATTTCTTTCACTTCATCCTTAATAAAATACTATTGTTGCCAAAACCACAGTTTCATACTGATGTGGTCCTTTGAACTGGATCAGTGATTGACAGGACTGTGTCAGTGTTAAACAAAATTAAACATTCTTTCGGATAACTGGTAACACAAGAGGTATCAAGAGAATTTCTGAAAGGTATCAAGAAGGATTATCAGTACAGGAGAAAGAATGACTCGCCATCCCAGTGTCACTGGATGCCCATAAGGCATTCTGGATCATTATTTATAACCCTAAAAACATCTGCTGACTTCAGAGGTTTAAAACAGCACTTTCCTTAAGAACGATGAGACTCAGGATCTAAATAAAAACTGCAGTTCAGATAATGCTGATGAAGTGGCGTATTTTTAAAAGGTGACTCAAGATACATCCAAGAACATCATGATCCACAAGTGCAGGTTGAAAGGACAAACCCTTCTATGCAACGTGCTAAGTTGAGAGGACAAACTCTTCTGTGTAACATGCTAGTCAAATTCTTGGAAACATCCACAGAACACACTGATCCCTTATCTTGCACAACTATCTGGAAACCTGCTCACCTTCATCGGCGGGTATTTATGGTAAGGAGCTGCTCCTGTGGCCAGTTCAATAGCAGTGATCCCAAAGCTCCAGATGTCTGCCTTGAAATCATATCCTCTGACCTGAAAAACATTAGAGGATGTTATTATGTGCCTCTTACTGTCCTACGCTACCATCCCTTTCACACACCCTTCCCCTAGAATTTGGAAAGACCAGCACTATAGGGATGGAAAGAACACTTTCCCCCTCCTCTTCCCCCAGCTCCTTATACCTTCAAGGAGGTGTTTTAGAAGTCACAGTCTGATAAAAATCATGGTTGTGCACTGTACAACCAGGACTGCTCTGCCATAAAACTCTGCTGCAGAACATAAAGGGGCACTGGGCTAACCCAGGCTCTGACTTCTACACACAGACAGAGAGTCATTACACAGTGTAATAAAACTCTCATAGTTAATAGATGGGCTGCTACCCCTTGGGACACCCGCCTCACTACACTTTTAGTCAACCACTTAATCAATCTGACTGCAAACATGCTCCATCCTGGAACTTCACGACACACCAGCCCAGGAAAAGCCCCTCATTCCTGCCTACAGACTAATGTTTCCCTCCACTAATTAACAGTAGCTTCTGCACTTGACATTAAACACAGGCTTGTTCAAGAAAATTTATAGCATTTACTTCCCCTCCTGCACAGGAAAAAATATTTCATATGCCAAAGCGGTTACTTCCTCATTATCATTAGGTAATACTTTGGCACTTGCTTTCTCCGCTGCAGGGGAGAGACATTATGTACTAACTTCAAGAGCAGCTCCGAAAATCAAAGCGTTTTGGTTGCTTAGGATGGTTTGTGTTTCTTCTCGCTACACTATGGAAAAATGAAAATTGAATCAGAGCAGAGCTAACAGGGGTATTGTGCTCAGCTAACCTAGCCAGCTTTAGAGAGACAATCGTGATGAAGCCAAAAAGCATTTCCCTAACTACCTTAAAGATGATCTTGAATCTTGGCAAACTAGCAAAAACCCCTCCTGCACTATTTGTCATGTAATACTAGAGCTGGACTGTAACTTGTTATAGAGACAGGAATTTATGTCTTGTACTGATTTCTTTCACCGTGTAAGCATAATTTTCATGAGCTCTAAAAGTCTGAACTGTTTCTTGAAGTGCCTCAGTTTATGGATGCCACGACTTTGAACAGATTTCAAGTCAATTAAATGAACAAGCACAGATATCTAATACAATTTAAAAGAGCACAGGGCACAAAGAAATAGGCTGTAAGGGTGATTTTTAGTCCTCTCACACTAATTTTAGGTTTTGAGAATAACTTTTGGGCATTTCTTAGCTCCATCTTTTAGTTACTCTTGCAGCACACCAAGACACTGTACAACTCTCCATTCCCTGACAAGATTTTAACTGTTTAGTGTGTGGGATTTTTTAAAATTATTTCACATAATCCTGCTTGCAAGTGAAAGCTATAAAGCTCAAAACTGTCTGCAGCAGTTCATCTTGACATCTGTCCAATACATTAGTCACCCCCCTGCAGTTAGTTTATATCAACTACGTTTACTTTTCTCATCAACTTCTTTCTTTCGCCATAAATCAAGTGACCATACATTAAAAGACAACGTTGAGTTATCAAATATTAACATTCTAAAGGAATTTAATGGTGCTGAAGTAAACCAGATGGAATTGCGTCGACAATATCTACATGTGAAAGGCCAACCTAGAGCAGGCCCTCTGTCCCTTTTCCCGGCTGGATCCAGTGGCTCAGAGTGACACCTGCTGGAAGGCAGCAAGATGACCTAATGGACATTGAAGGATTTCACATCAACATCGTCAGCGTCCCGAATACTGCTTTAACGTGGTTACTTGCAACGGGTTAGATGTGCGCAGCCTTGGCGGAGGTACTGCACTCCCCAGAAAACTTACCTCCTTTGGAAACACGTTTGTGGGGAACCATCCCCCACTTTGTCACTGAAAACTTTATTTCCCCTTTTTAGCTCCCTCCTTAAGATATTTTTCCCTTTTGTCCTGAGCATTGCAGCTGCAAAGAGCCTGGAGCAGCACCATTAGGTCCTGGCCAGGCTGCTGTGCCCTGGCCACAACACACAGGACAGAAAAGCAAGGGACAGCTCTGATCTAGCTTTGGAAACACTACATACTCTATTTTTATTTATTTTAAATCAGCATTAAATTAAAAAATCCAGAAGAATGTGACAGCAAAGCAGTTCAGAATCAAGTTTGCAAAGACAATCCTGACTTGGGAAGTGTGGCTTTATTCTGCACTGTTAGATCTGCACTCTGAGGAGGCTGCAGCAGTGCTGGAATGCACCAGCCCCTCGGTGCCACCATGGGGAGCCACTGAAAAGGGCAAACATGGAACAAGCCCTTCACCAATAATATATTTAAGCTACTCCAAAATTATCTCCATTCCTCAGGAAGTTTTAGATCCTGGAAAAAATGCATTAAAATGAACTTTAATGCGCTCATATTTAGCTGCACCTAATTTTAGATAAAGATATCCATGAGGGTCGTATTCAAGTTCCTTCCAAGCTTCAGAATATTTTACTGTGAGCAATAGCAAAGAGAAATGCATCAAGGTGGATTTACTGCAATAAAACAATGTTTTCCTCAAATATTTCTGGTTTAAAAATTTGGAAAGAAAAATGGAAACCTATTTACAGCCAGTTATACAGCACACCTGTCAGAAACCCAGCCCCCCGTCAAACTGACTTTAAGGGGATGATGGATAATTTTGGAATGCTCATGGCACTGAACATCAATGCCACTGACAGCTACTGCAAATGTCTTGGTAAGACTGTGGTGTGATTTTCTCTGTGGATCTTCCTCAGCAATGGGCAGCAGTTTTACATTAAACAAAGTTCCAGGTGTCCTTCATCAGAAGTCACACAGACAAAGCTTCTGTAGTTTAGTCTAGAAGCAGTGGAGGACAAAAAAATGACATTTCTCCATGCAAGGCGAAGAAGTACAACATCTTTTAGTGAGCCAAAAGAGCAGAGGAAGAAGGGGAAAATGCAAGCATTCCTTAGCATTTAGAGCCTGGATACTCACAAGCCAAGTGAAGTTAAAAACCTGAATGAAGTCAAATGAATGCTACTTTACTGAATTAACTCCCCACTCTGACATGTCACAACTAACTACCCCGAATTCTTATGTTTGCAGATGCAGAAGAGCACGTCACTGAGCTGTGTATGTGCATATTTACCACGTGTGAAACTATTTATACTCTATCTCACATTTATGCAAAAGGGAGGGGCAGGTTAATCTTCTTTATGCAGTAGCTGAGCTGTCCCATCCTCACCTTAGGCAGGAGCCTGAAGAGAAGCAATGGGGCACAAACCTACTGAACATTTAACATTCCCCAGTACTAGTCTGGCTGTAATAGGCAAGTCAAAGAAAATCCTGTGGTTTTAATAAAACCCTTCAGGATGTCAAATTATCATCTTAGTTTGAAATAAATATAGTCATTGCTGATAACAGGGAATTCCAGGTGCAGATCATCTCAGAGGACACTGGGAAAAACAATTCACCTGCTCCATAACTTCTGGTGCCATCCAGCAAGGTGTGCCCACAAAAGTTTTCCTGACTTTATTCCTGGTAATGTCACCACCAGTGGCCAGGAACGCGCTAACACCAAAGTCTGAAAAGAAAACAAAAGCAGAATTTATTAAGAACACACATCCTGAGCAAACTGAAGGGCTGTCCCTTCTTTCCCCTCATATTCCCAGCCACCTATTAAGTACCAGACCATGCAGTCACGCATGAGGGGTTTCCTAATAAAGGAGGAATGATCAACAGTTAGCTAAGAGTGCTGGTACATGAACTGCCATTCAGCAGTTCACCATTCAGTTCCTGGGGACAGCAGAGCTTTCAGCCCTGGCTGGCAGAGAGGAAAATTCCACTTTCCCTTACAGCCCACTGGTCACATTAGAGGCTGCCCACACTCCCCCAGCAGCCCTGCTGCTGTACAAACCTGCCCTGCCAGCCAGAGCTTTATTTACATTTGCATGCACACATAACTGTACTGACCCTCAAGCAGCATCCTGTAATGTCCACAGCAATCAAGTTGGGTGCAGAGAAAGGCCCTTGAGAACATTTCACTGTCCTAACTGAGGTATCAGCCCCTTAGTCTGGATGCTGTATTACCAGAATATGCTTTATTTGATAATCCTCCATGACCCAAATGCTCAGTGCTTTAACAGGACCTCGGACTGGTTCCTGATGATACTGAACATGCCACAGTCCAGCACCAGCATCCCAGGGAAGCCTCACAGACAGTGATTCACACCCTGCACAGAATCACTCCACCTGAAACACCTTTCACACACCAGGATGCTCAAAGATGCCCTTTGCATTCACTGGTAATTGCATTTCTTGGAATAAATCACTCTTTTATGTGAAAACTATGCTGTAACCTCATGTTTTATGCAATTAAGAATGACATGGAAAACAGCATCTGTCACCAGCAGCAGCATACAGGGATAGCAATGGGATAAAGTATGTTTGTTCAGAGAAGAGCATTACAAAAGATCTGGCACCCAGGTCATTCAAGAGAGGATGGCACTTTGTTTGGAGGAAGAAAACAATCAAGTGACAGGGAAACTGTTAACACAGAACTGTGTAAGTATTTCTTCCCAATCTGCTCCAAACTACATTATTTATGCACTGCTGAATTACAGGCCAGCAACAGGCCTATAACTCAATTCCTCATAACTTTATCCACACATACTTTTTTTTTTTTTTAAACACAGTACAAGCAATCAAAGTCTCAAATGCCATTTTTGAGGCTGATGACAGGCTTGGGGGGCAAATCTCTGAAACTCCAGGGCTATTTAACATAAAATCAGAACATAATTGATCACAACTGCTTTGAAAATTCTTGAAACTCTGTTGACAGTTAACTGTAAATGTAAAAGCCTTTGCCTCTATGGCCAGAGGAGCCAGAGTTACTGCATGGCTTAAGGATGTTATATTGAAGAATTAATTGCAACATAAGATACCTCCTTACAATTTGCAAGTCATGGCATTATTATGAGGACTGTCCCAAGTTTCCCTCTGCATCACACCAGCAGTTCAATGAGTCACTTCTCATCAGTATTTCAATATTTGAGGAACACCTCTGAAGTTATCACTCAGAAGAAGATGCTGAAAGCTCACTTCAGTTAGAGACTTCCAGGACAGGAAGTTAGTGCTTACTCAAGTACTAGACATGGGTAACTGCAAGGTGACATTAAAGAAAGTTGCATAGAAATCACAGGGTTAAAACCAGCACTAACAAAAGCCTATCACTAGGATTTAGCTCTTCCAGATGTGCTGTCCTGTTCTTTTCCTGTTCCCAAAGGCATCCTTGGCTCCCTGCTATCCTTGAAGTTCTAGCACACCTAGATGGATCACTGTCCCCATCAGCACTGCAATTTGTATTTTTCTGGAAACCCACATTTTGCAACTATGATTTTTGCTTTGAGATCTTCTATGTGACCCTTGCTTTTCTCAGAAACCGAAGGAGCTTCCTAAAAGACTCAGAGTAAAGTTGCCTTTTACTGCTCATTACAGGAAGTCTCGCAAGATCTATTGTTCTAAACACAAGAGCAATTGGAAGTTCTTTTAAATAAGATAATACTAATAGAAACTTGTCCAAGTGCCATCAGCATTTTATTGTGATGTGCTGTATTTGAACTTGCACATATTATCTTACCTCAAGTTTCCATGCAGTCATTTTGAGGGGAAAGGAAATGCCACTCAAAGCAAAAGCATTCCAGCAGTAAAAACACAAGTCCTTTACACAGTATTCACCACATCTCACATCAAACATGGGTTTATAAATTCCAGATGGAAATCAGGCCCCTACATCTGCCATCTGAAGAAAGCTTAAATGGAATTAAAGTTTATTTCATTACATGGTTGATTTATTTAATGTTTTCCCAATTAATTTCCCTCATTTCCAGTGGGCTAAAACAGGCTCACACAGCCTGTGCTACTCTGCTGTAAGGAATAACTTTGAGACCATCTTCTCAAATGTCATCTTACTAACTTTATCCAAGCCCCAGCTATTCAGATAAGAATGCGCCTGCTCTCAGGAAATATCTGCAAAGCAATAAAACACAACCCCAACCACAAGTTCAGGTTCAATTCCTACTTCAGAGCACTTGGTACCATCTGCGTCTCAGTCTCTCTGCCCCCAGAAAGGTTAAAACAGAACTAGGTTATTGCAAATGAATTTAACTCTAGAAAATGGGAAAATCCATGAAATTCAGGATAGCTCTGAAGTGTCATACTCTTCCTTGGCAGCTCGGAGTTTACATTGGCTCACTACAGTGATAACTGGAAAGGACTGAATCACCAGAGACAGGGAGGAATTGGAAACGGTTGGACCTGGCTTGCAATACCAGTAACCACCACTGCTGGGGATCCACCGACTGTCAGATACCCTAAAGAAGCCCAAAAATTGCAGACCTCCAGCAATCTGATAGCAAATAAGTCTCCAGGGTGTCTGGATTTTTTTTTTTTTTTTCTGAAGCAATGTAGAAAAGATTCATCTGTTGGAGCTGTTCCAGTCATTTAAACCAAAGACTACTAAAAAAACCCCCACAAAGATGTGTATCTCCAGACTCTCCTATCACAGCAAAACCAATCCAGGATGGGAATGTCAATTTTGCTGATGCAGGCTCTGCACAAAACATGGCCAATTTTGTCTCTTCCAGCAGAAACATGTGTTGCAAACTACATACCCTACAGGACGCTCTACAGTGGCAATGAAGTTGCAGAGTAGTGTTTGAAAAAGCATGGTATGAGGCAACAACTCCTGATAATAAGGTATCCAAACTGTCAAACTTAAAAACTACTCTGGCCACTCAGGAAACATAGAAGATGAAAAGAAACACCCAGTACAAACAACTCACCAACACAAGAATGCTGTGGCAGGACCACATCACAACAGGTGCCAGTGCAGGTGTGTCTCTCAGGAACATACATTTCTACCGTATTCTAGATTGTTCTATCCAAATCTAGAAGTCAGCTGTTAAAAATCAGCTCTCCTTGGCCATCTCATATTGTAACATTACCTTAATTCTAAAAAGCCCAAGTACCTGCTACTGCATGTAGCTACCTACAGGTACATAGAAGGGAAAGAAAGGAAGAATACGGACTAAGAGCCAGGACCAAAACCTGCTGATATCAGAAGGGCTCCTACAGAGTTTGACGGGCTTGGATCAGACCCTAAAGCAGTTTTCAACCAACAGGGGCAGAAAAACATAATAATTCAATCTTCATTTCAAAATCACTCAGAGCTGTCTTTAAACAAAAAGTATTTCAGAAGACAGCACTAAGTGTTTTTTTCACCGGTCACCTTCCTTCTTGTTCAGTTGTTCACCATCAGAAAATACCTGCAGTTGTACTTAGTGCTTTCCTGCAAATCTTAAAGCTTTTAGAGCACTGAAGATGAATAAAACTGGCAGCAAGAAGAGGAAGGCAGTGATAAATAGCAATTTTGTGCTGAGAACGCAGCAGGTGGTAGGACACCAGATAAAAAGAAGATTAGTGGAGAACAAGAATCAAAGGCTTCTTTCCTTTTAAAGTCTAGATGGATACACAGTGGTATTGGATCTGTAAATGCACACTTGTCCTCCTACTTCGCAAAATAACTTAAGGATGACAAAGCCCAGGCTGGGTGACGCCACCCATCGCCTTCGGAGACATTCACAAGTGGTTTCAACAATCAAATAGTGCAACATCTCTTCAGGAAACACAGATAGTACAAGTGACACAAAGAAAAAGTTATTTCACAACATGCTTCTGCAGGTCCTAAAAGTCTCCACCAATCACAGAGAAAAATACTTTCGGCCCTTTTTTTGAAAGGGAGAAGAGGCTCTGAGGTGTTCATGATACAACACAGACTCCTCGAGTGAGCCCTGCAATCAACACTTCCCTCCCAAGTTAGATTTGTGCCTTGCCCCTTGTTCAGGCAATTTAATCTCCCAAAGTTAAGAGTTTCCTAAGGGAAAGTGGGGAATGACACTGCCTGCATCATAGCTCGATGTTTATGTAGAGCGCTATTTTAGTACAATGAATTAAGAGCAGTCAGGAACACAGCGAACCGGTGACAAGCTGGCATGGATTTGTGGAAAGTTACACAAATTCAGTTACACAAGTTTTGCCTGGCCTTAACTATCCCCGTTTTATAAATAGATAAAGAGAGAGGGGTTAGGCACTTTGCCCAGGATCAATTAGCAAGTCCTGAACGACTTAGTGAAATCTCAATCTACTTCAACTGCTTGGCAACATGGCCTGCCCAGGCCATGGCTGACCCTCCAGGCACCTCTCGGGAGTGCGCATTAAGAATTCTCTGGTTTTAAATCCTGAAGCCATTGTGTGACTGTCTCCACAACCAAAAAATCCACACACGGAGGGATGCATGCCTCAGCCTTCGGCAGACACTTCTATTGTCACATTCAATCTCACAGGGGTGGGTGACAGCATTATTTAATATCTCCGTGGATAAAATCAGGGGGAAAAAAAGATTTCGTCTGCATTCAGTCTCAGTAGGATGCTCACATCACGCCATGGCTGGAGCATGCCTCATACTGAGCAAGTCTCATACACCCTGGGAGAGATTCCCCTCAACCTCTCCCATCCTTTCCCAGTCTATCAAGACATTCACTTCATTTCACACTAATTTGTAGGTCCTGCATTATTAAATAAACTGACAAATGCAAAGCCTTGCTTACTGTGAGAAGCCATCTCCTGGTTTATGCAGCAATATTGGTGCCAATACAGTTTTATGTTGACAGAGTGTTTTTATCCGTGCACTTTTAGACTCCAGGGAGCTGATAAATGCCAGGGCTAAGAGGTTTTATGCTCTGATTAAAAGAAATGAAGTAATTGCCATGGAGAGGCTGGAACACAAAAGAACATGGCTATCTCCATTTACATTGCAACCACTGTCAGCACAGGCCAGAACAACGGTATCTGGGAAAGAGTCCTGCTCTCTCCAGAAGACAGATTAATCCAGTGTGCAGGAAAACGCTTCAAACTGAGAAAGCGACACTCTGAATTGTAACAGGCTCCAAAAACTTGGTGCCAAGCCACAAGCTCAAGCCAGTGCCCTTGGGGAAAAAAAGAGGAATGTTAAGATAGAAGCAAACTGCCTCACTTTAGGTCTCGCTGCTCAGCTGGATCTGTTAAAGGCAATTTTCTCCTTGGTTCAGTGGATGCACTTTTTGAAAGCCAAAGGAGCGACAAGAGTTAAAAATAGAGTCATGAGTAAAAATAAGACTTGGGGAGGAGTTCCAAGCTGGGAATTTGTGCAGGCCATTAGAGGAATTTTTAGAATTCCCACTTCCAGCAGATGCCCCCAAGCTCACAGATTTCTCCTCCATCTCTTTACCTGCAGCCGCCTCAGCTCACAGTGCTCCCACAGTGGCTTTCCCCATATGCACAACCACAAATTCAGGGTTACAAACAGAACCTGAGAAAAGTCTGACACACGTTCATCAAGCTGCTTCTTCTGTTTAGCCTTAACAGAAATCGCACAGCCAAAAATTCACAAAAGAGGCTTTAATTTTCACTAGTTAGAATGGTGTAATACTGCAGCAAAATTACTGCCATGAATTCCATACAGTGAAAGTTTCCAGCAATTAAATTCACTGACACACTGTGGAGGTACAGTCCTGCAGTGCCGTTTCCACCACTCAATCTCAAATGCACCTTTGCTTTTTTCCGCAAAGGATGTCCAGATTGAGATGTACATTCCTGATTTACATTTAAGAATTACATTTCATCTGGAACAAGAAACAGGAATTTTGTCAAGCAGTAGGAAACACACAGGAACATAAGGTCACGAAAGTCAAAGATTGAATAAGACCTTCTTAACAACTGTTCACAGGCAGTTTAGATAGAGGAATGGCAGACAGGAAGAAGTCATTGTAAAAGAATGGAAGTCTTTCTTCCCTGCTACATGATTTAAATTTTTCATGTATACCAAACCAGCTCCTTGCAGGGAGGTGCCCCATTCACTCCAACCCTCAGGCTACATTCCACAGCTGATCAATCTTTTGTTTTTTATCTCGTGGTGTAACTCTCCAGCGAAACTTAGGAGCGTTTGTTTCATGGGAACTCAGTGATGTCATCCAGCTCATAATTGAAGCACTCAACAATCAACAGAATTATTCATAATATGCATTAATATTATTGTCAAAGGCAAGTGCTTTGATCTCGCTGAAACAAATCTCTTTTTATTTGGCTTGTTTTGCTTCCAGCATTTTCTCCTCGAAAAATTCCCAAGAAATTTTGCTACTTCATCCTGGGTCAGGAGGCAATGAAGTTTAAGTGTCAGAAATTCCCACAGAAACAAAATCTCACGTTACGACCAGGTCAGGTTTTCTCTATTATTCATTCATTTACTTCCATTTCTTCAAGTCATCAGCTGCCTCTACAGAAACGAAAGTGCTTCCTGCCACCGTGGTGAACGCTCTGACCTAGGTTTAGTGGCCCTGCTGTGGCTGATGAAAGGTGTAGGGTTGGGCCTTCTGCATGTTGGAAGAAAGAATTTGTAAAGAGAGAATTTTGCACATCTCACAACGCTGCTTTTGCAGGATTTGCAGAGAGATGGATTTCATCATTTAAATGTTGCACAGATAAACCACGAGTAGTTCAGTCTAGGGGAATGTGTACAATCACAGACAAAATAAATCCTCTGAAATTCATAGACCAGTCAACCTTAAATCTATTTATCAACTAAAAACTGCTCAGCAGAAAAAATACACGAACAGGTACCTAGTGCCAGTGAGCCTTAATACAAAAAAGCCAATCCCTGGCATCCTTGTGGGAGAGAAACATAAGCAGCTTTCTCTAGGCTGGCAGAAACACTTGGAGTTACAGCTATTTGCAGCCTCTCCCAGAACAGCATCAAAAGCTCCATGCAATTACAAATCCTAAGTGTTATCTTGGCCCCATTATGGAAAAAACTGTAGGATTTCACCGTATAAAGTTTGCTCCTTTGAGCGTTTTAGGAGCCACTCCCTACCTTCCATCAGCTGCCACACAACTGAATTATTTACACCTCATTTGAAATAGAACAGCAGGCATTAAGGGTACCAGGAAACTTAAAAAAGGAAACAGGGCAACTTCAGATTTTAAACAGAAACAGGTGTTATGTCCTGTAAAAGGGCTTATTGTCCTCTGCAGAGAGGAGAGCTACCTAGAAAATACTGCTTGCAACATGTTCTACCTCCTGGTGGAAAACCGACACCTTTCATTCCAAGATGCAATGCCAGGCATAGATATTCCAAAGTAATAAACAATGCTACAGGCACTCCTCCCTCACACAACAGTCACTGCCTCATCCCTAAACTCCCAGCACACTGGCTTGACCCACTGCTGTGCCTCTACCAGCAGGACAGGGCACTAAAGAAGAGACGTCATCACACAGAGATACGGCTCTTCCCAATTAAATATGGGATTGAAAATGTTACACATGTATGGCAGGACTGGATGTTATATTAACATATGACTATGTTACACAAGCTGGCAGGACTGGACAAGAGCTCTGCCCCCAGCTAGAGGTGGCACAAAGGACTGGAAAGGCACTACAAGATCCACAGCAAAGGCACTACAAGATCCATGGGAAGAACACAATACTGAGGGAAAGGAAAACTGGAGAAAAATTGTACTCAGGATAGGAAAACAGCACACTGGGAAAAGAAGGATAAACAAATATCACAAGTTCTAAATGTACTCTCTAAAAGTCTTGGCTTACTTAATAATCTGCAATAATAATAGTAATAATCAAAAACTCAGAATAGTTTGGGTTGGAAGGGACCTTTAATGGTCATCTTGTCCAACCCCTGCCATGGGCAGGGACACCTTCAACCAGAACAGGTTGCTCAGAGTCCCATTAAACCCTGAATGTTTCAGGGATGGGGCATAATTCTTGATTTCTGGAAAGAAGAGTGAAGTCTGCAGGAACATGTATGAAATAAAATACTGGAAGAGGATCAGGGGGGAAACACACCACACAGTACCCTTTTCCCCATGGTCTATCCCCACGCAGGACTGTTTCCAGGACACCTCTGTTGCTGCAGCTCCTGTCAGCAGTGACTGCAGCAGACATCTCCAGACAGATCTTTATGAGCTAAAGCAACTGTCTTAACAGCTTTTCTTTGCATGACTGCTTCCAAGACTTCCAGCTCACCCCAGTTTGGGTTGGGCCAGGGCAGCCACTCAAACACCCTCTCTGCCATCCAGCTCAACTGAAGCAGAGCAAGGAGCATCCACAGGAGCAGTCTGACCGGCTGATCTTTCCTTAAATGACTTTTACCATCAGATATGCCCATTTCCTTCTGATGGATCTGTCCACCCTTCACCAGAGGCCTTTCAAAAACCACCTCACACGTCAGTGATAAATCGGTGAGGTCTGTGCACTCCACTTCCAAGCCTATAAACTTGCTGATACAAAAATCTGACTAGCTGATGCCAAGAACTTTATCTGATCTATTGATTCTGAGGACTTCACAGACAAATGATTTATATCTGTTGATTGTCATTATTCCAAGTAATAGTATTTTAAGATAACAAGACATAATACACTCTGGGTTGGTTTTTCATTTTGGTTTGTGGTTTGTTTATTGTTGGGGTTTTTTGTTTGTTTTATGAACCGTGGAGCTTTTTGAAGCTAACATTTTTATGTAGGTTTCTCCTTGATCATTAAACTATTTCTTTGGATATGCAGTTATGCCTAAAGTTTACTCAAAGCTACCAGGAAAGTTACCTGCAATTTGCACTGAGCCATCTTCTCCAAGAAGAATATTTCCTGCTTTCACATCCCTGCAAAAAGATAAAGCAACAGTAAGTGTTAAGTCATTAAATCTTTCCTTCAACCTACAAAAATACATTAAAAGGTTATTATTTCTTATACTTTGTTTCTGACATTAGTACTTCTTGCCTCAAATAATGCAGAAATAGTAGGGACTTAACATCAATTGTAACTTCAGTAGACAGGCACTAAGTAGTATTTGTATGATTTATACTTCAGGTACTACACACAGAAAAAAAAAATTAAAACTGCAGAAGGTACCCTTAAAAATGCAAGGAAACCTGGTTTGTCCCAGGTTCTTAGAGTTAGCTAAAAAAGTGAAAAGTGAACCTAGTACTGGCTGGATACTCATGTACCCCTTTAGGAGGAGAGACTTCAAGAGACAGTGGAATTGATCTCATCTCACTTCCACTGAATGCATCCTGTTCTCCCCCAGCCCCACATCTCACTGCTCTCCAGCCCTGCCCAGGAAATCAGTATAGCCCCATACACTAGTCAAAATCCAGAGAGCAGAAAAATGTTGTTTGTTCCTAGCTTAATGAGCAGAACCACATTATCCTGGTCAGTGAAAAAACATCTCCATGTTATCTTTTTTTTTTAATGAACAAGCACCCAAGAGCATCCAGTATGTGCTATGAATGTTTTGTACTATCCTCTTTCTAGCCAGAAGCTCTGGTTTTCAGGTTAACAGCAACACTTTTCCATCCTTGAGGGGAATGCTACTTTCACTGCAAACACTTTGAAGTTTTCCAGTTTGTTTTCACAGGCTGCTCCCCACGCCAAGCCAAGAGCAGCACTTCATAGTTGACACTCCTGTTCATCAGCATGGCTGCTAAGCTTGCACTGCCCAGGAGCCCCTGTGAAACAGGAGCAAAAAGAGGAAAACAACCCCAAAACAAGCAGATTTTCCCTCCACTGCCTTTGGCAAATATTCCAAATCCTTTCACATACAGAAAAGTCCAAAGCTATTTTTTCCTCTCCTCCCTAGTGCATCATGAGAACAGAACTGGTGAGATGGCCTGGCCAAAGAGCTCCAGTCAGGCCCTGGAAATCTCCTCCTTCCTGGCTTTGCTATTCTGAAGAGGAGGCTGGGCCACTGCCAGTTCCAGGCCAGGATAATTTTAAACACATCCTCTCCAGCACAAGCATTTGTCAGATTCTTCCCAATACTCAGTCTAGGACAATGGCATGACAAGGCTTTTCCCCAGCACACTGCAGAACAAAAACTGTCCATAAGACAATCCCACTAAAGATGAACAGCAAACTGCAGCTGACAGCACCTTTAGCCTTCTAACAGGTATTTCAAATCCTGCCAAATGTACATGTCTTGCTACCAGTGCCCATCCTGGAGCCTAATCCCAGTTTGAAGAACAGGTGTGAGAGCAAGTACAGGAAAAATTCTAATTTGCTTTGATAATGAAGATGTGTCATATAACTTCACAGTTTCATACAGATCTGATAGCCTCAAGAAGCTGACTTTCCCTTCCAGAAGCATGATTTTTGCTTTCTTCCTGCAACCAGCACCTGTAGCTGTTGCAGACAGCACAGCATCCGTGGATGGAGCCTCTTAAACACATGAAGGACCTAAAGGGATTAAATGTAGAAGTCACCAGGTGGCTACACCACCCCCTTAGCATCTATTGGTCAAATCCAATATAATTGGTGCTGTTGAACTAATTGTCATGAGAGACACAAACCTGACTGAGCCCTGCACTCCCACAAAGTGTTCATGGACCATAACAAGGAGGAATGGAAAAGCTCCCTGCCAATATTTAGGTAGAAGATGCCTTTGGGATCCAGCCCCAGGAGCACAGTGCCAAAGTCTGCTGTGTCCTAGGCAAGGAGCTGGCTCACACGGTGTGAGATGTGCCTGGCACAGGCACAGCCACCTCCAAGAATCCCCCAAACACCAGTCCTAGTTCAGAGGGAACACAGGGCGTTCAGGAAACTCTCCAATCCTACTGGAAATGTTTACCCACAGCTGATTCTCCTGTGACAGCCAGGATGCACGAGGCCCTGCCAGTTCCAGGTTACAGGGAAAGAAACAGCATGCACGAGGTTGCCTGTTGAAGTTATTAATTGTCTTACTGGAGTAAGAGTAATTTCCTCTTCCATCTGTACTTCAAGGAAGCCCAGGATGCTGGAGCATTTCCCCAGTAAGCTGGGCCATGCAGTATTGTGTAGCCTTTCCAAACTTCCCCTCTGGCAGAACTGCACGTGTGGCTCACCAAGCCCCCACAACCGACCCCACTCAGCCACGAAGGAAGTGCCAGGGAAGATTTTAAGCAAAACTATGGATGAAGTCTCAACTATCATGCACTTCACAGTCCAAAACAACTCAGGCAGGTCTCCCTGGTGCAGTAACAGCTGCCAGAAACCAGCAGGCATTCCCTATCACAAAACCATCCCACCACAACAGAGCAAGCTGGACAGGCTTAGAATGCCAGAAGTAGTGAAACAAGCACTCAAATTGAATCCCATAGAAACAATGAGCCCAAGGACTCCAGGCCCTTAACCCCCTCAAATCAAGAGGCTTGTTTTCTTTTTAATGTCAGCTTGGATTAATTAAAATTCACATATTTTCTCATTGGAAACAAAAGTCAGTAAATATGATGCTTAAAGCTGGTTCAAGAAATTAAAACAAGCCACAGCCACAATATGAAATCCGGGAGGCCAAAACAGCACTGCCAAATATCCAAGTCAAACTGCAGAATTAAATCACCGCTTCATGTGGCACTTCCTCCCAGTGATCAGCCCTCTGCAAAGGCCATTACTCATCCCAGCCCAGCACACTCCACCCCAGAGCAGCAAAACTCATGGGGCAGCAAGATGTCTGTGGACATTGACTCCATTGAGGAGTCACTGTGCCATAGAAGCAATTCCCAGCTTTCCCATTCCCCACCCCAGTGTAATAGGGCGCTACAAAGGCACAAATCCCTTTCTTTTAGCATATACTGGTGCAGTGGCAGCATCTTTGAAGTAGGTTCCCCTATAAAATCATACTTAAAATTAATTAATTGCATTTAAAGCAATGGGGCAGGGGAAAGACGATCAGTGCTTTCCTGTTTATTTTCATCAGGAGATGCTTATAAACTTGTGAGGTGAATGGCGAGAAGTTTGTTACTCCAGGATATAGTTATTGCCAAGTGTAACAATTTGAAGGCACTTCCCCTTAATGTGGTAATGGCCATATCCTGGCCTGATACACTGATGGTCTGCCTCTGGCATAATTACTATAGTGGAAACAGGAAGCAGCTTTAGGCTTTAGCGTAAACAATAATTATATCACATTTTAAATGAAGTTACAGAAGGCCAGAGTAAGCTTTCTTGTCAATAGCTTAACAAATGCTACAGTAGCTGTGGACACTCCTGCTCCACAGCTGTCATCTTCCTCTCCTCTAAAGCCTCCAAGAACCCTTCCACAAAATAACCATTATGTTTTTATTTACCTTGTACTCCACAGCCAGAGTGGGAAGAGCGGTTTGCAGTCGCTCCAGTGCAGAGCTGGCTTCTCCACATCAGCCTTGAAAAGTTCCACAGCAGGGCAGAAACCCTTCTTCATCTGCATTCCAAACTGTCCCAGTTTGACCAGACATGAGCTACATCACATTAATGCCTCCAGGTTGGGGCTGGGCCATAGGAATGAGGTGCTGTATGACCAAATCTCATCCCAACAACAAAATTACAGCTGAGCTCCAGCTACAGGAGACTTGGGAGCACAGGAAGGCAATGAGATGATGCTCCCCAGTTTTAAGCACCATGTTCCCACATTCCCCACGATTAATTTTTCAATGGGGCACAGGGAAACTACATGAACTGTATCCTGGTGGCTTGTTCCCACTATAAAAATAGTCCTTAAAATCCTCCTAAATTATCAGATCTGCCCTCATCTGTAGCCCTCAATCCTTGGCCCCACACCATAGTGGTTGTTACAGCCACTGCAAACACAATAGAAGGGACCTGAGCAAAGAGTGTCAACCCCAGGAGCTCTGCAACCCAGCAGTGAGAAGAAAACTGTCACAGGAGAGGGGAAACACATAAGCTGTTTACTCTATCTTTGCTTCCAACCTGCTGGCATGTGCCTTTAGAGCACAAAGCTGGCTGTAAGCACAGCCGTGAGTCATTTGCCCATTAGATGCAATTTACATCAACTGCAACAATAAATTTTCATGGACTGAACTCTATAGTGCATAATTTGGCATGAGGAAGGAGTGGTTGGTCCTGCCAAGTTTCATTTAAAAAAACAGAAGGTGAAAGATGCAACAATTACTGTTTTCTGTTAATGGTAATGAATAACTCAAAATATTTATGCTGAATGCCACCAATTGCTGGAGTTGACATGGTTCTGAGTAATTTGGAAAATACTTCCAGGACAGTATCTCTACATACAGTTAAATATGAGGCAATCTGTGACATTTTAAACCAAATGAGTGCTATTGTCTCTCTACCAGCAAACATTCCTCTTCCTTCAATAATATGCTGTACCTGTGTCACCTCTTCCCTTTGCCTTATAAGCAAAGATATAAAAAGCTGGTGACAGGCAAGAGCTTTACCATTTAGAGCTGCAAAATGTAAACTAGGCTTGGAGCGTGCAGGCAGATCAGTATTTTTACACCCTCAAACGTCAGCACGTTCAGTACAACATAGGAGAAGGCATTCAAAGCCATTGTATTGGAAGTGCTGTACATTAGCATGTCCTTGTTCCTGCTCAGAAAAGCTGTGTGCACCAACATTTTCATGCCACAGTGTTGAACATAAAATCCCAAACTCTTGGGTGAGGTGCAATTACTGCCTGTTACAGTATTGTACGTAACTGCAGAGTCGGACTCAGAAACATCTTCCAGAGCTTGAAGGTTTTCCAATCGCAGAGAGCTGGCAGAGCAGCTTCCATACTCCCTGCTGAGCCAGGCATAAATAGAGGGAAGAGAGGGCCAAGTCCACAGCTTGCTTCATCCCTGCTCATCCACAGCCCTCTCAGCAGGTCCTCGTGGCCACTGGCAGCTCGGCCCAGCAGCAGCAGCCAGGCTGCCATAAATTCCAGCAGGGACCAGCCCAGTGACATGCTTTATTGCCCAGGATCAGGGAAGCACAGTGACTGCTTCTTCCCTCTTCTCCGAGCTGCTCTGTCAGCTGCTGGGCTGTGGTAAAAGACCAGGACCTCGACACAGGAGCTGAGCCAGTAGCACAAGGCAACTCATAATTAACTTCAAGGCTCAAACAGTAGAAGCATTTATGAAGCTGCAATGTCATGGGGGCTACATAGGTGGAAATAATTAAAGGCTTTTGAATTATCATTTTAATGTCTGGACAAAGTTAGAAGAATAATCCAATGTTACTGGGAATATTAAAATTTTTGGTTTTTTTTTTTTAAAGCAGTCTGAAGCAAGGCTTGAAAGGCAGAAGTGACTGACAGACAGACTGTGGCTTTGCAAACAGAGCCATGCATAGACAAAGCCCACTGGAAAGCACTGTCAGCTTCTGTCACAGAGAGCTTTATGAGTACAGCAAGTACTTGTTTTCTCCCTGCCCTACCCATAAGATCCAGGCAGATCGCTCTGAGTGCAGCAAAGAAACCTCCTGGGAGAGATAACTCCATCCTGTCGCCTGGCATAGGCAAACAGAAACCCCAGTAAGGGCTGCATGAGAAATTCATCTCCCATTGCACTTCATTGTAAAAACATAAAACATCTTTCAGAGGCTCCACAATGTGCTTACTTGGTACAAACCCTCTCAATTTTCTGCCCTTTAGTGCTGTAGAAGTGGACTGCTGCTTTAAGTAGAGGGTTTGTGGCCCAAGAAAGCATGACTCAAATTTGATTTCCTTTAGGTTAACTCGCTGTGTCAGCTCAGACAAGGGACAACTCACTAAAGAAAGCTGCAGGAGATATGCCTGAAATTCACTGTCATCTTGGTTGTCCGAATAGCTATGGGGGCTGGGAAGATGCTGAGGCAGTACAGAAAGAGTTGCAGACTTTGGGCTAACTTGGTGCAAGCCTCTGTTATGAAGAGAGACAGGCAGCAGTGTGTCACATCCCTCACTGTGTCCCTGTCTGTCACACAGCCACCGTTATCGCAGCGCCTGCAATTTTCCTTTATCTCAGCAAATTACATCCAGCTCACACTTCTCGTTCCTGTGCCAACTTTGTTTCTGATGGCTTGGCACTCTCATTAATTCCTTCTCTTCCCACGTGGTTCAATACTAACAGAGGATTAAAGAGAGGTGTGGTTTAAGGCCAGATCCTGCCTGCCTTGGACTCCACCTCCTATCCATGGCCAAACCTCCAGCCCAGCAGCAGTGCTCAAGTAACCTCAACGTGAGGCAAGTTGCTCCAGCTAAATCCAAACCCTTAAAAAACAGTTTTCAAACACATCAGCTCCTTCTGCCAGAAAATAATGCTACAAGCACTGGACCTCCAAACGTGGAGATGATCTAATTACACCAATCCTCACAGCCCCACTTCTTCCTCCTGCAAAAGAGGCCTTTGCTTCACCCACCCACCCCAAAGCACATCACTGCTGTAACATCAGCTCATGGCAAGGAGGATTTGCCACACAGCCCATGCTTCTGATTGCCACACAGCCCATGCTTCTGATAACCTTCAGCAGTTAAGGCAAGAGAGAAGCTACATCTCCAACTTCATACACCACATTTAAAGTTTCCCCTATTCTGTCAGAACTTCATGTTTTTTCTCTTGTATAAGGAAAAGACTCTGCCCAGCAGGCTTTGAAATCAAGCTTTTATACACTGAACAGCAGCTAAAAATGTACCAGGACTTCTTCCACAAATTCATCTATTCAGCCCTTCCATTTCCTGATCCTACCTCCTAAGGACTGCAGTGGGGACAAGGCACAAAGACCCTTTAACGGCTGCTGCCTGAAAAGCAACACACAGAGCAAGCTGTGGAGTCACAAGGTCTGTTCCTACCCCTGGAGGCCCAGATATTTTTGGGATACCCTGCCTTAGTCATTGGTAACAGAAAGAAATAGTCAAGTTATAACATGGTCTTATTTCAGTATTTCATGTCAAATTCTTTCATGTGGAAGGAGGTGGGTTTGCTTCACGTGGCAATACCAGTGACACCACCATACTGCAGTAGGTCTTGGCACGTCATAACATGTTCCTAGTGCTCTAAGAAATAGCAATTTCCAAAAAATCACCATGTGTACATCACCCCAGTTTGAGTACAAGCTGCATCAGGTGGCAGAAGAAACAGGAATGTCAGTGATTCACGTATCTCCCCTCCATGACGGAAAGATGAAAGGTCATTCTGGTAAATACAGAACCAACTTGGATCAAATTAGACCCCAAAAAATTGACATAGGGGAGCTCAAAAAGGTCTCCATTTCCCAAAGGCAGTAAGCACCCTGTTCTGGAGAAGCAGTAAGTATATCTCTATACACACAAGGTCCAAGGCATTCCCCATGCAGCCAAGAGCTGTCCCTATCTACACAGCCACCCACAGCTCCTGCTCAGCCATGTCTGCAACGTGACACAGGAGGAGAAAGTCAAGACAGCCAGAGCTCACAAAAGACCTGTCAGCAAGACTTCCTTCTCCAAAATCTGTAATATGACAGTTTTAAGCATGACCAGCATAGGAAGAAAGATCTCTATTTCATCCAGTTATTCCCATAAAATGGAGAAAGCAGTTATTAAATCAGGTATCTGTACAATGGAAACAAGTCCTCTCTGCACTCCCAGTCTCCCTTGGTGATGCTTTCCAGACTACCATGAAGAGATAGATTTCTCTATGGCAGTTCCTTGTTTGTTGTCCTAAATGTGTGTGGATTTTGTCTCACCTTTGTTTTTGAAAGTATTCGCTTTACCTTTTAATATCAATGCTTTATTAGAACTCTGTAAGGCAGGATATAATTCAATTCAGTAAACATACAAAAATAATTTCTGATGCAGCCTTGCAAAGTTTTCAAGTGTGTTTAATATGTTACCACACAAATTTAGCAAATGGTCCTTTTCTCCTGCTTTAGCATAACACACAAATGAAAAGACTGCAGTGGTCTGAAGAAATGTTTAAAGCATTTCCACATATGCAGCTTTTAGGATCTATGAAGGCCAGAAATCCTGGTGCACCAAAACAGGGAACACTATCCAAAGGCATCTTTTTGAAGTGAGTTATATTCACATCATGTATTATTCACAGTAGAACAGAAGAACAAGACAATTTAAACAATTACTTTGCTGCTGGAGAGATGCTGCAAGAGCCTGTACTGGGTGACCTAGTCTCAGCAATCTACACCAGATTAAGGCATTGACACGAGAAAGATGTCACAAACAGTTTTGTACGTGTGTGAATGGCACTTGGTTTCTTCAGAGTAAAAGCTAAGAGTCTGTTACATTTTCACTTGATACATGTAATGCTGCAGACAGTGAACGATTATTCCCCCTGGAAACACATCAAATTCAAATACTCCTGACAATTTGAGAATTGCTAGAAACCACCATTATTTGAGTATACAACTCAGTTATGGATCACTGACCAAAAAACCTGTCAGTGCTGTTGAACCTTTAGATCACCCAACCTCTATTTTCCCACTCTTCATTGTATTTTTCCTGCTTCTCATCTCCATGTAGCAAGGCGGAGAGAAAAACCTAAAAACTCCCCTCCCTTTTATAAAAGGCCAGAGTAGTTCTACTGAACAGCTGATTTTCCTTTGGACTAAGCCAAACTTACTTTGAGTAACTGCAGGACACCCAGTGATAAAGTTCAGAGGTAGCACCTGGGTGTGAGGGAAATGACAGTGGGGCAAACACCTGATTGCAACAGCCACACCTTCAGGCATCCCCCTGGAGCCCACCTGGACCCTTGCATTGCAGGGAGTTGCCAAGAGTTGGGGCATATCCTGGAGATGTTGCAGGCCCCCAGCACCCCTGTGATTTCAGCAGCCATATCTACCATCAGAGGTTGAAATCCCAGGTTTTTAGACTTCAGAGTAAAGACTGTCTTTATCCACTTTGAGGAAAACTGTCTCCACAGGAGTTATTGTTTCTGGCTGTCTGCAGGTTTGGGATTTACATCTGGTTCATATTATCTCTCTGCAACCACAGGGAATTTTCTTTTTTTTTTAAACAATGAATTTCTGGATGATGCAGTGGAAGAAACAGCCACCAGGAAAATGTGCTGGTTTGCCAAACCACCACAATACACCCCAGTTGGACTGTACAGAGAGTGGGGGTTCAGTGGTCCTTGGGCCCTTGCCACTGCACAGCAAGGTGTTTATTTGGGAGAACAAATCACCCAGCAGAGTCTAGAGCAGCATCTTGTCCTCCTTCCCACAGAGACACACAACAGTAACATTTCTATTCTTCTGGCTTCTGAATTGTTTACAAATTAAAGCTCTAAAATTCATATTAACTACCAGCTCTAAAGGTTATTTCTACCCATCCCATACTATAGAAGAGACTAAAGTATCTCTCTGAATAAAAAATTCCACCTCTCACAGCTAAGCAATAGACAACTTTCAAATTACTGGTGTCCTGACTTAAAATCAGACTGGCAATTAGAGGTGGAAAGGCTCCACATCCTGTTATCCATTCCTCAATCCTCCCCTACCAAACTCCACTTCCAAAACATACTCCCCAAAGCAAGATTACAGCACTGTGGGGAGGAGAGGCTGAAGTTCTCCCACAGTATTCCTACAGAAACATGAAAGTACAGCATTTCAGAGGCACAGTGGAATCCAGTTTAACCACAATACCTGCCAGCATGGCTATCAATGCATTAATCAGCTACATGAAAATTAAGCTTGAATCCTGTAGGACAGCCAAGTTCTGCCAAAATATATCCATCAGCTCCTTCATCTTAAATCCAAACCTTGCTGCTGGAGGTGAGCTCCTCCAAAATCCCACATGCAAGTATTGGTGATTGCGTATGTACTCACATAGAGATACCCATTTTTCAGAAGTTATTTACTCTTATTATGGGTAAAGAGGCAAAGAATTAAACTTTTGATTCTCTGTCAAAATCATGCTACGGTCCAAAAAAAAGACTGAATCTATTTGGCATAAAACCACAGGAAGAATATTGTTTCCAGGGTCTCTTCAAAGCCACAAACAGCTGTCCCAGCACCCTGCTGCCAACACTGTGATTTTGAAAAGACACCAAAACTCCCCCAAACATTGTGTATGGAAGCACAAGCTGATCTAACTCAGCATATCAAACATGCTGCTGCTCCTCTCACCCTGTAAGAAGTAGAGCAGCAAACAAACTAATAGCTGGATTGCTGCCATGCCAACAGTTCAAGTGCATGCAACTCTAAACCACTTTCCAGGCTTTTTTTGTTTTTACAAAAAGACAGGCCAGTATCACTTTTATTGTCCTGCAATAGAAGAATCTGGTTATATTTGAGCAGTGTATTATTTCACCTGGACTAACTAAAATATTCAGTTACACAATAGCTAATCATGAACAGAAGATAAGCTCAGAGATAAAAATAGGGAGAAAGACAGAGAGACCTTGTAACAGTTAATCAGCATGATTCATTTGTCAGCCTGCCATACACAGCACCACCTGAAAAAAAAAGCCTCGAACTTCCCTCCAATAAATCTTTTTAAGCAATAAAACCTCTTGGGTTGGTTTTGCTTTAGTTTTATTTCTAAGTCATTCATCAAACTGCTGCCAATCCCCAAATACAGAGAGGAATCAGAGTCCAAATGGGGAAGAGGTACAACATACCCTGAGTGTCACCCAGCCCATATTAGCCCAGCAGTGACCCCTCATAGCATGTCAGCCGTGCTTGACTTCCATAAAGAAATGTGCCCGAGCAGATTCCTGCAGGACAGCTTCATCCGAAAGCTTCCGAGTGTGGCCCTCTGTCCTCAGCGCCCTGGCTGGTGCCCAGGTACTTAACTCACTTTACATGAGCCGGATCACTGGGATTTCAAAGTTTCATTGGGATCACCATGCTACACAGGAAACCACAACAGGGACAGGAGCAGCTGCCATGGGACAGGCGGCCAGGGACAGGCACAGGGCAGTGAAGGCAGGGAGCTTCCAACTCCCAGGAAACGGAGGCACAGGTGATTTTGGAGGAAGATGGGGACCCATTTGTAATCAATTGTTACTGTGGTATAGAGTGTTTCATGAAAATAAAACTGGTTTTGTCTTGTCCTTTGTCTTTGCCCTAAGGCCTCAGACACTTCCCAACAGCCCTTGCAAGATGAAAGCAAAAAAAAACATCACTTTGGGCAATGTGGGAGACTTCAGCATTTGTTCCTGAACAATGGTGTCTATTCAAGTCTCAGACTCACTCTGGCTGTTAATTAGGAAAGTAAACAAGAAAAAAAATCGTAATTTAAGCCTTCACTAGATATTTGGCTTTCTAATCTCCTCTAGAGAATACTGTCAAACTCCTCTCCTGTCCAAAGCAGGGATTTACACTTCCACGCCAAGCCAGCTCCCCAAAACTTAATTGGAAGTGGCATTAAGTTCAAGGCAGGCATAGGCAGAGCAAGATTCAGCAGCAGCAAAATTTCATTAAGCCAGTTTTTCACGTGTTAACTTCATTTACCCATTTAAGATGATGCATAATTTAGAAGTATTGAGCAGCTCTGCTGACAGAAATATGTTCTCTGATCTCACCAATGATTTACAGCCCCACTTCTGGTCTACAGTGCCCACAAAATTACATTTGGGACCCAATATTCATCCTTTGGGCTGTGACACTGGCCTGGCTGTCCAACTTCAGATGTGGGAATTACAGTCATTCACTCATACTGTGTCTCTAATGTTATCAAGTTGCTTTCTCCAAGGTGTAACATGAGCAGAGTTGGGATATTTAGCATAACCAGCTGAACATTTTTTCTGCTGGATGGCTGCTTATTTTGGGCTGGCTGTTCCAGGTCTTAACTAAAGCCCTTCAATTTTGAATCAAGCCCTTCACAGCTGATCTTGCTCTGGCCTGAAGTTCACCCCAAGCACAGCTGCCCCACACTACAGACACAGTATTTGCAGTTCAGCCATCACCTGATGTGCTTTCCTTTAGAGCCAGAAACTTTAAGCTGACCCGTGGGACCAAAGTTCAGTTATTTTAAACACTTCCTCTCAGAGCATCTCAGGCACGGCTGCAAGATTTCCACCTGCCTTTCCCATCAGGCATGACCAATATTATGACCCCTAGCATTAAGCAAAATGGGAAAACCATACAGATATTCCTACAGATGAGGAAAGGTCCCAGCTGCACTACAACTTTAAACTGTGTTTTCCTCAGCAGCAGCACACACACATCTGGATAAAATGGAACGCAGCAAAGGAACTCTATTAAGGAAACATGTCTCATCCCTCAAAGGCATGTCAGCTCGCCTTCTGCCAACAGCCAAAACAGCTTTGCATCACAGGTAGCAAACCACACAACTTTCCTTCTGTATCCCAGTTCTCCAGATTTCCCAAACCGCTGTGTCCAACACAATGAGATAATCCAAACCCTTTTCTATGCTAAAATTTTACACAATTTTTGGAGCAGCCCCAAAACACAGCGATGAAACACATGCAAAGGAGCTGATGCACAACCACAACCTTAAGCTGCAGCAATGACACAGCTTTGATTTCTTTGCTGAAGCAGGATGAGAATGGTCACAGCAGGTTTGATCCAGTTCATTTCCAAAGGATTCAGTATGAATCATATTTTCTTCAGACCAAGCAGTTTGGATTTTGTGAACACAGTATTTTTGCTGAGTGCAGTAAAAAAAAAAAACCACACCACACACATAAATATTCTCTCTAATCTTCACCACATTTACTAGTCTTCCAGCCAGCCAAATAGTGAACCACCTCTCTTCAGTGCATAAAACATTATGCAGTATCTTCCAAGAAACTGAGATGTAACAGGTTTCTGATGCTTTAACATATATATTTCAATTTCACTAGACCAGAAGATAACTAAATCAGCCAAGCAAGCCAACTGCAGGTCACAGATGAACACAGTTCTGTCAGTTACTTACGGCAAAGTGAAAAGTTACCACAACCGGCAAGTAAGGTGGTTTATTACTTTACTCTAAATTCCCAGAGCTGCCTCAAGTCTTATCTCTAAAAAACAAAGTTAAGCAACCAGCTATGAAATCAAAGCTGTCTCCAATGAAGACAATGATTCTTGTTAAATCAGAATTTTAATTGAGACTGGAAACCAAAATTTGAGACTTCTTTAAGAGAGAAGAATTCCACCTGAATTATTTCCAACTGTTTCTTTCCTTTTAATCCAAAATAACCTACAAAAGCCAGTCAGTTTGATTGAAAAGATGAAATAAATACCTCTTGTATTTTCTAATTAAAATAATGTGCTGGCAAAAAAATTACCTCTTCTTGTGCAGCTATAAGAGGACAGAAACTTACTCCAGCACAGCAGCAGCAATGCTTATAATGGCATTGTACCAAAAGAGCCAAGCTCACCAATTTCCCAAGAAAGAAGAGGCTGTTCCAGCAGCAGTCTGTGGCTGGGATTGTGTATATTAACCACAAGCGGCATATTCTATTTTCAGCACATATTTAGGATTGCAAATCTCAGTCTTTTTAACACAGAACAGACCAACTTAGGATCTTCTCGTACTGAACTACACCACACCTTGACACCAGGAGAGAGGAAAATATGATTTAAAAACATATCCTAAACAAGACAGCAGCACAGAAACCCATGAATTTCAGTGATCTGTCAAATCACAGGCCATTAGTTAGTTAACTGGGCTTTGCCTACAGAAGAAGTTTTTCCATTATTTTTATTTCCCTTTTTTTTTTTTTTTTTTTTGGTAAGAAATTACTCAAATTCGAGTTTCATGATGTTGATTTTGCAGTTAAACCTCAAAAAAAAAAAAAAAAAGAAAAAAAATCAGAGCTGGAAGGACTTTTTATTAAATTGCTCCACTCTGCCTATGCCGTGCTCTTGGTAATTTGTAGCTCAGCAAGAAACAAAACCAGTTGAAGTTTTCCAGCTTTCCATCAACTACACTTTGCAGCTGAATGATGACATTTAGAAATAGATTCTCTATATTAGAATTTTCAACACCCCGAAGTTTACCCAACTTTGGCCTACTCAGAATATAGACATAGTATATAGAATATAAACATTTGAATTCTGCATTTTGATTAAGCTCCCACCTTTACTTTCCTCTCTTTATGCCCTCACAGCAAGTTGTGGGATGAGATTGTGTGTGCTCAGCTACTCTGTTTCAATAACATTTTATGACAAAGTGAGAAAAACATAAAATACCTGTGGATTTGCCCGTTTTTATGCAGGTAGTCCAGTCCCTCCAGCACCTCCTTAAGGATTGTGGCTATACAGGCTTCATCCAGGACACCAGTCTTGTGTTCTCCTTTGGCCACGATGTGCTTGATAATATCCAAAACAGAGCCTAGAGAAGAGTTAAACATCTTAGTTTAAACTAGAAGAACTGATTCAAAATTAAGTGTAATTTATCATCATTTAATATACAAGGAATTCACTGATGATAGTCAGGATCAGAGTCAGAAGTTGAAGCCTTTGCTGCAGGAAAGCAGAGGCAACAATGCACCCCCGGGTGCAGATTCTCAAGGCAGGCTGTAAAACCCCTGTGATCACAAGTAATTGAGAAGTTATTTGAAAAAGCCAAAATGTAAAATATACACACACAGGACTCTTGGAAGGTTTTTAGGTAGATACTGATGTTACAAGCTGGTTTAGTGCTGAGTACTGGAGAAGCTGAAGGGGGAAATGGAAAATGCAGGGGGCTGCCAGGACTCACAAGCTGAAGGCAACAAGCTTGATAAAATTAAGCACTCTTTTTCAACTCCTACAAATTCTGTGCAGAGCAATAGCATGAAAAATCTAATTTGTTAAGGGCTGGTACAACCCTAACAGGGAAAAAAGTGAGAATCACTAAATAGAGAACAAATGAGCCTGAATTCTGACAGTAAGTCACTTCTTCACTGTGCACAAAACTGGAGTAGCTTAGGTCCTTCCCTAGAAGCATGTTTAGTCTCTCCCCCAAGCATGGTGTGAATTACATCGTCTTCCATGACAAACCCTGCTTTAGAGAGCAAACCACTTCTTCAAACTGCACCCAGGAATAAACGGAACCAGTGACTCGCACCAGGCCTCTTGTGCAAGGCCCTGCTTTTCATAGGCACTGGGTACTGCCCTCTTTGTATTTGCATCTGGACTGAAGACACTTCTCAGAACTTTTATTGTTCCAGCATGGGACGGCTAAGCCTCTTTTCCAAAGCCTGTGCCATTTAGCCCCTTCAAACTTGGGTTTCTATGGTTTAATGAGTGGATAGGGACTAGCACGGTTTTTACAGCTACGGGCACAAAGCAGTGTCAGCAGTACTGGGAAGTTCTTAGAGAATGAGAAAAGCAGGCACAACTGCACAGCACAAATTGCAGCTTTGCCTGTCTTTGAACAGGAAACTTACAGGGAAAAAATATCCCAGTATTAACTCAGCTAGCTTAGAGAAGCTGGGTTCAGTTTTAGAAAAGCTTAGGGAACTTCATTCTTCCTAACTCACAATAAAAAAAGTAAGAGAAAATTATTTTTGGATCTGAAGAACAGAAACTTCCTCTCATGAATTTGGCCAGGGGGAATTAGAAGTTTCACCTTGTAAATTCTTGAAGCAAGTGGAAAATACAATGGAGGTTTTTTGTTTGATTTTCTTCTCACCCTTCAGGTTCAGGTAGACAAAAAAACCCTCTCCTTTTTAACATTTATTTTGTTAACTACCCCAACTGAATTTCTAGGCCAAAACAATTGTGCAGATCAGTTTTCACTTAGAAGAGT
The DNA here is from genome assembly GCF_020740725.1 of Corvus hawaiiensis. Classification (NCBI taxonomy): domain Eukaryota; kingdom Metazoa; phylum Chordata; class Aves; order Passeriformes; family Corvidae; genus Corvus; species Corvus hawaiiensis. The sequence goes on along the minus strand of NC_063213.1, from coordinate 4,589,685 downwards.
ATCTTCCTTTTGGACTCTCCTACAAAAGCAGAGGCTGCAAGGTTTGAATACAAACACCGTGTGGAAACACTCATTTTGCACAATTCAAACTGCAGAGGAAACAATTACATGGGTGTACAGTGTCCCTTAGTTTGTGTAAAGCAGTTTATGCTGAGCTCATCTAAAAGCTTGCTGCAGCCAGCAGACACACCATTTCTGACTTTCCATCTCCTCTGGCCCACTGGCACCAGACTCACCTGGACACCAAGACATCCAATAAACCCAGTGGAAATAAACTGAGGGATAAATTGGTTGGCCTGAATGGCAACTTCAGCATCCTCTTACCAAAAAAATAATCTTTGCTTGGTTCAATATATTTGCAAAGGACACAACATTAACACAGCAGACTCTAACAAAAATAGAAAAAAAACCCAGAGGAAAATGGGGAAAAAAAAATAGAAATGAGGTTACATAACACCCCCCCAACATTTTATGCAAGAATACTCAGTGTTCAGCCTTCCTTTACCCCACCCAAGCAGAGAAACACACTCATGTTTAGTGAATTTTGACATGGGTCTTAGCCAAAGGTTTCACCCAGGGCTAACTCAGGTTGTTCTGACATACACTGGACTTCCTGCAATAGAGCAAGAGTATCTTTACTGAAGAAAACTAAAATTTGAGATGTTGGAGATGAACCCCTTCACTGAAATCTCACCTTTATGTTCTGAGAAAAGGATCCTCTGTTGTATTTCATGAGGACTCACCTGGCCTTCAGCCTATCACGTTTTCACATTTAATGAGTACATGCTTACAGACTTTGAGGGTTCTTATTCTGGATGAGAATTTTTGTGATATCAAAATAAAAACCCACCAAAAAAGCCCCTCCACTTCCACTGTTCAGGTCTTTCCTCTCAAATGTGCCTTAATCTGGAGAACAAACTGTCACTTGTTTTAGAAGTCCAGTGAAAATATGTGGTTCTTCACGTACTCATTTTGTCCTCTTTCCACCCACGACTCCGTTAGCAGACTTTGTTCACAAATATTTCCCTTCTCCTGCAAAGGGTTCAGGGAACATGAGGAGGCAGATCATATGGTGCTCAAATTCATTTGGTCAAAATTCCTCTATTTAGCCAAGTTAGAGGTTGCATTTAACCCTGAAAAGGGGGTGGAGGGTAGACAGACGAGAGTGCACGCACAGAGCCAGCCCTGGTTGTGAAAAGGCTGATTCACACCCAGGCTATATCTGCTCCCAGTCCTGCCTGCCACTCTTTAAGCACATTTATTTTAAAACCACTTTCACATTGAGATGTTCATGGAAGTGGGGGAACTTGCCAGTCCTCTGCAGAAAGGAGAACAGCAAAAAGGGATCAGCAAAATGCTCAGTGCACATAACAGCAGAAAAGCAACCCAAGAGTCACTTTTCTGTTGGAGAAAGTGTTCTTAGGATCATCCCCCTTTGTCTGCTCAGGGTTTGACTACTGGCACCACAGCACCATGAAGCTGTGATTTTTCCACCTCACAAATCAGTAAGTTTGGGAGTTGGTTCTGACTCACAACTCAACTGCAACTTAATTAAGCACAGCACCATGGAATACAAAGAACAAAGCCAAGCTCCACTTCCAAGCATTGCTCCATGTCATGTTCCAGCATTCTGGCTCAGGAAGCCTGGCATGGAGCAACAGAATAACCAACTCCCTGGAGAGAAACCCACAGCCAAGGTAGAAGCTACTTTGAAAGCAGAAGTCATGGGAATTTCACTGTTAAGGAAAACACCTCCTGCTTGAAGGCCAGGATTGGATTTCAGCATTAGGCTGATAAATTCAAGGCAATGTTGATCCCAGGGATCTCAGTTAAGTGTGTGACACACTCACTAAGTAAGACATCCACTGCCTCAGGATACAGCCAAATTCCCACACCAACTCCATTATACTGGACCAAGAGATCAGCAAATCAGAATCTGAAGGGGAAAATGACTGTTTTGCCCAGTGACCTGTTCCCAATCCAGCAATATAATAACTGCTAAAATTAACTGGAAACGAATTCAGCTGAACTGGAACCAGGGCCTAAACCACACCAGAGCATGTGCTTTACAAACTGACCACACTGCTGGAAAACACCAGCATGACTGCAGATACTGCCAGCTTCTGACCCAGCCTCAAACCAGTTTAGGAGTAACTGGGGAAGAGAGAGCACATGCAAACACAGCTGGATCTCTACTCAAATGCAGTTTCACTATGGATTTGTGCTCCACGTGCAAACTGCTCAGTCTCACTGTAAGACAGAATCTAGTGGCCACAGGATGAGGTTCACACTGGAAATAAGGCACCCAGCTCTGTATTAAAGAACAGTTACAAGATTTTCAAGGAGAAAACAAATCCACTACAATGTCTCCAGAAAAGAAAAAAATATCTTTGACTCCTCCCTAAAATAAAACCTCTGTTTTAGATAATGCTATGAAGCACTCTGGTGTGTATTATACATGGCATTAGGCTTGATTACACAATTTCCTCATGATTTTTCTCACTAAAAATGCACAAGTAGCAAGTACAGACTCACAGTACAGAAAGGTGAGCCCTAAATCAGAGAAAGAAAAAAAAAAAAAGAAATTAAGTTTGGCTGAGGCTGACTGGAAGGCTTTTCCAAGCCCAGAAGGGGCCACATACCAAGAAAAGACAAAACAAGACACAGACAAAAGGCTCAGAACTGGAGTCTAACCATAAATATAAATAATGCTGTCATTAACAAGGATGTTTAAAGAAAGCTGGTGAAGAGCAACTGATCTCAAACCCCAACAGAAGACAAAGGAAAGGAGACAACATTTAGTGATTGATATGGAAAAAATGCAGCTAGAACAAATTCTTGCCCATCAAATATACACTTTGCAGCACATCAACAGGAAGCCTACAAGATACTGTGCAATCTGATAAAGCATTTAGCATGACTTGTCATTCATCATCCAAGTGTCTCAGTGTACTCTGACACCAAAGGCCATGGAAAGGCACCTACTTAGTAAAGAGCAATCTCTCAGCACAGCACTTGAGAGGGGAGTGGTTTTCTGCTCAAAGTCACAAGCTTCCTAGTCTGCTCCAAAAGTTGATAATGCAGTAGCTCCTAAGGACAGCACAAGTCAGCAGGAACTACCTGTACACAGACTTACCTCAGCTGAGAGAGCCCAACCTGTAACTACTTGTAAGAGAAGGATATTGAGTTTTTGGATATTGACATCAGGCAGACCACTTGCAATGGACAGTCCTGTCTTGCACCCCACACACATATCCAGTAAAACTGACTCTTTCAACACCATGAACTATGTGTTTCTCCAAAGATACTGGGTTACCTATGGCAAGAAAATGAGATTGGAGTTCCATGGTTCACCACCTCACTGCTGTGCCCCTGCACCCACTTACGAGGCCATACTGTAAACGGGATCACTGCAGTAACTGGAAATCCAGTTTTCCAGGCAGGGTGGAGACCAAACAACCAGGAACTCCTTAAACCAGCTTTGCTGCTGAGGAAAACTTCCGTGTAATCACACCCTCGGGGCAAGGAGTCCTAATTGTTCCACTGATTCAACAGCAAACCACCACAAACACTGAGGCTTCCTGTTCCAAATCCAGAGCACGATTCCTTGACCTCACCTACACCAGCAAGCCTGTGGAATGGCATTTAGGAAGCCTGTTTCTGACGTTTCTCCTCAGCAGAGGAAGAAAACATCCACAGTCATCATTGACACTGCTTAGTGCTTCAGCACATTGGGGCTGAAGCAGAGAAGAGCATGAAAACCTGAGCAGAAAGGAAAGCTTGTTTGGATCAAGATTACAGATAAATGCAGGAGTATTCCAGCTGGAATTTTACATGCCCCCAGAGGCAGAAAAAATGTACAGCAGAGCTGGTTGCTGTGGGAACCATATCTTGCATGTTATATTATAACTTAAGTGACAGAACCAAGATACACTCTAAGTTAAATGCAAAAAAACCTCCTCCTTTAACTTTGTCTGGGAAGCAGAACAGGAAAATTTAATACTCTAATTTCCAACCTGGGAAAAAAAAAAAAATAAAAAAAAGCAGGTAACAGTACGTGCATTGATAGGCTGGAAAACAGTGCTGGGGATCACTACACAACTTTGTGAGAACCAAAATCTGCCCCAAACCTGACAAACACTGATGCTGAACAGGCTGAACCTTTGAGAAGGGGGTGTTGGCAGATTCACTGCTGCTTCTTTCAAGACATCACAGCATTAGCCCGTGGTTTCAGTGAATCTGACTCTCATCAGAGCCAAGAATTAAATCTGCACCTTGTCAGTCTCTGGCAAACAGATGAAAAAAATGCAGAAGAAGGAAGAGCTGCTTGGATTCAGTACTTCTGGGACTGAGGAATATAGATACAGCAGGAGAATAGCGAAGTAAAGGAAACAACAACGTATACAAAACAAAGGAAAAGACATTAACCCGGGTTAAACCTCAGAGGGAAGGCTAAGGAAACTTCCACTTCTTGCCTCCTTCCCTCTAGGGCATGTGCATGGATGCATAAGAAATATGAGAAGATTAAGGCAGAAAACTAAGTAATACAATAAAGGGAGCAAAACAGCCTATTGCTGTCGTGATCAAGACATTTATAGGAGAAAATCTGAAGGACAAACTAATTTTTCATGCTTTTCCTATTACAGTTAGGAATGGCAATGTATCTACAGACTGCATTCTGCAGTCACGTACAGTCCCTGCCATCTCCTGCTTCTGACTTATCGCATCCTTAATTGTTTGAAATTGTGTTTCTACAAATCAAATTAAAACTCCTCCAGATGAATTAAAAATAGCATATCTGTCTCCTAAGAAAATAATTCAACATAAACATGAGGATTTCTAAAAACCTGTGGTTTATGCTTTGATCATAACTCTCTGTTGGAATTAGGAGGGGCCAGATCAGAGACTAACACAGCAGAAGCAGAACAAGAAGTCCCAACTCCCTGGTAGAGAACTAAGACTTGCCTACCTCTTTTGGTCTGGCTTTCTGAACTTCAGATCAAAGGTTGAAGCTAGAAGTTGATTAGATAATCTTAAAAACTTCTGGAAAATAAAAGGTTTAACTATTTCAATACAGCAATCTCCTTAGCAGATTTCATTAGGAGCCTTCAAGAGGGCAGAATATCCAAGAGCCCTGTCTGGAAATGTTTCAGTATTTAAAGGATTTGCACAGTTTAAAAATACTTTGGTGGTTTCCACTGCTGTAGGCTAGGACAGGAAAAATTGTTGTGTGATGTAGCAAGCCACCAGAGCCAGCTGTTTCATAGGAGCAACTGTTTTATAGCGTTATCTACAGCCTTGGGTCACCTGTGAAATGAGAGCTCTTGTTAAAAGCAGGGAGAATTTAGAAGAGCAAACAGGTCGCAGTCAGTAAAAGCACAAGAACAAAAGCACAGCTGCTCCTCTTCCTACTAAAAGGCCACAGGAGCTTGAGAGCAGGACTGGGCTTCAGCAGGCTTTAAAAAGGCACGAGTAAAATTCATGACAGGAGAATGCCAGGGAGGCAAAGAGCAGGTCACCAGTTGTCTAGAAATAGCCACTGGAGTTTAGTTTGGAGTAACACCGGACCCAAAGGCTGGGGTGTCGAGTTCACATTGCTAAGCTTAGAACCCTACAAAACTTCCATCATTAGAGAAAAGGGTCTGCCATTTCTACTGAAGGGAACAGAAACAGCAGACACTTCACAAACCTGACACAGACACACGTCACGAGACCTGCAAAAGGGTGTCAGTAACTGGACACACCAGCACCTCCTGTCTCTACCAGTTGCATCTCATCACAGCCACGTTTCTGCCATCAGCAACTCCACACCTGTTTGGGGTCAGTGCTGCCAGTTCAGACTGCTCTGAGCAGTGACTCCCACCAGCCTGGCTGGGCTCTGATGCACATCAGCTCCCCATTACCTCCTGGCTGCTGACACCTTTCAAATACAGAAATCTCCCATCAACAGAGTACTTGTGGAGACAAATAGTTCCGTTTCAGTGACAATGTCAGTCAGGTAATTAAGGTACCTTTGAGTGCACCCTCTGGTTGTTGAGGAGCAAAGCACTATTAGACAGCAGCAATTAATGGATTTATTTTCCCTTGGAGACATTCCTAAAACTCTTGCATGTATGACCAGGTTAGGATTTCATAGAAAGACTGCAGCCAGAAAATAAATTAAATTGCACTTACAACAACAACAGCAAAAAAGGCTTGCATTACGGATTGGGCTGTCTTATGGGCTGCTTATCAAATTAGTAAGGTCAGTGTTTGTAGGCTGAAATTAAAACCAGTTTCAGCCTGAAATCACACACTGACAGAAAAGACGCAATAAAATTCTGAACTTTTACCCAGAACAAATTCTCAAGTACAAAAGCCATGATCAAGATACAGAATGGACATCAGAATGTATTTCATATGTACTTACTGAGATGTACAAATCTCTTTGAACATCTAAACAAAATTAAAGTGTTAGGCTGTACTCTGGTTTGGGCCTGTTTTGGTGGAGGGCTTTTGTTTGCTTGTTTGTTTTTGGTTTTGTTTTGGGGGTGTTTTCCTTTGCTTTTTTGTTTTGTTTTGTTTTCTGGTTTAAAAACCAGCTCAAAGGTTTTTCCTGTTGAGAAACCCAGATCATTATTTTTCCCACTGGATGACAGATGACTGCAAAACGAGCCACTTTATTACTGATAAGAACTAAGCTCAAAGGAATGAGAGACAGTTTCAGAAGTGTCTCTTGTTACATAAATCACTCAGTCTAAGACCAACTGAAAATAGTCTCGTTAAAAGTGAATGGAAAAGCTCTTCAGTCAGAAAGTGCCAATCACAAGTTTCTTCCCCCATCCTTAAGACCGTGCTGTAGAATTTGCCTATGAGATATGAGATTCCTGAAGCACAGATAGAAAAAAAAGTATGAAGTAAAAAGTATATAAAAGAAAACAGCTGAAAAATACCTCACAAGGTACCCTCCTGCTTAGAAAGTGACAGGTCATTCTGAAAGTCTTTCTATTTACTTTAGCAATTCCTCCAGCCTTCAAATGATTCCTTTTAAGTGAGAAAATGTAACACTGACTCACAGAAATGTTGGACAGAGGGAAGAATTACTCTTACTAGTCTGTCTTCTACTGTATGACCCTACTCTTCAACATATACAACAGAATAAGAAGTGAGATTTCCTTGCACTACTTTACTGCAAGTCCCCCACTAAATGCCAGAGCTGCACATGGGTCAATTATCAGGCTGAAGAACATAAAAGCCCATTCAAAGGGAATATTAAATGAGAAGCAGGTTGTCACTCACACCAGCAAGAGGCTGGTTCTGAAGCAATGATTATTTTTCCAGAAATTTTCCAGTGTAGTCTTTACATCTGTGATGCCTTGATAATGATGGTCTGACTTTTTCCCAGCTTTACATAAAAAAAAAAAAAAAAAAACCAAAAAAAACCCCAAACAAACAAACAAAAAAAAAAAAACCACAACCAAAAAAACCCCACCTCCACACAAAATTGAGAACAGACAGAGACAACGTTTGGAGGTTCAAGGATGACCCTCACTGTGACTTGATTCTGACAGAAAACTGCTGTGAAGTGACTGAGGCAGCTGTGCATTTTCTTCAAGAAGGTTGTGTCCTCTCCTGGAAAAGGCCAAACCCCTTGCTGCTGCCTCTCCAGCACCCCCTGAAATGCCATTTCCTCGTGTTGTGGAAACTTTCCCATAGATACACCTTTTATACACACAGCAACACTGCTTGCTCTAAGCTGTCAGGGGATTCTTTTCCACACACGCACAGTCATCGTATCTTTAATGGCCTGTTACATGTCCCTCTAAGAAAACAGAAGGTATTGCTTAATGACACATGAGACATTAAAAACCCTTTAAGACAGACTTAAGGTTGGCATGGAATTTGATTTCCCCCAAGAGGACTGCTAAAATTCTCTAAAGAACACCTTCAAAGAGACATGTTTTATGGTCATTGTTGAGCTCTTGAGTAAAAAGCAAACAGGTTTAGCCAGATTTTTCCACATCATCTTCTGGCATTTTACAGTCCTCAAAATTAAGCCAAGAACAGAGAAGCCAAGTTGGGGGGTTTTTTTTTAAGCAAGAAAATAGGGATTTCCCCCCCCCCCCAGTTTTCAATTCCTTTTCACTGCAGTGCCAGGAAAACGAAGTCTTCCTAAACACAGGCCCAGGATTTAGCAACAGCCCTTTGTGCTATCATCCAGAACTTGATTCCATTTCTTGTCTCAACTGTAACTTACACAGGGTTCCTGGAAAATATTATGACATCAAATAAAACACTACTGATACAAAATTTTCAAACTCAACTCTCTCAAAAAAAGCTGTTTCTCCAGCATCTGAGAGAATAAAGGGAAGTTTCCATGGCTCTGTGTTAACCAGACAGTGATTTTAAAAAGCTAGTTAGGTGTTACTACTGATGGACATAACATGAGAAGCTATTTCTGACCTGAATGAGTTGAAATCAAATTATTACTGTTCATACGGAATTGCTGGAAAGATGCTTGGTGGGAAAGGACCTGGGGGTGCTGGTTGACAGTGGCAGAACATGAGCCAAAGTGTGGTCAGATGGGCAAGAAGGCCAATGGCACCTGGCCTGTGTCAGGAATAGTGTGGCAGCAGGACCAGGGCAGTGATTGTCCCCCTGTGCTCAGCACTGCTAAGGCACCTCAAGTGCTGTGTGCAGTTCTGGGCCCCCCACTACGAGAAAGAGTTTAAGGGGCTGGAGCAAGTCCAGAGAAGGGAATGGAGCTGGGGAAGGGGCTGGAGCACCAGGAGCAGCTGAGGGAGCTGTGGGGGCTCAGCCTGGAGAAAAGGAGGCTCCATGGGGACCTTCTCACTTGCCACAACTCTCTGACAGAAGGGTGCAGCCAGGTGGGGGTCAGGCTCTGCTCCCAGGGAACAAGCAGTAGGATAAGAGGAAGCTGCGTCAAGTTGCACCAGGGGAGGTTTAGATTGGACAGTAGGAAACATATCTCCATGGAAAGGGTTGTTCAGCATTGGAACAGGCTGCCTGGGGAGGTGGTGGTTAGAAGATGCATAGATGTGACACTTGGGGACAGGGTTTTAGTGGTGAACTTGGCAGTGCTGGGGTAATGGTTGGACTTTCTGATCCTAAAGGTCTTTTCCAACCTAAACAACTCTACAATTCTATGAAATGTCTTAATTCACAGGTGGGATGCTTAAGAGGTAAACAAGGGAGAGAGGAAGGAGGTAAGACAGGTTTTTATGCTGCCTTTTAGGGTAAAGAAATTGGACCACTCACCTCCACTAAGTAACTTCATCACCAGCCAAAGCTCATCTTTCACCACAAATGATGTGTAGTAAGATACAATGTTGGGGTGATGGCATTGACTCATGGCTTGAATTTCTTTCTGTAGAGAAAAAAAAAAACATTAGCAGTTGGACACACACAGTGATTATTACTCCTCAGGCACAGAGGTTATCTCCCTCAAGACACAAAGAGGGTGCAAAGAAAAACGATACCTAGAAGGTAAATGTAGAAAATCCAGAAATACTCTAAACACTCAGGCTGCATCATACTAGAGCCAAAAGGTATTTTAGGATGTTATTCCTGTCTGTCTAGAGGAAGAAAAAGTTACCCAAAAAACCCTTGGTAACACCATCAAAGTGGTGGCAACTGGAACACCTGCATGCAGCTATAATAGAATATTCCCAAAAATTCACTCCAGTTTGTGACCTAAGAAGTTCATGCCGACTTCTCCTTTCAGTAAGACACGATGCAACAGACGCTTAATCTGTTGAAGACGATCATTTGGATGAGAAAGGGAAATACTGGCCTCTGGGAAAAAAAGGCCTCTTATTCCTAATGTTTCTTCCCAGCAGGAAAGCAGATGGCTTAGCTCAATCAGGTTGAAGGCACAAAGGACAGCTGTATCCTTTGTCATACTGGAAGAAGAGGGAGATCACTTTGAGATTAGAAAGTCAGTAGCTACTACTGATGGAGGACAACATGAAATATGTTGAGATATATAAATTGTTTCGAGTTTTGACTGTGCTTAGTCTCAGTTTTGGTTATGGGTTCAGGTTATGGGTTGAGGCTTCCCAGGTTATGGAGGGAACACCACAGAAAACACAGACTGATTTCATTATGCAAGCACAAATCACCAGTTTGGACAGGCAGACCCACAGTTTCTTGGCTGTCCATAGACAAAAGCCATCCACGGAGCCAAGCCTGGCACCCTGCACCGCACCCAGCTGAGCCCTTGTGCTCCAGCCAAGTCCCCCAACCTGTCAAGTTGTACCCTCCAGCAGCACCAACCCCAGACACTCCTCCCCTCATACCCTGAACTTCTGCTCTCAACTACAACATTCCTTCACTGGACGCAGGGAAGGAGGAGAGCACGGGCCCTTCACCCCCTGATCCTTCCCTCCCTCTAAGCACAAGACTTCCCTGGTACTGAAGTACAAGAGAGAGCTCTGAGAAGAATTCACTCATGCCTAGGACGCCCCACAAATGCAGCACATTTTCCTCCTACTCCTGTACAAAGCTCTGCTTGTGACCAAGTTCAGAGTAAAGCCACTGCTTCCCCTTGGCAAGGCCTGAGCTGGCAATCACAGCTCCAAAGGAACAGGCTCATGTTGATTTATCCACTTAGCACTGCTTTTCAGGGAGTAGGTGCATTTGAGGAATCCAAAGCAATTGGTTCCTCTTTCTGCTTCCCCAGGAGAGGCACCAGCTTTCCAGGAAACTTAACAAGCAGATTAAAGAAGAATCCTTCTAAACAGGAAAGCATATTTGAAGAGTGGGGAATAGGCTATTCATCTCCATGTAGCATACTCTGAATAAAAAACACTCTGTGAAAATAAATACAGCCTAAAACAATATATTCTGCTTACTCTGACAGCTCCAGCTCCCTTCCTTGCAAACTTTCACTTGTGTCAAGTCATTTTTCAAAAAGGAATAAATCAGCAACTTCAGAGTTTTCTGTGGCTCTCTGTAGTTCTCTCTCTGACAATTAAAATATACTACATGAGCACAAGTGGCACCAGAGGAAGCCAAGATGGAAAGCTGCAAGCAGGACTGGTAATCCATCTCTTCAGCCAGACCTGCCCCAAACCCACCACTCTCAGAAATTATCCAAAGGAGCTGGTTTTATATTTTCTCAGCTAGACTGCTCAAAATATTTTGAAGCAGTTCCCTGGGAGATCAAGAGAGTAATATGAGAAATATACTCAAACACTGCATATTTGATACACACTTGTGTATCCTACTGGAGTACAGGAGGCAATGAGACAAAGCCTGGACCAAGTTTACTTAACAGCCTAGACCAGGATCAGATCTTTGTCATTTAAGCAGCCCTGTACTTCAGAATTTTTCAGGCGTTCTGTGACACTTAGTTACCATTTTATTATTTTTGAAGAACTTCCTCTCTCATTCACTACCACAATCTGCTCCCTGGGCTGGGAAGCACAGCTTAAAAAAAAAAAAATAGCTCAAGTCTGTCATGTGCACCAAGGCATAAAGAGGGAAAATAAATAATCACAAACCTGATCTGTGCAATTAAACACCTCTGTCAGCCAGTGGATGTATAACACAGGCAGATTAATCCATTTCTCACACAGTGTAGCACAGCTCTGAATAATTAATTGCATCACAGCCCACGATTTTTAGTGGTTTTACATTATTACCAATCAGAAGGAGCAGCAGACTTTCCCTTCCACCCACAAACCCCCACTTCATTTTCAGCAGTTTTCTAGGCTAATCTCACACTGGCTATATCAAAGCTTGGTTTTTCTTCTCCCCCAAAGAGGGTACCAACATCCTGAAAGCTCAACCCATACAATTGTTATAAGTGATAGTGGCAAATCACAGGAGCTTTGTGGTTAAAATGCTTCCTGGCATAACTGAAACCAAGCCAATTCTGTCATACATCCACAGTCTGCTCCAGCAGTACAAATGCAGCGACTGAAGGGCTGTAGCTAAAGCAGGAATCCCACTCAAGGATCACTGGGAAGCTCTCCTCAAAAGCATACTTACAGAAGGAGGGGATAAAATGCAGCAACAGCCATTCTGTGTGTAGTAAGCTCAGCTTTAATACTATTCCCAAAACCTTTGGGAGAGTTTGCTGCTCTTCAAACACAACAAAGTCATAGCCGGCAAGGGTTTCCTCTTCGTACCTCCCTAATAAGACTGCTATCCCCAGATAACTGAGTTACAACCGTGCTTCCCATATTTTCCCCAGCATGAAAACTATATTGGAAGACTGCTAAAAAAAATCTCAGTGATTTCCACACCTCTGTAATAATTTATTTGGGCTGCTCTATACAAGCATTAAGGTGGAAAGGTTGCTTTATTGCCTCTCTGCCAACAGCCATGGGTCATTTGATACAGACCTCCACGCCATCCACAGATGCAGTGGGTGATAAGCAGCTCTTCCACCCAACACCCCTCACACTCCATGGCTTCAGTGATGAGAGACAGCCTTCCTGCCAATTCCCATAAATTGCTCCGCTTTTTGTTTAGCTATGGAGAATGAATTCCCGACAAAAACATGTCTAGACACAGGCAATGGTTTGGAAATGGTTACATGCTCACCCTGGGCAAGATATTAAAAATATCTGTATTGTCAAATACCAAAAGCAAATAGACTGGGATTAGCTCTAAATGCCTCCATGGCTTCCATTAAGGGTTCTGACAAATGTTTTCAGTACTTCTACAGGCAATAAAAGAAACTTTTCAAGGCTTGCAAAACAGGAATAAAACTGCAGTGAAGTATAATCTAGAATCATAAGCAACCTGCTAGTCTCCTGTAAGTTAGACATACTTCTGGAGATCCGCTATTTTGGATGAGGGTTTATTTGCCCACTGACACACAACTGAAGTTTGAATTAATGGGAGCAGTTAAGGCTGTGTTTTAGCTACCAGCTCAAGTTTCTTAATGGTATTTTCTTTTCACATCATCACCTTTTACTCTGTTCGTCTGCCCCTGAGGCTTTCTTCAGAGACGCTCTCAAATACAGGGACAAAAATTGTGCTTTATTTAGTTTTACTTTCTACATGTTGACATGAACTCAAGAGATACAGCACAGCAGCGGAGTGCTTTCATGTGGCTACCTGCAACTTCAGAGTCCAGAAAGCTGTCAACGTGGCTACCCTGTTTGAAGGCAATCACAACCATAAGAGAACTGGGGAGGGAAAGCATGGCTAGGCAGAAATCAAAGCAGGTCAGGTGTGATCACCCCTTGAAAACATCAATGCTTCAAGTATGGCTGGTAAAGATCTTACACCATGAGATTTCAGCTGAGAGATAAGGCATTAAAGCTGCTCTTCATCCTTTTAAAGCAGGATTTACAGCTCCAGTCCTACAGGCAGCCATAACCATTCATATTTTGCTCCAAGTGGAATTTTAACCGTTTAGCTAAAGGGTTGGAAAATTGACAATAATAATTCATTTGCCTTTTGAGGTGGCAACATAACTAAAAACAAAAAACAAAACCAAACATGTTCTTCTACCAAAATTAACTCAAGAGACATTAAGAAGGTGGGGAAAAAACACAAAATCAGAGATCCTGATTCACCTCCCACTCCTTGGATTATCCAGTTCAACTCCTTGCCTCAAGAGGCTACAGGACCTAAATTGGCACGAGTAAAGAGGGGTTAGATTAGCCCTAGAACAACAGTGGAAGAGAAACAATTCTGAAAGGGATAAACACACTTCATCCATTAAATAATCTTCAGTGATGGGAACAAAACAGTCCCATGGCAAGTCATTCAGCAGTTGCCCATTTTAATGGCTAGTCTTCAGCCTCAGTCAGTGGTCGTTCCCTCTTTCAAAGCCTTCAGCATTAGTGGAAATGTACTGAAGGAAGCAGGTGTTTATAAACTGTTGTTTGTTTATAACTGTGGTGTAGCAATTCCTACATGGCCATTTTTTATTGGTTTCAGCCAAAAAGCGAACGGGCAAGTGAATGCCTCCTCTCACAGATACAAGCAAGCCAGCTTTACCCACATCACCAACTAACCTATTACTGACCCTTACAGTTGTTCAGATCAATAGCCAGTGCTTACAGCTCAACAATGCTTTCAATGTGATTAGTGCCCACAGACAGCTGCAAACTCTCTAAAGTTCTTTACATGCACCATCTCATACTCATCCAGTCCAAGTAAAGGAAGACATTCTGTGTTCAGGACTTCACCCACCATTAACACTGATGCTCATAATGAACTCTACACAAAAACAACCCCAAAACAAAACCAAACCAAAACCTAAACCAGTCCAGTAATTAAGACTTCTGTTATTCCTGCTTTGATAAACAATACAACCAAGCTGTACTCAGCATAGGTTTAAGTCTTAAGATGCAATCCCAACATGTAACACAGCAGATCAAATAACCATGCAGAAACCACGTATCATACGTAAGACTCCCTGGCACTGACATTGGGGACTTTTTTCCCCTGGAGTAAGTGTAAAGCTCCTCAGGCCTGGAAATGGAATTATAACAGCAATTCCCATCAGATGACAGGCATGGATGAAACATCTGTACTACTTCCACAGCAATCTGCTGCTTTGTTCCCAACAACCTTATAGTCTGGTTAATCCACTTGTAGGAAGTGCTCCGTCAGATCAAAGGCAGTTCAATATCCTGCCCAAGTCTTCAAAAGAAGGTGTAAAAACCCTATAAAAAGCAGTTACACAATTATCTGCCCAGAGGGTAGACTTCTTACTAAGCCTGGGCAGTTAACAGTTGGCTTATGCTTTAAACCAGGGGAGTTCATAATCCTTTTTTTAAATCCTATCTAATTTAACCTTCTAAACTATAGGTTGATTTATTTAATCTCACGCAATGTTTGATCTCCATTATTGGCAGCAAGTTCCCCAGGTTATTTCCATGAAATTCTAGAGGACATTTCTGTTTAACTGCAGTTCAACTTGTTCCCTCAGCCTCCTTAACTGCCCTCTGGCCACAGCAGTAAAAGAGTAGTACCATCACGTCTTGAGTGCAGACCTGTCAGACCCAGTCCTAATCAGTCTCTGGAGTGGGAAGAATTTGGAATCTCCTTCTAGGAACAGCAACACCACATCCCCCATGCTCTTTCCTGAGCCTGTCTCCTGTTGAATCATCTTAGGGAATAAACAGGCAGCATTTCGCCCTAGCTGGGAAAGCCCAATGTGAAATATCCCATAGCTTATGCTTCCCTCTCTGCTGTTCAACATTCCTGGTAACTGCTAAGCTGACAACCCACGTCATCTGCTACTCATGGAGAAAAAAGTCTCCATCTGGATGAAAGAAAACTCAGCTTTAATTGCATGAAAATGAAGCAGAGTTTGTAGGACAGAGGGGGGATTTAAGGCCTTTTACATCAGTAATTCTTTAAAACAAGAAAACACTTATACAAGAAAAAAGGCTGGAGGCATGGTTATTTTGAGGCAGATGTTTCACCACTGTTTCAAGGATTGGCAACAGCAGTAAAGCAACCAGCATCCCACAATGGAAAAGAGTAAGAGCAAAACACAGCACTGAATGGTGTGCAGCTGTGACATACAACACATGAACAAGCAGACTGTTTGCAAACCCACACCAGTGTGGTTGTTAACTACCACGGGTTGCAAGACAAGTAAAAACTGGAATTGAATAAATTCCACGTCAGTAATAAATCAAAAAGTCCAAGATAATTTATAGAAAACACTGTATTTGACCAGCTCTCCTTACACTCCACTCCCAGTCACACCCCTGAGCAAGAATCATTATAAGCTACACTGTACTTCCCTCTCAGCTGAATCCCACAGGCAGTCTAGGAAGGATCTGGGAGCATTCAAAAACATACAGGGGAAAAGTAAAAATGAAGCATGGAAATAAATTCCTGACAAACATCACCCCTAATTCAGCAGCTGGGTTAGAAAGAGGTACATCTCTGCCCAGCATTACTCTTGCTGTCTACATTCTTTACAGCAATTAGCACTTCAGCTGAAGAGCTGAATGCCCTTGACTTGGCTTACTCATGATTCAACAAAACTGGGCCTTCCTGCATTTTCCATACCCCACAGCAGCAATAAATAAATACAGTGCATTAACCTAGAATGTCACACAGTATATGCAAAGTGTGCAGTTTATTCCTGATCACCCACACGGCTCAAATGTATATTGAGCTAAAAGGATCAAGATCAATATCTTTAATGAGCCAAGTCATAGCACTTACTGTGCTTAGAGTGAGTATCTCCAAAGCAAGGACATGGTCCCAGATTTCCTGGCCTCTGGACACCTGCTAGGCTTAAAGGAAGCTCAAGGCCACTCACCCATCCAGCTGGTCATAGAGTCACTTGCTCTGCATTTCACACTCCATATTAACCTTCCTCTTCTCCTCTGTCCCAAGAAGTAGAAGTGCCAGCCACTAAGCAGCACAGACATTGAAAGAGGTATATAAGAATCAAATCATCTTTTTAAGGATGACAGAACTGTTTGCGGGTCTTCCTAGTCTCTCACGAGCAATGTGACACTGTTCTACCCTCTTAGCTAGGCAGATTCTGGGATGAAAGAAGCTTGCTTCAACAGAGAAGTCTACAGGTCTGTAGAAAAATAATTATAAAATAATTTAAGCACAATTTCCCCCTTGCTATCACACTGCCCAATGAGTGGGCAGTGCTGTAACCCAAGAGCACTCTCCTGACCCCAGGCAGGAAAGCAGAGTTTACCCTAAGCTGACTGTTGTGCTCAAATGCAACAGAAGGATAACAGAGCTCCTGAAGGCCCCAGTTTGTGATTCTAACTGTACTGGGGGAAAGGAGAAAGCAAGGAGGGGGTGTAACATACCCCAGTGTGAATTCATCATATTTGTCTTTGCATTTGCTTCTTAAAGCAACTGTAACCTGCAACCATCTACAGTTACCTTTTTTTTTTTTTTTTGGTGGGGAGGGAACACCACAATCCTGCAATAAGAAGCAGTTGCTCAAAAAAGTTAATTAAACTAATTGGGAAAACTGCCATGAAGGGAGACTACAAGAAATTTGAGGATATTTACTTTAGAGTAGAAGCAGATATGGAAACAAGATAAAAATAAGTGAAGGTAAGAGCACACAGAGCTGGGAAATCAGGAACTTCCATTCTTTTGGCTCTTGCACTGAGAAACAACACTGGTGATCCAATAGACTGACAAATTCAGAACAAGCCCAGGGAAAACACTTTTTCACACAACACATCTACCTCAGCAACCCCTGCCCCAGGAAGCTGCTACAGCTCAGAACCATCTTTGTGCCCCTCCACCCCTCTATGACTTTTAAATTCAAGGATATTTACAGCTGCATACCCAAGCCCAGCGAAGGACCCACACCAGATCTGGTCACAAAACTGGAAGCTCTGGAGAGCTGATAACAGCAATACATTGCAGGCCTACCCACAACAGGAAAAATCATTGTGATGAACACGTCAGCCAGAGACCCAAAACATGCAATTAGAAGTACTTATCTAAAATTATACATCGTATCTCTGCAGTATCTCTTTCTGAACCTAACCTTCTTTAGCCAGAATTGGCAATTACTCAAAGACTCAGTCTCAATTACTACATCCTGACAGTGCAGGCAGGAATACCACTGAGGCAGGGTAGTATGAGCAAGACATGTAAGAGGCTCGAAAAGGATACCAAGGGTTGGTATAAGGACAAAAAGACCAACTGTGAGAGGAGATCTTGAACTCCTACACTAGCATGAACCATAAGAGGATTTGAACACAGGCCATCTTGAGTCCTTCATGCAACCCTCCACAGGAGCACTATGACAGACTGAATGGAGCCTTTACCTCTTTACCAGGGCAGATTTGCAGATGCCTATAATGACAAAAATAGCATTAGACAGAAACTGGAACTGTGGTTCAGGTGATTTGCTGAAGATTGTACAAATGTAGAGGTAGCAGGACTCTCAAATTCTCTCTGTTCTACCTTGTAATTGCAAGCACCAAAAAAAGTGCCTGAAGTAAACTACAGAAGCTGTCGAGATGCAAGTGGACAGACAGACAAGGTAGGATTATAAAAATCTTAGAGAGTTGCTTTAGAAGAAAAGATAGTACCAAGACTCATCTCCGTAATGCCAATATTTACTGTGGAAAAGCTTTGCCCCCAGAGAGCTTTCTCATTTTAGTGGAGACAACTCAGTGTTCACAGGAATGTCTATTTCTACCTGGTTTAAATTCAGGGACCTTCCAGATGTGAGGTGAATGTAACAACCACTGCACTGCAGAGACACCAGCTCACACACACACAAAGAGAAGAAAACCAAGCCCATCAACACAGGGGCCAGATGAGGAAAGGGAAATTTCAGTTACCACAGCTACTGCAAAAATCTGTTTTTCATTGAGATAACCTTGAGAAAAGAGGCACAGAGCAGCAGAAAATGACAGAGCTATAGCTCCAAAGGATTCTGTCTCCTGTCCTGAACTCAGAATTACGGGGATTTCCATACGGCAGCCCTGCAATATGTCAGTGATCTCTTTAGCTGGCATCAGTACCAGAAAGAGATTAGGAACAACAGCTAATTCATTCAGTTTTTCTCTTTACAGGTGAAGGGAAAAAAATGTAAAGAACTGAAGGAAAGGAAAAGAAAGCGAAACCATTCCCTTAAATTTGAAATGTTCTGAAAGCAGTTCTGGATCCCCCTCAAACTTCAGAGCTCTTGTGGGTACAGCTGAGCTTCACACTTGCACATTAACTCAGTTCAAAACAAAGGGATTATACAAAGTGCTGAGCTCTAAACAAACAGTCTGAAGTTTTGCAACAGTTGATCTTTTTAACATTTTAAGTACCATGTCCCACAACCAGGACAACTAAGCTGCCTCTAATGAAGTCAGTCAAGTTCCAAAACCTTCATTCCACCTCAAGAAAGGTTTTAAGGCACTTGGCAAAGAGATATTTCAGAAATAACAGAAATACAACTCCCCAGACAATTCTGATTGCATACCAGGAGCTCATCCATGCTTGTCTGACACTTCTCAAGATTGATCCGTTTAATCGCCACCTTCTCTTTCTTCGGAGCGCAGAAGGCTGCCTGGACCACTGCAGTCGCTCCACTCCCTGAGGGGGGAAAAAGAGAGAGTTACCAACACCTTACAGACTTCACCAGGAAGGGAGGGAGGCCAGACAACAAAATTCTGAGTGCCAGGTAGTAAAGACAGCAGAGCCAGGTAAAAATCCAGTGAAAGCCCTCTAGGCACTCCCCACTGTGCAGCTCCATGGGTTGGCTCAGCCGCCACATCCAAGTGCTGGGCAAACTGAAGGAAAACAAGTAGATCTTTATGGTCCCTTCCAGGGATCATTACAGCTCTGCAGACCAAAAACTCTCTCCAGATTCCAGCTTCCTTATAGAAGAGTGATTCTACTCATGTATTTTTAAAAGATATGCCACTGAGGTCACACAGACTTTTAACCTGATGTGTTCACCCAAAGTGTCAAAACAAGCCACTCTTTGCTGCCGACACTAATGAGATTTTTCAAATATTTTTAGACACTAATTGCTGTTCCCATCTCTCCTGATTTTATGCAAAGACACGAGGTAGGTTTCATTCAAGCAGGTTCAGCTCCAGCTCTCACACTGCCTCAGTTTCTGGGTTGAAAACCATAGCCAGAGAACATTTAAATTCCAATGGGGAAAAAATACCGTATTTTAACATACAGTCCTTCAAACTGCTACAGGTAGGGAGTTCTGGATTTAACATGCTCAGCAACATCATATCCTTTGACATGAGAAGGAGTTTGCAATACTGAGACATAAAATCTATTTGATGCTCATTTTTGCTGGCCTCCAGAAGCTGTTGCAACATTCACCTCTCATCAATAGGACACCTTGTTGCTTTACCTTCTACCTTCATCTTGGTTCCCCACATTTACACATTTCATTGGAAAGGAGTAAATCCAAATTAATAAAAAAAGGGGTAGGATATGTAAAAAATAGCTCCAAAGTTCCTATTGCCAATACCTAAAAAATGCTAATAAAAATAAACCCACAGCTATTTTGTTTATTATCCCAGGCATAACTCTTGAGCCCATTTGGGCTGAGAGAAATGAGAACAACTATTCTGCATTTTGGAGTAACACCTATTTTAGCAGATTCTCTTATTTTTAACACTATAAAAACTACTTCCAGAATCTGCAATTCAGGTAAAGCACGTTTTGCAAGCTTTGTGATTTTTTTTCTAGTACATTCACATAAACTGGGGGCTAAAAGTTTCATCTTTAAACAAAAGCTACTGAAGCTCCCTACAACCACCATCAAGAATCTTCTCACACCAAGTTGTACCAACTCGAAGTTCCATCTGGGAGAAAGAGCTTGAAACCCAGCCCTGAAAGATACAGGAAAAATGCTCCATTCCAAATCACACTGAAATAAATTGAGAAGCCCTGAACTGTGGGACTCTGCTCCTCTAATCTTCAACCAGTACCTGCTACAGTGGAGCTACAGGACTTTGACTTCACTTTATATGGCATGGCCAGTGCACCCTGGACAACAGCATCAGCTTGCCAGGAGTCCTTGTACTCAGGAGTTTATATTTTAATGGCAGAAAGTGAAAGTGTGCAGAACACAAAATGCTAAGGTTGCTAAAGCTTTATTATTTCACAAAGCAAATGGGTTTTTAAGAAGTTCAAGACTAAGGCCATTTATTACTTGCACACATAATGTTTTTCAGAGACTATTCACAGCACAAGGCAAAACAAAGTTATGAGGAAAAGGACAGCAATAACAGCAAGAATATTTACAAGGGGCTTTGAAAACAAAGTTTGAGTGCTGTAAGCAGGTTCTTGAGCAAATGAAAGATGATGGAGAGGTCTATGCAGATATTTAAAAGAAAGTGCTCAGAAAGAGCAAGGGATGGAGGTTTTGACAGCAGTTTGGTTAGACTGCCAGGAGCAGGGCTGAAATACACAACATTAAAAACAGGGCAAACATCCTGAAAGCAAACCTCCACATACACTCCCTGTAGTCACTCTGCCCAGCAGGTGCAGGAATCCAGCATGAAAGCAGCAGTCCCAGTAGAAATTAATTCCCACTCACTGGGAATCCTGGGTGGCACTGACCTACTCTCTCCACCCAATACCGGTTTCTCTCGTTTTGTTTCTGCTGCTTCTTTGGTGGGGGGAAAAAAGTAAAACCACAAAGGCTCAAGACAAAGAGAGCAGAGCACACAGAAGTGGTGACAAAAGGCAGAAGTGAGTTTGCACTTCCTAGAACTGCTGGTCTCCCTACAGCAATAGCCTTTTGGAAGTCAGAACAAAAAACAAACACTGTATCATTTCTTTGGAAAGAGTTAGATCCCAGAAGAAATGTTGCTGCTGACACATTCAAAGCACCAGTATTATGATTTCTTTCTTTGGATGTCTTGGTGCATAGTAATAGAGGCTGAAAACACAAGCCAGATGCTGGAAGAATATGACTGTGCACCTCGGAGGACTGTCTTGTCCCAGAACCCTTTTCACTCCCCAGTTAGTTTTATAGTGTGTATTTTTACTTCTAAAGCTACCTGTCTTCATCAGCATAGGTATCTGTGTTCAAAGACTCTTTCTGGATATCTCAGACACTCAATAGTGTCAGCATACTGCTTCCCCCCACTTCATGACACCCTAGGATTTCTGTGCCAGTTAAACCCAGTTTGTGTAAGCACAACTGACAGAGGTGCTTCTCACAATCCAGATACAACATCACTACTATGAACCAAATCCTTCACAAGATGAAGTCCAGGGCTTTATAGAAGTCACCACTCAAAGAAGAGCTTTGTGTTTTATTCTTTCAGGATGTCACTACCAGAAACAATAGATACAGGCTAATTAAAAGCAGGACCACTCATGCTACAGCTCCTTTCCAGTCCTCAAGTCTGTGGGATCAATGCTCACTAGGACTTCAGGGCAAAAACTGCTTTTCACTAGGTGCTGGACAATGTCCCAGCCTACAGGGACCCGATCTGTTAGGAGTGTATGGCATTATTTGAACAGTAATGAAATCCCAAACTAAATCCTTCTGGGCACATGGCAGGGAACCATCTGAACTCGAGACTCCTCCCATTTAATTCCCTGCTGCTCCTACTTTTCTGGCAGCTCTCTTTAGTTCGATCACCACCTGCTCTCCCCACTCCCCCCTCTCCTGCTAATTCGTCATTTCTTTCAGCTCCTCTGTAGCACTAATTATAGAGAAACAATGAAATCTCAAAAGCGTATCAAGCGAGGATTAAGCCAAGCTGAAGCACGATGTGCCACAAGCAAGCTGCTCTTTGGTGGCAGCAGCAGCAGCGTGCCTTGCTTCTGGGACCAAACAAAGACAGGTTTCCATGCTTCTTTGGAGAGTTCAGAAAACATGGCAACACGGGCACTTCAGGGTTTGCAGCCACACAGTTTGTTTATTAAATGCCAGGGTGGCAAGAGAAAGAAAGGAGAGAAGCTGCAGCCAGGATGCTGAACACACTGCTAAGCGTAAAACAAGTATAGGGAGAGATGATACCAACAGACAGAAGAAGAAAAAGCTCACCAAGAAAGTTTTGTGAAGTTTAAGAGCGGTTAACAGATACATAGGGAACATGGAAAGAGATTTCCTGGGCTGCTGTGAACAGCCTTCAATGAGGAAAAACCCCAAGGGCAGTTTGTGCCAGGGTAGCACAACTTAGACAAACCAACTCTCCCAGCAGCCACAGATCTGCTGCGCTCAGAGCCAACTGCAGTCCCAATGAGGTGGGCAGCATGGGGTTAGTGTTCCTGTGCTGGGTTCCTGCTCACTCCCCCACTCACTCAAGACACTCTGATCAAGGTCAGTGCTGAGGCTCTTCCCCCGCCTCTTTTAAGATCAGCTTTCGGAGAAAATTTGCTCCCTGATTAATCTCTTCCAACATAATGGCTTAGGAAAACAATGAAAACCAGGCACAGCCAAATGCTTGCTGCTTTATTCCTGAAAAGCAGGAGATCATTTCATTGAAGGGTGATGGGGAGGAATGGTTATTAGGATCTGCTTAATACCCTCTGCTTTTGCCTCTGTAGGCTCTCAGATATAGTTCCAACCCCTAGGATAGCAGCTGCAAAATTCCTGCATAAGAGGGTCATGACCTACTTTAGAAAACACCGCCTTAAGAAGAAAACATACCCTTTCTAACCCCTGCTTCTTTCATGTTTCTACGATTAAATGGCTCTTTCTGACATAAAACCAACCTCTGAAAGGATTAAAATAACCCAAATAAAAAAGTCCCCAAGCACTCAGTTACTGAAGCCTGATTTTTCAGGTTATCTCCTCTAGACCCCTGGATCCATGCTCCCTGTACCTTCAGCACCCACAGCTCCAGCCTGAACTTCTCCTTGAGACAAACTCCCCATAAAAGCCCAGCATCAGCCTTTAAGGCATGCTGGACACCATCTCTTCTACAGCTGCACAGCTTACATGAAGCTTCCATTTTTGAAAATGAAGACAAACCCTCTGAGATCTCCGTTGAAGTTAATGGAAATCAATTATTTCAAGGCTAATTGGAGGAGTGGGAAGACAGGGGACTGACCAGAGGACACAGCATGTTCCTGTACACTTTGTCTCCAATTTAACTGAATCTTTGCAGCCATATCAGGACATTGAAGCTCTACCAGTAGGACTGGGATGAGCTAGTTTGGTTGCATCAGACCACTGAAAACCACACATCCTGTCCAGAGCTCAGATGTTTCTGCCCATTTAAGACAATGTACTTCTCAAGATTCGTAGTGCTCCATGTACAGTGGAGCTGGATGGTAAGCCAGCAAAGATCACGCAGTGCTGCCAGCACTCGTTGAAACACACTTCCCATCCAGTGGTCCATCAATACAAAAACACTCAATGCTGCAGACTTATTGCCCAAGTCTTTAATTCACATCTCAGACTCAGAGGAAGTAATATAAACCCAAATCCAATCACTTGTAATAAGTCCAGTATTATTTCCAGAGCCATCAGCAACTGATGGGCAATACCCACAGATTGGTACATCTTCCCATGGCCCCACTGAACTCTACACTATAAATAAATAAATGACATTGATTTCTAAGCTGGAGAGAGGTTAGCTACTGTAATCTAAACGACTCAATGCCAAGGTTTCTGCAGAAAGGAAAGGGAGTCTTATGGAAGTTTTCACCCCACCCCACACCACATTGTTCTCTCAAAAATCTTTCAATATCTCATAGGCCCTGAACACAGAAAAATGTCATCTGTTTTCCACCTTCAGCAAACATTTAGGCTGAGAATCCTCACAGACTAAGGAGGGAAGTGACAGGCTTGGAGAGAAAACGGTCAGCCTGTCAATATAAAACAGGCCAGGACTGGAACAGAGGGCGAGGAATAGGGCTGGCCATGCAAAGCATGTCAGCGAGATATGTGACAAAGTTGTCACCCGGTCACCTCGCTGTTTGATTTCATCTGCAGGCACCAGCCCACAGCACAGGCAGCCAAGGCAAGCTTTCCACTGCCTCCCTATGACAGAGCTGCAGCATCAGACTCCACACCAGAGCAAGGGATGCAAGAAAAAAAAAAAAGACCAGGGGAAAAGCCACTGGCCACAGAAGGTATCAGCAGAGAAGATTACCAGGGAGGAGTATCAGCCCATCTGATAGTCCTCCAACATTTCCACTGCAAACACCAAAGCATGGAAGAGAGGGTGGCAGAGAGTGCTGCTCTTGGCTGTATGCCTAACCTCCCGCAGCCCTCACATACCCCAAATGAGTCCAGACTAGCAGACATTCCCATCATGCTTTAAGAAAACACCCTCCAGCTGTCCAAGGTACCCAGGTGATTTGGGGAACACCTCTGAGACCATTTTCCCCATGGCAGTAACTACAGTAAGCTCAAAGGGCTAGTTACACAAGTCCTGCGTGACCTGCCACATTTACTTAAGATGCTATTAGCATGCCTAAATTAGATTTTCAGTTTGAAACCAATTATATTTATTTGATTTTGTGCCAACATCTCTGGCTAATTTAAAGGGCACTGCAGCTATGCAGTGTTAGTTCTACAGGACAGAAAGCAGGCTCAAACATCTCCAAACACAGCAATTTTAGTGGAGAAGGTTCATCGTTCCCTTTTAATTACTGTCAGTTGCCTTTATGGTATATGCAGCAATGTAAATATCATGCTGGCTGTCATCAGGTATTACCAAGGCTCAAAACACAGCACTGGTACAGTAGCCAAGCCAGTGTTCTCCTTTCTTCCCTTCCAATCTTTATCTCTGAACTCTGTCTCTCAAATGTAATTGTCAACTGTAGAGGATATTTTATTTGGCCGGGGTTCCACTTAACAGAACAATCTGTCTGCTTACAGTGCAGATGTTTGATAGTACCATGGTTATTTTAGGTAAACAAGCTTTTAAGTATCAGATATATCCTCTCTCAAAGGCTATTATCCTTTCTTTTCAGCAAATATCTTGATCTAGTAAATATTTTCTGCATCTATTAGTCTGTTCAGCACACAAGATTAGCCCATTGGTTAAAAACTACATTCTCTAACCAAGAGTAATGAGAACCATCCTGAGCTTTAGTATGTGGATAGATAACTGAGCTGAGGTTGCCAGTTCATCAGGCCTCTCAGCTGTTCAAACAAGATTTGCATTGGTGAGTCGTTCAACAGGAAAACTGTTCATGCTCAAGATGCTTTTTCCAGTGAAATATAGTTTGCTGCAAGTCAATACCAAGGTATTTATTAGCTGTTAATACCAAGCTATTTATTAGACAGCAATTGGCATCCTCAATGACTATTTTTACTTTAGTGAAAGGATGGAACTTATGGCTTCACCTTTCAACTTGCTTGGTGCTCCTGGGGGGGACCTTATTGCCATCTACAACTCCCTGAAAGGAGGCTGTAGCAAGGTGGGAGTCAGACTCCTCTCCTAGGTAACAAGTGACAGGATGAGAGGAAATGACCTCAAGTTGCACCAGGGGAGGCTGATATTGGATATTAGAAAAACCTTCACTGAAAGGGTGGTCAGGCATCAGAACAGGCTACCCAGGAAAGTGGTGGAATCACCACTGAAAGTGTTCAAAAAACACTGGATGTGGCACCTGGGGACAGGGTTTAGTGGTGAACACAGTGGTGCAGGGTTAATGGCTGGACTTGATAATCTTAAAGGTCTTTTCCAATCTTAATGATCCCATGACTCTATGATTTTATAACTACCTCACATGGTGAGATAGAAAGGTTCACAAAGAAGTGGCCTAGGAAGTAAAGACATATACACACAAGACATATACACATCAAGTTTCCAAATAACTCCATTTCCATTGGTAGATCTTGAGGAATCACAAACTGGAGACATTTGCATCAACGCCTTTAAGGTTTGGAGACGGCACAAACATCAAGGTTCAGCTTCCCTGTGCCTCCACAGGGAATTGTCCCTGCAGATACAGCCTGAACATAAAGCAAGTGGTGTAAGAAACCACCAAGCCTCAGCCACGTGCTATGAAAGACAAGGCATTGTTACTTCCCACTGTCGTGAGGAATCCATTAAGCAGCTGTTTCATCCAGCAATGACAGGGTCACAGGGAGATTTGAGTGTTTAATAGAACGTGTGTCAGTAATTCCCCCATGTGCCATTTCCAGCACAAGCATTCATTAATTCGGTATAGGGATTATACAATTTGGCATCAGCCAGAGCAGGGAACTGAACTCCACGACCCTGGGAGTCCTCACTAGCTCTGTGTCTCAGCAAAATAAGTGGCAGGAGCTTTCCGGTTTTGTCCTGAAAATTGACATCATGAAATCCATCCCTGTGGATTTTGCAGGAAAGGTGTTTACACTCCACAACAAGAAGCGCTGCCTTTAAATGACAAGTTTTCAAGCCATCAAGATAACCTAATATTGTGTTGCCTGCCTGAAGATGGAGACAGCCTGAAATTCCCAACTGCAGTTTCAGCTGCCCCACTTACCTCAACAGGTATCAGCTCAGAGGACAGCTGAGCCCAAAATTTTGTTAAGAAAAATATTCTGTAAGTGCTCTCATCCCACAGCCATTAATGTGCTCTCTCACTTTTCAAATACCATCATTTTCCAATACCCTCTGCACTGTTTTCATGGCTTCCTTCTCAGAAGAGCTGGAATGAACCCCAGGACCTAACGACATGGACTTAAAATCCCCCGAAGACTGAAAATGAGCAAGGGCGTAACTGGGACTGAACCAAATTTGAAAATGCACAACCTGTCCAATAGTAACTATGGAGCTTTCATCCAATGTTTAGTAAACCATCAGTTTTACAAAACGCGTTGAACTGCCCCAATATGCGATAATCTCACATCCTGCCACAAGTACCTCAACACAATTCTACATTCACAGATAGTTTTTTAGACATCTTCCTACTTGACAACACCCTCCCCTCTAAGGAACTGCAAAATTTGTCAATTAACTCTGCAATAAGACAAAAGCCAACTTCAGTTCTTCCACACAATAAGCCACCAGAGGATACAACTGGACAGATCTCACCAGAAGTCAGGTGGGTACTTAAGGTCAGATTTTCCTTCTGCTGTTTTAACTTAATTCAACTCTGTGGATGGATGAAATGGGAACAGCATCCTCCCACACAGCTTTATTAATAGCAAGGTGCTAGCAATAAAAGTAAAGTTTGTCCTTAAATTACCATTCATGACAATAAAACAGTAAAACTGTGGCAAAACCCAAGGAGAATTTACTACAGTAAGAGATGATCACTGAAGTATTTCAATTCACACTATTCTTTAACAGCTGCTTGTACCTTCTCTTTACAGAATGAATTTACATAGGCTCATTTCCTGCCTGAAGGAAATATCCATTGGGGAGAATGCTATAAAGTCAGTTTAGCATGGATCAGTGAAATGAAAGAAAACAAGAATATTTTCTCTCCCCCGCCCCAAACTCTCAAGACAAAGTGGTTGGAGCAGAAAATTGAAATCTGGCAAAAAATTAAAGCCTCATTCAGAAAAGCTTTTCTGTATTCACTCACAAATGCATTTTAATTCAACTGAGTTATCAGACTTTGAAGGTGTCATTTCACAAGCATGCAGTACAAACTGTATAAAACTGTAAGGGATGGGAGGTGGAAGGAAGATTTGCCTAATATGGTAATTTGGTGAGAAAGTGAATCTGTGCTCTGAATTTATTCTGTACTTCATTCATGGATGGGATGTGAAGCCTCTAAGAGTGGAAGACAGTCATCCCCTGCAGACTTCCCAGTATGTAGAACCAAAAAGGTCTCAGAAATCCTGGCAAGGCACATTAGACCCTAGCTTGATGGAAGCTGATACATAACCAGTATTTTTTCCAGGATGGAATTTCTCCTAATTACAAGAAAATCTGCATTAAGCAAAAGTTCTGTGTACAGTGGTGCACACCAGAAAACAGCAATCTTTAAGAACCTTGGGGAGTGATGAGAGAAAGGACTTGGAAAAAAGCTTTGCTGGTTGTTGTAGCTGTTGAGTAGTTGTGAAAAGAAGTACTGGATTTTTCGTTTGTGCACTTGTATCACCACAAATCCCTACCTGCTTGTACAATGTGACAGGACCACCTAATATGGTTAAAACCAAGGAATATGCAGGCTGTGATGATTAACATGAAAACCCCACTCATTAGCAGTGTTTCAAGGCAAACAACATGCTCAGACAAGTTAAGGGATCAAACTTAGGGCTGACAGAATCCCACACTAAGTCAGTCTCTTCATCTATGTTCATGCACACAAGGGACATGAGAAATTCTGACTCAGTACCATGGACCCAGTCAGGCATCTGTATCCCTGCTGCCATTCAGCTGTAGTTACACCATTTGCTAAAGTGATCTTGTCTTACTCAAGCCAGACAAGTTGGATTTTGTTCTTAAGTCTGACTCCCTTCATTAGTATATGCATTATTCTGCCTCTACCAGAGGTACCCTATCTCTTCTCACACACCAAGAGCTAAGACCTTCTGATTAAGAGCCTGGACTGCCTGTCAGCCGGGGACCTAACCCTGTCTCCAAGACTTTCCCGTGTGGCTGCCAGGAAGAGAGATGGAGTTTCACGTGTTTTTTAGAAATGTCAAGGCTGAACTCCCTTAGGTGAAGTCACAGGAAACTGCAGCAGCTTTGAGAGCCAAGTCCTTCAGATCTGCATCTCAGTTGTTTGATTCTAAAGGGAGTGCAGGATAATAGCTCAACTTGTCTGGAAAGCCCCAGCATCCTGATATTTGAAAGATTTTGCAATGCCAAATTCCACTGTTCCAACAGCTATTCTTCTACACCCACAAAGCCCTCAAGTCTGTCTCTCCCTATTAAGAAAGTTTAATAACACCAAGTTTACAAGCACTCCATTATCATGTCCACAGCTAAATTTACGGCTGCAGCAATTCATGATGGATATTGTCCATTTTCGGGGAAATCTTCCAAGAAAATTTGACCAAGACACAGTTTGTTGCTACGCACTAATACTATTAGCAATAAGTGTTATTGCCATCATTTTAAAGAGCTCCAACTTTTATTAAAATATTACATCTCTAGACTCTGGCTTAGTGGGCAAGCTGCTAACACTTGGAAAGAAAAGAGATGCTGCCAAGTTTAAATAGACAAACGTTCTGGGGAAGAGTTGATTCTCTTCAAGATTTCATCAGCTGAAGAAGTAAGAAGCCTCCCAGGCATGCATTTGTCAGGCAGCACGTACACCCCTCAGGTGTGTTCAGGAGCACAGTACAGACACACTTCCCAGCACCAGCAAAGATATTTGCATTAAACTGAAACTATTTAAATGGATTCTTGAGAAATGGAAGTGTTAAACATTAATCGGTCCAGGTACCTAACAGTACTGGAAGCAACTGCTACATAGAAACTAAACCCAGGAAAGTGTGAACTACTTCTACATGAAACACCCTGCATGCTGGCTTTTTTCTTAATACCCCAGAATAGCTGAAAGCAGCAGGATCTGTCCCTGCTGTCCCCTCAAACCAGTAGGCAAGGCTAACAACCAGGTGTTCTTCCCAGCCAGCCTCCTTCATCACTGCTTGGCTTTGTAAGTCCTCATTCAGCTGCCTTTATCCTGCCACTCTGCTGCATTTTATCCTCCTTCCTTATCAGGGCACAGACAACAGAAGCGCTAAACAAAGGCACACGAACAACCAACCACCTTTTGCTTTCACCTCCCCATGGGTGAAAAGCAACTCATTTCAGCTCTAATTCTAGCAGGGCAATGGTATCAAAGGTCTTAAAGAAACGAGAGGTGTCAAGTGTCCAAAGGCAAGGTAGCCTGGATGCAGGAGTAGCTTGGCTATTCTGTTGCACTCAGGATCACACAAGACATACTTGTCTACATCCAAGCAGCTGAGAAACTGGTACCGAGCATCTCTCACTTCAATGCCCAAGCAGACCAAGTACTATGAATGACTGCTCACATTTTTTTAACTTATCTACATTTGCCCAAAGTCAATTTAATATAAGTTTTAACATAATATAAAACAACTAAGGCTTTTCCACCAACTTTATGTGGAAAAAATGAGCACACAAAGCAAGTCTTCAAATGAATTAACCAGCCTGAATACTGGGAATACAGTGTAGGAATCAATTTTGCTCAGCAAAGCTGGGGGGGGGGAGGAGTGGGAATCCACAAGAAAATGCTAAAACAAAACATATGGCACCAAGACTGAATCCTAAACACTCCATTTAGAGCTCAGGCAGTTATATTTTGTACAGTGTAACATTTTTTTGAATGGGTTTTAAATAATCAGGCGTGTGAAACTGGCTGCAGCCAGCACACAGGCACCACAGCTAGCAATGAACACCACCAAGCTCCAAGGAAAAAAAAAACAATCCCTAAAGTTATCATTGGACAAGAACCTCCCATTCCAGCCTGGTTTTTACATCCAAAGACCCCAATCGCTCCTGGTCAGCACCTCCAGGCTGCTCTTCTTCAATGGCACATGAGACTTCTACAGAAGCACCAGACAGATGACCACGGACACTTTGATAAAATTTGGGAGAGCAGAAATCTTAATTCTAAGAAGGTCCTCTGTACCTGTGAAAAAAAATTTCTCCCACACAGGGCTGGGATGAACACAGATAGA
Organism: Corvus hawaiiensis; assembly: GCF_020740725.1. Taxonomy (NCBI): domain Eukaryota; kingdom Metazoa; phylum Chordata; class Aves; order Passeriformes; family Corvidae; genus Corvus; species Corvus hawaiiensis. The sequence goes on along the minus strand of NC_063213.1, from coordinate 4,558,721 downwards.
AATCTAAATATTCAGCCCCAAAAGATCAACATGTTCACAGGCAAAGCCCAACTCCAAAGCTACTTAAACCGCAGTCATTAAAGAAACTAATCATTCCTTAAATGGTGACTTCAGTTTTCAATTTAGGCTTGATTTCTGATGGGATAAGAAACTCCCACCACATCTGTTCATGCAGCCTGCACTGTCCTCATCGCTGCAAAGGAATCTGTCAGGGGAGAGAGGGCACAGGAACAGAGCATGGGAGCATTCCCACCGCTAATTTATCTCCTGTTTCTGGCACGGGCTGTTTGCAGCAAAGGGGATGCTCCTAAATCAAACAGCCACAGTCAGCACTGCTCTCATCTTTCCAAAAAAGTAGCAAAATGAGAATGACCCAGTTCCAACCACCTTCACTCCTGCTACCAGCATTTCCAAGAGGAATTGTGAGATCCAGGGGAACCTGCCTGTGTATCTGATCAGCACAAGCAGCATGAGGTTGAATTTATTTCAGGCTTCAAAAAGAAGACTGCAGTAATTTATATGCAATCCACGCTCAGAAGACCAAACACCTTCACAGCCACCACCACGGCACAGACTATATTCTGCTTTTTACATCAAAATTGCAGTGTCTCCAAAGGCCCTATTCACCTGCAGAACTCTCACTACTCTGGGGGTACATTTCACTGAAATGCTTTATAAATTGCTTCCTCTACCCCACCTGCATTTTATCCTTTCTTAAAATGAAATTAGGTTCTCATCTGATCAAAGTTCCTTGATTCAGCATACTGGAAGTTATTTAAGCCTAAGGAGGCTACTCAGCAGTTATTAACACTAACCAAGCATAATCAACATGGATATTAATCCATACCTTTATAATGAGTCATCCCCGGTGCCGAGTAATCCTTTTTTATTTATATATAGTATTAGCCAGAATCAGGGGGGCAGTTTTAAAGTACAAGTTCTCTTTGCAGGTAGGAAACTTGCTTTTTCTATTCCTGTACTTGAGTGGTATGGAACCATCCACATTCAATAAAAGCCACATATGGCTGTTTTCAGGCAAAGCAAGTACAAATTAAAGAATTAGACTACAAATGGATTTTCGTTATTCCATGTGAAGAAACAGCTGAGCTGGTAATCTCAAAATTTACTCTATATTTTAAGAGTTATGTTTTTTTCATCAGGAAACAAGTTAAATCCTTTAAAAGCACCAGTGCAAGGTTCATCTCTTTCCACAGGAGAATGTCTCTTTGTTCTGTGCTGAAGGACCTTCACAGCTCTTCAGTTAAAAAGAGAGCTCAACAAAAAAAAAAAAAAAAAAACCCCAAAAAACCAACAACAACAACAAAACAAAAACCCTTGAGGTTTACAGGAGACATGAAGCAGGAGGCAAGGCAGACCAGCTCAGTTAACACAGTGACATTTTGTCCCACAAATCATATACGTGCTAGGAAACTTGCGTCACATCTCCATCCAGGCCGCTGGCAGACACACCAGTGTTTGAAATGAGTAAAGGGGGGGCGGGGGACGGGAAAGTTAAAAAGAGAAACCATATGTTTGCAATATACACATCTCAGTGTACACTCCATCACATGCCAAAATGCCAACACAACCTTTCAGTGAGCAGGCGACATCCAGAAACTCAGTTTGCAGAGGGACAGGGGATAGAGAAGAAATTAAACATTTTTTCCAGATTTCTCCCCAAGTTCTGTCAGTTAACACGAGACAACACGTCTGTGCTCCTCCTCACACTCTGAGGCTGTGGGATGCGCGTCTCCAGCAGCAAGTTCTCCCAAGAGCAGAAGTGTATTTACATTCCCTTTTGTTCCCATCCCACCCTGCTCCCCAGTTACAAAGAGGCATTCGCTCCTATCCTTGATTGCTCAGGTCCAAATCCTTGCTTTGTGCCACCACAAAGCACCCCTTTGCAGGCTCTCAAAAGAAAAGGAAGTATTTCCTACACAGAGAAATGCAGTTCTCTTTCCCCAGGAAATGGGTGGCATGTTCTCCCCCTTCCACCCCACACACCTGTATCTCCTGCTCCTCAGGGAGGCTAAACATCCTCCTCCCCAGGGCACATATTCCAGGAGATTTAAAGGGTTGGTCTGAGGATTACATCTTCTCTGTCTTTACAGGTAGTTGGTCTCCTTCCTAAAGCACTGCTGCTCCCTCTGAGCAGAGGGAGAGGACAAAGCCTGATCCACAGAGCAACAGGGATTTCCAGAAGGATTTCCCCCACTCCACAGCTTTAGTTCCTTCCTACTTTTAAACAATGCTAAGAATTTAATCTCTTAAAACAGCATTTTCACAGACTCTCCCGCCCTCAACAGAAAACAAGCCTCCCGAGGAGGCAGAGATGGAAAGCCTGGGCATGACAGTGCTACGTCATTTAGAAACTTCAAATGAAAGCACTCCACAAAGATTACTCAAAGAATTAACCTCCTTCCTAAAACCCTCTGGCCGGGAGCCACCTCCTGCTTCATTCCGTGCCTCCGGAGGGTGAGACGGGAGGTACTGACCTTAGAGTCACCTGTGGCACCACCTCTGATGTGTCACACACTCGCCCTAGAGCAATATATCCCTCAAACACACCCCAACAAAATGGTCGAGATAGCCAATAAATCAGTACAGCGGGAGGCCTTTGGCAACTGGGCAGTTTAAAGGCAAGAGAGAGTGAAGAAGGAAAAAAAAAATGTTTAATGGAGAGAGCAAGGGCTGGGGCCTCGAGCTAAGGACAATGAATGAAAATGCACGGCAGCAGCAAAATTCCAGGATAAAAGGCTCATTCGGCGGCTCTACCAAGCCCTCCGTGCAGGGACCAAAGCAGCGCGGGGCTCCGAAACTGCTGAGAGGTGTGATCGCCCCAAAACGAACGGGGGTGCCCCAGAATGAGAGAGCCCACGCAAGCTCTGGAGTTCACTCCCGCTGACCACCTCACATTCCAGCACATCCAGATCACACCGTGATGGGAAGAAAAGCACCCCGAAAGCGTACCCCGTCCCGCTCACCCCGACACGAGACACAGACCCTGCCCAGAGGTGAGGGCAGAGGCCAGGGACGAGCCCCCCCTGCCAGGGAGGTGTCCCCGCGACCACCGCAATCCTCTCCTGGGATGGGGCAGACCCACATCACCTTCCATGGGCCCCACACACAGATGAGGAGGGGCAGCAGCCTCAGCAGGGGGCTCACACAGACCCTCACGCCCCTCAGAGTTCCCCGCAAGGCGGGGGGACAGATCCTCTCACATCCTTCCTACCTACGTGGCTGGAGAACTGGGCGGGGGGGGGTGGTCACACAGTCCCAGTCCGTGACGGGGTGTGTGCGACGGGACCCCTCCCAGCTGAGGGGTACCCCGACCCTCACACCCATCAGAGCGGGGGGACAAACCCCCCTCAGCTGAGGGGTCCCCCAGACCCTCACACAGCTCAGTGTGGGGGAACGGATCCTCCCACACCCTCACACGGCTGAAGGAGGGGGCAGCCACACAGTCCCACTCCTTTGCGGGGTATGTGACAGGATTCCCCTCAGCTGAGGGGAGTCGGACCCCCCCTTCCCTCAGCCGACTCACACCCCCACATCCGGGAGGCACCCTGCACCCCCCTCCCCCCCCAAACCCCGATGACCGCTCACCGATGACCTCCTGCAGCTCGTAGTCATCCTTGTTGATGGACCAGGGCAGCGCGCTGGACTCCTCGGCCATGGCCGCGCCGCGCCCGCCGCCCTCCGCGCCGCGAGGGGGAGCGTCCCAGAGGGGCGAGGGAGCGGAGAGGAGGCGCTGCGGTGTCCCGGCTGTCCCCGAACCCTGGCCGAGCCCGAGCCCCCTCCTCCTCCGCCTCCTCCTCTCCCGCCGCTACCGCCGGCCCAACTCCGGCCGCCGCCACCTCCTGCACCTGCCCATGCCCGGAGCGCCGCACGTCACCCGCGTGCGCCCCGCCCGCCACGGCGGGGAACCGCCCGCCGCCATCTTGAGCGTGGCTTGGCGACTCCCTGCCCGCCACCACAAGGCGACTACGCCACGGTTTGCTCGGTTATCACCACCGGCCTCAGGGGACGGGCCGGTAAGGAGGGATTCCAAAGAGAAGGGCGGAGGAGGAGTCCTTAAGGAAAGGGCGGAGATGCCACACACAAGATGGCGGCTGCAAACATCGTCCCCGCCCTCAAGCACAGGGCGGGAGCGGGTGCCGCTTAAGAGCGGCAACGATTGGCTGCCCGCTGCCAGATCCGCTGCTTCTATTGGTCGAGCGGCTGCCAATCATGTGCCGGCCTTTCCCGGGTCCCTGCGCCCGCGGGGCTGGGCCTGATCCTGCCGTGAGGCGATCCGGAGCCTGCGGGTGGCAGCGGAGCCCGGCCCAGGCGCTCCAGGGATGCACATTCCGCGTTTAAAAATAGTGTGTGGGTGTGAGGCATCAGGAGGCCTGGTATTCTCTCAGCCCCCGAGGACGGGCAGTTCTCCGCTCCACGCTGCAGTTCTAGTGTTCGTGGATATGTCCAACGCCCTCATGGAGATGTCCTGTGCGCTCATCCTATGGTTTAAGGCTTTGCACCCGGAGCTTTTTTATCTGGATGCATTCAGGTACATCTGGTGGTCATTGAGGAAAACAAATTAAAAAGAGTGAGGAATACAAGGCTGAGTGGCACCATGGACCCACAAAGGCTGATGTTTCTGTCTAATGTATATACATTTAAATTGCTTGTAGTTTGAGGATTTTTTTTTCCACCAACATAAAAAGAGAGAAAACAGCATCTCACTATTACAGTGCAGGACAGTAACCATCAGGAGAACCGACTTGGAATCTCAGTATCAGGTTTCATCCTTCTTTGCTGATCACTGTTCTTCTTGTGGCTTGATGGCAGGCTCTTCTGCGGGTCAAAGAGAACATCAGTTACATGTATTTTTAGTTTATTAAGACAAATTCCTGAGATGCCTCTGGTGAACCAGGCTTTGTGGAGGGCCACTGCCAAAGGCATAGTCTGACCACAGTGCTTTCACTTGAGCTCTAATGCAGGACACCAACTCCTTGCTTCTACTCTTTTCTGTGTCCCACAAAAAAGCCCCACAGCCCCATCTCGCTCGCTGCTGCGCAGGCACTCCAACACTGTCATAAGGCAGAACCTCCAACTGAAAAGCTGTTTGTTTTCCTGCTTGTCTGTGTTAAACATTCCCCTGCTGAGCAATTTTTAATATTTGCTAAATAGGCCTTAATTACTGCTTGGAACCATCTCTGTGATCTTTTAACCATGTTATAAAAGGAGTTTATATAGCAATTAAAAACAGGTTTTACCCCTAGAGCAGGCACCGGGGTAGCCAGTGTCATATTTCTGATAGCTAACAGCATGTTAAAAATGGATCTGAGCCAGGCACCACCAACAAAAAGAGACTTATACACTTAATTTTACCACTGCAGTTTTAAATCCAGAACCATCTTTTGGATTCTCTTATTCTGGGCTGAAAATCCTCTTCCTGAAGGCAATGCTAAAACTTACTGCTTTAGACCACTGGGGCAGGATTAGGCCCACAATGAGCCTTGTTCTTTAAGAATAACTACAGGCTTTGATCAAAATTAAAATTTAAAATGTGCACTGGCAAGACCACTAGTGGCCACGTGGGCATAGAGAGATGAGTGCTACATTTTAGTTTTCCAGCTCTGCAGTGAAAAATGCATTTCCATATTTTTAAACCCAAATCTCTCATTCACTCAGAGACTCCAGGTCTCATAAATTTTGCATTTTTTTTTTTAATGAAGTCAGCATTTTGAGTCTCTCAAAAGTCAGGGGTTGCTGTTGCACTCATTCATTCAGTAGGTTGTTCCAGCCTGAGTCTGGTGAGGGATGAAAACATGGAGCTGGATTCCACAAAGCTTTTATTCCTTAGCCAACTTCAGACCTCCAAGCTGTACCTTCTCCTCTTTCATCGCTTCTGCTCATCCTCTTTTTCCTGATTTGCGGTATTTCGCCTGTCTCGTGTAGGCTGTGAGCTCCTCAGGGCAGAGGCAGTGCCTCTATTTATAAAAGAGCTGTGAAGTGCTGCTGCTGAATCAAGTGCTCTGTTGTAATAACAAGAAATTTTAGTGGAAATCTGAAGTGGAAAAGCAGCTTCCTGGTGTATCCACCTCCACTCTGGACTAGGCTTTAGGGAAGACTGAGAGTGGAAAAACTTCAGATATCTTTCAGGTGGGAAGGCTGCAGCCTGAGAAAAAAAAAAAAATGCCCTGAGAAAAAAAAATTCCAGAGCTGGGTTTCCTGAATTTTTTTGACTTCCAGTAAAACACCACAGATCAGGGCAAGCAGGACTCTCCTCCTCCATTGATTCTGCAGCAGAATGGAGGCTGTCCCCTGACTCCTGCATTTCACTGATATCCTGGGGCTGGTGTTCCGCTGCCAAAGCCTTGGTACACCAGGCACACAATGCATGCTCTCACACAAAATGCTCCCCTTCTCAGAAGGCACATGGTTTCCTGCATTTCTGGGCCAACTACTTATTGTTTCAGTGAAACTTACTGGCACTATCCAGCTCTTTGCTTGGTTTTTCCATCCATGTAATATTGTAAAAATGATGCTTAATGCACACACTGGTGATTCTGATGTCCAGACATTGCTACCTTTAGTACCTGGAAAGGGTCTTTGATGGTGGATGGATTTTATCAGCAGGTCAAGGGAGGTGATTCTGCCCCTCTCCTCTACTCTGGTGAGACCTCACCTGCAGTGCTGCATCCAGCTCCAGGGTCCCAGCACAGGAAGGACATGGACCTGTTGGAGCAAGTGCAGGGGAGGCCACAAAGATGCTGGAGCACCTCTGCTATGAGGAGTTGGGTTTGTTCAGCCTGGAGAAGAGGAGGCTCAAGGGAGATCTTACTGGGTTTTTTTGGTACTTGAAGGGGGCCTGTAATAAAAATGGGAACAAACTTTTTAGCAGGGCATGTTGCAATGGGACAAGGGGGAGTGACTTTAAACTGAAGGATTGTCAGTTTAGATGAGATATCAGAAAGAAGTTTTTTATCACAAGGGTGGTGAGGCGCTGGCACAGGTTGCCCAGAGAGGTAATGGTAATGCCCCATTCCTGCAAATATTCAAGGTCAGGTTGGATGGGGCTCTGAGCAACCTGATGTCATTGAAAATGTCCCTGCTCATTGCAGGGAGGTTGGACTAGATGTCCTTTAAACGTCCCTTCCAACCCAAACTGTTTTATGATTCTATGATCATCATCACAGTTGTGAACATAAACTAACTTCATTTACACTTGGGTCATAGAAAACTAATTTAAACTCCCATTTGTGTATCGAGGCCCTGCAGATTTAATCTTTCTAGTCATGCAGCCTCTCAGATATATAATTGTCTTCTTGTTAGAGTTTAAGCCAAAGTTGCTCTTTCAGCAAAGCCACACAGAGGCATTTGCTGTCACAGTTCAGTGGTGTTCAGAGCCAGGGCATTTGTTGCCGTGTTTATGGTTTAAGGCTCTTTAAGGCACCATAAACCTCTGTGTGGAAGTGCAGTGGCTCCCAGGGCTGGTGCAAACAAAGGCAGTAATGTGCCTGTGGAGCTGCCTGGTACAGGCCTGGGCTGAGGGAAGCCCAACAATGCCCGTTTGATTGCCTTCAGAGCTGGGCAAGGCGCTGTCCTCGAGCAGAGTGCCTGACCTTGTTCCACTGCAGAATTTGCCCGCTGTTCTCTCTTCATGGAAACGCTTCCAGGTTTATTGAAGGGACCTTACTCTATCAAACTGCGGCTGATTACTTAACTAAGTACAAGGCAGTTTCCTCTCCAACAAACAAAGGCAGGCACTGCACTTGATCTCCAGGGGTTTCTCCTGGCAGCTTTGCTTTGGGTTTGGAGAAATGAGGTGAGGACCCTGCAGTGGAGGAAGCAGCAGTGATTTCAAACCCTCCAACTGGAGCAAGCTTTTAATAATAGTTGTTTTCAAACCACAAGCTAAATTCCAGTCTAAACCACACCGGCAGGTTTTCCTAAGTGATCCTGTGTGCTACCCTGTATCTCCACCCCGTCACGGAGCCATTTTAAATTCAGCTCTGAGGTCACTTTGAAGTCAAGTAGCTGAAGGCCCGGTTTTAACAGGTGAATTCTGGTTCTCACAGGGTGTTTACTGAAATCGGCTTTTGCTCTTCAAACACACTTCTCATCCCAACACTCTGCCTCTCAGTAGAAACTCTGTGCTGCTCTCTTACTTCCTCCATTGAAAATATCCCCCAGATTTTAAGCTCCAGGAAACAAGCAAAGAGTTTATGACCAAGACAAGTTTTTTTCTTCTTACTCTTTTCTGCTAAGTTTGTGATTTTTTTAGTACATAAATTGAAAGCCATTTAACCCTCTCTGTAACAAATTAAAGCTTTGCTGCCTCCTTCCAATCTAATATAAAATCAATGCCAGGCTTGAGAAATAATTATAACAAGATCTTGATTACCACATACCTGAATTACCATTTAATTATCAGCCCTTGCTCTGCTCTGGTTTACAATAATGCTTTCTTCATACCTCTTTGTCTTTACAGAAGCCAATGAAAGACACTTCACATGCCTGTACCTCTTTGCACCCTGGGAATGTCACAGCTTCTGAGGACAGAAAGGTTTTCCCACTGGCCTCTTCTGTGGAGGGTAAATCTCCATCATAAAGCATTTTCTAAGCAGCTGACCAGGACAGCGGATGAGAATGTGTTTCAGAGCATTTTCCCTGATTCTTGAACGTGCAAAATAAGCCTGCTGCAAGCAGCCAGACCCTGATGGACAAATGGACACACCTGGCCTGACTCTTCTGCAGCTGATGAAGGGTGGCCAAGGACTGTTGGTACTATGATGTAAAGCTTTGTGTGTGTATTTAAGACCATTCCAACATTTTATTACTCAACAAAACTCTTCTAGAAAAAAACTCAGTCTGGACATAACCCCTGAGAGACCCTTGGAAGGAAATTGGAGTATCCAGGGACACTTGGGACTTCTCTGCTGCAACAGCAAGTGGCAGGGAGGGTTGGCCATGGCAGGACTGAGCACAGAAAGCAGCTGTTTGGAGGTGATGCTGCTGCTCCCAGATGGTACAGCATGGATACTCTCTCAGCTGGGAGTGCTTGGACCCCAATTTACATCTGGCAAACCTTGAAGAAATCAAATAAAACTTCTTTTGTAACATTAGAGTGAAGTAAGAGGAGTTCTCTTAAGAGACACCCTAGGAATAGAAAGATAGGATTGAATAATATTTCATTCACTTCTTGTTGCCTGGAATAAAATTTGTGAGGGAATACTGTTCTTATCCTTGGCCAGTATCTTCTCAAACCCAGCAAAGCAGAGGGCAGACAAGGTTTATAGTTCACATTAGCAGATTCTAGTGACATAAGTTTACAATAATGGTCTAATAGTTCAGCGTAACAGTGACTCATGGCTTATTGCTGTGGCAATAGGAATGTAAAGAGATCTCATTTGAAAAAAAAATATATTTGGATAGTTCACATCCTTTCCTCCCTACTCATGAATTCCTGTGCCATTGACTGCTAGCTGCTAAAAATAGGATCCTTTTTGTGTATCTAAAGGAAAACCTAGTATCAGAGAGAGTGGGAGGGGACCAAGGCCCTTCCACACAGAGCCTTCAGGAAATATTTGTAATGAAAGCCCTGTGAGAGTGCAGGAATGTTTTTAAAAGATGGGAACAATCTAGGAAGGTATCTTGGAAGGAAGAAGGAGAGGAATTAATGAATGACAGCAGTTCCCAGCTTTGGTATTTTGCACCATAGGGGTGGGAGGTACAGGACCAAGCTGCAGCTTTGTCTTGGAGAAGCTGTTCCACTTCAGCAGCAGGAAGCTCCAGGGAACAGCCCAGGAACAGCCCTGTGGGCTGATGAGGAGCCAGAGAGGAGCCACAAGAGGAGAGACTTCGCTAGGAGTCATTTGAAGTTGTACAAGTCCCTTAAGGAGAGCAGCAGGAAGTAGGATCTGGAAAGACACGAGTAAGGTATCTGCAAAATAAATGGATTACCACCACCACTCCTTCGAAAAAGAAAAAACCCACATGGCACCTCAGAAACAAACCTCTGAAGTGTGAAATCATGTGGCAGGGAAAGCTGTCACAGAGAATCAGAAATTGATTTAATAGACACAAATTGACTGCTGCATAATTTGTGCAGATTGCTGCTGGCTGAGAGGGAGAGAGATCCACAGCTCTGGAGAGCTGAGCGCAGGCACCGCCTAGCAAAAGGTGTGGAAAGCAAAAATTTCATCGTTGGTAATAGTACGTGTACTGAATGTTTCCTCTTCAGTAGGGAACAATTAAAATCGATGGCAGGATGCAAGGTAACAAAAGGAAATGACTGATCAATATGCATGTCTTGGAGCTGAAGACAAGCGCGTCTGCCAAGAGCAGCATGCTGATGAGGCGAGATTCTGAGAGGGAACCTGAAAAGCTTCCACTCCTGATGCTCAAAAACACAACCCAGCTGAGCAGATGCCAGGTGCAGTGCTAGGAGAGGTGAAGGCACCGAGGAGGCAGGAGAATAACTGTTAGGAAAACCAGGGAATATTAATTTTAAGACTAAATAGATTTAAAGTAAAAAATGTGATGCTTCTCTTCTTTGCCTTTCTAAAGATCTCAAAAGCCCTTTAGTGATATTGAAAAATTATGGTCTTTACATACCTGGGCAAGCTTTTAGAGATATTTTAAGGCCAATGTCCAATTTATTCCTCTGCTGAAAGCACTTGAAATCTCATTTCCCTGTATATTTCGCTGGGGGGTCTCTGCCAAGTACTGCCAAAAATCAAACACTAAATCTTCTATGATTCAGTAGTTTTAAATCAGTCACCCAGATTTCTGAATACTTTAAAAAATGTTGCTGTAAAGCTGACTGCAGGGTCTGCCATGGCTCCAGTGGGACAGGGAAGAGCATGTGGAACTCCAGGTTTGTTTTCCCAGTTTTTCCCCTCCTAAATGGTATTTGTTTCTGAGGCAACAGTCCACAGACTGGCACATGAGCGGTTAAACACCTCAGGTCTTGCAGCTCATACATCTCATTCTGCTGACACAGACAGAAGGCAGACACAGCTGAAGATCAGAGCCAGAAAAATGCTGCAAAAACTTTGTGAAAGTTCACTTCATGGTAACCCCACATTTGCCTGAACATATTCCCTGTGAGTTCCTGACTAGCATCCTAAACAGTGGATAAAGACCTATTTTATCACCTCATGACTTGGATTTCATTATGAAACCAGAGAAGATGGGTAACATTGAGCCTTCACGTTCTCACTGGGGTTGGAGCAAAGGTTCTCCTCGTGGTCCTGCGTTGTGTCACCCCCTGCCTCCTCTGCAGAGCCCTCCTGCTCTCTTGGCAAAGGTGAATGAGCAGCCACTCCGCTTAGGAGCCAGCAGGACCCACGGCATCTTTCCCTGGAGGCTGGCACCCAGCCAGACATGCTGCTTCACCCTTTCCCTGCGGGAATGCATGGAAGGACAGAGCTGTGCAAAATCTGTCTGGTCCAGGAAAGGGTTTGGATGCTTGGCTGTTGAGGAAACGCTGGCATGCTCCTCCCAGTGCCTCTGTGCTCCAGCCATCTGCCACCTGCTTCCTCACTGGGGGTTCTCCGTGTTTGCTGGGAAGGGGAAGCTTGGAAGCTCAGGCTGGAATAGCTGTGCTGTCCTTGGGCTCAGCTGGACACATTGCACATTGTCCCGCTCTCCAAGGCAGTGGGAAGGTGTGTGGAAACAAGAGGAGGAAAAAGTTGCAAGCAACCTTTTTTAGAGAGCCATAGTTAAGTGTTGCAGAGCTAACACAGATATGTTCATTCCGTCCTTCCAGTCCATCCCCACCAAAACCCACCCTAAGCAAGACTAGGAATTGGGGAAATGGGAATCAAAACCCCTCCACTGGCTGTGAGGTAGGAGAAACTCCAGGTGCAGCTGATACAACCTTCATGCTCTGAACGGCAGGGATGCATCCCCTGCCTTTGTGGAAACCATCTATCCAGCTGAGATAGAAGGATCAGGCTGTCTGGTGGGCAAGGACAGCCCTGACCTCTGCCATGGCACGAGCAGCTTTATCACTGGGAACAGGAGGAAGGAAAGGCACTGCTAAGCTGGGTTCTGCTGCAGAACAGACAATGCATTGTTTGTAAGTCAGACTTTGAAACTGCTTAAGACTTAAACACAGCTTCAATTAATTAACCTTTTGCAGAGCAGCACAGCCTCAGAGTGAATACAACACTATTCAGTCCCCTGACTGCAGATTTTGTTGCAAAATAAACAAGTTTTTCCAGGGCTGGGCTTGATAGTGCTGATCAAGAGGTTGGATTGGGTTCAAAGTCATCTCAAAGTCCTAGTGGGGATATGGAAATGGTTGTAACACCTAGAGAAAATTATCTTTAGCGAAATATTTGTACACAGGACGTTGTAAAGCCCCAAATGGTCTGACAGAGGTGCTCTTTAATAAGCCTTATGAGCATGTTTCCCAGCAGTGTGAACCTTGTGGGGTTTGTTTTTTATTGCCTTATTAAGATCTGTTTCCAGGATGTTCAAGCAACATTTTTCCAGCTATTTTTTATGCATAATTAGACTTTCTTCCCTTGCTAATGTTATTCCGGTAAATGTGCCCTCTGGACCAAGCACTGCCTCCCTCATGGTAACACAACTCTTGTCACGTTGGTGAAAATGAAGGATGGAATTTGATCCATCGAGGTCAATACTTGACCTCTCACCCTCTCTTTTTAAAGCTAAGAACATTCTGCAGCAGTTTCACCAGATAGATGCTGTCCTCCAGTACATGAGGAAATGGCACCAACATTCTTGCACCAAAGTAAAACTGGGAGTATTTCTTCAGTATAAGGGGAATGACAGCTGAAAAAGAGCCACTGCAGCTGGACCCCTCAACCCCACCTGAATCAGAGCTCAGGCTCAAATACGGGCAAGAATCATTAACTGCTCCAAACCACGGAACAGGGGAGTGTGTGAAGATGTACTGGGAGTGATGGGATGCCAGCACTTCCAGGGAATGGAACGCTCCTGGCAGGCTGCTCTTGCCAGCAGTTTCCATCTAGAATAATGTATCCAGGGATGGTTTGCACACTACTGTCCATATGTTCATAGCAGCCATAGCAGAGACACGACTTCATATGCTCTATAGGGAACGTGGCCCTGCAAGTGGCTTAGTGTATGGCCCCTCCCATTGGGAAAAGCAGCTCGGCCTTGACCTCCAGGAATTCCTTCCAACCAACCTTCCGTGATTCAGTGATCCTTCGTCTTTTCGTGTAGCAGGGCCTTGGCCCGACAGCTGCTGGGTTTGTAAGTTATTTCCCTGGCTGGGAACGACTGCGAGCCAAAGGAAATAAAGCTGGCAGAATCCCCCGGATCCCTGCGCTGTAATAATCCCTGCTGGGGCCTCCAGAAAGGGTGTGGAACAGGAGCAGCATCCCAGCAGAGCCCTGGCTCCATCCCCTCCAGCCTCATGGGCACCAGGGCTGAAGAAATCCAGGATGGCAACACAGATCACAAACCCATAAACAAGACCTGGAGGGGAACCACGTGTCTGAAGTACAATTCCTTGATAAATTTTCCTCCTGGCATGACATAACTCTATTTCTCTCTCTCCCAGGCACAGCCAACCACCCCCTCTGGTGAAGTTACGAAGCCAAAATTTTAAAAGAAAATAAAGAACTGTCCCATATCATTCTTCACTTACACTTCAAGACACAGTTTTATTCTTCAATGCCCACAAAGCAGATTCAGCCTGCTGGGTTCTCATTCTTTATTTTAAAATGTTTTCACAAGTAGCAAAAGTTTGGGTTTTTGAGGAGAAAAACAGACACATTGTCTATTTTCAGAATGCCTATAAACACAGATGCTTTCCCCCTTTTTATCAGGACACAAAATTAATATAAATATATGTCTATATATAAAAATAAATGATTTGGCACTAACAGATTCAACTAAGACCATTTCAATGGGGGACAGAGACAAAATAGAAAAAAACCTGTAACATCACCAATTTTATAAATCTCTTTTTTAAAGGTTTTCAAAAATTTTGACCTTCCACTGAGCATGAAAGAGGGCAGGAGAACCCCAAATGCCACTGAAATGGGCAAATGGTTCACAACAACTACATTTTGTATCATTCACAATGTCACACTTCAAGTTATTGTGACAAGATATGAAAGTGTCAGAAGTGCATGAACTCTGGGGTTTACATAGAAGAGGATACATATTTAAAGTATATTTTATATTTTAGGGCTGTTACTTCACTTTACCCCAAAATAATTATTTTAGCCTGTAAGATAAATAGTAACTTGTAATAAAGCAACAGACCCATAACAGTAAGACCTTCCCAGCATCCAAGCCAAGCAGAGAGAAGGGCCAGGGCACCACAAGCAGAGTGGTAACAAGATCCCAACATTTTTCACCATTAACTGGAATATGGCATTTATCTATTGGAAGTCAGAAAATTTAGAAATTCAGCTCCTGCGTTTGCTTTCCCATCCAGAACCGGCACCTTCCCTGTTGGGCGATCACCAAATCATCTATTACAAACATCATCATTTTTCCTGCTGTTATTTTCCCCTCATTTGCAACACGCCAAGTCCCAAACCATCAGGACTCAGAAGACATCGCACGAGGTTCAAACTGCCAAAATTCTCGCTGTTTTTGGTGTACCTTGCTCAGAAGGGGAGCGAGGGGGAGAAGAGACCCCACTTGTCTTTTTACCATACCAGACAGGGGTCAGTGCCCTGCTGGACCATCCCGACCGTGTCTCCCCATTCCACCCGCAATTCCCTCGCAGGGTGCCAGCGTGGGCCATGGCCTCCCTCTAGCGTCCAGAGCACGGGCTCCTCTGCCTCAGCTCCCCCTGAACGAGCCACCAGAGCCTTTCCAGCTCTCCAGGCAGGAGGAATCTGGTTCGGTCCTGCGAGTAATGACCCATAATTGATGTTTATAGACTCTCCAGAGTATGAGAATTCACCGAGCCCTCCGAGCGCCTGGGGATCAAGCAGCCTTGTGAAGCTCTTCTATAATTAACATTTAATGATTATGCAGAAAGCCCGAGGCAAGCAGCTGTCTCCACTTCTGCAGGAGAGGCCCCAGGGCAATAGGACATGAAGACAAACTATTCAGAAACCCCTCATCAACTTAATGTTCCTCCTCCCGTGCCCACAGACTTCTCACTTATTCTAGCAAGACATGAAGGTGCAAATGTCACCTTGGCACGATGGCAGCAGTTATTTTTGTAGAACAAACACCCAGCTCATGGGTCTATCCACAAATGGCTCCCACTGCCAACGCGATGTGCCTGAAAGAGCTTCACCATGCTCAGGTCAAGGGCTGCTGCTGTCAGCCGGGAGGAACCAGCAGCAGCACCTGGACAGGATTTGGCAGCATCCCTGGTAAGGGATCATTCACTGACAGGGAGCATGAGGGAGGGGCGGGAGCACATTTCTGTCTGTGCTTCAGCCCTGGTAATGCTTTAAAACAAAACTAAAATTGAAAAAAAAAAAATCACATCCAGATGCAACCCTAAAAATGTAAACTAGTAAAACATTAAGCTGTAAAATCAACATGAGTCAGTGGCTGAAGTAATGTACAAAAGGGCAGAGTTCAAGCAACTGCGGACACATAAGCAGGATTCCTCTCTTCCCCAATTTAAAAAGTAAATATTTACTGATAATCTGTTTAATACACCAGTGGATCACTTTAAACACTCCTTTGGGCAGAACTCCTGACCTCCACCCTGGAGCACTGATGAGATCCACTAGTCACGGGCAGGATTCAAGGCCAAGTCTAACAAGCAGAGCAGTCTTGACGTTGCCCCGAGCCTTAGTCACAGAAATACAGTAATTATTGTGGCAGTTAATTAAATTAGGCTCTTTCCTATTAATATAACATTCGCCTCCATATTTTAAACAGCCCAAATGTCAATTTAATACACTCCTTATTCAGTGTTTAGCCCTGTGCCTCTGAGGCATCCCAAAAGCTGCTATGTTTAGGAAGGCTTTTAAAGGTGAAAGAATTTAAGATCCGGACCCACTTAGGTGCAGACCTCGGTCAAGTCAATGAGCAACAGCAGGCCCTGATTTGTGTAGTAAGGACAGTCACTGAAAAGATGTATTTTAAGACTGAATTTCTCCTGAAGGAGAAGTAAAAATTTAGTAATATCTGGGAATATTAAATGCTGGTATAAGGTCACTGAATCAAATGTAACCTGAAGAGAGACAGACCTGTCCAACGTGGTACAATTCCCACCAAGCCTCGATGTTACTGTAGCTTTTAAAACATTGACAAAGCCTGCAGTTTGAGGCTCTGAGGTCTTGCTAATGCTTGCAACAGAGTCTTCCTGTATCAGACACTCTTTAAATGTGTATTTTCAGTATTTTTAGTGAAAGTGCTTACTCCACAGATGCTGGATGCTGCTGCTCACTGACTTAACCTGGAACACCCACAGAGTTGCTTTATTTCCCCTCGGAGTTGTGAAGGAGTGTTGGAGAAAGTTCTTTGTTCCCAGTCACAGGCTCCAAGCAAAGATCCAGGTTCTGAAGTGGTGGAAGACCCTGTGTCAATGACACCCCTGGTCCGAAGGCATAGCCAGGACAGGTTACAAGAGCACCCAGCTCTCAGGACTTTGCATCAGGGCAGCATGAGGGATTTTGCCAGTCTCGTCCAGAACCATTTTTTGGTGCAAGGATTGGTGTAGTCACAAATCGTAATGAACCGTAAGATACTCGGAAACTCGTTCTTCATGGATTTGTACTTGACTGGAATCAGCCGTTTGTGACGAGCACCTGAAAGAGAGGTCACACAGGCAGAGGGTTACACAGAGTCACAGGCAGATCACGCACCCACTCCCTCCCCACCACAGCACACACATCACAAGATCCAGGTTTGCTCCTGATTGTGCATCACCTGAGTATATTGCAACCAACTCTCACCCTGGAGAGGAAGTGTCTGAATCCTGAATTACTCAGGCTGCAGATGTTCCCTGACAAATCCCCCTGCTAACATGCACTGCTGGTTTTGAGACACCACGAGATGAGAATACCCTCCCTGTGACTGCTGCTGCTTGAAGGAGCAGCTCTTCTACAGAGGAATTTCTCCACAGGGACACCTGCCACCACCTGCACTGTGCCCAGCACAAGTGATGAACTGAGACTGGGATGAGACAAATAACCAAGATTTCATAACTGCAGCAGATGCTGGAGTAATGCATGGAGCTCCCAGAGCCTGTAACCAAACCCTGCTGTGCATTAGTAACACCCCACACAAACAGCTAATGCTGTGACTTCTCTAAGCCTGTACTTCCACCCCTGTTCTCATTGGCAGAGCTCAGGTCATTCCA
The DNA here is from genome assembly GCF_020740725.1 of Corvus hawaiiensis. Classification (NCBI taxonomy): domain Eukaryota; kingdom Metazoa; phylum Chordata; class Aves; order Passeriformes; family Corvidae; genus Corvus; species Corvus hawaiiensis. Next base: position 4,541,443 of record NC_063213.1, on the reverse strand, counting down.
TACATTAGAACTTTTCCTGTTCTAATGGAAGGTGTAATGCCCACAAGAAACTGGTGAGGAACTAAAAGGACTTTTCTACAAATCTTGATGACTGGGGGCTGATACAATGTCCTGGGGGTGTTCAATGGATTAAGTGATATCATATGAAATTAGTGTGTCAAGGAAGATGAAGTGAATTCCTGTCTCTGCCACCAGCTTCCAGCCTAACCTCTGGCATGTCATTTATAATATCATGTCAGATGCCTCTAGAAAAGACTTTACATCCAGATACTCTTCCCAATTCTACAGATCCTCTGTACTATTAGGCTGGGCTGCACTTACTCCCCAGCAACACAGACAACTGTAGAACAACTAGTGGCTAGAGAAGAGCAATCAGAACAGACTCAGCAGAAGTAAATTGGTGGCTTTTCAATTCAGAACAAAATATGTAAAAAATTTCCCAACCAAGTTGAACATTCATTCCATATTTTGTTTACCTATCCACAGGGATCTCTACAAGAATCATAGAATAGAATGGGTTGGGTTGGAATGGGCCTTAAAGATCATGTAGTTCCAACCCCCCTGCTATAGGCAGGGACACTTTCCACTAGACCCAGTTGCTCAGAGCCCCACCCAGCCTGCCCTTGAAATCTGCACGTTCATTACCTGTCACCTAATTCCCAGCTTTACTCACATCCTGGATTTATTATACTACTTGTCTCTTTAGCAGCAAATTTTCCTGTATGGATCTGGAAGCCCTTCACAAGCCTGACATGCAGCTCTGACATTTCTGGAGCAGGCAGCATTATCCCACCGACAGCTGGAGCAGTGCAGCACAGGCAGCTTCTCGCTCACGGCCACGTGAGGAAGGTCAAGAGCAGGGCAAGGGACTGAGCCCAAGCCCCTGCCTGCACAAACAAGTTATGAAGCCCCTGTTAGTTCCAGTGGTACAGTGCCCACTGGCGTCAGCTGAAGCTTTAGATGTCACTGTAATAAAAATGATAATGTGCAATTGTAAATGGGATATTTGTGTGACCTTACCTGGGGAAAGACTAAGAGCAAATTTGGTCTGGAAATCACACTCATTGCTTTCCAGGTAGTCATCTGAAACGACAACCACCATCCTCCGGCACCTGGAGATGAAGCAGGGGAGGGAAAAAATAAAATGTCAAAGGAGATGGTTCTCATTCCCACAAATAGAAGCATGTACTGCTCTGAATTGCTCTAGTGGAGAAGGACCTGGCTGTGTTCCAGCAGGAATTAACTGCAGAGCAGGAACAACTGACAGATACAGTGATGTTACACAGAAAAACCTGATTACAGATAAACACTCATATACCAAGAAGTGAGAAAACAGTAAGTCCAGACTGTCTGTGTAACCTTTATGTGATCCTGTGTCTGTATAAGACACACAAGGCAAAGAAAAGCCATTGAACGTAAGTAGCGTCACCACAGTGGCACCTTCCTCGTGAACACAATGAAGGGACACATTGGGGAACGCCTGAGTTGTCCTTCTTCAGACAAGAGCATAAAACAAACCCCATGAAGACATCCTTGTGGATTTTTTCTGTTTCACTGGCACCACACTACAGACATCACTGTAAAATGAATGTAATGTTCCACTACACTCACAGCTGGCCCCAACAGCCACGGTTCACTTACCTCCTCTCTATAAGCTCTCCGCTGATGGACCACACACAGGTTCCTGGCAAGACATCCCGATCAAATACACAGAGCTTCAGTTTGAACTCTGTTTGCTCCAGCTCCCTGATCATCTCCTGGACAAACTGGAGGTCTTTCTGACAGTAGCAGATGAAGGCATCAAATATCTCTGTTCCATTCCCTGAAACCATTAAAAATGTAGCTGTCATCTTCTACTATAAATGAAGTTCACTTCTGTAGTGAACTTTCAAGAGCTCCCACAGACTTTAACTCAGAATTAGGAGTCTGACAGAAAAGCTCTGGCCAAACTTGCAAAGTTAATGCAAAAATGCAAAGGTAATTTAGCATTTTATTAGATGAGCTGCCCTTCAGCCCAGACTCCAGTCCTTAACAGGGCTGGCAGGAGGTAACACACATCACTGCCCTGACTGCTTTCACTGGCCAGGCTACTTCCCCACGTTGCCTGGCAGGGGTCAGGGAAAGGGAGCTGAGATGCAGACAGGCAAAATTTGTGGAGGCAATACCATCCAGCCACAGGGAGTCTGGGAAGAGCTGGAGGGAGCAGAGTACCCCAAGACATGCAACTCAGAGACCCAACACTCTGGGATTTCACTGAGAGTTTCACATCTAAAATACCCTCATGGCTCTGGGTTCTTTTTCTCTAGTTCAGGTCACAGAGATTCAAACTTCCCAACCAAAACACTTCCTCATCCAGCAGTGTCCTGCCATCTGCTGTCCCTGGAGCTATGGGGTGAGCCTTGAAATTTGGGACCTGTCATTTTTACAGCTAAGATGTCAAACCTGGGTACCTGAAGTCATATCCTAATGGGCCTGTTTTCTAATTACATTAATGGCTGGCAGCTCTTGTTTATTTAGCAGTTATCCAAATATTAAAGTGCTGCATTTTAAGGGCAATGTCTCTCATAATTAAGTGCTTTAATACTGCTGGATAGTTTCCAACTGTGTTATTTTTTTTTCCATATCAGTGTCACTACAGATATATTCAATTTTTTATGCCGGTTAAAGCCTACCACAGTGAAAAAATAGGTCAGGCTCTAAAAGCTGCTGAGGAAAGTATCAACCCAGCAGGCAGATCCAACCCAGGAAGCATCCAGTGAAGCAGAAGGGGAATGTCTGCCAGGTCAGTCAAACTGAGGGTACTGCTGCAGGGGCACGGCGCTAACTTGGGGGTCACGTCAGGCAAAGCTGCTGTGTACAAACACCAGAATATTTGTCAGTGGACTTTTGAGGAGGGTTAGTGATGTCCACACATGCAGCAAAGGTGGCCACCCAAAGTCAGACTGGCCAGCACACATGTATGCACACGTGGCTGCACATGCAGGGCTGCACACACACAGAACTCGTTTCCTCTCTCCACCCACTGCACACCCAGTCCTACCTCAAACCCACTTCCTTTTCATTCAAGGTGGTTCCACCTGCCAAAGACAGGGCAGGGAAACCACCTCTGACATTCTTTCCCCTGGACTCCCACCCCCTGAGGTTTCAGCAGCTGCTGCTCTGGACCAGGCTGGGCTAAGGGACATATTTCTGGGAAGTCTCCTCCCATGTGTGTCCAGTGGCTCTGTGGCAGCCTGTTCCTGGGTGAAGTGTTCCCCAGGGTTGCTTTCCCTCTGTGCTCAAAAGAAACAGAAAAAATGAAGATGCCCAGTGACTGCCAGCTAAAGCATTCTGGCCTGGGTTATGAAAAGTTGTGGGAATAATAAAAGCAAAAAAAAGGTTTTCCACACTTCCCATGGGGAAGGCGATTCCAACATGAGGTATCAGGCAACCATGGAAGCATGGGCTCTTACCATATGGATCATCCCTGATGGTGATGCCCATCAGTTCCGATGTCTTCGGCATGCTGCTGTCCACTGCTGGCACTTGGAGAGGCTGGTTAGCCTCTTCCTGCTTCCTCTGCAAGTACTTCTTACAGTCCTCCTCTGCAAAAACACACAACCAGGGCAAGAGGCTTCTGTGATGTGGGTTTACACTGCTGGAGTTCATTAAAACAGGAATAGCTATTTCATGGATCAGGGATGCTAGAGGGAAACCCTGTCTGGTTTTTTTGGTATGTAGAATTTCTCTCACCTCTTTCTGAACCTCTTGATGCTGCCTCCACCACCTCCTCTAGCAATTAATTCCTGAAAATCACTCTTGATTTTTAGAGAAGTACTTTCTTCTACTTGTTTTACTCCTCCTCCTCCCCTTAGTGCTACTATATCCCAGTACACCTTTAACAGCAGGCATAAGGTACAGAGCAGGTCCCAACTCTGCTGTCTGCTCTCACTGTTCTGCACTTTGGAGTATTTGAAATCACAAAATAGTTGGGGAGGATTTCCAATTAGAGGTTTTCATGGTGTTGGTCCTTATGCCCATGTAAAAAGCCATAAGACAAGAGGAAATGGCCTCAGGTTGTACCAGGGCAGGTTTAGATTGGATATTAGGGAACAATTCTTCACTGAAAGGGTGGTCAGGCATTGAACAGGCTGCCCAGGGCAATGGTGGAGTCAACATCCCTCGAGGAATTTAAAAGATGTGTAGATGTGGCACTTGCGGACATGGTTTAGAGGCGGCCTTGGCAGTGCTGGGTTAATGATCCTGGAGGCCTTTTCCAGCCTTAGCAATTGTCTGTAGACACACAGGAGCTGATTCACGCTCCCAGCCTTTGCCAGCCAGGACAACTGCAGGTGACACTGACTATCCACACTCACCACATACAGCAGGACCACGTAAAATGTTAAGGAGCTCCTAAAGCAGCTTTTATGTTGTTGAGCAATAGGGACCCTCTTATCCTAGGCAGAGTAGATGTGTACCCCACTCTGAGATAACTGATGGGCAAAGACCCGTCACAGTCACTGCTGTGAGCTTCCCAATCAGGTCAGTGATGGGCACAGATCTATTACAAACAGACTTGGTTTAAAAATAAATTATACATCTAAATATGAAGTCTTTGGGGAAGTGACAAGAAACTCTGCAGCCTCTGCTACACTGCAATTACAGAAGAACTGAAAATAAAAGGAGATTTGAAATCAGGAATTAAGAAAAAGATGAAAACCCCCGAGAGCCTTTGCCTTTACCTAAGATTAAAAAAAAAAAAAAAAACAAAACCAACAAGTGTTAATCAGGAAAGTACTGATCACTCAGAGGGTTCAGCTGGCACAGCTGCAGAGCTCACTGGTGCAACAGCAGAGTAAACGACCCCTTGGAAGTGCAGGATTCTGGTGGGAGCCCAGTGAGTCCTCCTGTAACACAACCTGGCCTGAGCAGGTCTGCAGGAGGCCCAGTTGTACACAAAGATGCCCCTGGCATCAGGAAATACTGTGCACAAGAGTACATGAAACCATTCCTTTCCTTTCCAAGTGTAAATATCTCTGACTTCTGCAAGAGCTCGCAGCACCAGCAACAGGTCACAGGCCCTCAGTGCAATCCTCAGCCAAAAATAATGAAGTGGAACAGTCACACTGGTCAGGCTGAGGGTCCATCTGCCCCAAGCCTCATCCTGTCTCAAGCACTGCACAAAACCAGGTGTCTAGGGGGGAATATAAGAATAAAATAAGCTTGCAGAGATATTTCCCTAAAATATATAAGTATGTCCCTAAAATCTATCTTTTAGGTATAATCTACAATCTATTTTTGTAATCTATCTTTTGGACTATTCACAGTTAAGCAATCTCCTGAGCCACAGACAGTATTTTTGTTGATCAGCCCTTAGTGGGCCCCCCTTCCAAGAATTTACCTGTCTCCTCTTTATCAGCGTGACCCAACTCTGGGAAAAACTTGTGATTTTCCTGCAGCCCAGGCTCCTCCCACTCCTGCTGGAGTCTATTCCAGGTCTGAAAAAGCCCACCCACCACACTCCCTTCCAGTGGGACAGGTCCTGAGCTCAGGGCCAGAAGCAGCCTAGGTGATCTCAACATCTTGTGAAGCCCCAGATCTTTTCCACAGCTAGAAGCTCCCCCAAATTTACTCGGAACCTCTGATCAGCGGATCATAAAGCACGCTGATGCTTTTGTCTTTCCCAAAACCTGGCTTTCAGACTTTGATCTTAAATAGGAAGAACCACAAGAACAAAGGGAAGTCCTCCATCGCTTCTTGGTCAGGCTCTCTACAGAAATGGATTTCTACATCTTCCTTTACCTCCGTGAGTAACAGGAAATGAAATTTATTACTTCCTCATCGCTAACGCAGTAAGCTCTATTATACAACACAGGCCTTCAGGGAATTCTCTGGCTTTGGAAATCCTTTGGCAAAAAAATTTCCATTCTGATGACAGCTGGGTTCCCTCTGAATTTCTCTGATCATAAAGAATATAAAGAGCCTAAAAAATTATCAGAACAGCTCAAGGACCTTTTTTCTTCTCATTGACCTGTCTCAACTTTTTCAGTTTGCATGGAATTTTTTTCCCTGACATTATCCAGTTCCACACATCTCTCATCTCCCCCAGCAAACATCTTCCTATCACACTTTATCCACACATCGTAATTTTCACATTGTCTGGTGTCAGTGCAATCTGTCTCCTGGCTAACCTGGCCAAAAGCATCTTTTGACACACAGAAACTTTTTTATTGACGGTTTGGGATAAGACAGGGCTCCAGGTCACTTTGCAGGGCTCACGGTTAGCAGGAACACCACACACTTCTCTCCTGGAAGCCAGGTGAAACTCCTGTGAATCACAGAACGGTTTGGGTTGGAAAGTACCTTACAGGTCATCTCATTCTGACCCCCTGCCACGGGCAGGGACACCTTCCACTATCCCAGGTTGCTCCACAAGCCCCGTCCAACCTGGTCTTGAACGCTTCCAGGGATGGGGCAGCCACAGCTTCTCTGGGCAACCTGTTCCATTGTCTCACCACCCTCACTAGGAAGAATTTCTTCCTAATCTCTTATCTAATATCTAATCTCCTAATATCTAATGTAAATCTCTCCTCTTTTAGTTTAAAACCATTCCCCTTTATCCTATCACTATCTGCCCATGCAAACAAGTCCCTCTCCCAGTTTTTATAAGCCCCCTTCAGGCACTGGAAGGGGCTCTAAGGTCTCCCTGGAGCCTTCTCTTCTCCAAGAACACCCCCAGCTCTCTCAGCCTGTCTCCATAGCACAGGTGCTCCAGCCTTTGGAGCATCTTTGTGGCCATCGTGAGAACACCGAGGATGTCACTCCATAATCTGGAAAGGGCTTTTCTTCTTGAGAAGGATTTTTTTTTAACATCACCTACACGGACAGAGCAGCAAAGACCGACACGAACAGCATCCCGTCCCTCCCCAGGCATCAAGGAAGCAGCACCGAAGGCAGGCTCCCGTAGCAGCGCCGGGATTCCCCGGGCTATCCCAGCTCCCCCCGTCCCCAGCGCCTCACCCACGCTGCCGGCCAGGTCCGTCAGAATATCGTCGCGACCCAAGCGGCGCAGCACATCGAGGAGCTGCCCCACAGTGGCCCCGCCGGGGCAGCGTCCCGGCCATTCCTCCAGCAGCGTGGCCGTGGGGTCGGGCAGCCCCTCCAGCCGCCGGATCTCCAGGAAGCTGCATCCCAGCGCCTCCGCCAGCGCCGTCCAGTCCGCGGCCACGGCCGCCCGCGGGTTGAGGTAGAGCCCGAGGCGGCGGCGGACGCCGTAGTTCAGCGCTACCATGGGCACGGCGTGCAGGTCCAGCGGCGGGACGGGGCTGGGGCTGGGGCTGCAGCTGCGAACGGGGTCCGATGGGGCCGTGGCCATGACCGGGCCGCGCTCCGAACTTCCCCTTCCCGGCACTTTCGCTTCACGGCTCGCCCCGCCTCTCCACCGCCCCCGCGGCGCCGTCTCCGCCCGCCCTCAGCGTGCGGGGCCGGACGGGCGGCATGGGGGTAGTGCGGCCGGCAGGACCAGCGAAGCGATGCTTCCCCTGTGCTCGGCACCTCGAGTGCTGTGTCCGGCTCTGCGCTCAAGTCAGGAAGGGCATTGACGGGCTGGAGCGGGTCCAGAGAAGGGAACGGAGCTGGGGAAGGGTCCGGAGCACAAGTCCTGTGAGGAGCGGCCGAGGGAGCTGGGGGTGTTCAGTCTGGAGAAAAGGAAGCCCAGGGGACACGTTATCACTCTCTAAAACTCCCTCCTGTCAGGAGGGTGTAGCCAGGTGCACATCGGCCTCTTCTCTCAGGCAATAAATGACAGGACAAGATGACAGAGTCTTAAACTGTGCCGGGGAAGTTTAGGTTGGACATCAGGAAGAATTTCCTCACTGAAAGAGTGACTACATTGGAATGGGCTTCCCCAGAGAGGTGGTGGAGTCACTGTCCCTGGAGGTGTTTAAGGAAAGACTGGACGTGGCACTCAGTGCCACAGTCAGTTGACAAGGTGGTGTTGGGTCACGGGTTGGACTCGATCTCAGAGGACTTTTCCAATCTAACTGATTCTGTGATGCTCCTGCTGGGCCTTGTCCAAATGTAGTTCTGGAGTGGCCTGGACAGAGATCTGTACTGTGTGTCAGGAGACACTTATGCCAGAGAGAACAGTGCTGTCACTAAGGCTGTTTCACTCTATTCTCGCTCAAATCACCCCCTGATGGCTACATCCCTGCCCAGCCCCCTAATACAACAAAAAGGGGAAATATTAATGTGGCTCTGACAGGGTGTGTGTTCAAAATCACTCTGTTTGTCTGCTTTTGGCTGAACAACTTGCTCTTGTATTCAATGTCAGTTCATTTCTCATCAAGATCTGAACGCGTCAACCCAGAGCATTCAGAGTTTTTACAGTATTACAGTTATTCTTTACAAAACAGGCCCAATGGATCTCTAGTAGTAATAAATCCAGAACCACGTCCCATCTTTGGTGGTCAAAGTGTTCAGATCTGGGCTGCCCTCAGATGACAATGCTCCATGACAGCACAGATATGACCATCTCCAAATTCCCAAACTCTTCCAGCAAGTACAACATTCTGCATAAAAATAAAGTCCTAAAAATGGTTAGGGATCCATTTCAAACTGGTTTTGATGCTGAGTACAAAACACAATTCTTGGCTATGAACTGAACATTTTTCAGCTTCCAGGCTGCTACCAAAAACAACAGGGTACTGCAAGGTACAACAGGGTACTCCAAGGAAGTTTTCAGGAGGAACATACTCTTTCTCCAAAGTGCTGCAGGAGACACAGTAAAAGAACATCCTTTGCAGTCTCTGTCTATGGAGCTCTGTGGAAATGAGGAAGATAAAATATTCCAGTAGCAAAACTTTTAATTGTACAATGATTGGTGGGTTTAAAACTTTAAAACATGAAAAATTAGCATAAGAACTTTCAGTTCTGACTGAACACCTGCCACATAAACCACGGCTCCAGCTTGTAAGGAGAGGTGCTACACAACCTGCAAATACCCACATCCAGCGAGTGTCCCTGGGAACACCAGACGGGCAGATCCTGACTTACTTTACCATGCCAGTCCTCTATCTTTGGCTTGTTCAAGGTGATTAACCATTATCCAGGCACCCTCAGCAGAAAAACCTCTTGCTGAGTGCTCTTCCAGCCTTCAGCAAGCATCTTTCTTGCAAGAGAAGTAAAAATCTATCCCTCTGTCTTTGTGCTGCGCTGGCACCTGTGCAGGTCCCCTCCTGCCCCTGGGATGGGGACTTCCTCCCTGTGACAAATGACAGAGGAACAGCGAGATATTTACTGATGCTGCAGAGTGAATCTGGTCACAAAGCAGTGCTGACACGCACGAAGAACATGCAGGTGGAACTTCTGCCTCCCAAGTTCATAAAAAAGGCAGAAGGGCTTGACAGGCACTGCTCTAGGCTGGGATTTAGGAAACCAGGGTTTTCTGGTAAGGTGAGCTGGGAAAGTTGATCAAAATTAAACTTTTGCCTAATGGAGAAGCTTTTTGGCTTAAAGTTTCATCACTGCCTCAAACCAGTGTCTCACCAAGGGGCTCTTGCATAAAGGCCTTTCTCTGATCCCAGGAAGTCACTAATCCAGACCCTCCAACAGCATGGATGAAGCAGAAGGCTTTGCTTCCACAAAACTTTCCACTCATGGCAAAGGAATCTGGCCAAAAAATTTGGTACTGTACCTTGGGATTAAAACCTGAAATGGGGACATGCTTCATTTGTCACCAACTTGGTACAACACCTAAATTTGAGCCTCCACAAAGTATCCTCACTCAGGAGGAAGGAGGATGGATGCACGGGAGAAAGGCAAAATGCTGAAAACTCCTTGTAATACACAACCACTGGTTACATCCATTTCCTTCCATACCCATCTCCTCTAAGAACAGCATCCCAGGCAGCAGATAAAAGCCTTGACATGTTGCAGGATCAACATCTCGTTCTGCCCCCATTCTAAAGGGGAGATACACCCAAAAAGCAAAGTGCAAGGAGCAGCCTCCATATTTACAGGTCTTGCTGACTCCAGTTTGGACACACTCAAACAGGAAGTTGGTTGCTTTTACTTCCAACTCCTGAACAGAGAAAGAACAGGGGGATGGCTCCCTTCTGTCCATCTGCACTGGGCAGTGGTCAGGCCACTGGAGGCCTTGGAGAAACCCCAGCCCTCGGGTGGGACTGCCAGGGCAAGGAAGGATGCTCTGAAGGACATGCTCTGGCTAAGCCCTGCTGACTATACAAGGGAGAGAGAAGCAGCTAAAATTTGCCTCCTTCACCACAGCAGGCAGGACAGACAGAACTAAATAACCCTGGCTGCATAGTCCCTGCTGTGATGTAATGTGACCTTGCATTAAAACAACTTTTTTCCCTTTACACCTGAGAAAGAAGAGCAGAACTCACAGAGACTGATGCAGAGCAGCCCCCTGGAGCCCTCCCACCCCGTCTCAGCCTTCCCAGTACTCACAGGCCTCTGGGGGATGTGTCGGCTCCACTCTGGGGCTGTCACCACTGGCCGTGGGTAGGACTCGCCTAGAGTTACTCCTGTCTGGGAGAGAGCAGCACTGCTCAATACCCAGGGGGTGTGGATGTCTGCTCCCTTTATGCCCTGCAGTTCTGGCACCCACAGCCGGATGTAATCCCCCTGCAAACAGAACCAGTGGGACAGGATCCATTCAGTAACAATGTGCAAGTGCTTCCCAGCAAGGCTCTTTCTCAATGGGAAAGAGAGGAGCTGGATTTCCACGTAGAGAAGCTGGTGGTGTACAGCATCAGTTATCTCTGACAAGCCTTAGCCCCTCCTGCTAAACCCTCTACCCAGAACTAGTGCCTAAAGAGAGACCTGGATGCTGGAGTTCTTCTCCCAGGCTCACTCTGCAAGCAGAGGAGGGAGGCAGAGGTGAATTTTCAGCACTGTTCACCTGTCCTGTTTGGGACATCCTGAACTTAAGTCACTCCCAAGAAGTTTCCAGTGACTGAAGGAAATTAGGATGACTAGCTCAGCTGCAGACTCTTGTGTTCCTGAATCTCTCCTATTAACTTTACTGCTATGTCCTCTACTAGGACTAATTTCTGATTTCTTGTTAAATCCTGCCAGCTACAGTGCCAAAGGCAACAGCACAGCCTGACATGAAGCTAAAGAATAGTATGGAAACAGGTAATCCAGTGTGTAAAACACTGGCTAAACACATGCAAAGGGCAATTTTTCTGCTCCCAGCATTTAAGAGAGGATAGTCAGAGGAGTCACAGGTTTAATCTACTCTTCAGCACCTCTCAAGGAGCAATTCTGTCTCTCTGGTAACTCCTGAGTTCTCCAAGAAGCTGCTCCGTGCTCAGGAAAGCATCTGTGTGAGGTCCTGATGGGATGTAGCTGTGACTCGAAAAAAATGGTGATGAAACACTAAACACACTGACCAGGAAGGGTATGGGGAGCTCCAGCCTCCCTGGGGACAGCAGCAGGTTGTTAAAGTCACATCTTCCAGTACACAACAAGGAACCTGCCTGACTGTTGGCCAGGACACACAAGAACTGGTTTTCTATCTACACAACACATTGATCTCCTCTGCTGCCTGAAAACACCACGTCCTTCACTCACTCATCCCTGTAAAACAGCCAAGCAAGACTTACATTCCCATCGTAATCCAGGCCTTGTTTGATCATGTTAAACTTCCTGTTGTCCCGTGGGTCCGTGCCAATGCCAGCGCTGTATAACCAGTTGCCATAATTGCTACAAACATCGTAATCCACCTTGAGAACACAGGGAGAAAACAGTCAGAAGAGCTGGGCTGGCCCTTGGTGAATCTTCTCATCCATCCTTTAGCTCAAGAGGAAAATTCCTTGAATGGGATTCACTCCAGCCAGACTGGAGTGGTCAGAGGTCTCCACGGTAGGTACAGGCATCTGGCTCAGAAAAGGACCTGCCTGGCTGCTTCTTACAGCTGGGATTGGCTTCCCAGGCTACTTCAATTCGTGATCCTTAGGTCGATGAGACAGATAAAAGTCCAAACAAAGTCTCTGTCTCAGTGTTCTTTCTTTTAAAGAAAATCCTTCTCTTTCTGCCATCATCTGGCAGACTTCACAAGTAGCCCTAGCTTTTGAATGCTCATATTCCAAAAGGAAGTATTCAAATGTGAGAGAAAATCCTTCCTGACCAGTTACCCAGATACCACACACTGGCAAAATCATCTCTGCAGGTCCTACTAGGCAGTTTGGAGAGAAGTCTAACTCAGACTGGGCAGACAAACCACACAGTGTATATGACAATGCAAACGATACAAACACTGCAGTTTTTTCCCATTGTCAAGTTATTCCTCATCTAAACAAATAAAAAGCTCTCAAGGATGCTTATATAAAATGGAGCAGGACTTTTGGAACAGGCACAAATGAGAGCAGAACATGATCCCATCTGAATGCTCTTCAGCTGGGCAGGGTGGCATAAATTCAACACCAGAAGTTTTCCAGTTGTAGGACAATTCAAACCCAGCTCAGGAGGGAAGTGAAGTGATAGCAAGGAGGGTGTGGGATCTCTGAGCATTCCTAGGGGTGTCTGTGCTGCAAAAGCAGCAGCTGTGGCAGAAGGAGCTGTTTCACTGCGGTTCTCTTCTCCCTTTACTGCAGCCACAGCAGCAACCAGTCCACACAGAGGTGTTTCCAATACCTCAGCCACTCCTTGGAGCGAGGAGCTCAATGCACCAGGATGGCAGAAGGCTCAGGGAATGGGCTCTGTCAAGCTGCCCTTTCTCTGCAGAGCCAGTGAGTGCTGGGGTCAGGGTGAGCAGCAGCCAGCTCTGCTCCCTGTGCACCAGGCTTCCCCTTCCCAGCTCACTTCCTCCAGCTGGTGAGATAAGGAGAGGAAGAAAGATGCCATCGGAGGCCTGACTGTGTGATTAACATGCAGGGAAGTGTGTGTGGGAGGCGAGGGCAAATCCAAGGGGGCCTGGAGAAGGCAGGCTCATTTCCCCCTCAGCCTTGGCCCTTCCTGGCATTCTCTTCTGTTTGTTTCTCTGCCTTTCCTTGGGGCCTGACCCTGCAAATGAGATCAATGAAGTCAGAGCTGAGATATTCTCAGTTCAGGACACCAGTGGTCTCTGGCCTTTCCCCTGGCTCCAGAGGGTTGCAGAGGGCTTGTGCCTCAGTTTCCCTGCCTGTCTGGTGTGGATGGCACACACATACACTTGTGGGCCTTTGCTGGCAGTACTGGAGATGAAATAGGCATTGCTTTCCTTTTTTTAGAGGCAAGTGAGACAGTTTCAGCTTTGTACTGGCCTCTACCCTTCTACAGCTATGTCTTCCCCACTAAGCCGATGTCTCCTGTGTGCTGCTCTGTCACCAGGCCACAGTGACAGAGCTGTGTGACACAAGCAGAAAGAATGGGACAGATGGGCACAGGGACCAGCCTGTGCCACACCAACCATCAGCATCTGGGGCTCCCTGAGGTGAAAGGGCAAGTGCAGAGTGCTAAATCCTGCTTCCAGCAAGGCTGGTAGCATTCATGTCCTTAGGAATAAATGTAGATAACACAGGGAGCATCCTTCTAGTGTGAGACCTTCCAGGTCTTCCTCATTTGTGGAATAGGACAGACTTGTGGAAGGCTCTTGCTCTTATCTGGAAAAGCATCACTGCATGGAGCTACCAAAAGCCCTTTCTGGAGGATCCTGAAGTCCTGCACTGTGTTCTTGTGCAAGCCCACTGCTGCTCATGGCACTGGTGTGGGAGAGCACCCAGAGTTTCCTCCTGCAGCCGAAGCCATGTCAGAGCCCAGCACCAAGGAAGTTAAAAAAAAATTACAGTCACACAAAAGGTCTCTTTTAACTGTAGATAACAGAAAGCCCAGTTGCCTTGTTCTGTCTCTCCAGCACTCTGAATGAGTGGAAAATTTTCTGATTGCCAGTAGCCTCCTGTATCCCACAGATAAGACCTTTAATGTGAGGCTGATGTGTTTGGCCTTTTTCAGTCAGTGCCATGAGAATCTATGGGGACTGAGGTTGGAGAAGTGACCCAGCCATTCAACTGAGCTCACACAGCTGCTGATTGATATATGAGAGAGCAATTGGTGCTCCACTTGGCAGGGAGGCCTGTAACACCCCAGAATGAAGGAGGATGCCTGCAGCCAGGGTGGAGCTCCCTGGAAGCTGATCCAGCTATTGTTCCTACTTGCCTGTTCTTGACTAGATGGCTTCTCTGTCCACAGCTATCAATGCACAGACACTGTGCCAGCACACATTTCTTTTTATCTTCTATTTCTGGGCTCCCCTCCTCCCCAGCCTCTGGGGTGAGCAAAACAGAGCATTGTTAATTTATGTTTGAATGTTTTCTCCAGTGCGATGGATCTCTGGCTAAAACCCTACACAGAGGATCAACACTTTTACTGCAAACTTCCTAGCTACATCTTGGTTGATGGCAGCTTCACTGTGGCAAAATTCCCTTTACTTATGCAAGCTTTGGGAAGTTCATACCCTGCAGAGTATATACATGGTCTTGTATCAGCCTGAAAATTACTGATCATCACCTGTATCCTTTCTTACTAATCAGGGCTGTCCTCCTGCCTGCCATTAAACTCCAGGTACACAAAGGGACCAATCTTACCAGCAGGTATTCGAACCATTCTGCCCCCATCCTCCAGTCCAGCCCCAGGTACTTGGTGAGGAAGCTGGCGACGTTCTGCCGCCCTCTGTTCGACATGAAGCCCGTGGCACTCAGCTCCCGCATGTTGGCATCCACAAAAGGAACCCCAGTTTTGCCCTCTGCAGAGACAAAAGACAGCACTGGGATAACAGGATGTTTTTGGGCACTCATAAACCAGCCTGTGGTCATGTATTCACAGCCATTTCCAAGACAGTGCCAGTGCACAGTGGCAGGGAGAGATTTCAGTGTGGTTTAGCTGGAGTGCAGGCACTAAGATCCACTGGAAATTAAATGGGATACCATACTGAAAATTAAGTTGAGGAGAAGCTTTGGCTAGGAAAAAATAAAACAGGTACAGAAAAATCTCAGACTGGATAAAGAATCGGGTGTGTTGCAGGGAATTTTGCAGAGTAAAATAAATATGTAGGCAATAGTGAGATGGGCCAAGAACAGAAAGATTCTTGACAGGTGACTAACAGAGGATGTACTGGACAAATCCCCTAGGGTTAGTACCTGAAAAGTAGAGTTTGTCTGTTGTTAAGGAAAAGATTTATTGTGCCTGGATGATTTATTTTATCCTGTGTGCAAATGGGTACACATGGCATTAACATGAAAAAAGATACAGAGGTGTGCATTTCACCGATTCTGATACTTTAATCTGTCAGTCCCTCCAAATTTTGAGGTATTATGCTTGCTATTCATGTTACAACAACAAAGTTATAAAAGCTAAAGAAAAGGCTGTGGGATTACAAAAGATGAGATTTAGTCTAAATCTGTTGTAACCTTGTAACCAAAAGCAAACAGAACCAAACATAGCAGGTTTGGCAATCTAACATTGATAAGAAGGGCTGGTCAGCCTCTGTGTGACTAAACAGAAGGGACCAGCAGGTCACAAACACTCCCTCCTGGGCAGGAAAATCTACCTGCAGTGCACCTCACAAAGCAGGGTAACCCTGTGAGCTGCTCCTGTACGGTGCTCAGTCTGGGAAGGGAAGCCACACACATTCATCCCTGGTGATGCCAGTTTAAATGCCAGCCCTGACCATGCTGGCAGGTCCCCTACAGAGACCAGAGTCAGTGTGGGGCATGTGTGAGCCCCAACAGACACGTGGAAAACAAAACACACCCAGCCAAACCTGCGGTTTCTACTGACCTTTCCAACAGTCGAAGAGCTGAAGGTCCTTTTTCCAGGGGATCTCTTTACTTTGAAGCCCTGTGGAGGAAAATAATGACCTGCTGATGAAGAAACACTGACAGTCAGTTCCTCATACAACAACACAGCCAGGGGTGCTTGGTGGACACAAGGCATGAGGGTGAAACTCAGCTGCTCAGTGCCGTGACAAACAAACCTTCTGCACAGGTTTAGAGGTGATCCATTCCTCCCCTCAAGTATTGCAAAGGGGTGTCTTTTGCACACAGAGGGTGCTCAAGTTCTAGTGGATTTTGACTGTTTGTTTTGCTGGTGTTTGCCTTTTTTTTTTTAAATTAAAATGACTCAGACCTCACAAGTGGACGGAGATGTGCTCTGGCTTACGCTGGTATTTTCTTTTTCAGCTTTACTCCAGGACAATATTTTTGTGAAATCCATTTCTGTAGCAGGTACTAAACACAGAATTACCTGGCAGAAGCCCCAGGTAAGATTTTGCCCCTGCAGTGGGATGGGAACAGATGAGGGGGATGATTTAATGTTTGCAGGATCCACTGGCAATTACAGCCTTCAGTGCAGTGGAGCAGAGGCAGCAGGGACAACTCAGCTCTAGCTACAACCATTCAAGATTAGGCTCACTACTGGCATCCAGTGCCATCAGAACAGCCACACAGGCCTGGCAGATGTGACACAGGCCCTGAGGGAGACGTGTCCCTCTGCAGCCACAGCTGGATGCGAGGCAGGCTGCCCTGGGGCATCTAAGCCAGTGCAGCATCAGCTGCAGAACAGCTCACCCAGCACAAGCATCTTCCAACATATGGACTGGGTATTTGTTATTGCACTGAGTGTTCAGACCCCCATTTCACATGCACACTCCTGTCACTGGGGCTGGAGCTGAATCTCATTCTGGTTCCTATGTAGTGCAATATCTGGTTTCTTGGGATTCCTCCTGCTGGCTCAGTTCCTGCTCTATCCCAGGTCCTCTGGGGAACTTGGGCAAGCCTGAAGCCTGGATTCTACTTAAAGGTGGAATGTCTCTGGAAACAGCATCTTCACTCTCATTGTGCTGCTGTTTCCCATGGACATGTGTCAATAATACTCCCCATATCTAATTAGATTTGGGGCTTGGTGTCCAGCACCGTGGTGCTGAGGCACTTCTGTGCTAACAGAGAGTCCCCAGCAGCATCCCAGGGTGGTGACACAAGCACTATGAGAAGAACATTTGTACAACTTAATGCCAACAGCCTCTTCTCTTACTTTCCCTGTTGTAAGAGAGTACCTTTCCCCTCTCAGTGTGGTGATCCATACACACCTCTTAATGAGAAAATCCTTCTGCCGTACTTCAGGGCCACAAACCGAAAGTAATCCCTCCACAGCAGCTCAAACAGGACCCTGAAACACAAAGCCATCTCTGCATTTCACTGTGGGTCAGATATGACTCCTGAATTGGGATTTCGCTTCCATACAACCCATCATTAACACCTCGAGGTTTATTCATGACAAGCGATTTCAGGGACCTTCCCCATGACACCAGTTCTTTCTCCAAGCCTACTTACCTGGATTACAGGGAAGGCAAACTCTGCATGAATCACTTGGGAAGCTCTCCTTAGCTCGTGTGCAGGAGCAGAGTTTCAGGAAACGTGCTCCTCCTCCATCCCTAGTGGGATGTAATCCTCCAGGGCGAGGGCCTGACTCAGCTTCACACTTCCGCAGGAACGAGCACATCAGCACATTCCTAAGAGCTTTGCATTGATTTAAGCAATAACCTTTGCAAGGGACTCTAAGACACCTTTCGAAACTGGTTGACAGTGCTCCAGCCCCTGAGATCAGGTGCTAGGCCGACGGAAAATAGACAGTTTTATATAAAAACTTTTATATAAAAAGCGTTTCTTATGAAATGATGGCACATCAGCCTCAGAGGCCTGCTTCAGCTCTCTGCCATATGGGAAGCATTCTGTTCAGCTGATTTTTAGGCTGACAAGATCCTTCTGGAAAATCTGGTTACTGAACAGAATTAGGGAATCAGTTAGGTTGGAAAAGACCTCTGAGATCATCCAGACCCATCTGTGACCAAACACCACTGTGTCCATGGCACTGAGTCCAGTCTTTCCTTAAACACCTCCAGGGACAGTGACTCCACCACCTCCCTGGGAAGCCCATTCCAATGTCTAATCACCCTGTCTGTGAAGAAACTCCTCCTCATGTCCAACCTGAACAGGACACTGTTCAAATCTTAAAAAGTAATGTCATAATACTGAAGTTCAATGAGTCCCTCATGTGCAGCCACCTGTACTTCATTGTACAATTGACTTCTTGGGAGTTTGACAGCTTCATTTTCATAATTCCTGAGCACTTTAAAATGCTAAAATCACCATGGCATGCCAGCTGCCAGCAGGCTGGTTGACTGTTACATGGAAAACAGGAGTATGTTCATTTTTTGAAATCTTTCCTCTCTTAATTGTCTTTGAAGTAAAAAAAACCCAAACATACACTTCATGGGTGTTGATATTTTATCTGTCATTTGAATTTTAATGAAACTGAGCATTCTGGCTAGAATGGTTGGCAGTGTTTTGCCTGTTCTTCACCAACCACTGTGCTGTTTGACATGTTGCAAACATAACAAACCAAAATGAATATTTAGTTCCAGTTTGCACAGACATTACGGTTTAGGATTTTTCCCATCCAGGTCTCGTGTTAGGCCAGGCTCTAACATGAACCTGTTTCTCTATTAGAGTTCCAGGTTCTGATTCACAGTGTCTGGGCAGATCTGAGCAAGTTCGAGGCCAGCCCAGGGATGGATAAACTGAGTTCAACCATCCCCAGATTCCCCCAGGAGAACCTGCAGGCAGGACAGCAGGCAGTGGAGAGGCGAGGAAGAGCATGGGTGGCAAGGTGGGATGCATTAAACCCAATTCCCTGTGCCCTCTTCCCCTCTGCTCTGGCGTGGTGGTCATGGCCAGGCAGCTGAGCAAACATGGGGCCACTTGCTGGACTTGTGGCCATGGGACCTTCAAACACTGTGAGATTTGTACAAGTCACACAGTCACTGAGACTTTTGGGCTCATATCCTTGGCATGAGAAACCCTTTGGCTTTAATCTGTAAATTATTCTTCCTTCTCATTCAGCCCGTAATAACAACACAGAGATGGATGGTGCTGATTTGCTGAGCTTGTTTTCAAAAATCTTGCACCATGGTTTCCCAGCAATAATAATGACAACTGGCATTCATAATCTTTACTTACAAAGTGCCTAAAGCCCCTGGGTGTCAAAGACAGACTAATAAATCCATACTGAAAGAGAACTACAGTGCAACCAAGAGGAACCAGCCAGCAGGCACAGGAAAAACAAATATTAATTATTAAAAGAGTTAACAAATCACCCTCCTGTGCGTGAAATGCCAGGTTCCTTTTCAGAGAAAATAAGCCATGCTGATGGTGCACAGACATACCAGTATGTGCTCTGATTTGCTGTTCTCTCTCTCTCATACTTCTGGATCTGCTCATAGATGTACCGAGGTGAGATGCAGCCCAGTGCCAGCCTGAAAGCAGAGGAATGATGTCCTGAATGCCATGCAGGACTCACAGCTTGATGTCAGCTCAGAGGGAGGAGAGGGGCAATTTTGTGTCTAGAGTTGTTGTCTAAAAAGCTTTTCTTGTTTTGCAGTTCTGACCCTGACTTCCCAAACAGCTTTACTCAAGTTGTAACTTCCCTGCAACTCTTCAAGAGAGAGAATTCTCTTCAAAGAATCAAAATCCTCCCCTTCCTGGGGTATGACTGCTACAGGAGTCCCCAAGCTATGGAGAGAAATTATTTTACACAAGTTTGACAAGTTTTGCCGAAATGATTTAACAAACCCAGTGCCAAACCCAGAAAAGGATCTCAAATGCCAACCTCTGTATTACCTGTCCTACCTGTCCTTTTACCACAAATCTCCTTACCATAAGTTCAGGGCTCCTTTTCCTGCAGAACCTCAGGGTCTCGTTTGAGCAACCACAGAAGGCAAGTGACTGCTGAAAATCAGAGCCCTGGCAGGAAAACTAGGGAATCAAACCCTGCTCTGGCATTTCAACCCACTGGGCTCCTTCCATTTGTTCCAAATCAGTGCAGTTGCAAGACAGGAAAGAACTTGCAGACTCCAACCCCATCACACAGGGCGATAAGGAACAACCTTTACCTTGATTTACCTAGAAATGCATTTTACTGCCATTTCCACTACAGCTTGTGGAAACACTGGGTGTTCTAATGAATTGTGGAAAACAGGAAGAAAGGCCTTGAAGAGTTTTTCCTTAATTGTTGACCAGCTCTAATGGCCAGTATGAGATGGGAATGACTGGCTGCAGCCTGAACTGCTCTGATTTTGATTATGTGACAAAGGAACATTTTGGGGCAGGCAGATCAGGACTGGCTGCTCTGGGCAAATGGCCAGCTCGGAAAAACTCAAGTGGAGGCCACAAATAACAAACTTCCACAGGGCCAGCAGTCCTAGGATCCCAAAGTGCCACCAGATGGAGCCATCCACTGCAACCATCAAAGCACAAAGCTTGCTGGAAACAAGAAATCCTGACCCGTGACAGCCTCAGAAATTTGGTTCTCATTGCAATTCTGTTGGGAGAATCCAGATGCTCTCAGCTTAGGCCAAACTGTGTTCTGCTGCTGCAGTTCCAGTCTGGAATTAACTCTGCCCCTTCTAGCACCTGGAACTAAACCCCCTAATGAAAAATCAACATATTTACCCGAACAAAAGATCCTTTCCAACAGGAATAATCAGAAGTGTCTCTTCACCCCACAGAAGGAGAATGGCAGTGAGGTGGGGTGATTCGCCAGGAATTCAGGAAACCAGGATTAGGCTGAGTTCTGCTACAGCCCTACCAACACACTGAAGCTGGGTTGCTTCCCTGCCTTTCCCTTCCCACACAAAGCAGCACAAAGCCAAAGGCAAATGGTGAGTCCCTCCTGCTCCCTGTCCACACCGGTGCTCCCAGCACACCCAGCTCCTGGCACAGTTCTGCCTCGCTGCAGCAGTTCCAGGCAAGTGCAGCCTCAGAGCTGCTCTACCACAACAAAAAGGGCCAAAGGAACTACACCTAGATCCCTACCCATGCCCAGCAGCACCCAGCAGACAGGTAACATCAGTTTGGGATGAGAGCAGACAAGGATTTTCCAGTCTCAACAAAAATCTTTACCATGGTGCGAATTTGGTTGAGTAATCCATTCCCACCAGCCCATTCCGAGTCTCCTTGTAAGATGCAACCAGGTTCTGTGAGAGCAAAAGAACAAAAGGTTTTAATACTTTACAAGCAACCTGCTAAATGTTTTCTTTCCTTCTGGAGCCAGAGCAATCTGGCAGGGCTGGGCTCCCTCTCATGGCTGCCTGCAAGGATTGCACAGCTGCCCAACTCCTGCCTCCAGCACACAGGGATTAATCAGGCCAGCAGTTTCCATTAGAGCTCTGGGATGTGTGTCACAAGCTGTGCTCCCCGTTCAGCCTATAGCACGTTTCTTTCTACAAGCACTGTGCACCTGGCTGTGCTGCTCCCTGCCCATTCCCATCTGACTCTGGATCAGTAATCCACTGAAAAGCACCACTGGAACTGGCAGCAGGCTCCCTTGTCCAAGTAGCTGCTTGTTTGGGGGTTATAGAACCAGTCTGACAGCACCCAGCACTCAGCTGCAGGAAGCCTGACTGCTGTTCTTTCTGGGCTCCACACATTTACAGCAGGATGCAGATCTTCCGTGTTCTGAGCATTCCACTCTGTACTGCCGTACAGAGGAAAGACCAATCTCCCCTTGATCTCCTTTGCTGCCCAGGTTACAAGTGCTAAACTCCCTGGGGTAGACAATATTTGCATTACAAAAAAAGAAGGAACAGGTTTTCCAGTTCTGATTATATTAATGCTTGACCAAGAGCAGAAGCTACACACACTGGTACTCATTTTGGCTGGGATGGAGTTAATTTTCTTCACTGTAGCTACTCTGGGGCTGTTTTGGATTTGTGCTGAAAACAGTGCTGATAGCACACCAATGTTTTCCTTACTGCTGAGCAGAGCTCACACAGCCTCAAGGCCTCTTCTGCTTCTCTCACCACCCCACCCTGAGTAGGCTGGGGGTGGACAAGGATTTGGAAAAGGACACAGCTGGGACAGATGACCCCAGCTGGCCCAAGGGGTATTCTAGACCATATGATGTCATGCCCAGCATATAAAGCTGGAAGTGAGGACGTCTGGAGTGATGCCATTTGTCTTCCCAAGTAACTGTGATGGAGCCCTGCTTTCCCAGGGATGGCTGAACACCTGCCCACTGGTGGGAAAGTATTAAATGAACCCTTACTTCACTCTGCCTGCACACGCAGCTTTTGCTTTCCCTATTAAATGGCCTTTACCTCAACACATGACTTCTCTCACTTTAATCCTTCTGAATCTCCTCCATCCCACTGGCAGGGACTGAGGCAGCAGCTGCTGTAGGGCTGAGCTGCCTCATGGGGTTAAACCAGGACAATGCTCCCCCAAAAGCAAAGGAATGCAGGAACACAGCTGAAAGGATGCCCTGAGGCTATCCCAGTGAGGCACTGGGAACGCCACACTTTTAACTCATCTCAGCTGGAGAGGTGCTCCCTCCTTTATCCACAAAGCTGCTTGGGGTCTGATGCTGTTGGAAATCAGCACACGTGTCTTTTCAATTCAGACAAGGCAAATTTAAGACAGTTTCTCAAACTAGACCAGAAAGAAGTTCAAAAACTGTCTGACAAAATGCAATCAGCAGGAGCTTCACTCCACCAAAGCAAGGAAACAAACAGTAGCTGTCATTATTAGCTGCAAGTTTTTAAACCAAACTACAGAAACCTCCTGCTATTTGTAACTGCAGGCAGATCTTGGGTTGGTTGTTCCTCACCCCAGTTGCAATTCCAGCCTTTCGGGCCACTTTTCACTCCTCCAAAACAGAGGAACTACATTGCTGATGATGTGGGACATGAGCATTGAAGGAGCAAATCAAGGTAAAGCAGCTAAAAAATTTCGTCCCAAGTCCCAGAAGTTAATGGAAAAAAATACTTCAGAGGGATGGCCAGTAAACTAGGTTCCTAAGTATTTGGCTTACATTCTCCAGTCCCAGATGACTTCTTTTTGGTCTAGTTTGTCTCTCTGAAAAACTGAAATAATGCTAATTCTCTCCTTTGTGAAGTTTTATAGGGGAGCTAAGGAAATACTATTAGGAAGTGAAATTGCAGCCTCACCCACTTGCACAGCCGTGTGTACAAGGGGGAGGATGTAGGCAAGGAAATATAAGAGTTACCGTGTCCCAAAAATAATATTGCAGTCTCATTAAAGCCTGGGTCTCTCCTCCACTGCAGGGGAAGGCTGTTCGGGGGTCAGTCACAGGATCTGCCACAGAAAACACCATCACCTTGTTACCTCTTGGGAAAGCAACTCAAAAGCAGGCAGCTTAAAACCTAGGGATGCTCAGCAGTGGGAATGTGTGCTTTGGGAGCATAAAAGATTGTGTGGTCTTCCTTTACAATAAGGGTCACACCAAACATATTAAAAATCACTAAGAGGATGTTTCCTACCCAGCTGCAGGGCAGCTCCTCCACACGGATTTTACCTTTGTTTGCAGTGTGACTGAACTGAGGCTTAGTTACAGCTTGAAGGGCAACCACTGCCTCTTGTGTTTTGGTTCTCAGTAAGAGACGTATCATAGAATCACAGAATCACAGAATGGTTTGAGTTGGAAGGGACATTAAAGATCATCCAGTTCCAACCCCCTGCCATGGCAGGGACACCTTCCACTATCCCAGAGTGCTCTAAGCCCCGTCCAACCTGGCCTTGGACAGTTCCAGGGATGGCACATCCACAACTTCTCTGAGCAACCTGTGCCAGGGCCTCACCACCCTCACAGGGAAGAATTTCTTCCTCACATCTAATCTAAACCTACTCTCTTTCAGTGTGAGGACAAATATCTGACTAACCCTGCAACTAGAGACAGATGCTTCTGCAGCACCTCCCAGACTGAAAGGGCCATGATAACCCAATCATCCTTAGGGAACATCTTTCATGCATCTCTTGAGCACTAGGTGCCTCTGCATCTTTACAAGGAGACGTCTTTTCTGTGACAAAATATAATGTGCAGTGCGAGATGCTGGGTTTGTATTAACCACCAGAGCTCAAGTGCAGCCAGTACAGGTACCTACTTCATCCTGGCTGAACATCTGGGTATCTGGAGCAGCAGGAAATAATTTATTTTGTAAACCCCATTGTTAAAAACAGACCTAAGTAGGATATTTTTAAGAACAGAATCTAAGCAGGATTTTATTAGAGCAACTCCCAAATTAAGTTTTCTCACCCTTCTGCCCGAAATCCTCCATTGTAGGGATACTCCCTTCTTCCAGCCCTGGAGCCAGGGGCTTTAGCTGATCTGCCATCCGCAGGGTTGGCCGGACCTTGGCCTGGGATTCCAGCGCTTTTCGGAAGTGGGTGTAGACATCAGGTAACCTGCACAAATAGGAGCAGCCAGCTCACTGCAGGGCGGCTGCCCTGGCTCCTCCACACACACCCCCCCTCCTCAGGAGGAGGATTAGCATTCCGGGATGTCCTCTCAAGTTTGTGATGCCTGTTTGTACACTGCCAGGCACAATAGAGGCAGATGCCCCCGGGGATAACAGCCACCAGCAGCTCAGTCCTTTGCCCAGTATCTTTCTGCTTCTGATGCAAATTGTGCCTTTTCAATCTAAGGTGTGCCCTGATGGGGAAATCCATGAGATCCTGATTTAACTCACCTAACTTCTGATTAACACAGCTGATCTCAGTGTAAAAAAATCTACATCCTCCTGGTGCCTTTTCAGTCAAAGGAGAAAAACAGGCATTTTCATGGCCTGACTTGTCTGCCCTTATTTTATACATTTTCTAGAGAGTATCATGAATCACTCAACTCCATCAACTGCACCTCAAGTGACTACTGAGGGAGCCGTGAAGAGTACCCACAAAGGGGGGGGTTGGAAGTAAACAATCTTAGGTCCCTTCCAACCCAAACCTTTCTATCATTCTACGAAGATGCTCCAGGGGAAGTTTAGATTGAATATTTGGAAAAGTTTCTTCACAGAAAGGGTGGTCAGGCTGGAACGAGGTGTCCAGGGAAGTGGGGGAGTCACCACTGCCAAAGGGATTTAAAAGATGGGTGCATGTGGCACTGAAGGACATGGTTTTGTGGTGGGCTTGGCATAGTTAATGGTTTGACTTGATGATCTTAGAGGTCTTTTTCAGTCCCATAATTTGAATGGTCAAACACACACCTTGGCTTTATACACACTGAGGCACAAAAGAGTGCAGGAGGACGAATGTGCCACTTCCCCTTTGTATGCCTGAGCATGACAGCAGTGTTCCATAAGAGCACAAATAGATGGACTAATAGGTCCTTTCCCTGTGGGACCAGATGACTGGGAGCCCTCCTGAGTGAGAAACAAATGGAGGGGTGGAGGGGTGATACCGTGGAGCAGCTCACCTGTCAATAGGCCTGAAGGGAAGATCATCCCGATGATAAAGAGTGGACCCCCAGAATGTCTGAATCTTCACCCCGTGCTGACCACACACTTGGCACAGCCCCTTCTCCACATCCAGCTCCTCCTGCGTGGCCTAGAGAGAAAAAAAGAGTGAGGCCAGGGCTGCACAGATGCAGTTCCCACATGCACACTGACCCTGGTCCCTGCTCTTGCCCTCCTCATGCTTCCCCACCCTACCTTCATCCCTTTGCCCCATCGAGGACTCCCTCTCAGGGAGTCCCCATCTCCGGAACTACTCAGTTTCCCCAAGGTTAACATCACCACAGCCAAGCAAGGCTCTGAACACACAGGATCTGCATCACCACTTGGTTGTGGAAGAAACCTTCATGGCATAATTTTAACTGTGTCACTCGAGTATTTCCCTTACCTCTTCGTGGAAAACCACAGCGCTGACAGAGCCCAGCTGAGTAATCAGATCACGGACCACATCTTCTGGCTTCCCCTTCCTCACAACCAGGGTACTAAAATACAAAATATTGGCCTGAAATATGTTTGATGTTATTGTTATTTACGTGTACAAAGAGGCCCTCGTCCCATCCCTGGCAGGCACTTGTGTTCTAGTTTTCTGCAAAGCACAGACAGTGTGTGGGGGCAGACAGACAGGATTTGACCAGCCTGCATTTTTTAGGAGCCCCTGAACCGAGATTATAAGCCTCTGGGGCTTAGTTTGTGTCAGACACATTTCTGCCACTCTGGATGCCTTAGAAAGGATAACTGGGCACAAAGCCAGGCTGTTACCTAAAAGTGAATCAGTTCATCCTCACAGCTAAAGAGATTCAAGAGCTGACTGATGCATCTCGCCCAAGTTTCCCTGAGAGGTGGTGGGGGCCCCACCCCTGGAAATATTCAAGGTCAGACTGAATGGAGCTCTGAGCCTGACATGGCTGAAGATGTCCCTGCTCACTGCAGGGGGTTGGACTAGATGGCCTTTAAAGTCCCTTCCAACCCAAACTATTCTATGACTCTGTGATCTTTTGCTCTGCAAAGCCAGATAACATCTGGTAATGGATTCTTCAGGCCCTGGTCTACCCCAATTACGCTTCTAAAGGCATCATAAACTAGGATATCTGAAGACCTCCTTCCCACATAGTAACCTAGAGACTGGGTTTAGTGGGACAGGGCAAAAGCAAATATGACTGTCCAGTCTCAGAAGCCAGGATCCATGCTGGTTTGTCTCAAGCCAGTTCCCAGGGAAAACTCTCCAGGGACAAGGAAGACCCCAGGTTACAGTGGCTACTGTAACTGCCCACATCTCAAAAGTCTGCCTTTCGTGTTCCCCACTGTCAGCACTCTGGGCAAAGCACTTAAGGCTGACACTCCTCTGGGGTATCTGAGTTCCAGAAAGCAAAACCCACATGGCACAAAGCCTGGATGGCTCTTTGTTCCCCGTGCAGGTGACCACAGCAGGTCACCTGAACAGGGGCTACACATGGGACCCTACTGTACCTAATGGAAAGGCTGTGCCTCTCTGAAATAAGCCACCATCAGAGCCCAGAGTACCCGACATGACCCGAGTCACAGCACGGGTATGTGTTGAAAAAGAGAAGGAAAATAGGAATACATGTGTCATTTTGCACGGTGCTTTCTCAACTACCTTCCTTTTTTCTTGAGCGTTTCCCTCAGATCCTTCACACTTTCCAGCAGAAACCTGAGCCTGTGGGGTCCCGTCTTCGGGAAGCCGTGCCAGTGAGTGCCCAGGTAGTGCCGCGGGTCGAAGCAGTAGAGGGGAATCACGAAATCCGCGTTGTGCTGAGCCCAGTGGAGCACCTGGAAACAAGGAGGGGGCCGTGAGAGCTCCCGGGGCAGGATGCAGGGAGAATCCCTCCCCATCCTGCCCAACAGCGCGGTTATTCCTACAGAAACCCCCGGCGGTCCCTACCTGGTTGTCGTGGGCGCGCAGGTCACAGCGCAGCAGGCAGATGGCCGTGCCCGCTGTCCCGGACATGGTCCCTCGGCGTGGCCTCTCCCACCTCCCCCGGCCCGGCTCAGTCCTCCTCCGGTCCGGCTCAGTCCTCCCCCTGCCCGGCCCCTCATCCCGCCCCGCCGGGGAGGAGCCGTGCTGCCTCCGGATCCCCGCGTCCGCCCCCAGCGCTTCCCCGTGGGACGGGCAAGTCGTATCCAGCATCCCTGGAGGGCAGCAGGACGGGGACGAGGTCGATTCCCTCGGTTCGGGGTCCCCCTGCGTCTCACCAGAGCCCTGCCCCGGCCGGTCACACTTATTGCTGGGGTTTTTTTTAACCTCTTTATCTTTTTAAATCTCTTCATCTTTCACTCAGCAGCATCAGGGAACCGCCTCGCTCCGCGCTGCAGCGCGGCCCCGTCGTGCTGAGGCTCAGCCACGGTGACAGCGACCCTCTGCAGAGATCGGTGACACCGAGCCTCCCCCTGCTCTGATCGCGTTGATCGGTGCTTACCCTTTAAATGCCAAGGCTGGGATGTGGTGGCCACTAGCACAGGAACCAGCTTTGCAGTGAGCTGGTCACCTGCTGACCGACAAAAAGTGAGCTGTAGATTAGCAATAATTAATGTATTTGGTTCTCAGCACTGACAGAAGTGGCAGAAGTGAAAAGGCTTTGCCCTAGTCTATGGCTTCCGTCAGCTGGCATTGGACACCAGTGGTCAGACATCCCTTGCTCACTGAATTGTTCCTCAGGATCCTTTTTTTTCCGTTCAGCTACTCTCATAAGAGGAAACCAAGCACAGGAACTGCCTGCCCAAGGAAATAGTGGAGTCACCATCCTTAGGGACACAGCTTAGTGGTGGATGTGGCAGTGCTGGGTTAATGGTGGAGCTCAAGGTCTTTTCCAACTTAAATGATTCTGTGAAGTGCTCTGTTGATGTGGTCTCCAGCCACCTGTTTCCCTTGTGTAACTCCACTGATTGTCCTGGGATGGGAGAGAATGGAGAAGGGGTTGTTAACATGTTCCAGCAAGGAGCTGGTGATGATTCAGGGTCCGGGTTTACAGCAATGAGTTGCTGCAGCTCATTTAACTACCTGCATTGCTGAAGTGGAGCTTTTGGTGAAGCCACATGGACTCTGACCAGCTGACCAGAGATTAAATGTGGTACCCAAGCCCCAGTGGGTCCTGGGGAGTCCTGGCTTCATGTCCATCTCCTCCAGGCCCGGAGGTGCTCTGCATGCAGCGTGCATCGGCTGGCTGTGGGAAGTGATGTGGTTCCCTGTGTAACCCACATGACACATCATCTCCTGACCCTTTCTCTGTGCACCAAGGGCTCCTTTTCCTGGCTCAGCAGCTGCAGCCCATTGAGAACCAGTGACTCATCCCAGAGGGCTCATGTTCGGTAAAAGAAGAGAGGAGCCAAAACTTTGGCTCATGCCCAAGGAAAACATTGCTGTCGGCTTGCAATGCTTAGAAGACAACATGTCTCTTTATCATATCAGAAATAATGAAAAAACCCCAGTTTATAAATCTTCCCTGTTTGCCTTCTCCTTTATTTGGACGAGGACAAACAGTGCAGTTGGCTTTGTTTTTGTTTGCAGTCAGGCTTCCCCCACAGTGTCTTGGTTGACATTAAGCTGGGCCAAGTCTGGCAATGCTGACATCCTCTTGCAGCTTACTCAGAGCTTCGAGACAGCCACCCACGTGCACTGCCACGCCAAGAACCTCATCAAAAGGGTGTGCAAAAAAGGGGTGCCCTGCTGCCTGCAAAAGGGGTATTTCCCATTGGCAAGGAAGGCTGGCTTCCACTACAGACACCTCTGCAACATAACATTAAGATTTGAACCTCTTGATTTAACAGTGAGGAAAGAAATGTGGGTTTAACAGCAAGAGAGTCTCTGCCAGCTTTCAATTTGTATTGATGTGAAGGGTGTGAGGTGTCCAACACTGGCTGCAAGAGCCGCACAACAGACTCTGCACCCACATAGCTGTTGGATGTGGTGATCCAGGCAGCAAGAGTGGGCAGGAAAAACAGATGTCCATAAGGGATGGGCAGTTTGCTCAGGCCCAGAACACAGATTTGTAACCAACACTGTACCCTTGTGGCTGGAGGTTGGTTTTATTTCCTTTGCGCTCTTGTAGGAGAGTACAAATCCTGTTGCACACTCGAGGCAGTGCTTCCTAAAACAGTGCTGATCACATCCACCCTGGATTCTACCCTGAGAAAAGAGGGTAGGGGTTTTTTTCACTTATACAGTTGCTTCTCTTCAGATTCTGCAAGTACATCTGCCTAGTCCCTGCTTCTGTGAGACCTTATGAAATCATCCTCTGAAAATAAATGTAACAGGGGTGTTTAGGAAAGGCAGTGTGGGCAGGAGTTACTTTGTTCTAAAGTTAGAAACCAGGGGACCTGGCACTGGGAACTGTAGGCCTGCCAGTCTCCTTGCCTGGATTTTCCATTCAGATGAACACAGTCAATGAGAACAAAAGCTTTCTTTTTTTCCCCGCTGACACCTGTCTCTTTACTCCAATATGGTGTTCCAGCTTTCCATTCCCCCTTTGGGAAGCAGGGAAGCTTTGCCTGCTTGCAATAGCATCAATCTCTATGCCAATATGGAGGGAACAAGCTGTCCACTGTCATTTTTGTTCTTTGAAGTATCCTGCAAGAACCAGCTTCTTTCCTAGAGTCCTGAAGTTAGGCAATTCATGGTTCTTGGGAAGAAGCCTGTGAGCTTTGATGAATTTACACAGGGGACCTGTAATAAAATAATGGAATATCAATGTGAACAGCAGCATGTGAGCCCTTTGTTTCTCAGAGAAAACCTCCTGGGATACCAGGTCATGGACAGACTCCAACTCCCAAGTCAATAATCATTCAGCAGTCCTTTTCCCCTGGCTGCTTTGGGTGTTCTTTTTCACTCATTAAAGCCATTTAAGGTCTCGTTTATTCCTGGTGTTGAGTGTGACAAAACTGCCTGTCGTACCCATCCTGGATAACAGGGTCAGAGGATTGCACCTGCAGTAAGATTGCCTTTTATGTCTTTTGCCGAACAAATCTCTTAGAAATATAGCCAATTTTGTGACATTTCTCCTTTCCGCTCCTTCCCTCCCCTCCCATGTTCACAAGCACCTGTGTCCAATTTCATTCACTAAGTGTACCCACCATCTTAATTCAGATGGTGTTTCACCTGTCAAAAGCACAAATTGGCCTGAAAATTTTCCTTTTACATTTCAGAAGCAAATCCCAACTGTTGCTCCTTCCAAGTCTCTGCGAGAACGACGCTTTTGCATTTAGCTTGTCATGCATGAAAAGTCTGACATCGTTATCTGATGTTTTACTGATTCTCCCTCTGAGCCCTTCACAGAATCCTGAATCATGTCATCGTTAGCTGTTTTCATAAAAGCATAAAAACTCCAGGATCAACACAGAGTGCAGCTCTGCTCAGGGACAGACCAGAGATTCTGTTACCAGTCCTGTTATATCCAAGCGTGTGCTCTAATGGCTCTTTGGCTATGACAAGCACACTTTGTGTAGCACGATAAATCCTGTCCCCCAAACACCTCTCTCCTTTCATGCATATCTGATACTGCACCTAGATCTATCTTTCAGCTCTTTGAACCATTACTTACAGCAACAACCTGCATTTAATGCCAATTCCCCTCCAGAGACAATGCTTTAATGTTTTGACTGCAAAAGGCTTGGCCCTCTCTTCCCTGGTGGAAGCAGGACATAGCCCTGCTCCAAGGGTTCAGTTCTCTGCCTGCAGAAATGCAGTCACTCTTTTTACATGTCAGAGGCTTTCCCCTGGTGTCATTTGTCATTCTGGTTTGGAGGGGTCTTGCCGTCAGAGACAGTGCAGGGACTGTCTGGCCTTGGTTCTGCTATGATTGTCCTTGTAGGAAAACATAGAGACCGACTGCTCTTTGTAGTTCAGCTTGTGACCACTATTCATTAAATCTGTCATTTCCTCTTCTGCCTTTCAGCGGTGTTTCCTCCATCAGGAACCTAATGACCCTCTGCAAGCTCTCATCCACCTACAATTACTGGACCAGTGTAAGCTTTGCCAATTGGTTTAAATAGTGTTTAGTCTCTGGTGTCAGCTGCTGCTTATGGCTGGCACACAGGTTTGCAACACACTCTCACCTGGCTTTTATTGCACCCTCAAAATACTGGGAAAAAATATCTACCCAGGCAAAGGATCAGACATGCACCACTGCAACTGAAGTAGTTAATATCAGTTGAGTGTACTCACATCCTTGGCTGATGGAATTCAACAGAGCTAACCAAGGATTTACTTCAACCCTCAGCTGGCAAAAAAAAAAATCTCTGTTCAAGAGGCTTTTAAAGTGAAAAAAAAAGCAGATGTGATTTGTGGTCACAACTAGACCTCGGAACATGATGTGTGCATTGTGTTCTCCATGCTTCTCCCTGTGTTCTTGGAAGGGATCATTTCAACCCTCTGCCTACAGCAGAATTTATTCTGCTGTAAAATGGATGTAACATCACTTCCCTCTTGCACAGGGCAGTTTGAGTGGTGACTGCCTTCATATCAGACACCCAGCTCTAATGGTGCTATTGAAAGCTATTTTCTAGAATATTCTAGAAAATAATATATAGAGAGCGTTACAGTCAAATCATCTTAGATATTTAAAAACATCCAAATGTTCCTGTCCACTGGGTTAAGAATCAATGGTCACCAGGCTGTTTCAGACACGCAGGCTGTGACACAAGGACAAGGACTGCAGTTCTGTGTGTCTGCCCAGCTCAGTGGGATGCCTACAGCAGATATGGGCACTGTCAGGGACAGAGGAAGATGTTACAGCCCTGCCAGAGGTGCTGAGGAACAGCTGTCATACACGCCCTTTTTTTCTTCACATCCCCACTGGACAGAGGGTTCATGCTGAGTTTTGTTTAAAGGGGCAGTAGTTCAGTAGACAATATTTCTGGGAATCATATGAACACTTTCACAGGGTAATTGTTATTAGAAGGAAATGTCATTTTAAGGTGTCACACCTATTAGAATTTTCTCTTGGAGACAAACCCCAAGGGGATCACGGTCCTTCAGCCATCTCCTCCTTGCCCTGCAGAAAGTGAGGCTCTTTGCTGGAAATGGGAAGAACCAACATTGACCAGGGATGTGAAACACTGGCCTGCAGGCTTGGTATGGAGAGCTTAGTGCTGCTCCTGCAGATGACACTGGCATCATGGTTTGGCCAAGGAGAATGGCAAAGGAATGGAAACCAGAAAAAGAGTTGAAAAAAAAGCCTCCACTCTCTCCACTCCTGTAGTCCCCACCAAACTACACCTAAAATAGCTTTTGTCTGTTGCTATTTAGCCATTTAGGTCAGACCTACCAGCTGCATGAACTTGCCTCTATTGTACTATTGCAGTTGGACTGTTGCCATCCTCCCCCCATGGGCTTTCTACAGATCTATATTTCAAAGTTATGGCTCTCGCAAAGCTTTGCTCTGTGAGTTCAGACAAGCTAAAAAAAAAATTAGTCATGTTTCCTCTAGTCCTGCTGCTTTACTAGGCTTCCTATTTGCAATCAAATTATTTTTAATTTTGACCACGTTCCTATTGTTTGCCAGGAAGATAATCATCTTATCTTGCTGCCGGGATATTTTTCTCCTTTCTCATGTAGTTTCAGATGGATTAAATAAATACCCCTTACACAAAGCACACCAAGCTGGGCAAAAGGGCATTTCACCATTGCTGCCTGATCTGAAATTTAGGAAATGTCTCTCTTTTGGGGGGGGAAAAAAAAAGTTTGGAAGGACCCAGACATGCCATAATAGCAGCTGTGCTAATTGTATGCTCTCAGCTAATTTTTATCCATCTCAGAGTGGCTTTATGGAAATGTGTGGGTGAAGTTCAAAGTTAGTGAGGGACACTGGCTTGGTTTGCCAGTGCCAACAAGGGCCACAGGTACAGTCATCTTGAGCTTTTGGTAAGGGAGAAGCCAAAAAATATCTGAGTGGTCCTCTGGGACCTTTCTGCTCCTTCTTCCCAGGTGAAGCTGTATTAGCTCCATGCAGGAACAGGGAATCCCCCACTGTGCCATCTGTGCACCTAAGGAGAAGGTTTTTTACAGGACCACCAGTGGGTGCTTTTCTCCCCCTCTACCTGTCTGGAGACCCCATCAAAGGGACTGAAATGGGACCGAGTCAGTTCACTGCCTTTTGAGGTCTGACTTGGAGTCCTTTACAAGGGAAGGATTTATACCCAGCAAAGGCCAGCAACCAGCTCGGAGCAAACAGACTGGGGAAGATCAGGCACCCTCAGACCTTCCCAGTGCTTCCAGTATCCCCTCCCTGGAGGAACTGGTTTGTAAACACGCGAGCGGCGGGCGCGCAATGGAAAGTTGTGTGGACGAGTGGCACGGCTCGAACCCAAAGTGCTCTGCTTTGTGTTTTGCAACCTTCACCCACATCCACTTTCCTCCTGCTGGATGCTGAGTGCTTTACCTCCAGCTTGCTAATTATCGGAGCGCCACCGCTTGTGTTTCACCGCAGATGAGGAAATGAGGACATATGGCTTTTGTGATAAGAGATTTATGTGCGCTGTCTGTGCAGCAGCGCTGCAACTTTCTATACAAGTCCATTTATAAAACAAAACGTGTAAACAGCCAGGTTTTGATTGTTTCGGTGATTTCTTCCCCCCCCCCGCCGCCCCGTGACAGATGTAAAGGAAAAACTGGAGGTTTCCACTTGATGTGTGCAGATAACTGTGTGGCAAATGGGAGAGATCCCACTTGCAGTAAATCACTCAATACTTCCTTTGATTTCTGTCACCTAAAATCCAGCTCCATGTGGGTAAATGCAAAGAAATACAAAGAAACTGGGGCTCGATGGCTGCACATACATGATCCCCTTTCAGCTGTAGGAGTACAAATATTCCTGAAAAGCTCCTGGCAGGAGTTTCTTTGACAAGAGAACAGTAAATAGTGCAAGATACCAATTGAAAAGGCAGCCAAAATCCAGTGATTACAATGGGTGGCTTCGACTACACCCCTGTAGATTGGTTATCTTTCGAATCAAGAGACAGATTAGAGAAATAGGGTCATATTCTCAAGGAACAAAATCCTATTATCAGTGGGGACAAAGAGTGGGGCAGGCTGGACACACATACCTAAATCCATGAGTGGACCATGCTCTTTCAGTCCTTCTCTTATCCCTTACACTCTACTCAAGAAAAGCCAGTTGCAGGGTGGAGAATCTTGGTTCTTTTCAGGGAAAGTCTCAAGGTTTTCTCTGTGGTTTCTGGGGAGGTGAGATGGAAACACAGGATGTCCCTTGCAATTTTTGGCTTTCTTGCAGTCTCAGCTGCAAAATGCCACAAGGACAGTATTTCTTGTGTGATTTTCCACAATATTCTGGTGCCAGATGAACCCATAAATATTCTGAGATAGTCCTGACCTTGCCTGAGAAAGTTTATATTGAACCTGCTTGCAGATAAGCAGTGTAACTGTCCAGGGCTTGCAGCTTCACGCTTTTCACCAGTGTGACAGAGTCACCTGGCAAATACAGCTTGGTTTGGTTGACACAAGTTCCAAGCACGACACACATGTGAAAAAGCTTCACAGAAAAATGATGTTTCCTTAACAACTCACCCAGAAATCAGACCCTCTTCACTTTCACTCTGTCCTTTTTGGAGAGGTTTTTCCCTCTGTTCAGGCAGAGAAGGTGAGTCATGGAACAGACACAGTGTGGAAATTTACATTCAGCTATGAAAGTGCATGTTATGACTACCAGGAAAAGAAAATCATCCACACAACTCACTCTCAGTGTAAGTCACACCCAGCTCCGAAGAAATATGAGTTTAAACCTGTACTTTTTGGTTGATTGACACTCCTGGCTGCTGCAAGATGCTTCCTCTCTGTGTCACACTTAGCCTTCAGCCTTGGCTTTGTAAGAACTGAAATATCTCTCCAGCCAGCTGTGTCCAACCAGGTGGATGGACACAAACGCTGCCTCTGAGAGGGCTGGGGAACACCCCTTTGCTCTGACCCCTTGGTGGGGCAACTTCCCAAGCCCCCAAGATGGGGTGTTGCAGTATTCCCAAGTGTTTGATGGGTGGCAGTGCATGGAGAGTGACTCCCTGCCTCTTGGGTTTTCAGGCCCTGAACCCTCTCCTCCAAGACAGGGACTGAGCATTTTATCTTCCAGTGCAAGACTCGCCCTTTCCTTCTAAAATACGGTGCCTGCTGCTGCCACCTACCTTTTGTGCTGGAGTGGATCCTAGAAATACTCCATACACCAAGTCTGGGAAGGAGCCCAGGATTTCCTCCTCATCCCAAAAGCTAAACCCAAGATACAAACTGCGAGGTGAATTTGTTGTGTGGGCGGGAGGCTTTATCTGAAAAACATTTCTTGCCATGGAAGAGGAGAGGTTTCAAAACCCATCGAGAGATCACTTCTTGCTCTTGCCTGGTTGTGAGGTGTATAGAGTACTTCATAGAGTAGATTTTGGCATCTGCCCTGCAGAGCAGGTGGTCATGTCAGCCAGGGTGCATTTCATGCAACAGGAGATGCAGAGGAAGGTGGCGGGGAAGTGCATGGCCCCACAGCAACTGAGATCTGAACCCGACTCTTGCCCTTCTCAACTACTCCACGACACTGTGATTGCAAAACAGAAGCAGAGGTAGAGATGAAATGGCATCCCCAAATGTTCCTCCCCAGAAAGCCTCTGCATACCTTCAGGCATGTTCTTGGAGGAGCAGAAAACCCTTAAGAATGCTGACAAATGTGTGGTTTGTGCCAGGTTTGTCTATCAGGCAGCCCCCAGATCACTCAGAACACGTGGGAAATATTTAAGGTAAATAAATGTGGCTTTTCTATGGGTCCTAACAGAAAGAGGGATATAGGATATCTCTAATTCTCCTTTTCCACCTGCTTTTCTGCAGCAAACAGCAGACCTGCAACTAATTTTCGGTGAGGAGGAGCTGCAGCCGATGCAGATCTGCCAAGCCCGGGTGCTGCCATGCAGAGGTTTTAGCATCACAGGCTTGGATTTATGTGCTGACATCTCTTCCAAGCCCATCCCCAGCTCCAGCCTTCACATCAGGAGCAGCTCACAATCTCTGAGTAAGTAATTGGTTCCTTTTCTTTACCCCGAGATGGCATCACTCCTGCATGCACAGTTTAGAAACTAAGTATAGGAATGATTTCACCCACCATTCTCAGCCATCTTGATGGGAGTGAAAGCCTGGCAGACAACAGCTCTGTGCTGCTGTTCAGGACAGGAAGCAAGAAAGGATATTATATCCAACAGAAGGCATGGGAGAATTTCAGGTTAGATGGAGCATACTTAGTCACAGAAGAATTGGGTCAGTGCTCTGGGACCTGTGTTCACTTCCTGCAGGAACCCTAACACAGCCCAAAATAGTAGCAGTTAGGTAAAAGCCAAATATCTTCTCATTTTTCTCCCCACAGCAAATACTAATGCTTACGTCATTAAAGGAGAAGCATAAATAGAACAAGCCTGGGGCTGTGATTTGCAAAGTTCTTGGTCTGTGGATGAACCATCAGCTTTTCTTATAGCTCACTATTACCCACTTGTGCCATCAAACTGTTCACTGAAGATGCTATCAGGATGAAATAGGCCTTCATATCTACCCATATTTATACCAGTCAGCTAAGAATCAGAGCACCCATCTATAGGTTCTGTGTGTGATGTGGTTTTCATCTCCCTGACTGGGACAGCATGGGACAGCATGCACCAAAGAAAGTGTCCTAGTGGCAGTTTGGACAGCATTTTGGAAAAGAAGGGAGAGTTTGGCTCTGTGGGTACAAGGTGTGCCACACTTGTTCTCCTCAGGCACACAGAACAGCCCACGCCTGTTTAATTTCACCGTACGGAGCCATGTACAGCCACTGCCTGCAACACTTGGATTCGCCACTGCTCTCCACCGTGCCCTCTCCACCAGGTGCTCACTCCTCTCCAGAAACTGGCAGCCAACACTTGTAGAACACCTGAAACTCTGCACAGTTTCCACACACCTCTGCCCATCCTTCTGCCAGGCTTGGTAAATGTTTCCAAGAGCGACTCAAGCTGGCAGAATCCGGGGGCAGGTCCTTAGCACACCCCTCAGCAGAGAGCTGTTAACATCAGTGGAAACAGCCTTGACACTCATGAGGATCCTTATATTGTTCAGGGACACCCTAGAATTGAAATCCCCCTAGCAGGATTCCTGGGACACCAAAGACATTCAGGAAAGAAGAGATGCTTGGAAGAATTACGGCTTTCAGCTGTAACTGGTGTGTGCAGAATCAATTCCCATTAAAACCAGGTGGTTTTAAAGGAACTGCTTGTCGCTTTAGTGCCTTGTAATACTTGAACCTCAAGTCCTGGTGTCCTGTTCCGGGTTCCCAAGGTAAACACGTGTGATTTATTTCAGAAAGGCATCTGCAGCACAGGAATTCATTACATACATCCCTGATGGGCAGCAGCCAACTTTTCAAATGTGCCAAGTTACCAGAATTTTATTAAAAGCTTTTAAGAGTTAGAGGGAAGGTGCAGAGAAAAGCAACCTCCTTCCCAAAGCCAGGTGGCTTAGGCTCGACTCACACTGCTTCCCGAATGGATGAGGCAAGCTGGAGTCAGAGGTTCCTTCCAGCAACAGCTTGGTCCCCCTGGATGTATCTCTGTAAGCTGCATAAATATTCTGGGGAGGGGGAGGGAGAGAGAAAAGAGTGAAACCTATTCAATTACATCAAGATCACGACTGGCCATAGTAAAATCATTTATGGAGTGAGGGAACCCGGAGCGGTTTGGGCTGGAGCCATCTGCAGTTATTTGGTATATACAGAATCGGTTTCTATGGATTTTATTATTAGGTCACGCGATTGTATACGAGGATGTGAGATGTGAATCTCTCAGGAGGGGTCCCTGGTTGGGGTTTCTATTGCCTTTATAGGAGTTGCAGCAGCAACTCCTTAAAACTTGAGGGGAATGGGGATGGTTTTAGGATCCAGCCCATTTTTTTTCTCCCCCACCAAAATCTTGAATTGACTTTGTTCCTCTTCCTCTCCACAACACATTTACTAAATGGGGAAACAAGGAAATAATCAGTGAAATATTCTTACTTACTTTTTCCATTGTCTGCATGAATTTTCTCTCTTTCCCACCAGTCTGAGGGATATCTGGTACATAACTCAGCTCCCACTTCCATCTGCTTCTCAGCCTCTTGTTGGCCCTTTTTAGGGGTAATTTTGCTTCTATGCCATTGTTGGCTCCTTCCATACAGAGAGTCAAGCCCAAAGGAACTTGGACACACAACAGAGACTTGGGGCAGTGGGTGTAGATCAGAACAGCCCAGAGGCTTCTCTACCTCCCCAGGGAGCTGCCCAGGGAGCCTAAGCTGTTCTGGAGAGCTGTGACTCAGGAACAGTCTAAAGCCCTTTGGTCTTAACTATGGCTCGATTTTACTTTAATTGCCCCGAAGAGGCAAACCCAAACCAAGTTATCAGAGCAATTCCTTCACATCCCAGCGGTGTGGAGAAAGCTGGGCCCTGCAGAAAGCTACCCTGCTGCAGCAAGATTCCACCACCTTCACCAGCATTCCAGCTGATGAAGCCTCATCCCAGAATAAGGGAGTTTCAGCCCTGTATCTCATCAACTCCTGTTTTTTTTGTGACAGCCTTAGGTAGGACAGCTCACTTCTAGCCCCCTCTTCCAGAAGGTAGGAGATGTTCAGGCTGAAGCGCAGAGGTCACATTCCATCCTTCTTGAAGGCACAGCCGGGGGGACCCCACGGTGTCAGGCCGGGGCTGATATGACCTGCAGGAGCACGGGAAGCTGCACCTGGACCGAGCGGGGCTGAGGGATGGGGCATCATCCGGGGTGCGAGTCCGCCCGGGGGTCGGAGCTGCCCCGAGTGTCGGAGCCGACCGGGGATCGGAACCGCCCCAGGGATCGGAGCTGCCCCGAGCGTCGGAACTGCCCCACGGCTGCCCCGCGGGTCGGAGTCTCACCGGAGCTGATCCGACCTGCAGGGCCAGGGAAGCCCCACCGGGACCGAGCAGGGCTGCGGGACGGGGCATCATCCGGGATGCGAATCCGCCCGGGGGACGGATCTTGCCCGGGGATCGGAACCACCCCGAGGTCCAGAGCTGTCCGAGAGGTCGGAGCCATCCCGGGCTTCGGAGCTGCCCCGGGGCTCGGAACTGCCCCGGGGCTCGGAACTGCCCCAGGGTTTCGGAGCCGCCCCGGGGCTCGGAGCTGCCCCAGGGTTTCGGAGCCGCCCCGGGGCTCGGAGCTGCCCCGGTGTCGCCCCCCAGAGGCGGGGCACGGTCCGGCCCCGCGGTCGCTCCGCTGGGTCGGTCGCAGCCGGAGCCGGTCCGCCCCCGTCCCCATCCCCGTCCCATTGGCCGCGGCGGCTCCGCGCGTCACCGCTTCCTCCCGCTTTTGTGCGCCGCCCCAGCCGAGCTGCAGCCGAGCGGTGCCGAGCGGAGCTGAGCTGCTCGGAGCCGCGCCAGCCGCTGGGACCGAGGTGGTGACACCAGCCCCGGGTGGCCGCGCATGCCCCTCCGCGGGTGACCCCGGTAAGTCCGTCCTCACCCCCCCTTTCCGCGCGCGCTGGGTCCTTGCCTCCGTGAATAGTTTCGTTCTTCTAATTATTTTACTGTCTGCAGTGGTGACCGAGAGTTTTGCAGCCTGGTCTGGCTTCCGTAGCTTTTTTTCCCTTCCTTTCTGGTCTTGCAAGTGGGAGCTTGGCCCTCCGGCTGTGTTTGGGGAGTCGTGGGGGGCGAGCGGGGGCTGGAGCGGCTCCCCAGGAGGACGGCGCGGGTTGTCGTGTCCGTGGGTGCGGAGCGGACTGAGGGACTGACCTTCCCCGGGGCTCCCCGCACACCCCCGCCTTGTGCTGGTGCTCTCGGGTCGCTGTTTTCCCCAGGTTGTCGCCTGGGTCCCTGTCCCCGCTGCAGCTGCTGACAGCGAGCGCCAGGATTAGACTCCAATACCCGTTTTGGGATGCAATAAAGTCTGGAGCCAGCGGCTTCTGGATGTGGTCACTTGGGTCCTGGTTCCCTGGAAAGGGAGGTGCGGGGCTACTTGGCCATCCCTCGCTCTCCTGCAGAGCTCCCCCTGCACCGTCTGTCCGGAGCGGTGAGGATGGGATGAGCGCGGGGAGGAAGGCTCCGCGGCGGGCATGGCCCCGAAGCTCGTACCTGCGTGGTGCGAGTGGCCGGCGGAGCTGGGGAAGCTGGACTTCCACCTGGACGGAGCGAGCGGCTGCCGTGGGGCTGTGCCATGAGTCGGGATGATGCTCAGGAAGGATTTGCGCTGCCGGCACCAAACCTCTGCCCTCCACGGCTGTGCGGGGAGGAGCGGAGCAGAGGTGGGAGCCGTGGACCAGCTGGGCAGGTCGTGCACGGTGGCCAAGTCCAGCTCATGCTGGCCCTGATACAGCTGGGAGAGAGGCTTGTCCCTCGGCTGCTGCTTTTAACCTCCTCTTCAATTCCTGTCTTGTAATCCAGTGGTTTTTGGGAGTGGACCTGCTCCTGGTTCAGGGAAGGGTCTTGCAAGTGTTGCTGGTGCGTGAACCAAAAACACGGGGCTCACTTGGGCTTTGGAGGCTTGGGATTTGTGCAGGCTTTAAGTGATCCCAGGGATTTCCAGGGTCAAGCTCTTTCACTTCTTTGGTGAGAAAGTGGTTTTGGGGGAATTTCTATGCCACCATACAAATTTATTTCCAGCCCGGTGCATGCAGTTTGATGTATGCAGGATTTGTGCATGCAGCGCAGCTCTTGGAAAGCAGTTCCTCAGGTGTGCATGAGATAGATCAATTGCATTTGGGGGTTTGCTGTGACTACCTCTGTCTTGATACCTGTGTCAGATTGTCCAATTTCCAGAACCCCTAATTCGACATTAGTTATAAACAGGGGTTCAAGGATTCCCAGGGCTCCTGCAGATCACAACAGACCTCCACGGCTGGGCACAGCCTTTGCCCTGAGAAGGTTTTGCAGCTTGTAAAAGCTCCTCTGTTGAGGCAGGACGTAAGGCTGCATGGGCTGCCAGCCTGGTGGGATGTGGATGTAAAGAACCTTTTTATACCTTCCTCGTGTGAACGGGTTTTGGTGCCACAACTTTTTCCATGGGTCCTTAACCTCCACCAGAAACGCACAGCTCTGCCCTGTCAATGTGTGCTGATGGGCAATGCATTTATTTTTTTGGAGGCTGTCAGAGCCTGTGAGGGAAGTGTGCTCATGCAGAGAGATGTGGTCTGGGTTTTCACCCAGACGAAGCGACTCCGACGTGAAGAGCCAGCAACTGTGGCGGCCAGAGGAGCGGCTCCATCCCGTCCGGAACGTTCCCATTGCTTGCTGATGCTTCGTGATTTTAGCCTGCAGCTTGGACTTGATGCTTTGTGAATTTTCCCATTGGGAAGACGCCGGCGAGGCTCACACGGTGTGTCTGGCTCCCTGGCAGAGCCGTGGGATGGAGTGCTGCAGCATGGAAAGTGATGTGCTTCCAGCCCTGCTCTCCCCAGATGGACGTGGGAACGAGTGCGAGAGCTGGCAGGATCTTCTGTTCTGGTGGATCTGGCCCTGCTGTTGGAGACCTGCTGGTCGAGGCTAGAGGGAAGTGACTCAGGGTTTGCTGTTAGAAGGGATATCTTTTATTAGACTGCTTGGGGAAGGCAGGCTGGCTTTGGAGTGCACAAGCCTGTCTACACGTAGAAGAAAAGAGGGAGTGATTGCTCAGAGTCTGCCTTGGCTCTCCAGACTGAGGGATTCAACTGAAAGAAAAGGGGAAGCAAAAAAGACAGGTTCAACTACAGCTTAACCTGTGCAGTTCATCTGGCCTAAGGAAGCACATTTCATCTCTCTACAAACCTCTGGACTCTTTAGATCCTGAGATGCAGCACAGGACAGGAACGTGCATCCCATGTGCCAGCCTTTCAAGGGAGGTGGCCAAGCCCTTTCCAATCTGGCTTCCGCAGTGAGGAGCTGTGGGAGACAGGGGTGGTGCTCGCTGATGCCTGACGGTAGCAGGAGGCTGCTGGGCTCTGTCCCTTCCACTCCCCTCTTTGCAGAGAGCACAGGCCAAGCACAGTGTGCACAGAAATGTGCAGAATGTCAGCTGTGCGCTGGGGAGATGGAAAACGCAGTGTGGAGCCATGAGAAGTGGAATATGGATTTAAACTTTTTTATTTTTTATTGTTTCCTCAGACACTTTTTAGAAAAGCTGTA
This sequence comes from Corvus hawaiiensis, assembly GCF_020740725.1. NCBI lineage: Eukaryota > Metazoa > Chordata > Aves > Passeriformes > Corvidae > Corvus > Corvus hawaiiensis. Next base: position 4,499,047 of record NC_063213.1, on the reverse strand, counting down.
AATGGCCCACTGATACTGAACCTGGAAGATTCAGTCTCCAGACTTTATTTATTTACCTATTTAAGCTCCTCAAGGGGAAATGGGTGACCAGGTGTTTTGATGACTCCCTCCAAGGAGCAGTTCCCCTTCCCCACAGGCCAGGGCAGTTCAGCATTTCTTTCTGGCACCTTTTCTGCCTTTGCAGAGTGCAGTGTGAGATGTAGAGGTGGTGAATATCATCTCAGTTGTGCCTGAACCACGCTGTCTCCACAGGCTTGCCCCATATCCTGCATGGCATGAACCTTCATCTGATGTGGTCAGTGCTGTGGTGAGCATCAGACAGGCAAGATGAGGGGCTTTCTGTCTGTGAAGGTGTGGGTGAGCACGCAGGAGTGTGGCTATGTGGGCATTTTTGTTTGTTTTCTGTCTGTCCCTGAAGTTCTGATCTGGTCTAGCCAAGTAATCTTCCCATCAGTCACTAAAATGCTGCTGGTGCCCAAATCGAAAGGGTGGTCAGCCATTGGAACAGGCTGCCCAGGGAAGTGGTGGAATCACCATCCCTGGAAGTGTTCAGAAGCCGTGTGGATGTGGCACTTGGGGACACGGTTTAGTGGTGGGCTTGGCAGTGCTGGGTTAATGATTGGACTCAAGGATGTCAGAGGTCTTTTCCAGCCTTAACGAATCTGTGATCCAGTCAGTCTGTCTCAGTTCACCTTTAATAACACAAGAAATTAAAAGCTAAGACCTCCTTTAAAAATCAATGCCTTGCTCCTCAAAGCCCCTGGGGAGCTGCTCCCTGCAGCAGACCTGTTGTGTGGGCGTGAGGAGCACGGGAAGAATGCTGTAGTGGGGCTGCAGGCGGGGGGTACCTGGCTTTGTTTTGGCACTGGGGATGTTGCTCCAGGAGCTTCCCCTGGAACCACAGGGCTTGGGGCCAGGCTGAGACCAGGATGGTGGAAGAAGCAGCATCGGCCTGGCCCGTGATGGGGACCCTTGCAGCTCTACAGCCCTGTCTCTGTGACCAGGGGTAGGGACACACCGTTGCGCGTCATCGCTGTGTCTGGTCTCAGGTGCCAGCTTCTGTTCCCAGGGCACTTGGAATGTCTGTGAAGGGACCCAGAGGGTCTGACCTGTATTTCTGAGGCTGTTAGAGGTCAAAGGTGAAAGATGTACCTGTGCCCTCAAAAAGAGGGGGTTCAACTCCCAAATGCATTCCCCAAGCAGCTTTTTTCTATGCTGGAAGATCCTAATATAAATGTCAGTGGAGACCAAGTGGCTCAGAATTTGATGAGAATCTGTGGTTGGTTCTGCTCTCCTGCGTTAAACCCCAGGCTGGCCACCATTTTATGCAGAACTAATTGTCACTTCTGTGAGAGCTCCTCTGATTTTATTCTCTCCACTCTGGGAAATGATTTGGTGCAGCCCAGGGAGAACGAGCTGTAACAGCAATGAACCAGGGTGGAGCTGAGCCAGGGTTTGGCTCAGAAGCTGCCTGGAACAAAGTCCGGCTGGCAGAGCGTGCCGTGCCCGGTGGCTCGGGCCAGATCCTGGAAGGAGCTGGCCAAGCTCCTGTGTGGGCTGCTGTGTAAACAGCATGTGTTCAGGCCAGGTCCTGGGGGGGTGGGAGGATGGGTCAAGTGTTCAGGTAGTGATTAAACATGAAATTCCTTGAAAAAAATATCCCTAGGTGGGTGGATTAGAGGCGCTCTGCAGTACTACTGTGGCCAGGAACTTTCGTGCTAAAGTGACAGAAAGTCATCTGATTGATAGCTGGGTGATTCAGAGGGAGAAAAAGACTTTGCACAGTTGCTTTGAGAAAGTAATTTGTGAGATAAGAAGTCTTTGTGATGGAGGTAGGAACGTCTTAAATCCATCAGTGCTGAAGGGTGCGGTGTGGCCCCTGCAATGCTTTGAGTGCTCCTGTGCTGTTTGGGCTCTCTTGGTGTGGTTGAGTTTGTCTTGTCCATGTGCAAGTGTGTTGTGCACAGTGGCTTTAAGGTGCTCCCAAATCCCCAGGGGAATATTGAAAACTTTGCACATGACTGTCCTTAGCACAAATGTGTGTGTGAGAGTGAACCCCGTGTGGAACCGGCGCAGAGGGTCAGAGGAAGATGCTGCTGCTTTGGCACATCCGTTGAGGTCTGTCCTTGCTGAGGTTGTCCTTGTCCTTCAGTCCTCAAGTGGTCAGGCAGCTGGACTAGATGATCACTGTAGATCCCTTTCAATTGAGCTATTCCATTCTGTGGGTGTGCATGGAAGTCCCTTGTGATGAGGATGGTGGATTACTCAGATTGCTTAGTACTTTTGTGCTGCAACTGCTTGGTTTTGGGGTTTTTGTACTGAGCGAAAATCAGATCATCACAGTGTAGTTGGGAAATAGTGCAGCGCCATCCATGGTAAATAAGAGCCCAGAAGAGTTTAGCAGACCTGTAATCTCTTCACAGTGGCCTGTCTGCAGCTTTTGCTCTGCAAGGCAGCAACTGGGATGCTCTATCCCAAGCCATGAGGATCCTGCAGAAGGGTGGTGTATAGAGGGTGATGGGCACGTCTGGCTCTCACCAGCTCTTGATAACAGGGATATCTTGCCCAGATAGAGATTTAAGGGTTGGGGCATCCTCTGCATGGGGCAGTGGTTTGATAAGGAAGGGTTGTTTGGGTTAAATAGCCTGGGGAGAAGGTGTGAGGGTGAGGTCTGTTACCACAGGTGGTGAAGGTGAACGGCAGAACAGGTGAGAGTGCATGCAGAGAAACCCTCTTTTAAATACCCATTTCCTTTCAGCCTTTCTCCTCTTCCTCTCTGTCACTACCTGGGGAGTGCCCTGGGGGGGAACTGTCCCTCTCTTGCAGGGTCATTGCAGAGGGCAGCTGATAACACTGTTATCTATATCTGGGTGATGCTGATGGGGGCTGATGATAGTGTTATCTACAGAGGGGTGATAACCCTGAAGTCACTATGCTGTGGGAGTATGTGGCTGGAGGGAGATGTGTGGACTGGGTCTGTGAGGCAGAGCGGTTTGGGAGTGTGTAAGTGATGAATAACCAGTACCTGGAAATCAGAGATCAGAGATTTGGGCTTCCTTCTGTTGAGACTGATCTGTGCGCTGTTGTAGTGTGGGGCTGTGGAGCAGGGCTTGTTTTGCTGAGCTGCTCAAGCATCCTTCAGTTAAGATCCCAGGCTGTGCCAAGCTCCTGGAAAGCTTTCCTTGCTGATGGAAATTGTTCACACTGAAGCCTCGATGCCTTCTGTTTGCCTTTCAGCTCAAAACTACAGCACTGGTCCCTCTACTGCAATCCTTCTGCTGATTCTCCCTTGGAGAGTGGCTTTTGGGAAACCTCAGCACCCAGTGGTTAATAAGCCAGTGGAATGCACTGGTTTGCTGCTCCTGGATCTTAGTCCCTCAGTGCTGGTGCTAACAGAATAGCAAGAGTCATTAGAGAAATATGCAAGATATTCCAGTTATTTCTCTTTGGATGGTGCTGGTAGCAAGTAATAGAGATAAACAGACTGTGTTGAGCTGTGCTTAGCTTATTGCATCATTGCTTTTACTGAAAGGGTCAAGGTCCAGCTCTGGATTTTGCTGCAGGATGCATTTGAGCTGCTCCAGAGCTGTGCTGTGCCAGAGGGAAAGTGTTTGGGAAAGGCATAGTTTTGGTGCTCTCTCCGCGTGTTCCTTCTGAATGGTGGCTGTGGCTGCAGTGCCTTGGTAGAGTCAGGATGGCACAAGCCCTGTCAGGTTAATTTATTGGCTTTGCACTGGAGAACTCTGCACTTGGCTCCTGTTAGCCCTCAGGAGCTGCTCCTCTCCTGACAGTGGCAGCCAAGGGAAGCCCTGCTGACATCTGCTGCAGCCTGGTGGCTTTTGGCTGTGCTACCCAGGGAATAGGAAGTGCTCCTGGGTGCTGACTGGAGTCACAGGTGGCTCCGATGAAAGGGCAGCTGTGTTGTTTCCTGCATGCCCTGATTATGGACTTCATCTGAAGACTGGCTTGGCTTCACCTTGCTTGGCTGAAATGAAGGCTTTGAGGAACCATGCCCATTCTTGCCTATTTTTGTTTGGATTGGGGGTGCTTACTGAGGCTCTCCACAGTGCTCTCCCCGAGACGCTGTGATGTTAAAAACGTGCACAATGTACCTGGCTGGTGACACAAGAAAAAGAGAGACAGTGTTTGTTTAATCATTCCAAAATTTCAGCAACTTCACCTCCAGCATCACAGGTGTGAAAAACATCTGGTGTGAGCCTGGTTGGCTGTAAGGGCAGAGAATGTGTTTTCACAATTGGCTTTTGGACCCAGCACAAAAGGTGCTGAAGGTGGTATGTGTCTTCATCTCTGGATGGGAACGAGCTAGTTCTAGTCTTGGTCTATGTCCAGGAAATCCTGTGCTGGAGAACTTCCCTTTCAGGAACGTGGTGGGGCTGTCCCAGGGGGGTGGTGTGGTACACTGAGCTTGGATGAGATGGAGCAAGGCTTCCCATACCTGCTTCATCATCACTTGGGAAGCTGATTTGCCTTTCATGCCAGGTGTTGCCAGAGAGGTGCAGTTTGGTGTCCCACTCCTGTGGGAGCTTCCCAGGCAGCAGTGGCTGTGTGGTTGGTGGTGTGGGAGTCACCGGGAGGTGATGAAAGTGGGAAACATTTATGGAAGAACATGGGATGTGTTGGACAGGATCTCCCCTTGCTGCGTGGGGATCCTACCACCTCCCTGACCTGTCTTGGGCTGGATTTCCAAAACCTTGGACAGGTATGGTTGAAGGGCTCTAGGCTGCATCACAGGACATCACCACCACCATGGCCATGTTCAGGAGTGGTGCCTCTGCAGGAGTGTCTCCAACCCAAGGAGGATTCTTGCTAATCCCTGCGTCCATCTGCCACTTCCCTCTTCCTTCTCTGCCTGCTCCGAGTGTGAAGCACTGATAACACCCCTGGATCAGGACCACGGGGGATCCTGGCTGCTGAAGGCTTTGCTAAATGCTTTCATGGGACACAATTTGTGGCATCTCCCCTAAAACCTCCCACAAGGTACCTTGCTGCAAGGCTCTATTTTGGGGCTGTCTCTGATGTAATCTGTCAAGACACAGGCTGCTCTTTGACTTACTGCTGAAAGTCTGGTCGGGGCTGGATGACCAGTTGCTTACCTAGCATTACCAAAGCAACGAGTTGTTGCTTTCCATGACTCATGAAAATGCACTGTAGGCTCTCTTAAGAATGGCTGAGATCATTTTTTGGCTGGCTTTGGGCATCTGGTTTCCTTAGCAAATAGCAGTGGGAGTGGAGGGAGGGGGATTTCCAAACTCGTTTCTTTGTATGTGTGATCTGGTTTTTAGAGCTCCACTCAGAAAGTACTTACTTCGTTTAAAAAGGGGATGATAAAAAAGGACCTGTAACTTCCATGGCTGTTTGGTTTTTGTAGCATGTCTCATTTAGTTGTGGTTTGGTGTAAAAAGGGGAAAGATGCTAATAGTATTACAGAGCCATATGCTGTGTTTCTCCTCTTAAATAAGCAAGGATAGAAACATTATGAGTGGCATTTTCTTTTCGAGCAAATCCTTCTGGGGAAGGAGAAGGAGGTACAGCGGAAATTCTGCAAACAAAACCGTAATTTCATCTTTTTTTTTGTTGTTGGTCATGTTTGCTCAAATAGGGGACTTTGATTCTACAGTGATGCAGCAGAGCAGAGTATTAGCAAGAGGTGTTTTAGTGTTTGGTTAATCTGATTATTACTTTTAAAATATTTATTTATTTGTAGACCCTGGATTCACTTTCTGTTTTTTTTCTGTGCAGTCCAAAGGCAGCAGCACTGACATCCTTGAGCACCAAGTGCAGCAAGATTAGCATTAACCAGAGGAGAGTCAGAGCTCTGTGACAGCTTCAGAGGACAGGAGGTCCCCAGCTGTTCTGACACCTCTGCACCCAGGTTGCAGCCGCCTCTGTGATATCTTTCCCAAGTCCAGCCACCCTTTGTAGGCACCTGAGAGCAGACAGAGCAAAGGGAGGGGAAATCCTGGGTAGGCAGAAGGTAATTGTTTGCGTAGGAAGATTTGTGGCGTGGTGGGTTCCGTGTGCCCATCCTTTTCAGGGCTGGGAGGAGCGAGGGTTTGGTGTGTTCCACACTGTGCAGTCACGGTGGCTGAGTTCAGGGATTTGATAGCTGTGAACCAGCCTCTCATGCTGTGCGTGATCTGTGCTGGTGCTTGGCTGGGGTTAATTCTGCAGCCAGGGCAGGCAGAAGCGTGTCCTGGTATGCTGAGGGATGGGGCTGGAGCTGCCCGAGGGCTGCAGAGGAGCCGCAGATCTGTGCTGGGAACAGCAGGAGCACAGCAGCTCAATGGCCCGGCCCTCGGCCAGGGGTGAGCGGGAACAATGTGACTGAACAGGTTTGTGCTCACTTCCTTGTAATCTCGGAGATGAGATAATGCAGAAACCCAGAGGCTTTGCCAGCGCGAGGTTTCCTTTCTCTGCCCCGTGCGTGCCCTGCGAGCAGGAGGGGCTGGCTTGCTGCTGTCTCTGTGAGAAGCTGATGAAAAGCAAACCCTTGGAGCTCGAGGAATGGCACTGTTGGACTCCAGTGAGGGTGATGGATGCTACCCCCAGGGCTTGGCTCGGGGCTGCTGCCTGCACAAGCACCCTGTGCCAGGAGCTGCTGTGTGCCCCCCAACTGCTCAGGCCCTTCGTGTTCTCCTCCTCATCTGAATTTCTCTGCATCTTTGCTATTTCGTTTGGATAGAACGGGTAAAGGCCACCAATTTAACCAGATGTGTAGTCTTCACCCTCTTTTTCCATGGATATAATGTATTCAGTGCATAGCCTAGCATGCCACAGATCCGGGTCTTCTAGGTCTTAATAGATTTGTTCTATGTGAAAATAGGAGATTAATGTGACCTGAGGTGGTCTGCTCTTTGTGGTGCTTTTAGCATTTGAACATGTGGCCAGAGTTTATTTCTCTGAAGTGGTGGGCAGCTGCAGCCCGGGTGCCTGTAGTGCTGTGGTGGCACTGCCCCAGGCTCAGCAACAGCATGGGATGAGCTCTGTGAGATCCAACACAGGCTTTTTCAGAAGGTTAAGTCCTTATTTATAGACTAATTTTTACCAAAAGGTAAATTTCTGCTGGACAAGATCCACCAGCAGCTGTAAATCTGGTAGTTTTGGTGAGCAGAGGATGCCAGCAGATGAGCTGGCATAGCTGAATTCCATGGCTTTACCCTGCTCCATGCTGGATAAAAGAAGTGGAAGCACAATTTGGAAAGATGTTCTGCTGTATTATTATTTTATTTTTTTGTAAACTGCTGTGCCTTGATATCATCCCCCAATGTATAATGTTCTTTTGACTAGGAAAGCCAGCATCAGGGTACCCCAAAGGGGCTGCTTAGTTTCTAGGCAGGTGTTGCTGTGAAAGCTGTATTTTTCCATCTGTAACTTACAGATGGAGATGTTGAAGGAGCTCACATCTCCCTGAAATTAAGTCATTCCCTGTCCAGTCTAAGGTTTCCAGTGTATACTACTGGGTAAAAGGAATCCTGGATCACATCCTTTCCTCCAAAAAATGGAGATTTATTTCATTTAAAGTAGATGTTTCTATTCCTTCTTGTTTGAGCGTTTCAGACGTGAATTGTGCTCTTCAACTTTTGACATCTGCAAATACTTCTTTTTAACAAAAAAAAAAAAAAAAGGGAAGTGTGGATTCTGATGCAATCATGTGACTCCCAGAATCAGGTTCTTATGAAAAACACAGAATCCTGTGAGAATTTGTAATGCTCAGGGTTATCCTATTGTCCAGCAGTTGAAATAGAAAATGAAGTAAAACCTTCTACTCCCAGCTCCCTTTCCAGAGATGCTGCCCCATCCCTTGGTGTCCATCTTGTTGCAAGAGATACTTAGATTGTGTGGCTTTTGGTGTTTTTTTTTTATGGTGTGGGATCTTTTTTATGATTTATATGGCGAAATATTCTTCTCCTTGCTTGGTGAAATTTGCAGATCTGTGGTCTTGAGGCTCTCAGATTCTCTTTGGGTTATGTGTGAGGATGGTCTCTTGTGGAAGCCTCGCACTCTTTAGGCATTTTAAAACCAGGAAAGAGCCTTGCTGCTGTTGTGGCAAGAATCAACGCCAATGCAAATTGCCATGTAAACCTGAACACCTAAGCTGCATTGGAGCCTCTTCTCCCCAAACCCTTTGGTTCCTTGCATTTCCCTTTCTGGGGTGGTTGGTAGTTGGGGTTTTTTGAGCTTTTTTCTGATAGTGTATCACAGGAGGCTTGACCTGGATGTTTGCTGTCTATTCTCTGGCCAACCTGCCTTCTGCAAAAGTAAATGAAGTGCCTTTCTACCTTGGACAGGAGCAGGTTTGAGTGCTCAGAGAGGCACAAGCACTCTGATAGTAGAAAAATGAGGTTCCTGTGCTGCTTGTGGCTGTGGGACAGGAATTAGGGGACTTGCTTGGGTGCCTCAGAGCCCACTGAGGCCGAAAACCAGGCTAATGAAAGTCGTCTGTTGCTTAATGCTCCTTGGGAAAGCCCTGTTTGCTGTCTCTGGAGGTATTCAAAGCCTGCCTGGACGTGATCCTGTGCAACCTGCTCTAGGTGAGCCTCCTTTAGCAGGGGGGGGTTGGACTGGGAGGTCTCCAGAGCTCTCTTCCCACTCCAACCATTCTGTGATTCCGTGAACATCTGGAAAACAAAACGTCTTCAGAGGGCAACACTCTCCCACCACAAGCAGGCAAGCAAAGCCCGCGTTTTTCTCTACAACGTGGGAGATATTTATCCTGTGACTAAGCAGAAAAGTTAAGAGATGGAAAAGGTCCTATTAGATCATCTCATCCACCTCCCTGCTGGCAAGCAGCTCTTCTCCCTGGTGTATATATTTATTAATAGGCTGCTGGGCAGACAGGAGTGGTTTGCTCAGGGCACTGTGGAGGTGAGGGACTCTGCACACACGTGACTCGACCTGCACGTGCACAAGTTGCTTGCAGCAACAGGATTTTGTAGTAAAAGGGCCAAAAGCTCTGGACTCGACATTCTTGGCGTGTTTGGAGCCTTCCCCTTAACTTGCTGTCAGTTTGTGCAGGCATGAGGCTGTCTTTTTTTAGCATTCTAGGAATAAGCTAATTTTACTTTATATTTATGATGGAGTAGGTGGCTTGAAAACTAATAATAATAGGTGGGGGGAAAAAATAGAAGCCTTTTGGAAAGGAAAGGTCTGCCAGCTGGACCTCTGCACAGCTGGCCTGGGCTCTGCTGGCCATGATCTACGACAGTGGTGTGCGAAGGCTCCCAGCGGAGATGTCAGAGAGGTGCAGGTGGAAATGCTATTGCCATGACAAACAAAGCAGTGCTGGAGCGTCAGGCCAGAGCTTGGGGAACCATCAGCATTGCTTGGTTTATTGCTGCTTAGTAACCACAGCACGGCCTCGTGCACATGGATTGGTTTTTATTTCGCATTCCCCGATTGCAGCTCAGAGCGCTCGAGTTGGAATCGCCAAGTGTTGAGTGTAAAAGAACAAATTCTGTCCTTAACTAGATCAGGGAAGAACTACAGCATGTGGGGAATGGGAGCAGAAATTTCCTATCCAGGCTTGTGCTGAACTGCCTTCTCCAACTGAGGCTGCGTTGGCTTTTGCACTTAGGATCACTTCACTGGCTCCAGAAGTGTCTCCTGGTCAGCACCACTGTGAGATCAATATTGAAATCAATACCACTGTGAGAACCATCCTGTGGTGCAGGTGAGCAGCCAACCCTGCTCTGTGCCTCTTTGGTGACATCTTTTTGCTGGCGGTGGCACTTGGTTGGGCCCCTGGGGCTGTTCTGCAGGGTCTGATGATCCATTTCCTGTCACTGCGGTACATTTTGTGTGGTTTTTGGAAGTGTTACGGGACGTCTCTTGGCTGAGTGATTGCTCTGTTGCATGAGGAGAAGCTCTCTCCCAGATCCATGGAGGGTGTTCCATGGTACAGGCAGTGTCCCTGGCACCACTGGTCTTTCTCTTGGCTTGTTCTGTGGAAGTGACAGTATCACATATGACGTTTTCCAGGAAAACTTCCAACACTTGTAAAGAGCTCTGACATGGGCTTCGCCTCCCTTCCCTCCACCAGACATCTTCTAGGGAGGAGGGAGCTGGAGCAGGGCACAGTGCATGCAAGGAGCAAATCTGCTTTACTATTATTTAATTCAGAGAGAACTTGGCCTAAAGATGTAAAAAGGAATTGCAAGCACTGTCTGGATACCACCTCTCCTCATCAATTAGCGGCATTAAACTCTCAGCAGGGAGGATTAATTAGAAAACTGAAATCTTTCTGTCATGACAGCCTTCTGGTTTCCATTGAAATGCAGCCGGAGGACTGGAAAGGCTTCTGTATTTTGTTTTGATATGCAGGCATATGTTTCTTTCCATCCTGGAAATTAATTCTGTCTGTCTGTAATGGAGCCATGGGAATCAATACTGAGCTGATCTGTATTTCTCCAGAGCTTTCTTCTAAAAGTAGTTGACTGCTTCCCCACTGTGCCTAATAAGTGACCTGATTTCGGAGCAGCTGAGCAGCTGGTCTGCCAGTTCAGAGGTGTTGTACAGCTGCCTTGATGGTGCAAGGCTGGTTCATGGTCTCTCAAGGGTGATGGGCTTCTGTTTTCTGGAAGTGTCCAGATCAGACTTTCTCTGAGCTGGACAAAATGCCCACAGTGACTTTCCATTGCACTGCACCAGGCTGGACATCATAAGAGAGGAAATTACTCATCCCACTGTCTCTCCTGCAGACTGCTCTTGGCCTTGGTGAGCGGTCATGCTCTCAATCTCAAGTTCTGCAATGCCCTGAGCTGGGTTTAGAGGCAAGATATGCCTTTTCCTCAGTGTCATCATCTTCACTGGGCTTGGGGATGGGTGGTCAGTGCAGCAGCAGCAAGCTGCCACCTTCTGCTGGGGTGGCAGGTCACTCTTGGGTGATGGCACAGCCTGGGCAGCTCTTCTCAAGAAGAAGCTGCCCTGTGTGCACTGCAGCAAGCAACAGGCTGTGCTCAGGCTCTGCAGAACCACAGCTCTGTGAAAATTGTGTGGGGAAGGGCTGTTAGGAGAGGCAGAGCAGGCCTGGGAAGCCCTGAGTGCTCTGAGCTTAGGGCAATGTGTGTGCTCTGCAGACCTGTAAGGCTCTGTGAGTGTGTGGCTGTGTGCTCACAGTCTGGTTCCTGGGCTGTTGATGGCTCATTTCTTACCATGGGGGCAAGTGCACTTGAGTTCATGTGATACTGCAAGTCCAGAGGACAGGAAGAACAAAGCCTCTGTGCAAGCTGCCCCACATGTTTGTTTCGTAACCCCATCACCACCCCACTGATGGCAGGCACGAGCCAACAGCTCGTGGAGACAGCACAGTCCTGGGGCTATGCAGAAACACGGCCCTTCTGCCCAAAACTACAGCTGGCTTTTAATCTTTGTTTGCCACTAAGCACTCACTGAGCTCTGCTTTCTCCCACTGGAGAAATCTCAGTCCAGAGTTGCATGGCAGAAGTGGCATGAGCAAGGAAAGGACCTGTCAGATTTTGTGGTGGCTCTTGGGGTCCTGGTCTCCCCATGTGCTGCGGAGGTTGTGCTTCTTGCCCACAGAGAAGGAGCAAATCAACCAGGTGGCTGCTGAGAGAGCAGAGAGTGGTCAATTAGTCGTGAGCCGTAGGCTTTGCAATCGATCAGAAAGTCTCATTGGGATCAATAAAATCCAGCCAGGCTGCGGGGGTGAGGCTGTGGCTTGTTAAAGAGGAAGCTGTGCAGGGGGATGGCTGTGAGGGACTATCGATCGTGGCAGGCTGAGGGTAAATGCTGGATTACAAAGGCTGGTGGGATGGCTCCTGGAATATACAGGTGTGTTACCCTCTGTGCTCTCAGGGGGATGTTGCAAGGGAGAAAAAGTGGATCAGAGACAAGGTGGGGTGAGTGTGGAAGATGGTACAGTGGCTTCAAAGCCCTGATCCTGCCATGATGTCATGCCAAGGATGTGGGATGGATCTCCCCCCTTCCCAGTCCAGAGCTTGGTTGCTTAGTGCTAAAATCCCTGTTGGAGCATGTTGGATCAGCCATAAAGTTGGTTATGCATTTGATACTCTAGGAGGTTGAAGCTACAGAGACAGGGTTGGTTTCTGCCTGCCATTATCCTCATGGAGAACTGGGCATCCCAGTCCCTGGTGCAGCTTCCAGCTCTCAGGCCAGGTTCTCCGTGGCACAGTGTTGGATTTGCAGCTCTTTGGTGTGAAGCTTCATTCATGGACACACTTCATTTCTGATGCCAGATGCTTTTCTCCATTTGCTTTTCCCAGGAAAGATTTTTCTTTGAGACGAACACTTTTCTCATGGCTTATTTCACCTGAAGGTTTTACTAGCTATTCTTCCTTTTTGGTTTCTGCTCCTTCTCCTTCCTGTTTTTCCCCGAAACATGGAAGAAAGAGGCCTGAACTTCACTTTTCCAGATACACGATTTTGTTTTAATTTCCCTCCCACAAAGTCTTCAGTCATATGAGGAGAAAGACAAAAATAAGACCATGAAAACCTGCAGGAGGAAGAAATTACAACATTCTTCTGCATTGGTTTTTATATTATGTGTAGAAATACCTTCCCTTTGCTGTGTTCACTTAGAGGGCAATTGTTCATTGGATTCAGAGGGTTTCTGTAGGTGTAACTGGCATCAGGATTTCCCTCTGATTCATAAGTGCATAGAGAACAATCTGAGGACAGGATTTTGCCCTGTGAAAGGGAGAATGTTGCAGGACAGTGCTCTCCCCTAGCTGCAGACCTTCATCCTCACAGGTAGTGTGAGGATGTGTGTGTAAATAATCCTGCCTCAGCTTCATCTGGGGAGTTGAATGCTCATGGTTGCAGGAGATGAGGATCCTTTAGACTTGGTCACTTCAGTACCTGATTTGAAAGCCTACATTTAGGCACAGTGGGACTGAGTTAGGCTTTGGGGTGTAACTGGGGTGTCTGCAAATTGGTTCATCTCCACCAGTTGCTGGAGGTGGTTCCTGTGTAAAAAAAGTGAGTTCAGTAGAGACATAGTTCTGTGCTGTGCAGACCCTGACAGAAATAAAACAAGTGGGGAACAAGTGAGTTCTCTGGACACTTGTTTTGCTTGACCTGTCTGTTATATGTAAAATAGATTAACTCTGACCTCATAGGGCTGTGTTGTCTGACCTTTGCTGATAGAAGAGTCCTTTCTAACCTTTTGATTTGCTTCTTTGTTTTGTTGTTCCAGAAGTTTGAGATCTGTATGGAAAATCAAAGCTATTTAATATGCCAGTATACATTACTGATTACTGCACTGACTTTGGTAAAAGGAATATTACTGCAAAGCAAGAAGAGGAACTGAATTTGAAAAATACCAGTACCTGAAGGGGCTGCAGGAGAGCTGGAGAGGGACTTCTTAATTGGGCATGGAGTGATAGGAAAAGGGGGAATGGCCTTAAACTGAAGGAGGAGACATTTAGATTGGATATTAGGAAGAAATTTTTCCCTGTGAGGGTGGTGAGTCCCTGGCACAGGGTGCCCAGAGAAGCTGTGGCTGCCCCTGGATCCCTGGAAGTGTCCAAGGCCAGGCTGGATGGGGCTTGGAATAGTGGAAGGTGTCCATGCCCATGGCAGGGGGTTGGAACTGGAAGATCTTTAAGATCCTTTCCTACCCAAACCACTCTATGATAACTTACTGGAGCATCCTGTCTGGAACATTTCATTTATAAAAAGTAATTTCTTCTGAGAAGAGGATTTGTTTTGAGATCTCAATGGCTTCTTTAAAGGGCTGTCATGGATGTTAACAGCAGGACTCAGGCAGGTTCTAAACCTTTTATTCTCAGTACACATTGTGCTGGAACAAACAGGATGGCTCAGGAGATTTCTCTCCAGAAGCAGCTGTCAAATACAGCTGCCCTGGCTGGGTCAGTGACTGAAGGAATCCTCCACTGAGCGTGATGGCTTTGAAACACAGATCTCTTCTCCCAGCAAGATGTGTCGTGAGAAAGATTCTTAAGCAGTTTTGGGGTGTCATACCCAAAACTGGGGAGAAGCAGCCTCAGCTGATGGGTATTGATACAGAATTGCTCGTTGGGTTTCATGGGCTGCAGTTCCCAGGGCACTGGCTGGCTCCTTCCATGAGCTGTGCTGGTCTGTGCCTGTCACTTCCAGCTCAGAAACCTGGTCAGGAGAGCTTTTTTTCTCCTCGTCTTGGCTCATGAACTTTGTCCCTTGAGCCCTCTTGGGGAGGTACACCTGCAAACCTGGCCTGGTTACACACGTCTGCAGAAAGTCCATCCCAGCTGTGTGTTCATGAACATGGAACCACAGAATCACTTAGGCTGGAAAAGAACTTTTAACATCACAGAGTCCAACCATTAACCCAGAACTGCCAAGTCCATGCTAAACTGTGTCCCTAAGTGCCAGATCTACATAGATGCACAGTCTTAAATGGCATTTTTTTTTACTTCCCTTGCATGGTGTACATCCTTTGGATAACCTGGGTGGAAAATGCCCTGAGGGCAGGGTCTTGTGTGTCTAAGTGGCATCAAAATTTTGCTGTTCTTTTGTGTATCTCAAAATACGGATCCAGTTTCCAGGGCAGTTCTAAGTACAGCAGGTCAAACGTTCTGTAGTGTCTAGAGAAAACTATAAGAATGAGGTTGGGATGATCAGAGAAAACCTGTAATATTCCAACCACTCTCCCTTTGCCTTTGAATCCCTCGTTGCCAAGCCTGCTGGCTGCCTGAGCTATCAGCACACATACATTGCTGTTCTCACCATTAAAACGATCTCATTTGCTTTGCTGTTGTTTTTAACGCTACCCCAGCGCTGGCCTCTGAAGCTTTTTGAAAATAACATTTACAATAATATTTTTAACAGTTCCGTAGTATACAAAACTCCAGTGCTCTGGCAGGACTCCCGGAAACTTGCTGAAAGTTAATGTGGTCAACTCTTAAAAAGGAGAGATTTTTTCCGCTTGACTCTTGCTTGTTAAACTCTCTGAGCCCAACATGTTCCCTGCTGCTTGAAAAAACAAGGAAAGTCCCAATTTTAGCAATGCTAGTTTGAGTAGCTTTCCAGCCAAGCCCTATTTCAGGGGCAACTGTGGCTTATTATTATTATTTTTTTTTTTTTACAGTGGTGTGTCCCTACACCTTCGGACCAAAGTGTTAAGTGGTGCTCAGGCAGGAATAAGTAGGTGCTGCTTTCCCTGGAAGCCTGGGGATGATAAACTGCAGAGGGAGATGCCACTTGCTTGTGCTGCAGTAGTGGTGAGACATTCTGACTTGAAGTCCATGTTTTATGGTGGATGTTGAGCCTCTGTGGGGTAAGAACAACCCTTTTTGGGGTACATGATACTGTAAATCCCGTATATCAATAGTAGATTGCAGGTGACTCCAGCTCTTAATGCTGGACTGCACTCTTCTTGCTTTCCCATCCTTCATAATTCCTCCCAGTAAGTCTCCTGGCCACTTTGTTTTGTCTTCCTTACATCCAGGGAAAAATCGCACTTCTCCATCCTCTCCTCCCCTGGTTTGCTTTCTGTAACTTAGATCCACAGGGGCAGGAGTCATGGATACACAGACATGTCATAGCTGAACTGTTGTCTCCCTTGAGCTCAGTCCTGCTTAATCCCTTTCCAGCCAGGAGTATGGGAAGAAAAGGGAAAAACTGGGATTAACTTTCAAAGGGGATTACTAACTTTCCATACATCTCTCACGTAGATACTCATACCCTGCACTCGTGGAGCCATAATGAAGTTGAGCCACTTTGTCTGAAAATTTCAGCTCAGGCAAATCAAAACTGCTTTTCCCCTAGATGAGAGCATCTGAACTGGGCTTTCCTGCAGGTTAAGTAACCTCCAGCACTTCCCTGAGCAGACTGGAGCAGACAGTCTCTTGCATGCGCAGCACAAACCTGGGGTACATTGCCCCAGCATCCCTGGGAGCCAACACCTTGCTGAGCTCTCTCACTGCTTAGCAGGGAGATTTTGAGTAGATTTACACAGTTCTGTTGGCTGTGGGACTGGTGCAGTGCCCAGTGGGAGCCCAGTTTCAGATGCTCACTGGGTTTGTGTCGAAAACTGCCAACACTTGCAGGCTCTTATCAGGGAGCTTAGTGGGAGGAGAAGCTGCTTGGAGCTGCATCTATAGGAAAAGGATTTTCCCCTTTTTTTGCTCTCTTATTTTTTCCCCTTTCCCCCTCCCTGTTTTTTAAGGGACATAATAATAGGGCAGAATTTGTACTAGAAACAGGAATTTGTCCTTCTGTAACAGGAAGCTGCTGGTATGTATTTTTGGGAAGCCACGGAAATTGCCAGTGTTTGCAGTCGTTTGAAGGCTGGCTGTCCTCAGGATTGAAGAGATCTGCTAAAACAGAAAACCTTTCTTTCTCTTGTGTATCCATGGAGGTTTCCTGCCCTGTGTGCAGGGGCTGGTTTGCTCACGAGGGCTGGGCACTGGGGTCTCAGGGGTTTGCTGTGGCAGAGGTGATGGAGAACAGCACAGGGGAGGGCTCTGCTGATGGAAAGGTCACCTGTTTTTTTCCAGGGCTCGTTTGCACAGTTCCTGTAGGTGCATGTTATTGTGACTAGATATGGATTGGAAAGGTCTGGAAGGTCTCCAGAAAGCCATTAGAAAAATCTATTACTCTGATAGGAGAGTTAACCTGGGCTATCCCAGGAATTTACAGTTAATCCAGGCTATCTGCCTGTGGCCCTCGGTGTAAACTATGCACACAGCTTAATTCCTGGAAGTCTCACATCAATTTTGAAAGCAAAAGCGAAGATCTGGGCTGTTTCCTGCTCTTGTTATAATCAGATGGAATTTTTACCCTGCTTTCTTGCTGGTTTTCTGCACCCTCTTGATTCAGTGCTGCATAGACTGACCAGTTCCTTCTCAAGGTAGGATTTTTAACCTTTCAAGCTGTTTGCTTGCTTCCTTGCCTCCTCCTTGGTCTTGAAAATGGACAGAGCAGAGTCCCTGGTAGCCCTGGGCTCTCAGACTGAGTGGTGCTGTCCTGGGAGGAGGCTGCAGCAGCAGAAGGAGCAACGCTCTTGGGGGCACATGGACGTCTCCGCCTCTGCTGCTCTCTTATCGCCTTCCCTTCCTGCTCATCTCTCTCAAAATAGGTTGGATAAATATCCCTCTGCTCGCCAGCCCTGAGGCACCAGAGCTGCAGAAAATCATTTTAATCCATGCTTGGGAGCATTCCTGATTCTCTTCAGATTTGTTGCTGTGTTTGAATCGATTTGACCAAGCAGGGGGGGTTTCAAAGTGCCTTTTCCTATCATTTCTGACCAATGCATCATGTTTAACACTCCAGGATCCATGTCAGTGTCCTGGAGCACCTGGCTCTCATTGACTTCAGGGCAACCTGCAGTGACTGCAGGACAGGAATGTCTTACTCCCTGTGCAAGTCTGATCAAGTTCTTGAGGTGTTTCTCCCTTTTCTTGTGCTATCACACAGGTTTATGACCAAAAAAATCTGAGGGCTTATCAGGCAGCTAAAGTGGAATTTGATGTCTTCTATCACAGTGTTCTTTAAAAGGTGCCCATCTTTAGGTGGGTTTTGCCTTCATTCAGTCTAAAATGAGGTTTTTCATTAGTGAGCAGGACAGGTTCCAGCAGGCTCGGGTCTGCTTTAGTTTCTTGGTGGACAAAAAACCCCAAAAAACCTGACTGGGTGCAGGAGTTCGGCTGAATGCAGGATGGAAGGTCACTGAACCCACTTCTGTGCTGGTGTTGGGGCAGATTAAAGGCAGAAACTCTGGGAGGCCTCCTAGGGACGTGCCTCCCGTAAGGGATGGACAGGGCAGTCGCTGCTCCTGAGAGCTGCCTGCACTCAGCTTTGTTCCCATGCAGTCAGAGGAAATCTGGTCCAGCCTTGGGGAACCTTGACTGCCGTTTGGAAGGCCTAAATTTAGGTTTCTGCTTTGCTTCAGGACTGCTTTCCCATGTCCTGCTGTCAGTCTGTTCCCCAAGTGAGTGTTATCCCACAGGGATGCTGCGGAATGTGAAGTGTTAAAGATGGTATTGCTTTAGGGTTACATTAATCATGTAAAAACACATTAAAAATATCATGTCATTACAATTTTCTGCTCTTAAGGAAGTACAAATTGTTTACTCCAAGATTTTGAAACCATGAACGTACCAGGTTTGTGGTGTGTTACCTTTGGTGTGTGCAGAGGGGGGCAGACTCCTGGTCTCCATTCCTACCTAAATGGTTTCCTCCTTTCCTCTTTCCTCCTTCCCAGGTGATGGTGGGGAGAGGCCTTGTGAAAAGTGGTCCTGTACAGTGAGCCTGTTGTCATGTCAAAATTAATCTGTAACCTCTGCATGTGTTTGTTACAGGGTGGATGCTTGAGAGAGGAGGATAAGGCACAAGTGTCTGGGACCAGTGGAATGGAGGCCTGATGTAGATGGAAAGATGGGTAAGAACTGGATTCCCCATGAGCAGTCAATTTTCTGCAGCCTGCGTGGTGACAGACTGGGGAACATTGCTAAGATGCTCTGACTGAATATTACGTTGCTTTCTAATTTATGTTTAGCAGTTTAGTGAAGACAATTTCTCCAATTTTGGCACCTTTTTCTGAGTACGATCTGGTGGGTCATGTTCTAGGTGGAGTCTCTTCCCAAGTGTGCCTTGTATTTCTCTGCAGAGCATCTTCCATTCCCTGTATCTTTTCTCCTAAGGAATTTTCTGTTTCAAACAGAGCTAGAATATATTGCTTTTCTAATTGGTGGCCTGGATTACTTCTACCTTCTTCCTCTTCTGCTGGAATAGTTTTTTGTCAGATGCTCTGTGGTGCTGAGGGAAACTTTATTGAAGTGGGAATTATTTGTAGTTCTGGAGGTACATAACGATTTTGATCTTACCTCTCTAGACAAGAACTTTATCCGAAAGAAAATTCATTATGTAAGAAATTGGGACCACTTGGAAGTGCTTAAATGGCTTCCTGACCTGGTGACCCAGGAAAGGAGATCTTGGAGGAGTCCTGGTTGAAGCTGAGCACTTCACTTGCACATTTGCAGCATTTACACAAGTTCACCTGAAACTTTTCAGGGATGGCTGAAACGATGCTTTAAAAAAGAAAAAAAAAAAAAAAAAAAGGAGATATGTGTGGGAAGATCAGTAAATTTAGGGATAGTTCTTGCAGATGTGTAGAATCACAGAAAATCACAGAATCATAGAACTGTTTGGGCTGGAAGGGACCTTAAAGACCATCTTGTTACACCCCCTGCCATGGGCAGGGACACCTTCCACTATCCCAGGTTGCTCCAAGCCCTGTCCAACCTGGCCTTGGACACTTCCACAGCTGGGGCAGCTTCTCTGGGCACCCTGTGCCAGGGCCTCCCCACCCTCACAGGGCAGAATTTCTTCCTAACATCTAATGTAAACCTTCTCTCTGTGAGTGAAGCCATTCCCCCTTGTCCTGTCACTACCTACCCTCAGTAAAAGCCTTGTAGAAACGTGATTCAGAGTTTGGTAGTGGTTTGAAGTTAAAAAATGAAAAGTGTGAGGCCTCTGCCACACTTTAAGTGTTTATTCTCCCCTACGGAGAAGGGAGAAGAATGGTGTTTCCCCCATCCTGGCTTTATGTGTCTGTTCTTTTTGCTCTTTCTCTGTTACCTAGAAGACAGATTTTGTGGGGAGAGAACTAACTTAAAGCTTGGTTAAAAAAAAAAAAAAAAAAAAAAGGAAGGGAAGAGAAGAGAAAGTCCAGATCTGCTTCTTCAACATAAAGAGTGACAAATTTCAGTTTAAAATCCCTGGTGACTAACCCCAAAATTTTTTAGAAAAGTTTTCACTTTGAAAGCAAAAGCCACTGCTTTGTCAATGCGTGTGGGCTTTTTTAAGAAGGAAAGCTCAGACTTGCCCTGAGCACCAGCAGGGAAGGAGTTACTGGCTCCAGCCCAGTTCTCAGGAGATTGTCAGTTTGGTGGCTTCTTGTACAGAGTGGTTGATAGAAGCTGCTCAAGATGCCTTCAGCCTGCCAGCTGCAAAGATAATATGGGTGCACCAGGGCAGCATTCATTGTGGGAATTTTGTAGCAAAGAGAGGCACTGTGGCCGTGTTTTTGGGAACGCGAGCTGAATCAATAGGAATCTTGTGCAGGTTTGGAGTTCTGCTTGCACTTGTGTGGGGGTGGAAGGCGCTGTGCACGTCCCCTCACCAAGGTGTCGTTGCTGTGGCTCGTCACCAGCAGCATCCACGCCTGTGTGGGGTTAGATCTGCCAGGATGGGAGCGTGCCCCGATGGGATCACGTTGTGGTCCTGAGTCTGGTCTGTGGCTCAGCTGTCAGGATGAGATGGGTGAAGTGTTGTGTATCCCCATCAGTGTTTCTGAGCGGTGCCTGTCAGTTAAAGAATCGCTGCAATAGCTTTGCTGACGCACAGAAATTCGGGCTAAATTTTGAGGGTTTGTTAGTTTCACTTCTCTCCCTCTTCCTTTCATAGGTGTTTGTTTGCTCCATGCATTGGGGTGAGGGAGCGTTTTCAAGGGAAGTGCAGGGGATTTGCAGTTACATCATTGATTGCCTTCTGGAAAAGACCACAGAGGAGATGTGTAGGATGAGGTGATCTCTGACAGTCTGTTCCAGCCCTACCTTTTTTTTTTCCAGGATCTTATTTATAGTCTGCTCAGTGTCTCAGAGTTCAGCACAGGACTGTTCACTCCTAGACATGTTCTAGGGAAGTTGCATGACCTTGCATGGAGACCACAAGATGGGAAGTGGGGACTTCTGGCGTCTCTGTGTCATGCAGTGCTTGGACCAGCCCTGTGCAGCCGTTGTATCTCGGGGCTGTTGCAGTATCTCTACGTGGGCCAGCTTGGGACCAGCCTAAGCCCTTGGCACTGGGTTTTCTATTCAGCTTACAGTCCATTTCCATCTGCAACCTCTCCTCAAGGGTCCAAGACTCTTTGTAATTTGATCAAACAAGTGCTTGTGACACTTTTTAAGGTGTCCTTATCTCCAGTGCAACACAGTGGAAAAACCATGGCCAATAAGTATTAAAAATTGGCATGTTTAAACATGACAGCGCAGTAATAGTATTAAAAAATCTGCAGAAGTTGGTACAAAAACCATCAGCTTGTTTGCTTAACTTTTATTTTTTCTGTTTTAAAAATGATTTAAATATTCCTGATTGTGGTTATGAAAAGCTGTGTGCGTGCATGTGTGTTTCTGATGATAAAAACTCCAGGAAGGCCGATGTATTCTGCTCAGTGTATGTCTGTACAACTCAAAGGTTTAGGTCTTTAGTGCTTTGCTGGAGCAAGTGTGACTTTTGCTTCAGCAGAAAGGTCATCTGAGGTGTGGGAGATGGGAGAACGATGTTGTTCATAGTATTGACTTGACAGTGTGTGTGTGATTGCAGGCTGGGCTGGCAGAAGGCACGGCAGCTTGCTGAAGGCTAGTTTGAGCAGCCATGGCATGGCCATTTAGCTCAATCAACTGTTGTTTGGGGGGCTGCTGAAGCAGAGAGAACTGCTAGAGCTGGAGGTGGCAGAACAGACCCTATCCCATGGATGCAGGCGCTGATGTCTCAGCCCTCCCATGCCGTGTTTTCCTCCTTCCTCAGTAGGCAATGCTTTCACTCTTCACTTCTTTCTTGCTCTTAACTTTCTCTTTGTATGCTGAGAACTATTAAGGAAAACTTAATTCATCTTAAGTTGCAGCACTTTACATTATAATAAGACACATCAGGCTTTCTAGCTCAGGTCTTAATATTTTTGAGAGGTGTCTGAGTTAAAAGGTGCTCATGGTCTCCTTCTCCCTTTCCTGGCACTGCACCTGCTGTACCCAGGGCTCAAATTTAGGGTTTGGACACCTGGGGAATGTGGGACTGGACCTGCACCACACCTGGGATGTTGCAGCCGTTGCTGCAGCAACAGGCCAGGAGTTCATGGGCTCTGGGCTGAGGCTTTGAGCACTGAAAGTCGCTGGGCTGGGAGGGAGAATGAGTTCTTTATGATCCCTCAAATAACCTTCAAAGGTAACGGAGTCAGTCAGGGGAAATAACTTGCCAGTTACATTTCTTTGCTGGGTAAACATTTTTCTCCTTTCAAGTGTGCTCAAGAGAGAGGTACAGGTTGTGGGGAGAGGTAATATCTTTTATTAGACCAAATGATAGAGGTGGAAAAAACCAGGCTGCCTTTTAGGCACATAAGCCCTTCTTCAGAAGGAGCAAATTTTAAGCTTAGCAGGGAAACTGCTGGAATAATTGGCCCAAGTTTAATTCAATTATGTTAATCCGTTAGAGGAAAATTAGTGTTTGTGGAGCAAGGGGCAGGGTTAGTAAAAAAGTTGTGAAAGTTTGTTGTGGGATGAGAGCGAAACCTGGTACCTTTGAAGTGGTGAGGAGTAGCAGAGCTGCAGGCGTGCAAAATTTTCTTAAATGTGGTTCGTTTTGCTTTATAAGGGTCTAGCCAGCCCCTGCTTGCAGCTCTCCTAGACTGAATTTAATCTGCAAAAGCAAACGAGAAACAAGGGGTTTGTCATGAGCAGTGTTAGGTTTATGGTTGGGCTCAAAGATCTGTGTCCTGCTCCAGCATCCCAGTCACTGGCTGGATGTGAGGGGCAGCAGCTGTTTCCCACAACTCTGTCCTCTTCAGCAAATCTTCACCCCACCAAATGCCACCCAATTTCAACCCAGACATTTGTTCCATGAGCCAAGAAGGGGTGAAGTCTGTGAGGTGGCTGCACCTCCATGGGTTGTGCTCTTGAGCTGCTGGAGGTGAAGAGCTGAGAGGAGGAAGGAGAATGACTGCCAGGATGTCAGATGGGGGAAAATTGGCTTCTTAGCTGGGCTTTGCCACTCTCCAAGCATATGGGGATGTACAGGGGACTTGTGGTGACAAGTGTGCCCAGGGATGGGGCTGTGGAGGAGAGCAGGGTGTGCAGAGCCTGGGAAAGCTGTGCTGGTGGCTCCGGCCCCGTGGAATTTTCCTGCGCGCGGTGCTGTCAGGGCTGGCTATTTCGGGAGTGGAGGCTTGTGGTGAACCACAGACGTAACCTTGCTTTCCCTCCCTGCTGAGCTAAACCAAACACCTTTTGGATCCTGAGTCCTTTTCCATTGCAAAAGTCCCTGGTAAGCCTTCAGGACAAGGGAACATGGGCATTGAGCCACAGTGCTTCACAACTCGTCAGGAGAAATTTCTTGTGTGATTTGTGGCCTAACCACTGAAACTTTTACATGTGATAAAACTTGCCATCCCAAATGCTCTGGTTTTGGTGTTTGCCAGGACTGATCACTCAGGGTTTTAAGGGCATCGCTCTCACCTCTCCTAAATGGAGGTGCAGTCCCAGTAGCTTTGCCTTTTCTTTTGGTTTTTCATGAGGAAATTCAGAGGGCACTTGAAGTTCTTCATGATCTCACCCTGGCTCTCGAATAAGTTCTGCCATAACACATGGATTTATGTGCCAGGTTAGTCTCTTTTGCTGTTTTCTCAATGCCCTCATTAATTAATTAGTTTTAGCATGTCTATATTACCTTGGAGGTGTGTGCTTGTTTGTGTGCATGAGTGTTTGGAGACTGGTTGCATCTTGTCATTGGTGATTTGATTTAGTTATATGTGTGATATACGTTTATAATTTTAAAAATAACTGGTTTAGCTTTTTAAAAACAGATTCTTGCCCTCCCCTCCAAGCCCATTCCTGAGCTCTGCTTTCTGTACCCTTTTGCAGGGGGATGTAAAAGGAAGGGCTCGTTTTGATCTAAACACAGTCTCCAATTTGGCTGTGCAATTTTTCCAGTAGCTGTGTGGATCAGCTGAGGGGTAGAGGGGGAATAGGAGGCAGGAACTCATCTTTATCCCCAAGAAAAGGGGTATGTGGGATGGTGTAACTGTGCCCTAAACCCACAGATGCTCTGTTGGGCACTTGGTGTGATGGACATCTGTAGCTGTCAAAAGCCTCTGATGGGTTTGGTTTTGTTTCTTTTCACAAGGCAGTTACTGTAAAAGTGAAATTAAAAATCCAAACTGATGTCATTTGTGGAGAGCAAGAGTCGAGCATCCATTTGTCAGGTAAAGGATTAATAATTTCCTCTGCCTGGTGCACCCTTTAGCATTTTAATTCTTTGATAAGAAGAAGTGTGCTTACAAGAACCCCCAGCACATCACAGCACTGATTTTCTATGTGAGTTTGTGTGTCCTGAGCTCAAGACATTAGTGAGCAAACTCTTGGCAAGAAATCCTGCATATCAGGAGGGTCTTTCCTCACTTCCTCCTATATAATTGCTCTGCTTGACCTGCTGGGCTGTGCCCTGCCCTTGAGTCCTACGCAGAGGTGACCTTGGCATCCCTTGGGTGGGGTTGCAGGAGGGAGAACGGCAGCAGGATCCAGCTGCTGGTGAGCCTTTGCTGACTTGCAAAGGGAACGTGCTCCACTGGTGTGTCTGCTGCAGACTGCAGTCTGCTCTGGAGGAGGGTAATTGGATAATTTTTCTCTTTATCAGATTCTGGACATGGCTCCAGATGGTGGCAGAATGGTTTGTGCATGTGGGTTGGATTTATGTGGAGGTTTGTCTGGATCTCACTAGATGGGTGCAGGCAGCGCTCTGTTTGCCACAGATCATCCACAGGCAGCCCTTCCAAGGGGATGAGTTGCACAACAGTATTTGTTGCTGCCTGTCAGAGTGTCTGGGTCCCTTCTTTGCTTGCTTGGGGGCTTTTGTCATGGTCCAAGTCAGGCTTCTGAGTCTCTGGCTCACTGGAGTCCTTCCTAGTTTTGACTGGGACAGTCAGTGATGGTGTTTACTTACTAATTGATCCCTTCTGTTAAGAATCAGAATCATTTAGTTTGGAAAAGACCCTTGAGATCATCAAGCCTGTGCTGTACCTCTGCCCCCAGTTTCTTGTGCATGGCTTGAATCCTGGTGGCTGTACCTGCCTGTTCATGGTGTTTGCAGGTGCTGAAGAAACCCCAGGTCAGGGTTTCTCTTCATCTCCAAGCTTTTTCCCCCTCTGGCTTTTGGAGAAAAGGCAGCATGTATCTTCACAAGTAAGTTCTTTGACACCTGCTCTCACATGGGTGAGTGTTGTTGTGTTCCCTGAGAGACCTGGCCTGGTCTGACACCTTCTGGGAAGGCAGTGGGCAACCCAGGTGGCTGCTGGTCTGATAGATGTGGACTTGCACTGTAACATGTGGGCCAAGTTTGCTGTTGCCCCCTGCTCACACAGCTAACAGACATGAAAAGGTGCTTTGGCCACTGAACATTATGTGCTTCTTTGATGTTTTCTCTTGATAAAAAAAAACAAAAACCAAACCAAAAAAAACCACTGGAAAGAGCTTTAGGAATGAACGAAGTATCACTCTAGTGGCAG
Source organism: Corvus hawaiiensis (assembly GCF_020740725.1). Taxonomy (NCBI): domain Eukaryota; kingdom Metazoa; phylum Chordata; class Aves; order Passeriformes; family Corvidae; genus Corvus; species Corvus hawaiiensis. Next base: position 4,473,771 of record NC_063213.1, on the reverse strand, counting down.
AAGCTATGTATTTCCATTTACTTAAATGAAGAATGGTTAAAAGGAGATGAAATCACAGTCTGTGAGTACCTGGAGAAGATGGGGAGTGTCTATTAACAGAAGGGTCTCTAAGATACAGGGGTACCAAGATCTAATGAGTAGAATACAAAGCAAGCTGTACTCTCAAACTGGAATTGAGGTATTTGTTGCAAAGAGGTTACTGCAGTAAGTGCAAGAGCTCTTCAAGCTAGGGCTTTCTGAAGAGGCTGTTTTGTGTGATTCCAGGTCAAGGTTGGGATGTGGAAGTTGCTGAAGGAGTTGCTGTGCCCTTTGTATACAGCCAGGAAGGCCAGATCCAGTTAAGTCCTCTCTGAATTTAAGCTCCTTTAATGTGCTTAGCTCTGGCTGCAGACTTGTGTGGTCTTGAGCAAAGTTTTTGTCTGTCTCAGATTCCTGTCCATCAAATGAGACATAAAACCCAGCCCATCTCCTTTCCTCCTGACAGCGTAGCTGAAACTCTATCAGGAATTCCATCAGGGCTGCCCTTTGCAGGTGCTGAGTGATGCCAGGAGAGTGAGTCTTGTCTTCCAGTTCAGGTGCCCTTTGGTAAGAGATAAATGTTGTATACCAGTCAAACCAAAAACTGTGTACTTTCAAAAAAAAAAACCCAGAGAAAATGAAAGGCTGATGTCTCTTCAGACCAAAGGCAGGATTGTCAGTGTCATCGTCATCATGTGGCTCCATATTTATTTTCACTGTGTTTTATTACATTTCAGTATTTTTTGTCACTATATATTCGAAGTCTTGCCTTTGAAAGGGCTTTTACTGAATGTGACAGTGTTTCTGTGTGGCTCCCCATCCTCTCTTCATCCCCCTCTCAGCCTCCACAGAACTCTTCCCTCTGCCTGGGGATATCCCCAGTGGCTGCATCACCTCCTGGAGAGGTGGATGCTGGCGGTGGAGGGTGCTGCTGGAGTTTACACAGGCAGATGCACTATCAAGCATCAGGGCTGTGAAAAGCACAGTGGGATCTTCAGTGACCACAAGTGGTCACATCTGTGGTTTTTCTGTGGATCCAAGCGCATGCAGGGCCCTGGAGCTGCACGCTCCAGCCTTGCTCAGGAATGACTCACAGGACAATATTCTTCCCTCCTGCAACGCCCAGGACTTTTCCCAGACTCTTCTCAGCCCTGGTTCTGCCTGGTGTGTGTGTGAGAGGCCCAAATCAGAACTCACCATGTTTTACAGGACTCTGCTTTACTTCTGCAGGCTTTCCTGTGGGCTTCATCCAGCTGCTGCTGCTTTTTTTTTTTTTTTTTGCAGTGTTGATGGAAGCAGCTTCATGAAACTACCGTAAGCTGCCTCTTAGCAATGACCTATTAGTGAAGCCAACAATAACAGCAGTGTCTAGACCATCTGAACACAGCTAAATTATTCCTTTGTCCCTTCTTCATTTGCTTTTTCTCCTGACTCTTGAATTGTTTTGGGTGGTCCATGTTGACCTTCAGGCTTTCTATTTCTCCCTTTTAAATTTTTTTTTTCTCTCTTTTTGAGCAGTGACCTTGCTGTACTAAGACTGAAAGTCCAGGTTCCTCTCTCCCTCATGCAGACTGGAACCTAAGGCCATGTAGCAACGCCGGAAGCGTGTCTCTGAAGGGCAGAGAGATGTGTCATCTGCTGGCTTTTTGATTTCACTCCCTGGTTGATTTTGATGCCTCAGATTCGTACTGGTAGTGCCTGGGACTTGTGAATCTTAACATCTTGCAGAACTGAAAACCTGATGAGAGAAGGAGGCATTCTGGGTTTGATGTAAGATCCTGCCAAAACGGATGAGTGTATTTTAATAAAAATATAAACCCTGTCTACTGGAGCTCCACTGGTCATTGCTTCCTGGGAGTGCTCTTGGCTTTCTGCTCCTGTGTGTTCCTCTCTTCTATGTTGCTATGGATATATCCCCCCACCCCCAAACCTCTGGGAAATTAATATCTTTTGAAACATCTATTATTTTTGGTTGGAAGTGGTCCTTGGTTGGGTGGGCTGGCAGTGTGATCAAACAAGATTTGCCACAGGAAGCTGATTTAAAAAGCACAAAATTAAATGTGTTGGTGGAAAGTAGAGAAGAAAGAAATGAGTTTCCTACTAAGGGAAATAGCTGAAAGTAAAGACAGAGCTGAGGATGGAAGAAGGGACACTGGGGACAGAGGGACAGTACTAAACGTGATTTATTTTTATGTTTCATTTTTGCTGTCTCTGTAATCAGCTTTTCTCTGTCGTGATCTTCCATGGTAGAAATAATCCTGTTTACATGTTGTGTTGGAGAGCAAGTGGGATTTGCTGTACAATTCATCCTGTCAACCCACAGTACCTTAAGTGAATTTGTGCAAAACGATGCCAGAGTGGAGCTGGGCCAGGAGGTCGTTCAGGAGCAGGAACCTGCTCACGTTGCACAAAGATTTCCAGGAGGCTCCCAAGTCCATCTGAGCTCCGAGGATACTTCATCAGTGTTGTGCAACTCGCAGCTGTTTTGTTCTGGAGCCATGGCAAAGCCTGGGGAGGTGTTTGCTGTGCAGCCTCAATGCTGCCTTCTCACAAGGCTGAAGAACATTTGGGTCCTGCCAGGGCTGGATCAGGAGAACAGGATTTTTCCTGTCCCTTGGGCCCGGGATTCCTGACAATTGGCATTTTGTCCCTGGTAGAGCCATCTATCCTTCACCCTCTCCTGGCTCAAACCAAGCCAAACAGAGAAGGAGCAGCCTGTGACACCCCTTTTGCTGGAAAGGCTTGGGAGTGGCATTTGGATTTAATTATCCAGTTAGCTTCAGTGCTTGTTTGAATTTTGACTGCACTGGCTGAGCTGGCTGCGTATTTCCATGGAACAAAGTTCTCCACCCTTCTTGGGAGTCAGCTTGGAGACCCCAAGAGCAGTAATTAGGATGGGCAAGAGGTTCAGTCTGGAAAGTATCAGTCCCTGTGCAAAGCTGTCCTGAAGAGGACTGGGAAGTGTCGGTTTTGCAACCGATGATGCAAATTGTGCTGCTGCTGCTCAGAAGTTGCTTCAGAGCCTGGTGTGGGGGGTTTTGTTTTGAACAGCTTTGGTCATTGCCTCTCTGAAATTGCAGTTCTCTTAGAGTAAAAACACACTGTTAAAAGCAGTTGAAAAATACTTAAGCACATAGAAATATGTTAGTTCAAGGAAATACTGTATTTCTGCTTGTGCTTAAGTCATCTTTCACCCTCTGGCAGCAGAAAACAACCTTTCCTGCTTGTATAGGAATAAGTTTTCTTATCTTATTTTGTAGCAGTTGTGTCATTTAGTATTTTAGATTTTTGACAACAAACACTCATGTTTTGTAGTTAAAAATCCTCAAAAGCTTTTTAGAATGCTCTTTTGCATCAGTTTTTTTAGTAGATAGAGGAATGAGAATGCTGATTTGACAGTCAAATACAAGAAGTAGCTTTTTCTTTTTTTTTTCCTTCCGTACCTATTCAGGACAACTGGAGCTCAGTTTTACACCACTGATTCTGGGCCAATTAAGTTGATGGTTGGGTATTTCTGGAAACTGGCTGAATTTAAGCAGTTACTGAAAGTGAGTGGGTTCTCCTTGCTTTGCTATATTTGGAGAGATGCAAAAAGTCACTTCTGGCAGAGATTTGTAGCCTGACTTCCTAAGAAATGTGACTTACCATGAACTGGCTTTGCAGCCCCAGGAATTTTTAAACCTGTGTTTGGTGGACTTGGAAGTCTGTTACAAAAAGTTTTGGCAAAATTGTTGTGTAGATAGAGGAGGAAGACAATGTCATATAAACCAGGGCACTGGTGATGGTTTACCAGAGATTCCTCTCCTGGAAAATGCTGCTGGCCATGGCCAGGGAGGTTTGGAGATGGGAGAGGGGTGGTGAATTGGGTGGTTTTGCTACCAAAGCCAGGCTCTGCCTCTGCCTGCTGGCCCTGTTGGCCCGTGACATTACAGATTGTGTTTTGTGTCAGGCAGTTCAGGAAACTTTTGTTGTCACTCGCTGGAAAAAAAAGAAAGGGGTGAGGGGCACTGTAGAGATTAGAGCTTTGGTGGAAAATTCCTGGAGGGCGGCGTAAGGGGGTTTTGTTTTTGTGGGTTTGTTTTAGCTCGTCCCTCCCCCTGTTCCCTTCCCCCTGCACAGAAAAAAAAAAAAAAAAGCTTTTTTTCCTTCTTTTTTTGTGTTGGGTAGTTTCCTACTACAAAATCTCAGTGGAAAACTATGGTTGTCCCAGAGGTCCTTTAAAAAAAAACAAACCAAAACAAACCAACAACAACAAAAGAAAAACACCCCAAACCCAAACTGTGGGGACATTTTGATGTGTTTCTTTTTTGTTGTTGTTTTTTTTTTTTCCTGAACTAGAACTGAAAATTGTCTTGAGTTTTTTCCTGTAGCATTTCAGGCTGTGCTCCCTGCCACCCCTCTGGAAAAACACACCCGTGCTTTTAGAAAGTAGGGAGAAGTGGAAGGCAAAAGGGATTACATTTTAATGTACTTTGGTATGAATTATATTATTTTGCCAATTAGATATCTAATATGGATGTACAGATATATGTTTATATATTAAATATGTATACACACATTGCCTACAGGAAAATGTAGGCTTTATCCAGATAGTTTGGTGTAGGCATTGGAGATCATTTCTGAGCTCTGAAATGTGAGACTGGATTTTAAGCATTTTCCCCCAATTTTTCCCCTTATTTCTTTAATATGCTCTGGGAGCACAGCACGCACGAGAAGTCTTTTTCTCATGTATTTGGGTTTTTTTTCATAGCTTCAATCTTGATAGAACCCAGCAGGAGGAGCAGAAAAAGAGGAGAGGATGTTGTCTCTGAGCACGAGGATCCAGGACATACACCTCCTTGGGGAAAGATCCTCAGTATTTGGGCCCAGACCTGTCTGATTTCATACAGTTTTTGTAATTTTTCACATATTTGTGGACTTTGAGTTAAATCTGCAGGCTGGCCTGACGTAGGGGTGTTTCTGTCCCTGGAGACACTAATTTTCAGACAAGATTTGTAGCTGTATTCGTATTTTTTACAGTAATAGCTGCATGTGCCTCCCACTTGCCTTGACTGTACCACAAACATGGAGTGTGCAGTGGGTTTTCACTAACGAGCATGCCCTGCCCTAAGTCTTGACAGGGTTCTTAGTTCTTGCAGTTGGTATTTTTCAGTGTAATCCTTTATAGCTGCTTTAAGAGGCCACAGATGCCAAAGTGTTGAAAAGAAGGAGATTGGTTTCAGATCCAATGGGTCCCTCAAAGTTCTCCCATTACTGCAGAATCAGAAATCCCATGCAGGCTTCCAGTGTCTTCTATGCAGCGTTGCTGAGTTTCTCTCTTTTCATGGATTCCTTGGCCTCTCCTCTGGTTTCTCACTGCCTCTGGTTTTGCAAGTCAGTTGTGGGTCTTGTCCACCTTTAATGAAGGAAGAGGAAAGGCAGAGATGAAGAACTGTGTTGTGCTCCCTCACCTGCTGCTGTGAGCTTGCCAGGTTCTGAAAGGTTTCTGTCCTGTAGAGCATCAACTTTCACCTCACAAAGTGGATCCACTGCCATGGGCAGTGATCCCTGCCATGGGCAGGGGCACCTTCCACTATTCCAGGTTGCTCCAAACCCCATCCAACCTGGCCTTGGACACTTCCAGGGATAAGGCAGCCACAGCTTCTCTAGACAATCAGGGCCTCACCACCCTCACAGAGGAAAATTTCTTCCTAATATCCAATCTAAACCTGCCCTCTTTCAATTAAAAGGCATTTCCTTGTGTCCTATCACTGCATGCCCTTATCAAGAGTCCCTCTCCAGCTTTCTTGCAAGCACTTTCAGGTGGGGGCAATGAGATCTCATTATTTGTCTGTGATGTAGGAACCTGTATTTTTTAAGACAGGATGGGCTAGAAGAGACTCTGGTGTGGTCTTGGAATGCCTCTCTTAATAGGAAGGCTTGACATTGTGTCTTTTGATCCATTTGTGCTGAAAGTTTATATTTGCAGTGCTATATTTTCACTCTGCACATCCGAGGGCAGGGTTGTCTTCCACTTCAGTCGTCTCTTCTTTTGCAGATGAAGAAGAAGCTCTGCACTCTATTATGAAGGATTTGGCAGCGTTGGGCAAATGTGGGGGGCTGCTGGACAACAACAGGAATAAAAACAGTGTCCACTCCAACAAACAGGTAAGGCATTGCTTCTTTAGTCCACCCCAAACTCCAGCAGACCAAAGAGGTGGGCTTGGTGCTTGCCATGCTGGCAGAGCAGAGTTTAAATGTTAGAACTGAAGTTTACAGGTGCTCAGCACATCAGAAATATCATAATTTTACCAAGTTATGAGCTTCATGAGCTCTTTCTGAAGGGCTGAAAGGAAGTTACAGGCATCCCTATATCACAGAGAAGCAGAGAAGAGTGATGCCCCAAATTATTCACAAATACAACAACTGAGCCTGAAACTGGGTTTAAATCTCAATTCTTACCTCAAGGCACTTCTGACTGTTGTTTAGCTCTGAAAGCAGCAGAACTTGTTTCAGGCTGTGCAACTTCAGGACTTGGATAAGTCAATTGTTTTCTATTGACAGCGTTAATGAAATACAATATTTATTACGTGCATATTTTACTTCAGATATTTGAAAGATAGGCTGCCAATTCTGAGCTGTAGACACCCAGGCTCTTTGGGGAGGAGTAATGTCATTCTTATATAAAGTGTTTAATTATGAATTACTGCTGTTTTTCTTTATGCTCCTAAACCCAAAGGTTTTGGCCCTGTTGCACATTCAGAGTTGTTTTGGTGAGCAAAAAACGTTGTCCCTTGAGCAATGTCAGAAATTGTTTGCTGACATCAATACAATAGCTGAAGTGGATTTAATAGCCTGCTTGTGTATGGAACAAGTGTTATGCGAACGTAAAAGTTGTGAAGAAAGAATTCAGTTGTCAAAATAGCAAGAAAGAAAGGGAGAAAAAGATTAGGACAACTGGAGAAGTATGGCAGCAAATCCACTTGGAATTCCACCTCTAGTGCTATGGTTTAGAATGAGCTTGCAGTCAACTCTGCAATTGCTCGATGCCTAGCATGGAAGAAAACAAATTGTCATTTACTGTCGTCATGCGTTTTTTAATGGCACTTGTGCTACAAAGAAGTCTGGGTGCAGAGAGGAAAAATCCCTTCCCGAATCCCTCTGGACTTCCCAGCCATATGCAGACAAAAACACGTGTGCATGTCTTGTTTCAAAGTGTGTCCTGGCAGTAGCAGCTGTCCAAGTTGAATCACTGGGTTTGTGTTCAGCTCATGCTGAAATAAGTCCAAGATGTTTACAGAACTGACCAGAGAAACTCGGGGCTGGCTCCCTGCAGCTGCAGGCAGAGCAGAAAACCCTGTGCAGCTTTGGATGGCTCCGAGGGCAGCATCTTGTGTGTGGTGGTGGGTGGGGACCGTGCTGAGCCAGCTCGGGTTGCTTTCAGGGTAGCAAAACTTTTCAGGCTCCTCTTAAATTACACATTTGTTTTGTGCAATGGGGGAAAATCCTTACTGCTGTTTTTGAGACCTGGGCTGTTAATGCAGCACATACACAGTTAACCAGATAATTAGTCAAAAATAAGGAAAGTGGTGGTTCTCATTGACTGAATTCTTATCTGCATAAAGTTAGCATCTTGCAATCAAGTCCCTACCCACAGCCCATCCACTCTGCATCTTCATTTATAAATCACTGGTGGAGTTACGCCGTGCTCTGGTATCAGCTTTAGAATAGTTGGCTGCCACTTGAGTTTGATTTTTATTATAGCAGGAATCAGACTTTCCTTCTTATCACAGCGTTGATGCTTGGAGGAACACTTCCCCCTTCATGATTTTTCTTTTTACCCGTAAGTGGAGCAGCCGTAGCTGCATGCTCAGGGTTGCTCAGAGCTCTCTGATGGAGGAGATGTGGATGGTCAGGATCCCGCTCTCCTCGCGCATCCGGAGCTGAGAGTTCAGACCAGCAGGCCCCAGGAGATGAAGGGCGTTGGAGGATGTTGAATTGTTGCCTCACTAAATTGGACTGGCTGGAACACGTCTGCCTCGCGGGATGGCGGGAGGCAAGTTTGGGACGTGGGGAGTGGCCAAAGGAGGTGGAATTAGTGGGGACTTGGTTTGTGTTTGCAGCTCAGTTTAATCAGCTTGTTTGGGTCACTTTTAGGAGTTTTGTTTCCTTGTTTTTTAGGACAGAAATTGATGTGGGGGAGAGATTGCTTTGGAAATGCTGTCATTGTGCTGGTGATTTGTTGCTCCTTTGGCACTTGGTTTTCCCTTTTTATTTTTTATTTTTCCCTGTGGTTAGGTTGGCTGGTTGGGCTGAGGGATGCCCTGCAGTTTCCCTTCTTGGAGGGGGAGTGAGGCACAGGGGGATTTTGGTGATAAAATGTCCTCTTGGTTATCTCATTGTTGGTGCCTCTCATGAGGCCCTGCAGCAACCTGCTCACGTTGAGCTACTTGGGTCTGGGAGTTCAGTTGTTAGATTAATAAAATAATATTTCTTTTTCTGTGGAAAAATGTTTTTTCTGAGGCATGGGAATCCTTTAGTCAGTGTTCCAAATTTCCACTGAAAGACAGAGTTAAACAAGAATGTGTTGGCTAGCTAGCCAGTTCTCTGTGGCTTGCTGCAGTGTTTTGGTACACAGAGAAACACAACTGAAGTGCTATCTCATTCCTGTCTCCTGGAGGGCTTCCTTAGTGCTCTCTGGACACAAGCTGAAGTTTGAATCCTGCCAGATTGTATTCCTGGTAGGCCTGGGCCACACAAGAAAACAGCCTGTGGTGGTGTGTGCTCCAAAATATTTCTTTCCCAAAATATCGATAGTTTTGCTTCAGATCATCTTAAGAAATGAACATCCTTTGGCAAATTTCATGAAAATCCTTCTTTTCTTAGTTTTCTTCCCTCACAAACGAGTTTAGGGTGAAGGTTGGATTTCTGGATGTGCAGTGCCTCATGGCAGAACAAGCTGGAAATGAGAACAGCACAGTGTGGATGATTTTCCTCCCTTGAATTGCCCAGGCAGCTGGCAGCAGATGTGATGGCTGAGCTGGAGTCTCCTGAGTCCTGGTCAGGTGTGGCAGCCACTACATCGTCCTGCCTCTCTTCCTTGTGGGAATTATAGGGGCACACATGGACGCCCTTTTCCTTCCCCATGTTAAAGCAGAGCCGTTCTTTGGGAACAGAGGGATCATTCTGACAGTGCTCCTAGAGCAACTTCTGCGCTGGTATTCCTCTGTTATGCCTTTAATCACTCCGTGATTCCTTGTGCATCCTCTGGCATGGCTGGAAGGAGTCCTTTCAGGCTATCTCTTGGACTGAACAAAGGAGTTTGTTTATAAAAATGTCTCTTAAGAGGGGATGGAGGAAACAGAAGAATGAAGATCTGCATTAAAGAATAAGAATGGAAACCCCAAATAATTAAGAAATCCTGAACAAAAGGATGGAGGGAGAAAAGAGCAATTAAATTAGCATTTATTTTGTATCTATTTCTGTGCACATACATTCATTTCTATAAATAGCACTTGGCAACTGGCAGCATGAAGCTGGTTGTCAGTGGGCCTCTGTCACAGCTGATGACAGCCAGCAACTCCTCTGCCACCTTAATCATGATGGCAAGTTCTCCCACGGCAATTAAATATTTGTAAGAAATGTTTCTCCACTTAGATCAAATGTCAGACTGTCCTAAAAAGTTGTTCTTCTAGTAAATTACCTCTGGACTCTCTTCTATTTGGCAAGCTGGATGCAAGACAAGGCTTGCTCATAACTCTGGTAAAATACAGCTCATTTTGTAGGGCTCTCTGTGGGTCTTTGAGCAGCCTGAAAAAGGAGTTAGGCTTTATCACCTGTTTTGTATTTGGGGAATATGATGTGGATGGGGGAAGATGGGAATCTGCAGGGATTTCCCCACCTGGGGAGCAGCACTGACTGGGAGAGCCTTCGCTGGAGATGGCAAAGGTAGGGAAGTCCCAAGGACTTAAGAGGCTTTCCCATGTCTGCGTGTGGAGCTGACTTGGATGCGAAGAGGGTGATACCAATGAGAAATCCAGCTGGATAAAAGCTATTCCCTGTCAGGTGGGTGGTTTTAGATAAACATTTTGAAGCCTGTGATTTCTGCTGCTGTCTGAAACAGAAATGTCTGTAACAGGCAGCAGTGACCCTTCTAGACATCATCTTTCCACTGCCCTCTGAGCTGCTCAGGTGCTGGACTTGCTTTCAGAGGAAAGCAAGCTGCAAGAATCCAGGGGGACTGGGATATATCGTGCTTTCCACCCCTGAAATGAGAAGGGGGCAATGCCAGACAAACTCCTTTCTGTCTGATTGCTGAATAACCCGGTGTGCGTGGGGGTTCTGTGCAGATAATTCCCAATGATGTGGATTAGTCATCTCCTCTTGCGGTCTGGGGCCGCGCTCCAGCTGTCTGGCGTGTAAGGAACGTCCTGCTGCTGAGGGCAGGGGCAAGCACAGGGCTGATGCAAACAACCTGCACCTTGGGGAAGTGTAGGAGTCCCCCCAGCCTGGCCCTGTGGTGCTGATTCCTCTTAGCCAGTGCCAGGAGCTGAGGAGGAATCCCACCGCTTTGTGGCTTTGTACAAAGGGAGTAACTCGAGCGCTAATGCCTGCACGGCTCTGCGGGGTTTTCTCAGTGTTTCCTAATCCAGCAAGTAGAAAATAAGAGAAGTGAAAATTATCCCTCTGATTACCCTGTGGCACGCAAAAGTGAGTGTATTTCATTGCCCCTGTATTACCCAAGGGGGAAACTGAGGAAAAATAAGTGCCTGGGGTCTCGTGGGTGGATATGAGTAAGGCCGGAATGAGCCCCTCTTGGACCAGCACCAAAGGGAATAAGAAGCCCCTTGTGATGACTTTTCTTGACCACAGAGGGGTTTATGCTGAAGTCAGAGGCTTTGTCCCAGCTGGTTTGTGAGGCAACTGTGGATTTGGGTTGAAAAAATGCTCCAAAAGCCCCATCCCTGTGATGTCTCAGCATGGGCAAAGCTGTCTCTGGTTGGATTTGACAGGAGCAGCTTTAAAGCAAGCCACAGAGGTGGGGTCTGCACAGAATGCTGTTTCTGATGGCAGCTGAGTTTAGGAGGAGGAGAGGACATGATGGGGGGAATCTTCGAATTTGTGCTGGTCTGGGATTTTCCAGAGTGGCAGTTTTAGTTGTTTTGGTGACACAGGCATGGAAGGGCTGGCAGGGCTGGCTCCTCTTCTGGCTCCCTACCTGCCTCTGCCATTAGCCTTCTCCATGGGCATTGCTCAGCTTGGACTTGAACCCCAGTTTGAGCAACCCCCTGGCTGTTCAGCAGAGAGGGTTCTTAGCACCTTCTGCTCCTCCAGAGCCACTTCCATTTTAGGACTAACAGCTTGTTTTCCTGCTCTCTGTGTGTGCTTTTATTACAAACAGCAGTCAGCTCTTCAGGGATCTCTGTATAAGATCATGATTCACCTCGTTTGGAAACACTTTTTCCATTCTTTTCCAACGTTTTCCTTAATCTAAACCAGCACACAGGGCTGTTGCTCCAGCTCTGAGGGACGGAGCTTGGCCAAGCCCGCTGGGGTATGTGGTCCCCAGCCAAGAGGCAAAGTTGCCCCTTTTGTCTTCAAATTCCCATTGAATTCTCTCTCTGAGGCTTGGCAGTTGTGGTCTTTTCTCCGTGGAATCAGAAGTTTTGAGGAAAGAGCTAAAAATACCTCAAGGAAAGCCTGGAAAGATGGCAGTGGGTTTGTGGCCACGGCAGTGGATTTGCTTTTTCCTTTCAGAGGAATATGGCAAGAAAGAGTAAAATACCATTTGTTAGCAGGGCTGGAGGAAATGCCGCGACAAGTATTTTGGAGAAGAAATTCTTGTAGAAATGAAGGGAATGACTGTGGTATTTCCTGTCAGGGCTGTCGCTGGTTTTGTTTGCGTCGCAGCAGGGTCTGCAGGCGCCAGCCGGGCCGTGGGCTCCTCCGTGCCCCGCGTTGTACGGAAACGCACACGGAGAGGGAAAGCTGCTCAGTACATACAGCCCAGGAGGCCGAGCACCTCAGTTCTGTGCCTCTCTCTACCACTGTTCTGCTTCAGAGAGTGAATCACAGAATGGTTTGGGCTGGGAAGCTGTTAAAATCCAGCCTGTCTGCTGTGGGCAGGGACATCTGTCACTAGACCAGGTTGCTCAGTCCAACCCGACCTTGAACGCTTCCAGGGATGGGGCATCCACAGCTTTTCTGGGCAACCTATTCCAGTGTCTGATCAACCCAAGAGCAGAAAATTTCTTCCTTATATCCAACCTCAGTCTAGCCTCTTGCTGTTGAAAACTGTTGCCCTCATCCAGTCACTACTGGACCAGGTAAAAAGTCTCTCTCCATCTTATAAAGCCCCTTTTATACATTGAAATGCTGCAATAAGGTCTCCATGGAGCCTTCTCCTCCCTAGGCTGGGCTCTCTCTTCATACCCTTATCCAAAGCCCCTCCTGCCTTTGTGCCTCAGTTTCCCTTGCTTGCTCCATTACCTGCCTGAACTCTCACAGTGCTGATGAAAATGTTGTTTAAGTGCTCTGCCAGAGCTCAGGGTTTAAGGCTGGTGCCTGTGACTGGCCTTACTGCTCTGCTGCACTGTATTTTAACACAGGCCTTTGGATGTCACAGCTTGTTCTCCTACATCCAGTAAGGACCTCTTGGTTGAAGGAGAACAGGGCTGCCCTTGACCTCATGTGACACCTGATGGGAGGGACAGTAAATAATACACCTGGCTTGTGCAAGGGGGAGTCACATTCCTCACAAGATTGCAGAAGTGAGTAGGGCCCAGCAGCCTCTACCACCCACACCTCTTCCACCTCGACATTTGCACACTGTGTTGAGTTCCTGACAGAGAAGGTGCTGGTCCTGCATTCCCCCTGATTGTTCATTTGAGTCTGGGTGCAGACTCACATGAGGTTCTGCTCCAGCTCTTGGCAGTGCCCCAGGCTCCCTGTGTAATCTTAAACCAGTTGCTCCAAACCAGACTTCCATGGGTGTTAGAAATCACAGCCTGCTCCAGCATTTAGGAAGTGCTTTGCATCCCTTGAGATTTCCTAGTACTTTGGGCACTGCCCACTCTTTTTTTTTTTCTTTAAAAGAAAAAAAGTATTTGTTGCTGATAGCAGTGATGAATTCAGCTTGAGCTGTGGGTCAAAAATATCAGCAAGACAAGGGAAGTCTGAAAAATTAAACTGTAATCAACTTCTCAGACTGATAAATATTAATTTATCCATCTTCCAAACGCTTGCTAGCTAAAGGTCTTGCTTTCCTTGAGGGAGGCAAGAGGTTAATGTGCTTTATACTGAAGAAAAATGTTATCTAATTAAGTAATGAAGTGGGTTTTCATTTCCCTGTTGCAGTCAGTGTGTTTGTGGCTCTTCTCAGGAGCAGAGCAGTGTGGGGCAGCTGGCGTCCTTCTGCTGGCATCGGGCCATGGCACATTAGCCTTGTTGTTGATGTAGAAGAAAAGGATGCAGCAGGGTTGTGGCTCTTTTTTTTTTTTTTTTTTTTTTTTTTTTTTTTTTTTTTTATTTTTATTTTCTTCTCTCTCTGGAGCTTTAGACAAGTGTTCTGACATCTTCCAGCCACAAGCTGTTTTTCAAAACTTGTTTGTCTGTGAAATCTGTGATGCTCAGCACAGCCAGGCAGCGTGTGCTACATCCCAGCTCAGTGCAGCATTTGGGGCTGTGCTGAAAGTGAAACCTGTGTTTTGAAAGGTTTCCTGCAGTGAGGCCAGAGCTGTGTGAGCTCTTCCCCTTCCACGTCCTGCTCCTTTGTAAGGAGAAACCTCAAAAGTTCCTTGCCCTGATTTTTTTTCTCCCTTTCTTTAGAGAAGGGTTTTGTGGTGTTACAGTCAGTGAACCTACACTGGCCAATTTATTGCCAGCATCCAGGAGGGATGAACCAGCTAGGCCTGCTCAGAGAGGCATGTGCAAATAAAAATTGGCATAAAAGAGCCTACATCTTTTCTTTTCCAACCCAGGTAATCCAAGGTGGCAACCCCACCTGTATTTGCCTGTCTCTGCAGAATGACTTGTACCTTCAGCACTAGGTTGGTTATGGTCATCTCTTCTCCTTTTGAATTTTGGACTGGTTTAGAATTAATCTGGTATTTTTACAAGTTGGGCCTGGTTCTGGAAATAAACCTGGAGACTGTCCAAACTTTATGGGTCTGGGGAACTGGCTATAGCCACTGAGGTGATGTAAGTGCCTGTTTAGCACAGGCCTGTATCACTGCTGGAGTGCCCCATTTGCTGACTGTCCCAGCACTGGTTCTTCCCAGCCCTTCCGAAAACACAGAAAATGCCACGGGCAGAGATAACAAGGATGCGTTTTGGGTGATCCAACGTGTTTACCCTGAATCTGTTTAAGCTTTTCAACAGAATCGCCTCCAGCCTTGACTTCCTGAATTTCGGTGGGTGTTTGCAGAACTCGAGGAGCTGTCAGTTTAAAAATAAACCGAAGGGCGCCCGTCCAGCTCGTTTTCCTCATTAGGAACAAAGCTGTTTCATTGCAGCTCTGCTTTCTCTCTGAGAGGATGGAAAGTGTGCCTTCACATGCTGGCAGCCCAGGCCCAGAGATAAGTCCTGTGCTCAGGAAGGGCTGTCACCCACCCAGTTGGGAGTTATCCCTGTGAGATGCCGGCGGCGCGGGACCGAGCCCTCCCTGGGGTTACACCTCGGAGGGAGGTGGCCAATACTTCTCTCTCTATGGGAAGAGAACTGTTTGAAGAGGCTTGTGGGCACTGTGGGGGATAAAATGCTGGTTAAGTGGGGTGACTAGACCTGGTCTGGGAAGTAAAGAGGGTTTTGATCTGTGTTGGAGACCATCAGAAAGTCCTGGAATGATCTAAGGGATGCTAGAGGGATGTTTGGCTCAGACTTGGTCTGAGAAGCTGAAGGAGTGAAAAGGCTCCTTGTGGTCTTGATTGCTGCTAAATATGCACAAATAGAGGATGGGAGAAGTGGCTTTTACTGGTCCCTGCACAGCTGTGTGCCCAGTGTGCCTGTGACTCCGCTGGCTCTTCTTTGGGCAAATGTTGTGGTTTCTCTTGAGGTGAGCAATGGGTCAGTTCAGGGTGGGCATTTGCTGTGTATTGGGCCTGATGCACTTTGCATTTTGTAGGTTCTAACAAAATAGCAACCAGCCCTACAACCATCTTAGCACTGTTGGCTTTAAAATCCTAGACTGTCTCCACTTGCATTAGAGAGTGCTTGCCTTTACTTCTTAATTCTTTGCCCCAAATATTCCTGTATTATAATAAATACCCTCTGAGCTTTGTTTTTTTGGGTTTCTAATAGAAAAGTACTGGGGTGAAACCATGGGAAATGCTGAAGGTGGACAGGCATCAGACACATAACATGTTGGCCGCTTTGATAATAGTGCCTTGCTCCCAAGTGAGCTCAGGACATTCACAATTTTTCACTTTATGAATGCATTTGACTAAAACAGTTGTACAGGTGTGTATCTTCTTGCTTATAGAAGAACTTATTTTTTGACAAGCACATTCCTCTGCAATGTGGGGTGTCCCAAAGTCTGTGAGTCCACCAGACAGCTTGGCCCTAGATAAACAGATGCCTAATGGAGTCAGGGGAGTCTCCCTGGGAACTCCTGTCAGCTTTGGATCTCTGAGTCAATCCAGGATGCAGTTTGGGACCTCACCATTCTCTGCTTTTTCTTTCAGCAGCGAAATGTCAGGATCAAGTTTGAATATGAAGGAGAGAAAAGGTAGGTACCCAGTCCAATCCCCCATTAGTACAGGGATAAATTACCTTTCCCCCTCAACACTGTCCTGCTGACTTCAGCCAGCTGCAGATGAGCTCACAGCAGGATTCATTCCCCTAAAATCAGCTACACTTTTATATCCAAGAGCCCTGCCTCGTCATCCCATTTGCCACAAGAAGCTCCTGGGATCTGCATGCAGGCAAAATGGTTCCAAGCTGGAAGTCATTAAATGCCTCTTTTACCAGGGACATTGGGTGCACACTTGGATCCTTTTCTCTTGTTAATTCTTGAGCCCTGCTGAACCCCAGTGGAGCTGGAACTCTACAGGAATGTCCTTTGATTAGCAGTCCATGACACTTACTTAAGATAACCAGATTTTGGGCATGGGTCCCATAAAAATAGGGCTGGGAGTTAAAGCTTGTCCGCCCTTCCCTGCTTGACATTTTCATGGAATCACCTTTGCTTGGTGACTGTGACAGGGCAGGACACAGGCTGACGGTCCAAGCTGCATATTAAAGCCAAAGAAAATTAAAGTAGTGTTATTGTAGGGTTAGACTGTATATACCTGCTGTAAATACCTGTAGAGGTGCTGCATGTGATGGTACAGGAGAGTCGCAGGATGCCCGACTGCACCATCCCCACTCCCAGCCCTCCTCCCTATTCAGAGCCCCTTGCTGAAAACAGAGATGATAAATCACTGGCCGGTGCCTGATCTGGGTTTTCCCCAGTGAAGGGCTGCTGGACTTCCTTTCTTTCCACCTGTACCTCACACTAGAGAGAGGAGCACTAGGATATTTGGTAGATATTCTTGCTGGGTAGTCCAGTCCCCTCCTGGGCCCAGCAGAGGAGCAGCATTTCTGTGAGTGTGAAAGCAAGGAGCAGGCTTTATGCTCTGTGATGGAATACAGGTCCTTTCTTCTGCACTGTCAGTCGAATCCCAAATTCCAGTATGCTTCTACTAAACTGAGACTGTTGTTGTATCTGTTTGTGTATACAGGATTATCCAGTTTCCAAGACCAGTCAAATTCAAGGAAGTGGTGAAGAAGGTCACGGATGCTTTTGGACAGACGATGGACTTGGTCTGTGTGAACAATGAGGTACTCTTCTCCTTACTGCTGAGGCGCAGCTTTAGGGTGCCTGGTGCCAACTTCAGAATTGAGCAGTGGTTTGTTCTGAAGGCCCTGCTTCTGCCTTTTACTTGGATGTGAAGAAAAATAACCTTATTTTGTGGTTCCTAGCTAGTGAGAGCACCAGAGCTGTTGTCTGAACACAGCTCAGATGGAGTCTCAGACTCCAAGCCAGGTTTTCCCTTTTCAAAATCATATCAAGTAGGGCCTGTTGCACAGGAACATTGTCTTTTCCCCAGAACAAAAGATCCCCCTCACTCAGTCAGGGCTGTGAAGTCTTCCCACCTTGGGAGCAGTCGCTGGGAGTGTGAAGTGCAGAGCAGGAGGGACAGTGCTGCTCACACAGTGTTCTCTTATCCAGCACTGACTTTGTCTCACCCAAGCCTCAGCACGATGTGCACATTCTTGTGGCCGGGCCTGCAGTGAAATGTGCATCACTGAGCGTTCCTCCAGCAGCTCCTGTGGCCACATAAAAGCAGCCAAGAAAGCCTCCCGCTGCAATCCTTGCATTTTAAGGCTTGAAGAGCTTTCTCCTCCATCATTTATCACATAGGCCTCTGTGTTTTTCCCACTTTCTCTTTGAGCCCAGCACTGTGTGTGAAAGGAGGGTCCTGCTGAGGGCTGTTAGCAGAAGGGGGAAATCCTTGGCATCTGTTTTGGTGTGTTCAGTGTTTTCTTGTGAGGCATCTGGAGCCACTGGACTCTCAGGGTGGGTTTGGCTTTGGGAAGGAGGAGAGGGCCAAATGGCAAAGAGGTGGTCTTTTAAACACAGATCCTTTTGGATCTGTCCTGACAGCTGGCTTGTTCAAGTATTAACTGCAGATGACCTGCAGCTTTTAATCAAAGTATGAATGGGGAGAGAGGTCCTGAAGAGAGCTTTCTTCTTTTTTTCCCCCATGTATTATTTTCTCCCTTCTGTTTCAATAGAGATCTGCTCCACAAAGAAAGTTTCTATTCTTTTACGATAGGTACTTCATGATACCAAAGTGTCCACTGGGTTTTGACTTTGAAAGCAGTCAGGTTTCTAATCTTTGACAGCCCTCCCAGGAAAAGCCTGCCATTGAATTCTCCAGGAATGACTCATTTCATTCCAGGTTTCTTCCCACTGGAGGAGGATTTCTTTCCAACAACAGCAAACAGAAGCTTAAATAATGCCTTTTATGCCATGTTAGAGACTGTCTTTCTGGGCATGTGCACAGCACATAGCAGGGCCATGAGCAGGCCTTTGGGTACTCCTGACTTCTTAGAGTAGGGGGTGACCTCCAATGCTTTGTTTTCTTATACATAAAATTTCCATCTCATGAGAACCCACAGCTTTGGGAAGATGTCTGAGAAGTAGTAATTCAGGGTTGTCGTTGTGGAAACACTATAAACAGACAAGAGGGATCTTTGGGGACATAGCCTACGTGTCCATGTGGTGACACTCCAGCATCTGACTCCTGGGTCAGGGTTTGGGGTGTCACGGCTACAAGTCTCAGAGGGAACGTGACCACAGACTCATTGCAGTTAAATATTTCATCCTGTCTTTATGCTCCAAGGGAACTGTGCAGTAATTCTTTGCTGCCATCAGACATCTCTCTTGTTGTGGCACCTTATAGACTAAATTTACACCGAGGTCAGCAAGCCCCTGCAAAATCTCACCGAGTGGCAGTCCCCGTCCTGGTGGAGTCCTGAAGCCAGGAGCAGTGAGATGAGCATGCCAACTGGGTGGAGCAGGGGCATGCATGAATCACATCCTGGTGGGACCACGGAATCAGCAGGCTGGGGCTGGTGTAGATAAGAGCAGGGCCTGGCCATGGGTGTCCCCCATGGGGCACATCTGTGTTAGTTCTAGGCTGGGCTTTCTGAGGAGTGGGACAGCAAAACCTGGCCTGGCCAGGGGCAGCACAGACACCAACTTGTGATGTGACCTTGGGCAGAAGTTCCCTGAACCTCGATGTGCCACCACTTCTCCTCTGACCTCCCGATGTCTCCTCCGAGGCTGCCCTCAGCATTGATCTGGATCTTAGGGAGAGTTAAAGCCTGGGGAAATGGTAGAGGCACCATTATGGGGGGGGGGGAAGGAGGAGATAAAAGCATATTTAACAAACATTTGTCGAGAATTGTTGATGCCAGTTGGTCCTGCATTGGGCAGGAAGATGAACTAATTGACCTCTCAGAATTTTCCCCAACCCTGTTTCCTACAATTCTTTGGCTTTCTGCGGTGTCTTACGGAGTGAGGTCTGGCAGCGCTGCTGCAGTTGGTGAAACCTCAGCCTTTGCTCTCACTTTCTCCACCTGCAGTGGAGAGACATCAAGTCCCCCACTAAGGGGATGATACCATTTAAAAGCAGGAAAAAAAAAATCTAATAAGCTCTATTTAGTGCAACTTCTCTGTAGGTAAACTTTGCTGTTAATCGAGGCTACTCAGTCTTTAGATCAAATAAACCCGGTTGCTGGAAATCCATCCTGGCAATTACTTCCATGGTTCTGCATGAGTCTGCATTGACTAGCAGATGGCTGTTCCTGATACCCATATGTTCCACAGTCTGGAAGCCAACTGGAGCAGAATTTTCTTGCCAGATGTGGGTAATAGGTAAAGCCAAGCTAAATACTGGCTCCAGTCCCTTTTACAAGAGGGCAATTTCTCCCTGTTTTTGGCTCCTCTGAAGGAGGCACACAAACATGTTCATGTTGTGATCTTGGAGAGAGATGGGGTGACCTTATAGAACATTCTGTTTGGAGCAGCAGCTGGGGGATCGCTCTGAACACTTGTGAGGAGCTCAGTAAAAGGATGGGTGGGCAGCGGGGCTGTGCTTAGAGTTCAGAGTCAAGTTCTGCTTGGTGGTGAAACAAGGGAGAGCAGCTCTCCACCATTCTCAGTTCTGTCGGGGTGAGTGTAGGGGAGGAGCCTTGTCTGCTTGAGGCAGAACCTTGCTGTGGAGCCTTTGTGAACTTAAAGAGGGCTCCCCAATGGAACCTCTCCACCTCTTAAGGGAGTAGGCTGAGCACTGCATTTGGGAGATGTATTGAGTATCATCTTTGTCTGGTATCTGCAGGGAACACAGGTTGTTCATTCAAATATGAATGAAGGATGAGAGGACATCACAGAATGGGTCAGATTGGAAGGCACCACAGTCGGTCATCCGGTCCAGCCTCCCTTCTTAAGTAGGGTCAAGAAGAGAGAGAAGCACATGGCACAGGATTGTGCCCAGACAGCTCTGGAATATCCCGGTGAGGAGGCTCCTCACCCTCTCTGGACAATCTGTCTAGTGCTCAGTCACTGCACAAAGAAGTTCTTCCTCATGTTCAGGTGGAATTTCCTGAGCATCAGTTCCTGCCCATTCCTCTGGTACCCTTGCTGGGCCCTACGAAGCAGGGCCTGGTCTGTGCTCTGAGCCCTCCCTGCAGACAGGGACAGACCTTGGTGATGTTCCCTCTCAATGTCTCCTCTGAAGGCTGAACAGCCCCAGCTTCCTCAGCTTTTCCTTGTAAGAGAGATGCTCCAGTCCCTTAATCTTTCTTGTAGTCTCTGCTGGACCCACTCCAGGAGCTCCATGTTCCTCCTGTCCTGAGAAGTCCAGAACTGGGCACAGCACTCCAGATATGCCTCACAGGTCTGAGCAGAGGGGCAGGATCCCCTCCCTGACCTGCTGGGAATGCCCTTCCCAATGCACCCCAGGATATCACTGGCCTTCTTGGCTATAAGGCCAGGAGCACAGTCTGAGGTGTATTTGCCTACTGGCCAACAGCCAAACCCTTGGCAACACCCTGGGATCAAAAGGCTGTCCCAGTTGGCTTGTGAGTGTCATTGTGTGTGGCAGCTGCTCTGAGGTGGATTTGCTGTGGCTGGTGGCAGGAGCACTGATCACCCACTTTTCGGGAGTTCTGGGAAACTGTGGCTCCCAGTAAGACCAGTGAGAGCCTGCTGGGAGCTGTGGCTGCTCGGTGCCTTTGGTCAGTGGAATTACCGTGTACTTTGGCACAGGCATGAGAATAACATGTGCTGTGTTGGCCGGATTCAGTGCCCGAGGCAACCTGCAGGGGCCGAGGCCTGTTTGGTGTGCGATTAGGCAGAATATCCCAGAATGAGGGGCAAGAAGTTGTGCTTTTAATCTTAGCCCAGGGCAACAGAAGGCCATGGAGCTCCTCTGAAGTGCAGCTGTGTGGGGCATTGGAGGCTTTGCAGGCTGTCTGCAGGACATGGTACACCACACAGCAATGTTGGGAGGGTCAGATTCCCCGTGACAGTATGAGGGCAACAGTCTGCCATTTCCCAGGAAAACATCAGGACTTCTTGCTGCCTGACAGACAACAGCACTGTGTAGTTCTCTGTTCTTACAAAGAGCAGAAGCTGAATTTGTTCTGCTGGGAGTGAAAGAAGTGGTTCTTGGAAGGAGAGCAATGCACACCTTTCACATCAAAAGGAAAAGACTCTTATTTGTGGGATGTTCCCTGGTTTCACCTGATGGCCAGGCACTCGGGAGCTGTGTCAGTGTGCAGGAACATGGGCTGCAGCAGTAGGGAAGGGCACAAAGCATCTGCCAGAGTAAATCCTTGGGTGTAACTCACTGGTGTCTTGGAGCACCACTGCATGACCATCAACCCAAGAAGAATGTGTGGGGTTGTTTTGGGGCTCGGTAGCAGCAGGTCCTGCCTGCAGAATCAGAGCAGCCCCAGAGTAGCAGGCAGCAAGCCCAAGGTTTCATCCCAGCCCTCTCTTTTTCCCACTAGCTGGATTGCTGGTGTGACCTTTAAGCTTTCTCCTTGCAGATGTTGTTTGTTGTGATTTTTTTTTGCATCTGTTCCTCGGTAGATGAGGTCTTGGAAGAAAATGTTGGAGCTCGGCAAGCTGGAGAGCGCGGGGGCTCCGTTTTCCATCACCTGCTTGGGTCCCTCCCTCGTCCCCCAGTTCCCAAGCTGCTCCCTGTAAGAATCTGGCTCCTTCTATTTACCCAAAAGTGTGACATTGCCATTCTCTGGTATTTGTTTAATCCTTCCCAGCTCCTGATCCCACTGAAATCCCAGGAAGATTTGGACAAAGCAATGGAACAGTTGGAGCTGAGCCCTTCCCTGAAGAGCCTGCGGATCCTTGTGAGCGCTCCAAAGAAAGCGAATGTGAGCCCTTCACCTTCTCTGCTCTTTTGTGTCCGGAATCAGATGCCTTGTTATTGTGTTGGGGAGTGGAAAAGAGTCTCCTGACGGTGCAGAGCAGAGGGCAAGCTGGTTATGAGGGGGGTCAGCCCTGCTCTGGCTCAGCTACTTGGAAATCTTCCTGTGATAGTAGCCCAGAGGCTGAGCTCAGCTCCCTCCAGCTCCTCCTGCATCCTGTGAAGGCTTAAATACCAGACTGACCCTCAAACAAGGTTAAACCCTGAGAGAACCCTTTGTGCTTTCTTCCTAGAGGTGCTTCCACCATTCCTTTGTCACCTCTGGTCTGTACTCAAGGTGATGCCCTGGCCCTTGCCATGCTGGGTGGCAGCATGGGGACTGTTCCCTCCACGTGCTGCTGGCAGTGCTAAATGCTGGGAAGAGCAAACCAGAGAATCCTTCGGTCTCATGCAGAACTGTCTGGGTTTTTTCCATCTTTATTTATTTATTAGTTTTTCCTGAGCTCAGTGGTTTTGCAGTTAAGCCTGTTAGCTTGACCTCACTTGCACAGAGTGTCTTGCCAAAGCACATGTCGTGCTGCCCCAAGCACAGGCTGCAAAGCAAGGGATTTGTAGATGTTGCAACTCTGTTTCTTCTGTTTATTTCCTAGAAGTGCTGGAGAGACTGGGAGTCTTGAAACTCAGTGCTTACCCGTGTGCTACTGCTCGTGCTCGCAGCCCCTGGAGCTTCTCCACTCCTTTTGAGAGGCTTGGAAAGTGCAGGGACCAGAGTGCCAGGGGGAAACTGAGCCATCAGTTGGGGTTTCCTAAACCCTGTGTGGGAATGGGGCAATCTGTAGGAACACAGCAGTATTGCAAGTCAGCTGCTGAGAGCAGAGGAGCCAGGTAGATTCCTGCCTGCCTTTGAGAGCGGGCCCATCTCTTCCAGCAGCACGTGGCCATGCTCCTGTGGGTGAGAACACACGGCTCCGAGGTCATACATTAAATTATCACAAAATCACGGCTCGTGATCTTAGTATCTTGGTAAAACCTGGTCACTACCAAGCTACCAGCTGGATATGCATTTTTTTGCTCTTCCCTTACCTATCTTCCCTGACCTTCCACTCTCTGTTCCTCTGCCCTCTTACAGAGGAACCTCTGCAGTGCCTAGGCTGCCCCTGGAGTCTAGGGAGCATGGAGGAGAGGTGCTGATTTTGGGATTGGCAGTGTTTTCAGTTCAGTGATCAGTCTCTGTATCTATCTGGAGATGATGCAGTACAGGAACAGTCTTTTATGTCAAATATCTGTATTTGCCATTATCAGTGGGAGCTTAGTCTTATTAGAGTGTTTTATTAACAGATGTGAATTGTTTGTGAATGGTTTTTGGATCGCTCTAGATTACGTGCATGTCTTCTTTCTTTCTTTCTTTTTTTTTTTTTTTGTTTTTATAGTTCTTGGGTAATAGGGTCATGGGGAGCCAAATACAGGGTTTCACATCGTGTGTCCACAGGGCTCTGGCCAAGCCTGATCATTCCCTTTGTCTGATTACCAGCTCCTGCAGCCGAACAACAGCAAGCAGCATGAAATGAGGATCTCCAGATCCATGGGTGATATCATGGGATCCCTGTACAAAGACTCCGAGAGGACGCGCAAGTATTCGACAGGTCAGTGAAATGCAACGCTCTGCGGGGTGTTTTGTGCTATTTCTACATGGCCACCGCCCCCTTCCTCTTTGTTTGTCACAACCCTCTGTGTGTTACAATCTGGATGGCCACCCTGATGGCCCCCACAATAATTCAGTGCAGTTGCTGCTTGTCCTCAGCCTGAGGAAGAGACTCTGCAGGCTGGGCAAGGTTGTGCTGAGCAGAGTCCCTTTGAGCACAAAAGTGAAGAGAACGGGGGACCTGGGGTGTAATTTGGGGGTGGGAAATGCAGTGACAAAAATTTCCAGAGAATTTGATGCCACTGAGCTTTATCAAAGTGAAGAATGAGAATCTATAGAAAGCCAAGGCTGTTTGGAACCTTTGGCTATTCCTTTAACCACATGCTGTTGTTCTCTCGGTATCTGTCCCCCTTTCCCAGGTGGCAGAATAATGTAGTTAAGTGGGCTTGGGCTCCTTAGCTCCTGGGTTGGGACCAGCTTTACCACACAGAGACCAAATACATGTCCCTGTGCTTGTTAGTGAAGTGACATCTGTGGTAGCTGTTTTTGGGGTTTCTCAGGGGAATGAGTGTATGCGGTGTTTTACAGTGGTCACATTCCAGGGGAAGGGCAGCATCCCTTTCCTTCAGAGGTGCTGAAACCCTGAAGCCAGGCTGGCAAATGCCTGATCTCCTCTTGCAGCCCTGCAGGGACCGGAGTTTGTTTGTAGCCTTTTGTGGTTTTCTCTTTGGTTTTCTGGGCTTGCGTTTATGCTTTTCTTGCTTTCTAAAATGCTCTGAGCTTTTTGAAATCCTGTTGATCAGCTGTGTGTAGGAGCTTTTGTGTGAAGAGCCTTGTAGGATTTTGTAGGGTGCTTTGTGCAGAACTTGTAAAGCAATATGTAGGACTGTATAGCAGGGGTATAATTATTCACATTCCAACCTACAGGCAGGATTAATGATTGTTTCACACAGAGAATATTCTCTGCCATGTCTGTGGGTGCAGGTTATAGGGTAATTTCTAGAGATCCCTGTCATTTGCATGCAGGTTCTTGCCACCTGTAGAGCTGACAGCCTTGAATAAAGTGGGGCCCTCCTTCAGAAATACACGTGGAGATAAGCTTCATCCTCTAAAGATCCTTTGTACTTATATGGCACTAAATACTTCCAAACTCTGTGCAACAAAAGAGTGTTTTTCTCCAAGGACTCGCCCCTTCTCTGTTTCATAGCCTGTGCTGCCTCGATAAAATATCCTGTGGTTTGCTGCATCTCAGACAAGATGTACAGAAAATGTTCTTCTAGGGTAGGTCCAACACACCCCTTGTGCAGCCATGCCCAGCTCTTACTGATGCCAGGGATGGGTGGCACGTGTGCAAGGGCTGTCTTTGGGCCCGCTGCTGGGATGTACCAGGGTTGTCTTCTTCTGTTGGTTTTTTTTCTCCTAGCTCCCATGGCTCCTGAGAGTTTGGCAGGGTCAGTAGATGACCCTGAATGAAAGGCACACATAAATATGTGGTAAAGCACAGAGTCTCAGTAGAAACTGTGCTGGAGAAAAACATCTCTGCTGCCCTTTTACTTGGCACGTGTTAGGCTGTTAATGTGGGCCAGCAAAGAGCTGTGGCACTGGGAGCTGGCACTGTCGTGTGAGTGGAGCAGGATGGGCAGAATTGATTCCATGTGTAGCTGTGCTAGTGGGAAGATGGGTTCTTGCAAAGTTAAGGCTTTCCTACCAGCTTTTATGCCATGCTTTGGCCTGTCCTTACTGTTTTGGAGCTGCTGGTTCCTGACCAGGTCTGCACCACTGACTGTGAGGTGTCACTGCCTTAAGAACACCCTGAGCTTAAACAAGGCAGACAAAGGGTGAGATATCTGCTCTGCAAGGGTGAGAGCCTGAGGTACAAATGGATTTTGAGGGAATGCTTGAGGAGCAGAGTGGAGGAATGGGCATAATGTGCTGCTTTAGTCAAGGTAATGGAGGAAGAGCACTGGGCAGCACCAGCTGTGGGATGCAGAGTGTGCTAATGTTGGGATTTTCAGGAGCTAGTGCACCAAAACCAGAGTCCTTGGCACTCTGGTTTGACATACTTGACATATGGTCATACACACTTGACATATGGTCAAGCATCAGTCATAGCTCTGTTTCTTTTTCCATGTGAACCATCAGTCTTGCAAAGAGGTTTCAACAAGCCCTCTGCATGATAACAGAAGGTCACTCCTCTCTTAGGGTTATCTGGGGTCTGCACGAAGCTACTGAAGCTCTGCTTAGGAGGCACTCACAATCCAGCAGATGCATTTTTGACCTCCTGAGTCAGAAGTGGGCGATCCAGCAGCTGGGCAGAAACTCCAGTGAGCTGAAAGGGAGAGCAGCATTTCAAATGGAGCATAAAACCCAGGGAATAGACAGACAGACATGATGCTGTTCTGGTTTCCCGAAGCAGGGATTTCACTGAACTTGGTGCACAGTCAAAAGGCATCCTAAGAGGCTGGGAATTCTGTAGGAGAAACTATTATTCATTTGCAGTCATAAGGCATTTCAGTGTTTTCCTTCTGCTGTCACCAAAGTGGTTGCCACCAAAAGAGGATTTTAACTCAGTTCAGCTTTTCTCTTGAAACCACATTTAAAAGGAGATTTAAAGTGTCTTTATAATACAAGGCAGTTCAGGGTCATGTTCTCCATGTTTCTGAGATGTCTCATGTTTTTCTGCTGACTCTGCCATGTAAACAGCAGCGGAAAATAATACAACTGTATGTTATTGGCACAAGCACACTGGAAAGGGAGGTCGATGTTCTGGGGAAGATTTAGCTATTTTTGCTTCTTCTGGGCAGAAAATGTCTTCACTCTGTGTCCCTGAAAAACCTTATGCAAAGTCAATTTTTTTTTTTTTTTTCCCCCATAAACTTTTTCAGTGGAAATCCCCTTCCAGGTTTTTGGTGGCCAGCAAAAGAGCAAGGAAACTTGGATTAAAATCTTTTTGGGTTCTGGATTTTCAGATAACTGGGGATTGTTTTTATTTACTTTGAAGAAATACATGTTTCAGAACATTATCCACAAATTATTTAAGAGCCCCATTCCAGCATCACCATTTCAGTGGAAACATTTGCCAGAAGCTTTATTTTGCTGGGTTTTTTCCATGGAAAACCAGGCTGCTGAGCCATCACTTCATGTGCCTGCCAGCCCTCTCCAGACCAGGAGTGTTGCAGGAGGTAGGATGGATGAGACCCACACTGTTTTGAGGAGGAGAATTTATCTATGTGCATCATTCCAGCTGCTTCAGGGCTAGAAAATAGGCTCTTGCTTATTAGTTTAAAAGTACCCTAAATTTGCCTTAAATCAAGACTTAGGAATCCATCCTCAGAGAGATCAGCATGGAGAGGAGGGAGATGTGTAGGCATCCCACTGGAAAAGAAGAAATTGAGGGAGATTGGGTCCATCTGCTCAGAGCTCCCCTTGACAGGACCAGTGAGAATTTTCCAGCAGGTTTCTCTCTTCCTCCTGTGCAGCCCTGTCCTGAGCCTGGTGTTTCTGCCAGCACATCCTGACGTCGTGTCCCTCGTTCGGGAGCGTCATCCCAGGGCTGGGCTCCCCGTGGCTGCAGCTGTGAGCGGTGGTAGCTGCCAGCAAACCCTCCCCAGCTTTGGCTGTTAAGGGGCTTCTCTTCCCTGCATGGTGCTGGTCAGTAATGGGCGAAGTTTTGGGAAGAGCAGGGGAAGATGAAGCCAGGGAATGTGGGGGCGGAGGGAAGCCAAGCCTGGCACAGGGGAACTGGCTGTACGTGCAGCACCACGAGCTCTGCACATACTGCATGAAAGGCACTTCTTAAATAAAAAAATCAGAAGGGAACATGAAAGGCTCCAGTGGGTGCCAGCAGTGACTGGGAGTCTCCGTGCTGTCCCGGCTCTCTGTCCTCAGGACACGCTGTGCTCTTGTCTCACAAATACGGCTTTGCATTTGTGCGTGTAACATGGAGCAGGAATCCCTCCCAAAGCACCTTGCTGCAGAGAGTAACCGAGGTCAGGTGCTCAACCAGTGCCAATTTGCAGAGTTTCTCTGAGTTCAGGAATCCTAAACAGATCTGACCAGTGCTCTGCCTGTCCAGAAGTGCCTCACAGCCTGCCCCATCCCCACTGGAGCTGACATGTAATCCCACAGACTCCAGGACAGTCCCTTGGGGGCCTCCTCTCCCTGCCTGGTGCTGCTGCTGTTTCTTGAGTATTAGGTCCAGTGCAAAGAGCATCTGTGATGTGTCAAACAGGCACATCTGGGCTTTTCTGTCTGTTTCTTCCTCTGCCTCAGGGTGGGTTAATCAGCATTATCCAGTATATCCCATGTGCCTTGTGTTTTCCCCACTATGAATTAAGCCTGCCATGAAGTACCCCTGTTGCCCTCTTCCTCTGACCCCTCTTTTCCATTCCTCCCCTCCTCCAGCAGCCCTGGGACTGCCGGAGGTTTTGTTAACAGGGCAGGCTAGGGCTGGAGCAGGGAATTGACCCTGAGCTCCAGAGCTCTGCTCCCAGCACCTCCCCATGTTCCTCCCAGCTGGAAGAGCATGCATGGATGCAAAGCAGCAGCAACCAGTGCTCCTGGAGGTGTGAAGCTGCATGAATGACTTTGGGCAGCACTTCTACCCAAACAGCCTGGCTGAAAAGGGATCTGCTTCACTCCAGCAGTTCCCAGGCATGCACAAGCCTAAGCGCTTTGTTTAATTTCCTTACCTGCTGGGAAATAGCTGGTGTCTTATCCCCTTTTAAAGTTTTTGGCAGGAAGTGTGACTCTGGAAGGTCAAACACAGCTGATCTATGGCTGGGAGTAGTTGTTACAGGCAAAGGCTTAATGCGAGATCATGCAAAGTCTTTGTGCTTGTGATAAATCTTGTTTAACTCCCTGGGTTCAGAGTCAAACAGGGCATGTACAGCTCTTTGTAGAATCATAGTCAAAGGGTTTCTGGATAACAAATGGGCTGTTGGAGCAAGAGATCCCAACAGTGCAGGAGCAGACCCACACCTCATTGCAGCAGCAACAGAAATGCTCAGCAGAGCTAAGATAGAGCACTTATACTACACTGAATCCTCCAGCAGCTTTTTGAGTCAAGAGCCACCTGAATGTCCTTGTGCTGCATTCCAGATTGGCATCTGCTAAGCAAACGAGGGGCTGCTGATGCAGTGATTTATCCAGGGTGCCCGAACTGCTCAGTAGTTAAAAGCCTGTTTATTTATCTTCAAAGAGAGGATGCTGTACTTCCCAACTGGTTTTGTTTTAAGGCTGGTGGAAAGCCAGTTCATTATGAGTGCTGCAGCACTCAAGAGATTCTCTCCTCTTGATCTTGGCATTACTTCAGTTGGAGTTTTTTCACTGTGTTCTTATCCTGCAGGAAATCTGTGAAGGAGAAAATAGGAAGAAGGGAAAAAAAAAGTAACTCAAAGCCATATGACTTTTATTTTTACAATCTGAGCAAGGAGTCAGAAGGAACATGTAGCATGGGACAGACAAATCTGTGTGTTTGGTATAAATCCAGCAAAAAAGCCTGATTTAATGATCTTTAATGCTGGTGTGACACTGTTAACATTAGCAGCTCCTGATGCGTATCTGCTGAAGTGAAAGGTGGGAATTCAGGTTCGTAGTGTTGATCACGCAGATGGATTTATGCCAGAGATCCCTCTGGCACAGTGACTGTGATGCAGAACAGCAGCAGAAGAGGCAGAAGTGTTGTGTTGATAAATCAGTGTTGACGTTCCATGATGGGATAGGCCTCCTTCCAGTACCTTTCTCTTGTGCTTAGCCTGGGCATGTTGTTAGTAAGAACTGGTAAGAGCGCCACAAAATGGGAGGAAACACATCCCCATGTGCTTTCTATCTCCTGAAGGATGTGTGCTTTTCAGAAGTCTGCATGAAAACAAGTTGTTGTGCTGTGTGAAAGCTCACGTTGCACGATGCCGACCAGCTGAAGCTCCAGCACAGAGCTGCACAGATCTCCGTCAGCAATTCCTTGCCATGGAGTAATGACAGCACAGGGATGGAGGGGAGGGACTACAGGGAGTCAGGCAGAGCCAAGACTGTGCAACTGGGCCAGGCAAAGGCAGCAATCCCTAAAGCTGGAAAAGGCACGAGGATAGAGTGGATTTGGGGAGTAAAGGAGTAAATCTTCATAAAGAAGCTGTGGAGTTCTCTCCCAGGTGCAAAATGGAAATCACCTTCTGCTAAAGGAGCCCTGGGAGGGAGCCAGAGGAAGCTTTGCTGTCTGTGCACAGGATGCACAGGGTAGAGGCACTGGGGCTATAGATGGGGAGACAATTCCCTTGGCCAAAGATGGGACAAACTGATCCCATAGGTCACTACTGCCCTGGGGTTTTTGGATTTGAGGGCTGATTTTCCTTCCTCTTTACTTTCAAATAGGGAAAAGGGAGAGAAGAGGGTATTTGAGCGCAAATCATTTTCCATATAACAAGTGTTTCAGTGATGTTGCACTGGGCACAGCCAGGCTGTTTCCCAGGTGGCTGAACAAGGCAGTGACCTGCTCCAGGGAGGGAATGCCCAGAGGTCAAAGGGGAGGTGGGTTTGGAGTTTGTGGTTTGCTTTGAGATGGACTGATTGTACCACAGCAGAACTCCAGAGCTCTTTCCTTTCCGGCATGGCACCTGGATACAGTGACAACTCTTAGGATCAGGGGTGTGTTGAAGATCAGGTCTGCTACAGTAACAAACTTTCCCTGTTGCCACAGCTTTGGAGGATGCCCATAAACAGCATCGCACCTCTAGCTCCACTCCCATCCGCGCGAGTTCCAACCCAGCAGCATCTCCAGGAGATCTCTGGGATCACTGGAACAGCATTTCTGGAAGGATTCGGATTGGCAGGTTCTGTCCTTGACCTGTGTCTGTCCCTGTCCTAGGCTCTCTGCACACCGGCCGGAGCTCTCCGCCGCCGGGGAGCGTTCCCGAGGAGCAGCAGCAGATCGCCCGCCAGGGATCCTACACCAGCATCAACAGCGAGGGCGAGTTCATCCCCGAGACCATGGACCAGAACGTGAGTGGGGCTGGGGTGTGGGTGAAACTGGGACAGCGCTGGGTGCGAGGAGGCTGAGCTGTGAGAGCCCTTCCCACCATTAAATCCCCAGCAGTGCCTGTGCTTGGGGCTCGGGCCAGCTTGTTCCAGGAGTGGGTGCCCCCGGGCTTGACATGCCTGGGAAAGTTGGGCCTGATTTCCAGGAACCCTGAGAGCCAGCTCCAGTGGGGATGGCAAATGTGCCCGGCACCTCAGGTAGCTCTGGAGCAACACAGATCTGGGGCACACATGTGCACCAGCTGCCAGGCCCTCGTGGCCACAGCATTCCCAGATCCCGGGACCACGAGGAAATGTGCCAAGAAACTGATTGCCTGTGATTGCAACAGCCCGGGGATATCAGCAGCTCTGGCTGCTTCCCATGTGGTGTTTCTGCCTGAGCTCCAGTTACAGTTCTTGGCTCTGCCCACAGCCTCTGTGGTTTTGTGTCTCTGTCTTTCCCCCATTTTATATATTTTTTAACTTTCTTAATAAGGAGATTGTATATCCCAGTCCCTCAGTAATAAAAGAGCAGCAAGTTCCTCAGTGCTGAGCAGTACCTCATCCTTCAGTCAATTTGGTACCCACGAGGAGGGAATCTGTGCAGTGTTGAGGGACCAGAGTGGGAGCAGCTTATACCTCCCTTTTCATTTGCATTTCTGCTCAATCTATAGCTCTGAAGAGCTTAGTGTAGATCCTGTGAAGTCAGCTGGGCTGTCTGGGCACATGTCATTCTTGCAAAGCTCCTGGAAATATAGGACTAAGATCCAGAGTTTACAGGAAGGACATGGAGGGACATCTGGAAGGGACTAAGCTTAATCCATCAGGCTGCTGTGCTTGGCCCCCAAGGATGTCCCTGGGGTGATGTGCGTTTCCTACACTCAAAAAGCACCCACTAGCTCCACATTTGCATGCAGGCTGTGCCAGTGTTTCCATGGCAAAGTTGTGTTTTCAACAGTTTATTATACAGCCCTTAATAAAATAAGAAGTCACTCCGGGTGAGTCTTGGCAGCGTCAAAGTGCAGATGTATCATGTGCTCCTTGCAGCCAAAAGTTGGCTCTCTGTTGTTTTCAAATGCCTCCCAAACATGTTGGGGAGGATTAAGACAAAGTGTGTGTGTGCATACAGGGGGAGGGTCCCCATGACCCCCTTGGGTGTAAATCAGCCCAGCTCCACCGGCTGTTTATGGAGCTCCATTAATTCAGAGCCCCAAGCCTGCTCCTGATGAAGGTTCCCAGATGCTCTCCTTGCTTTTCCCCAGCATCACGCTGTGGGTGGCCTGCAGCCCTTTGCTGGTGAATGAAATGCAGGGAAAAGGGGTTTGGGGAATGGTTTGGGGTTTTTTGGTTTTCATCATTGAGCAGCTGTGCTTTCTCCTACATGGGCTTTGCCTTTAGAATGTCCTTGTACTGCTGCTTCCATAAGTGCCTCATGGAAAACCACTCAGAAGCTGGAGCTGGCTGCCTTTTGGGGAATGCCCCTGTGCAAGCCTGTGATGTAACTGTGGTCTTGAGACCAGCCTGGCAGATGAGCAGAGGCTGAGTATGGAGCATGCTCCAATTCCCAATTTTATGCTTTTGAGAAATGAGTCTGTTTCAGCATTTACTGCTGGAAGAGACCTGGCATGGCTGGCAGAAGTGGGGAGTGGATTCTACCAGAGTTCTTGCTGCTCTTTGGCCTAGTGCACTTTGAATGAGGAGGTTTTGGGGTAAAAACTAGGAAGCAGAGAAAAATTGCACTTTGCAGTTGGGACTGCCTGGCCAAAACAGCAGGAGCTGTTATGAGAACCATCTGAGGGAGGGCTGACAGGAACAGCCTGTGGAAAGGGAGGCTGTTGGGGAAGGAGGAGCGATGTGTGAACCAGCAGAGTGTGGCTCCACGTGGTGTTTAACCCTCGTCGCTGAGCTTTCCCAGGAATGAGCTGTGGAGCAGGGGTTGGTGAGTGTCCATAGCCAGGAGGGAGCATGGCACTGTGGCAGCACAGCGTGGCCTGGAGCAGACTCTGCTCCGTGTGGAAGTCCACACAGCCCCAGGGTTTACCACTCCATACAAACCCTCTATTGTTACTAACCAGCTATAAATAACCCTGGCCAGTACAATGTCTCATCCAGGAAGCAACACAAATGCAGCTTTTGACTCACTGGGCTGGTGAGAGCCAAGCCAGTTCCTCCAGCCAAAAACCCTGATGATGCTGTGCTTATCAGCAGAGAGGAAGGCTGGGCTTGTGTGCCAGGGCAGCTCGGGAAGTCAGGAGTCCAGGGCTTGCAATCCTGGCTGTGGTACACAATATCCACTTGGCCTTGGGCACATCGTTTGTGTCCTGATACATATTTTCCTTTTGTAGTAGTATTATTATTTCTCACAAATACTTTGAGCACTTTGAATCTCATTGACTTCTCCGCACGCTTTGAACATCAGGGTGCTAATTATCTTTGCTTCAGTTTTCCTACCAGCAAATAGCAGTTGGAAAGAGCAATAATGCAGGGAGGGCATAGTAAGTGGATGACCCTGCAGAGGTCTGCTAGTTCTGGAGCTTGAAGAGCTACAGTGCATGGTCTTATTGTTTCCCCTTTTCTTTCTCTGTCAGATGCTTGAAGCTTTCATCAGCCCTGATGACTCGCTGTCTGGGAGCTGCCAGTCACTGGACAGGTCTGTGGACAGGTGAGTTGTGTGTGTCACCGTGTTCACAAACTGAACTGCAGCCTCTGCTCCGTAGTGGGAGAACAGCCAGATCAGTGGCATCCCCTGAGGTTTCTGTTGGGATGAGGATGCACCTGAGCAAAACAAATTTATCTTTATCGCTGAAAACCAGATCCTAGCAACAGATGTCTGTGCAATGGTATGATTTGAATTGCAGCAATCTGAGCTGGACAAAGACAGCCTGGCTTTGTGTGACCAGGTCTTCTTTTTTGTCTTTTGAGATGAAAATTCTCCTAGAATCACACAATGGTTTGGGTTGGAAGGGACCTTAAAGATCATCCAGTTCCAACTCCCCTGCCATGAGCAGGGACACCTTCCACTAGACCAGGTTGCTCCGAGCCCCATCCAATCTGGCCTTGGACACTTCCAGGGATGGGCATCCACAACTTCTCTGGGCAACCTCTGCCAGGGCCTCATCACCCTCACAGCACCTCTTCCCCCTCTGGCTCTCTGCAGTCACCAGGTCAATATTCCATCAGCCTCTCCATGCCTCCTCCTCCCTGGGCACGCTGTCTGCTCTCCACCGATCACTGGCAAACTCAGCAGGCCCTGTGCAGTGCCAGCAGCCACAGATGTGTCAGTCAAGGTGCTGAGGACACCAGATGAGCAGTAACTAAGTTTAGCCACTCAGCAGGAAGCAACTGGGACACGCTGTACTAACCCAGGCTGCGATTCAGTGGCTGGTGCCATTGAGCTCGGTCCCAGCTCACACGTGCACAGAAACCGTATGTTTGCTGCTGTGCAGGGTGAGCTGTGGATAAGACACAGTGTCCTTTTGGGAAGCAGTCTATTTTTTTTTCCATCTGCATCAAAGATTTTCTATTTTTTTCCGCTGTTGCTGTTGCCATACAGCACCAAGGCTGCGTTCCAGCGGGCCTGCGTTGGGTTGATTGTGTAGCATGCTTCGGGTTTGCAGCTCTGTGCTCTTTGGATCTGTCTCAGCATCGAGGTCCATTTCCTTTTTGTGGCTTTTAATAATTTCCTGTGATGTATTTGCTCATTGTTACGGCCATATCGAAGCTGGATTCCTTGTGTTCCCAACCTCTCTGCCCCAGCTTTGCTTTTACATAGATTTTGCCAGGAAGAACAGAGTAACAACAGGCTGGTTGTTACTCTGCTGTGAACTGAGAGAAGAGTTTTACACCTTTAGCTCTCTGTGAGAAGGTGGCATGGCCTGATTTCATGTGCAAAGCAGGCAGATGTGTTCAGTCATAGGTCTAGGAGCTGGAAAAGGCACAAGGAGGGCTGTACTATTCCAAGGAAGAGGCGTAAGTAGGGCTATTCCTGCAAAGAGGTGGCAGAGGCTTTGCAGCCAGTTGCTTGGGATGGCATCAGCCCAAGAGGACAGAGCGAGTGACCAGGCTGAGGGTTAGGAACAGCACCACAAACTCCTCTTTGCCACAGCAGTGATCAGCTTTGATGTGAGTAGGTTTCAGAGCACTTTGCAATGCAGATTTCTGCTCTGTGCCCATATTGTTAAAAGAGAGCGTGGATAACCAACATGCCAGATCACTCTTTAAGAGTCTGGGGTGAAATTGGGATTGCTGAAATCTCCTTGCAGTGTTTTTTCATCCTCTCACTGTAGTTTAAAGACCTTGAGCCTTGAGGCACCAGTCCCACGCTCTCCCTCCTGGTCTCCTGGGGAGGCTGCATGTTCCCAGAGGTGATGCAGTCTCTGTGTGAGGAAGGTGGGAGGTGATGTTGGAGAAAAGGGAATCCTGCATGAACTGAGCATGACTGAAGGACTCTGGTGCATCTGCAGCAGCTGAACGATGTTCATGGAAAGCAGAGGTGTGTGGTTGAACCCCTGAAGTTGAGGGAAAAGGAACCTGCAGCCCTCCTTCTGTGCTGCCTTGTGCACAGGGGTGATGATCTTTGGCTGTTTCATTTCAGCCTGGTGACTGCAGGTTTTGCAGCATCCCCTTTGTTTGCCACAGGAACAAGCTGTGATCCAGCCAAAAAAACAATCTTCATTCTTGTGCAGGATGAGGATGGGGGCTCAGTGATCAGTGGTTTCTCCTGTCCTTTCCCATGTCTATTAATAGCCTTTCTGATATCATAAATGAATCCTTCTTTTTTTTTTCATCCCTTTACAGCCCTCCCTTTCCCCAAACCCCTGTTCCTGGAAGGAAGAGCCATCCCAAAGACAGTCTTGATTGCATGGGTAAGCACTCTTGGTGGTTTGCATTTGCTATGTAGTAAAGAGGCTGGATAAAGACTATTAGAGAGATGGCACTGCATGAAAAGTAATTAAAAGCAATCAAGCAAACCAGCTCCATGGCTTAGGTGATACTTCAGAATTGACCCTGCAATGATCAAACAGGAATGTTCTCTAAAATCAAAAAGCCCAGCGCATCGAACACAAGCAGGGCTGCTCTTGTCTTCATTAACCCTTCTTGACGCTGCAGCAATAGTGGTAGCACTGAAGAACCTTTAGGCCTGATTTGGGAATCAAGTGACAGCAGCAACAGTCCAAACTGGGCAGCTGGGGCCCTGAGGTGGATGGATGCAAGCAAGTAAAAAGCTGTCGAGAGATCTGTGTTGGTAGATGTTGCTGAGGGGGCCATGCTCTTGTGTTTGCTGACAACTGCAAGGTGCTGAGAAGCTGGGAACAGCCTTGTAGGATCAGATTTTGTCTCTCTTACTATCTGGGAGTTGCCCCTTCAGGATCTTGACTCCCTACATAGCAAACCCCAGCTCTCTAGGGAGTTATACCTCTTCCACTTGTATGAATCTGCAATAGTGCAAATGCTGTGAGAGAAGTGGTATTGGTGCTTGCACAGATCATAGGTTACTGCTTAATCACTTATAAACATCCAGCTGGTTAAATAATGGAAACTCTGTAATATTGTAATGACTTGCACTATTAAAAATGAGCAAATGGCAACCAGCCTGTGGCAGGATAACTCATTGCTGGCCTGAGGCAGGGTTTCTAGATTGAGCTGCAGAGATGAAGCTGCAGTCAGCCCTCGTTGCTGAAGGTTTTAGTGCTCCCCCCGTGGCACTTTGCTCTGAGACACCTCTGGGCACTGTCGCTCACACGTGGCTCACTGAGAACCTCTTGCCCTGTCCTTGTTGCTCCTCTTGCTGGCCATATTTCAGCCATTATGTGCTCTTTTTGGCAATCACACCGAAGTGCAGCAGAGGCCAGGAGCGGCCTCTGAGGAGCGGCTGCTGGCCCCGGGCTAAGGCAAACAAACAGTCAGAAGGGGCTGTGTCATTAGAATTGGATGGAGGAAAAACAGCAGGTGAAAGAAGGGGGTGGAATGACAGATATTTTAATCTCAAGTTATTTGGTACTACCAGCAATGGCTTCCTGTGCTGTGGTTTTTATTAAAAAAAATGTCCTTATCTTGCGTGTCCATCCATCTCTCTCATCATCCAGTGTCTGAACTCTGATGATCTTTAATCCCTCCTGTATATTCTATCTTTCTAGCATTTAAGCAAATAAATATAAAAGTTTGGAGCTCTGGGGGTCTAAATTGGTTTTCAGAGGGGAGGAGTCACATCTGAGAAGAAAGAGCGGGGAGATACCATCTGGTGTTAGTCAAGTGCTGGGTTTTGCATTGCCCTGGAAATAGCTGGTATCAGGGCAAAGGTTTTGGAGTAGATGTATCAAGGCCTGACCCTGCCTGGCAGTTTTGTTTCCATGCTGATTTTTGCGTTTTCCATGTGCAAATAAGATATTTTAGTGCTCTGCCTTGGAAACCAGGCATGGTCTGTGTTAATCCTCTGCCTTGCACTTCAACACTGTGGGCCAGGGTCCATAAAATCAGCAGTTCCTCTGCTTTTGGGGGCACCAAGGGCAGTGTGTTTAACCTTGATTTTCCACTGAGGAGTTTGTGACTGTGGGCAGATTTCAGAGGGAGCCTTGGGGAATACAGGGTTGTGTAAATGAACACCTTGTCACCTCCTTCCTGCCTCTAACTCAGTGTTTCCCATAAGAAACACTCTGGGCATTTGGTACTGAGCTGATCTCAGAAATACCTGTGTCTTCTTTCCTCCTGCCAGATTTTGACATCCCATTCTGTGAGAGGTTTGGGAAAGGTGGGACGTTCCCAAGGCAGTACCATCTCTCCCAAAGTCGCAAGGACTACAGTGACGGTAAGGAAATGGTGATCAGTCCTTGATGGCTTGTGACCATGCCTGGGACTGGAAAGACTTGGGAAGGAGAGGTTTCTGGCAAAGGGAGGGACCACCAAGTAATCTGGGATTCCCTTGTGTATTCTGAAGGGCATTCTCTATGAGACTTTGCAGCTGTGCTCTTGGGAAGTGCTGAGCATCTACAGCCTGTCCTCTGCTTACACCTCCTCTTTTAATTTAGCTGTGGGGATGATTGGCATTTCTCATCCCTGGCAGTATCAACCTTTCTATTCCCCTAAATTGCTTTCTTTTGAGGATGCTTTTTGTGACCTTTACAGCAGGCTTCTCACAGAGCTGTAGGAAATCCCCAAGCAATTTCAGGGTAGCAGTATCTGTTTGCTTCTCTGTTTTAAACTGGTGAGCTCTGAGCTTTGGGGCCCACTCCATCACTGTTTTCCTGCTCATTCTTCCACTGTATGAAACTGAAAATGGTGGGAGGCAAAAATTCCCTTGGGGAAAATGTACTGAGGACGTGCAGAGAGCATACTGAGCTTTCCAGAATGAGCTTCATCTCACTGACACCCCTGAGAAAGCAGGTCTGGCCCTGCTGTGTGGTCATTTGCATGTGGACTTAGGGGATGGCAGGGATAATTTGCAATGTAAATCCCTGCCTGTTGAGTGTTTAATTGTGATTAACAACCAACAAGCCCCCTGATGTAATTAAACTGTTGCAAACCCCTCTGGAAACATCTACATTAGATGTAATGCCTGCTGTTATCAACTCTTAAATTGAATTTAAAATCTTCACAGGGTTCTGCTGCAGTTTCATTATACTTGCTTTGTTTAATTTGAAGAGGTGAGGATCTGGGTAGTGACGTGAGAAGGCGGTGACAGGTGGATCCAAGCTGGTCCATGTGTTGTGGCTGTAACTTTCCCCCTTTTTCCCCTACAGGCCGGAGGACTTTCCCCAGGAGTTACTTCCCACAGGAGAACCTGTTTCAGCTCGTCCCTTCCAGCAGAACCAAGAGCTTCACTGGGGACAGCAAGCTCAGCACCTTGCAGTACGACGAGTACAGGCCCAAGTGTTGGAACAATTGTGAAAAGGGTCTGCAGGTCTTCAGCACCTCCCCTACGAAAGCCAGGAACTGTGAGTGAACCACAGCCCCAAGTGCCTGAGCTCTCAGTAGAGCTGGGGTTTAGCACAAAATTGAGTTACTGTGACCTGCTGAGTTACTGGGCATCAGCTGAGCCAGCCGTGGGTGAGCTTTGCCCCCCAACATGAGGCACATTGCACCAGCTTCTGTTTCATGAGAAAGGTGTAGTACAATACCCTGTGTCTTACCTTGGCCTTGGGCTGAGAGCTGTGTGGGGTCAGCTGGTGTGCAGCACTTGCTGGGTTGCAGATGATTGCTTGTGTGTTGGACTGTCAGTGTGGTCACACAGCAGAAGCTTCCCGGAAGACTTGGGACATGGGAGCAAATGCATCCAGAGTTTCTGTTCTTGGCTGACATTGCTGTCACCCCAGCACCCAAAGATGGTGTTGCAAGCTCCTCTGCTATTGCACAGCTGCCCATGATGGCGAAGCTGGTGCGTTTTGGGCCTGTTTAGTGATGGATAACATCCTAGGAATGACTCCTTACTGGTCCCTGCCTGGGCTGCTGCTCAGCCATCCTGTATCCCGCTAAACACTCCCACAGCAGAAGGGAAATTCCAACATTGGCTAAGAAAAGAGTTTTTAGAGGAAAGACTCTTAATGAAATAGGACTTTTCTGGTATTTGTTTCTGCTTTATGCTAATGCAGACTGGGAGACATTCCCCCCACACCAATAGCACCAGTGCAGTTAAAACTGGTTTGTCCTGCTGCCTCTGGGAGAGAGTGGCTTGCTGACTGCCCTGCACTCTGTAGGGTCAGCTGGACCCTGATGCTGAAGTCTCCCTGCTGTGCTCTTCTCTCAACCCTCTGCTCTCTCCTGTAGCTCTGCAGGCACCTGTGAACTGGAGGCTGGGGAAGCTGCTGGGAAGAGGAGCTTTTGGGGAAGTTTATCTCTGCTATGATGCTGACACTGGGCGGGAGCTGTCGGTGAAGCAGGTGCCTTTCGACCCTGACAGCCAGGAGACAAGTAAAGTGAGTACAAGGGCAGGGCTGTTCTGAGGCTCCTTGGGGAACTGTGGGCTGGGGGCTGAGGGTGGAGGTGTCCATGTCCCTGGAAGGCACTGTGTGGAGACAGGGTGTTGTTTTCCCTCTCTGGAGTAGTCCTGAATGGCTTGTGGCACTACTCAGAGCTCTGTGGTGACTTCTCTGCCTCCCAGTTCCTTGGTCACATTGGCCTGCTCTGTCTCAGGTATCATCTCTTGCAGGTCTGTCTGATCTTCCTTAATTTTGTCCTCCTTGCTCCCTTCACCTTCTCCCCACTGTGGGCAGTGACTTCACTGTCACCTTTCCAGAATAGGAAAGCCATAAATAAAAAAAACTCCAGAAAAACTCCTTAAACACAAGTAATAATAAGTGAACTTGTCCCAAAGACAAGCCCTGTCTTTCTCCTTGCCTTTCTCTTAGGGCAGTGGTCCTCCTTCCTGAGCCTCGTGTGGCCAATGTATTCATGGGCAGCTTCACAGCTGCTACAAAAATCATGCTCAGCATGGAGCAGTGTTTATATCATATTCCCAAAGACAGCATTCCCGTTCATCAGGAAGCCTGTCTGTGTTGTTACAGGAGGTGAATGCTTTAGAATGTGAGATTCAGCTGTTGAAGACTCTCCGTCACGACAGGATTGTGCAGTACTACGGGTGCCTGCGGGATCCTGAGGAGAAGAAACTGTCTATCTTTGTGGAATACATGCCAGGGGTAAGTGTGGTTCCTGCTAGAGACTTTCCTGAGTGGCAGAAAACAGATTTAGAGTGTCCTGGGCTTTGGTGAAATTTGAATCCAGCTGAGCTGCTGTACAGCTGATGAACTAAACCAAAGCAGTGGATGCATCCCTAAGGCTTGGGAAAGCGTAGGATGTGAGTCAGATGTCATGGTGAAGCCCCTCAACATGCACTGGGTGAAATGAAAAGCCTTGCAGGCAGGTTTTAGGTTTGAATCCTGAAGCAGGGTGTGTTCATAGTCTGGAATCTGAGCTTGGTGAATGTAGGACGTGATCCAGATCCTGCTCCAAACACTGTGGCCTGAGCCCATCCTTAAGTATTTACTGCAAATCCCTGCAGGAAAAGCTAATAGTGCAACTGTCCACCCACAGCTGTCACCAATTATTTGTGCCTTTCAGCACATGTGTATTAAAAGCAGTGTTACTCACTTAGAGCTCTCTGTTGAGGACAGAGCTTTTCGTGGGCAGTGTTATCCTCTTGTGCAGGAGTGGCTTCAATTTGTGGCTTTGCTGATACAGGATGAAATAGCCATGGGGAAAAAGATCAGAATGTTTTGAGGGAGTTTAAGCAGGGACTGGGGAATGTACACGGATGAGTTGAGCATCTCTTTGTGTTTGGGAGCTTGTGAATTACATCAGCTATTAGACTGATGGTGTAAAACAGCATAATGGTATTTACATTGCTGGAGGATCTGTTCTCCCAAGTCCCTCCTGTCCAGCTGGATCTTTTCCCCAGAGTGTTGGAGAATAAACCCTTGTTTATACAGAGATTTGTAAGGTCAGAAGGGACAATTAAGTCATCTGGTTGCAAATAATTTTGGTTGTTAGTAAAGATGCCAGAGGCTCTCCGAACATCTCCTGCATGTGAGTGATCAGGTGGACTTCCATGCCTCTGAGTCCCTTCCAAGCCCTGTCCTCCCTCTATCCCTGTGGGCATCTCACCTTCAGGCCCTTCCACAAGGCATGGACCCAGAGGAGTAAATCCCAGGAATTGCAGCAATCGCCTTGCTGCTTATTCCACGGCATGCCAATGTTTGTTAGCAGCCAGGAAACCAGCATTTGATGCTGGGGCAGTGTCCAGCAGGGCTGGAAATTCAGTGTTTGTTTTTTTAAATGATAAAGCCGAGCTCTGACCAAATACAGATTGACTTGCTGCTGCAACAACAGCTCATTTCACAAAAGCAGCTCAGGGCTCTGGTTTCCAAGGCCAGTGGAAGTGAGGGAGTTCCCAAACTTTGCAGGACAGCACCTCTGCAAAGCTGGGTCTGGCCAGGCTTCCAGTTTAGGACAGTCAGCTTGGTAAAATCTTCACAGGGCCAAGTTTGGGTGCACCCTTAGCCTGCCATTCTTATGATGGCACCCATTTAATAGCTGACTCTGTAGTTTCTGTCCTCCCCATAGATTATTTTTTTTATCTGTGCTTGGAAAACAGAATGGTCCATTTGACCACAGGCCTCAAGGAACCTGTTTCCCCTTCTTTGTTTGATGTCCCCTCATCAGGGTGAGCAGGGGCAGGATAAGAAATCTATTTTGGTGGTGGCGAGGGAGCATACCCTGCATACAAATTGTACGAGGGGGTCATTTAGAGCATCTCAGGTTGCTTCAGCAGTGCTCAGAAAGGAAAAGGAGAGGCTTATCCACAGGATCACCACCAGCCTCAAAAGAAGCCAAAACAGTAGCTGGGCAGAGCTGCAGCAGAGATGGGTGGATGTGGAAAAGCTAATAGAGTTTGATGGGCTGGCTTGGAGCAGAGCAGCCGCTATTCCCAGAACAGGACTGGCAATCTTGGGTCAACCCTGGAGCTGCAGGATAGGCAGAAACAGGATGAGTTTCCCCTCCCACTTCCCAGCTAACTTTGAATACTGGAGGTAAGAGCTGAGTGTGAACCCCAAATCTGCCTCTGGTTCACCCCTGCTAAAACCCAGCTCTGGCACAGTGAGACACATCAATTTCCAAGTAGCCTGAAAATACAGCTGAAACCAGGAGAATGATAAATGTCTTCACCCCTGCTTCATTTCCTCTTTGATCAATACAGTCAAACCAGTTTGAGCCTGCATGCCTGGGTCAGAAATTCAAGGACTTGCAAATGGGTGGTCTTGTTGGAGCAGGCCCTCGTGGGGCTGGCTGTCCCTCGTGGCTGGAGGTGCTCCTTGCTGTGCAAAGTTTTGGGAGGAGGCTTTCAAAGACTCATTATCTTGGCCCTGAAGAACTGGCTCCCTACAACTCCCTGAAAGCAGATTGTAGACAGGTGGGAGTTGCTCTTTTCTCCCAGGTAACAAGTGATAGGAAAAGAGGACATGGCCTCAAGTTGCACCCGCAGAGATTTAGACTGGAACAATTTCTTCACTGAAAGGGTTGTCAAGCATCAGAACAGGCTGCTCAGGGAAGTGGTGGAATCACCATCACTGGAAATGCTCAAAACCACACGGTTTAGTGGTGGGCCTGGCAGTGCTGGGTTAATGATTGGAATGGATGGTCTCAGAGGTTTTTTCCAACCGTAAAGATTCTATGAGTCTAATTAATCGAGTTGATACTCTCATTTGAGTTGGAATTCCTCATCAGTTTGGTCCTTCTCCACGAGCTGTCGCTGACACCCCTCCAGCCACTAGAGGGGGAAAAAGGTCTGTGGTGTTGGCAGGAGGAAGCTCTGACAGACACCAAACCATTCCTTCATCTCCCCAGGGACCTGGGACACGAGGACAAGTCTTCAGTCTGTTCAGCACTTAGTGGATTTTTGCTGTTTCTACAAAGAAGGGTTTGGGGTTTTCTGAGCTGGAAAATAGAGTGGTCAGGAAGGTTTAAGAAGTTCCTGTGACGTGATGGTTCCTCTGGTCCTTAGGGTTGGTGTGTGTTGTTTCTGTGCAACAGGGCTCAATAAAGGACCAGCTAAAAGCTTATGGTGCTCTGACCGAGAATGTCACACGGAAGTACACCAGGCAGATCCTGCAGGGAGTCTTCTACCTACACAGCAATATGATTGTCCACAGGGATATTAAAGGTGAGTGGGTAGTACAGGGAAGCTCCTTGTTAGCTCATGTTTGTTCAGCCCAGCCTCCCCCTGCCCCAGCACAGATCCTTGTGCTCAGCACAGCACTGGGATCTGCTATTTGAAGTATTTCTGCCCCTGCCCTTCACCAGCTTGAACCATGAAAATCTTGAGCAAGCAGCTGAAACCAAAATTTTGTGCTGTCTTCTCTCTCAAGGGATTATTGTTAACTGCCCTTACATGTCTGAAAACCTGGTGTAACACAGCCAAGGACTGAGGCTCCTTCCTGCTGTCTGTGGGTGGGCAGGATGATCTGTTGGCCCCCATGCACTGCTCATTTTTGGGAAACCTGCTGAGTGAGGGGATGCTGGTGGGAGTCAACCCTCTGGGAGAGCAGCTGCCTTAGGAGAGAAGGATTTATGCGGAGTCCAACCCACCACAGCCCTTTGGGCTCCCTCCTGCCGGGCTCTTTGCCTGTGCCCTTCCTGCTCTCCTCACTTCAGGTTGCTGCTTCATCTCTTGGGGGTCTTGTCTTTGCTTTTTACCCCAGGTGCCAATATTCTGAGAGATTCTGCTGGAAATGTGAAACTTGGAGATTTTGGGGCCAGCAAACGCATCCAGACCATCTGCATGTCTGGAACAGGGATTAAATCTGTCACGGGAACACCATACTGGATGAGCCCGGAGGTTATCAGTGGAGAGGGCTATGGAAGGAAAGCTGATGTGTGGTAAGGAACGCAGTAAAAACCCCACCACTGCTACTTAAATCAAACAATCCTTTTGGGAGGCTGTAATGGGAGCAACGGGTGTAGCTAGTAGTAGGAAGCAGTGCAAAGGATGGAAAATAGGAGATACATGGTAGGATCAACTGTGCAGATATCCAGAGGGAATGTGTTGTAGCTAAATTCCTATAACAGGAGCACTCAGAATCACAGCTTGCTTTTGGAAGCTCTTGTCTTGGGTGAGTCTCACGTCCAGCTCATCCCCATAACTGCTTTTTAATTCTGGAAAGCAGGTTGACAAAAAAGGTCACTAAAAGAGCTGTTGAGTTTTGTTGGCCCTGACTTTGGGTTCACTTAAGCCCAGCTCAGAGGATCTTCAATGGCTTTCCCAAATCTGCTGCTGGATGTTTGCATGTGGCTCAGGCACAAAGACAACCAAAATCATTGGCTGCTTGTGAATGTTTTGATCTGTGGAGGATGACAGATGGAGCCTGGAAGAGTTGGGGTAACACTACTAATCTTCCCAGTATATGAGGAGGAAGCACTATCTTCACAGTGTGCTTTCCATTGGGTGCCCAAGCAAAGAGGGTCAACAAAAAATAATCCTTCCAAGAGAACCCTCTTTGGGTGGGAAAACCAGAAAGTCCTTAGCAGGTGTCCATGTACCCTGCACCACCTGCTCTGGCTGATGGGAGGGGAATGTGGTTTAACTTTTTAGGATCAATTATGAATGGAGGTGGCAGAATATCTCTGC
Organism: Corvus hawaiiensis; assembly: GCF_020740725.1. NCBI lineage: Eukaryota > Metazoa > Chordata > Aves > Passeriformes > Corvidae > Corvus > Corvus hawaiiensis. Next base: position 4,429,070 of record NC_063213.1, on the reverse strand, counting down.
CAAGACCAGGACTCTTGAGCAAGCCTAGGGAAACCTCTTGGGCTCTTTGCTGCTCATCCCACGTGTTCCTTCCCAGATTAAGTTGGATGTAGGCAAACATGTTTCATTCTCTCTCAGCTTCCTAGGGAACTACATGCTATTGCTGAAACTGTGCTGTCTGAACCTGTGCTTGGGTTTCCCTTTAGGGGATGCTCCAGTGAGCTTTTAAGAGACTTAGCATCTGCCACTTAAGGTAGGCAGAAAAGCCACCAGCTTTAATTAAAGCAAGGCTTCTGTGTTCACTCCTGCTATGGGAGTGGAAAGTCCAGTGCCAAGGACCTGTGTGCCCAGGGAGCTTCAGGGGACTGGGCATACAAGGGACATGTGCCCGTCTCCTGCAGGTTTGCTCCCTGCACAGTCCCTTTAGGCAGGTGCAATCCCAGAGCTGATTAAACTCGAACTGCAGGGCCACCGCCCCAGTCCCTCACCCTGTGCTTGGCATTGTTGCAGGAGCGTGGCCTGCACCGTGGTGGAGATGTTAACGGAGAAACCACCCTGGGCAGAGTTTGAGGCCATGGCGGCGATTTTTAAAATCGCCACGCAGCCGACCAACCCCCAGCTCCCCGACGGCGTCTCCAGCTCCTGCCGCAACTTCCTCAAGCAGATCTTCGTGGAGGAGAAGCGGAGGCCGACGGCCGAGGACCTGCTGAGACACCCCTTCGTCAACTGCGGGCTCTGAGCCCTGGCAGCGGGGATGGGAAGCACTGGCAGGAGGGTCGGACCTCACCCAGGGCTGTCCTGACAGTCCCTTCTCGCTCGTTGCTCCTCGGCCCCTGCCGCGTTGTTGGATTTTCAAGCTGCGCTTGGGACTGTTGGCGCCGGGAATTCAGAGCGAGGGATTTCCGTGCGGGTGCCGGACCACGTAACCTCCCTGCCGCCAGCGGTACCGGGGCCGTCCCCCTCGCCATGGAACTGCTCTCTGGGGGGAAGTGTGGCAAGCGGGAAATGTCCCCCCCAGCGCGGCGGCGGTGCTGGCAGCATCCCCGGGACCGGTGGGGGAATCGGATGTTCAGTGGCCATCACCACCTTTCGCAGAGGAACAGACAGGGCCTTCAGCCAAGCCGGAGGAGATGATCCTCAGACCACAGAGTCGGGGGGACCTGGGCGTCCCCGTTCACAAGGGGACCACCCCCGCTGGAGCAGCTGGCGGCTCCGGCGGGGCGGCGTTTCACACTGTCCTGTGCCTTACGCGGTTACAATCAAGGAGTGATGCTCGGCTCGGATCTGGTGTGAGGATGCAGCAGCCGTGTTGACTTTGCCTTGGTGTGTGTGTGTGTGTGCGTGTGTGAGTCTGGGAACAAGGGGGTCTTCTCGGGGTGCAGGAGGTCTGTGCCAGGTACACCCGCGGACGGATGCCCGGGACCCCTGCCACGGGCTGAGGAATGGTCAAATGATGATGGTGGTGTTTAAATGCTGTCGATGGCAGGGCTGAGCAGCAGCCAGGTTGTGTTGGGAGCCATTGGGATTCAGGTGTGAGCTGAAGGGAACCTCAGCAAGGACGGCTCTGCTCACAGCCACAGTTCTGCTGAGCCGTGCCTGTGCTGCTGCGCTGGGGCTGGAGAGATGCCATCGTGTTCTGGAGGTGAAGCTGCAGGGAGAGCCCAGTGGGTCTCTGTAAAACCCAAAAGAGTGCCTAAAATTAGGCAGAGAGGACTGGTGCCTCCTCCTCTGTGCCTTGTGAGCCATTCTCAGGTACAGGGAAGGGGAGCATCACTTCCATGGTGGTGCTGAAGGGAACAGCTGCAGGACCGTGGAGCCTCAGACTGGGAGAGTGGAGCTGCAGCAGTTGAGGGCTGCTGGAAGCAGATTTCTTCCTGCAGTAGGCTTGAAGTTGTAGGAGAAAATGGGCCAGTCAAAAGTAGAGCTGGACTACAGTCTCTGACCAGCACTACCCCACTGGAAAACCTGGGCAGGAAGTATGCACAGAGTCCCTGGAAGCTAGTTAATTAATTAATCAATCAGACCTTGGGGGGTTTTGGATAAATTAGTTGCACCATCCCACCTCCCCCTTCTCTGCTGCATTAGCTGTTTCCACCGACTCAGCAAAGGGTTAAAAAAGCAGTTACCAGGAGGTTCCGTCCTCAGGCCAGTGTGTCAGACACAGGTTTATTATAATGCTGGTTTTCAGTGAAAATGAAAAGTGTTGCTTAGACTTAAGAGGAAAGTGAAGAATTGGTTGTTTGTGTGAACACATCCTTGAATTCTTCCATGAGGAAGAGATCAAGACTTTGCACCGCTGGTGTGGCGGTGGGAGCGTGTCCGTGTCCTCAGCTCTGAACAGAGAAGCAAGGTTTAGGAGGTTGCCCAGAGTAGCTGTGGATGTCCCATTTCTGGAAACATTCAGGGTCAAGGTTGGATATTGCTTGAAGCAACCTGGTCTGGTAAAGTGTCCCTGCCCATGACAAGGGGTTGGAATGAGGTGAGCTCTAAGGTTCCTGCCAACCCAAACCATTCGAAGATTTCATGATTTTAAGAATTACTTCAGTTTTTAAAAAAATAAACACTGTGAGTATGAGAGCAAATTAAAATAAATACCTAAAAGAATTCCCTATAAATTTGCCTGAAAGCTACAGGGGCTGGTTACTGCCCAAGCCGGGATCCAGGGAAGTTGGGATCTGGTGGAGCAGCACCAGGGGTTGTGTGTCAGTCAGCCATGGTGGTGATGAGCAGCTCCCCATGGGGAGGGGAAAAAAGTCTCCTTTTGCTGAGGGGAATGAAGAATTTTATTCTGTGAATAGGACCAAATCCATCAGTCTGGTCAGTACTACGGGATGGATGGAAGCAAACACAAGGGAAAAAAAAAAAAAATCAATGTTGTCTGGGAATGGGTTTGGCAGAAGAGGGTAACAAAGTGTGTGTTCACCAAAGCTTAAAAAAAAAAAAAAAATCAAAACCATTTTTATGCTGTTTTCTCTTCTTTCATTGAATCTGGTTTGGGTTTTCTCAGCCTTTCAGTGGTGGGTGGGTGTTTTCCTTCTTTGCAAAGACTTGAGAGCCAAAGGGGGCTCCTGGCTGCCCCAAAATGCTCTCAGGGGCTTCATACCACCTAAATCCTCCCATGGATGGATGTGGCTCGTGTGTGTGTGTGTGAGTGTGAGTGCGAGACACTCCTCAGGTGCCTTTGCCTTTCTGGCTTGTAAAACCCTTGCAGTATTCTGATGTACAGAATGGAACTAGGAGAAGTGAATGGAATTATTCTGTTATGTAAAGTCATTTTCTGTTTGTTCAGTTTGTTTTTATTTTATTTTGCCTGTAGCGGGCCGTGCGGCTTTCCCTGCACACTGCCGCGTATCCATGGAGAAATGAATTCCTTTTTGGGGGGTGGACTGGAGCAGGACATTGGAACAGGCTGTCCAGGAAAGTGGTGGAGTCACCATCCCTGGAAGCGCTCAAAAGGCATGTGGATGTGGCATTTGGGGATGTGGTTTAGTGGTGAACGTGGTTGGACTTGATGATCTTGGAGGTCTTTTCCAACCTTAATAATTCCATGATCCTCCATTTCTATTGCCTGTCCCCTGCTCACCAGTACAGCCCCTTCCCAGCAGGGCAGTCCCCAGCATGGATGGGGGGCACAGGGGGCACTTGGTGTGGCTGTCCTGGGGGCAGTGGGGCCAGGGAGTGACAAGAAGTTGATGGTTCCCCAGGATTTCTGGAACAAATGGATCTGTGCAGTTCTCTGACCTGATGGGCTCTGCATGTCCCTTTGTCCTGACATCCCGCCTTGGACTCTGAACGCACAGGCTTTTGTGCTTCTAAACCTAATTTTAATTTATTTTTATTTTAAAATTTTGGAGTTTTTTTCTTTATTTCCTCTTCATCCCCCCCCTTCCCTCATTTGTCCCTCTTTTCTCTACCCTTTTCCTTTTTGCTTTTTTTCCCTTTCTTCCTTTTTTCCCCCTTTTCCCTGTTCCCGTTTTTCCTTTTTTCTTTTTGTTTTCCCCCCTGCTTTTTCCCCCGTTTCCTTTTGTGTTTTCCTCCTTTTCCCTTTCTTTTGCCCCCTTTTTATCCTTTATTTTCCTTTTCTCTTTACCGTAGCCGGTTTGTCGGGCTCGGGGCCGGAGCGCGGGTTAGCCCAGGGGCGGGACATGCAAATGAGGGGGCGGGGATTTGCGCGTACCGCGGCCTATCCCACCGTTGTATGCAAATGAGGGGGCGGGCCCACGCGAGCGAGCCAGACGGGCCTGTGACAAGATGGCGGCGGCGGCGGCGCGGCGGGCGCAGCTGGTGCTGGGGCACTTGGCCGGGGCCGCGCCGGCCTCGGGGGCCGCCCCCAGGGCCGTGCCCTGTGCCGGGGGTTCCCCGTCGGCCCCCAGCCCCGACGATGTGGTGGTGGTGCACGGACGCAGGACCGCCATCGGCCGCGCCCGCCGCGGCGGCTTCAAGGTACGGGCTGGGGGGTCCTGCCCGCCTGTCCCCTGCGGAGCGGGGTCCCACAGGTGCTGGACAGCCCCACTGGGAAAGGGGTACCCCCCTCCTTGCCTCCCCTCCTCGCACGCCCGGGTGCTGGACCCCTGCTTGACCCCCAGACACCGCCCCGGAGCTGCTCTGTTCTGGAAGAGTTTAAATCCCAACGTTTTATGATGGTTTTAATGCTGGGGGTGCGTGGCCCAGGTGTGGCAGCGCCAGTGGCATCCCCCAAAGGAGTCGGGCCTTGTGTCGAGGGGTCCCCAGCTCCCCTCGCAGCCCGGGGACCGCCACAGTCCGCTGTCACCTGCCCTGTCACACGGAGCAGCCGCTTTTCAAGCGGTGTGTCCCTCATCTGCACAGCTTGGCACGGACCTGCCACCCTTCTGGAACCTGCTTCTCCCTGGGTGGCATCCACAGTCCTGGGCAAGAACACGGTGCCAGGATGACCCCAAAGGGTGCTCGTTCCTTGCCATCCTAACAAACGGGTCTCATGCTGGTGGTGCTTCCCACCAGCTGAGGCATCACCCCAGTTTCTTTCACAAAATAAATGGAGGGGCTCCATTTGCTGGGTCTTGTCACATAAATCTGTAGTTGTGTGATTTTGAAGGCCCTGCAGAGCATGTTCCTATAAAACCGAGGTAGGTGAGAAAGCAGCATGTGTGTTACAGTGCTTGAAGGAAACCTGGGATAAAAATACACAGGTAATTCTGCTGTGGTAGGAAAACAACGACCACCGTGAGCTGAGAAGTGGAGTAAAGCTGCTTTAGCACCATATGCCAGCCCTCTGAAGTGGTCTGAGACTGAACTGGTCACAGGGCACTGACTGGTGTTCACTGGTGGTGCTGATCCCCTGTGCTTTTAGGACACGACACCTGATGAGCTGCTGGCTGCTGTGATGACAGCTGTCCTCCAGGATGTTAACCTCCGTCCTGAGGTACTGGGAGACATCTGTGTGGGTGAGTGACAGCCTCTGCCCAGTGAAACTCCTGGTCTGGACAGCTGTGTGGGACAGGCTCCTCCTGTCCTGTGGGATACTCACAAGTCTGGTGGGGCTGGAAGGGGTTAGCGTGTAGCATTCGGTTTTCACGCCTGTCCTGTTGGTGGTGGGGCTCTGATCTGGTGCTGGGCAGTACCAAGCTGTGGTGATGGGAACATCCCTTCAGTGCCTGTGAGGGGAATGCAGCCAATTGACTGGAATTGTGTCTTTGCTCTCAGGGAATGTGCTGCAGCCTGGAGCTGGCGCCTTGATTGCAAGAGTTGCACAGTTTCTAAGGTAAGCTCTCAACCAGACTGAGGTTCTTATTCTCCTCCTTGGGCCATGGAGCAGAACAGGGTCAGAGGTTGCAGTGAGGCTCATGCACTCCCAGGAGTTACAGCAAATCACCTTTTGCCTAGAAACTGGACTTTGATCGAGCGCTTGGAGAATGCTGAGGGCGGAGGGACGGGGAGGAAGGTGAAGCTGTTTAATTTGTTTGTGCTGCTTGTGTTGGGCCTCTGAAAGGGATGTGATGTTTTGTGGGCTCCCATCTGCATCTGCTGCCTCTCTGCACTGTGAGGCTGCACTTCTCTCTGCTGTGTCTGGTCCCAGAACCATGGATGGGCTCAGATCTTTCTGTCATTGCCCAGTGTTGGTCAGTGGCTTGTACTGAGCTGGATCCCAGATTCCAAATATTTCAGCCAGTTTCTGTTGCTATTGTTCCTTCTGTCAGTCACTGCACAACTACCGCTTTAGAGAGGTGCAGGCACAGCCTGCCATAATTAGGAATATTACAGAGCTTTTCAGGGTTTGTGGCCTGGGTCAGAGCTCAGGATCTCCCAGGGAAGGCCCTCCTTACAGAGGACGTTCTGAAGACAGACCCATAGGGAAACAGGACTTGGAGCCACTTGCAAATGAAGTGTGGAAATTACCTCTGAACTTTGCTTTCCCTTGGTGCAGGACCAAATAGATCAAGAAATGGATAAAGTGATCTGCCTGGAACTTGAGGGTTAAAGTCTAATCAAGTGGATTAATGCATTCTTTAGAGCTTTGGGTTGTTGGTGTGTTTCATCACTGAGTCTTTGCCAACACTGTCTTGTTTTCCAGTGGTATTCCAGAGACAGTGCCATGCTCCAGTGTGAACCGGCAGTGCTCCTCGGGGCTACAGGCCATTATCAACATAGCTGGTAGGTGTTGTGGGCACTGGCATCAGAGTCAATGCCTGCCCCAACCCAAGGGCTCATTCCTTTTGTCCTCTAGTCTCTCTGAGCAGTAAAACAATGATAATGTCTTGTGCTGGTGGGAATTTTCAGTGTGATGTTAGCTAAATACTTTTCTATCCTCGAGTGGCTGAGCTAATCCCTAGAGAAGTAACTTGGTTTTTTGGGGACAAGTTCTACCATCACCTCCATATCAGGCAGCTTCCAGAATGGTCCTTCCAGTTTCCTCTGGCCCTATGTTAGTCCTCAGCCCCATCAGCTCCTTGACCTGGCTCTCACTCTGGCAGGCAGGAGGGTGAGGAAATGCCCATTTGGCTGTACTGGCTGCTCAGGTGTTTGGAAACTGCAGCTGGGCTGGAAATGCTTTTGCTCCTGATGACAGTAAGAATGTTTATGCACTGCTGTTACAGGTGGCATCCGAAGTGGATCATATGACATTGGCTTGGCCTGTGGGTAAGGAAGTATTTTCATAGTGCTTGCTTAGGCTTCCTGAAGGTAACACTCTGTCCCTCTGCAATAGCTTGCCATAATTAGCTTTTTAGCTAATCTCCAATTAACTAGTCTCTTGAAAGACCAGCAGCTCTCTTGAATGAAGAAATTAATGTCCTACCTGTGCTAATGAGTGTTCTGCAGACTTACAGGATGTGTTCTGTGCTGTCAGACGAGCTGTCCTGTGCTTCAGTCCTAACATACTAGCAGTGTTTATTTTTTGGAGGATTATGTAAATGCTAGGTTAGTTTTTGGGGGAATACTAGTGACCACATACACAGTGACTTCAGAAGAATAAGTGAAAAAAAAGCTATTCAGTAATCCTGAGGCTAAAATACTGAGTTTCTCTTTTTTTATACCTTGATGGTGCTAATCTTTCATTACTTATTACTGCACACAGTTATCCTTTAGTCCTTAGTCAAAGGTTTGTATTTACAACTTCTCAGCACCTGCACACACACATTGAGCAAGATAAGGTGTTGAGAATGCTCTTCCCTTCCCAGACTGCTGCAAAATAAAGAGCTCAGCGGGACAGGTGTGTTCCTCTGCTGTAGGCAGAGCACCTGGTGTGATCAACACTTGTGTAATGCTTTTCACACCTTCACTTTAACACACTCCTTTCAAGAAGTTGCTTGGCAGCGTCCACCAAGACGTGCTTAAAGGGACTGACAGCCTTTGCACCCCTGGGTGTGCCAGACACTGGGTTTTGTTGTGGGAAGCTCTCTGGCCTCTGCCCTGCACCGTCCTCCATGAAGACATACAATCCATAAGTTACAAATAGCTTTTGGGAGCTGGGTTTATCCTAGGTCTTACTCTTCCACAGAGTGGAGAAACAGTGGATGACAACATAAAAGATGCTTGCTGGGGTTTCTCTTACTTAAAACCCGGTCCTGTGCCTTCCTTCAGGAGCAGATGCAGCTGAAGTCAGTGATGGAGTGTCCCATCTTAGAGCTAGTTTAAATTGCTGATAGAACTTACTACAAGCTGCCTTACTTTCTGCTTGCCTTTTCCAGGATGGTTTCTTTGTTATTTATTCTTCATGAGGGTATTTGTGTAGTGCAGAGTAGAATTCAAACCCTCTTCCCATTGTAGGCTTCATAATCTAGACTGACCTTACAAAAGCTCACGAGTCTTAAGTGATGGCTTTGTATTTCTGCAGTAAATTTGAGTATCTTTAATGTGTTAATTCATTTGTGGGTCAAAGATTGCACCCTGTGTTGCGAAACACAAATGGTGCAACTCACTGAAATGTCTTTGCCGTGATTTGCTTAATACTTCTCTTTTTCTGCTGCCAACCTGTTCTTAAGATCTGAGCAGTATTTTTATGTCTGTTGACAATCTCACTGAAAACTCCAGCCCTTGAACCTTGGGTTTCTCATTATGTTTGAGGACAAATGTGCCAGAATCATAGCAATTCCTTCCTAGCTGGGGAAACACAAGAAATTAACTGCTGACATTGGTATCCTGTTCTAGTGAAGCAAGAACCAATTGAATCTCACAATCTGTTTTCATTTCATGATAATTCTTAAATTGATGATTAAAGAGCTTCTGCCTCAGCCAGTTCCTAATTAGCAGCTGTGTTTCTGTGGGATAATAGGAAGGCATGTTGTCAGGATACTGAGTTTTGATCAGGCTTAATGGAGCAATTCAAATTTTTCTTGTGTTTAGTGTGGAAACAATGTCCCTCAGAAGTGCAAATAACCCTGGTGATATCAGTTCCAGCATGATGGATAACCCCAAAGCTCGAGATTGCCTTATTCCTATGGGGTAAGTGTTTCCCCTTCCCACAGTTTAAGGGTTTTATAGATGCTCTGTCTCCCCAGTGACCATAGTTACAAATCAACCTGAATGTGGTGAGCTTGGAGCCATGTGTGCTGGCATCCTTGGTTGTGGTGGAAGATGAATGATGTGAAATGGGCAGAGATCACCAACTCTGATCAAAGATTTTCTTGTCTTAAGCTCAATGGCTTGTTGAGCAAGGAGAATGGATTTGAGCCTCATTCTGGTTCTGGATTTGATTCTGGATTAGCTTCTGCCAGCAGTTCTAAGTTGAGAATGCAGCAGTTGGCTTTGAGACTAAAGCCATTGCTTGTACCTCATGTGGTCTTAGTAGAAGCAAACTGCAGCTCCATTAGATGTGTCCTTGGATTAATTCTGTGATGCTTTTTTCCCCAGAATAACCTCAGAAAATGTCGCAGAGAAGTTTGGAGTTTCCCGGAAGAAGCAAGATGCCTTTGCCTTGGCTTCCCAACAAAAGTAAATGCTTGTTTTGTTAGTCTTTTTGGATTTTTTTATTCTTTTAGTTAAGAAATGTACAGCTGCAAAACACACTGCTACTTCCTAGTGAAGTGCAGCCTTTGTGTTGCCTTCCAATCCTTAATAGTGAGCAAAGAGGCTTGAGGGTGTCAGACTGAAATTCAGTGCCTGCGCAGGGTTGTGTGTGAGGAGGGGGCGGGAGTCCAGAGCTGTACTGGGATTGTGTGACTAACGTCACACAAATATCACTGGGCACACAGACCCTGAACAGTGAGTGCTTGTCTCAGCATCCAAAGGTCGCTGCCCATGGCAAGGGGGGTGGAACTGGATGATCTTTAAGGTGCCTTCCAGCCCAAACCATTCTGTGTTTCTATGATACAGCCTCAGGGAGGTTTCTGGAATGAGTGCATGGTGAGGTATTTTCGTAGTGACTTTGGCTCAGGATCACTGGAACCTGAACGTGGGAGCGGCAGCAGAAGGAGCCTTTCCCATGAGGGAATAGTTGAGTGTGGCTGTTTGTAGAGAGCTGCTGAGCTTGTGAGAAGAGTGGCTTGTCCTTGCTGCAGGTGTTTGGCTCTGAGTGAGCCCAGTCCTACCTCTGATAACCTTCCTCTTGGGTTAAATCACTGCCAAAGTCAACTGACCCCGGAATCCGTGGGGCTGTATTGGCAGAGCAGTGGCAGGTGATAGGGTAAAGTTTCTGCCATCAAAGAGTTAAACTTGCTTTCAGAGCTCTGTTTAAGCATCAGCCCGGTCCAGTTATTTATCTAACACAGGAAGCCACTGCACAGGGTAGTTAACCTTTAAATTCCGGCCCTGCTGCTCAGGGAACTTGGCATGCCAGCCTTTCTCACTGCCATGGAACTGATAACCAAAAGGGTATGTGAATGTGATCCTCACGCTCACATGAGGCAAGTGACTTTCTGGCCTTGGTCTCAGGATGTCTGTGGTGTTACTGACCTGTCCTTCAGCACTTTGCTCTAATTCTTGCTTACCTGGGAGCATTGAATTATTTTCATTTTATTGGTAAAATTGCAAAGTGATGAAGGGGTAAAACAAGCTTTTAGTCTCCAATTTGTATTCTCTATGAAGGATTTACCTCTGGAAGGTAAATCTTCTAAATCAACTCCACTTGGAAGGCTTTTAAAATACCTTGTTGATAGGAAAGATTAAATCTGTGTGGCTTGAGCTAATTCTGGTTTAATTGTATTCTGCCAGGTCATGGCAGTTGTTCACTATTGCTAGTTCAGGGTTCATTTATTTTCTTACAGTTGTGATGTGACTGTACCCCTGGACAAATAAAACTTCATGTTGGGGGCTGGTGGTGGTCAGTCAGGCACAGAGGTGTTGATGGGAACAGAAAGGGGATCTTGCTCAGAAACGAGTGATCCTGTGACCCACATTTGGAGACAATGCCTGTTATGTTGATGTAGAGGTAAAAAGTTTGTCTTCCCATGAATGGAAATAAGAATTTGCTTGTTGTCTTGACCACCACTCAGTGATGATATACCAAATTCCACCTTAGTTCATTCTCTGTCTAACTGGTGTCCTTCTACAGTTCACCTCCAAAATATTTTAACCTTTCATACTCGTTTTTTACCAGAGCAGCAAAAGCTCAGCAGATGGGACTGTTTAAAACTGAGATTGTTCCAGTGAAGACCACTGTTTCAGATAACGATGGCAACAAGAAAACAATCACTGTGCACCAAGATGAAGGGATTAGGCCCTCCACAACGCTGGAAGGCTTGGCAAAGCTGAAACCTGCCTTCAAAGAGGATGGAAGCACTACAGCAGGTGAGCTCAGCTGTTAACATTTGTGTTGTTCCTCTGGTTTACCTGCCTTCACTAGAACAAAAAGGATGTTAACAGGTCTCTTCCAACAGGGAATGCCAGCCAGGTCAGCGATGGAGCAGCTGCTGTTCTCCTGGCAAAACGCTCCAAGGCAGCACAGCTGGGGCTGCCGGTGCTGGGGGTGCTGAGGTCCTTTGCTGTGGTGGGGGTGCCACCCGACGTGATGGGCATAGGGCCAGCTTATGCCATCCCTGTTGCTGTGGAAAAGGCAGGTGAGAACCACCTCTCATTCGGGCAGTGCTTGACACAAGCAAATCAGACTCCCTGCATGGAGATTTAAGGTTATATTATTCAAGCATGTGCAGCTGTTGGAACAGTGAACTTAAATCCAAAACCTTAAAAGAGGTCCTGCCTCAGGTTGTTGCAATGCTCTTCCCTTGTACTGGTGTGTAAATTGTCATTCACTCACCTTTGAGAAGCTCAGGAGTAAATCCCTGCACAGGCTCAACAAGAGTTGACATGTGGTAAGTGATTGTGTGTTCACTTAGTGCTGTTTTCTCTTCTTTATTATGACCGATGTGTTGGGGGGTGGTTTTATGTTTGGTTTTTAATGTTTTTTCTCTCTACAATTTTGTCATCTTACGTAGGGTTTTTTCCACACTCATTGGGTTAAACAGCTTTTATAGCTGATGAGCTGATTTAGCCTGGCCTGGCTACAGTCACATGCCCACCTGCAGCTTTATCTTTCACTCTCCAAACACCCTTCAATCCTTAATCCCTCTGCAGAGAAATCACACTTAATCTGAGGAAATTTAGCAGTCAGTGACACAATGCCATGAACTGTGATGTTTTGCAGTCTTTAGACACTGCTGTACATAAACTTGTTCAAGTGTAGATATCCCACATGGAGCTGAGGTTCTTCTTTTTCAGATGGAGTAGAACTGGAATTCATAGAGGGAGGCTGTCAGGCAATTACTATCTGATACAGTCATGAGGCAAAAATACCTCCTTTTAATTCCTTACTTTTCTGGCCCATAGGTCTGACTCTGAATGACATTGATATATATGAAATTAATGAAGCCTTTGCAAGCCAGGTGAGTGAGCATCATGTTTGTGTTGCTGCATTGCTTGGCAACTGAGTGTATTTCAGCTTGGTCTCCAGGTTAAGATTTTTAACTTGTTCCACATATTACATCTTCAGCCAAATGTTAATAACATGTGCAGACTATTTTCCTTTTCCCTCAATTAAAAATGAGCAGGGCATTGCTTATACAGCTTAATATTAGGAAAAAAAAAGTCCACTAAATAAGAATGTAGTTTTTGCTATTGTACCCTCATACCAACTTGCAACATTTCACCAGGGCTGTGATTTATTGTCAGGTTGTCTGTCTGAATGTGTGTGGGCTCAGTTTGAGATGAAGTGGACAGTTTTAGCTCACTTCTCTGTGCCTTGGATCAGTTCCACTCCTTTCCACCGAGAAGGATGGTCTAGCTGGAGTAAGGCCTCTGAACTAGAGGAGGAGAGCTGAGAACTACAAAGGACAAGAGCATCTCCATGAAACCATTCCTGTCTTTCCAGGCTGTGTACTGTGTGGAAAAGCTGAGCATTCCCATGGAGAAGGTGAACCCCCTGGGAGGAGCCATAGCACTGGGACACCCCCTGGGCTGCACTGGTGCTCGCCAGGTCGTCACTTTGCTCAATGAGCTGAAGCGTAGAGGGAGGAGGTGAGTGCTGAGCATCAGTGTTGGCCTCACACCTGCTGGGTGTGCAGCTACCACGGGCTCAGGGGTAACCACTTTGGCTTAAGCTTTCTCCATCCCTTGGATGGGGTAACCATGCATTTGGGTGAAGCTTTCTCTATCCCTTGAATGCCTTTGAAGCTGAATTCCCTGGGTCTCTCCTAGTGACACAGGAGAGTCCTGGACAGCTCAAATTTATTGTATTCTTTATTTTTATTCTTTTTACCTGGATGATGTAAGCCTGAGCTGTCTTTTCCACATGCTCTCTATTTCAGAGCGTACGGAGTCGTGTCCATGTGCATTGGAACTGGCATGGGCGCCGCGGCTGTGTTCGAGTACCCGGGGAAGTGAGCTCCAGTGCTGACAGAACAACACCACAGCTCACTCTCTGCCTTCCCTGGTCATAGCAAGTGATTTGCACTGAAATCAAGTGGGTTCTGGGATTTGTTACTAGATCTACAAATTTTAGGCAGAAATTGTGAAGTAGAATTAATGGTACAGCTCTGCTAAGAAGGTGAGGAAATGCAAAACTGGCACTTGGCTTCCTGACATAAGAAATTAGCTCATCTGAAATTCAGTTACAGGCCCTGGTATGGTGATTATGAATGAAGATTTTTAATTTAATTGATCTCTTTATTCTGTGAATATTACCAGAGAGAAGTAGTTCATGGGACAGTGTTTTTGTACAATAAATTGGCAAAAAGGGTTACTCAAAATGAAAACATCAGTCCACATGAAAAGTCTTTTCCAGCATTTTCTTAAAAGGTTTCACCATTTTGCAAGAAGTTTAAGAGAGTTTGTTTTGAAGCAAAGACTTGACATCCTTGCCTTCACAACTCTATGTCCTAGCCCAGTCAGAAGTTGTCTGTGTCTTAAATTGTCCCTACACTGGAGGAATGGGCTGGAGCTCGCTGCTGGTGGAGCTGCTCTGAAGCCTCCAGTGGGGGAAAGTGGAAGGACTGAAATGTAATTTCCACAGGAAATGCCTGAACAGAAAGGTTCTGTTGGATTGCTAGATGCCAGGAATTTGGATGTGGCCATTCCTTCTTTTACAATACATGTCTGATTATCAGTTTGTGTGACTCCAAGGACAATCTTGTGCTTAGTCATATTTACTTAAATAACATAAAGCAAATTGAAGCATTACATTTACTGCAAGCATTACATGAACATCAGTGACAGCTCAGTCCTTCAGTACTAATACAAACATGTTCTTTGTGTCTTTTTGTCATCCCTTATTTCTTCTCTTGTCTGAACAGGAAGATCACTGAAACTCAGCTTGAAAAAGAAATGTACTCATTGCTGGTTTAAATTTGTAACAAACTGAAGTTCTTTGTCCTGACTGTTGTTTTTGCACTTAATACAATTGGGTTCTTGCAATACATTTGTTTCCTTTTTATGATGATTGTTAGTTTGAAGGTCGTGATGAGTTGGAGTTCTTCAATATTTTCACAATCCTATGCTGTAGCCTGTCTCACCCAGCAATCACACAGGCCCTATGTTAGAGCCAAAAAATGGAATTATTTAGAGGGGGTAAAGAGGCATTAACAAAAGCCTTTTTGTTTAATGGGAGTGGAAGACTTAACAGACTCAGAAGTGGGAATTGCAGCGACCTTTAGCTAAAATAATACTAAAATAATTTAAAGAGAAGTGTGAGTAAATGGGAACCATGTGGGGGGAAAGAATGAAAAGGAAGAAGGGTTCCTCCCTCTGTCGCTGAAGGGGATGTTCTCAAGGCCCAAGCATGATGAAGCACACAGGTTGGTAATTTTCCAAGGAGACCAGGGAAAGTTTGCTCTTCCCCTTTTCATGTAAGGCACTGAGAAAACAGCCTGGGGAATGCTGGCCGATTCACCAGTTCTTGCTTTTATTATGTGTCCATGTCCATTTTAATGTCAAACAAATAAATGAGGCAAAACAAAAGGTACTTTAAGGTATGAACAGTCTTCAGCTGTAATTCAAGGTATGCTGGGCTCTGCAAAGGGCTTTGGGCTGACTTACACAGCTGCTTTGCAATTTAAAACCTTGTTCTGTGACTAAAGCTAAGCTTACCACAGCAATAACAGTAACAGTACGGAGTGTGATTATGACTGGTTAAGGTACCATGAGAATTTCTTTCCTCATAACCTAAATTTTCATTCTGTTAAAATTCCAGTCCCTACTAAAACAGAAGTAGAGGAAAATACAGGCTCAGCTGCTGGCACATCTGCATCCAACCTGTTACCTTGACATTTGTCCCACATTGTCTTGTTTAATGCACCTTCCCACGGTGCTTTCCTCGCCCTCTGAGGTGCAGCTTGCAAGGCTTCTCTTCCAGCATTCCAGAAATGGTCACAATAGCTTCATAGTCAGTGTTGTTCCTAAAATGCACAGCAAAATGTTCAGTTACAGCTGTGTGCAGTCCTGTCTTTAGAGATGATTTTGTGGAGAAAAAGGGGAGAATGGTGTCCTAAGAGTGACAATCTCACTTCATAGGGCTGTGTCCCACGGGTACAGTACATGGTATTGGAAAAGATTGGTCAGGTCTGTGCCTGAAGACATTGGATTCATTTTTAAAGGAACAAGAATATCATCCTATTTGTGAAATTCTATTTTAGGTAAATAAATTAAATGAAGCTCTGCTGGGAGTATCACCTGCACTGCCTTGATGTGAAAACTCCTCCCTGTGACAGACAAAGTTTGAAGGGAAAAGTTTCTGTCACTCCCCTAAGACCAGGGGCAGTCAGTGGAGTCCAGATTGCAAATTAACATCAAAAAGGTTACAACAACTCTAGCTTTGCACTAAGTTGAAGAGCATAACTTGCCCAAGCCTAATGCCACTCAGTGCTCCTGAGACTGTTCCTGTGAAGGACTTCTCTGTGTCTAAGTGCTGGCTGTTATAAGGGCCTGAGGCAAATGCCTGTTCTGCCAGACAGCTTTTGGTTTTTCCTTCTCATAAAACAATTCCCCTGCAGGAAGAGCACTGATTTGGGGAAGTGAATTATAAAAATCACTTCACACCTTGCACATAATTATCTCCTAATGCCACATTGGTCCCACACTCTGCTGAGCTGGGAATTCTTCTATGAAGCCCTACAGATGAGCTGGCTGCTATACAGCAACATCTTTGCTTTCTGGTACTTGCAGGCATTTTCAGCCATGCTGATTAGCATAGTTGTCAGACAAAAAGAAGTGCTTCAGGCATATTCAGCAGAATTCCACAAAAATTTAGGCAGTCAGGAGCTTGGGGAGGCTTCTGGTCCAGAACACTGCTCTGAGCTGGGACAGCTTAGAGCAGCTGCTCAAGGCACCATCCCACTGAGACAGCAGTAGCTCCAGTGATGGAAATCACTGGATTGTGTTCCAAGGAGATAGAAGTTATGACAATAACTCAACTCACCTACAGTTTGCTTCTTGAAATTTCCCTGTCAGCAGTTTTCAGAGCTCACTGAAATAACTAGGACAGACTTGACTATTTTAACTTCCTACCACCACATGATAACCTCCAAAAAATAATTTGTAGTGGAAAATGATTTTTTTTTTTTTTACAGGAGTTTCATCTCCCTAATCAGAACAAAGAAATTAGTCTTTGGGTCATCATAGAATCATGGAATGTTTTGGGTTGGAAGGGACAGCAAAGCTCATCTTGTTCCAAGCCCTGGGCAGGGACACCTTCCACTATCCCAGGTTGCTCAAACCCTCATCCAGACTGGCCTTACACAATTCCAGAGATGGGGCAGCCACAGCTTCTCTGGGTAACCTGTGCCAGGGCCTCACCACCCTCACAGTGCAGAAGTTCTTTCTAATGTAAACCAGCCCTCTGTCAGTGTGAAGCCATTCCCCCTTGTCCCATCACTCCAGCTATTTGTCCAAAGTCGCTCTCCTGGAGCCCCTTTAGGCACTGCAAGGTGCTCTAAGGTCTCCCCAGAGCCTTCTCCTCTCCAGGCTGAACAGCCCCAACCTCTGTCAACAGCACAATTTCAGTCCTGTTAACTGTACCTTGCAGCAAAGCTGATCTGCAGAATCTCTCTGGTAGGTGCCTCCCCTTCACGTGCCTCCAAAATGCCTTTAGTTGGGAAGATAGAAAAGACTTCCAGGGCCTTAGGCCTTTTCTGTTCATCTGCAGTGGAAGGGGCAAATATCAAACAAAGCCATACATGACCCTTTGTGTAAGTGTGTGCAGCAGGTAGCACTCCTGGCAAGGCACCTCTTTGCTGAGCAACTAATAAATCACGTCTCACACTGTCAGGGTTTCTGTGCATGTGCCCAGACTCTGTTTTCATCCTCTAATCAAGGGCAGTCATCAGTGGTCTCCACACTGAAAGAATAAGGCCCTGATCATCTTTCTTCTGGAATCCATCTGTTGTTAACAGCATTAGGCTCATGCTCAAACTACCCACGAGGAGCTGCTGCTTCTTGCTGCTCCTTAGGACTGATTTACAAATGAGCAGAGCACATCAAAGAACTGTGAGGGCTGAGAGAATCAATCTTTTGGTTAGATGTGGAGTAACTGCTGAAATCAGTAGTGGTACAATAATATTAGTCAAAAAAGGGGGGGGAAAGAGAAACAGGGAAAAGCCCACAAAAGTGAGAACAAAAGCAGACCATATGTCTGCACCCAAGATCATCACATACTGCCTCTATATTGAGTGAGTGCATGCAGTCTTTATAAAAACACTGAATAGTGAAACTCTCTAACAAGGAAATCAATTGCAAAACCAGAATACCCAGCAAAGCAGTCCAGTAGCTTCTGCAGCTGCTCCTGTTATACAGGAAGACATGTTCTGTCTTGGTCTGAGCAACAAAGCAGGTCTGGAAATCTACCCTGTCACAGGAGAGCTCCAGGACTGGAACGGTGAGGTAGGCAGTCACTGGGACCAGCTGCAAAACAGGGGAAAGGGAAAAGAGAATAAAACCCACTGCATTTTTATAGAGCTTTAGTAATTCCTGCTACAGCCTGATCATTCTTAACCCCAACCACTGAATCAAGAATTATTGTTCTGTGTTCTTTTGTAACAGAGTGAATTCCCATTCTACAGCCTTGAGTGAATTAAGTTGTTGCTTGTGTGTTACTGTTTTGGGACAGGTTTTCAAACCAGACATTGTGGTCTTAATGAAGTAACATGGAGTAAACGTTCTCATTTGTTTTTAGGGCTTTCTGTGGAGCTGCAGACATTACAGCATCTCATGGTCCCTCAGGACTGTATATGGCCCACTGTGAGTCATTCAGTTTGTGCAGATTGCCCAAGATTATGATTCAATTGACTGTATCTTAGATATGGTGCTCAGTTTTATACAGGTCACTGCTCAGAAATACCTGGTATGAAAAGAAAACAGAAGTGCCTGCAGTGTACTGGGGCTGCTGAAGGCTGGGAAGGGGGATATAGATTTCTGACTGGAAGAGGTTGGTCTTTAAATGCACGTGGGCTTTGACCACACCGCAGGAGCTCAACGGATTCAGGAGCCTTTCCAGAAGCCTGTGGGTGCTGCAGGAGGCAGTGCCTGGTGACTCAGGCGTGGCTCGTTCACTGAGACAGTCCTGCCCCCTGTCTCAGAGTCATCCTGTGACTGGGCGTGTGGCCCTTTGAGTGTCAGCCGGGCTGCCATGCAGAGAGCTGGGGTACCAGCACCAGGGTGTGACCCCAACCTGCACTGCCCACCTGGGAGTCACCTGCAGTCTCTGCAGAGAGCAACCCCACAGCCATTTACTTTACCTGGATGAGCCCATTTAGTCCAGAGATGCCTGTAATTCAAGGCTGAGTAAATCCTAATCAGAGATACTGCTGAAACAGCCCTTTCCCAGGGCCCAGAGATCCTGCTCTGACCTTACCTGGGTAGTGTAGTTACTGTGCTCAATGACCAGATTTTGATTAAACTTCAGCTTTCTCTCTCCATTCTCCAGCTGGAGCACTTGGAGTCCAGGAAGCAGCTGGGTCTCTGGCAAATGTTGATACCTAAGTAACTCCAGAGTTGTGTGGAATGACACTTTCACCTGTGGGAAGAGGTGATGACCATCACACAAGACGACACCATGTGCAGGAAATCCAAAGTACACATTGTACAAAGGCCCAGGCACACATTTTCCCACTGGAACCCAAAGGTGTCATGCCAGCAGCCAAATTCCCACTGGAACAAAGCATTATAATTAAAACAAAAGACACAGCTATTTCCTATGAATCCAGTACACGGAGATGGAGTGTAAAGGTGAACAGCTGATCTCTGAGCCACAAGGGAGAAAGTCTCTAGCAAGCTAAAGGTTTTGAATTCCTGAGAGTACAAATACCATATTCCCAAAGCTGTCTTAGACATGTAAATCCTCTTTCTTCCCACACATGCAGAATTGAGATGTGTGTGGCTCCATGTCAAAATGAACACAGCAAGATGAGAAGCACACTTCAAAAATGCAACAGTTACTCATTCTTTGCAGGTTACCTCATTCTCTACTCCTGGACTTTGTTTCCTTTAATGTAATTTGTACACCCAAAACTAATCAAATTTTCCTCTCCTTGCACTTCCTACATCTAATTTAAGGAAATGAGGGAGGACTGCAGTCCTTGGAAATTCTTTTAATTTGTCCAACATCTATATGGCTATTGATTCAGGTGAGCTCCAAAACCCACAGGGTTTTCTGCAGGAGTTTGCAACAGGTCAGAGTTGATGGGAAAAGTACATCAGGAACAGAAAAAGATTATTTGTAGAGAAAATAATCTGCACCTGCAATATAGCAGGCAAAATGGCAGTAATTAGTATTTGCAAATACACCACTATTTCCCCTGTAACTGGGAGATTTCTATGCTGGTTGTGTTTTTCTGTGGTTCATCTGGGCCACACTAACACACCAATTACTAAACTCTCTCTATTCTGGCACAGGATTATTATTTTTGAGCCTACCAGCATGTTTTGCTGTGGATAAAGTACGTGTTGCAGTTGCTGCTCCCTTTCCTCCTTCTTGCTGTGGGATGATTTGGTGCTCTTCTTGGGATCTGCACTGGAGAGGCTGAAGGGAGTAGAGGGCGTAGACAGAAAAAGTCTGAAGTACAGAGGAACCTTGGTACAATTCATGAGTTTCAAACTCTGAGTAATTACTGAATCTGTCAAAACCTGGGGGAGAAATGATTCAGAACTGGTCAGTTTTAACTCCCTGAAGAGGTTTGCGTTGCTCTGTCTGGTCATGGAGCACCAGCAGAGATCTGAAGGATTTTACCCCACAGCAACCCAGTATTTTCTACCTGTGTTATTCAGCATTTCTTGAGTGAAAAACCAAAATAAAAGTAACATAATAAAGTGTACGTTTTCAAATTTCAAGGGTCACAGAAATTGAAGTGACTTATTTTGCTATTGGACCTTTATGTCCTGAAAATCAGAACTTATTTTTCTACTTACAAACTTCCCTACAATGAAAGAGAAAGTTGAATAAAACAGGCATTGTCTGAGCTCAGCTTTTCTTATTCCTGGCTAATAAGTACTTGTAGTGCTTTCTTTTGCTCCCTATCTTGTTATGTGCAATATAGAAAATGAGGCTACTGGTGATAAAGATGTGTTTGCACAGCCATGTGCACACAGCTCTGAATTGTCACAGCAGCACAGCAATACAAAGCAGCCAAATACATCAGTGTGGGAGATACTCACTCCATAAGAAGGCCTAGCAGGTAGGAGATCACTCGCCACTGAATAAAACACCATTCCTCTGTCGTGATCCATCTCCACTTCTAACCTGAGGGTGAAGAACCAGGGCTGGTCACAGCCCTGCCCCAGGCTGGCCTATTCCATGTGGGGCCAGCTGTGAGCACGATGGTACTTACAGGGGATGCCTCAGGACAGCTTCCATGTGCACTCGTAACGGTGGGGTGTCATAGCCATGACTGCGATGCACCTTGTTAGGGACCACCCTTGCAAGCTGACAACAACATGGAAACAGAAATCATGGGTGAAATGGCAGCACTAAACCTGAAATACTGCTTTGAGCCCGAGAGGCTGGTAGCCAAAACAGGATTCTGCTTGGCAATGTAGGGCCTGTTTGTAAGACATGATGGAACAGCAGAGGCCAAGTAGGAGCTGAACTCTGAATGGCTGTGGGTGATACAGATGCACAGCAGGTTTAGATCAGATGTTAGGAAGAAATTCTTCACTCTGAGGGTGGTGAGGCCCTGGCACAAGTTCCCCAGAGAAACTGTGGATGCCCCATCTCTGGAAGCATTCAAGGTTGGATGGAGTGTGGAGCAACATTTTCTGGTTAAAGATGTTGCTGCCCATGGCAGGGGGTTGGAACTAGGTGGTCCTTTCCAACCCAAACTATTCCAGGACTCTATTATTCTACATTTCTTTCTTCAGGAATAAGGATTATTAGGGTTGCTTTTATTGAATATTCTGTTATCATTCATTCAGTTTACCTTGCACCTTTGCAACGATTCATGTCAGAGAAATGCTGAGCCATTCATAAAACACTATTCAAGCCTCACATCAGCAGTTGTTGAAGAGGAAGTTTCCCAGAAGAGAGATATGCTGTCCAAATTCACACAGGAAGGTGGATGCACAGCCAGGAACAGGACTCAGCAGTCCTGAGTCTCACTCCCATTGTTAACTATTGTTATCAATAAAACCTGATGTTGTGATACCATTTCAAAACCCTGGGCTTTTGTCTGGGGTCTGCTGCCCCAGACTATGCAAGAAGACGGTGACATTCCTGCCCCACAATGCTTCCAAGCTTAAAGACAAATGCAACAGATGAACAACCCCGGTTAAGGAAGGATGTACAGGATAGCGGGAACACGACTGTTTACACAGACTGGCCAGGTAACAGCAGCCTGTACATAAATTACAGGAAGGGAAACGATTATCTCCCAGTTACCTTTAGCCTTGCTGTGACAGTCGGTTTACCTTGTTGTCCAGGCTCATGAAGCCCAGCACCACCCCTTCACAGCACAGCTCAGCCTCGGTGTCCGGGAGGACGAGTGGGGTGAAGGAGATGTAAACGTCGCTGCTGCCACCTCCTGGAACCACCTGCGGCCGGGAGAGAGTGTTTAGTGCAGGGACCTGCCGGGGATTGCACAAGAACCCTCGGGATGCAGCTGCCAAAATTGAGTTGCTCAAGCAGCATGAAATCCCCCGGGCACGGGCTACACTCAGGCCTGCACGAAAATGCCAACATGTGACAGCAAAACTGACAATTACTTCAGCTGCAAATATCACTGTGGCCACTTTTTAGCATCAACAGAGTTTAAGCACAGTCACAGACCAATTCTCTAAGTACACAAACATATGTACACATCTGCTTGTTTTTAAAAATACCCAGTTCTACCCACTCTTACTTCCTGGCTACCTCAGGTGATTATTCCACAACTTACATATATATGAAACGTTTTTTGAAGAGTTACAAGTGTGAACTAGGAATATTTTACAGTTCAGTTTAGTCTTGGCTATTTTTTAATTTTACATGACAGCAGGGAATGTAATCACATGCACTAGCCAGCTGCAGTGGATTTTCTGGGATTTACAGGTGGACTAGATTCTGCTTTCTTTAGGTGAACTATGCAGGTTATGGTTAAATCCTGATATTGCTGCTGGCTACACCCCACAAAAGCTGCCTCCACAGTGAGGCACTTGTTTGTCTGACCTTTCTCAGTCTCAACCACCTCAGAGCTCACTGCAGCTTCATTTCTGTCATAATTTCTTTATGTAATCTTTAGCTCATTTTAACTTGTAACTGAAACCCTTTGGCAAAAAAAAAAAAAAATTAAAAATAAAATTAGCACACTGATGTTTTGGGCAACCCTGTCATTCATAGCTAGATCTTTCCAATGTTGTCATTACTTTATGATATTCCTAAGGGATTGTGACAGTGTGGGCCTGTATTTGCACAACTTCCTTGTGAAGCACTGTGGGTTACAATGGTTTATCCAAAAGAGTTGTCTAGAGAGTATCCCTTTCCCAGAAGCCTGATTTCCAGCTCTGCATGTTTCCAAAGCTTCAGGCTGGATGGCTCCCACATTTCACCAAGTGAGAAGACTAGAGATGCCAGTCTGGAGTACAACTAACACTTAATTCCAGTCATCAGTCCACTGCTCAGATGTAGATAGGATGCTTTCTGTTGACCTTGCAAACTCTTCTCATTATCATCTTCAGGACCCCAAAGCCTTCCAGCCTGATGTTTCACTGCTTAGTAGAGTCTATTTCAAACCAAACTCAAAACTATCTCCTCCTCCTTCTCTGTCTCCTCTGCCCTGCAGAAAATGTGCTAAATCGAAGCACAAAGAAAATGTAAAAGCTTACAATCTGCCTTGGAGCAATGGAGTAGGGGCTGTCTGCAGGCACCCCCTCATGAGGTCGCATAAGTACAGAGATAATTTTCTCTCTTGTAGACTCCTGACTGCTGATTTCCTTCTCTTTGCTGTCAGAACCTGGAGGCTGCAGAGACACGGGGTGGGGAATGGTTAAAACTGTTACACTGCAAGGGAGGAATGTGAGTGATGTGCACACAGAACTGCTGCACTGGTCAAGAAGCATGGCCAGCTCCAGTTTATTTCTGGCACAAAGACTGGACACGTGGATGTGTCCTGTACATTAATTTTCTCATCCACAGAGTAGCTCTCCTGGAACTGCTCCTGAGTTCCTTGGAAAATGTGCATGCTTGGGTCCTGCTCTACCTAGAGAAGCATCCAGCTAGGGTACAAGATCTTGCGCATTATACAAACCAACACTCTGGGGCAGTACTGTTCCCTTTGTGCACAAGAAAGGTTAGAGCTGTGTTAAAAACAACTGTGCATTCTGAGCTGAAGCAGAGAAAATGTGATTTTAGTATCTTTTCCATGAAGCTTCTGCCAGAGAAATATACATATCCTGGGGGATACCTTCTCCCTGTCGCTCCCAGCCCGTCAACACAGTAAATTGCCACATTATAATCAAACCTCCCATGTAACAGTTGTTACCATATTCTAACAGAACCAATCTAATATTAGCACTGGGATAAATACCTCCATATCATTACCTGCAATTTGAAATTCGCAGGGTAGGTTCTGCTCCCTGACTACAGCACATGTTGACACCAGAAAGCACCCATGAGAAAAGCAGAGCCAAATTAAGAAGTTTTAGTTATTTTAATTCTTTCATGTAATAACGGCAATAGTTTGTCAATAGTAGCTCTGTAGCTTTTAAAACAATTTAAGGAGAGATAATTGCTTATAGCTCACTCTGGAAACAGACTGCTGATCCCCATAGCCACCTACCCATGTATTGCGTGCTTGACTGGGAGAGGAGCTGCTGACGTTTCTTTGAACAATCCAGCTCCTAGTTACAAGTTATATCTCCTGTTATTGTTTTCAGCCCTTCATGCCAAAAACCCCATCATGTATCTCAGCAGCAGTATAAGAAACAGCCTAAGCACTGACCTCATCCGTGGTTTCCAAAGCTGGATAAATGCTTCCACAGGGAATGGCAGCTGGATCCAACGTTAACATGACCTCTGACTCTGAGGTGCTACCACTTGATGCAGCCTCGTTTCCAGCCATGTCCATAGCAGAAAAAGGGTCTCCAAAGAGCACCAACAGGTCCACCAGCTTTTCATCATCTGGCTCGTGGTTGTAAATTTCCCAGTCCAGGCGGATGTCTGAATGGGAAAGGAAAAAAGGACAATTACTTCTAGTCAGTGAGAGGACTCATGGCTTTGCTGGTACCAGAGAACCAGGATATCAAGTAACAAATTTGTGTCTGGCAACTGGATTTGTATTAAAGTGTATCTCTTAAGTTTCCCACGCTTTCTGTAAACTAAAATGATTTAAGATCTTGCTATAGTTTGAGCACTTTCTATATCCTAAACTATAATTAAGATAAATTATAAGTATTTTGTTTAAGCAAATGGATTTAGTAGAATTAAAAAAAAAAGGCGATTGACTTTGCTGTGAAGAGCTTAAAATTGCACTCAAGAGCTAAAAAGACTACACAGAAGAGCCAGATGATGCCAGTAAGAAGCAGGTAGCACACCTGATTGACCAGGGTTGGTGTTGTGAGAATTTCATAAAAACATAAAATCCTGCATAGCCACCATTTCAATGAGGGAAAACCCAGCTCCATCAGGATAGAATGTGCAATTGCATAGTAGCCACACATTGAGTCACTCTCTTATATATTATTACCATCATTTTTGCTAAAATATGTTCATTAGGAAACAAGTAGGCCTGTTAATTAACACGGTAATGGGTCCTTCTACTTTTATTCTCATAAGGAACACAATGAAAGTGTCAATGTTTGCTGTACAAAAATCATCCTTACCAAAGGGAGTGGGATTGTTGAGCTGGACCCTTCGAAGGACAGGGGACCCTCCTGAGACTTGAGTGCCAAACCTGAACAGGGAACCTTGCTGTCAGTACATGCAGAGGACAGAAAATCACTGTCTGAAATCACTGAAGAGTTGTTTAAAAGTGGAAACAAATCTGGCTGCACTGGAACAGCTCTCAGGTAAGGCACGCCCTACACTGTGAAGTACAATATTGGTTTATTTTATCAGTCTCTTGTTTTCCCTAGTTTTTTTAGCAGTCTCAGACATTTCAGGGTAACCACATGCAGTGCTGTGCTCCCCAAAAACCAGCCCATACCCCTCATCCTGAGGTGCAGATGCCATTTACTGTATGAGAGGGTTTAAACCTTCCCCTGCCACTATTGACCTCGGGGCCGCATTTCTCCTGGTCCAGGTACAGGGCCAGGGAGAAATGAGCTGTGGATGATGAGAACTGCTGCCACGTGCCAGTTTCCATCTCCACAGAGTCAGATGAGGCTGCACTGGGTAAAATTCTACGACTGCAAGCCCAGAGCAGCGACTGCTGGCAAACCTGAGCAGCCTTGTGTGCAGATTATTTTCTAATTGTGTTGGCAGAGACAAATGTATTGATGTTCTAGAAGCAGATCCTGTACTTTGACAGCCACTTTGCTGACCTTCTCATTGTATCACAAGATGGAACAGGTGTGTATGTTGGCTGCAGTCCATTGGTATTTAATTCTCTGATTTCTTTGACAGTATTTTGCACTATACCTGATAATGGGTGGCTCTGGTTGCGGTCCTGTCACCTGCAGGAAGATTGGACAGCCTTTCACAGTCATTTGCATAGGAATTAATTTAGGTTGTAAGTCTCCCACCTATTAAAATGAATTTTTGCTATTAGAATCAAGATTACACCTTAGTTCTCTGTGCTATGAGATTATGTTTTGCAAACTGATTGTATTTTCAAATATTTTTGACCAGTTTCTTTTGATGGCCTCTAATTCATATGCTAACAACAACTCTTCTCAGCAGGAGAATGCAATACCTCATGCATTATCAGCTTTCCTGCTGCTTTTCTACACAACACAATCTATGGTATTGGTAGAGCAGAGCAGTGCACTGGCCAGCTCCCAAACAGATGTTATAAATCAAATATGGATCTATGACTTCCAGTCATTTTCAAGGCACATGAAAACCTCCCAAGGAATAAACACGTCCCCCCAAAACCAAACAATTGTTCCTTACGTGTTTTTGGAGGTAGTGGTATAGCAAGATCCACCCTGAATTTTTACAGAAGTCCTAAAAAACTGAAAAAATATTTCTAACAGAAAAGCACCTGGGAAATATAATTGGTGTAAAATCTGCCATGGTAAAACCGAAACCCCACCTACCTTACAGACAAGATTATCCTGGTACTCTCCCCACATGTTGTTGTAAGCTGCTATTTCTATGGTGAGCTGCTGGAAAGCTTTCAGAGTTCCTGTGGAAGGTTGTATACAGAAAGCTGCTCCCTTCCCCTGAGACAGCAGTGCAGCTGCATACTCTGAAGGAGCACAGCAAAGAAGCATTTCATGAATTTTAAGGAAATGGAACAAAGTTAGTCTT
The DNA here is from genome assembly GCF_020740725.1 of Corvus hawaiiensis. Taxonomy (NCBI): domain Eukaryota; kingdom Metazoa; phylum Chordata; class Aves; order Passeriformes; family Corvidae; genus Corvus; species Corvus hawaiiensis. The sequence continues at coordinate 4,402,318 of NC_063213.1, read as the reverse complement.
TCGAAGAATACATAGGACCATGGTTTTAGTTGCTATTAATCAGCTTAACCTCACTGATTAAAAATAACAAACCCTGGGATCATTTACACAGCTCACATTTATACCACTTTACCCAAGTTCCCTTCTGCAGTGGGTCTTACTCCGTTTTTTGGAGTTAGTGCTTGCCCAGAACATTTTACAGCAGGACTCCCTTCCAACAACCTGATCCAGGACTCTCTGGGATATGCAAGGCACTAACTGGTTACATGAAAACACACTTTCAATTTGAGAAAAATAGGCTGGGATTTGTGTCGACTGTATATTGTTCCATTAGCAGCTGTCTGTTTACCTCTGTGTGCTCTTCCATGCAAAGAATTAATTACAAAGAGCAGAGTCTTTCCACATTCTGAGTCACCTAGGCCTGCATGGAATCTGTCAGAACAGCATTTTTCCAATCTTAAGCACTAATTCAACAACTGAAAAGCTCTGTCTGTGTAACAGATACCAAACTCTATGGCAAGGTACCAATATGTGCAAGTTTTATTTTGGATACAGAAGACACATCCACACTTCACAGCATTTTGCTCCCATTTCCTCCCTCCCTCAGTCTCATGTGGCTCCAAATATTATCATTTTTCAGTACAACACATCAGAAATGACAGATGGGCTGTGCTGTAGCTTTCCACAGTGGGGAGGGTACAGTAAAGGGTTTGAGGGAGAAAAGCCTGCTGCAGTGGTACTGGGAAACTGTGTAGGAGAGAAGGAGCCAAACATTCTGCATGTCATCCATCCCGTGTGCTGGAAGTGTTCTGGGGGTGAACTGTCACCAGAATCACCAACTTTGTTTCACACTGTTGTTTGCAAGAAAAAGAAGAGAGAGAAAGAAAGGGAGGAGAAAAGAGAAAAAAGCAAAAGGGGAAAAGAAAGATTGACCTAATTCGTATACAATGTGGGCTTTCAAACTCAGGAATGAGCTGAGGAACTAAGTAATTTAACAGTTTAGACTTCACCAGGTACTCCAACTGTGAACAGATGTGCCTGACTGGTACATTTAGTGCTAAATATGGCAGGCAGTTGGCTTTCACCTTCTGTCCACTGAAGGAATTAAGTGCTCTTTTCATACCTGACTTTGCTTTTCTGGCTGCATGTTCTGTCACAGGCCCTCTTCTTTTCACCAAGTAGCTTGAAGAACATGAAAAAAACAGATCTGATTTCAGGTTTAATCCAGACCTAAACTAGTATTTGAGTCATTATGCAGACCAGCAAGACTCACGGGCAGGCTCCTGGTTCTGGAGGCAGCAAACAGGCACTAAAATACTCAGCTTCCAGTGTGAACGGAGCACTGATTCTAGTGGGATTTGTAAGAATCAGCTGACGCTTTACAACATCTTTGAATGCAACTTCAGACCCAAAGTCCAAAAGAAGCTCACACGGGCTTTGAGGCATTTGTCCTTCACCACTGCCAGAAAAAGTACGAGTAGCATTTAGACATGGGTCTCATTTTCTTATGCCACAGACGATTTCAGGAGATTTAAAAATGTGCAACATGCAATGAGGTTGTGATGCGCAGTGTAAAAGGACCATGCAGTCTATGATTTTTGTCATCAGCATTTTCTGCTTTTCATTTTTTCACTTCTACCCATGTAAGGATTTATTTGGGGTAAAATTTTTATCATGTATAACATGCCAACCTGCCAAATTAAAGACATACTCATTTATATGAAAAAATATAAAGATGAGCATGTTCCAAAATACAGTAATCAGACTACATATTAAAAAAATAAAAATTGGTCAGATTTACCTGGCAACTCCATTGTCACTAGGTACTGAGTAGATGACATGTAGTCCCTTCACCTCTCCAGAAATGCTCAGAAAGAGGGGTTCAACCATGTCTTCTATGCTACAGGAAAGGGTGAGGTCTTTCAGCTCACCCTAAAAAGCGAAGAATCAAGTGTCCTTGTGAATGAAGCACATATCATAGAGGAAAGGCAGCCTCTGTAGGACATTTATTTTTAAAAAGTGTGTAAACTTCCCTGGATTAAACCCAGAACAATAGGATTGTGAGAAGTCTTACTGAATTGTTTTCAGTGCATTTTCTGCAGTATTGGAGCTGCTTAGAAGGCAGTACTGAGTTAAAAATTTGTGGCTGTTTCTCGGCTTTGTACCCGCAGTTGTCTGTGAGCCTAGAACTGCTCCATTACTGATTTCTGACACAGTTCCTATACTCCAAGTATTGAATCACAGAATCATTTAGGTTGGAAAATTCTAAGGTGATTGAGTCCAAACATTAATCCAGCACTGCCAAGGCCACCACTAAACCATGTTCCCAAGTATCACAGCTACGTAAGTTTTAAATACTAACTCTGATAGTACTGAACACCTACTTTTAAGCAAATAAATGAAACCTCCATCTCCAGTGACTGTAATGGGAACTAAGACACCATATCTATAGGAAGATCCTGTATTTGGGTGCACTAGCTCAGCTGTTTGAATGCTCTTGTAAAGTCTATTTCTGAATTCCAGGAGTTTGTAAACTCCGCTCTTGTATTTTGCAGGCTCTCAGTCCCATCAGTCCCCTTTTAAGTTTTCAAATAACAAAATGTCATGAGCCTAGTTGCAGTCAGAAAATCAAATGTATTATATATATATGCCATTCTGCTCCATATCATTCCAGATAATCCAAAGTGAGGATCTGTACGCTCCAAGAGGAGTGATAAGCATTAAGAGCAAGTGTACAGGACTTCAAGAAAGGAAGAAAATAGGAACAGCTGAGATATAAAGAGGGAGAGTAGAAATTTCACACCATGTGCACTTCTTTAATTCTTGCCTTCAACTGTGGTACCTCTGAAGAAAAGCCATTTCAGAGATATTGTAGGGAAAAAAGAGCATGTGGTTTTGTACATAGAATTCCTTCCTTTTGCCAGATGGAGGTGAGATGAACAAGCCACTTTTGCTGTTTTATAGAAGTGCATCAGTTTGTAAACTTACCACAGTGTTAGCTGACAGCTCAATGCAGAATTCCTTCTCTTCATTTGGGCCTAAGGTGCCACTGGCAGGGGAGACCACGACGGAGCACAAAGCTGCCTGGCTTCCAATGAGCTGCAAACAGAAAGGAAATTCAGCTCATGCTGATTCTCTCACATTGTCTCTTCATATCACAGAGGTCTAAAAAGACCAAGCTATTCTCAGGCTTAGGACACTTTCAGGCAGCAACACCTACAGTTTAAGACTGGCTTTACAATTCCCCATGGGTGATAAGATCCTCATGCCTACATTCACTTCAAGTAACTCAGGTGCCCAGCTGAGGCTGCTGGGCTGGGAACAGAGTCACTGTCATCCCTCTCAGTCACAAGCCTTTCCATGGTGAAGCCAACCTATCTGATATCAGAGCAGGAGCCCAGCTGTGCCACACTTCTCTCCACTACAGAGGTGGGGAAGAGACAATCCTGGTGCTGGCACCTTCCCTAAGTGACCAGCAGTACATGGAATGTACCCAGGGCTTCCACTCGTTTGTTCACACATCAAAATTACATATCAAGAAAAATGCTGTACATATTCCTCCTGGGCCCCAGATGCTCCAAAGAGTTTTCCTGAAGGTCTTATACCATCCATCTGCTCTGTTGGGATCCCTTGGGCACCTGAGGAACATCTTGGATGGCACTGAGTGCTTTTATGTAGGCAACTGAGCTGAACCCTGGATGTCAGAGTAGATCTAAATGACCAAGGCACTGATAAATTTCCATTGACTGAAAACAGTTCAGACCACAGCTTAAATACTGACACTAAATTTAGGGCTTCTACTCTGTAAGCTGGAAACCAGCCAGAATGTGAAATTTAAGCAGAATTCAGACACAATTCAAAAGCACCATAATTTCTTTGTTTCACCAAAGTGCAAACCCTAAACTGCCAGGGCACTTTGTTTAACACTCTGGTGGCTTTACATCCTATAACCCCTCACATCTGCTCACCCATTCTCCCAGAGACACACAGACAGTAAGAACATAATGACATCAATTGGTAGCTAATCTTTTCATAAAGGTTGCTCTAAAGCTGAAGTTCTGCTCCCAAGCCAGTAAACAGCAATGACTACTCAAAAGATACATCAGAAAAGCTTTCAAGAATAGTTATTATTTGTATTTCTATAGAAATTGCAATTCCCATCCCTGCTGTATGCTTCACCCATAAGAAGAGCATTTACCTTTCCCCATAAGTATTTTGTTGGCAGCAGTGTCTGGTTAAAAAGTTTACTGGTTGCTTTGGCAGGAACTCCAGTATAAATTTCAGTGAATACTAGATGACTAGATATCAGGCATGCTTGGGGGGTCTGAACTTCAACAAAAACAGGAAGATGACTGGAAATAAACACACAGATGGTCTATTGTTATTGTTAATGAAACGTGCTAGACATAAAACAGCATGCTGGGAAGAATGATGTTTATGTTTATTTAGCAATATTAGAAATTTGATAGTTCATTGATAGGTTACACAGCCCCACTCTGAGTTCATATTTTTGTTGTAGGAGAGGAAACTACCTTAAGTGAAAACCAGATGCGAATCTCAGAAAAACAAAGTAAATGCTGCTTTTCCTCCTTACCTTCCTTCTCCATTTTCTACCTCCAGTTCCAGCACTGTCTGGAGACGCTGGCACTGCAATGATGTGAAATGAACTGAAACTCTGCATAGACCCAAAGGAGGTATTTCTCCAGCTGATGGCTCGATGGTGAAGGGAGATACCTGGGAAAGGAGAGAGGGAACAGAAATGTTTTTGACACGTGCAAAGCAAGGGTAAAATGTTGAAGCCACACAATCTAATCAGGGCTTCCAAGTTTTTTTTTGAAAAAAAAACCTAATTTTTCCTCAGATGTGTGCTTTCTCTCTGCCCCTTGAGTCCCACCTGGGTAGATGTCAGGAAGCACAGTGCCAGCTTTATGAAAGCCTGGCTACACAAGGAGAGAGGACTTTGCTTCTGAGAGAAGGGCAGTCAGAGCCAAGGGCAGAGTAGAGTAGGATGTGCATGGACTGACAGGGAACGTGAAAGAGAAGCAATCAGCCTCAGCAGCAGCATCTGCTCCCAGGCAGCAGCAAGGAGCCACAAGTGGGAAAGGTTCTGGACAAAAGGGCAAGGAAGGAGGGTTGGGAGAGTGGAAATAGGAAGAGCATCAGCGAGGAGTGGGGGCATTCTTGTCCAAGATGCTGGTGTGGGTGTGTGGGAGGAGGGTTCAGCAGTCTCAGCTCTACTAAAGCCTTAACTTCTTATATCAGCAGCAGCTGAAATCACTGTCATTCAGGAAATACTCCATGTCTCTTTGGATCAGGCTGGCAGGGATTTGTAATAAATGGAAGTAGAGAAAAATTGTAAAGAAGCATTTAATCTCAAAAGAACTCACGCACTTATGAAACTGTGCAGGACTAGTTTTGTAGGAAGTCACAAAAAATTAGAACTTCTGATAGCTGGAAGAAATATTGTAACTCCTAAGCAGAAGGAATAAAATAGCTAAGAAGGGAATACAGCCAGCTGTAGCAGTGACTTACCTCTTCATTCCTTTCAGCTAGACAACCCTGACTTTCTTGCATCCTCCACTGTGCTGGCACCTGACACAGATTTTTAATCTCAAAGGTTCTTGACACAGTCTCACCCTGCTTAGCCAAACCAAACCAGAGTGATGGAACATCAATACAAAGAAATGGACCCTAGGACACCAGGAAACAGACATCAGAATGGACACCTCTTCCAAAATGGCCTCATTAAAGAGCCGCTATTGTCTAGGATTAACATTTGATTCACAGAGAATATCAGAAAGCAAATGCACCATGTAAGGCAGAAAAATTCTGAGTATCATAGGAGTATCAACATTGACTCAATAGTTACTACAGCAAAAATAACTCCTGTTTCTAACTACTTGAGATTTCTCAAGCCATTGAGAGGCAAAAAAGCTTTATTTGGACAATGGCCAGGCCACACAGCTCATCTTCTTGTTTCTTACCCTAAAAGCAGCCTCAACATGCAGCACAACTGGCTCTGGACACAGCTCAACGTGACACTGCAGGTTACAGCTGATGACCCCAGGTTTGCTTCCAGAAATTGCAAGTACAAATTCACAGCATTTATTCACATCTAGAAGAGAAAATATCAGGCTGCTGTCACACATTTTTGTGAGAAATCACTGGCTGCAAGCCTGTTACTGAAGCTTCTGGAATCAAATTAAGTCTCCTGCTGGCTCCAGTGGGCTGGGGATCAGGTATTTTTTCAGTTTACATTACAGTGCTCTATATCTGTCATAAATTGATATAATCAATTACTGTAATTTCTTTCATTAATTGATGCTTGCAAGTCCCAGAAACTTTACCTATGACACCAGTATGAGGTTGAACTTCCATGATCTCACAGGCTGTGATTGTCTCCCATGTGTACTTGATCAATGTTTTGCTGTTGTTCCACAGCTGAAACAATTAAAATCAATGAGACAAGTAATGCACTTTAAGCTTTCAAGCAACAAGTCAATTTGCTGAGAGCTCTGATACACTGCAAACTAGGTTTTGTGAGTCATCATTATTTAACACAGTGTCTCCTTCACATGGGTGAAGGTGCTCCCTCAAACCTGAAGAAAATCCATTAACCATTCATTCCAAGAACATTATCATATTTGAGACTCTTAAGCTTTCCTCCCATTTTTCAAAAATGTAACAGACTTTCTAAACTTAAACTGCAAATCTTTTGAGTGCAGCTTTTTTTTTGTCAAAGGCTCTATTTGTGAGGGAGATGTAAGATCTTGAAATGTTCTGCCTGCTCTTCAGATCTAGTCAAAACATTATTTCTTAATTACAGCAAATAACTTTGTTCTCTGAAGCACAATTATCGCTAAGCTCAGTTCAAATTCTTATCTTTTTAAGACTAAAAAAAGCAATTGGAAACTGCAAAGGATGTTGTTATATCATCAGTAAGTGGCTTAATTACCCCTATCACATGTGTAGCTATATTGGATTACTGGGAAGTATGAAATGGCTGCCTTAAATTGAAAAAATAAGTTATAGGAAGAGAAATCATAAAACCAAATGCTGATTAGCAAGATCTCTAAGAAAAAAATGGGAAGACCATTAACTGGGAAATGTCTTCCTGCCTGGCTCTCACTAACAGGCCTATTTTTCCCAAGTGAGTCTAAGATCAAAAGGATCCTGATCCATAGTGAAAAGGATGCTCTGTGAGTGGACAATTGCAGCAGCATTCTCTCTCAGAATGGCCTAAGAGAAATTACCAGAACCTGCAGGAAAGAATAACATCTAGCAAGCTGCAGCATATGTGACTTTCACAGCTCTTCTGTGCTTCCTGTAGTTCTTTGCATGAACAGTGCCTCTGTTATGAGCTAATTTAATCGATTGACTATTCCTCCCAGCTGGAACACTTCTACACCACAGGAATGACTAAGTGATAAGCAATGGGTTAGTGATCCAGAAAAGCATTGAGAAAGGTCAAATCGGTGGTATCAAACTGGAGAGATGAAAAAAGAACAAAGGCTGCTGCCTGGAGTGTAGGGCTGAACAGGCTGGGTAGGGCATTTCAGTGCAGACCCTCCCCAAGTCACAGCCTAAAAACGTATCAGAAAAACTAAAATACCACTGACTGATACCTTCTAATAACACCTATGACATCTACTGACACAAAACACATGACAACAGTGAAGTCAAAAGCACACAAACCTTAAATGTTTTCTTGACATTTACACCAATGAAGTTTTCTCCAGGGACAATAATGGCATATGGTTCCAGAAGAAGATGAAAGGGTTCTGTTGATCCTTTAACTTCTATTTCCAATGCTGTTACATCCCCTACTCTGCATTCTGGGATGTTATGAAGCATCCCCTCTTCTAAACTTTGGGAGGAAATATGGTAGAATCATCAAATATGTTAAGCTGGTGTTAAATTGGATCCTGTCTTTTAATTGCCAGATCAAAACTGATAACCATCAAAAGTTTCTCAAGTACAGACTGCCCGTGTGCAATTAGCTCAGCTGGGGACAATTAAAAACTTCATTATTCTTTAAGGTACTCTAGTTGTCCTAGTCTGTCCATGAATAAGTATTTAAGTCACAGACTGCTGAGACAAAGAGTAGTAGCAGGAAACCCTGGAAAATAAGCAGACAAAAATGATAGTGTTATCTTTTTCCAAGACAGGAAAAGCTAGGGCCAGGCATGTGCCTGGGCATGGGGGAGGATATCAGAGATGCTCTTTGTACCACAACTACTTCTGCAGATAATATTCTTTATACTTGTCAATCCATCATCACCAAAAAGAAGAAAAAGCCCAGAAACTTAATGTAATAGCACAAATAAATTGTGGCTACATATCTTACTGGGAAATGTTTCTCGGCTTACCAAGGTGATTCTGGAATGTCCCTCAGTACCATCTGAATCACACTGTGATAACTCTTCAGCTGCACAGGTGAAGGAGAAAAGGATTTTAGCATCAAGTAATCAGTTATGTTGAGGATCAAAAAAAAGATGGAAAAGTAATGTAAAGGATGAATGATCATCATTGGAGTACTAAGCTCCGATAAACAATATTCAAACTGTAGAGTTACTAAAAGAAAACACGTTTGACTGCAAAACATTAAGCCAGATTCTGATCTCATGGTGTATAGTTCCAAGAAAAATACTCATTTTTGACATGCCTGTTATTATTTCCCTTGCATATTGCATACTACACACAAACATCTGCAAAGGCTCCCCAAATTAGGCTCAGTACTGCTGCACTAATTGAGAAGTTTCTTCTAACTGCTCCAGAGTATTCAGCTTAATTGACCATCAATCTGATCTTGAGTAAGAAACATGACTTTGCCATCATGGGAAGAGAATGCCTTCTTTATTCTGATGGAGGGGGGAAAAAAGAAACACAGAAACAGGCCTTAAATCTGAAGGGCTTTGCAAAAGCCTTGTTTGTAGACAGATACTAATTTCAATGTATATTTTAATTCAATATATATTCTATTAACTAATAATTTTTAAAAAGCCACATAGCTTCTCTTCCATACATATTTGAGATATTTCTTATGTCTGTCAATCAACGCAGCATGGGGCATTCCAACTCTTGGGCTTTCTTTGGATCAAGTTTCTCTAAATACAGTGAGCTCATGCTCCTGATTTACAGGAACAAGGGAGCAGAAACTGAGAGAACAGTCCCTGGGACAACTGCATTCCAACATCCTTGCACCCCTCTTTACCCACAGCTGCACACAGCAATTCTCTGCCAAAGGCTCCTGCTATCCCCTGAATTCACCACTCAGCTCTTCACAGGATCCATTTCAGGCCAAAAAAACTACAGCTGGAAACAGTTTAAATAATCACTGTTTGTTAACCAAGTTATTTAGGCTGGAGTAGGCACAAGGCATATCCCCAAAGGAGAGGGGGAAGGGGTAGGAGCTGGTGGAGGAGCCGATAGAGGGGTGAGGATGGTAACTTCACCAGCCAGGACAGCTGCAGCCATGAGGATGCGTCCACAATTTCAGTGTAAAATTAACTGTGTCCAGTCAGTCCTCAAAATTACATGAGATCAGAAAGTGTCTCAAATTTTGCAGTCAAAACATGTTTTCTTTCAGTAACTTTCTACATTTTGAACACTGTTTATCAGAGCATAGTACCAGCTAATTAAATTTAATTTAGAAAAGTTGCACAGCAAGGATTTTATGACTTGCATAAAAATACACAGCTGGAGTTTGCAGATAGGAAAGAATCACGAGCCATACCTCCAGTGGAGTGTAAGTGAGAATAAACTCATGATCTGCACAGGGAAGCAAAACTCCCTGCTCAGGATTTAGGGAGAAGGCTGACTCTGTGTCTTGATTGTATTTGACCTTTGTAAAGCCTGCAGTTTCTTCTGGTGTTAATGGTTTCAGATTAGGCTTTGTTATCTGCCAGAAGAAGGGAAGTTCTACATGGCTGCAAAGAAGTCAATAAACAACAAAAAAGCTATGATTAAAAATCCGATATTTTTGAGAAAAATGTATTAAGAAAATGTTCAGATCCTTTTTCCAGGTAGAAAATTCCTATCTTTACAGATTACAGGGGTTTGACTTACCAGTCTTTGTGAGCCACAAAGCTGATGAGGCAGCATAGAGTCAGAGTATATGAATTGTACAAAGAACATGTACAAAGAATATGTGAAAGTAAATTTTATAAATGTGTAAGATATCTTAACACTTTCTTGCCTTATTTGAACTTGTCATATAATCCAGCTATTAGAAACTCTACAATTCTTCTATCAAGGATCTGGGATGAACAGGACCATTCCTGCTGACATCAGTACGTTTGCCTTGGATCACTGCTGATGACCTGCATCACCATTCTGAATTTAGTCCAAATGCAACGTGTGGTCTTTAACATGTCAACAAACACAATGGCTCCAGCTAAAATTACAGCCATGGCTCTGCCACACTCTTTGCAATCCAGAAAAGGCTGCTAAACTAGGTTGCTTCAGCAGAAGTGTATTCCATGGAATGTCTTCATGGGTTTGAGAACCTTGCTCATGCTGACCTCAAAAATTCTGCCTTAGCAAGAGGGAGCAAGAACACTGGAATTTGAAAGTATCACTGATAAAACTGGACATTTACAATTTCATGTATCACTTTCTGTAGCAGAAACAAGGTTTTTTCTTCCTGCTTCTGTGGCGTTTACTCTCAGCCTGGCCAGCTGTGTTTTATACAAATGCTGACACCAGATGTGCAGGGACTGGTGTGGTGATTACAGGACAGAGAAAATGTGGAAATTGGCACAGTCACATCCTTTGTCAGTTTACAATATCCAGTTCACCAATCACACTTTCTTTATCCAAACATTGGCCTGTTCTGGCATTATGCAGGTGTGATTTCCAGGCCACAAAACCAACTGCCAGATATTCACTGTAGCATGCAACAATTTACATTGATATACCTAAAACCAGCACTGACCTCCTCACTGCTTTGATGGTCTGCAGCCCCTCACTGCTGCAATCATGCACGAGTGTATTTCTGTTAAAGCCTGACTGATTTTGAGCAAAATCAGGATGCCACTATGTTCAGTGTGGTGTGATTATCCATAAGGACACATTCCTTGACTTCAAATTGAATTTATATTTAAATCTATTAGGACTCAATAGTAGGAACCATGTGAACATTTTAATGTGAGTTAATTACACTGGGCTCCTGTTTTAATCAGTGGAGATCCAGTGGAGTCCAGGATGTATTATGACTTTTCTATGGAAGATGTCTACTGTCAGAATTGCATGCTTGGGAGCATCTCTTCCCTGCACTATGAAAGGAAAAGAGTGCTTAGCTGAGTTGCACAAGTATATGTAGCAGACATGTAAAGTTACATAAATCTCACCAGGATCACCCTGTAAGTATTTCCTACAACCATGTATATTTATGAATCTTTGGTAGATTAGCCTCTACTGAAGCAAATACATTGACCTTGGCTGATGGTTGCCATAATGTCTGATCCATGTGCAATGTTCCTTGAACCTTAATTACCAAACAATGGAGCAAAAAGAAGTAAAGATTCTGCACAAAGTTTATCAAGGGCATGAAGGTTTCTCCAGCTTGAGAGAGCAGAGTATGACAAATGAGATCCCTACCAGTATGCCCAGACTGCAGAGCATTACTCTAATAGCAGCTACATACGTGGAGTTCTTTATAACCAGTATCTTCTCCTCAGTGGTGTGTGGGTTTTGGGGCTCAAATCGTATGAGATGCTGTGCTGTTACATGAGTGACTTCCCCCAGTTCAGGTTTGCTTTCTCCACCTGTGACAAACAAAAGCTCCAGAGCAACCAACTCTCCAACCCCTGGAAGAAATAATTAGGTATTGCTGTTTACCATCTGACTGTTAACATAGTTCATACAATCAATAGCAAATGTCAGTAATGGCCATTGCTGATCATATCTGGTGTTTCCTCAAGTTTCAGAACTCCAGTGTGTTGACTGTACAATATTTTCCTGATGTTCTTTGTTTATCAGTATGTATCAATAGAGACCTTCTGTTCATGAATTTCACAGCTATTCACAGGGGTTTCAGGGCCACAGCTTCAGCTCACATCAGCATCTTTTCACTGAAGTGAGCAGGGTGTTTACAGTGGTTGACAATGTGGCTCCCAGATGTTTTGAGCAGTGTATTAAAAATTAAAATAAGCAGTATATTAAAATTAAAATAAGCAGCAAATGAAGTGGTAAAAAAAAAACCAAAGTAAATACCTGTGATAAAGTGATTCAACAAACTACAAGCCAAGCCTCATGTTACAGCACTCACGGTTACATTACAGTACAAGCACTGACATTTACAAGAATTTGAACTGGTTTCCTTAGCTAATCCAAAGACTTCCTACCTCTCCTGAACTCCCTCATCTAAGATGTGCCCTAAATGGGGTTCATTTCTGCCCTGTTACACCTGATGTTTCATAGTTGGTCAAGTTATCTTATTGATAGGAAAGTAAAAGAGATGAGTTGCACCTGGCAACCGGTTTTCTTTTCTGCAATTTGGTGACATTTTACATTTGGATTTTTGGCTACCAAAGGTTAAGAGCTCAATGTTTTCTGAATCCAATGTATTCCATGCACTGGGAAGGAGCAGTAATAATGCAAAAAAAAAAGTAATCAGGGGACACAGTATTTGCTTAATCCAATGACATAAAATATTACCATCACTTCAGGCCAGCAATCACCACTCACAATATCTGAATATCTATGGAATTAGAAACATGCTAGAAACAAACCTGTGACTGTAACATAACTGACTGGATAATTGTCACACAAAATGGTGAATGTTTGCTGTGAGGCTTCTGGCAAGTAAGGGAAAAACACTACCTGAAAGAGAGAAGGGAAATAGCAAGGTCTGTAACTGATTTCTCTCTCCTAAGTAATACACTTCAATTTGCAAATATTCCCTGAAAGGACAGTTTTTGTAATTAGTAATTAAAACTTACACTTGCAAGAAACAGTCAGAGTCATTTTTTGCTCACACAAACCTAAAACTGCAAGGTCTGGCCAGATCTTCTAAAATGATCTTGCCTGTTAATTTATCTGGTAAAGTCAAAAAACTTCCTATGGCATTTGACACTAACCTCTACTGTTGCATTCTGCCCTGGAGCTAGCTCCAAAACAGCAGGCTGGATCCCAAAAGGATCCTGTATCACAAAATCATCAGTGACAGCCACCTAAGGTATTAAAACAAGAAAGAAAAAAAAAAAAAGATTAATAAATTTAATTGACCAGGTTGTTGTGTTTAAAATACAGGCTTACCAGAAACAGGCAGTGTATTACAACATCACTGTTTTACCTCTTACCATACTTTTTTTTCACATATCTCAAAAGAATGTGGCTCATAAATACGGCTTAATTAGACAAAAAAAATACTCCCTGCTTTATAATGACCTTGGTGAAAGCAGGAGGGAAAGTGCAGTCTCTGAAGACAAATGACAGTGTCAGAAGTCCTAATACTCATTTCCTTTCATAGAACAGCTCTGTCTGTTTTTCCAGGCTTAAAACTCTGAGTTGAAACTCTGAAGTCTCTGGAGGGACAACCTGGCCCATCTGCTTTTTCTCCAGTACCAAAAATGCCAGTCTACCTGCCCCGTTTAACCTCCTTTGTCTGTTTCACTTAGGCCCTGCTTTGTGATGGGGAGCTAAAGACAGAGCAAGGCTGGAGTGGATAGCTGTGTCTACAGGAGCAGCAAGATCAGTAAGGGATGTTTTTGGTGAGGAGGGAGAGGAAATTACTTCATGCAATGCTACAATTGATGGCATTTCTATTTGCTTTAAGGGCAAGGTTGAAGTTCCAGCCAGTTTTCTTTTCCCTCATCTATGCCTCAGTTTACTTCTCCCCTGAGTAAGACAACCTGTTCCAAAGGCAAGCCAGAGCACAAGAAGAAGGTACAGTCATCCAAGGAGATTAGTCTTGAGGATAAAGTTGAATTCCTGAAGGAATGGCACAGTGCAGATGTCTCCAGCAAGGCCTTATGACTTCTGTGCTCATACACCATGACAGGCTCAAAAGGCCTTCACACCAGGGCACCAGCACCATGCTGGGTCCAGTATTTCCCTTCTAATCACTCACCCCGGAACCAGGAGCTGGACAGGCTTTCTCTGGCATTATAGAGAACTTCCCAGTCCTAAGCCCCTCATTTCTGCACAAGGTTGCTGTTGTTTTTATTCCTCCGACAAGGCAGGCACCACAGTCTATAACGTCAGGCACTGCAACAAGTAACACAGAAAATCAGACTCCAGAGACAGAGAAGGCTGCTGATTAAACAACTCTTTACAGACATTACTGCATGTGAACGTGCCAGGTTTTGCAATCCTAAACCTCCTCAAATTCTTTCCACTTGGAAGTTGGACAGCGTGAGATGTACATTTCTACATTCATCTTACAATTTAATGATGTAAGATGATCTTTCCTCCTTAAAGATTATTGAATGATAAAAAGTAAGATGATTTTTTTTAGAAAGGCTCAGTGTAACAGGAAACGTGAATTTACAAAAAATCAAAGCAAATTTTTTGCAAAAGTAATCCTGTTTGTTATAGTTGAGGTTAGATATCTGAAGAGGTGCAGGTATACCATATCCACATACATTTAATTTCACATTCCATGAATACTAATTAATAGCATAAAATAGTTATAATTAAATCATAATTCTATAATATTTAGAATTAGTAATTACAATTGGGAGTTCAGAAATCAACAAAACACAAACCTAGAAATGTGGCTCCTACTCACACCTCTAATACAGTGGAAAAAAAAGAGCCTAAGATGGCAAAAACAAATAATTGAGGAAAAATTCAACAGGATTACATTTTAATAACTGATAAATCTATGATGAATGAAAATGAGATAGATATCACAATGCAGAAATGGCACTGCCAATTTTTTCTACATTTGTTTTGTCACACAAAATTGAAGACAGTCAAATAAAAAAAACCCAAGTCTGCTTATCTTTAGAGAAATTTAATATTTGGACACTACTGACATGTTAATACTGGAAGTGATACTTTAGCTTGGACTAGGATGACAAAAGGTTCTGATACTTGACTCTCCACTAATATATGATCTTCATAATCTCCCAGATATTCAGGAATAAACTGGACTGTATACTGGCATGCCATTCCAGGAGCAATCATTCCTCCCTTTCCTGGATATTTTCCTTGGGCGGGAAAAAAAAAAAAAAAAAAAAAAGGCAGAAAATTAAAACAAAATTTAAAACCTCCTCAAATTGGCAGTGGTATTTATGATCACATCTTCCTCTGGAAATGTGCCTGTAAACTCCCCTCATTTATTGCCTAAATCAAGCTGATAAAATGGGATGAGCACAAGAGGCCTGGCAGTGCAATCTGGGAATGTGCACATGTTCCAGGGAGCTCAAAGATTGTTTTGTCTGAAATATGCTCCTCATAAACACAGAAAACAGCAAGGAGAAACTAGAGACATGACCCAGTTTTGCTTTACCACAAGACAAAAGGGCTTACATGGAGGCATCTAACTCCTTCTAAATATTCCTCCAGTTCCTGGGGTATCCCAATCTCCTCAGGCAATCTATCCCAGTATCTGGCTATCCTACTGCAGGAAAGATTATTTTCTTAACTTTCCTCTAACCTACCCTTCCTTACTGCAACTGAAGTGTGTTATTTCTTGCCCTCTCCTCCTAATTTTTTCAGTGGAAACTACATCTGTTCCTAGATGAATTTTGGATAAGACTCGATCTAGGTATTCCACCGATACATTTCAATCTAACATCAAACACTTTAATTTAGCCTTCTTGAGTTCCTCATTAGACCATTTCAATCTGCTTATGAGTTACATGTGAATGGTAATAAGTCAGCCTTGAATTTCTAAAGAACTGAGCACTATGGATAACAGAACAAAACAGAGTATCTCTGAAAAATCTTTGTTAGAGCAGGTAAATTAGATTTTTTATGTGTTAACATTTTAAAGGTAGAAGAAGAACCCTTACCTGGCCAAATGAAAAATACTGAAGTAGAAGGGGGGATAAGTCTTACGTGTTGACCTGTTGAAGTGATGTTCCGTAGCTCTATAGTCATCTTCATTTAAAAAGAAAAGAAAATGCTCCATTGTATTTATCATCACTCATTAAAATATTTGCAATTCCCTGGTACTACTAAGACTGCTAGGAGTAACTACTTCATCATCACAACCAACCCCAACATCCCAGTTTATTCAATAGAGGCTGAATCAGGTAGTACCAAAACAAAGCAGAGACTGAGAAGGACCCATTTAATCTTTAAATGGTTTGTGTGTCAGTGGCAGGTGTGAAGGAATATCTTCAAGGAAGTTAAAGGGTCATTAATTCAATATACAGAACAAAATCAGACTTTTATTAAAATTCAGAAAGACTACAGATTGGGTGAAATATGTAGATCATGATAGGACATAATTCTCCAGGGAGGCAGAATTAACTCTCTACAAAGAACCTTCTCACCTCATAAACCTGCCCAGCTTTATCATATGAAAACAGGACAGAAGGTGGATTGGCAAGAAACACAGGAACAAATGAGGTATCACTGAAAGATAAAAAAAAGGAGACATTATCTTCTTGCCCAGTTCTCTAAATACTGATAAAATGAGAAATTGCAAAATGTCTCCTTTGGCCGAAACAAAATATCATAAAGACATACTTTGTTATTAAGAGACTATATAAGAAATTTAGCTCAAAATATCTCTGGGTAAATCCACAGCAATTCTATAGTGGAGCTCTGTGTGCTCCAGCTCAGAATCCAGGAACTGTACACACTGCATACCCTTTGGTATCTTCTGCTTTTCTTCTGGCTATGATTTCTTCCACTTTTTCTTGAGATATTACAAGAGATTTGCCTCCATGCAGAGTATTGGGTAGGAAAAAGCGTGGGTTCTTCAAGTAATTCTGTCTTTTCTCAAGTCTGGCAAGACACTCACTTATTTCCTCTGCTTTCCAGGCCTTACTTTCTTTCCCAGCTCGTTTCCGTAAGGCTTTAGTATTCTTTGAAAAACAAGAGTGCATCGTGCAACATTAAACACAGTGATTTTGAGAATGATGAAAAAGGGAACTGCACATGTCTAACTAAAGCTACACAGCAATGAAATTTTATATAACAAATACAGTGTTTCTCCCTTTTTAACAGAGTAAATAAATTAAGTACTGGAGTCAAATCAACAATGGGTTGATATTCATCCTTTGTTGCAGAAACAGCAAGAGGCCTTACAGATCAGACAGACTAAAACAAACTTGTAACATGTACCTTACTCATGGTTTTAGCCTCGAGGCTAGAGTCTGGAGTTGAAGACACACTTGTCACACTGCCAGGCAGGTAGATACTCTTGTCCAGTGAAAAAGCATGTTGTTTACGGGTCCCTTTCAGGTATCCAGGTTCTGATGCTCCTGCAATTCAAAGAAAAAAAAAATTCTGTAAGAGGAAAACATGAATGATAAGCATGAATAAGAATGATAAACATGAAAACATTATTTAGTCTAAGCATAGGTATATGAGTTTTTATTTTAAGTCTCGTTGATAGCAAAAATACAGTTAAAATCCTCTACAATTTAATTTATATCTATAACTTATTTTGTACAAAGAAAGATGAGTGCTTTAATAAGAAAGCTTTTAGAAGCACTAGTTAAACAGGCTGTATACAGTTATATTACTCCCAGACAGATATGTTAACCTTACAAGTGAGTGGGACTTAGAATGCCCTGTTCAGTTTACAAAAAGGTCTATATGATGGACTTCTGACAGTCAGAAACTTGACAAAAACAGGATATACCACCTAGTCCCATGTTCCTATGGTTAGACAGCAAAACTGCCACCAAATTTAAGATGTGAGATTTTTCCCTTTGGAACACCAAATCTTGAAATCTGTGACTAAGTTGATTACTTTATCTTGGCTTGACTGAAAAAATTCATTTCAATGATCCTAAAACCTTTCATCTTAGCTCAGACATAAATAAAAGAAGTAAAGAAGTCTTGACATTGACCAAAATATTTTTCGTCCTGATCGTCATATGCAAATAAAACTAATATATTTCCAGAACTGGAAAATTTTAAACCCTAAATCAAGAAGACAATTACATTTCACTGAAAATAGTTTTTACTTTAATGTAACTGCTTCCCTTCACTGTATACAAGATGTAGTTGCAGCTTCTGTGCTAATGAAATTGGATAGAGATAGAACTCAGAGTTTTTGTGTGAGATGGAAAGAACTGTAAACAAATGTGCAACAACCATTAAACACCATATTGAAGAACATCTAAACTCAGTAGTTTTGAATTTATCAATTTTACTTTGAGAATGTGCCCTTAGTGGAATATTATGCTTAAAATAATAGAGTCCCTTCTGCTTTGGCAGAAAACTATAAAAATATACTCAGATCTGCTACATCCTCCAATATTTCAATTATAGAGTGTTCTAAAAAGTCTAAATTACTTTCTGCTTTAAAAGTTACCTTTTGGTGCTTTAGCAAGAGGTAGTTTCTCAGTGATGTAATCCTCAGGACAGATTAAATTATTTTTTCTGAGAAGTTCATTATCCACAATCCACCGAAAAGAAGATGCCACTGCAACAGAAAAGCCAACAAACAAAGGACAATCAAAAAAGACAAAATATTAGCCCCTTAAAACACACTATCTTGATCAATCCAAAGTAATATTTTTACACCTCATCCCTGTCAGGTTATTTTTTTTTATAGAGATATAATCTGGTATTTTAATCCCAAAATCTGACATGTACCTCCACAGTTCTAAATTCAGTTCAAACCCAGCTAAGCACCCTTTAATCTGTTTGTTGCTGCTATATATCAAGGTATGTATGCTTGTAATATTTAAGTGGTAACCCTTCAATTTCAAATTTAATACCTTGAACATGACCTGGTTGTTTGGTTTCTCAGTGTTAACCAGATGTTACTCTACTTGAACCTCAGCACAAAATCCTTCCAAGTTGCTCTGTTGATGTAAAGACCACTCCAAACTGGTCTCCAGGTACCATAACCATGTCCTGGGGGGCAACATTCTCGAATCCTCACCTGGTGGCAGCCCCATTTTGTGGAAATGTTCCCCTGCATCAGCCTTCATCAGATTTAGAACCCTTTCTTCTTCAGCTTTGGCTCGGGCCTGGGCCTGAATGATCTCCTCTTCTGCTTTGTCAGCTTCCATCAGTCGGCTCTTATACTCAGCAAGAAGCTGCCATGGGTATGGGTGAATAAAGAGAAATCTGAGCTGTTACAGGTAAATGTTTTCTGTTTGTCTTTGAGAGGTAAACAGAGATAGATTGGTAAAACATCACTACTTTACTAGCATCAACTGGCCTGCTAAAACACTGCCATTCCATGATGACACAAAACAGAAAAAAAAAAATACCTGTGGCTAAAATCATCCAGCATCAGTCTCTTCTTTTATACACTGACAACAGCTACTGGGGTGATGACAAGATAAGAAACCTGGGGCACTGATCAGCAGGTACAGGGAAAAGTTTTCAGCCAGTACAATAGGCATTTAAAGGGCTACTGCTTTTACTGGTTGTACTCTGTGTCTGAAAAGCCAGCTTGATGTAACAACATCATGAAGGAGCATGTGAATATTAACTTACATGAAAGGTTCCATGGGAAACTGTGCTCAAGTAAATTTCCATTAAAATGTCAATTGTAGGACCAACAGCTGCCTTTTAATTTTATTTTACGGAAGATCTAAGCAGCAACTAAAGAGCTCCAAACTCTGACTTGGTTTGGACTTGTACCTTCTCTAGCTCATCTGTATAACTGTCCTGATAAACACTGTCTTCTCCTTGGGACTCAATCCAGTTTGTTGCCATGTCCACCTCAAAAACATCTCCAGTGTACAAGTCCTTAAAGGCGCTAGCCAGCACATGGGAGATGTCCTGGGGAAAGAAAATGAGGATGTTTAGAGCTTAAAGCCCGATATAGGATGGGAAGAGATCACTAGGTGCACGCAAACAGCTGGAATAAACAAATGGGAAAAGGTACCTGGAAAGGGGATGTGTATGCACAGGATCACTGAGGCGTGGAGGTGTGGATGTCTGCGAGTGTGTCTGTGCTGGCTGGCTGGACGTGTAGGTGATGGTGATGGACACGGTTCTCTGTGTGCACGGCGTGTGTGATGGGCTGTGTGAGTGGGGAGAGTGTGCGTGAGGCAGATACAAGCACTGTACAGGGGATGTTTTTGTGTGACAGTCCTTGTGTAGGGCGTGTGTTTGTGCCCCAGGGCGTGTGCAGGGGTGTATCAGTGTGTGTGGTACTGTTTCTATGGGGGTTTGTGTGTGCAGCTGTGTGTGTGTGTGTGTGAGGCTGTTTGCAGGGGGATCTGTATGTGCGAGGATGTGAGAGGCTGTTTGCAGCAGGGTCTGGGTGAGGCTGTGGGTGTGTGGGTGTGTGTTTATGAGGCTGTTTATGGGGGGGGTCTGTGTGTGAAGCTGATTGCAGGGTGGTCTCTCAGTGCTGGTGGGTCTGTGTGTGAATCTGTTCACAGGGGGGTCTCTGTGTGCAGGTGTGTCTGTAAGGCTGTTTGCAGTGGGGATCTCTGTGTGCAGGGTGGTCTGTGTATGTGTGTGCCTGTGTGTCCCAAGGGTAAGTGCAGGTCTGTGTGTGTGTGAGGCTGTTTGCAGGGTCTGTGTGCAGGGCTGTGATGCTATTTGGGGCTATGCTATTTGTGCCCGTGCTGCCCAGCCCCGCTGCGTTACCTGCGGATTGGGGCTGGAGCTCCCCTCAGCCATGTCCAGCCCGGCGCTGTGATCCGGTGTGTCGGGACCGGGGCTCCCCTCAGCCATGTCCAGCCCGGCGCTGTGATCCGGTGTGTCGGGGCTGGGGCTCCCCTCAGCCATGTCCAGCCCGGCGCTGGGCTCCTGCGTGCCGGGGCTGGGGCTCCCCTCAGCCATGTCCAGCCCGGCTCTGGGATCCGGTGTGTCGGGACCAGGGCTCCCCTCAGCCATGTCCAGCCCGGCTCTGGGATCCGGTGTGTCGGGACCGGGGCTCCCCTCAGCCACGGCCGGGCCGGCCCGTCCTCAGCCTCCCGCCGCCGCCGTTGCCGAGTGACCGCGCGGGCGGGCAGGGCACGGCCTGGCGGGGTAATGGCGGTGCCCCCCTTCCCTTTCCCGGGCGCCATCGCCCCTCACAGACCCGCCGGCGCTCTGAGTGCTGCACCCCGAGTCTCTGAGGGGCTCGTATCCCGTCTCTTCCCTGCAATGTACTTGTCGTATTTTAAGTGCGACTAGCGTCGTGAATTAATAAGAAATAAAATGTTGACTTGAAACCTGTGAAGGGGATTTGGACTTCGGGGGGATTGTGGGGGGTCCCTCCGCCGCTGTGCACGTTGTGGGTTGGAGCTGAGGGAAGAGACTAAACCCTCTCCTAATTTCCCCACACGCGGGGCGAGGAGGCTGGGCTGTTCCCTGCCGCTGGAACGGGGCTGGGAGATGGGAATATTCATCATCAGCCCCAACCCATCCATCTCCCCGCTCTGCCTGCGGCGCCCTGGCTGTATACACTGGTTGCTAACAACAGGCTCCGCTGAACCCGGTGATATTTTCCATAGAAACCATCCCGGTGTAGATTTTCTCCTTGTCCTACTGCCTTTTTATTCTTTCTTTCTTTTTGCTCCCCCTCCTCCACTCTTCTTGCTCAAAGTGAAGGAACCAGACTGTGCCCCCCGGGCTTCTCCATCGCTGTCAAGGTCCTTTGGCTCTACAGGGTTTTGGACAATGGGCTGGGCAATGTTACACCCTCAACAGAAAATAACCATGGCAAAAATAATTGGAATTCACCAACGGGTGTTGTCCCACCAGCAGACAAGCCAAAGGCTGTGGGTGTAAACCCCACGGCAACCATGGGGGTGGTTGAAATTCAACTGGTTTTTTTAGGCATGTGGCACATGGGCTTGAGTCTATGGGGTGTCACGAGCTTTAGGTCCTCAGCTCACCAAAGTCTGCATTTGGAATAAAACACCAAATTAAAGCCAGAGGCACTGCTGTGGTTTTAATTTCCCTGTGGAAAAGGGAAGCTTGCCCAAGAGAAAGCTTGGCAAATCTGCGATAACCTGTTTCAAAGATTAAGGCAGAGAAATCACAGATGTCTCACAAGGATAGGACCAGGTACTTGTGCTTTCCAATAGAAAAGGTTCACAGCTTTCATAGAATCACAGAATCACTAAGGCTGAAAAACATCTCTAAGATCATCAAGTCCTACCATTACCCCAGCACTGCTGAGATCACCACTAAACACTGTCACCAAGTGCCATATCCTCACACTTTTTGAAGGCTTCCAGGGGGTGATGCCACCACTGTTCTGGGCAGCCTGTTCCAAAGTTTGATAACCCTTTCAGCAATGAAATTTTCACTAATATCTAACCTAAACCTTCCCTGGTGCAACTTGAGACCATTTTCTCTGGTCCTGCTCTTGTTCCCTGAGAGGAGAGCCTGACCCCCACCTGTCTGCACACTCCTGTCAGGGAGTTCTAGAGAGTGAGAAGGTCCCCCCGAGCCTCCTTTTCTCCAGGCTGAACCCCCCCCAGCTCTCTCAGCTGCTCCTCATCAGACTTGTGCTCTCAAACAACTTTGTTCTGTGCAGGCTTGTAGGTTCTCGCCTTCAAAATCACTGCGTCCACATTTTAACACATTTCCATATTAGAAGTCCAACTTTTCACATCATGTGCTATTACAATTGATTTTAACATCTGTTTGCTAACTGGAACATTAGTAAAATCCAGAATTTTAAAAAAGAATTCTTCCCCAGCCTTTAAAATGATGACAGTAAACCAGATGTTTTTGTTTAAAACAGTATATAAAAGCACATGAAAACTGACTGTGGAAAAATCTTGCTGTACTTTCATCTTTACTGTCTTTCAGTAACTTGCCAAGCACATCATCTCAGCTTAGAAGCTGGATTTTGCTTTTCAAACTACAGTCCATAAAATCTGGAAGTGAAGGTGAGATCCATCTGCCCAGAAGCCAACTGCAGGATCAGAAGGAGGGGCTTAAACCACTGTTCCAGAGCAATGCACAATTGTTTCCCATATGACAATGGGATATTTTCCTTAGATTTCCATTTTTATGCTATCATCATTTACTTAGATAAAGAATAAATGCCACAGTTCCTATTGTAAAACAGTTAAATTCACATGGATATATATACACGCACACATTTCCATATAAATATGATGAGCATTAAGAACAATTTCCATATATATCATCCTCTTTATCACCATTATAAGATATTTAAATTCCAAAGGCTAAAGAGAGACTCGTGCATGTAGGGAATGGAAAATAAAAAACCCAACAGCAACTTTATCCTACATTTATAGGTATAAATACAGAGGTATAAATATTTATATGTGTAAACATAAACACTTTCTCTAACTGCCATGGATGACTTCTACCAGGTGTTTTACCTTGGATTTCCCTCTGTACCATGTAAGGCTGAATTTTATGGTGGGTTTTAGGTTTGGATTGGGTGTGTGGATCTGAACAGATTCCCGAGGGCCCCACCTTGATGCTCATGTGCAGTGTGGAGCACAGGGGGATTTTTCTTGGAGGAAATTAATCTGAAACTGATCTCTCCAGGATCACCTGGTCTGCTCCATCAGCTAATGGGCTCTCAGTCTACAGGACCAGGTACAAGCTATTCTGAAATAAAATATGCCCAAATGCCTGTCACATACCTTAGAGGAATCATAACTTCTACTAAGACATGGATTTTTCCACGTTTTAAAGCAGTCTCCCTGTCTTGTCAGGATCATATTGCTTTTCTGTATTTATTTTGTTCACACTCCCCAAGTGATCCCCACACATTCCTTGTTATCCTGTGGGGCCTCTTCAAAGTTCAGCTGTTGTCCAAACCCATTCTTTCTTCTGGTAGTAACATATTCAGAAAACATCTTTCCCATTGTTATCTAACAAAATCAGAGTCCCGGAGGTGATTTGTTCAGGCATCCAGGTGCCAAATGACACTACGATAGGACAAGCCCATCTCCTTTTTTCCCCTTGTTCTGACAGTGACAGAACATTTTTGCATATGAAGTAGCTGGATGTGATTTGAATGCAAACAGGGAGCTCAGTTACTGAGTAAGAGGTTATGTGTACATAACAAAATTGCAGAGTGGAACTGTATCTTAATATTTTTTACAGAAATATCAAGCTCCATACCAGTTTTATTTACCTCACTCCTCTTTTATCAAAAATATAGACAGATGTTATGACCTGGGTGTGTAAGTCAGCCAGTATATTTCTTATTATTTCTATATTTATAACCAATGGACTACTGTGTCTGACTATAATCTTAAATTATTGTGAACATGTATTCCTTAAATGTGTAAACACTGGACTAATAATAGCATTCTTTCAATGCTCACAGAAAAGTTCATACTTTTATCTTCACAGTGATCCCAAAGTCTTCACTAATGTCAGTGGACTTCTTTAGAGAGGGAGCACTCATTATACTGATTCCACTCACTTGGTGTTTGAAAGGTTTCTTTGAAATTATGAAATATAGGACACTCTTAAAAAATAAAAATCAAAGGTTTTTCTCCCTTATGTTAATACAACAGTATGGATTAATTTAGACATATGCACCTACACATAGCTCAAATGTAAATATAATTCAAATTTATATATATAAATAGATATATATATAGATATATAGATATACAAAATAGTCTTGGCACTTCTATCGATTTTTTAAAAAAACACAAATCCTTGGGGTTCAGAATGCATCAAGACTCCACATAGTTTTTGATATTTTTAGCAATTTCTGGCAGCAAGACAAGTCCTGCAGGCTTCAGGTGGCATTCTTTAGATGTGGGAAAGCAAGGGAACTGACACTGCAGTGCTGCCTTTTGCTCTGGAGGAATTGCACTGTTTTTCATACTTTCATATGGGCAGCAGAAAATAATTTCTAATTATTTATAATTTTTTGCTAAGTTTTTTTGGGGGATTTAACGAAGTAATTCCCACAAGTGCACTGATGGATGATTCGCTTGGACGTTGCTGCCCTCCAGTGGTCCTGTTAAGGTTTCCATGTTTTCAGGAAAGCCTTTAAAAACGAAATTAAATCTTTGTTTTGCATTAAATCTTTGTTTTGATCAGGCAACTGAGCAGGCATAAATATTTCCACCTATGCAATCTGGCATATTCTCTTACCAGTGTATTGGGCAAAATGTTTTTCACTGGCAAAACTATGTATTGTCTTGTAGTTATTGCAGATGCAGCCGAACAGGTATCACTGGAATGCAGTTCTCCTTTGCAAGTTACCATCAAAGCAACTCCTTCTTCTTGAAGAGGAGCAAAAACTAGCATCCACAGAATGACTTTAAAACCCAAGTAAAATTTGCAGATATGGAAAATGGAGAAATAACTTTTCACTTTCAGGTGAAAAGTGCCAAAGAGCTCAGTTTCTAAAAGCTGGCTTCTCCCATCACACTGCTTCCCCATCCCGCCAAAGCTGCTTTTTCTTCAAGTGTCCTAGTTTGGAGACAATCCATATCTTACAGATCTGACCTTGCTTCGATGTGCTGTGATCATCTCCAGTTGGAGAGAGTTTGAAATAACCTGCGACTTGCAGTTCCACCTGAACATTTTTCATTATTTTCTCTCTTAACATCTTGTGTGGAGTTATTTTGTGACTCTTTCCTGACATGAGTCAACTATTTCCAACTTGCTTCCAGTTTACATTTCCTGAGTTTAAGCATTTCTTAGTTTCCTGCACTTTTTTCCTGTACCTAGAAGTCTGTCCCTCTCTAAAGCATGTGAGTGGGTATTGCCGTGCTTCTGCTGAAGTACTTACACTGTAATTTCACTCATGCCACATGGGATTTACAAACCAGACACACCCAACAAGTAGGAGAAGCATGTGGAAAATGCATACACAAAGGGGCCAGTCATCCTTTTCTGGCAGTGTCTGGGCAGATACATCACTCTAATTAAACTGGAAATGGGCTACGCCTCCACGCAGAGATCCTGGGATCCTCCATGATACCAATCCACGCAGAGATCCTGGGATCCTTCACACACCCCCTTCACACAGAGATCCTGGGATCCTCCACACTCCCCCTTCACACAGAGATCCTGGGATCCTCCATGATACCACTCCACATAGAGATCCTGGGATCCTTCACACACCCCCTTCACACAGAGATCCTGGGATCCCCCACACTTCCCCTCCATGCAGAGATCCAGCTGGAGGATACAGTGCGGATGTGACACTTAGGCAGAGCAGAACAAGGGGCTCCCACTCCACTGACATGTTCCCAGATCCCTGGCTAAAGGAGGGTTACTGGATTACAGTCTGACCTCCTTTTCTCAAGTTATTATCTCTAACCCAAAACAGTTTAACCCAGTGACATATTTTGTTAAAATTAGTGATTTTCATTCTGTGCTCCATGACTGTACGGGGTTCCACTAGTTATTGTAAGGAGTCTATGAAAACTAACAAGGAAAGCAGCCTCTGGTTAGATTTACAAGCCAGTATTTGGCTTCTTCTTGCGGATATACCTTTTGTCCCCAAATTAAAGAATAACGTTAGCATTTTCACACTCCAGAATATCTTTCCCTATGATCATAAACCTAGCGCTAGTTTTGGTAGAAATCCATTTCTTGGCACATGGTGGTAGATCACAGCCTTCATTCCTCCAGATCTTAAAGATTTTGCAGTAACAAAAATGTTTAACTGATACTTAATAGTGTTTATCCACCCTTCAGGGACACCACGGGGGAGATGTCTGTACCCCAGACCTGCACTGCAGAGTCCACGTTTGCATATATATGTACATAGATGAGGTTTGTGTGAGCCTCTTCTGTCCTGGAAGCAATCTGGCATGCCATGGCAGAACTCCATGACGGCTAATTTATGCTGCTGGGAATAACCCAATGATTGACACTTTTTAGTAGGAAATACGGTTCTTTCTTCCCTTCTGGGTTTCAGTTCTCTTGGAAGTTCTTTTTACACAGCAGCCAGGATTTCTATAAACGCGAAAATAAATCTTGGAAGAGGAGAAACTTTCAGTCTGTTTCTTCCACTTTTCTCGCCACCCTTGGGAGCTCCTGTCTGAGATCACCCTGATATTTTTATCCCCTTGTGATTTACCTGTCTGGGCTCATTCATCCAAGCCATGGCTGTCAGAAAACCATGGCTTGGACCTGTCTTGTGCTGTCCCAGTGCCTCAGTACTTTACCAGGTTGCCCTTCTTGTTTTGTAATCTTGTGCACAAGGAATTAAACTCCTTTTTCTTACCTTTATCTGGCAGGATTTTTCTCAGCCTCCTGTCAACAAACTGTCAGACACAATGAGTTTGCAGATATTCCCCTGCTCTCCTGGTTTGGGTGAGTGAATCAGGTGAATTAGTTAGAGGGAAAAATGCAAATTGTTCTTCCATGCCTGTTTGTGCTCCAGGTGTCTGTAATGTGAGGATGTGCTGAGCAAGGCCCTCAGCTAGTAAAGGATGGGGTGAGGTCTGAATATTTGGAGTAGAAGATGGAGAAGACTCAAAATCTGTCTCCTGTAAGGTACAGAGCAATGAGGATCTGCCACCTAACTCAGAAGGAAAAGGAATCCCACCACCCCTAAGAAGAACATCAAGAGAAAAGTTTTTTACATTTTACCTTAACATTGAGTTATTTTCAGCTCCCAGAAAACTGCCAATTTAGGCCAAGCTCCAAACAATATCTTTCCTGGCTATGTTGTTTCAGGGTGATGAATGGGGTAGGTTTAAAAGGATTTTTTTCCCTTTATCCCCAGAAACTTGGGCACAGATGAATGACCCAGAAGGCCAGCTGAGTTAGGCCTGCACAGCTGATCAAGAACCTCTTGCTATAGCTCCAAAACATCATCTCAGGGAGACTATTTATTCAGTTTGGGACAACATGAGTAAGGCTTGCTAGAGCTACCTCCAAAAGCCCTTGCAAGGGTAATTTGAGGCGTAAGTAAATTCATCCCATTTATCTTTCCCTACTCCAATGTCATCAGCTGCAAAGGGTTGGAGTGCAAGGAGAGGACATGAAGCTGTAGCAACCTGGCATTGGTGACAGGAATGAAAAGGAAGAGATTTGGATTTACTAAAGAGGCCTGGTCGCATTTTTAATTGCTCCAAACTGTGTCCTAGCTCCTGCAGATTGGGAGGAATCTCCCTGGAAATAGTGTCTGTAGGACTCAAGATAACTCAGTATGAGAGAAAGGAAATCCATCCCACTGGGAGAGTGTGAGAGGTGGTGATGTCCTGAGGGCACGCAGAGTCTGTCATCAGCAAAATGCACAGCTGTGTTATCACCTCACTCTCCCAGTATATTATTTCATTTCTGCTGGTAGGGGAAGATAAGGCTGGCTCAGCCAAACCATCAGGCTTGTATGTGCTTTTCCATGTGAGCCCTGCAGTGGATCAAAGGCAGTGAGTTCACCAGCCAGAGGAACTGGGACCTGCCTAGAAAATCAGCATCTTCTTTCCTTCCCAGGATAGCAGGACACAATCAGTGGTACCCTTTTACTGTGCCCAGGAAATCGTGAAACAGGGTATGTGTTGTTTCCATTTACCTTCATTTACTGCCATCTAACTGGCCTTCACTGCAGGCATTGAGACAAAGAATGGCCCCTTTGTAGAGGTCCCAAAATGACTGTTTTTCCCCCCATTATGCCCTGCTGTAAACCACACCTAGCAACCCATCTATTAAGCTGATTGTTTTGTATCATAACATATCTCTAGGCAGGCTACTCTGGTAGCTACTTACCTTATATTTTAACATTTTAGGGCTTATTTCTAACACAGGAGTGTCCTTAGGATTCTGAGCAAGGAAAAGTGTCCCAAGAGAAGGTTTTGCTCTTAGGACAGTGCTGCCTACAGCTGTCCCCGTGTTATGTAAGATGCCAAAGGACATCCAGTACACGTGCCAGGGTCTGGCAGACATTGGGGCAGGATCTGTAGGGACTGGCAGCCTTATGGAGTAAAAACAGGTGGCCAGCTGGGACATTCTGCAGCACTTGGAATGACATGGAGACATCTGCGTTTATGCAGCCAAGTACTGTTTTTACAGTTGTTAAGGTCAAGGAGCAGCACTTTTCCCCCCTCCAGGAGCACCCAGAAACTATCAGCAACCAATTAAAAATCAAAGTATGACCTAAAGTGCTACACTTTAGCTTGAAATTCATTACAATGTTGACTTTGACCTGGAAAGAGCCAGTTACTTGATACAATAAGAAATGCTTGCATTTGGGGGCTTCCCCCCTTTTTTCATATTCAGTGGAATGAGCAAATTCTTTTTCTGATTGCACTTGGCCTTAAAAATACACACTCCTGCATCCCCCCAGCAGCACAGAATCATCCCTGATGCATTGGAAAGTGTGAAAAACCCTTTAAAAGCTCATTTTAACCTGAGCTGCAGCTGGCACCTTGGAATGCAATGCATCAGGTCTTCACCCTGATTGAAGAACACAAGGCATAAAGCAGTGAGAGCATGTCCCATCACGTCCTCCTGGTGCGTTCGTGTGCTGAAACTGCACATGCTTGCAACACTTTTAAGTGAAACTGTTCATTAAGCAGCCAAAGCTGGTTTGCTGGGTTGTCTTATGTTTTGGCAGAGCAGCTCTTTTTATCTTTCACCTAAAGGAGATCCAACACTGATAAAAAGAAGAGTCTGTCCGCTATTTCTGTAGAAAAATAGATGTCTGAGGGGATTCTCCCCTTCTGCCCCACCAAGCAAGGGGCCAGAGACAGCAAGGAGGGTGAAGTTTTCAGAATTCAGGGATCACATGGTAGGCACAAGGGTAGCTGATGGCATAATTTGGACGAGGTGAATGAGGGAAGCCCTGAGGAACTTAGGGAGGTGCCTGAGGGGCCACAAACTCAAAGGCAAAGCCGAGACAGCAGTTCCAGAGTTGTATTCTCTGGTTCTTGTACAGCCCAGAGGCTCGGAGCTGGGATCCCAGGAGCAATGCTCACAGCAGTCGGGCAGCTCTGCGTGTGAGTTTCCGGGAATTGTTCCCAAGGCACGTCCGCATGCAGTTGCACAAACCAGGGCTCCTCCAACCTGAGTGGGGACATGTCTGTGGGAAGGCTTCAATGGCTGAGGTGCCTGACAGCGGGAGCAGGAAGGAAATGAGTCATTCAACCTTTCTGCTTGGGCTGCACCGGGCCTTCAAAACTGATGAGGAGGCAGCAAAACCCAATAAAATACTTCCTCAGTGAGCAACTTGTGTGGTTCTTTCTGCACCCCGATATCCCCTTGTTTTCTTTTCCAAAACCCAAATAACATCACTGGCCAGAGGAATGTGGCTGCATTTGTCTCTATCAGGTGTATAAATGTGTGATTTTGGAAGTGGCAGTTGCACCTTTTTATATAAACTTGAGTTCTATTTTGCACTTAAAGCAAAGGTTCATTATTCCCTTTGTAAGAAAGATATAGAGTGTGATCTCAGATTTAAAACACCATTTCTCTGAAGGGTATTTACTCTATTTTGAGATACTTCAGCATCTTAATTTGGTCCTCTTCATCCTTTTCAAAGGCTCCTCTCTCTTCAGTGACAGTTTATTGAACTGTGCTCCTAACTTTCATCTTATGAAATGAAACTAGATGCGATAAGAAGATAAATCAGAGGTGATGAATACTCTTTTTGAATGCACTTGATGAGATTTTACAAGTTTTTGCATTTAGGAATATCATAATCTAAAAATTAACCTAGTAATAAATTGCCATCTGGTCTGTGGCTTTTTTTTTTTAATGGGCCCTAAGTTTCAGTTTGTGTCGTTCTCTTCATCTCATGTTTGGCTGTTTAAAGAGCGTGGCTGATTATAAATTAACACCAAAAATGCTGGCTGTCCATTAGGACCAGGGAGACACAGGAATTCCTTGCATACTTTCTGCATAAACATCTGCTCTGCATGTGTTAGGAGTTCAAGAACATTTTCTGGTTCTGCATGACTTGTTCAGATGGAGGTGGAGGGAAGTCTGATGTCACTCTGTTTATGTGAAGCATAGTTTTAACTCTCTGGGATCAGAAATAAAAGTGCATTACTTGTAACATCCCTGATTATCTGTGTTGCAGGCTCTGGAATCACAAGATCTTCACGTGCAGTTTAAACTTGTGGGGCATTCTTACATCTAGTAGGATTTTCTACAATATAGGTGTAATTCAGACTTACCATCTTTTCTGCACATTTAAAAGTCACGTGAACTGGCTACAGTGGAAAAAGCTGCAATTAGGTAATAATCTGAACAATTGCATCTAATTATTGTGATTATCCCAGTTGCAGGGAATTAAGATGACAGATGAGCTATATTAAAAGGAGCCATTATGACATTAATCATTAGCCCTCCCCCATACTTAACCTGTATACCCCAGTACTATGGGCTGGAAGGAGGCAACGGTGAAAGAAAAAAAAGACACATGTCAAGCATTCCTGACAGCAAATAATTTGGCCTGAGGACTGTGGTCTTCTAAGGTTAGAAATGAGTTTCCTGACCTGGACATCAGTGGTTGTGAAGCCTGAGGTCTGTGCTCAGCATAATCTGGAATCAGAGAATCAAAGAATCACTAAGGGTGGAAAAGCCTCCAAGATCATTGAGCCCAGTTGTTACCCCAACACTGTGTCCACCACTAAACCCTGTCCCTGCCCCCAAGTGCCACATCCACATGGCTTTTGAATACTTCTAGGGGTGCTGATTCCACAACTTCCCTGGGGAGTCTGTTCCAATGCCTGACCACCCTCTCAGTGAAGGAATTTTTCCTAATATCTAATCTGAACCTCCCCTGGTGGGACTTGAGGCCACTTCCTCTCATCCTGTCAAATATCAGAAGGAGCTATTAATGCTTAAAAGTGGCAGGACCCTGGGACCAGTCTCCTGCTGTTCTTCTTTCTGAACAGAGATAATCACTCCATGTAATGTTTTCATAGCAGCAAGTCTAGTACATCGTTAGTTTCCCCAATTAGGTTATTGTTTCTCATTCATGCTACAATAACTTCATGTTAATGGTCAGATTCACAAAATCATTCACACAGTTATAAATGATAGCATTGTGTGGCTGATCCAGGGTGTTTACTGGTGCACTGAACTGAGAGGCTGATGAAATGTATGCACCATGTTTTCTTTGAGCTTCTCATTCACTGTTAATAGAAGAGCTTTTCAGAGCTTTAAAAGAAGTCTCTGGGGTCCCCTCCCCCCAAAAAGTCTTCCTATAAGTGTTTTAGGCTAAATGTACTTTTCTGTACAACTCCCTGGTAAAGACATTTTCATTCTCCCAGCAAAATATTTAAGGTCAGGGAATTTAACATAAGAGAGTTTTTACTTAAATTTACATTTTTTAAAGCATGGAAATGCATAAAAATTACTCTCAGAAATGCATAAAAATTACTCTCAGAAGTACATAAAATTACTCTCAGAAACTCATAAATCTGTCTTGTAGTGGGAGAAATGAGGTAAACAAATGTGAAATAAAACTTTTAGCACAAAATTAGTCTGAAGACAAAATTGGTGAGACGTCTAAATACCAAGCACTATTGAATTGAGGTAAAATTATTTAACTGTCTCCTTTATACTGAAATTCCAAGAGTTACAATGAACTTAGAGGAGCTTAGAACTTTAATTTCCAAATCTTATGCACAATCTTGCTTTTAATTCTATTTTCTTATAATTTTTCAGCCTGAAATCAATGTGAAACTTGTTGAACTGGCAACTCTAAGTCTTTAGTTGTGACCATACAGTAATAAATGATTCCTTTGATTGTTTTATTGCTTTATTTGGTGGTTAGAACTGCTCTTGATTACTTAGTCTAAGTGGAGGGAAAATCCTTGAGATACTTAAGATACAATAATTCAGGTAGGCGTATTTCTGTCTTAGCAAGTCAAATTTACCTTCTGCTCAAGCAGAAATACCTCATTAATTTTAATGGGACTTGTACAGGATTCTGCCAGCAGCAGGTTTAGCTTTACACATCCCAGCATCTGTTGCTTCCTTTTCCTGTGGCCATGCACAGCTCTCCTAAATGGGAGTAACTGCTGCAATAAATGGTTTAAATGCAGATATATACATCAATATCATTTACTCTGAAAGTACTTTGGCACAGCTATCTGTGGTGATAAACAAGGCATCTGGCTGCCCTTCCCATTCCCTGAACTGCATGATACCATCCCAGCCTAGTTCATAAACTACGGTGAATTAATCTGTCCAGTCACTTCTCCAGAAACCCAAAAATCTCACTGTTCTTACAGTCATAAATCCCCTTCCTGATTTTACTCGACTTTATCTCCTCAGGGAACATGATTTCCAAAGGTGCTGATCCCCGCCAGCTCCTGCAGAGCCACGAGGCTGCTCTTCCCCACAGTTCAATGTGTTTCCTGCCGGTGAGGGACCGGCAGCTGCTGCAAACCTGGAAGTGCTGGGAAAATTCGCCAATAGGTAAATATTGGGTGGAGCACACTCAGTGGCAGGATCAGTCCTAGGAATCCCAGGTCTTGCATGGGCAGGGAAGTGTTAGCAACAAGAGCTGTGTCCACCTAATGAAAGACACATTGATAACCAAAGAGTAATGATTGCCTGTACAGCAGGTGAGTCACCGGGGCACTGGAGCTGCCCTCCCACAGGGCTGTTCAGGCTCCTTGGTGAGAGCTCTGGCAGTCCCCAAAGTGCAAAAGGCAACTGACAATTTTACATTTTGCTGTCCATCAACTATAGACTTATTTATTCAGCCTAGTGGACGGTGTCCCTGCCCATGGCAGGGGCTTGGAACGAGATGATCTTTAAGGTCTCTTCCAATCCAAACTATTCTGTGGTTCTATGAATCTATTTATATGAGAGTAGGATTTAGAGAGACCTGATGATCTGAGGATTGTGACACACCCCATCTAGAACAGTAAACAGACTGGGAAAAGACATAAAAAAACATTTCAGTGAACAGCCAGACCATAACTAAAGTGTTTGAGCATTCCTGTCCCGCTTCTGCATTGACATGAACTCTATTAAATATGACATTTTCATTTGTGTTGGTTTTTGTAATTCTCCTGCTGACAAAAACAGCCCCATGTGGCTGCCAAAGCTCCCTGCTGGCCATATAACCCCCAAATGCTTCTTACACTGTGTAACTGTGGCAGAAATCCTGTGTCCTTTTTGCAAAGCAAACAAAACCCTTTGCTGCTACCCTTTGGAGAGGTGGTTGGGAACATTTCAGTGGGGTGAGGAGGGTGTGTGTGAGAGTCTGAAGGGCAGAGGGAGCCAGGAGGCATCTTCTCCATTGGAAATACTCGGTGTTCGGGTGGTGTAGCATTCCTCTGAGATGAAAAGCTGCTCCTTCCACTGTGTGCAATTAAGTCAACACTTGAGTCATGCTCTCGGAGTGGAGACAGGTAAACTGCTTTGCTTTAGGTTTGCTGTGATTTATGGTTCACTGTGGAATTGAACCCTGCAAACAATTTTGGCTTTGAGCTCTGTGATTGCTTTTTGCTGCCTGGGCTGGGCTGTGTGTGTAAAACAAAGGAGGAGAATGCAAAGGGGTGTAGGAGTGAGAGAAATAGGAGGTCTTGACTTTGCAGGGCTCCAGTTCAGCTGATGATCTTGGCACCTTTGCATACAGACATCTGTGTTGGAGGGTGTGTTACAGAGGCCTGACATTTAACTCCTTCCAGCCTCACATCTGTGGCTGGAGAGCAGAAGGGATAATCAAGATGTGTCCTGGCTTTGGGCCTTGTCCCTCAGTAAAATATCACAGCTCTGACCTTGTACTCTTTGGGTGGCAGCTTTGCTTTGGGAAGGCAGTGCCAACCCCCCAGCCTGTCTCCAGGCCTAGGAATTCCCTGACTTTGCTTCTTTATGAGCACAGAAATGATGGTGTGGACAAGAAAAAAATGCATATTCACACGACATTCTTAAACTGCTACATTATTCTTAGAATATTTTTTATTAGTAGGATTTCTGCAGCTCACAGAAGCCCAGTAGCTCCTCACATCTCTTTGGTTTCGTTGTTATTCTGGATGTACATTGTTTTCAGCAATGCAAAGGAAACGGAACTCAAGCATATGCAGAAACACAACTCAGAGGACTGTAGCCTTTTGAAACAAGGCTCTAATGAGACCTGTGCTGTGCAATCTCAGATTCTGGGTGTTTGCTGCAGCAGGTCAGCACTCTGATGGTGACTGCTGTACTTTCTAATGAATGCAAGAAATGCATGACTGTCTGTTACTGCCTGGCTTGCTCTGAGCGCACACGTGTCAAGCCCATCAAGGACTTAGAAATGGTGATGACTTAGCTTAGGGTGGCAGAAAGGTCCCCAAGTGGTCCAAGCAGCCTAAATGGTGATGCTTCTGGATGTGCACAGAAGCAGAGAGAGTAAATGGAATGGTGAAAAATGAAAAGTTAGGCAAGGTTTTGTGAGACCTCCTGACAGGCACCATTTGGATGTGGCACTTGGGGATATGGTTTAGTCAGGAACATAGTGATACTGGGTTAATGTTGGACTTCATGATCTTGGAGGCCTTTTCCACCCTTAGTGATTCTATGGTTCCAGCTTCCACCTCAGCTTTGACCATGGAAAAGGCAGCACAGGAGGAAGGAAGGACAAGGAGATACAGTGGGCTCTCATGAAGGGCTACATGCAGGGGATCATCTTCAAGTCTCAAGGGATGATAGCAGAGAAGCTCAGTTGTGTTTTCTTGGTGAAGCCCTGTCCAGCCTGAGGTAATGATGATTGTGTTCACAGCAGAGTGATGGTGCCATTGTACCCACACTGCTGTGAAGAGGTTCTAACCACAATATGGTCCATGTCATTTCTGGGAATAATGGAGCTCTCCTACACTGCCCCCTTTGCCACAGAGGGCACAGGGATGCTGACCAGTCCATCTCTAAGTGAGGACTTGTGCCAGGCAGTGTGAGGACGCAATGGGGTGTGACACAGAGAACAGGGAAGGAGTTACCACAATGCCATTTTGTGTCACCACTTTCAAACTGCTATTCTCTACTTTTCCTCCCTTGTGAAAACCATCATGTCCTCACCACCTCAGCTTTACTGGAGTTTCCAGTCTGGCTGGCTCCTCCAGCAGCCTTCCTGTACACTCCCTCCAGTACTCCTCCCCATCAGCTGAAAGCGTGACAAGCTTGTCGAAATCCCCCTCCCTCAAGGTTTTTAAGGCTGTACCAGGAATCTCCTGGGTGCTTCCAGCTGTTGTCCTGCCTGCCAGCAGCTGCCAGTTTGCCCCACATGAATCAATGTCTGTGGGCTTGAAAAAACAATGTTCCTTCTTGGGTCCTTTGGAAAGTGTCTAGCGGGAGATGAGTCCTCCCCATGTGAAACTGGTGACTGTGAGGTAGAAGAGTGGACTTGGGAGGAATTAATGGGGTGAAATCTCTGCTCTTTTTTGCTCTACTTGTTTGGTTTTGTTAGTTTTGTCCTAGCATGAGGAGTTTTGCTATATTAGGGCTGTTTTCCTTGGGTGGTGGCAGCAGCCTTGTATTTGTGGACTGTAAAACTCTCTGAGAGCAAGGTCTGGGCTCTCAGAGGAGCAGCCCAGTTCCTGGCTGGGAGAGACAAACCGTCCCAAAGTATTTTTCACCACATGTTTTCTAGATCTGTCACCATCAGAGAGGGACTTCTCCCTTCTGCCTGTGGAGCTGCTGAGGAGAGAGGGCTTTGAA
This sequence comes from Corvus hawaiiensis, assembly GCF_020740725.1. NCBI lineage: Eukaryota > Metazoa > Chordata > Aves > Passeriformes > Corvidae > Corvus > Corvus hawaiiensis. The sequence goes on along the minus strand of NC_063213.1, from coordinate 4,365,733 downwards.
TCTGCCAAGAACTTCATTAAGTGTTTGCATCAGGATAACCTAAATAACCAGAAATGTACATAAACAATAACAAAACAACTACTACAAAACATTCAAGTAGAGGGAAAGTTTATTTTCCCATACTCGATTCCTTTTCTTTCCCTCTCCCTGCTTGCTATCATCATCTTTCTACCCTTCAAAGATACCTGATTCAGGAGGAGGGGACAGAGTGGAAGGAATCAGTTTCACTCAGTAAAAGCCTCAGGACAGCGCAGTTTTTTTCTGTCTCGCTGTCTCAAATGCAAAGCTCATAACTTTTTTCTGCCCCAAGCTCATGCCTTTGCGAGCTTTTGTGGTTAGTTTCTATTTCTACCCTGGCAAGTTCTGACCTGGGTATTTTTTTTAAACTTGTGAAAAGAATCATGCTTCCACCAGCACCTAAAAGCTCGCTAGCCCTGAACTCCGACCCGTGGCATCTGCTTAAGACCCTTTCCTTGATTTGCAGACCACCAAGAATGGATTCAGAGCACTCGGCGTCTGCTGGAAGCCGCGCCGGAAAGGCGCGGAGCATGAAAATGTGGCAGCCACAGGAAAAGAAGCATCGCTGGGAAGCTCCAGCAGCAGCAGCAGCAGCAGCAGCGGCAGGAGGAGGCCGGGCCAGCGGAGAAGACGCCAAATTGGAGCAGGGAGGAGCCAGGGCCAGAGCGGCGCTTGGCCGCAGTCGGTGCGCTGGGCAGGCGGCGGCGTGCGGATGCGGGAGAGATAAATGAGGAGTCATAGCGAGCACGCAATTCCAGCCAAGGGCAAGGAGCAGGCTCTCCGGAGGGAGCTGCCGTCGGGGGCTGCTGGAGCGGGGAGCAAGGGGAGCCTGGCGGCTCTGGCTGCCGCCCCGCAGCAGCGCTAACTTCTGGGCACAGCTGGTTCTCGGAGCCCTTCTGCTGCTGCTGGCGGCTCCTGCTGCAGCCATGGAAGCCAATGGCACATTCCTCGCCTGCAACAGTAAGTCTGGGGAAGTGTTCTTGTGTTTCAGCTCTCTTATCTTGTCCAAGAGCTTTGGTTTTCCTCCTCTCTTCTCCACTTCCCCATTCTCGCATTTGGATGTAATGGGGTATTTCGTCGCTGTTACAGAGACACATGACAGATTTTGCTCTGTTAATGGGGTGAGCTGTGTTGGTAGGAGGGGTGCCTTGGCTGGGGAAGCGACTGCAAGTTCAGAAAAGTGGATCCAAATCTCCTCCCCGTTATGGGAAACTGAGAGCGGGATGGGTGCTCCGCTGAGTAAACTCTGTGGGCTCTGGTGGAGACAGCAGAGCCTGGATAAACACCTGGCCTCAGGGGCTGTCCCCGAGACACTGCAAATATTAAGTACAAAATAAGTAGTGTTTCTAAAATAAGAAGTTCTCTCTGCCCTTGTAGCAAGAGAGATTTAGGAAGGTTCTATTGGTGCCAAGTCTGGGAGGCTTGTCCGATAAAGAGGGTAATGAAATATCCCCCCTCCATTCCCTCACCTGACTTTATGTATTGCTTTGTTACCTCTTCACTGTATTTTGCTTTGATGAACAGAAACAACTCAGGGCTGTGATAGCTACAGGTCGAAATGGGATATTTTGGTCCCCAAGAAACAGGAAAAGCCTCCAGTACTTTTATTTCATGAGATGGGGGCTTTCTTACTGTGGATGAGCTATAAACAAAAATAAACTGATAGAGCAATAAGTGATTGCCCATAAACATAATCATTTTAGTGTTACCAGCAAAAATGTGAAAAGATTCCCCCAGGCTCGTGAAATCTTCACTCTGATTTTCCCAGATGGTAGAAATCCAACAGGAGGGTGAACCAGAGGTTAATGTTATACTTCTTGTAGGTATCTCATTCATTATACAGCACTGGGGAAAGAAAGCTAAGAAACACATCTGGAACTGTTAAAACATTTCCCATTTTGGCCTGTGGGTTATTTTTCAGAGAATATTATTTAGTCCTCTGGGTTTAGGGACCAGGAAGAATTCAGTGGCTGGTAATCTAGTTTTTCGTCTGAAGCAGAAAAATACAAAAATGTTGAATGAGCCAAGAATTTAAAAAAGTATTTACTGAAATTCCTTCACACATAACACACATACACACAAGTGCCAAAGTCACTCCAAATGCCAGACTACTTAGACAAGAGGAGCTGCTCACATGTGGACTTCTTAGCAGGATTAGGCTTGTGCTATGTAGTTTGTCAGAAATTTCTGATACTGTGGCTTGTGGATATGTTTTTTCCCTGGCTCTATGTTGAAACTCAGGTTCTTTCTTTCAGTTTCTCTCTCCTTTTTTTTTTTTTTTTTTTTTCCCCCCAAAATAGATACAACAACAGCTGTATTTACCATGTCAGAATTAATGTGGGCTATTAATACTCTTTCTCTTGCCTCGTGAAGTTGGTTTGTTTCTGAACTGGGAGCCCTTGTGCTCATAGATTGTAGAATAGCTAATTTGTACTATGCCTTATTCTTATACACTGACTTTTTCACCCAAGACACTGTGTACATTGTGAGGGGAATGCCACAGCCCCATTATAGGAGTGCCCTCTCTGAAAGTTCAGAGTGAGAATCAGCTTGTAAAATCCTACTGGACAGGCCATTTCCTTGTTTCCTCTGTCAGCAAGTCCTCAGGATTAACATCTATATTGAAATTTCCAAATGAATCATCTCCACCTGCCCTTGCGTGCTGGGGGCACTGAGGAGGCTCCTTCTGTATTTCAAGCTCCATGGGTGGAGATAATGCAGCTTGGGATCAGCTGGGATCTGCTCTGGAGCAGCTGGTGACTTTGATCTCCTTTCCTGGCAACAAAATGCTCCCAGCACGCACCTTTGGTGCAGGTTGTTCTTGATGCACTACGTGGGAGTTTTGTGAACCATAGTGTTCCCTGTAGTGCAGGGGAATTTGGGATACTGACACATCCCAGTGTATTAAACAGTCAACTTGTTCCTTTTTCAGACAGAACAAGTAAAATTCACTTTGAATATTGTTTTGTTTTGGGTTTTTTTTGGCACGAAAGTTGCTAAATTTCCCATCTGAGCAACGTCTTTTAGTAAAACTAAAGCCCACAGCTGGTTCTGAGATTGCTGCCAGTGTGTAAAGCCCCATCAGGCCCAAAAGTAGCTAAGACAGGGCAAGAGGATGCTTGGGGAAAAATAGATTTTAATGAGGAAATGAAAAAGAAAGACGAGGGAAATGCAGTCACTTTGAAAACTGCTGCAGGTTGCAGAGATTAAAGGATACAGCCAACTACAAGGAAAAGCAAGAGGGAGAGGTGTGTGGGGAAGAAATGGTTTGTGCAGGATTAGAAACTCGGCTGCCTGGATAGACAGCACTGGGAGCCAAAGGTGTCAATGATTTGGGAACAAAGTAGAATGTCTGGTACAGGGACATCAATTTAAACAGGTATTTTGGAAGGAAAACTGCAGCTAAACACTTGGGGATTTGATCATCCAGGGTGGGATTGAGGTGAGTCAATGCAGGCATCTCTAAGAAATTTTAGGCTTATAGGGATCTAGACAGGAGGATTGTATTCTGTCTTCTCCTGGCCCCTTGTAGGTACTGTGGATATCTAAATGCTGCAGGACTGACCCCTAGCCATGTGTCTCTGAGGCCCTTCTCATGGGTGAAGGGTCTCCGTTCTCACTCAGTCAAGCCCTCAGACCAGCAGGCTGCAGACCTTGGTCAGACATAGAGGTTTCTTTTTTTTCTTTATGCAGGCAGAGAAGATTTTGACACAGTTTCTTCTAAACTGAAATACTTCCACACCTAAAATGAGCCAGCCTAAACACTGTGTGTGGGAAAATTCTCACACTTCAGGCTTCCCCCCACATGGTACCTTTTAAAGCCCTTTACTGAGGTACCACACAACAAGTCTCAATGGCTGGTTTTGGCTAGAGTTACAGAAATTCCAGATAAATCCCTTAGGGGAAAAAAGAAGGGATTTTTTTCCTAGTTTTGCATAATTCAGTTGTGCAATTAATTTATTGCACAAATTTTGCCCTGCTACAGAATGTTGAGAATGACCTGCATTTCGCCTATAGAAGAAATTTCAGCTCCTGAAGAAAATGTTGAGAAAAGCTGTTAAGTGGCCTTTAAAAAATGAGGCTGGGACCCACCTACAATTGACTTTGGGTTTATGAAGAGAACATCTTCATCAGCATGTTCACAGAAACCTGACTTGGGAGTTGGGCAACTGAGCTGCTTGAGTGCTCCTGGCTGCTGATCCTGCTCCTATCCATCAAGTTGATATCCTTCTTTTCAATTACTTTCTTTCCACACCAACTACTGGAAAAGCTGTAATTTATTGCAAGCTGGTGTTTATTTCAGTGCCTCTCTCTCTGCAGCCAGATCTCTGCATGCACTGTGATGAAGGGGACCAGTGGAAGGGGGAAACCAGACCTTCAGTCTGGTTTTGGGTTCCGAAGTGCAGTGAACTTTAGTTGGGTGTTTTGTTTTACCTGGATTTCATCAAGAGCGCAGGGCAGTAGCTTTTGATGGGTCACAGCCTGGTCCATGCACCGATCCAAGCTCCCTGTGAGGGACCTGGACTGGCAGGAGGATGTATGAAGGTTTTCACAAATAAAGGTCATGATTTGGTCTGTCTGTGAAATGTCTGAGTGGGCAGACTGGCTTCGTTTACACAAACCAGGGCTCTGCACTGTTTAATTGCCAGCACATTTCCCAGCCTGGTTTTGATCCACAGCAAGCTGGCAGATGGCATGATCTGGGTGATGGGCCTGCAGCCCTTCCCAGCTGGCACTCTGGATATAACCAGCCTGTTTTGGGGAAAGATGGGCTGTGTGGACTTGTCAGAGCTGGAGAAGAGGCCATGCTCCTCCCAGAGTCCTTTCAGACAAGGTGAGACAGCCAAAGGATACAGAGAGAAAGTGGGGCTGAGAAAAGCTGGGCAGGGTGACAGTGCTAATCCCATCACACGTCTTCTAGCCAGTGTGCAGGCAGAGGCAGGCTTTAGGCAGTGATTTGGAGGACAACACAACATGACACTTGGGAGAACTCCTCCTGTATGAATTTTTAAGGTTTAATATATGTGGTTTCTGCCCCAGCTCAGCAGGACCTCTCAAGCATCCTGGAAAGGGAGAGGGCAAGAAAAGCCAATGTAAGGAAGAGGAGGAGGAGGTTTGCTGCTGGAGATGTCCGTTCTCAGTGTGACCACAAGGTGGAACTTGGTACATACCACATGCTCCGCAGAGGCACCCACTGGGAGCAAGCAGCAGCAGTCCTTGGCCAGGGATGCACCCATGCGTCTGGACTCAGCACCCTGATCCTCACTTCCCCACAGGGAGCAAGAAGGGGAGTGCTGGTATAGAGGATCCACAGGCATTTTTTGGTGCAGGTCAGAAGCTGTGCCAACAACAAGACCTCAGAGGATGTGAGGTGTCACTGGGGAGAATAAGCTGAGAGCAGTGAGTGGTGTCCTGGAGGTAGCAGAGAAGGAGGAAAGAGGGTTTCCACAGGTGGGATCTGGTAGGGCATGGATGAAGTGAGGAAAGGACTCCAGAAGGAAGCACAGGGCAGGTGGGACCCTGCAGATGTGGAAGGCACCTTTCTGTCACATTCTTCATTAAGAAGAATGGCATCATGTAAAATAGACTTGTCTTTTTCTTCTTGGTAATGAATATAGAGCAAGGCACAGTGGGAAAATCTCCCCTGAACATGGCATTAATTATTTATGTAGTTCCCATAGGTATTACTGGCTACAAGTTGCATCATGTGCATGGTGTGATGGGGAAGGGGTGAGGTCATTACCAGCAAAGGTGTTTTTATTCCGCTCCTAAATTATCACAAGTCTGGGCAAATCAGCAGCTGAGTCTTGTCATGTCATTTTTGTCAGCTCTAAAGAGACTGTGATCAGAATTAGGGTTGCACCACTTTTGGTGTTGCCTAAATATGATGGTGGTGGGAGAACAGGTGCAGCCCTAAAGACCTCAAAAGCCAACCTGCTTCTCCTAGTGTGAAGTGGTAATAGTGCTTCCTTAGCTCCCTTGGGAAAGGATGTGATAGAGATGAATTAATTTTGGAAAATCACCTGAAGAGCAGCCAGTGCACTGTAGTGTTCTCACACAGCCCATTTCCTACCAGACTCTACAGCCACTCCATCTCCAAGTGCCTGTTTCCTGGCTATTAAAGCACTTTGCTAACTTTGGGACCATGTTCTGACATCCTCGTCCCCATCGATTTTCCATTTGCTCTGTGAGTAATCCAGCTGGAATTGATAGGGTGATTAGCCCCAGTCCTGGGCACTGGGCGTGGATAACTTCACTCATGTGACCAGGGCCATTTATTTAATTGGGATTGGTCATAGAGGTAAAATTGCACGATCCACTGAGGTGCAGTTACCTGCAGTGAATAAGGCTTGGAGAATTCTTCCGTGAGCCATTTGCAGGAATCACTTCCTCCCATGCCGGAGTGTGACGGCAGCATCGTGTAACATCAGTACCCAGTGTCACACTTGCCTGTCAGGTTTGTTCTGTGACTTGTGGCATTGTCTTTAAATGACCTCAGGACCACAATACATCTAGCTCAGTTGTTTCCCAAAGCAGGGAATTTCTGGCCTGATTATCTCATCTTCATTTTAAAGACAAACTGATTTGAACTGCTTTATGGCTCTGAAGCCCTCACAACAGCAAAACTCGCACATTGCTGTTGTGGAGAGGTATCTCAACTCATTGAATGCTGACCCCGTGCTTTGTGTGTGAGCAAACTTCAGGGCTAAGTACAGTAAAATGTTCTCCAAGGGCATGGAAAGCTTTGAGCAGAGCTGTCACTGGCACTGCTATTAGGAATTAAAGAGAAAATGAAGCACAGGGGCTCTGTGTGTTCCCAGATCAATCCCTATGGGATGCTGGTTGCCGCTGGACAGGAGAGCTGGTCTGTAGAAGCAAATTGTTTTGCTAAGGCAATTAAGGGAGACTTCCCCATTCCTTTAATTAGATCAGTCCTCTCCAGGAGAATGTGAAATCTGGGAAGTGCTCAAAGACTGATAGCTAATAAATATCATCCAGCCATTACATCATGGTGCTCACCTCCTCACCAGGGAAAAAACAAAGCTCCCACCTTCCATGGGTGTGCTATGGGGATTACAGCTCAGACATCCAGCCCTTGTCTGTTCAGGGGGCCCAGAAAGGCTGGAGGTGTTTCCCGAACACCCACAGACTGCCTGGCTAACATGTTCAGCAATGTCTCAGTCAGAAATTGCCTCTATTCTCCTTCTCTCTCTGTGATCTGCAGTGGCTGTGTGTAAATAAAGAGTTATTAGATGTACTGCTGTTCAAGGCTATGCAGTGGCTCTGCCTTGTCCCCAGAGAGTTTCTTACCTGCAGTGCATGGCAGTGATTAATGACTCTGACCCTGTCCTTGTGCTGGTCAAACAACCCAATCCTCTGTGCTTCCCTGTGAGGGCTGGTAGGGCTTCCTTCAAACTACAGAGGAAGAAGGGGAAGGTGTCTGGATTGACAGACGCCAGAAACAGAGATAATGTTTGTAAAACCTGTATTGAGTATGGTGAGGGGCTGGTGATGAAGAGCCTCCATTTAGGTCTGTGGCTAAAACAATGACATGGGGTTGGATGTCAAGTTTCTTGGGCATATGCTGATTATGCAGTAAGGGACATTTACCCCAGTGTGACCTGTGTCCCTGCAGTACCTTCAGCCTTGCAGCAGCAGATTGCAGAGGCCATGACAAAACAAAAAAAGGTTTGTGACAACGTGTGTGTATAACTGGTGTTTTTCCCTTCAGAAAAGGTCATGGCTAGGGAAGAGGTGGGTTTTAGTCCCAGCCATTGCCAGGACAATGGGGAATGGCTGTGAGTTTCAGCAAAAGAAATTTATACTGGTCGTAAGAAATTCTTCACTGAGAACACCTGAGCTCTTGTACAGGGATCTAAATTGGCTTTGGAGTCCCTGTGCATAGAGATATCCAAACTCACCTGGACAAGGCTGCAAGCAACTAGATCTACTTTTGAAGGTGACTCTTCACTTTGAATGGGTCATTGAACAAGAGAGCCCCAGAGGTTCATTCCAACCTGAATTATTCCCTGATTCTGTGTAATCTGTGACTTGTTAAATCCCTGGGGAGGCTTATTCCTGGACTAGAGTGCAGGGTAAATCTGAATTACAAGAATAAACCCAAAGCTATGCAGAAATGTGGCTGCACAGTGACTCACCCAAGTCACACAGGAAATTGGTAGCAGAGAAGACACTCTCTGCACTCTTAGGAAAATACTCTTCTGTTGGTGGAAAAGGAAGAGCATTAAAACTCAGTTTCCAAGCATCTTTTGGGTCACATCTGCCCTGGCTAAGAGCTGTTTTAGGCACCGTCTTCAGTGCCTGTCAGTGGGGACAGCACGGAGCAGCTCTGCACAGAAGAGAAAAGGTGGAGCCAGGCTCGATCGGACTCAGGCGTTCGTGGGCAGGACAAGCTGACAAGAGCAAGGCAGTGATTAGGAGCCACAAACAATATCTGGGACTTCTGCAGCCTGTGGAAATGATGCGTATAATCCCACTAGCGTACAACTGGTGGAAAACTTGTTCCTTCTACCTGGGCAGCTGCCGGCAGGCTCCTCGGCTGAATTTTGCATCCAGCGTGTGAAGCAGGAGGAGAGACTTCCCACAGTCCCACCCCCAGCTGGACTCTGCCCTCCCCTGCCTTGCTGTGCTGCCGCTGCCCCGCTGCCTGCGCTCGCTCCTTGGAGCCCCGTGTGACACCGCGCCCGCCGGAGCTCCTGGATGAGCAGGGATCCCTGCAGGGGTGGCACGGCCCCCCAGCCCTCCCGACGGCCGCCTCCTCTCCCCGAGCCCCACACTGGATCATGCAGTGCATCCGAAGGCAGCCCAAGCGCACCGTGTCCCAGGAAAACATCCTACTGGAGCAGAGCCGTAGAGTGGCCGCGTTGAATGGCATCAGGCTGGGTAAGGGACAGCTTGGGCAGACCCTCGGCACCGGCAGCCGCTCCCGTTCTCTTTTCCCTGCGCAGAGGCAGTGCTCCACCCTAAACTCCGGGGTTATTTTTAAATTCCCAAGGTTTCCTTTCCTTTCGTTTGCCTGTAACCACACGCCAGATGTGTGAGCCGCTTCGTTGGAGGCATCAAAGAATGTGGGCAAAGGGTCAGTTCCCAAATCTCTTGCTGGGCTTTCTGAACTGCCTCTGTTTGAGGGCGTTTGGGGAGGGCAGTGCCCTTCTCCTGCCCCGTTTCAGCCCTGCTCTGTGGCGTGTTGCCTGTTGCTGTAAGAGCCCAGAGAACCACGTAGGGGTTGCCGATGAAAGAGGAAACCCGGGGAGTTTCATAACTTCTGTGCCTGGGTACGAACTCATTGCTGGTTCCTGCTGTCTGGAGGCACAGCCCAAGTGGATGCGAGTCCCTTGATTCCTGTGGACGCAGAGGTCGGGTGGAAGTGGGAAATAGCCATTTACCCACCCGAGTTCTTTAGATTTTACCAGAAAGGCTTTCTGCCCTTTTAAACCAGCAAACCTGAGTTAAGCCTGGTCTGTAAGCAGGTGGGAGGAGGAGAGCGGGCGGGAGGAGACTTGTTTTATAGCAACTGTAATTAAGTTCTCTCAGATCAGCAGATTTGTGAGAACAGTGCAGCCATACGGATTATCACGGCCATCCTAACCATCCCCTCGTTTAACTCAAAGCCCGGCTCCTACCGTGACAGCTATTGTTTTATTATGCTTCCTGCTTGCTGTAAACCTGAGCTAGATAAGCCAAAGGTTAACATTTCTGATGTCTCAGTGTCTAAAACTTCCTAGTGCAGTGTATTAACATGATGGTTATTGAAGTGCTGTGTGTGCTTGAGGCACTCCTACCTTGGCCAAACATGATTTTCACTCTGAACATCACTGCGTGCTGAATATATTCTGTTCAGAAAGAGTGTGATTGATGTTTGGCAAGGAAGGGGGTCCTGACCCTTGAAAGGCACTCTGGAATTTTGCATGCCAAGTGTGTATTTGGTGTTTTACAGAGGATGCTAGACCCAGTCCTGACACATGTTTCAGGCAGGATTTGCACATTTATTTCAGTGCAGTGATTGCACTTCTCATGCTTAATGTTGTTATATAGTTGGGAGTCAATATCCTTGTCCTGCTGCCCAGTGTTTTTTATCTTTGAAATGATGTATGTGTACAATGTGTACTCTGGTTTCTTTGATATGAGTTTTCATTGATGTGAGATGGAGCTCTGAACCACAAACCTCCTCAGCTTCAGGCTTTGAGCAATCTGGTCTAGTGTAAGGTGTCCCTGCCCATGGCAGGGAGGTGGAATGGGAAGACCTATAAGGTTCCTTTCAACCCAAACCATTCCATGGTTCTCCATGGGATTTTCAGGAAGAAATCCTCAGGTTTCTGCTGGGAAAAGGTGGGGGTTTTTTTCTGGAAAGCAATTCAAATAACCAGCTGAGAGTAATGTCACCGTGACACATCAGGGGTGTGTTTGTGGTTTCTGTATCAGCAGATCAGACTGTCTTATGCTGCATCTCTGGTCTAACAAAACACTGTTGCAGGTAGGAATACAGAAGTTACATGACTCACCCAAAAAAAGTCTGTGCCAGTGCTTGGTTGGGCATCGGAAGCAGAGCCCAAAGCACTGGCCCTCTTCCCTGTCCAATTCAGCTGTGTGAGCTTGAACTGCTGCTAGACAGACCCTGAGCAGCCTGACACAGGCTGCACCCACCCCGTTAAGGGGATGCCCCTCTTTCCTTTGGGTGGCTAAGGCAGGGCTTGGGGTCATCACTGACACAGGTCGTCTCTGGGTGACTGCTCTGTGTCTGAAAGGATGCCCCGTCAAAGGGATGTCAGAGCTGTTAGACACTCATGGTTGGCCCTCTTGCCCTTTTCTGGCCAAACCTGCTGTCTCCTAGAGGGAAGCTTGTCTCTGTCCCCTCCCTGGCTTCTCCCACTGCCACTGGCATCTTTTATCTTTGCCACGCCTTCACCATGCACCGTCCATCTTCATCCTTCCCTCCTGCTCTTGCGAAGTCCAGTGCCCTCCTTTGCTGATCATTTGACCTCTCCTGGTCCTCAGGCACAGTGGCCAAGGATGAGTGGGAGGTCTGCTCCCACCCCATAGTTAGATCCTGGGAAGAAGAAGGGGAGTTTTGACCATGCTATTGGTCTGACTGGGCTGTGCTGGTGAACAGGATGAAGGGCTCTGAGCTCCATTTTGTGTCTGAACTGTGTGGTCCAAGTCTGGAGGAGAGGAATCTGCCCTTGGCCACCACCTGTGCCCATCCAGATTTGTCTTTATTACGTTGGTGCAGCTCTTTGGGATGTCCTGGTAGCAGGACACGTTACAGATGCTGCACGCAGGGTCTGTGGAACAAAACGTGCCCTGGTTAAATGGATTTCTTGTTCCACACTTATGGACAGAAGCATCCAAAGGATTTGATGGTTTTCCTGCTTTCCTCCTCATGTCACCCTAGGGTGACATGTCCTCCTCCTAGTCTTGTAATGATGCTTCCAGTGGTTGGGATCTGAAGAAAAGGGAAGAATGAGGCTGGGAGCCAGATTAGAAATGTGGGTGGATAGAGAAAAGGGAGAAGTTGGTTTCCTCTCCAGGAACCATGAGGGGAGCCCCAGGGATGTTACTGAGGCTGCAGTCTGTGCACTTGGAGGACCTTTGCCTTAGAGCAGAAGCCAGCCCAGCACAACTCAGGAGACCAAGAACCTGGGAGGCCGTTGTGGTGTTGTCCTGTCCATCCTTCCTCCAGATGATCTGGCCTCTTATGAAGCCCTGGGAATGCTGTCCAAGGTCCCATTATCTGGCCTCAACTTTTCGCCCTTCTGTGCTTTGCAGGACACAGCTTTTTTTTTTTTTTTCTCTCCATGAATTTTTTTCTAAGGTTTTCAGTGGGGGAAGCATTCAAATTCCCCTCTTAGGAACCTCTAGATCAGTCATGAGCTGAGAAGCCCAGGGGATGCTGTAGTAGGGAAGACAATTAACAAGATAGCTAATTTAATGTTGAGGAAAGAGAGAGGCCAAAGCCACCTTTGCAGGATCTCCAGCTTCCACTCTGATGCTTTCAAATCTGGAAGTTTCAGCCTGGCTCAGCTCTGGGCATGGTCCTTGACCTCTGCAAAATCAGTAAATGGTGTGAGCGGCTCACAAAGTGGACACTGGACACCCCTAGTATTTATCTCTGATGAAAATCTCAGGCTTTGGCAGCTTAAAATGCTCTCTTTAGGCCTGTGTATCCCAGTTACAAACTCCCAGTGCAGGTTTTTGCTGCTACCACCATGACCCACCTTGGTGTTTTGCAGCAGCTGGTGCTTCAGTTTCCTGTATGGGATGTCAGGAGAATGGGAATTTGGCCACTTAGATCTCATGGTTTTGTTTTTCAAGCAGGCTTGAAGTGGTGCTTGGTAGTTCATTGTCTTGCCTTGTTTAAAAGCCAGTGATTCAAAGCAGCTGTGTCTCCCAGAGAAGAACCAACCCAACCCAACAGGGGACACGGCAATAAAAAATTGTTACTTGTGAGACCCCACGTTATGTTTGTCTAATACTGAGCAATTTCCCTGGAGCTGAGTGGCAGGTGGCTGCCGGTGGCCAAGTGGCTACCTGCACTGTCAAGGTAAGGTTGGAAAAATTCCCACTGAGTTGGGATGTGCATGGTCAGCACTGCAGAGTTAAATGCTGCTTCACCAGCTCTGAACCAGCCTTTCCTGCAGTGTCACAGAGCTGCAAGGGGCCTATTACAGAAAGCCCAGGATGTCTTCCTCATGTTTCATGCTCTCACCCTCCTCAGCCCAGATCTGTAATCATTGGTTGGTTTGAGAGACGGATTCTCCAAGGTATTTAGGTATGTGAAGTCATGCACTGCTGAGACACTCAAAACCATGTAGAATGCCAAGTCTGTGTTTTCAAAGTCTCAGTAGGTGCCTGTTGCCTCTCTAGATGTTTTAAGTGCCTTCCTGAATCTAGGCTAAGTTGTGAAATCCAAAGTTCCCACAACCAGAAGGTCTGGTTGTTATTACTTGACATTGCATCGGCCTTGTAGTGTAAGAAAGACGAGGACCCTTCGGATGGCTGAGCAATGAGGAGAGCGTGGCTGCTCCTTGCTGCTGCCTTAGTGATCTGGTGCTGCCTGTCACCAAACTTCTCTCTCCTAAGCTTCATCTGATCAGCAAAATTCCCACGTGGATAGGAAGGCACTGCTTGCCAGACGAGGATGAGAAATATCTTTGTGTATTCCTGTTTCCGCAAAGGAAATTTTGTTGCAGAATAGATTTGAAATCACTTGAAAGTTCCTGACAGCATTCCAGTTACAAGTTATGCAATTTTCCTTTCTCTGTTTTTACTGTTCTGTTGTTGGTTTTGTTGTAGTTTTTGCATCCTAACAGTAGGCTGTATTTGCTGGGAAGGAGATATTTTATCTTTGTAAAACACTTGACAATTATAACACAAAGTCTTCATACGAGGCTTCAGCCTCTTTTGTGATCATGAAGTGGCGTGGGGGATTTCTGGGTCTCTCTGCTCTGCTGTCCTCCCCAGACCTGGCTGCCTCTGTGGAAGGAAAAACACTTTGAGCATCATGTCTTGAGCTGTCTCTTAAAACATTACCACTTCTGTTTCTCCACAGGCCTCAAAGATGACAAGGACCTGAAGTTCCTCCTGAAAGGCAGCCAGCTGCTGAAAGTGAAGTCAAGCTCCTGGAGAAAGGAGCGGTTCTATAAGCTCCAGGAGGACTGCAAAACCATATGGCAGGAGTCAAAGAAGATGCTGAGATCCCCAGAGTCACAGATCTGTGAGTAAAGTTTGCTTCCTCAGAGGTGCCTGGGGTAAAGCAGGACCATGGTGTGGTGTGGAGGTAGGGCTTGGAGCCATGAGAGCAGGTCCTTCATTCGTCCTGTGACACACAAACTGAGTGATGCTGTCAGCTCTGGGACAGCCACGAGAAATCCGCCGTGTCAGGAACGGCCACATTGCCCAAGCTCATGAGCTGCTGCCTCAAATGGTTGTGGGGTGGGCTGTGCTGGTCTCAGCAGCCCTTCCTGGCTCGTTTCCTCCCCAAATTGTTCAGTCACTCAGGTGCCCGAGACCTAATTCTCAGTGTGAGACATGGTGTGAGCATTTGTGGTGTGGGCTCTGCCAGGATGCTCCTTTCCTGCCTGCAGCCCTGGGGAAAACTGGCATTTAAGCCTCACAAGGGAACTGCAGAGATGTGGAAACCCAAGGGCTGACAGGAGATGTCTCTGGGAAGGAAACCCTTTTCTCATCCTTATCTTGGAAACGCAGGATCTGCCCTGTTGTAAAAAGTCCAGATACTACAATCACCATTATATGGCACAGGAAAAACCATTCTGTTCCAGCAGCACCCAGCTTGGCACTGTACTTGGGACCAAACTGAACCAATTGTGCAGTCAAAATGGAATCAGGCAGGGTGTGTGTCTATCTTTCTTTTCTTCTCATTTCATATTTTTCTGACAAATTTCTCCATATTTTCTGTCGTTTTTTCTCTCATATTTCACTAATCATTGTAGCCTTGTAAATCCAGGAGATAAATTAGCAACATGGAATGTTTTATGGCATGTTGAAATGTGTTAATTACACAATTTTTTTTGTAATGATCACAATTAACTAAATGAAGGGTGGGTCTTCCAAATTACCTCCCTTCCTCCCACAAACACTGATAAGGTTTTCAGTAGGAGGAGTAAAGTAGCAGGGTAAAATATGTTTGGTTTGTAACCCTGATGGCCACACTCTTCTCACATGACCTTGGGCACCTCATTTAATCTCTTTGTGCATTCTCCACACATTTTCTTTCTCTTCCTCTAACTAACTGTAAAAGGCTTTGAATCATAAAATCACAAAGGTTTGGGCTGAAAGGGACCTTAAAGATCATCCAGTTCCAACCCCCTGCCATGGGCAGGGACACCTTCTGCTATCCCAGGTTGCTCCAAGCCTCATCCAGCCTGGCCTTGAACACTTCCAGGAATGGGGCATCCACAGCTTCCCTGAGCAACCAGTGCCAGTGTCTTGTCACACTCTGAGTAAAGAATTTAATTCTATCATCTAATCTAAATCTCTCCTTTTTTAGTTTAAAACTGTTTCCCCTTGTCTATCACTGTCTGCCCTTGTAAAAAGTCCCTCTCCCTTCTATTTTATAAAAGGGGAAGTCTGCAGTGAGACCTCCCCTGAGGCTTTGGGTTGGAGGCTTGTCCCCTCCTGAGTGTTTGGATGCCCATCCTGGCAGGGTCTTGAGCTCAGCTGGGCTCTTCAGGTCTCCCAGTGCAATAACCCATCACAGCAACAGCAAACAGAGAGTCCTCAGTAAGTGTTTGCTGCCTGGGAACGCCTGCTCTGCTGAGCTCTGTCCCATATAAAACCAAAGTCCTTTCCCAGGTAATATATACCTTGCTATATATATAATCTTGCTAATATATCTTGCTCTAAAACAGATAAGGACACAAGTTGAGAAAAATGACTCTCAGAGCTCCCTTTCCTATGCTCTGAGCCAGCAGTTTCCAAATTATGGGGTCTGAGAGCACCTACAGCAACAGTCCTAAGCCCACCTAGTCCTTGGAAGTAAATGGGACGGGATCCTTGTGCTGTGGCTCCAGGGACCCTGATGTTTGCCTGGAGAAGCCTGGTGGATCCATGGCTGTGGCAGTGGCATGGAGAGGGGGTGCAACTGTTTTTTAAAAACAGTATTTTATAAATAATAAAGTTTTATAAAAAATTTTATATTTTATAAAAAAGAGTGAGATCAAACCCTTTGAGCTGGGCTCTGGGCACACGCTGGGGGGTGTGCCTGCGTGGGTGTGGATTTACAGATACACTTTGGTAACTGGGCACAGCCAGCATTGCCACACTGCTGGGGACAGGCAGTGCCACTGTGGGCAGGAGAACCTGCTGTGCCCTGGGAGTGACCTCAGTGACACGTGGAGATGGAGTAATGTTACCTGCTGGCTCACAGCACGTGCCTGCTCCTGACGCTCCATGCAGGCACACCTTTCCCAAGAAAAGATCCTTTTTTTATTTTTGTCATCAGGATAACAGCAATGGAGACAAGTCAGTGGAGGCAGAGCTTGTCCTTGCAGCTCTGTCCAGGCAAGCTCTGGCCAGGCTCTGGCCAGACTGGCTTTGCACCCTGACACCTGTCTGGCTGTGGGAGCTGAACAGGCTGTGTCCCACATGCTCCTGGCAGGATATGAGCCTGTGCCTGCACTTGTGGTGCCAAGCTCTTGGGAGGGTTGGAGGGACACCTTGGGGCTGCTCCAGATGCACCTGAACCTGGAAGTCAGCGAGAGATGAGTACTGACTCCTGCCAAGTCCCAAGCCATAACACCAAGGAGGTCCATTTTCATAAAATCATAGAATGGTTTTGGTTGGAAGGGACTTGAACATTTCCAGGGACAGGGCAGCCATGGCTTCTCCAGGCAACCTGTGCCAGGGCCTTACCACCCTCACAGTAAAGAATTACTGCCTTATAGCTAATCTAAACCTGCCATCTGGCAGTGTGAAGCCGTTCCCCTTTGTCTCATTGCTCCAGGCCCTTGTCCAAAGTCCCTCCCCAGATCTCTTGGAGCCCCTTGAGGTACTGGAAGGGGCCCTAAGGTCTCCCTGGAGCCTTCTCTTCTTTAGGTTGAACACCCCCACCTCTCCCAGCCTGGCTCCAGAGCAGAGGGCCTCCAGCTCTTGGAGCATCTTTTTCACTCACTCCAACAGGTTCACATCCTTGGTGGCCCCAGAGCTGGATGCAGTACTGCAGGTGTTGTATCATGAGAGCAGAGGAGAGGGACAAAATCACTTCCCTCAACCTTCTGGTCATGTTTCTCCTTGCCTTTCTCTTTTATTGATCCTCTGAGTCCTTCCATTCCCAAGTTTTCAGAGCGATTACTGTGTCTGAGTTTCATTCTGGAGCTTTCAACTTCACCAGGCTGCTTTGGGTCCAGGTAGAGCATGGATTCCCCCTGACTTGTGTTGTGGCCTCTGACAGGCTCTATCACCACAGCTGCCTTCTTATTGGTCCAGTGTGAAGGCAGTCACATCAGAGGAAGAGTCCAGGGTCAGGATTTGAGACCCAAAATCAGGGACTTCAGGGCGAGTCTCTCCAGAGGGACACCCTTCCTTGTTAACAGACACTGACTTTGCTCTCCAGGACAAAGCCTTTCTAAAGCTGCAGATAAGCTCCCTTTTCAGGATGGAAAACAGGGTGAGCAGAATGGAAACTGGGAGGTTTAGCTGCAGGTCTAATCTTATCCACAGCATTGCTGACAGCGGTGGATGCACCTCAGAGGAGCCAAGTCTGGGTACACCAAGGGTTATGTTTTTGTTTGGATAGCTTCTTGTTATTCCTGTTGGTGTTCTTATGACCATGTGGAAAAGCTATTTGTAAACCATTGTGTGGTGGAGTCTGGTAGTTAAAACTGGGGACTGCCAGGGTTGGACAGGAGAATCTCAGATGTCTGAAGTTCAAAAAGCCCCACATATCAGGGTTGTGACAGGAGCAGATGTTGCCTGGATCAGATACACGGGGTACAACCAGTACCTTCCTTTATTGTCTTTAATATTTTAAACAACTGGGAATTTAAATTAGATGCTGTCTTCATAGCTGCATTACCGAAACAGGGCTTTGGGGATAAGCTGTCCTTCCAAAATGCTTTCTGAGCAGGTAGAATAATCCATTTTTTCCTTATTGTCAATAATTCCTTATTTTTCAGTATGTTCTATTTAGGCCCCGGGGGACTTTTTTCTTTTTTTTCCCCAAAAACCCCTGAAGCATCTTAAGTCAGTTTTCCAACAAGCATGTTCTGCCCTGTGTGTACTCTCTGGTTGCCTCCAGTAGAAACATGGGGGTGCTGGGCACCAAGGGCTGCCCAAAAGCATCTTTAAAAATCCATTTTTCACCACAGCCTGCTCCATCCTGTGTCTGAGCTGCAACCAGGTCGACAAACATGCTGCTGCTCTCATTATCTGAACTGGTGTATAGGGCCACAGGAGGGTGGATGCTTCTTTGGCCCATGAGGCTTTTCCACAGCTTTCTCCCTGGGCTCCAAAAACAGTCAAAGTGGCAGGATTAACAGTTTTGGGGCAAGGAAAAGATCTGTGTGAGGGAGCTGAAAATCAGTTCATTCTGAGGCAATGCACTCCTGAGCATCACTGTGGTGATGAGGGAGGAGAGCCAAAGGGAGCAGAGGGACTCGGCTGCAGGAGCAGCAGCCTGTCAGTAGCACTGTCTTGTTTATCTGTGGTCAAATATCAGATCTCATCTAGGTGATAAAAAAAGAGCAAAAAGGCATTTGCTGCTTTCAATGAAATTGATTTTTGGAAGTATTTTCTTAAACCAGCTGTAATCCCTAGTGTGAGCTCACTTAAGCCAGACTCAATCCCTTTAAAAACTCTCTCAACTCAGGGATTTGTGGGAATGGTTGAAAACTTTCCAGTGAATCATCCTTTTGAGCACTTGGTGGAGAAACAGGGTATTCAAAGGCAGAAGGAAAAGGCTGAATGAGTCAATTAAGTTTAGGGGTGCTGCAGTGGGGCCCCAGGGATGGTGCTTTGCTATCTCCTGCACTGTGTCTCTCCTGGAGGCTCAGGGAGGTGATGTTTTCCTTGACAGCCGTGAACGAGCTTCACACACTGAACCAGGAATGACTCACTGGGGCTTCGTCGTTGAGTCACGAGCAGTGAAGTCAAGAGAGAACGTCAGGAGTTGTAACTGAAATGTTTCCATTTCTGCCCAAAAGCTTATGTAAAAACTACTATTGTTGGATTTTTTTTTTTCCCGTGTTTTGATTAAAATAATCAGTTTTGGGAGGTGAGCTAAATTCAGTTGCACTACTGAGTGTTGCAAGTGATGATTGTATTATTACTTAAAGTCATGAAATTGATATTTTGATCTGTTAATTATTTACTGTTACTATTAAAAATGCAAAGAATTTTTTCCTGTTCCTCTGACTTCTGGCACAGTTATAGGGTATTTTTGCTTGGTTTAATCATAGAACAAAAGGTTTATGTTTATAGGCTAAGACCTGTGTTCAGCAGAAAACTTTTTCCTTTGCTTTTGGCTTGCTGTGAAATTTATGGATGTCCTTAAAATGCCATGCAGTGAACATACCATACCACTTTTGTGGAAGAATAAATTATTGTCTCCATTGAATTAATGTCCTGAACTTGCTTGCAGAGGAACAGGAAGGATGTAATATTGCTCTGTGTTTTCTTGAGTCAAGAAGAAAAGCTTGAAATTGTCCCTGATAAGTGTCTAAAGTCAACAGAAACTCTCAGCAACCTGTGTGCACACAGCAGGTAGCTGGCTGCACTGACAGCTTCCTTTTGCAGTTTCTTGAGGAATCATTGCTTTCGTGGTCAGACATGTATTTATCCTTGGAAAAAATATTTGCTGATGCGAATGCGTTATGCAAGGCGGCTGTCAGCTGCGAAAACAAAACCGTCTGTCTGTGGGTCTCATTAGTTTTTATCAAAATTGCTCAAGCCATAAACCACGTCATTTCAGAGGCAGAGCTGCCTGTTTCTTCGATTGAGTTTTGAATCAGGCCACCGCGGGCGTCGCTGGTCAGTTTTCATCACAGGCAGTGTGCTGACAAATATTGACCTTATTCTCTGTAGCATATGTTAAATGCAAAGGCAGAAGCGTTGAGAGCCTCAGATCCAAATTTAGCAGTGCTGTGATGGCAGAGGAAGTAGGAAGTGGTCGCCAAAATAGTTTGCAGGGCCCTGCTTGTGTGGAAGGAATGTAAATAGAGATCACTCTCTTTGCCTTAAGGCCCTAAGCCATGATGGGTAGACTGAAAGATTGGGTAAAGACCTTACATTAAAAGGTATTTGCAAACAACCTGTAAAATTGCATGTGCATTGTCTCGCTGGTTGTCAGCTGGTGGGCACACGCCAGCAACGAGGGCGGACTGCTGTGCAGCAGATCTTGAGTTAGAACAACCTGCTGAGCATGTCCGTGGAGGGGGAGTGGAGAAGAGAATGGATGAGGAATCAGCAGCTGGGACCTGCCGTAGTTCACACCCAGGGAGATGAAAGAGCAGTGCTGGCAGGGCTAGGAAGGCACGGCACAGCGGGGCTCACGCTGAACCCACCCGTGAGTCATTATGTTAAAGTATCCCTCAGGGATGAGGGTGATGGATGGCCTTTGGTGTTCCCAGCCCAGGGAGCTGACAGAGCTCCAGATCCCACTGGTTACAAATGTCCTGATCCCAGCTGCGTTTGGCCATTAGCATCAGCCACCCCTGGTGAAACCGAAGTCAGCTGAGCAGCTCTTGCCGGGGTGAAACCAAAGCGAGGAGCAGCACACGGGGTGCACTCAGCATGTTGTGAAATCCATGTAGTGTCTCTGCAGGATGGTCCTGGGGTCAGGTAGCAGCTTTCATCTGTTCCTGACAAGATGCTGAGCCAAGGTGCAGCTGGCGAGGGTCTGGCCTTTCTGCAGACATGCGGGATGGTGTGCAGGCTCTGTACAGCTGAGCACACTTCTCATCTGCATTTCTTGACAGTAAACAGAAGTGACTTACTGAGCCAATTAGAGTGGGATGGAGTAATTAAATGTGACTGAATGCCACATTGCAGAGGTCCCCTGTTTCTGACAGGGGGTAGGATGAGGAAAGGATCTGAGGAGTTCTTCCCCCAGAGTGAAAAGCTGCCCCCCTTCCCTAAGCAGTAACTCGAGGAAGGCTGTTTTGGCAGAGCCCATACAGTGACCCTCTTCTCCTACTTCATCAGCAAAGGCACAAGAAGAGAGAAACACCTGTCAGTCCTTGTCCTTCACATGCTCAGTAGCTTGCAGGAGATGTGGGTTCAGTTTATTATTTTCTCTCTTGACAAATACTCTTGACAAAATGTCTCATCTCAAAGGACTGCCTATCAAACAGGAAGAAAACAAAAGGATTGTTCTCTGCCTTTGTTCCTCCTTTCCCTGTATTCCTTAGGATTACCAGAGAGTTTACTGTTCATGCTTCCAGCACAGTCTGGACATTTCAGTTGTGGAACAGGGATGAGAGAGGAGATGGAGAGGCCAGGGCTGATCTCTCAGAGAAGTGCTCTCATCATTAGGAATGTTGTCAGGCTCATCCTTCTGGCTCTTCTACACCAGAATCATAGAGTGGCTTGGGTTGGAAAGGACCTTAAAGATCATGCAGTTGATTTTCTTTAAGAGGTGGTCCTTCTGCACGAGGAGATGAGTTTGCAAGTGTAACTCCAAGCTTCTTGAAAGCCATGAAGAGAGAAATCCAAATCAAAAGAGACACTCAAAAGATACATGTTGGTTGCTTAAAAATATCATGGCTGTCAAAAGAATCCTGAGGGCCTGAGTCATCCCTGCCTGCTGATGCCAGGGGTGAAAGGGGAAAAGGGTGCTGGGCTGAAAATCGGCAAGGGAGAAGCACAAGAGCAGGATCCAGTGATGGAAACTGAAAGGAGGGCTACAAAGAAAGTTCTCAACATCTCCTTGAGAGTAGTTCAGACAGGAGGAATTTCACTGGCTCCAGGAAATGCTGCTGTATGTCCATGGCAGTGGGGAGCCTTTGGCTGCCCGAGCAGCATCCACAGCAGCCAGGAAGGCTGACCAGGATGTAACCTGTGTGAGTCGGTGTCGGGAGGCCAGGAAGAACACAGGCTTCCTTGTGTTGTGCGTCATATTTTGGGCTCTCTGCAAACCACCTCTTCAGCAGACGCAAACACTCAGAAGTAGATGCAAACTTTCCAGATTCTCTTCTGCTTGTGGTTATCTCCCCGCTGTGGCGTGATGGGGAAGGAACAGGGAGGCTGCAGGGAGACGGGATTGATGGCTGTTTGCTGTGAGTGTTCCTCTGCTGTGAAACGTGTCTGTCCCCTGGATATTTTTGATCTCTCCTTGCAGATAGCTCAGCTGAACACACAGTTAGTTTGGGACTGCTAATAGAGTACACTGGCTGTCTGGGAGCAGCTGATAAAGTACTCATGCTGGGTTAAGATTTTCCAGAGAAGAGATAACTTTAGCAGATGGCTTGGGCTGAGTCCTTTGGCTTCAGCTTTTTTTATTGATAGATGACAACAGTACACACAACCAAGCTATGGAAAGCTATAAAAAGTGTCCTTCCTTACCCTGCTTTTTGAACAGTTCCTGTGGTGATAGTTTCTCTCCGTGTCTCTTGTGTGACTACAATAGACACCAGTCCTGCTCCTCAGCCATCCTTGTACCTTTTCTGTATTGAGGAGCTCTTTTATCTCCATCATCCTCTTCTCAGCACACCCTGAAGAGATCAAGGCAGCCCTTCCAGACACAGGTTTTCAATCTTTTTTTCCTCCCACACAGCTCTCTTTTCCAGTGGATTCATGCAGCCACGTAATGGTTTCCAAAGAATCCATTCTAAATTTCCAATATTTAACATCAGATTTTCTGGTCTTGGAAACATGAGGCCATTGCCAACCCAAAGTTTAGGGACTGATTGCACAAGCAGACTAACGAGCCATTCTGCAGGACAATAACTCTTGTGAGCCAAGCAGTGGTGAGCAGCTGGCAGGTGAAGAGGAATAACAGGATGATCCTTCCACTTCACTGCCATAAGCAGAAGAGACCCAGAGAGGAGGAGAATCCCCTACTTATGGACAATCTGAGATGCCCAGCCTGCACTTCCTTTCTGGTCAAGGGTCCACTGTAGCCATGGATTCAGGGTGTGACTTATCTTACTCTGAAGTTTTTGTTTGAATGGGACGGAACACTTGTGTTCCAAAAGCTGCTTTATTTCCCACTGGCTATAAAAGAAGCCTGACTAAACTTCAGACTTTCTGATTGAGCTGAATCTGGCCAAACACGATAGCATGCTTTACATTCAAGGTGAAGTTCCACCTGAGGCACAACCACTATAATTTGATTAATGTCCTAGTTGAAGGGCAAGGTCACCAGCAAGGCCCAGCTGTGGGGGAATTGCAGCCCTTTTCTTTCTGAGCTGGTTTTAGGACTCAAACCCATGAACTTTCACTCAAAGGTAAATTGGCCAGATAACATAATTCCACAGCAGCCCAGCCCAACCCAACCTTTTCCTCCCCTCCTCTCAAATGATCAACTGTTGGCCTTTACGAAGTGATAATCAAAGACCACACAAAGAAAACGGCTCATAATTGTCAGGGAGGAGCTTTGCTGGCTCCAGGGAGCTCCTCATGGTGTGTTCTTGTATAGAAACCAAACCAGCAAAGTGCTGTGGAAGGTGTTTGACCACCCCAGCATCTGGTGAGAACTTGAAGCAAATGTTAAGTGGTGCTTTTAGAAAGTCACTGATTTTTGAAGATTGAAATTTTGGGTGGTTTTTAAATGTCTTTTTCCCCAGTACCTGAGCATTATCATGACTGGTCTGGGAAAAAAGGAAAGTTTTCAATCCTCTAATGAGCATCTGATGAACTTTGGATGATCCCAAGGCAGCCATGCCAAAAATGTGCAGGTGGATACTGAGTTGGTTTTTTCTACAGTGTTGACTTTGAATGAACTGGGCACTTTAATGGTGAAATGGATGCTTAAAGGCAAGTTTCTCCTGTTCAGCTAAACTTTGGGGATATTTTATACTCATGCACTGCTTTTTAACAAAGTTCCAGACTAGGTTGCTCCAAGCCCCGTCCAACCTGGCCTTGAGCACTTCCAGGGATGGGGCATCCACAACTGCTCGGGGCAACTTGTGCCAGTGTTTCGTAGATGCATGAAGTGACCCTTGAAAGACAATCAGAGGCTGTGGGTGCTGCTGGGAGCTTGCCTGATTTCAGCCCAGTTTGAGGGCACTGATTGCTCTCAAGGGCATTTTAGGGTTGATTCTGTTACTTACATTTGTTTAATACAAGTCTCTTAATACACTGCTCTTTCTGGATTGCCTTGTGTGTGCATTTTGCAAACTTGGAGCAACTTCAGCCTTCATTTCCACCAGCTGAAGAGCAGAGATGGAAATGGGGAAGGATGATCTTAAAAACAGTGTTTTCCTTTCTTTCAGCAAAGAAGATAAAGTCTGCCCTTGGCAGGGGTTAGGATGGAGTATGGGTGACACCAGACTGCTCTGAAGCTTTGGTCTTTGCCTCCTTAATTTGCACATGTTTGACTGAGAGGAACAGATGGGTTCTTAAATTTTGCCTTCTCACTCTTTTTGCAATCTAAAGAAGGATAGTTTTGTTCCCTACCCTCCTCTTACTGAAGTCACCTCTTATTTTGCCCAGAGAGACTGTGGACTTCTCATCCCTGCAATTGTTCAAGGCCAGGCTGGACACGGCTCGGAGCAGCCTGATCCAGTGGAAGGTTTCCCTGCCCATGGCAGGGGGTTGGGACTGGACGATCTTTATGGTCCCTTCCAACCCAAACCATTCTGTGGTTCTAGGATTTTCCTGTGGGGTGATGTTCACAGGGAGGCACAGCTCCACTCTCCCCATTCTCAGGGGGGATGAGTTGACGGATGCTCAAGTCAGGGATGCTCCAAGGGCTTGGAACCAAACTCTTGGCAGTGATTTGTGTCTCATAAACAGGACATCACAATATGGCACCTAGGGCATATTCTGCTTCTTTGTCAAGTAAAGAACATGAGGAAAGAGGTTTTCTTTTTAAAATTTCTTGCTCTTTCTGGTCCTTTTGAGTTGAGTTTTCTTTAGTACCAAAGCTTGGGGAAGGGGGGAAAGGGAAGGGAACCCTCCAGAGGTTTCAGGAAAAGGAGAAAGAGTAATTTTTTAATATCTCTCACCAAGTAGAGATAAGGCTGACGGAACCCCTGCTGACAGCAGGCTCTGCTTTCTTTCCACAGTCTCCATTGAAGATATTCGGGATGTGAGGTCAGGCCATAAAACAGAAGGTATGGAAAAATACGCCAAGGATGTCCCAGAGTATCGCTGCTTTTCCATCATCTTCAAAGACCAGCGGAAAAACCTGGACCTCATTGCGAGTTCAGAGGATGATGCCAACCACTGGATCGCTGGCCTTGGGAAAATCATAGCCCACAGCAACTCCATGAACCAGAAACAGAAACTCCAACAGTATCCTTTGCCTTATAAAGTGATTAATCACAGACAAAGATGCACTTGTCTTTCCCTGTGGGTGGGGACAGTAGGCTAACCTCCTTTTTTCCCTGTTGGCCCCGGGCACTGGATTTTCACTCTGCACCCAGGCAAGCTCCCTGGTTTCCAATGCTTTTTCCCCCCCCGTTTTACAATGATACCAGCAAGAGTGGAGTCAGGCTTAATGTAGCTCCTTAAGCAAAGAATTGCCTCTTTCATGGAGCTCCAGATAAAACAATCATTATTTTTTTGTGTTCTTCAGGGGTCTGTTTCACTTGCATTGAAGTAAACTCCAGGACAGGCACTTCTTGTCAAGGCATGAAAAGCCCGTACTGTTTACCGTGTTTCTTGGTAATACAAGGAGAGGGAACTGATTCTCCTCTTCTCACTGCCAAATTTACTCCAGGGTAGCTCCACTGACTTGAGTGAAATTACTCCTTATTTGCCTCAGCATGGGAGGAAGTTTTGCCCTGAAAAAATCTGCAGTTGCTCTGGTGACAATGCGGAGATCAGAAAGGAAAAGGCACAGAGCAGGAAAGGAGGGTGAATTTGTTATGAAATGGAGAGGGGTTGGTTATTGGGTGAAATCCTGGCTCTGCTGAATTCACAGGGAATTTTCCCTGGGGCTGCATTTCACTCAATAAGTTGCTTTGCAAACAGAGATTTCATGTTTAAAAAGAGAGAATATCTGTGGGTGCAGTTCTGGATGGATTTTCTTCAGTCCCTCTGTATCTGAGACTCTGACCATGACATCTGAACCTGTTGGCTGATTTCACCCTGATTTGACAGAGCCACAGAAGTTGTAAAATATTAAGTTCCTTTAAGATTCCCAAAGGTAGATACTCAGCTATCAGAGAGGAAAGCTGATAGCACTCTCAGCTGAGAGGGCTGGGTGGGATTCATGGCTTGTTTGACACCAAACATCAGAGAAGAGGGGGGATGCAAAATCCTCAGCTGGGCAAAATCACAGAGCTGGAGCTCGAGTCTGAGCAGGCACCAGGAAGTCTTGCCCTCAGTTAAGTCTTCACTCCATGTGGGGTCTCTGCTGGGTCGTAATGTACTGATGGAGAAGGAGATGGTGCATAAATGCTGAGCTTTCATCAGTTTTCACTCTTCTGTGGATTCTCTGAAGTCTGAGAAGCACTTTCACAGCCTCAGTGCTGTTCACTTAAAGGAATCAGACTCCGTTAGTTCTGAAGTGCCTGGGATGTCCTGTTTATCTCCTGCACTATGAGTGTCTTTTTTGGATGGTTTTTCAAGCTCTGGGCTGTAAGGTCACTCCTCAGCCACCCCACAGTGTGTAGGGGAAAATCTGGGCTGCAGAAAGTTGTCCCTGGAGCATATCAAGTTAAATATGTTGCTGAAAAACTTGCCCATAAGAAGAGACAAGATTGTTAAGGGGGGAAAAATAACAATGACATTTGCAAGGGAAGAAGGCTGTAAATTTCCAGCATGGAAAAGTGCCTTTCTGTCTTTGGAAAGCAGAATCGAAGCTAAATAGGGTGGGTAGGCAAACCATATTTCTGGAAGAGTAATTACTGTGCAGTGCTGGCTTCCAATCTGGGCTTGTCTCAGGCCATTTAACGTAACCTGGAATTACAGAACAGCATGATTTCTCATTTGAAATTTGATGATGTTTAATTAAAGCCTGGGATTTTAAATTTAGTCTGCCTTCACTGGGTTTGCTTGGCAGCGTGGGCTTGCTCAGATCTTCCTTAAACCTCAGGAGTGTTCTCTGCATCTGTGAGCACAGAAGGGGAAGAGTCAGGAGATGAGAAGTGCTGTGTCCCCTGCCTGTCCCCCATGACTGGAGAAATGCCTGGCAGGGCATCTTTTTCAACATCTCAAAGCCTTGCAAAACAAGTAAGGAATGTGCAAGGTTTTGAAAAAAAAAGATTGAAAGTAAAAACTCTGCTGGTTTCAGATGGGGCTCATTCAGTTTGGAATGCAATGGAGTTGCCTGTGGTAGAAAGGGACTTGGTTCAGTGTCTTAAGTACTTTTCCAGTCCTATATCCCTACACAGATAAAACTCCCACATGATTGATGAGCCTTTCTGATGTTCTTATACACAGAGTTCTGTTTTAATAAGCCTCAGATTCAACCTTGCAGCAAGCTGGCATAGGTTGTTTAGCAAATATTGCAGGTATGTGTGCAGGGAAGACTTTAGACCAGAAAATACAGAGGACTTTTCATTTGAGCAGGGTGGCAGCGTCTGCTTCGGTTCTGAGGTTTATGTGTGAGCTTTTCTTCTGGTCTGAAAGCACTTACCAGAAGTTCTGCAGCATTTCTGCTCTGAGCAGCACATTCATGGGATATCTGCCAGACATAAACCAAAGAGGGATGACTGAAACTAATAGAGAACTGGTAGCCCTGGAGCTGGCATATCCTTTGAAAACAAGAGGCAGGAGGCAGGCTGTCCCTGGATGTATACAGAAATGGGAGCAGCTCCTTCCTTGTCCACCCAGGCCCACAGTGGGGCATAAGGTAAAAGGAAGACCCACAGCCAGGAGTGAAAAATGGTGTTTGTACCAGATGAGAGGATTTCCAGTTGAAGTGCTTAGTTCATCCAGCTCCTCTAAGCTATCCCAAAGCTGAGGGGATCCAGATGGATGGAGAGTTTGGGTATTTTGGGGCCAGAATACTGCTATTTACTGGAATAACAGGCTGAGACCTCAGTTGTCTGTACTCTCCTTTTTCCCTCTTTGCTGCTTGCCCTTGCAGCGAGAGGACCCACTGTGTGTGCCTGGGCTCTTCCTGGGCTCTCTGATCTCCCTCCTGCATTTCTCAGCCTCCTGGGAAGGGATCTAAGAGAAAAGCATCCTCCATTCACAGGCAGGACCTGGGCATACTCTTTTTGAGGTGCATTTACTGCCCCACATTTTGCCCACTAGAGAGGACTGTGGGTACATGCATGACCTCTGGGGGCTCATTATCAGAGGAGATTATGCAGACTCCTAAAAAAAAAGTGGTTTTTTTGCAGTGATTAGCACAAAACTAGTAGTTTCTATGCACAAAAGAGTAGTTTTGTCCACCCCTGCTGCTCACCTCTGACTGTGGCAGACTGCATTTCCTCTTGGCTCACCAGACTTGGGCGTTCCTCCTGCCTGTTGTTTTTAGGGAAGGCTGGGAAGGGGACCCGAGGTGCAGGGTCAGGTGTGAGTGGGTGGCACCAGGGTGACAGTCTGAGCAGACCCTCTCTGGAGCAGAGCTGGTGAAGGGGGTGTTCTGCACCCTGGGGTGGGTGTGGTGTGCTCCCAGTACAGCATGCTCTGCTCTTGGGAGCTTCATGACTCAAACTTGATTTTCTGGGACGAATCAGTCCAAGCCAGATCCTGGTTCAGGGCTCTGGAGCGTCCTTGGGAAATGCAGCCTCTCTTTATTTTGGTTTCCATGTCTAAAGAAGGGGAATATTAATATTACCAGGCTAAGACGGATGCAGGGTGAGGTCATTGCTTAGCACCTGCCAAGATTTTTAAAGTCAGAAAGTTCAGCTTTCCATGAGACAAACAATACTCACTAACAATTTATACATATCTCCATCACTAGGAACTATTCCAGTGCAGGGGTAGCTCTGGTGAACAGTTTCAGGGTTATGTCTGCAGCCCCTATGGCTGTTAATGCCCTTTTTTGGGGTCATTCTGAAAGGCCCAGTTTAAATGTTACAGCACTATATGCCTCAGCTGGTATTTGCTAATCCTGAGCTTTACACTGATTAACATTCAGATTGGGCATTTTTTTTTTAAAGTTTTTCTGGAATGAGCTTGAAGCATTGTTTCCTATGTGACATGGAACGTTATTCTTGGAGATCAAATTCTTACTTTGATCATTTTTTTTTTCCTATTGAAAAGTAGATATTTTTCTGGATGACCTTTCTTATTTGACAGTAAAGCAAATTAGGCAGTCAGTTCCGTGATGGAAGAAGCATGGGGTTTTTTGGTGTTTAAAACTGCAGTGTGTCTCAGCTGTCTAACATGATTTTCCCAAGAGGCTGAAAGAAATTGGGAGACCCAGCTCAAATTATCTGGAATCACATTGAAAAGATCATTCTTACAGCAGTTACTCCAGATCCATGGATATACTAAAGTGATTAAAACTCAAGCTCTTACGAAATATTGTCACACTACAACCCAGTAACAGACCCCGTGCATTTCATCAGGGGAAGCCAAGAACCCACAAAGTTTGGTTTGATTCTGCTCACAACAAAGTTCTTAGGATATACAGGTAGAAATGCCTAAAAATATGCTGAAGGTGAGTTCAAAAATTACTATTGATGCTTCTTTTGGGGCTCAGTATTCACTGGGATACACTGAATTTTGAACAAATCCATGACAATCAATTTACCGAGCTCCTCTTGGGAGCTCTTTTCATTCTTTCCTTTATCCCCTTTTCACCATCTGGAGCAGAATGTACTTTCTGCCATAAAAGAGAAGTCAAACTGTTTCTGGCCGCAGCCAGAAACTCCTACAGGGTACAGAGAGCTGCTCCAGCCTTGGCCAGATGGTGAAAAGCTTCACCCGGGTCATGATCAGTTGTATCACAGCTCATTTTCCTTCTGCCGAGGCACCACTGTGCTCTGTGGGAGCAGAAGGTGAGGTGGTGTCAGCTGCTCAGTGGGCCCACGCTGATTTACAGCAGCTGGAGAGCTGGCTCAGAGCCTTTAGAAGAGGATTTCCCTCCCGCCACGTGCAGCAGAAGGTATTTAGGTGTTTAGGCTAGGCACTGACCTGGAAAGATTTCCTTACATCCCCCTGCAGCTGGATTCACACCTGCCTGCGGAAAGCTGACAAAAACAAAGACAACAAGATGAGCCTAAAAGAGCTCAAAGACTTCCTGAAAGAAGTGAACATTGAGGTCGATGACTACCATGCCAAGAAGATTTTCCAGGTAATGGGAGCAAGCAGAAAAAGGGTTTGCTGTTGGCTGAGGTCAAGGTCTCCCACGGCTTTCAGCTTGGGTTGGAGATCCCACCTAAAGTGAACTCCTGGCTTCTTTTCTTGTACCGAGGAAGGATGCTCAGGTTTTGGTGCTCAGTAGTTTATTGCTCAGAATAATCGATTCCCACCAAGTTAGGCCAGCACAATGCTTTTGATGAGGGTGTGTTAAGGTCTTTCTTCACAATTGATGCCTAATTTTGCCACGATGAAGAAAATGAAATGCAAACATGGATAATGCAAGCAAAAGGGAAGCAAAGTTCAATACCCAGGGGTTTCAGAAGTTTTGTGTGCCGTAACTGTATGGCAATGCCTATGTCTGGCTGAAATTTGTTTGGTTACAACTGTGATACCAGATCCTCAGCTTCCCAGAGGAGGTGGGTGCCAAGTGACAGGTATAAACAACAAAAAAAGAAGTGCAAAATAAGAGAAAAACCTTTCCAGATTCATGATAAATACGTAACATTGCACCCAAGCCTGGACTAGTCTGATTGATTTAATACTCCCAGGGCATACTTAATCTGGTCAGGGATGTACACTCCTAAATTCTCAAGATTCAGCTTGCTGGCTGAGCCTATCAAAAGATAAGAAAGGGATGAAAATTTCTCAGTTGTTAAGGTTTTGGTTGTTCTCTAGAGAATCCATCCTGCTGAGGTGAGATAAAACATCTGGATAATTTCCAAACTTCCATCCTGTCTCAAGCAGGATTTGAATTAATGGGTGTGCAGTTTTACAAATGTTTTTTTCTGATTAGTGGTAAACACGTGGGTGGTTTTGGGCACTGGGCAGGAGTTCTCCTGCTCCTCCCTGTGAGCAGGCAGCTTTCCCCCAAAGGAGGTCCAAGTTTCCTAATCCTTGCTTTATATACATCTCACTGGTAACTCTGCAAGAATTGGAGGGAAGGTCATCAGCAGATCTTAAAGAATTTCAGCTTGCACAATATTCCAGTTGTACTGCTCACTCTGGCTGGTGTATCCCATCCTTTATTCCCTGCCCAGGAAGATCCTGGAGGAATGGAAATAAGGCTGGGAATCCACTGATTGAGTTGTATGTTTCCATTGGAAGCACTTGCCAACACTTCCCTTGCAGTCTGTGCAGGTGAAGCCAGTAGGGACCAGGGTGTGAATGTCCTCATCCTAAAGGATGCATCTCACATATAGGAGATGAATCACTCCTACATCTTCACACATCAACAACAACCTGAAAAAAATCATCCTTGGTTTGCTTTTTTTTTAAATTTTTTTTAACTTGAATTTTTTTAGAGGCACAGTCTCCTCTCATTTAATGGACCTCCTCTGCTGTCACAATAGTTACAAGGGACCTCTAGGAGAGGAAACTTGATTAAATGAATCCTTTTTGCATAAAGACTCCAAGTAATTGCTAAGCCTTGATTCAACCCATCGAAATGCAGAGAGCTAGTTGAAGTACCATCATTAGGCAAGTAATTGTTAAGTTTCCTCTATAGCCACTGGAAAGAGAGGTTCTTTGGAGGTTAATTCAGATCTTCCGAGCACTGATTAGCCTCCAGGAAGGGTCTGTCTTGCTCCTAAAGCAATTACATTTTCAGTTTGCATCCTGCCTCAGCTTAGATGGACTGGGGCATTACACCCTATTAAAGGGTGATCTTTTAGTCTCAGTGAGTTTTTCTTCATTTAGTCACAGGAAGGAAGGGCTCAAGAGGGGGCTGCAGGGCACCTTCTCACATTATTCTTGCCTTTCATCACATGGCTCTGTGTCCACATCTAGGTTTGAGACACCTGAGTAAAACATTTGCAATGCAACCGGAAGTTATGCAAAGCTCCTCTCATTGCTCACTTCATTTCAACTTGAATATTCATTCTGGTGCATCAGAAAGGTGTTTTTGCTGGCAGGCCGAGGGTCATTCAGGACCCATGGCTTGTGATACAAACATGGTATTTTGGGTTGAGAGTCTCTTTCTGATTTGGACCTCTTGTAGTCAAAGCAGAAGGAACCCATTTTATACCGTGCATCTGATCTGTCCTGGAGTTTGGTGCCAGCGCTGTTGCCCTGTTTTCATCACAGCCTTTAATGGCAACTAATGAATAAATGTCCCGAGGCACACCACTTAAAATGCCAGTTTTCTAGAAGAAGTATCTTGTCATTTTCCCTGTCATGTCTTAAAGAAAAGAACATTTGTAATTCAGGAGATCCCTGCCATCTCCACCAGCTGCTGTCCCTCTTTATATTCCTTTTGCAATTGCTAAGCATCATGCTAGGCTTAGTTTGAGGGATCTCCCAGAGCCACAGAACAGGATCATAGACATGGAAGGCAGCAAGGAAAAGGCAGTTCCTGGATTCTTAAACCTGATTTGGAGGTGTTTTTAGTACTGAGCATGTCACAGGTTGTCCCATCCCTGATTTGAGCCCATAGCTTCTACCCAGCAGATTCTGAAGTCAGAACAAGTTGAACTCTTTTTTTTCTGTCACTTCAGTTTGTGAAATGCTGGGTGTCATGATAATGTTCTTTGGTTTTATATGTGCTCCATAAATAAATAGTAAAGGATTTGCAGGGGATGAAAGTCCCTCATTATCATCTTGGGGCACTGCCAAAGCCACCGAGGCCATCACTGAGATCATTGGCATAGCTAGGTTGAGATTAGTGTGGTGACTGGTTAAACTAAGACATGCATTTTCATCATAAAAGCCAGGAAAACAGCTCTATCTGTCACAGGGGATCAAAGACGGAAAGCAATTTAATTCCTCTGGTTTGACAAGTTGAAGAATTCTGCTTGGAACAAACAACAAATTTAGTATCAGGATTTGCCACAGGAAAAAAAAAAAGTTTCTGATGAAAAATAGAACCTGGGAGTATTTTAAATAAGCTGGAAAAACTTGTTATTGGAAAAGCTGCTGTCCTGTAGGGAGACATTAACATGCATATCTCAAGCTCCAAATCTTTCATGGTCAATCAAGTCCTTGGCTGTGGTGCTCTCTCAGAGATGGTATCTACTGGAAAAGTTCAAACCCCAGAGGAAGTTGGAGAATCTGAATTCCAGTTCCTTGAGAAGATTATATCTGATTGGAAATCTGGGGGGATTTTGTTACTTGGCAGGTGTTGGATGAGAATGGAAGATTTCCATGGAGAGGTGGATTTTTTCATATCTAAACATGCACGTGTTTAGCAGTTGTGGGGGTTTTAATTTGGTTTTGATGCCGTCTTTGCAAACAGCACCACTGTGAGTCATGATGGCCTCTTGGGGTGTGAGCCACTAAGGTCAAGGGGAGGGTTTTTTTTCACTTTACCTACGGGATTTTTGGCTATACTCTCTATCATTTAAGAGAGTTAATTGCTTCCCTTTATTCCTCCTGAGATCAAGACTTACATTTCTTTTGACCCTTGATCTGTGCTTAGATTATTTTGAGCTGTCCTGACTGAAGCACTCCAAGTGATGGAACCCAAGGGTGGTGCTTTTGAGCACACTGATAATCTATAAATACAAATAACTGTAACTGTTTCTTGACTATTGGCCTTGTCAAAGAGAACCTTTGTCATTGACCAAGTGCTCCTCACTCACTGGCCAGTAACTCTTTGCAATTATTTTGTGTTCTACGTTGTGTAGCCCTGGTGCAGATTACGGCTGGCCTATGCCAGAAGGAAAGAAGGTTTTCATTCCTTCTCCCCTCTACGTTTACAGCACTGTGACAAGTCCAAAACAGAGGCTCTGGAGGATGATGAGATAGAGGAATTTTACAAGATACTGACAGAGAGGAAGGAAATAGACAGCATCTTCCAAATGTACTCAGACCCAGAAGGGTTCATGTCCTGCCAGAATTTGGTGAGGTTTCTCTATGAGATGCAGCAGGAAGAAGATGCTGTTGTTGCTGCCCCTGCCTTAATTCAGAGATATGAGCCCAATGAAAGAGGTAGGTTGAAAACCCTGGCTGGTTTGCTTCAAAATCTTGCTTTTTTGATGAATTATGAATTGTGTTGCTGCTGCTTTTTCCTGCAGTCTTGTGTATTATTTTCTCCCCACAGCTGCTTCTACAACACGACTCTCCTGGGGGAACATTAGCTGCTCAAGGAGAGGCTGGGAAATCTCTCTCTTCAGTTTTTTTTGGGTGCACTGGCAGGAGAGGGGTTGATACAGGTTTGACTACAGGATGATGAAAATCCTGAGGGAAAGACTCAGATGGGTTATTCAAATGCCAAGACCTCATGTGGCTTTCCAAGGTTGAGAGTGTAGCAATATTTGTGCTCTCCAGAAGCTGGAGTGGAGGCAGATGTTCTTGATGGTGGGCACCTGTAAAGCCATCTGGTGATGAGATATCTGAGTAGAGGCCAAGGAGGTGACAGCTGTTTAGGAGGGCAGTCCCAGAACTGTCTGTCTGCTCAGAATGTAGGTGAACCATCAGTCTGGAGCGCCTTGGAGGATGCGTTCAAGCAACCAGCTCAGGATCATGGGCTGGTTTTCCACTCTCCTGGTATTCCTTTAGGAGAAGTACAAGGTTTTGCAACTGTCAGGCTTTAGGATTAGACTGAGATCTAGCTCGTTCCTTTAAAATGGGGAGTAATTTTGTACTTCCTCTTTCCAAATCATGTATTTCATTGGGTAATCTAGACAGGATTTATCTGGCTGTGTTTAGACATCCGACAGCTTCTCTGGGTTAGCGTAAAGAAACATTGAAATGCTCAAACAGAGATTTTTATGCTGTAAATCTCCAGAGAAAGATGAGGTAAGGTCTGTCTTTGACACTTTTAAGATGTTATCAAGGACAGTAAGTGTCAAAAAAGCCACACTTGCAAAGGGGCTTTAAAAGCGTTTTCAGGCAGCTGAAGGTGTCATCCTTGTCTGGAGAACATCGATGTCTTTGCTATTACTGAATGCCTGGGGAGCACATTCTGCCTCTGAGATCCCCTGGAGAGCAGAGGCACCATGGTGAAGGTGATGGCATGACCTGGTGGCGTCGCATTTTCAGTGTGGGGTTTTCTGTCTGTTTACCTGGCAGCCAAGAGGGGCAACGCCATGACCAAGGATGGTTTCCTGATGTACCTGCTGTCGGATGAGGGGAACATATTCAACCCCTCCCACAGGAAAGTTTACCAGGACATGACCCAACCTCTCAGTCACTACCTGGTGTCATCCTCACACAA
The DNA here is from genome assembly GCF_020740725.1 of Corvus hawaiiensis. NCBI lineage: Eukaryota > Metazoa > Chordata > Aves > Passeriformes > Corvidae > Corvus > Corvus hawaiiensis. The sequence goes on along the minus strand of NC_063213.1, from coordinate 4,330,716 downwards.
CACCTATCTCATGGAGGACCAGATCACAGGGCCAAGCAGCACAGAGGCCTATATCAGGTAAAGAGTGTGTGTGTTTGTGTTTGTGTGTGTTTGTGAGGTTAACCTCTTTCTTTCAGAAGACGTAAGTGTCTGTGCTGATGGATGCAAGAGATCAAGAAGCAGTCTCTCACCAGACCAGGTAAAGTAGGCTGGCCCATGTTTCCAGGGTGAGCTGTTTCCAAACCAGGTTGGCTGTGCCCTCCTTTTCGCATCTCTTTGACCTGGGTCTCATCTGACCACCTGAGTGTAAGATGTATAATCACTACATTTGGAAGCAGTATAAAATATCTGCAGCCACAAGGAGGCTGGATTGCAGCCCTCTGGCATGGTGTTTTCAAAGCATGATGCTGAGGGGTTGTTGCATTCCCCGAAACATGGCATGAGAGGGTGCAACAAGATGCAAAGATCCCTGGGATAGAGCTACAGGTCTGTATAGGGATTGGAAGGAGCCAAAATGATGCATAGTGTCATGGTGCTTATGCTCTGTACTGCCTTTTGGGAGAGGCCCGTGGCAGGGACTGTCCCCACAACCATGCTGGGGTTTATTTTGGAGAGTCCTAGCTGGAGCAGTCAAAACAAAGAGATGGGGTGTGAGCTGATGGAGCAGGATGAGTGATCAGGTAACTTACACCTGGTCCCTTTTTAGCATCTCAGATATTCCCAGAGCACCCCTGCACAGAGCATTAGGTGTTGCCTATGTCTGCCTTTAACAGAGACTGATGTCTCATGGCCAGATGGACGCAGTGACCTTTTAGTAACTTGCACACCCACCTTACATTACTCCTTGTTTTTATCAGGTGAGACAGTGTTTCCTTATGAGCCAGTCAAGGACTGCAATTCTGTCTTTGTTTGTGACTTACCTTTTCTCAGGAGCAATGACTGTCTAGAGTCACAAGGTCAAAAGTATAGAGAGTGAAATTTGGCACAAGTTACTTCTCAGTAGCACTTTGTATTCATCTAACAGAGGCTTAAAATTATAGATGTATGTTTTGCTTGTAAAAAAAAAATCCCATGATTCTGGAACAGGTTTCCCAGAGATGCTGTCGATGCTCCATCCCTGGAAATGTTCAAGTCCAGGTTGGATGGGGCTCTGAGCAACCTGGTCCAGTGGAAGGTGTCCCTGCCCGTGGCAGGGGGTTGAAACTGGATGATCTTTAAGGTCCCTTCCAACCCAAACCATTCTGTGATTCTGTGAATCTATTGCAATGAGTTAAAGGAGTTGTGTAATCTGAAATGTTTAGGGAATTACTGTAAAAGAGAGAAGACCAGCTCCTAGGCAGATGGGGTGGGGAATCTACATTAGAAAATAAATTGAAATGGAAGTATGGATATGTAGAGGTGGGAATTTCACGTGGAAATTCAATCTGTAGACTTGGTTTGGGAAACTGGCCCTCAGCAGTCTCCCCAGCTGTGGTGGAGTTCCCATAGCTGCCTCCCTCCCTCCCTCCCAGCTCTGAGGACTCATCTCTCATGTAAATGTCAGATCTAGATGAAGAAATCACATCATCCAAGCTTTGTGACCTGGCTTCTAAGGCTGACTGTCATTCTTCCACTGCAGCCACTCTTGATTTTCTCTTCTCTTCACCATCTTTGGGGAAAGACTTGGGGCACAATCATGAGTGTCCTTTCTCATCTGGCACTCACTGTGTCTTATTCTTTGGATAATTCTGCCTTGGACTTTCACTACCTTATTTCTCAGATCCTTCTGTGCTTTCCTTGCTCAACCTTGAGCTCTCTTTGCTGATGCTGATTTCACCTGATCCCATCCTTTACCTGCTTTCCTGTTTTTCCAAGCTCCTTTCTTCTCCCTTGCTCCCTGAACTTCCCACCAGTCTTCCCAGGCAGCTGATGGACCCTCAGCTGGAGATGGAGCAGAAGGTGTAGAATCCAACCAGGTCCCTTCTTTGTTTCCAGAGCCCTCACCAAAGGCTGCCGCTGTGTGGAGCTGGATTGCTGGGATGGCCCCAACTCAGAGCCTGTCATTTATCATGGCTACACTCTCACCTCCAAGATCCTCTTCAGCGATGTCATTAAGGCCATCAAGAACTATGCATTCAAAGTAAGGACCAGGGACCCTTTCTCATGTTGCACAACCCAGGACTGACAGTAGATCTCTTCCCTCCCAGCAGGGAGCAGAAGCAATGAAGGCTTCACCTTAGCATTTCTTGTGGGGACAAGATGTGTCCTTCTGTCCAAGCATCCATGCTCTGCTTCCTGCAAAAATCCATTCCTGGGTGTTGCTGGACAGGGAGAGCACCATCTGAGGATGAGTTTGAACCTGTGCCAGCACAGCTGCATCCTGGACCCCACTGCAACAACACTGATGCCCAGTATCTTGAGCATACTTGGTGGAAAATGCCAAGCCCATGATTTATGTGGCTTTGATGTCTCAGGATTCGTTTCTAGTTTAGAGGAACCCATGTGCATGCTTTGGGTGTGAAGGACTATTTCTATACTGATTTAAAAGGAATGAGCAGGTCGGGAGTCTTGTATGGCAGCAGCCTTCAGAAAACCTTAGGTCTGTCTGGACTCACTGGACTTTGTGCTGTTTTCCTTCAGTGCACTTGGGAGCTGGTGTCAAGTTTCCTTTCGGGCCACAAAGAAGTGACAATGACAATAATGGCAATGCCTTCAGCACACAAAATGACCTGGGGGGCACAGGGAACCAGATCAGGCCTATGAAGGAATGGAGGAAGGATTGATATCACTTAAGGGTTTGACCAAACCCTGTGATTTCAAAGCCCCCTTCCCAGTCCTTCCTCTGAAGGTGGGTAGGAAGGTGCTCTGACCCGCAGTGCAAGTGGAGAATGGAGGCACAGGGAGTGCCCCAGAAAGTCTGTGAGAGGCATCCTGACCCATCCTGGTGCCCTCTCAATTGGATCATCATCTCTGGAAGGCATCAGCACAGATCTGAGTAACTACTGCACAGTTAAATTTGTCCATTTTTAACAAATCCTTGCTTTAGGAGAGTATCAGACCCTACTCTTGACACACTCGTTCCCAGAGAAAACAGCACTGGGGTTCATACCAATTGCTTCAGACTGGTGAAACTGCAGAGTTCACTGATGGTGTGTGTTGCTCTCTTGTTCCAGACCTCACCATACCCCGTCATCATCTCCCTGGAGAACCACTGCAGCGTGGACCAGCAGAAGGTCATGGCTCAGCACATGACCACCATCCTGCAGGACATGCTCTTGGTTGCCCCAGTCGATGGAAACAAATCCCAGTTCCCCTCCCCAGAGGTAAGCAAGGCCCCTCCAGCACTTTCTGCCTTCTGAGGGTGGGACAAGATAGAAGTTTTTCTTTTTGCTGAGTGCAAAGCTCAAAACTCAAGGGGAAAACCATTGCAAGTAGCCTGAAGGTATATTAAACACAAAGTGTCCTCCCACTGAGAGTGTCCTGGGGTAGCCACTGGGAATGGCTCCTGTGTGGATAGCTGCAGTTCCCTTTAAATTGCATGTCTTTGCTAAAGAAATGCCAAAAATTGGATGAACGTGCCTAGTCAGAGCTGGAAGGAGTTTGTGGATGAGATCAAGCTGGCAGTCAGCAGGGGAGAAAGGAGAGGAAAACGATGCACCTAAAATACCCTCTATATTTGCTCTTCCTCTTCCTTTATCTCCTTTCCCTTTCCAACTTTCCCCTTTTGTTTGGGAGTGTCGTGCCTTGTTTGATACAATGCCTAGCACAGAGGGAAGCTGCTCTGGGCTGGTCCCTAAGCACCGGAGAAATAAATTAGGGTGAATTGTAATCTTTACTGCTGCTGCTTCAGCAGGACCTTGGCTCTGGCATAGACAAGGTGCCTCCCTTAGGAGACGTGACTCTCCCAGAGTGACGACACTCCCAGCATGGAGATCAGTCTTTGCAGGCTCTTACTGAGTAGGAAAAATATGTCTTCAGTGCCCTCTCCTGACTTGGTGTTTATCCTGGTGCAGGATCAGGAGAAGTGCTGATGGCTTTTCAGCTGATGGCAATGATATGATGAAAGAAAGGAGAAACACCAAGCAAAGCAATGTGTGATTTGTGAGTGTGAAGGGATGACCCCAACTTCCCAAAGATGTTTTTTCCATGGTTGTGCTCATCGAACCTCCTGCTCTGATTGCCCAAACAGACACATGGCCCCAGCTGAACACAGTGCCCAGATCTACCCTAGGGAATGGGTTTGGGCTGATCTGCTCCATTGGAAGGATTGATCCATTTAGTTTAAACAGAGAAAAATTTCCAGTGTTTCAACACCTATCCTTTTCCTTCTGGTACCTTTCCTCTGCCTTCCTGCTAATGTGAAGTAGGACAGTGCAAAGGGCTGAAATGATGACTTTTTTTGGGTGTAAAATACATTGAAACTGAAACATGAGGGAAAAACAAACCAGGAACCTCTTGGCTTTTCCACTCCCTTGTGACGTTGACATGAAGAAACCTGGGACAACAAGGTATTTTTAATATCAGGAAAAGGGTGGGATCTGCCACTGAGCAAAAAGCTGAAGGCTGTAAACACAAGCAGTTGAAGGATTGCTGCCGGTTGTGTCAGCAGGGCAACGTCAGTAATTAAAGGAAGATTGACACAGTTTGGATTTGTGCTAACGATTTATACCACAGCCTGGGGCAGACATCTGATTTAATAGGCTCCATTCAGGAACACTATTGGGCTACACAGATTATCTAAATATCTCCCCCAAGATGCTGTCTTTAGGTCCCAATAGTGAATTAAAGCCTGTAGGATGGAAGGCCAAAAGCCACATGAAAGCTCCAGGCAGCATGAGGGTTGTAGGACAGAGCTGATCCAGTCTCTGCTGCTGGTGGGTTGTTGCCCTTCTGCCCCATCCCTGATCTGCACAGGGGTCTGCCAGGGCCCCTTCTTCTTGAGTGAAGTTCTTGAGCTGAGTTTCCTTCAATCCTCCAAAACCTTCTTCAGTAATGTGTTTCTTTCCCTTTCCTGGTGCCACTCATTGCTGGTGCAACACCTCAGTTTGCAGCTGAAGGACGTGCACAGATGTGATGTCAATTAGTGGAACAGATCTGCGCATCTCCTCGTGAATGTGAACGTGTTATTCCTCACAGCTTCTCAGAAGCCTGGAGAGATGGATATCCTCATCCTGAGAGTGGGATGTCAGGTGGCAGTGCTCAGACCCTGTGTATCCATGTTCCTGAGCACTTCACTTAGGGCTCCTTTGGAGAAAGTCAGAGGAGCTGGAGGTGTGGTCCACCTCCTCCTCAGTGTTTGTGCAAACAGAGGAAGAATCACACCCTGGGAGTGTTTGGTTCTCTCTGTTGACTCTAAAGGAGGTGTTGAAGCCACAGAAAGTTTGTTGAGGTGGATCACTTTACAAATCTTCCATTCCCACTGAGATGAAAACTGGAATTCAGACCTTGCCGTGGCTCTTGGGTTGCTCTTAGGGGCAGGAAGCTTTCAGGTAGGATAAACCTACCTGTTTACCTACCTGTGTATGCAGATCTTCTAAAATCCTCTGCTCATTATAGCTCTGCTGCTTCTGATCAAAACAGTGCTTTCCTTTAAGATGGTTTCCATGTCCCAGTGTGTCAGAACCATTTCACCTGCAGAGCTGAGCTTGTTCAGTGTGCAGTGGAAAAGGTGGGAGAGCAGGGGAGCTCCATTTCTGGGGACTAAGGAATGCTATTTATAGGGCATGTGAAGAAGGGCAAGAGTTGCCTCTGTTCCAGCAGCCGTTCCACTGTGTATTCTCAGGGCAGTCCAGTGTCCTTGTAGCCTTTCCTGAGGTTGTAGTCCACCCTGGGCATGCCACAGACAGTTGGAATGGCTTTATGGTCTACTTGGAGAATATTTATTGAGTATTTCAGCTTTTGCTTCCTCCTAAGACAAGGGATCTGCTCAACAGAGCTGAACTGATGAGGTGAGTGTCTTTTGCCTCAGGCTAGAAATACTTAGTATCACATGAAAGGGAACCAAGTGAGATGGAGCAAGGGCACATGTGTGTTTGTGTCTGTCTATATCAGCTTATTTAAAACCTCGATAAAGAAGATAAACTCTCAGATTTAGAACTTTGCTTCCTGTGCAGAGGGGATTCACTGCAATGCTACTATAGGATAGCACCTTTTGCAGGAAATGGGGATGAAAATGCCTCGCTTTGGGGTGAGTCTCACTCCTTGTTGTGGACAAATTATCAAATGGATCTCCTCTGAGTTAGGTGGCACGTGGGCTGCTCTCCCTTGTACACATAGGAGCGGTGTCCCTGTGTCCATGGGGTGCTTCTGCCCCATATCCAAGGTTTCCCAGAGGAACCACAGGCTAGACAGGATAACAGCAGCACTGAGGACCTGCTGCTGGCACCCCTGGAGTGGGCTGTGGTGAGGAGACACAGTGGAGGCTGTGTTGCTGTGCCTTTCCTCATGATGTTCTTCAGCCATGTAGGATTGGTCTGTGCCAGAAATTGCACCTCCCACTTGCTGTGCAGGCTGAATGGGAGAAGCTTAAAAAGCTTAATTACCTGCTGGCAATTAAGAATGAAGGGGACTGCCCCAAATACCTTATCCTTAGTTCTCCACTGCTGACTTGTGGCAATAACATTTCTTTTGGGGCATTAGAAAGCAAAGGCAGATAATATATTAAATACCAGGATCGTATTTGCAGCCTGCAAGGGACAAGAGGGGCTGCTCTCAGCCTCTCCTCGCTGTCTCCAGTGCAATCCTTCCAGGCTTGTCCTTCCCAAGTGTTGAGCAGAGCCTAAAAGCTCACACAGGACTGGATTTTGTGGTGGAAGAACAGTGTAGAGCTGGGTGTTGATGCAGGAGGGTGGGAAGGGACATGAGAGCAGCAGACTGAAGTGAGGCTCTGAAAATCTCCCAGCCATGAATGTGAAGAAACAGAGCAGAGCTGTGCCTGGAGGAGGGCTGAGGGCTGGGAGGATGGTCTGGGGATGGGGAGGAGGGTATTGCTATGCTCTGACTGCTCCTTTGAGTGTAGGTTTTGAGTGACAGGGAAAGTGCCTCAGTGTAAGCAGCTTATTTGTGGTAGCTGAATAAAAATGCTCTTGGCTGCTGCCTCAGGTGCCAGTGTCAGATTTCTGCTCAAACCCAGCTTCACCCACAGCTTTGCCAGGTGGTGAGGAGTGGGGCTGGTCTCTGTAAAGACGTGATGCAATTTGCTTGAACCCACAAAGGGGGAATCATGTTCTTTGAAAATGCCTGTGTTGTTTTATAAAAGAGTCTTGGTTTTCCACAGTCCTGTCATTTGAATGTGGTGGGGTTTTGTTGCTTTTGCTGTTGCAGAAAAGGCAAATATAGGGTGTTGCTAAGGAAAGGGGAACGTGCTACACAGGCTGAGGGGTTGTACTGGCTAATTCCAAGATGGAATTTTTCTGGAATATCTTGTGCCTTCCAAAGCCAGGAGTACCAAACACATCCAGGTGGCAGCAAATCTCCTGTTCCTCGAAGCTGCCAGGTCTAGTGGTGCTCTTGATTTTAAGGCATAACCCACACACCTGGAGATTGCCCCCAGCCACCTTTCTCAATACTTCTCCCTGTCCCAAGCATTGCTGCTGCCTTGTTTGGGCTCTAAGTCATCCCTCTCCAGGCTCCAGCCTTCCTCCCACAGCCAGGGCTTGCACAAAGGATACATCAGTGATGAGGGTTTTTATGTGAATCTTGAAAGAGGCTGGAGAGAATTGATTCAGCACAAGGAATGTGCTCCCTGGACTCCCTCTGCTCCCAGCTGTGATACCCTGGCGTGTGCTGCTGGTTGTGGTCAGTGTTGTACCACTGGAGCAGTGGCAGGAGAAGCTGTTCCCAGAAGAGGATGTAGCTTTGAAAGGGTCTGGGAACTCCTCCTGAGGCTGTCAGCACCCTCGGGCTTCACCTGCAAAATCCCTCACGTATTAAAATTCCATGTCTGCTGTGCACAAAGCACCTGTCCAGAACTTATTGGACTTCCGTACCCATGAAAATGTTTGTGGAGCAGAGGCTGCGCTGCCTCAGCCCCTGCTTGGATCTCACACAGTTTCCTGAGTTGTGCATGGGTTTATAACCACACACTGCAGAGCAAGGGGTGGATTAAACAACAGGCCACACAGAGAGGCAAAAGTGGTGCCACAAATTTCTTCCAGCAGCCCTGACCTCCAGGCTCAGCCTTGTTTGCTGAGCAATATTTCAGTCTTGAAAAAAAAAAGGTGTATTTTAATTGTCTTTAACAGCACAGCTGTTTAAGTTGTCTGGTTGAGGGGTGGTCAGCTCTATAGCAGAGGGGAATCACTGGGCTCTCTGGGGTTTTCACACTCATGATTGTGGTCTCAGAGGCTGGGCAGAGGCAGGGCAGGGCCTCAGTGTAAAAACAGACTTATTTTTACCTGTATCTATGGATAATAATGAGTCACTGATGCAACTGTAAAAGCCCTGGTTGCAGTGAGGGACCTTTTCAGGGTGGGCCAGAGTTTTTTCTAACCACCAGATATTTTGTCCACTTTTCCTTGTGCAGCAATTGAAAGGGAAGATCCTGGTGAAAGGCAAGAAGCTGAGCAGGCAGGAGGATCCCATAAATGGGAACAACAACCTGGAGGCTGAGGATGTCTCTGATGAAGATGAAGCAGCTGAAATTGAAGATGAATCTGTGAAGACCAAGGTAGAGCAGAAGGGGAAGGTAAGTGAAAGAAGTAACCACTGAGAAATCTCTTTTTAGGTGGGTTTTGTACCACACCTAAAGAAACAAAAAAAGAAAATCAGTTGAAATACAATTTTTCATGTGTTCCCAGCCAAGACAGGTCTCAGTGTGGTTTCAGCTACTCAGCTGGGGATGTAGAAGGGTGAATTGTTGAAATTGCTGGGGCTGAGGATCCTGGTGCTTGCTCAGCTTAATGATCTCTGTCCCAAGCACAAACAGAGACCTTACAGAGCCAGTCAAGCACAAAGGTTGGCTTCTTTTTTAAAATGAGACTGCAGTGGGGACAGACCATGTAGCATTTAGAGAAGCAGTGGAAGGGCACATGTTCAATCTCTGTCTTATTTCCAGAAATCTCTTTGTCATGGGACAGTCATGACTTTGGCTTTTCCAGTCTCATTTTGGGATACACCTGCACTCTCACTGGCTGTTTGTTTCTGACCTGGAGGAGGGAGGGAGGGAAGATCCGTGGGGAAGGGGTGGTCAGTTACTAAAGCAATTTGTATGATGATTTCTGGGAGGAAGAGGCTGGCCTTTACACAGTTGTCTGCCCCATCATGTGAGGAAATGGATTTTTCCAGAGGTCAGGTCCTTGTGAAGCCCATATCCCTCACAGAGTGGGTTCATAGGTGACACAGACACATTCAGCCCCACCGATGGCAAAACTGATTGGTGTTGCCTCTGGACCTGGTCTAATCTGTGTTTCTCTGTGATGATTTGCTCGCTCTTTGAGGGTCTTACTTATCTCTCTGATCTCTAGTCAATAACATGTACATTATTTTGACATCTGTCATTTTATTTTCTTGCCCCTGGTGGGAGCTGGGGACTCTCACTTGCACCAGTGAATGTGGCTGTGGAGTTGGGGTCATCAAAGCATTGTGAGAACTCCCTAGTTCAAAGGGGAAAAGCCCAAGCTCTGGGAAGGCTAAAACATCCTTCTGTTCCCTTTATTTCCAAGTCTGCATGCCTGGGACCAGGACAGTATGGAAGAGTCATTGCTAAGGCTGTGTTACAAGGTTTAGCGCCTGGAGACAGACATGGGTGCTGAAATACAAGTGACCCTGCAGAGAGCAGTGGGAAGGGCATCCTACCAACAGAGGGGGAATTCTTTCCCACCCTTTCCTGCACAGGGTGACACAGAGGGCACACCAGCAGCCACTGAGTGTTGAGAGTGTGCATCCTTTCCATGTGAAAAGGTGGAGAAGAGAAGCCCCAAGGGTCCTATAGAGAAAACACAATTACCACTTCTGAGCACGACAGCAAAAACTCCCCACAAACCTCTTGCTCTCCTGTTTCTAGAGTGACACCTTGAAGCTGGCCAAGGAGCTGTCAGACACAGTTGTCTACTGCAAGAGTGTCCATTTTGAAGGCTTTGATGACCCAAACCATCCTCGGGCTTTCTACGAGATGTCATCGTTCTCAGAGAGCAAAGCTCTGAAACTGGCCCAGGAGTCTGGTGCGTGTGTTCTGCCCTCCTCTGTCCCTGTTCCCCAAAAACAGACAGCTGCTGGTGGAAAAGGCATCCCAAAGACATGGGTTATGATCTCTTTGGTCATGCATGTTACTGAGAAACAGTGGGAAGAACTTAATATCCTCAGGGCTGTTACCAAGAAGGGCGTTTTTGCAGGTGGTTCCCATTCAGCCAGACTTGCCAGGCAGAGGGGAACACACAGCAGCAGCAAGAAGAGATAGAAGTAGCCCCATCACTGAAAGGGCCATTTTCTTCTGGTTTTTTCTCTCTCTGTAGGAACCAGTTTTATTCATCACAACATCAGGCACCTGAGCCGTATCTACCCTGCAGGCTGGAGGACGGATTCTTCCAACTACAGCCCTGTGGACTTGTGGAACGTCGGCTGCCAGATCGGTGGGTGTCTCTGGGAGGCTGGAGGGGCTCACCTGTCTGGGTCACCCATGACCTGGCTGTGGAGGGGCTTCAGCTGAGGCAGAATCTCAAGCCCTTTGCAGCTGGAGGCTCAGCAGTCGCTGGGAGAAACCAGCTTTCCAAACAATGCCCGGTGACTTTCCATAGACCATCTTCTGGCTCACCACAAATCCACTAGGAGAGGCTCTTCTGCACATTAATGTGCAAATCCCTGCAATTTCACTGTCAGCAGAGTTACTGCCATTTAACAAATGGGGAGGGAGCATGAACTCCGTGGGTCCTGCAGGTAGCACGCCTTGCCCTGCCTGGCCTCTGGACAGTCCTTGGGAGGCACCATCAGTTCCCTTGGGGTACAGTAAGGGCAGACCTGCATGCCTTATCTGACCAGAATTCAGTATTTGGACACCCAAAATAAGATTTTTCAGAAGCCCTGAGTACTTGCAGCTCCCAGTAAAACCAGTGTACTGCAGTTATCAAAGTCTTGCTGCAGGTGGAAAAGTAGGGGAGTGCCTTAAAATGCTTTCACCCTTCAAATATGACAGGGTGTGAAGGACCCAGGACCAGGATAAATTTTTGTGTCTTAAGAGATGTCTTAGATTTTGCTAAAGATGTTAAAATCATCCTTGAGGAAATCAAGGGAGCACTGAGGAGCTGCTGGGGCCCACATGCACTCCCTGTGTGGTGTCAGTGAGGCTGTTCACAGAGAGTGTTCCAGGTTTTACATCAATGCCTTTAAAAAAGGTATTGACAAATTGGGAAGAATACAAGGAATGTGCCTGGTGTTAGGACACCAGTGAGGCTTGATCTATTTTGGGCAGCAGACAATAAAAAGGTGATTTGATCACAGCTTCTGTGCTGCCACCTGAGGAGTTCAGACAGTGAGGAGCTCTCTAGTCCAAACAGAGGCATCGATGCCCCTCGGGATGTCAAATGAAAACAAGCAGATCTGGGCTGGAAAGGAGGTTTTATAATGAGGCTAAATAACCAGAGAAGTTATCTGAGAGGGATTTGCTGGCTTCACAGCAGGAGAGAACTCCTTCAGTGGAGAAATGAAGAGATTTATCTGAAAGATGCAGTTGCTCTAGGTGGCATAAATTCCATGTAGGACAATTTTTGATCCTGGGGAGGGCAGGATGGCTGTAATGGTTCCTCCTGTCTCTGTCATCTCTGAATGCAAGAAATCCTCAGGGCTAGCAGGCTGTGAGGGTCAGAGTTTACCACTGCTCTTTGAAGCGTGAAAAAGCCAATGTTTATGTCCATGAAGTGCAGTTTCATGGAACAGAATTAGCATGAAAAGATTCCTATTGATTTATCTGAGTGACTGAAGTTATTTATTTATGTTGCAGTTGCCCTAAATTTCCAGACAGCAGGCACAGAAATGGATGTGTACCAGGGTCGGTTCCAGGACAATGGGTTTTCTGGGTATGTCTTAAAGCCGGAATTCCTCCGGGATGAGCAAACCAAATTCAATCCAAAATCCATCACAGAAGGAACATGGGGGACAAAGAAGAGGCTCCTGCTTAAAGTAAGAATAGAAATCAGAAAACATCTCAGTAACATCCACTTTTGGGGGGGGGGGCATGTTCTACCTTCTCCTTCTTCTGATCCTTTTTTGCAATGTTGTCCTAACCCTGCTGATTTCCCACATCTGGGGGCTCTCATGGACTTGGATTCTCCAGGGATCTACTCACATGTTTAATGTTGGGCAATAGGTTAATGACAATATTCGCTGTCGTTCCAGAACCGTGCAGGCAGACATGCAGTCAGCAGTCACCTCTGGTGTTCCCAAGTGCCAGCTGATCACTGTGGGGACAGTCAGAAAAGTTGTCTGTCCCAGACAACTGGGCTGGAGCTGGGTTCCTTAGGTGCTTTAGCTCATGACAGCTTCCTGTGAAGGATGTCACAGCACTGGCTCTGAAATGACAGCACCAGCCTCTCACAGCAGATCTTGCACTCCTGGGGAACGAGAGGGAATTTTCCAGGGAGCCCCCTCTCCTAGTGATGTCCTGACCTCTTCCTGTGTTTCCTCCACAGATAATCTCTGGTCAGCAGCTGCCAAAGGTGAACAAGAGCAAAAACTCCATTGTGGATCCCAAGGTAACGATAGAGATCCACGGTGTCCAGCAGGACAACAACAAGAAGCAGACCAAAGTCATCGAAAACAATGGTGAGGGGGTTTCCTCCAAGCTGTGCTCCCATGAGCAGGAACCCTTTTCTGTTCCATGTCAAGACTGCTGCCCTGTGCCCAGACCTGCCTGGGGCACCCAAGCCTGCTCCCACTAAGCAGATACACGAGGTGTTATTCTTCTTCTGTTGTTTGGAGACAGAAATTCCCTGTAAAACAACATCAGCCACGTGAGTTCTTTGGGGCTGGCTGCCAGATTTGCAGAGGTAGAGCTTTGGAAGTGCTCTTTACCCCAAAGCAGTTGGATTTGACCTGGGGTGCAGAGGTTCTCACCAGGATCTTCCCAGAGGAAGCTTCTTGTGGGGCTGATTGTATCCTGAAAATGTCACAAACTCACAAAGGACTGATGTTGCAGGGAACTTCAGAGCTCTCTGTTCCAGCCTCTGTCTATAGTAGGGCCATACAAAGTTTACTCAAACTGCTCAGGGTGTTGCCCAGATGAAATCTGAGTATCTCAAAAGTTGGAGGACCATTTCTTATCAGTCAGACATGGCTGTGACTTCCCTCTGTGCGGTGAGGGTTTGAATATTATGGCCTTCTGCACAAACACACACACTCTGCTTTTCTGTGTGGAGTGAGAGCCAAGCACTGGAAAGCTGGTGCATATTTTCCTGCCTGCTAACAATGTTTCCCTTTTCCTCTTTCCTGTTTGAATAAACCTGGCCTGGCTCCTAAACCTCACGGCCATTTCCGTCACCTACAATAATTTTTGTAGCCTGTCAAGTGAAAGTTGTGTAGGGAACGTTTCAGACTTGCCAGGCCTGTTGCTCAGGGCTGCTGAGCACTCCCAGCCCCACGGCCAGCCCTTGGCTGGCAGGGGCAATACTGGAGTGAGGCTGGAATGATAAGTGCTGCCTTGTGGAAAGCAAATCAAACAGTGAAAACACCCCTGATGGAAAGGGGCAGCTGCAGAGAGGGGTTTGCCTGTCATGGGCTGAGGTTTCAGGTGTGTGACCATGCTTCAGCTGCTCACCTGGTTTGGTGTTTTACAGCTGGACTCAATGGACTCGGGGGTCTTTTCCAAGCTAAATGATGCTGTGATTCTCTGTTGGTGGGACTGAACTAGGGGCTGTGGCACACACAGATCAGGTCACAAACAGCAGAGCTGTGGAGCTTGATGGGCTGTGGGAACCTGCTAGCACTGCAGCTCTGAGCATCTCGCTGTGGCACTGAGATGAGCTGAGAATCCCCCCCTGATGCCACTACAGTGAAACCTGCTGTGCCAGGACCAATGACTCAACCTCAACTTTCATTTCTGCTCCCATGGAATCAGCAACACTTTTTTTCCCAAGGATGAAGGGTGTCAGTGTGTTCACTAAGCAGTACAGTCGATTTAATCCTATAGAAGTCCAAATACAGTGTCCCAACACACCACAGGTATTTTGCACTGGCGCAAGTCCACAGGCACATCTCAGCACCTTCAGGGCCAGATGAAAGATCCCTGTCTCCTGCTGAATCACTCACAAACCCTGCATGACCAGCGGGCTCCAGGTGACATTTTGCTGTCCTTGGTCTCTGCTTTGCACAGGCAGCAGGGTTTCCAGCAGGATGTCCTCTCCTGTTTGCTTCTGGGGAGTGGTTTATTGACACTGCACCTGCCATGACCTGGAGAGAGCGCCCTGAGCTTGCTCTACATTTCTTGTGTGTTGGTCTCAGTTTTGTTTGCTTTGTGATTCTGGACCACATGACCCTTATCTAAACTTGATGATGCTTTTTGTAATCAGACACTCCTCATTAACTTTTCTTGCAGACAGGGAAATTGGGGCACAAGGTGGTGGTCAGATGGGTGTGTCTCAAGCTGTTGGAGAGGCTTAAGGCCCCAGAAGGCTGTCTCAACACAAAAGCACAGCTTTGCTCTCTTCCCTCCCCTGGTTTAGGGCTGTAAAAGTTTGCATCTGGTCCAACAGCAACCAAAGACATCCATGTACCAGCCAGCAAAAGCCTGTGGAGCAGAGCTGAGTCCCTCCCCTCTCCAGCTCCTCACTCCTTTCTAGGACCAAGTTCTGCAGTGAACAGCCCAAGCTGAAGGATTTGTTAGTTCCATGTAGCAAAACACAGTATCAAAGCTGGGAATAAGGCTCTTGGCACCTCCTGAGAGCCTTGGTGTGGGTCAAATTAGGTTGACAGTCAGGAAAAGTCTCCATCCATTTGCAAACACCTCGGACCACCATTCTTACTGCCAACATCTCTGACCTCTATTCTTGTCTATGTTCCCCAGGCTTTAACCCAAACTGGAATGAAGAGTTTACATTTGACATTGAGGTCCCTGCACTTGCCCTGGTCCGGTTTGTGGTGGAAGACTTTGACATGTCGACCAAGAATGACTTCATCGGGCAGTACACCCTTCCCTTCACCAGTCTGAAGCAAGGTAAGGCTCTGCTCCCTGCACCTCACAGCCAGAACCTTTGGGAAGCTCCAGCGTCCTGGAGGAGTGGTCTAGATCAATCACAGCTTGGGTCAGAATGGATTTTTTGGGCAGCTGTTAACACCGTCTCTGGGGAAGGGTTCCCCTTGTCACCAGAGGCCTTGGGAACGTTGTTACCCACACTCAGAGCTGTGCCCCTGGGACCTGCCTGTTCAGGATCTTGTGGGAAACTGGGAACAAAATGCTCTGAGACTGGGAGATGTTTGTGCAGGATCCTGGCAAACGTTAGCAAATACTTCTCCAACTGGACTAAAGGCCATTTTCCATCTGTGTCTCTGCTTCCAGGTTATCGCCACATCCATCTCCTGACCAAGAATGGAGACCCGTACTCCTCCTCCACCCTCTTTGTGTACATCAATATCCAGGACTCTGAGTGGCAGCCTGGCTCCTCTAGGCCACAGTGAGCCTCCTTACAGACCTGGAAGGAATTCAGTGTGTGAACTCTGCCAGGGTCAGTCCCCAGCACCTTCCCTGGAGCAGCACTCGGTGCTCCGTAGGACCCCTGATGTGAAACAGCCATCGACCTTCTCCCTGCTGCGTGCTGGAAACATCCTAATGCTGCTGTTGAAATTAATCCTTTTGTCCCTATTTGACCAATCCAGCTGTGGTTTTAGTTCACTTTATTTAGATTTTTTTTAATGTTGCTTTTAGCGAGAGGATAGGGACTCCTTTTTAGTGAAGTACAGCTCTTGGGTTGGGCTCAGTCAGGCATCTGGGCAAAGCACCCAACATCTGTGCAAGGAAAAGTCTCCCTCAGCACTGCAATCAGTGGCCAGGTGCCAGGTGACTTCTTGCAACTGCAGGTGTCAGCCGTCTCTCAGCATATGAAGCCCTAAACAGGGCCACGATTCCCCTTCTTTCTGTTACAGATTAAAAAAGAAAGCTGCACTACAAAGGCCCGTGTTATGTAACCCGAGTTTCCTTTTGTGTTGTAATAAAAAATACATGAGCACTACTCTGCCTGTGTGCCTGGCTCTTGGCCAGGCCACTTTGCATTCAAAGCCTGCCTCTCATCCTGTGAAGGAGAAAGAAGCTGCTGAACAGCAGATTTCCCCCTGACCCAAAGTGAAACCCACTCAAAGCGACCTCAGAGGATGTGTTTTGCCAGAGACAGTGGAAACACGCTCAACTGACAGCAGGGCTTTTTGTTTTTTCTTTTTTTAAAATACAGTAAAACTTTGTGGTTTTACAGAAAAATGTCATTTTTTAACCGAGAGGAAGTAGATGATATAAGTGCTCGCAGGTCCCAGTTGCACTGTAGAGGTAACCCAGCACAAGAGTGTTTTGAAAACAACACAGTATTTATGGTGACAAGTGATTTGTCTTCAAGTAGAACTACAGAGTTAAGGGAATGTTATTGAAATAAAATAATATATATTTTGAAGTGCCAATTGTGTTACTAACAGTATGTTAGACTATTAAAAGTTTAAAAAAAAGTTCTGGAAGAGTTCAATTACTTGTTGCCATTTGCCTCTTTGTCCTACTTGAATGCAACATACGTGAATTTGGAGATTGACCTGCTTAATTTCTTAAGTTGTCAGGCTTTCTGGGGGTTTTAATCCTTAGTGGTGAAGATGAGGGGCTGATACCAAAGATGTTATTGTCCTTTTAAACATATTCCAGTCAGCTTATTTTTTGAATCCACAATATCCTGGATTTAGTGATCTTAGGCCTACTGCAAAGCTGGGTTTCTTTTAGTCCTCCCTGGAGTTCGTTGTGCTGCAGTAAATGTTGCTGGACACATTGATTTTCCTCTTCACTACAATACCCTGTGATGTTGTAAACCATTGCCAGATTAAATGTGAATTAAACCCACACCTGAAAGGCTGATACTGCATTAACAACCAGCAGGTGGAAGAGCTCAGGAGTGGCCAGCGAGGCAGAGCATGGGGCCCTGCAGTGACGTGGGCTAGCCCAGCTCCCCTCTGGGATGGGGCACGTTGTTCGAGACACATTGGAAGGCCAAGGATGGAACATCCTTGAATCCCACTCAGGGACAGCCTGCATTTGGTCTCTGCCCCCAGTGTGCTCTCAGCATTTTGTTTTAGGGAGCCATGGGATGAAGAGCGTAGGTGAAGGTGGTCAGATTGTCTCAGCACCAGCTCTTGTGGGGCAAGTTAGAAAGAAAGTCTTCCCTGTGAGGGCAGACAGGCACTGGGAGAGGTTTCCCAGAGGAGTTGTGGATGCCCCATCACTGAAAATGTTCAAGGCCACTTTGGCTGGGGCTCTGAGCAGCCTGGGATAGAGGAAGGTGTCCCTGCCCGTGGAACCTGTGAACACATTATTTGCATTTTTGGGGTGGCAGGATTAGATTTCAGTTGGATTATTGAGCTAAAGCCCTCACCTGCCTGCTGTGGCCAGCACTAGAGAAGCAGGGAACCAGGATGCCAGGGTCAGGGTGGGCTTAGATTGATTGCACAGAGAGGCTGGGTTTTCCTCTGCCTGTTGTGCAATTAAATGAAGGTAGTAGGCAAGATCCATGGGAAGAGAAAACATGCCTCATCAGGTAGGAACAGTTGGGGGAAAGCTACTATAGCCAGGTGGGAGAGATGAGATGGAGATGGGATAGGGAGAGCATGATAACAATGCTGCAAGGTCTTCTCTCTCCCCTGAGGAAGGGACATGATCCCTGTTGTTATTAAGTGAGCTCATCTCTGAGAAGATTAAGAAGTGCTGGAGCCCCACAGGAGGGAAGAGCTCTGGGGAAAAGAGCAGCAGAAACAGAACATTGCCACTAACATCACAGCAAAAGGTGTGGAAGGGAGGAGGTGAGAGAGGATCTTTGCTTTAGAGATCAGAGGCAGGGAATAAAAGCAACTCTCCTATGAGGAGAGCAGCAGCACTTTCCATCAGGCCCAAATATCAGGCGGCTCCGTGGTCTGTGAAATCCCAGGCTGGTTTCTGAGTGCTGGCAGGAGCACTCCACTTGTGTTGGTGAGCCTGGTGGCCACAGGAATGAAAACAATTTGTAGCAAACTGGCCTAATCTCCCTAATCTGACTATATTTTTTCTGGTCTTCATTTGATTGTGTGAAGCTCGTTAGGCCACCACAGGTAGGTGGCATTCCTGCATCTTACTGAGGAGCACAGGCAATTCATTAATTTGGGAGCTGTCAGGAGCACTCCTCAGTGGGGCAAGGCAAATCCTGCTGATACCAGCAGTGCCAACAGAGGTTGAAACATGGGTAATGTGCACTGATTGCATCTCATGTGACCACAACAAACAGGAGCAATCACACAGGTAATTCAGCTGATTTGCGTCTCTGCTTGATGCTTAACTTACTCTGCACAGGGGATTTTAGTGGGTTTTGGGCTGGACCCTCAAGCAGAAATGGGATGAAGTGGTGGCATAATGGGGGTTATCTGATATTAGTACCAATTCTTAAACACAAAGTGCTATCCAGAAGACCCCATCACCTGGAGGTCCCTGCTGCAGCCCAGCCAGATGGTGACACTTCAGCACAATGATGTGGTCCTGGGTGTTGAGTGAGAGCTCTTCACCCCTCAGCCACCAGCCTGGAGCTCCCCAGCTCCATCCCCATGTCCCTGCAGCTGGGCTGGGCGGTCAGGCCAACTGCTGAATAGTCTGGTGCTGCTGCTCATTGGCAATGGGGGCTTCAGGAGCAGGATACATGGGGTGTCTGGGAACAAAGAACTTTTCAAAAAAAATTCCAAAATTCCATTGATGACCAGGTGTTTGAAGGATCTGTGGCCCTGCAGAGCTTTCATCTGCTGCCATCCTACCCCCCCCACACTGATCAAGGACACTTCCAGGGCTGCTGCTGCTGCTGCTGGATGTTTATTTGGAATCACTGACCAGGTTGGAAATGGCGTAAAGCTGCAAACCCACATTGTCGGAGTTTTTAAGGCGGTGTTTCTTCCTTTAGTTTACAGTTTTATCCCGTACTCACTGATTGCTCACACTTCCCTCTGCCCTCCCCATTCAGACTGATCCCATAGTGTGGAACCAGCACTCTCAGCCCCATGGACATCACAGGGATGGAGCCCTGATAAAACCATCAGTAGGCCACCCTCTGCCTCAGGTCATACCCAAAACCCTCCTGGCTTCCTCGAGCCTCTGGTCTGTGGGCAGATGGACTCTGACATTCACCTGGGTGTGGTCAGGGAGGCCAGGTGAGATTGTAGATGCTGTCTGAATGAGAAGAAAGTAGAGAGAGTCTTGAATGGCAGTCAAAAATCGGTATTTGTGTCTAGCCTTTAGTGCCATCATCCTCTTGAAATAGATCAGCTAATAAATATGCTCATAGTAAGTGCTTTTTTTCCCCAAACCAGGTTCTCATGTGTTTTACCTGCCCTGGGCTATGCATGTTAATCTAGATCTCATTCTTGCTGTTCTTTGATGAGTAGTTTTTCTACAAGGTGAGAAGGGGCAGAGCTACCGTGTCACTCCACAGACTACCCCATTGGGCAGCTGGCTACTCCATTACCTTTTTCCTGACCTCAAGGGTCCCCCTCCATCCTCTTAGGGCTTCCCTCTCTTCTCCCCACCCAGAATTTACACAGCAGCTGCAAATGGCCTTTGTCATGACTAATTTTAAACTTCTACAAATGAAGGAAGATCATGGCCTCGTGCACGTGGCAATTTGCAAAAGGGAGAGGAAAGATGAGGCTACAACGCTGTTGCATGGCACACACTTGTCTTCGTGGCTATCAGCAATAAAGTGTCAGGAAGAGGCAAAAACGTCCTGTCAAGCTGTTCCTGAAAAAGGTTTTGCCTCCTGGGGTTCTGGGTTTGCAGGGAGAAAGGAGCCATCTCCTGAACAGTGGCTGCTGGAATAACTGCATTGGATTGGGGTGCTGGGTTTGGATCATTGAGCAAATGCCTGCACGTCTTCTGCGCAGCTCCTAAGGGAGCAGGGGTTGGTCCCAGAGTCATTGGATGCCCCCTGCGGTCTCAGAAGAGTCCAAATTGTTTCTTCTCGTTCTGCTGCTTCCATTTGGGCATCTGGTAGAACTCGTCCTTGGACTTCCCAAAGATGTCGTGGAAATCAGCATCGGAGAGATAGCACTGCAGTGAGGAGAGAGCAAGGACAGGTCAGCTTTGGCTTTTGCAGAGCCTGGGACACCCCCATAGGCTGCATCCCCTCCCCACCGTGGCAGTGCTGACCTCTTACTCCAGGCCAACAGCTCCTGTTCAGCTCCCTGTCCTCGTGGTGGGAAGTGGAACATCCCAGCAACTGTTCCACATCCCACTTCCCAGGGAAATAAAAGCCCACCAGCCCAAAGAGATGCTCTGGTTTTGAGCAGTTAGCATGCTCTGGCTGGAATTTAGTCCCTGCTAATCATACTGTGGCCAGGATGATTTGTGGTCCACCAGGGAAGCTCTGCTGGCCAGAGTTTTGGGTGGTTCCTTAGGCAGTAATTCACAGTGAAAGCATCTCCCCCTTGCTCACTCCCCTCCCCTAAAATATTCACTGGAAATGTTCACTCCCATTGCTGGAAAGACACGGTTTACAGAAAGCAGGATCGTCAGGGATACTGAGAAAGGC
Source organism: Corvus hawaiiensis (assembly GCF_020740725.1). Lineage (NCBI taxonomy): Eukaryota > Metazoa > Chordata > Aves > Passeriformes > Corvidae > Corvus > Corvus hawaiiensis. Next base: position 4,310,053 of record NC_063213.1, on the reverse strand, counting down.
CCTGTGGGAATGGGAGGTTGAGTATTTTCCTGGCATTTTGGGTAGAAGAACTCATGTAGAGCCCAGCTGTGGATCATGACTCTGGCTGTGGGTGCTGGCCTTTGCCAGATTTGCTGAGCAAGACATTGATCAAACATGGATTACAGGGAGTAGAGGCAATCTACCCTCTGTCTCTCCCATCAGCTTGCTTGGATTCAGCTGCAGACATTGCCAAAATCCTTGGGCTGATCGAAAATCTGGAATGTGTCCTTTCTTCTGAAATTGAAAATTGATGAAATGCAAGCTTTCTAACAATAAAAAAAAAATCCCTTCTGGGAGGAGTTTCAAATGAAAACATTACCTACAGCTCAAGCAAAATGCAAATTATGACTTTGTTCTCAGCTGTGACACCTTGTCCCCCTGTCCCTGTGAGGACAGAGGTTGGGTGGCAGAGCAAAACAACATTACCAGATGAAAACATTTTTTAAAAATTACTACTTAATTTTTTTTTTCTGCCATAAAACCCCCATAATTACTTCAACTAGGCTAAAACCATCACAGGGTGTCCCTGTCCATGGCAGGGAGTTGGAACTAAATGATATTTCAAGTCCCTTCCAACCCAGCCCATTCTATGAATTTCCTCACACGAAGCTCCTGCTTTTGGTGACACCTGTGTGTCCTGCCAGTGTCCCCTTGAGTCTGAGCAGGACTCAGTAGTCTAAAGTACACTTAGCCAGTTCCAGGTTAAGTTAGAAAGGCATTAAACCAGCAATGCTGCCACCTCTTTTTTAGTGGGATCCACGCCTTCTGGAAGTTCATCCACCGTCCTGTGCATCAGCACCTCTCGGGAGTAAATCTCTTCCCCGTTGGGCACCATGGCAGGGCTGCTGAGGCTGTTGCTGTTGTAGTTGCTGCTGTTGCTGTAGCTGTTGCTGTCACTGTGGCTGAAGTGAGATTTGTACTCTGAGGAGGCACTTGCTGTACCTGAACCAGCCAGGTTGGAGGTGCTGAGGGTCCTCTTGCTCAGGCTGAGGTTGTTCAGGTCCTGACAAATGGAGGAAAACACATCAGGATGAGATGCTCTGGCAGAGCAAGTTGGGGATGATCCCAGGATCTTTCTGCTGGGGTTGTGGGGGACTACTTCTGGCACAGACTGTCCGTAGCTCCAAAGCAGCAAGGGGAAAGTCGCAACTAAAGCGTTAGTGCAGTGCCTCTGTAAATGCTACACCTTGGTGTTAGGACTGCTAAAAGCACACACTAATGAGAGCTCTTACAAAGAACTGAGGATACTTACAGCAGTCTCATTCTTCTCAAGATAACATCAGGGGAAGGCACATGTGGGATGACAGAAGGCGAGGTTAGATGTCTACCATGTCTAAAATGACTAAATTACCTGCACGCCCCTCCCTGATGAGCCATCTGTCCTCATCCAAACCTGCCACTTCCTTCCAGCCTTCATCCTGACCCTGCCCAGGGCAGAACTGACCCGTGTGACAATGGCATTTGGGACTGCTGGGACCTCATTTCCTTTGTGCTTTGGAGGATCCCCCACTGGGTTATGCCCTTCTTGACCGGGGACCCTTGCTTGAGATCTCAGGGGCTCCACCACTGCAAACTCTCACAAAACACTTAACTGCACCCTCTTTGAGCTGCACACACCTTGATGTGCTCTGCATTAAAGCAGCTGGGCAATGTCCTGCTCACAGATGCCTCTGAGGAGGACTGGAAAAGGCCCAGGAGGTCTGGGTGTATTTATGGGTAATTTATCACATCTCCCTCTGCTTCCTGCAGAGGAGCTCTGACCCTGGAAGCCTGAGGCTCTCATCCCTGTCCTGATCCTGGTGTCCCCTCCTTTGTGCAAACAGGCTGGGGGATGTGGTGGTGTTTGAACCCATGTGTTTCCTACTTGCATGGCCAAGACACAACTCACCACTTTGATCTCGGATATGGCTGACACGTCTCCCAGGCTGTTCTTCATTTCCTCGTAGGACTTGCCATCCTAAAGGGAAAGAGAGAGCTGTGAGAGCCATGGGCTGCCTTTAGCCCACACTCGTGGTCTGTAATGGGCTCAAGAGATCATGAATTTTACAGACCAGTGATGGCCACTGAGGTGGCAGCTCCTGCAAACCTCAGCCCCTGGAATCAGGAGACTGCCAGAATTTGAGCTTTCACTTGAAAACAAAGAAAAAAAATGGACTTCAGCCTTTGTAGTTGTACAATAACAGGTGAAACCAGGAAACTTAAAGACTTTAGAGCAGATGGCAAATGAAGAGAAATAATATTTACTGCTCGGTTTAAATCTTTTATATTTTAGATGAATCTTGCAATGCCTGAAATAATATTTCTCTTTTCCCCTTTCCTGATTAATTTAGATAAAACAGATTTTTTCAAAGCCTCAAGTCCTGACTTCTTGTAATTAGGTGCCATGTATTACCAGATATCTCTTATTTCCTATTTAAAAAAAATGGAATATGCTAGATAAACTGGCAAAGCTCATGACTGTGTTTTCCTGAGCAGCCAGGAGATGTCAGTTCTTCACAGAATCATTCAACAAAGTTTCCCAACAAGCACAAGCAACGTAAACACATGGACTGCAGAGAAAACAGATTTAGACCCAAAACTGAGCAAAGAACACACACCAGATGTTTCTGGGATGTCAACAGTTTGGATGGCTTCTCTGTAGTTGCTGAAGCTGCCTACAGGGGATATTTTTAGAGGCACATATTTTATGAACTGTATCCTTGTTTTTCAGCAGTTTCTCGGAAAAAAAATAAAACAAACCCACAAGTTTTGACCTTTGTTCTAAGCATCAACGTATTTTTAAGGGTCACTGCGAGTTGCTGTCTTATCTCTCCAGATCCAGCTGTCAAGACAGGCTCTTCACCACCACACGGATTGGGAAGAAAGACAATGCAAACCCAGATACAGGAAATAAAATATCTCTGCAAGAGTTTCCCTGCAGTGTGAAGTCCCAGGGAAAGAGGGGAGAAAGGAATTTTTCTTTCCCAGTCATCTTCTGGGGCAGGTTTCCACTTTCATACAGGGAGGAGCTGGTATTTGTAACTCTGCTTTTGAAGGCTGGTGTGCAGGAACCAAGGGTGACCTTGCTCAGAAGCTCCTGGGCTCTGATGGGTTTTCCACAAACCTGAACATGAGACCTGTCTGCTCACATCTTTCATTTCTCCACAGTTTGCCCTTAAAGCTGGGTCATAAATTTGCCTCTGTGGTTGCATTTTCAACAACGAACTTTTGTTGGTTTGGTTTGGGTTTTTTTTTTATCCTTATGATGTGGGGTGCGTCTGTCTTCTCTCTGAACTTGATTTTACCACCTGTAGTCCCCACCTCTTTTTGGCTGAAATAGCAAACCTGATTTGGAGCCTAATATTTATAAAAATGTGAATATTTTGAGTTGAGGCACATTTATTTACATTTACAAAAGCCTCAGTTTGACCAAACAGATACATTTTGTTGGTGAAGGAGCAGAAGCTGCTCAGACAGCACCAGGAACTCATGTCCCTGCACACGACAGGAGGTTGGAACTGGATGATCTTTAAGGTGCCTTCCAACCCAAGCCATTCCTTGGTTCTGTGAAGCTCAGGACATGTCCTAGTGAGGTTTGAGTCCATGCATCATATACTCACTGACAACAACACCCTCTAGGCTCCACTGAGAACACGAGCGCACCACAGGGCTTTTCCAGCAACTTACACTCCATTTGTAGGGGTCCCAAGCGTTGAACCATCCTGTGAAGTTGAGGGGTTCATAGCCCTGCTTCACCAGGATGATGGGAGTGGCCAAGTCTCTCCCAGCCGGATGGGTCTTGAGATACTCCTTGGCCGAGGCAATCGCCTCGTTCCTCTCCTGTGCGTTGGAGGCTTTGCCAACCCAAAGGAAAATCTGCAAGGGGAGAAGGTGTTGAAGGTCAGTGAGCCTTTAGAACCTGTGAAGACGTGGCTGTTTGTTCTCCCCTGCCAATGGGAGCAGAGACAAGATCGGAAATGTGTTTTCCCAGTATTTCCCTGTGATTCTGAGCCCTGAATTACCCCCAGCCAAGGAAGATTTTGCTTTTGAGACAGGCATGGAGCATAAATATCTCAGGTATATCTTACACATTTCAAGGTAGATGGAACCAGTCATGGGCTGAGATTCAACTCAATAAACACCAACTAAAGCCACAACCTGTTTGAAAATAAGTCTGGGGAGAAGGGGAGGAGGCTTTTGCTGACCTCTTCCCACGTGTCCAGCAGCATGACATCATCTTCATCCAGGTCCTCCTGGCAGAACCCGACCACCTCCGTCATGATGAACCGACCTGTCTGGTTGGAGCACTCGAAAAGGCGAGGCTGGTAGTGCGTGACCTGCTCCTGGAACCTGCCTCATGCATGGCAGGGGGGGAAAAAGCAAGAAAGGTGGAAATCTTTCCCTCCTGGCTTACTGCAGGGCCCTGAAGCTACATGTCGTGGCCTTGAAGGAAGAGGTGGAACACGGCATAAAAGCCTGAAAGTCAGCAATATCAGGTTTCAGGGGATTCTCAGAGCATTTTAATGATTTTTAAAGGTAATTTTTTCTGCATCCAAGGAGGACAAAAGCAGAATTCTTCTCTCATTGTGGCAACGAGCCTGATGTCAGGTGAAAGCCACACCAGATCACTTTTTTGCAAAGGAAACAATCACCTGCCCAGAGGGCTGGAGAAATCCATGTTGTTAAAAATCAGATTTAGTATCACGATTCTCCTGGGGCTGCTGATGACAATGGCCGGAAATGGAGCATGTGGTTCCTGCAGTTCTTAGGATGAGATATGGGATGAGTTTACTGGGGGAAAAGGAGAATGTAACACACCCTTGTCTGCAGGCTTTGGACCTGTAGCTCCTCATTCAGGAGAACTCCTGGCCCAAAAGCCAGGAAAGAAACATCTTGGTGTGGTTTCTGACCAAGGTTTTGGTGATATTCTGGCCTCGTGCTCCCTTTACAGAGGACACAGTAACAAAGTATTCACTTTCCTGCAAAGTTTTGATGCCTTGCTTAATGTCCCCTAGCCAGGCCCAGAGGAACAAGCAGGTCACTATTACCTCTTTTCACTGGCATAAGGTGCTTTGCCTCCCAGAGCTTCCCAGAACTCTGCAGGCTCCTGTCCTTCCAGAATGGTGTGCTTGTCACGCCTGGAAACAATGTCAGCCACCATTTTTGCCATCTCCCGCTCATCTCCGCTGCATCCCTGTGTTCAGGATAAAAGATTGAGGTGGAGTCAGGGACAGACTGGCAGAACTTATCCATGGGGAAAAGCTGGTTTAGTGCTCTGGAGAGCTTTAGACCTGCTTGAATACTCTTGAGGTGATCACTCAGAATCCATTTCTAGTCCTTGAAGGAAAATTTAGTGCAGCCAACAGCACCTAGAGCAAAACTCACAGAATGACAGAATGATTTGGGGTAGGAGGGACTTTAAAGATCATCAGGAACACCTTCCACTCGAACAGGATGCTCCAAGCCATATCCAACCTGGCTTTGAACACTTCCAGGGATGGGGCATCCACAACTTCTCTGCTTTGGTTTGATCTACCATCTCATCCTGACACACATGACTGAAACAAGAGAAATTAATTTGCTCTCATCCTGGCTGATTTCTTACAGCTGGAAAATGTGGGGTGGTTCGTTCACCTGAAAGCTGTGTGAACAACTACAACGTGGTGAGGCGAACCCCAACGTGGGTTACTGTTGTGGAGAGGGCTTTTGCTGCTGACCCTCCACAGACAGAGCCCTTTCCTGTGTGCACATTTGTCAACTGAATAATGAAGTTTGGAAAAGACCTCTATGATCATGAAGTCCAACTGCCAACCCAGCACCACTAAACCGTGTTAATCAAGTGCCACATCCGCACGTGTTGAGGACTTCCAGGGATGGTGACTTCACCATTTCCCTGGGCATTCTGTTCGAATACTTGGTATCCCTCTCTGTGCAGAAATATTTCTTAATATCTAATATTAACCTCCCCTGCTGCAATTTGAGTCCATTTCTCCACTGAATTAATGGGCCACCTGCCCAAGGATTCACCTCCATGACCTAGTGGAGGCAGGAGACTCAAGCCCCAACTCAGCAATTCCGGATTCCTTTGGCTGCCTCCCCATGTCTCATTGCAGACTCACCTTCCCACACCACAGGTAGCAGACTTGGCTGGTGGTCAGCAGGAAGACATCATTGGAGTTGAGGGAGGAGGCTCGGGCTGGCACCTCTGTGGCCTTTGTGTTCACCTCATCGGTGCCCCTCACCTGGAAGAGGCGGATCGCTGGCTCGGGAGAGCTTTTCTGAGCCCGGCTCGTGCCACCCTGCAAGGAGAGAGAGAGGGAAGGGTGGTACTGGGAGGTGAGGAGGACACACAGATCCAGGGTGTGATTGATTTGAGGAAGGCTTGGGGCTTGCAGCCCTCCTCACTGTTGCAATGATGGACCATTGTTCTGCACTAAGCAGGCAAAGAAATCCAAACACCTGCTGATTCCAGGTCAGAATGAAACCCACATGGCACAACTCCCACATTTCTCCCTGATTACTGAGCCTTGACCAGTTCCCATCAAGATCCTCAAGATCAATGTGACCAGATTTTGGAGTCTGTAGGGGATTTGCCATGCAAACTGGGCAAGGCAGCTGGACCCTGCTTTCCACCTGTGCTCATCTTAGCTGAACATCTGCTGTGGAAACCATATAGAGGGACCAACACTGAGAGCTGAGGGCAATCCCCCTCTCCCACAGTCATTTGGAATTTCTCCACCACAGATGTCAGCAGTCAAGGCAGAAAGTGAAGTGGGTTGGTAGTTACGTGATGTAATTCAGGCAAGGACAATTCAAATCAGGTTTGTAGGATGTTCTGGAGGACCCTTTCTGGACAGCAGCATCTATGATTCACAGGATTACTTCCTTATTATAACTGCAAAATATTTCGGGATGGAGTTGGAATGAACATCACACATCACTGCTGGAGCTCAGGGGTGGACAACTGAGTTGGGTCAGTCCAGCACTGTGTTTGCAGCAAGAGTGTTCAGACTGCTTGGGAAGTACTGGAAATGTCCCCTCTGCCAGCCCGTGCAGAGCTGGCAGGCTCCTTTCCTGAATATCAGCCCATTTTTACTGGACTATTTCCATTGCAGCTGCCAAGCCATCATTGGTGCTCCCACCTCCCAAAGCCACGTTACCTCGTAGATGACTAGCTTGCCCTTGAAGATGGCCAGGAAGTGCCTGGGCTCCTTGCCCATTGTCACTCGCACCTGCACGGCCTCATCCCCATATTTCTTGTCCAGCTCAATGGCATTGAGGGCACAGGCAGTGATTTCATCCACGGAGGCGTGGCGGCCCTGGGGGACAGGGAGGTGAAACATGCAGTGGGATGACAGCAAGGGTACAAACCTCTTCACAATCCAACATCTTGCCAATCCCAAAGTGTGTAGTGTTGTGAGATCAGAGTTAAAACTTCCTATCTTTAAATTTCACTGGCATTCTGCTTTTGTAGACTTTAAAGCCCCATTTTTGAAGCTTCTCTCTGCATGAAAATATACTTTAAAAAGGAAAGCAGAGATGTTCATATACCCTCAAAACTCCAGGAAGTGAGGCTTTAAGGGACAGTCTGACTCCAAAGTTTGACCTCAGCACTGTGAGCCCCATCATCCTTCACTCTTTCTGACTTCGTCAGTGCTCAATCTGATGCCATTTCGGGATCAGTGTCCACGCTGCCTACAAAGGACACCTTGGGGTATTTGAAACTGATGGGCAAAGGGTATCTGAGTTCTTCTGGGTGCTTGGGTTGGGGTTTTTGTGTGCAATTACTTCTTTCAGCTTTAGGCTTGTACAGCAGGCACAGCACAGTACCCTCTGCTCTGCTTTGACTTACCTGCCACATATAGAGGACGTAGTGGGGTCTGCCTGACCTCAGGTAGGTGTACAGGACCAGGTAGCAGTCACCCCCGTAGAACTGCCCGTATGCCTTGGGATTCACTGGCTGCATTTGCAAGTCCTCAATCCTCCACACCTAGGGAACGAAACAGCTTGGTGAGCAGCAGTGGAGTCAAGGTGAGGACAGAGCACAGCCCTTTGGCTAACACACCACTGAAACTTCAGGTGTTCTCTCATGTCCTGTCACTGGTCACCAGAGGGAAGAGCTCAGTGCCTGCCCCTCGTGAGGAAGCTGTAAACTGCCATGAGGTGCATCCTCAGTCTCCCCCAAGCTGAACAAATCAAGTGAAGCTTGGAAACAGGCTGATTGCTGCACCCTCTGTCAGCCAAAGGAGCTGTCTCACCTCAATCTCCCCAGAGGCATCATCAAGCATCCTCTGCTCAGCTGCGAGCTCTGGTCTGGCATGGAGCTGGGTGGTGTCAAACTTCACCTGCTCCACCTTGGCTGTGTGTGTCAGCAGAATAAAAATAAGAACACAGTGAATGCACAAAAAGACACAAACCCTTCCCATCATCCTCACACACAACCATTATACAGCCCAGGTTTGCAAGAAGCCACTCCTGCCCCCAGTAAACCAGTGTTGATTTTGGGAAATGCAAGAGCTCACACATTTCAGTGTTGACCTGTTACAGGCGGGAATTGGCCATACAGCATGTTCCAGTGATGGCTGGCTGGTAAAAATATTCGTAGCCTCCTGACTGGAAATTCTTGATTGTTCTCCAAATCTATAAACATTTCCCTCCTTTTAAAATGTTGGTTTCAGAAATAAAATGCCTACATTTCTCCAGCTCATGACAAAGAGAGTATTGATGGACAGCACAGAGAAAAACAGAGATGGAGAGAAAAGAGGGAACTTGCAAGGGAAAGAGATTTGTGGCTCTCAGGCTATTATTGATGGAGATGTTCAGCATCTCTGTCACCTCCCCATCATTCATCAACAAGTTCTCTCTCTTTGGAATTGTTTAGTCTTTGGGGTTAATGCATTGCAATATTCCCTTCAGCAGCGTGATAAATACACCATTTACACCCGGTGCAAATACAGCATCGTTCCACTGACACCAGGAGGGGATCGGATGGATGCCAGTGTAAATTAAAGCAGAAATCCTTATCAGGCTCAGCATTAGCCCTTTATAAAGGAAATTTGGAAGTTCTGCAAGTGGGAATCTTACATACAATTGTTCAGAGGGGAGTGACTCTCTGCCAACATTCACACTTAAGATTAAGTGGCAATTTTGTTCATATAAGAAAATTCAGCAGAGCTGAATGTTACTGAGATCACAAACCCTTTCCATCTACTGAAGGAGATGGAAAATACAAGGCACTAGGAGAATGTGTATTAGACTTCAAGATCCTGAAGGCAGGAGACAGCTGATGTGAATGATGTTCCCTCAGCTATTGCTCAGCACAGGTAGGAAAGACAAACCCAGGACCAATGTGCTCACCAATTTTGCCAGTAGTGTAGACCTTGCCCAGCCCTTGTGTTTCATTCTTTTCTGTCCACCTCTGGAAGAGCTGTTTGAACATGGCTGACTCTGCTCCATCATTGATCACCTCGATGTTGGTGGATGAAGGATAGCCTTTGGCCTGGATAAAGCCCTGGTGGGGTTCAGAAAGGTCATTAGTGGGGACACAGTGAGCTTTTTACAGATATAAGAGGGAGGGTGTCAACCTGAACCAGCCCCAAGAGTGAACATCCCTCACTGAATACAGGGCAGGATTCACCCAAGACTTGCATTCAGACTAATCAGAGGTGACAGCAGACTCTTGCAGTAGTATCCATGTTTATTTCTGTCTTTAGGGGACTGAACCCTACCCCTACCCCTTTTCTCCAAACTTTTTGTCCCTCTCTAAGCCAAGAAGACTGTCCTGCCTGTAGCCTGGTAGCGAGCATGGGAGTGAAGGGGTGGAGGCAGCTAAGCACCCCAGAGCATGAAGTCTGTTCTGAAGCGATTAAACTCTCACAAATCTTTTTTCTTCTTTTTTTTTTTCCCCAAACCCATATCATTTCTTTGCAATAGTGCTACTACTGAGTTAAAAGATTACTTCAACAGAGGTGCTTGATACAATATGAGTGTGAAGAACATATTCTGCCTTCTGCCACAATGCCAAAATCCTTGCTCAGTTTTGGGAACCGCTCTTGTGTTTATCTCAGCAGGCTCCAGGATGACCCGAGGTGCAGTGCTGGCAGCAGTGGTTCGGGGAAGGAGCCTGATTGTGGCTTTCTGAGCATCCAGCTTCAGCTGTAAAAGCTGCAACCACACACTGCCCCCAAGGAAAAGCAGAGCAGATGGTCCTCCCATCCCTCCCACCTGCCACACTGAAAGAAAGACATATCTTTTGTTCTACATGTGTAGCTCAGGGCCAGAATTGGCAGAGCTGATTGCCTACTAAAATGAGCCTGAGTCAAGCTCTTGAAAGGAGCAGAGAGGACAGTGAGATAAGTTTTAAGGCAGAGTTTTTTTAAGCTTTTATTCTCTGAGACAATAGCTGCAATCCTGTTGAAGCTGGGTGTCTCCAGGTAGGACCTTACTGAAGGTGAAACCACTGAAATTCATTATCTCCTAGTTAGATCGCATGGAAGATGAGGCCATTTATGGTCCTTCCATAAGTAAATGGCTAATTAGAAGTTATGTTACCCCACAGTCTTCACTTCAGCATGCCAACTTGTAAAAAAATACCAAATGCCTTACTTGCTCGGGCTCCCTTGAGGCTAATTTTTCTGAGAGGAAGAGATGAGGAATGCTCTGACAGAAAATAACACATGGATGTCAGAGCCCCTTTCATATCTGTTTACCCACCTTTTGACCATGAATTTGCCTAATCCCATCTTGACCCTGCTGATCCTCTCTAACTCCACCATCCCTTGAACCAACAGATTCCAGAAGTTCACTATTTACCATGCAGAAAAGTATTTCCTTTTATACTTTATTTTCTCTAACCATTTTTTTCTTAGTTTTAGTGGCAGGTCTTAGTCCTAGCACAATTTGATGACTAACAAATTTGTGTTTATGTCATCATGCCTCCCCTAGACATTTAACTTCTCTCTCTGTTATTACACAGGCCAGCTCCCCAAGACCTACACTTAATTGTAATTAGTGGTCAGATCTAGATCAGCACATATCAGCCACCCACGACATTGTTTGCACTATATTACAACTCACCACAGCTCGAGTGAATGCTGCTTTTTTCTCTTCTGGGCTGGAGGCTTTTCCTCTCCAGACATAAATTTTGAAGCCACCTTGGTCTAAAATGTAGCAGTCCTGAGGTTAAATCGAAAAAACAGGAAAGAGAAAAAACCGTATGTGAAAAGCTCTGTGCAGGAAAAGCTCATCATTTGTAGCCTGATCAGGTTGGATGCTTCTTGAAGACTTAGGTTAGATGTATATCTAGCTCACTTCTCTGCCTTGCAGAGCTTTAACCCTGATGCAACCATTATCAGAAGTAACAGAGGATGAATTTATCATGGTTCATAAATAGAGTACAGCTACCACCAACCCCACAGGGCAGGGGTCCACAGGTGTGGGCACATCTTGCCCAGGCTGCAGATTTATAATTGTAATTAGTTAAAGTATGTGTTTTTCTTAGGCATTTCCCAAAACTGGCTATTACCACCTCAAAGAAGAAGTTCTCAAACCAAAACCACTACCACCTCTAAAAGGGACCAGGAGAAGTGTATGCTGAAATATCACCCCCAGCCTGCTGCTGGTGGTGCTCATTTACACCCAAATCTGCTACTAAAGGAGCAGGAAAGGTCCAAGTTAGACGTGAATAATCTGCCTTCATTTAGATCCCTGATCTGGAGCTGAAAGTGTTGCACTGCTGTGAACGCAGCAGGACCCGAACCCGAAGGGGATGAAATGTGTGCTGAGCCCATCCCCACTGTAGAGAGCTGGTGCTCCAAACACGCTGTGGGACCAAAGGCTGCTCCTTTTTCAAACTGAACTATGAAAGGAAAAACAAAGGCTTCATATGTCTGCAAAGGGAGGCTGAGGTTTTAACAAGGCTGACATCAGGATGAAAAGGGGAGCGGGAGGCTTGCGGCACAATGCTGCTTTGGAATAGGCTGGTCTGCACTGCAGAGAATTAAGGATGAGCAATTCTCTGCCAAATTTTAGTCAGAGGAAAAGCTTCTGTTTTCTGAAAAACTCTGCACACAGGGTCTGTCATGGAAATCTCCTTCCAGGGTGGGTCACTGAGACCAGCCACTTGATACAGCAGGAAAACAAATCTCCCTGGCTTTGTGAGCAGGGTATTTATTTGCTCCGGAGTCAGCAGAGGGAAGGCTATCCCTGAACATCAGGTATTAAGAAGCCTTCATTCCATCTGGAATTTATTCCTGGTATGCAGCTCTCCCTCACTGTGATTGCCAAGCTAATATAATCCTTGGCTGAGAGCATCAATTTGCCATCTCTTCTTGGAACAGCTTCAACACACCACCTACCTCCGGCTGCTGAGACTGTAGCAGGGCTAAGCTGTCCTAACCTAACAGCAGGGCTAAGTTGTCCTAGTGATGGAAGGCCCAATAATTTCCAGAAAACAGGTGCTCAGCTGAAAACAAAGTGAGCCACAGCCTCCCTTTCTCGCTGGAAAGGCCACTCTGGCTTTCTCTCACCTCGTGCTGGAGCAGATCCTGCGTCAGGGGCCGGGTGGCCATCTCCTGCACCACCAGGTCATTATCCTTCTCATAGACACTGCAAGACAGAGCCACCGAGCTGAGTTAGACCCCACAGAGCCCTCTGTGAGAAGGGATGGGGTTTGGAGCACAGCCCAACACTTACTGGTAGAGCCGGACGTTCGCTTTCTGCAGCTCGTCTGCTTTGGTGTCGGGGATGCTGTCGCGGAGCTCCCCGCGCCTCTCGCCCAGCACCATCCTCATGATCTGCATCAGCTCTGGGGAGTCCCTCTCGTTGTCAATGATGCCAATCTGGGCACGGCCGCCCCTCTCGCTGTCCCTGATGCTCCGAGCCAGAGCAAGACCCTGCACAAGGACCCGCAGGGGTAAGTCCTGACACACACCACAAATTCAGCGAGCCCCGGACCCCAAGCAATGACTGAGAACCAACAGCCCAAGCCAGGTTATCACAGCTCTCTGAAGCTCCTAGTGTCCTCCAAATTTAGCTATTAAAGAAGCAGATATGTCTGTAATGCCTGGTTATTAACTAACTCATAGGAAAATATTGCTGATTGTAGCCGCTGCTGATGCGGCTCCCGCAGGGCACAGGCGTGTGGGAGCCACAACAGGCGCTGCCTGAGTGTGACTGTACACAAGCAGGTCCAGTGGTCTCGTGGGATGGTCTGGGGGAGAGATGCACACATGCTGAGGCCAACGAGGCAGGATGCTGCAGAGCTGCAGGACCCCGGCTGCCCCGCAGTGACATTTTACACTTAAATGTTTCAAGTGTTCAAAAAACATGGATGTCTTCTGTGAAAGAAGCAGCGTGAAATGTCAAGCAGCTAATTAGGCTGAAATCTCCATTTTCCATTGAAATTTTTTTTGTTCCATGACTCTTACTGCATTAGCTTTGAAAGATTCCTCTCTTTATTAGATGTAGGGAATGACCAGCTTGAGGCCTGAGATGAACCCAGCAGCCATGAACCTGCTCCCCCTCCTGTGCTGAGGATTGCTTTATATCTTCTTCAGTATCCACAGGATCTTCACTGTGCCCCAAAAATGGCATTCCCTGTGGAGATTCCCCCTCTCCCAGTTCATCAAGGGACACCACGCACAAAGCAGACCCACCTGTCTTTTAATATTAAAATGACCTCAAGCTCGGCCACCAGCTTTGCTGATGACCCACTGCCATATCCTGCTTCATTATATCTCTGTGTCTTGGTTCCTCTATCAGTAAAATAAGGATAATGATCCCTTTGCAAAGTGCCTCAAGAGCTATAGATCTGACCTATCAGCACCTGGGTAATGCACTCCTGCTTGTCTCATACTGACCAAGCCGGAATTTCCTGTTGATTCTGTAAACAAAAAATTAAAATTAATCTACCCTGGGGTGGTTACTGCAGCTAACCCTGCTGGAGCTGCTGACTTTCTAACCCTATGCCGTGCAAACTACAGGGCACAGAGGGATAGAGATGAGCTCCAGAGGGAGCTGGATGACTTTCTGGGGCTGGAACTAGTGATGTGCCCTTGGCTGCCTGTGAAACCCAGCCTGAGGCCTGAAATGCAGCAAAGCACTTCCATAGGCCTCTAGAACCAGCAGATGGGCAAATATAAAATTTATCATTATTTACCTTGCTCATATCCATGTTGTTGCTCTTAAGATTTTCACTGTGAAAACACTGAGTTTTTTCTTTATTATTTTTTTTCCCTAAGCATCAAAAAATGCCACCTTAAACCAAGTGACTTTCACCTGTACTCACCCTGGATTTCTCAGCAATGCTGCAGCTGGGTCCATTCCACTGGATCAGCACTTTACCAAGGTCCAGCAAGAAAACATCTCCCTTATTGAAGCTGTCCCAGGAGAGCGCTACCTGCCACAGGGAAATGAGAGAGTTTGGCAAAGTGGGCAGGACAAGGAGAGCTGCCATGTCACAGCCATGGCAAACCTGTCCCTGAGGATGTAAGAACAGTTTTGCAGTGAGTGCTCATTCTGCTGGCACTTGGCTCTTCACTGACCACAGTGGCTTCTCTCTTGGTAACACCAAACCCTCAAGTGAGGACTTGAAAACTGTCCTGAAATAGAAGTTCTTGTGCAGAAATGAGATACCCACCAGGCAAATCTGCTCAAAAATGAGTGTAGGAGGAAAAGGAAGCAGAAATGGTCCATAAGAAGAGCAGGGTCTTCTTCTTACCTCTGTGGCTGACACATGCTTCTTGCCCTTGACGTGAAGAAGACGCTTGATGTTGTACATGTTGGTCTCCACGTGCTTAAATCCTGAAGCCACTCCTCCCTTCTTGTAGCTGTTGTGTAGCAGAGAATAGAGTTAGAGCTGGTTAGAAAATACCTTCCCCTCTATCCTCTGAGAACATCCCAAGCTTTTGGCGACATCTGAAAAATCTAAAGGAAAAATAACCTCAAAGTCCTAAAATTGCAGTGGCAAATGCTGTGTTGCCTCACTGCTGTTCAGAGCCCTTATCATGGTGTCTGTCTGCCTCTTATGGGTGTTGTGTTGCTGCTGTGCACACAATTACAGAATCTTCAAATCATTTGGGTTGGACAAGACTTTAAAGGTCATCGATTCCAAGCATTAAACATCCTGGGAGAAATTGAACAGGCAGGTCAGGGATGGCAATGGAAACAAAACACAACCAAACTGAAAATCCCATTAACCATGGCAGTGGCATCCCAAAATTGAAATATCCATAAGCATTCAATTAAAATATGAAACAGACTTGGCAGAAAACAAACCTTCGGCTAAAATTTAGTTTTCTTCAAAATAGTTCTTCTATTACAGGTAGCTTAGACACGAAACTGTCGCCAGAAGCAGAACAAAACTGTGAACAGGTACAGAACACTGTCTGTCAGATTTTACCTCCCAATTTTTTTCTTCCATCCTTGAACACCACACTTTACAGTAGCCACAGTCAGCACTATTATCACATCATGCCACAAGGCCATCCCCTCTCTTGTGGCAACTTTGCACAGTCACATCACGAGAGGACACAACCCCAAAGGAAGTCCCAGAGCTCTTTCAATGTTTTTTGGGCAAGTCTAATCCACTCTTACATATCCTAGACCATTTTAGAAAACAGATCCATTGTTCACACTGCAGTAATAATTTACACAATGCAATTGCCATTTAGGGGAAAAAAGGGACAATTGTTGATTATAGTTTCTGCCATGTGGGTAATAGATGTATTTTATTGTAGCTGGAAAGGTACTGGCTACTGTGGTCAGAAATGTGATTCACAGCACTTTAGACTTGTTTGGCCTGGTGTAAAACATCCACAGAAGGATGCTCTGGTGATTAGTCCACCTGCCAAGGTGTGGAAAGAGCTCGCTTTAATTTCTCATTCTGCCTCAGACTTCCTGACTGACCACAGGGATGTGGTTTAGACCCAGATGAATTCTAATTCATGCTGATTTCAGAGGCAGATAGGTTTCTAAATAGACTGGTTTCGAGAGTCTGATTTTCAGTCCTTCATTGTCTCTTACTTTAAGATGAGGCTAAAAGCACTTTTCTGTCTCAGAAGTCCTGAGGAGATTCATGAGAGGTTGTTGAGATGCACAAGACAGAGATACCCAGCCAGACTGGGATGGAGGATATTGACCCGGGATGGGTTTTCATCTGAGTTTCCTTCAGCTGTTTGAAACCAAGGCACTCAGGCTGTTTATTGCCAATGAAGATCTTCCTTGGAGGACAGTGATTGGAGTCCTTCCAAAAACCCCAGAGCGAGCAAACACCCTGGGATTGGACTCAATATATCAACATATCATATATTCAACAGTATCTTTTAAATGATAGAAATTCAAACTTTCCTTCCACTTCCTTCCCAGTATGAGCCAAATCAGCACTTCACTTCAGGGTGGATATTAGTCTGAAGTGCTCTGAATGGGCACTTGAAAGTCTGTGGAGGAGAGGAACGAAGACCCTGGGGTGAACAAAAGGGAGGTCAAGATGCAATTACTGCAAATATCGGGGAAAATGACCAGTGGAAGAGAATGCCACGGCTACAAACTCAATGGTATAAATAATTCCTTCAAAATGGGAATTCTTTGCTCTGAATTTTAACCAATCTCAGTGCTGATCTATACTTTTCACATTTTTGAGCTATGGATGGCTCTGAGACATAGAGAAGCAGGGGGAACCCCAGGGGCCACGACCACCTGTGAGTCATTTTGAGCTACTCACATAATCCCGTTGCGGAAATAGCTCTGGAAGGTCTCGGACTCGTGTCCCTGCACCTCCCGGTGCTGCACGGGGCTGCCCCCGAGCGCCGTGTCCAGCTGGGTGACGTACATGGCCGCGGCCCCTTGCTCATCCTGGGAGGAATCCTTGCCAATCCAGTAGTGCAGATCCACAGCGGAGCCGCGGGAGGTCCTTTTGGTCTGGAAGAGGTGGGAAGGACAAGTCAGGATGAAGACAAAGCCCATTTTTGTGTTTCGAAATCAAGTGACCACAGAGTCCTTCCCCAGTTCTGCCTTTCTCCTGAGCACGGGGAGAGAGGACAGAGCCTCAGGTACTCCCTGGGAGCTCGGCCTGGAGCTCTCTTTATTCAGCAGAGCATTTATGGATTCTATAAACTGAACTGAAGGATGTTTCTGACTGATATTCTTTTATAACTCCTGTTATCAAGGAAAACTGAGCTCCTGTGCAATTACAAAAATTAATGTGTTCGTCTTGTCCTGCTCTTGTAGATTTTGTTATTAAGACTTAAAGCAGATTCTTTTCACTTATCACCTTTTGAAATGCAATGCACACTGCTATTTATTTGCCTGCAGATGCTACCCTTTCTTTCCTGTTGTCTTTCTCACACCACATGACAGAGCAGCACAAACTGCCTCGGAATTCCTGCTGACTTGCAAAACAGACATAACTCCAAATGAAGCTGAGCCAGTGTGTGCATGCTGGGATTCATCTCATCACAAAAAAACCCAGCAGCCTAGAAAAAGTAGGCGAGCAGGCTGAGAAGAAGGTGTGCTTAGTGTTATTTGAGTTGTGCCAGTTATTTTTCAGCACCCACTGTGTTAAATCCCATCGTGGACACCTGGGAAAGGTAATAAAGGCTCATTTTATAAGGTGGATTTGACACTAAGTTCTGTTTATTTGCTTTGTGCAGTGATACCACAGCGAAACACAGCAGAAGGAGTTGAATAAAATACAGCTCTGTTCCTCAGGCACAGATAATTAATTTGTGGCAAAATTGCTCAATTTAATACATTGCTATTGAAGATGATCAAAGTCCCATTGTGCCACAGACAATCTTTGTTTGGGGAGACTCCAGTGAAGAAGCAGAATGCAAAGAGGAGTGGTTTTACCATCCCGTCTTCCAGGAAAAGGAGAGTGGTGGGCTGATTAAGGGCTCTTCTGCCTGGAGAAGTTGTTGCAACAGAAGCTGAGCCTGTGAGCCTCAAAATCCATATTTACACTCTCAGCTCCCTGCAAGGAGTATTCTAAGCATATGTTCGTGGGCCTGTAACTCAGGCTTCCAGCACTCAGAAGGTACCTTAAAGGCACGTGTGTGGGGAATTTGAGCAGAAGACTCATCCTCTGGTGCTATCCCAGCCTGCTTTCCCATCCTGGCACATGGCAAGTGTGCACGTGGTCCCTGTGGGGCAGTGGAGGCATTGCTGCCTCCCCACTGGCAGAGATGTTTGCAGGAGGCACACTCAGACCAGGAAATGGGAAACGCTGCTGGTTTCCACCATATGGATGGGTTTTGGTACAATGGGACCTGGGTTGCTCTATGCAGATGAAGAGATTTGGAAGGGATTTTAGGAGGTGAGTGCAACACATCATCCTCCTGCCAATATCTGAGAACACGAGGCAGTTTGCACAGAGCTGAGCTGGTTCTCAGCAGTCCCTCGTGCTTCTGGCCAGCCCAGGTTCAGCTGGTTGCAGGTAGATCTGGATCAAATCTGGGTGGGGCTGATGGAGAGTCCTTACGGGGACGTGAGATGGGCTGCAGAGCCTCTGCTGCTGACGTGACACACGACATGGAACATCCTCATATCCCATATCACCTGCTAAAAATGAGACCCTCCAGCTGGTCACATCCCACATCCCCCAAGGACTCCCATAAACCATTTAAATGTGGGCCTTGACTGAGTTTTCCAGGAATGTACTGGTGATTTTGCCATGCCTGGGCATGACTCAGTTGATTGGAAGATAAACACTTTTAATGAATTACTAAGTTAATGGCTCCTCTGAACTTCTGATTTACTAAACAGACAGTGTTGTCGCAACAGCCACGTGAAATTCAGATCCATGATTATATGGTGAGCACACACGCACAACCACTTCAGCAGTGCTCTTCCCACAGGACAGGGTACCTAGGAACCCAGGCAAATCTAAATAAAAAGGGTCGAACCAGTTGCCCACCAGAGACCAGTGTTTGCTGTCTTACTTACGTGCAAAATGATGTAGCAGTCTCCTTCAAAAAAAGTCCCATAAGCTTTTTCAGGTACAGGAACCATCTTCATGTTCTGTAAGGAGATCAGAGTTGGGGTCATTGCTAGAAGTGAAGAACCAGAAGCTGGTGTGTGTGAAACAGGACAGGCTGGGGTGCACAAAACACTGAGGTGACAGAGGTTGGAGAAGGAAGAAGCAGGGCTGTGTGTGAGCTGGGAAAAGCCACTTCTGGAGGGACTCTCCAAAATACTAAGGGGTGAGAAGGGAAAAATTATGAATTTGCTTGGACAGACTGACTAGTATATTTTAGTCTCCTTGCTTTTCTGCAATCCTGTGGATTTGGACCTGGAGGTCATGCTGAAGTGCTCCAGAGCTTGCATTTGCAGGGAATTTCCCAGGAGAGCAAGCACATCTCATCCTAGGTTTAGTTTTGGGCACTGTTTTTACTCAGTGCCCATGAGTTCAAGGACAACTTCCAGCACTTTGTTAGGATAACCACTCTGCCAGGGGTTCAGGACAACCAGCAGTGCTGAGAAAAGACAGAGCTGAGGACACTGATGGGTCCCTCATCCCTCCAGACCCTAATTGCAGACTTCCTCTGGCACAAGTCCATAATTAACCAGCCATGCCTGCCCAGTGCAGGTGTCTGGATGTGCCACCCACTGGTCCACAGGCAGCTCCTGGGCTGGAGCTGGCTCTGTGGTTCCCTGAAATTGGAGACACGCATTCTTCTGCTGGCCCGACTTGTTTCCCAGCACACCAGCTTGACCCCTGTGAACCCACACGGCTCTAATTACAGATCCTCTGGAAAGCAGCTCAGTGCAGTGCTTTGGAGAGAAATGGGAAGGTGAAGGCCCTGGGATATTTGGAACATAGCTGTGACCTGCAGAATGTCACTTGGCGATGTTGGAGCCTCTTCCCACTGCTTCCCTGAGTGGATTCTGCACCTCAATCTAAACCCATTCTCATGGCAGGGGAATGTTCTTGGTGAATTGGGCCAGAATAAGGCAGAATTGAGCCCAGCTTGGCTCCAGTCCAAAATCAGACACCATCACCAGCAGAAGGTGACCTCACAGGCTGCAGAATCTCTCCTTGCAGTGACACAGAGCAGGAAAGGCACAGAAGAAGTACAAAGAGACTCCATAGAATGCCTTTGCTGCAAAGATAGGTGTCTTCAAGTGTTGGGGAAGATGAAACAGGAAAGCCTTATAAATATGATTGCCTGACAAAAGATTTTGGGAATATGAAAACTACAGGCAACATCGAAATGAAAGCCACTTTTGAAATACCAAGTCTTAGTTACTGAACAACTGGAAAACAATGGTATGGCCGACTGAAGGTAATCCCCTCTTGATGGAACAATACCCTCTGCTTGCAGGCAGGTCCAAGGGTCAGAGCAGACCCTACTAGCTCAGCAGAAGGGGTCCAAAGAGTAGTTTTTAGAAGTTAAGATGTAACACTCTGTGGTAATATAAGAACTCTTATAGGCTGTATGTAAATGCTATAGGATTTGTATCTTGTATTAGATTGGTTAGTGACAATTAGAATATTCAGTACAGAAGATGATTTATTGTATTGTAACCAGGACTTCAGACACTCTTGCTCACACTTCCATTCTATTCTCTTGCTCTTACTTCCACTCTCGCTCTTACACTCTCTCTCTCTCTCTCACCCGTTCACTCTCTTGCTCTCTTGGGCCTGCTCAGAGCTGAGTCTGGCAGCTCTGAGCAGTGCCCCTATACCCACGCTTTTACAATAAACCAACTGTGTCCCAAGACCAGACTATAGAGATCTCTCGTCTCCGTCACCGACCGTCCCATCCGTCCCGCCAGTAACCAACATTCAAGCAGCTGCTGGTGTAGACTAAGGCTGCCTATGGATAACCCATCTTCTTGGTGGAACAGAGAGTTTCTGGTGTGTTAAAGCAGCCTTGCATTGGCTCCAAAAAGGGGTGAGAAAAGCCTCCAGTGCTGGAGGAATGGTTTCAGTCCCACCACATTCCCGTTTCCTCAGTAAATATTATCACCTCTATTTTACAGAGCAGGAAACCAAAACAATAACATGGTGAACGTTTCATGGGGAGACACTGAGTCTGTTTCCCGCTGTATCTTATCTGTAGGACCCTCTTTTCCCACACAGATTACTGCAATAATTCATCTTTCTTAAAACATAAACACACACAGATGTTCAGAGGACACGTGGCACCGCTCTTGTCCTACCTCTATGCCCCATATCTGCAGTCCCAGCTTTCTCTCGATGGTTGGGAGATTTGTGTCACCGTCTGTCATCCTGCAGTCTGAGCTAGAAGGCAAAGGAAGAAAAAACCAAAATAAATATATAACTAGATGTAACAGTGAGTGTGCTGGTCAGCTGGGTTGCTCTCACCATCAGTGGAGGTTTAATACAGATAATCCACACTTTGAAGTGTCTCTGTCTCTTTGCTATTAACAGTTAGGTGGGATGAACCCCCATTCCCAGGCTATCCATGCTCATGAAGGGCCAAGCCAAGTGTGGGATCACAGCCCAGCAAACACTGGATAGGACGCTGTTGCTTGGGTGGGGGATTGTTTTCCCTGGATTTGAACAGGTGGAAAGGATCCACTGGGGTGTGGGACCTGACATCAGTACTGGTTTGTTCCCACCATGGCACGAGGTGGAGGAGACACGGGTGGACCTCCAGGAATCCTGTGCACTCCCGGGCCAGTCACTGGAGGTCAGGTCAGGTCAGGTCAGGTCCCCTGGCCCTGGGGCACTGGGAGCCCAGCGAATGAAGCCTTTCTACTTCAGGACAAGATTCAGGTCTAAATTGAGGCAGGTATCTCAGGGCAGGGCACCAGGCTCCCAGCTCCCTGCAGGCACAGCCAGCACAGCCAGCAGAGCACACAGTGATCCAGTCAATAACCAAAATGTCTATTTTACACAGAGCCCAGCAGCTTCCTAAACTCTGCTGCCTGCATGGGGAAGAAGCAGGTTTCAAGTTGCCCCCACAAAGGTTGCTGAGAATATTTGAGATGGTTTTGGTGTCTCCAGCTGCCCCTCTGATGGGTGGATGTCTCCCATCCATCCTCTATCGTATCTACCAGTTGTGGGGGAAAAAAAAGCAGCATCACTATCCTTAGCTATGCTCCCTGTTCCTGCTGCTGAGGTTTTTGCTCAAGAAACAACTTCTGAACCCAGCTTGTTTGCAGGGCAACTTCCTGAAGCGAATGAAACCCCCAAGAAATGTACATAAAAACGTGGAGTTACATCCCATCGGAGCTGACTCTGCTGCAGCGGCCACGGGACAGCCTGTGTTTGTCTAGGGGCACACACCACATCAGCCTTCCCCCTGTGAGCCAATCCTGCTCACAAATCCAGGCCCAGCCCCGAGAGAAAACACGGCTCACTGTTCTTCTGAAGGAGGGGAAGAGCAGAGACGTGGTCCCTGCCAGAAGGTGTTGACGGCTCGTGTTACGAGAGCGCGGAGGGATGCGCTGCACGTGGCACCACAAAGGCGTAACAAGTGTCGGTCACCCTGGAGAGTTTGCACACCAAGTAAGAGAACAAAAAATGCTGCCACAGGCAGGAGCATTGGTCCATCCAGATCTCCCACAGCCCAGAGCTGCCAGACCCTAGCTCCTTGCACAGGTATAGAGCAATGCAGGTTTTTCCAGGGGTGTTTTGAGCACAGCCCCAACACCTCTCTGTTACCTGAGCAGGCACAGTCTGGCAGTGCTCAGCAGCAGGAGTCAGACTCATTCCTCCCTGAACACAGACAGAGCTGAAGGACTGTTGGAGACTGAGTCCATGTGGCCTCAGGAACACATTCAGCCACCTTCAGCTCCCTCTCAGCTCCTCCAGAGAGCTTCCAGGCAAGAAGACAAACAGCAAGGACAAAAAAAGACATTTTTCACCTCAATTCCCAGAAAGGTGATTGACACCCACAGAGATTAAAAGCCAGATCCAGGAAGATATTTCAGTGTCCACAGAGGAGACAGACACTGTTCTAAATGTTGTCCTGACTCACCAGCTGTGGAGTACAGGGCTATCAGAAACTGAATACAAAAACATGGTCTCAATAACCAAAAGACCCCTCCTTTCTTTTAATATCACATTCAAAAGGTCCCTATCAAAGAAAAACCTGAGTGAAGCCTCTTCCCCTCAACCATCTTTTTAATTTATTTAGGGGTTTTTCCTTCCAGCATCATAACAGGAAGAACCTGAAAACAAAGCCAGTAAAGACATTTATATTTGAGGGCAGTGAAGTTTTTTAGCACCACTGACACTTCTCCCAGTGGAAGGCAGCAGCCGTCTTGCTCTCCTGCTAACAGCTCAGGAAACCAGCAGCTGGCCAGCTGTGAGACACAGCTGGATCCCTGCTTCTCCCAGCATCCCAACCTCTCCCAGAAAAATTAACCCAGAGGATGCTGAGATTCCTCTGACCACAGGCAGTCGTGTTGGGCAGAACCCTCTGAGAGCCAGCAGTGCTCCACAGATTCCCAATCAAACCTATTTGACTAAAAATGAGGATCTTGGATCTCCTTCACTCCTGGGGATCCTTTCTCCATCTGAAACCTCACAATTAGTGCTGACCCCCCCACTTTTCTGAGAAAGGGTGTCCCTCCCTTCCTCCTAAGTCATTTAGCTGGAGGAGTGTGAATCACAGACAAAGTTGGCTTTGGCTTTTTCTTTGGTCTTTCCAGCTTCTTTCGGCCGGTGGCCAAGCTAGAAATAATAGGAATATGACTTATATAATCAGACAGCTAATTTCATTAATGATTTAATGCGGGGTTTTAATCAGAGAATCCCATAATTCAACTCCTGTCCAGACATGAAATACGGTATTTATGGAATGAAATCTTCCCATCTGTGCTGAAATCATGAAGGGCAGAAACTTTTATAAGTTAAAAAGAAGAAAAGAAAAAGGGGATGTTAAGAGTCTTGGGGGGTTCACTGTGGGGTTTCAACAGCAATGTCTGAGGTAGTCCTTATCTCAGTCAAACCAGTTTTGCTCAGCATTAGGTGAAATGCAAATTGGCAAGAAGTGTGAGTCAACGGCCTCTGGGGCAGGAATTCACCGAGGAAAATCACTGGTTATGGGGATGGATTTGCTTCCTTGGGCGCAGACACAGCTTTACCTGTGAAGGGAGAAGCAGCTGTAGCTCATATCTGCCCCCACATTAGTAACATGCAAATAATTTTTTCAGCTTTCACCTCCAGGACCAGCCTATCCTACTGCCACCATTTCCAGGGAAATCTTCGTCTCTCCATGGGAAGACGAGAGAAGTTCATCCCGTAAATGTGGGCTGAGAGGCAGCCACTGCATGGCAAAGGCAGCTTCTGGCCTGGAGCTGCTCTGCTGGGCATCACCACCAGGTTAAGGTGCTATAAATTAAATTGCAAAGAACAAGTGCTGCTCTTGACTGAGGGCAGAGAACCTGAAAACCGAACTTCAGTGGCTGCCCCTTGACTGGATGTGTCAGCCAGGGGCACCTGGAGCCTCCAGAGCTAAAATCAATGCTTTCCCTGTCACAACCCAGGCAGCAAAGTTAGTGGGTGAAGGCAGATGGGTCTCCCTTACACCCGCTGCCCTCCATGCACTGCCAAAATCACAGCAACACTCCTGCCCGCTAAATCCAACCCTCATCCCCTCTCCAACCAGCACAGCGTGGGGAAAAGCTCTGCCATCAGGAAGGACTACATGACTAATTAAGTGTCAAGGTCACTCCCAAGGCTGGTTAATGATTAATAGCTGGGGTGGAAGTGCCAGCAATCACTGCTTCCTTTGGGTCAGCCCGGTCCGTGTTGGGAACCCAGACCTAGCAGGACATTTCTCCAGGCAGGTCTTGGGCTGTTTGGGTGGGGAGGGAAAAGGAGGACTCAAAAGGGGGACAGGGGAACATTTCAAACCCCTGAAGCACACTCTGAATTCAGGCTGGTTTGGCTTGTCTGGGTTTTGGCGCGCACTTGCTGGGCTGTAGTCACGGTAATAAAAAAACCCCAGTGAAATGACTAATGCTCTGTACAGCTTTGGGAAAATAGGAAGCAGCTGTGGCTCCAGCCTTTCCAGGCTGAAAGGCCTAATTATTGGGAATACTTGGACTGGCATTAGATGAGGTAAACCAGGGCCTGTTGAATTGCTTTCATTGTCTCCACTACAGTTGGGCATCTGGGCCCAAGTAGGTGCCATTTTTTGTTTGCAGAGGACAGTGGTTAACTCTTGTTTTGCCCAGAGGAATGAAATTCAGCCCTGGAGTTTCCTCATGTGGCCCATCAGCTACAGCTCAGGAACAGTGACTGTCCAGAAGCACAGCGCTCAACCTGGGCAAGCTGTCTTTTATTTCTCTGTTGCAACAGGAGAAAAAGCAGCTTTTATGACACAGGACAATCATAGGTGGAGAGGGCCAGCAATGGGGCTTGTCTTCTCTCTCATATTGTCACACACTCAGAGCTGTAAGACCTTCCTCCAAGCCATGCTGGACATGCTGGAGTGTGGTGATGAGGCAGGGAACGGGATATGTATTGTGGAGATGGGAAAAGAAGAAAAAGCACAGCTCAGCTCATCCTCCTGCTCCAAGTTCTGTAAAGTCCTGGTTCAGGACCAGTGTGGCCAGCAAGCCAAGGACAGGGCTCTGCCCAGACACGCCTGGGCGACCACAGAGAGCACTTCAGCCTTCTTGGAAAGAGCTGTTGCCTGGCAGCTAAAATTACGTAAAGCAGGCCTTGAAATAAGATGCTATTTCTGATCACGGTGGGCAATTAAACATTGGAACAGCTTATTAGGGAAGCTGGCAGGCTTGGCTTTACTTAATGTCTTTGAAATGAGATGAGTGAATGGCTGGGCTGTGCTCAGCTCCTCGGGCTCTGTGGCCATGAGCTCTGCCCAGGTGCTGCACTTCCAGCAAGCTGCTCCTTCCCATGGGTTTGGCAGTGAGGCAAAAGCAGGGACTGGCCCTCGTGCTTCAGCCACCTCTACCAGTCAGAAAAAGATGCCCTGTCCATGCTACAAAGTCATCAGGATGGATCATGAAGTGGTTTGAGGGCTTTTTTAGACTTAAGTAGTGCTGGATCAAAACCTGAGACGGGGCACTGGATGGGATGAGCTAAGATTGTGCTCATCTCCTCGGGGTCAGTGGCTCTGGAGATAAGAGGGGACTCCACTGGTTTAAGATGGGCAGGTTTTCCCCTCTTTCCATGAATGGCTGCCAGGGATCACCAGGAGCTACCTGACACCACGGGTGACTGGTGTTTCCTGATCTTTGCTCAAGGGCTGGGATGTTGAGGATGCTGAGTCTGTTCAGGGTTAATGTGAGTGAAGATACAAGAGCCTGGGATGAAGAGATGGTTTGATGTTAATGATGGCCTCTCAAACTGTAAGTGCTCTACAGCCCAGGAGAGGTTTGAATTCCCTGTTCAGGGAGTTCAAAGGATGCAGAAACCTGGATTTACCTGACAAGTGATTTCTCAGGCTCTGAAAGAGCAATAACCATTTTACCCTGTCTGGAAAAAGCTGACTGGTGTTCCCTGGACCCAGTTGCTCTGTCTCTTGAACCTTGGAAATTTACCCCATCTCCAACCACCATCCCAGGCATTATAAGAAACAGACCCCTGGCTTAGTGTGACTCCTTATAACCTGTGCCTTCTCCTCCCGGCCATTTCTGGCATCTCTGTCTTAGCAGCTGATACTTGCTCATTCTCAGAAAGTCACAGAGGCTGTGAGCTTTACCTTTCAGCTCCTTGTGAGGATGGACTTTGCACTGATCCTCCAGTCCTTCCCCTGTTCCTAACATAAAAGCAAAGAGCACAAGGAAATACTAGGTTCCTGGGAAATAACCACCTTCCCAGTTGCAACAGCCCTCAATCTGTGTCTCATCTGCCTCTTTGAATTCCTCAGAGGACAACTGATTTGGAAGGGAAGGCATCTCATGATTTATCTCCTCTGACTTTGACCAGTCCCTGCAGCTGCATTTCCACCTGCCATAAATTCTAGCTCGACACCTCGCTCCATCCAGGAAATACTGCTCATCTCTCCACACCTCTCCTCATGATCCCCTTGTACCCCTCTGTTTATCTCACTGCTGGTGGCGTTCCAGCAGCCTGATCTTTAAGCAGATCGTCTTGGGAAACTGATTTATAACAGCAGATTATTTTTCCCCCAAACTGCTGCTATTTCTGAGTCCTCCTCCTACAATTTTACCAGCTGAATGCTTGTCCTGGGAACGGTGGAGCTGCATTGTCCCAGCAAACTTCTCACAGTGTAGGAACAATGCACTGACAATTAAATCAGAACTTTAACTTCAGCCATGGCTCCCAAGTCATGCGGTCTGAGTTTCCACATCCATCATGCTGGATGTGGAGCCCAGAGCTCAGCAGTGGCTGGCTCTGGAAAAGGCAGAGCCACTTGGCTGAAGGTGGGGCTGGCAGGCCTTGCCTTGGTGTCCTGCAGAGAAGGTCAGAGCACCCACGCAGCTCCTGGCTGAATTTTTTCCCGAAAAGTCCTTCTTCCCCAGGATGTCTTTGAAAGCAGGAGGCTCTTCCAGGCAGGAAGGATCTCGGCAGGCTGAGGGCAGCCCTAAAAGACTCAAAGCTTTGCTAAGCAGCAGCAGAGACTGAGCTGCAAGAGCTTGTCCCTGAGATCAGCCCATGTGACCGAGAACAAACTCTTGCTGTGCAAACCCACCTCTCTCTGAAGGTCCCTGAGAAAAAAACAGGGGCACAAGAAGCTGTTAAGAACCTTCTGCACACAAGCCCCCTGCAGCAGCATTGCCCTCGTGTGGTGCCAGGTGCATTTTTGTCAAATACTAAGTTTCAGCTTGGTGCACACCTACTTCAGAGGTATCCACTGCACCTCCGGCCCCTCTCCGTGGGGTTTTTGAGTCAGGAACAGCACAGAGCCATCCCAAGGAAAAGGTGAGCAGGCAGCTTGCCAATTCATCTGGAACAAATCTTTCCTTTCTTTCAGTTCTTTCTCCCCTGGTGAGAGGGAGAGATTCCTGGCTTGGGACCAGCACTGCATCCAGAGGCAGGGCTTCACACCACAGTGAGAGCAGGAGATGCACACAGGAGAGCAAAGCCATTTTAATTCCTCTTCCTGGTTTCCACTGAAGTGGTTCAGGTTCTCTCTAACTACCTTCTAATTACTCACCACCTCCAAGAAAAAAATTACCATCCTCTCCCACATCAGCATTTTAACAGAGCATTATTTAACCCTGTGGCTGCAGGTTAAGTAAAATCAGATGAGACATCAGGTAGGAAAAAGTGTGTTTGTTCACCTGTGCAAGACCTTCCTGAGCCCTGGGGAGCACCTGCTCTTCAAAAGCTTACAGGAAATAGAAAAACTAAAAAAAAAAACCAAAAAAAACCAACCAAAACCATTTTCCCAGCTGAAACTGGGGAAAAGGCCACAGCTTCCTATCCAGAGCCTGGAGGAAGGGTAGGAGAGGGGGTTAGAGGCTGGGATTTATCCACCTCCTCTTGGGTGTCTCAGTTTCAGCTGCACAAGTCTGAGGAGGGCTCCCCCTCGGTGATTCCCTCATCCTGGTGTTTGCTCCAGGGCAGATCCAGTGAATCTTGGACAGGAGGGACTTGCTGTTCCCTTGGCCTAACAGGAAAACCCCTGGGTGGAGAGCCCAGCTTGCCACACCTCCCTCCAACTCGCCCAGAGTGTGGGGGCTCAGTCCCATCCAAGATTCTGCCAGCATGAACTGAGACAAATACCACAGATAAAACCTTCATTAAACCCAGGTGCCAGTGCCCACCTGGCACTCACAAAACATCCTTCTCAAAAAAAAAAAAGTCTAAGAGTTAAGATTTTTGCTGCTGCACGTAATAGTTTTATATTTATTGTAAGAATTCACACATGTGTATGTGTGCAAGACAAAGAGCAGCTTTTCCCTGGTGCACAGTTTAATGAGTGCAGTTGAATAAGCCCTTGCCCTCAGGACGTTTTTTTGGTGGTGATGGAGCAGGAGAGATGCTCTGCCTCCATTCAGATCAGCTGGGGAACTGGTTCCAGAGCACTGGCTTCCCAGTGGAAAGTGGCAAGGTAAACATTAACTACCAAGAAAAAGGGACTGTTTCAGTTTTGTCCCAGTTCAGACCTGCAAGCATGACATCAAACTTGGGAACAGAAACCCAGGACTTCTGCCAAAAAAAAAAAAACAAAAACAAAAAAAACCAAACCAGGTTTCCATTTTGGATTGCAAATGAAAGCAGGTGCTCTGTGGGTGACTCTGCGCTTCCATCTCTGGCCCAGCGAGATGTAAAAGGTTTATTCAGGGGGAAGTTTTGTTTCTCAAGCAGCAAAGGGAAGCTCACCCTTTGTGAGTGTTGGCTGACACAACTCTAATGAAGGACACCTGACCTGTGTCAAAACGAAAGGGGACCAAGTAACCCAGCCCAAGCTTCCCCGGGGATGGGTGCTGAGCCAGGGTGTGAGTTGCCTTTCCTGAGCTTTAAGGTCTTGGAAGCAGAGCCAGCCCTTCCCAGGATCTCCTCTCAGTGGAACACCAGCACCACACACCTTCTTGGTAGCAGTCACCCATAGCAGTGTCACTCTCCAGGCTTGTGTTCACTCGTGGTGTGTTTGTCACTGTGTCACCCAGCCCTTCCAACCCCCAGTGGGCTGTGAGGCTGCTCTTGGTTCTCCTGGAACTTTGGAGGTGCCACTCAGCTTCTCTGGACAGAAATGAAGGCAGAGAGAGCAGCACCTCGAAGGCAGACAAATAAAACATCCCTGAAAACACTGCAAAAACAGCTTTAGACAGAGCCACTCATCCTGGACAACCTTTTTCACCCGGAGCTGCCAATGGGAGTTTTGTCTGAGCACCAGGAAGGGAACCAGGCATCTGAAAGACTGGGATGGGTGGGACAGCAACAACAGACAGTAATTCAGGCTCCAGCACACTCTCAAAGGAAAGATGGGTACCCAGATAGTCTCTCTAACCCAAAAAAGAACACGGTTTCTAGCACCACCCTGTGCAGCTGTTTTTGTAAGAGCAGTTTTAAATAAAGGGCCAGGCACAAACCCCTCCTTTCATCCCAGGGCATGGCAACAGGACATTTTTAGGTAGAAGAGGTCGACTCCTCTGAATAGCTCCTTCCACAGGAACTGCCCAGGATGGAGCCCAACCATGCAATTTAACGTCCCCCCGTGCCACATCTTTGACGTGGATATAAGGTAATAACAAGTTCCACTGTTCTTGTACCCAGCACTGCCTCAGATAAGCCTGAAGAGGCTCAGATAAAGACAGATAACAAATGAGAGGGTTTATGTTACAAGCAGAGATCCTTGGAAATCAAGGCAACTGAATTGGATGCACATCATCCAATGCCTGGACTTTTCAGCCTGAAAGATGCCAAAGACTGTAAGTGACAATATTCACCCCTTTCTCCATTCCTTTCACATCCAGAATGGGTGGAAATACAGTGGAAATGTATAATCATCCAGGATAAACCATAATTAGGCCCATTTCCAGGGCTGTATTATATGGATAGAGAGCTCAGGAGAGGAGCGGTTTTAATGAGTTATGGGAGAGTGTTTCCCCTTGTGACTGAAGGATCTGTCCCTCTGAGGGGACAAGAGAAGCTGAAGAATATATGTGAATAAACAAAGAGCTGGAGCAGAGATATTTTGGGTGTGGTGTGGCCACACTGGAGTCCTTCCTCCTGCAGATGGACATTTCACACGTGGAAAGCCCAGTCTGTGGCTTGTGTCAGTCCAGAGTGACTCTCAGAAAGCTGACACAAAAATGTGATGAAGGGGGGACCTTGAGGAGGCTCAGTGGTGCCACATGTGTTCCCCAGGGGTGACAGAAATGCTACTGGGGCAGGTAACACCAAGGCAGCACCACGGCTTTGGCTGTGCCCTGAGCTCCCTCCGCTGCACTGGGCGTTTCAGGGCTCTGCTTCCAAGTGGGCCATGGTGTATTTAACTCTGTGGGAACTGAGGGAAGGCTTTTAGTCCAGCAGGATGTGCCCAGCACAGAGCAGAGCCCCAGCACCTTCCCAAGCACGGGGCAGGTGTCTGAGCCAGCCTCTTCCTCAGCTGGGCATGGATCACCGCAGGATGGGTGGTCCATAACAGAAAAGAAAACAACTTCCATGCTCAAAGTCCAGAAAAGCCTGCACAGCTCCATGGAAAAGACCAGGAGCCACGGTGGACATCTTCAGCATCCCTGGCCATGCAAGAGCAGGGATTTATTGACTCAGCCTAACCTGGAGCCCCAAGATACAGGAGAAGACAGGAGATCAGGATGACACTGCTCGCAGCCATGGCACAAAACCTTTGCTCCCAGCTGGGAGACCTTGGCAACTGCTGCCTCAAAGTCCTGCCTGGGAAAAAACATCATGAGACCTCTGTGTCTGCCATTGAAAAGGAGCTGGAGGAGGATAAAGGCATTCTGTTTGTGCAGGAAGGAGGAGGAGGAGGGGAGACTCACCTGGCTCTGCCAGGAGGAAGGTGAGGGAAGACGGTTATAGGGGTTTTTTTCTGATCTGCCCGTCCTTGCATTGCCTTCCACCTGACATCCCTGGGGAGCGGTAAAACCCCGCGGAAGAGGAGAGCCGGTGCCCTGCGATTGTCTAATCTCTACTTTGCAGGCTCTAATCAGCCCATTTATCCGCGGTGTGTAAAAAGCACCTGGATGATTCACCATCTAAGTGCTGCTCTGGCGGGGCCAGTTTGCTTCAGCTGCTGTAACACTTGTTTACATCTGCGTTCGGGCAGCCTTGAATAAGCGTGAACCTCCCACAGATGCTAATTCATATCAGCTCTCCTTTGTGTTAAATATTTATGCTCCTAATAGGCACGCCTAAGAAAAATACTGGCAAGTGAGCCTGCAGCTCAACTCCATTACAACTCAATTTTACCTCAGTGCAACTCGCATCTCAAACGAGCAGGATGAGAAAACATTCTATTTACAGAGCAGAGCAGCCCAGCAGCTCGGCCATTAGCAATCTGTCGATCGGATGACAATAAAACCCATCGATGAGAACTTCCAAAGACTTTCGGTGGCTGCCCGGACCCATAACTGCGCCCCAAAGGCAGGCGAGCTCTCGGCAAATCCCCACGGCAGCGAAGCATGAAACAATCCGGGCCCAAACAAAACGCTGCTAATTGGTGGCTGCACGAAATCAGAGCCAGTCTGTGCAGAGAGCTAAAGGAAAAGATGTGTCCTCGGAGCTGATATGAGCCCGGACGGGTTCTTGGCAAACTCAGAGCTGCTCGTTCCAGCCCCAAACGATGTAAATCAGGGTGGGCTCATTTCAGTAGACACATCCTGGCTTGCACCACGGGAGAAATTGGGGTTTTTTAAAAAGTATGAAGCGTATTAATTTTTTGTTTGTTTCTTACTGTTCCACAGAACAAAAGTGATTAAACAGTTCAGGCCTTATTAAAACTAGCAGGGGTGCAGGGAGGCTGCTCACCTTGCTGGAAAGTGCGCGGTCTCCTCGCAGGTGTCCCTTCTCCACCAAGCCCAGCGCCTTCTCTCCTCTTCGCCGAGTTTCAAGGCACTTTCTGTTCACTGTTCTGCCACCTTGTCAGCTCGGGAACAGCACTGTTCGGTAATTCAATCCTCTACTTAACCGCAGAGACACTCCTACCCGGAGATCACACCCATTCCCAGGCTCACGGAGGGACAAAGAGGGAGCCGGTACGGGAGAGTTTCAACCAACTCTCTGTTTGCATCAAATATCCATCGCTCTGAATTCACTGAATAATGATTAAGAGCTGCTTTCATCGAAAACCTGTTTTGTCCAGGTTTAGAAGGGCACAGGAGGGATTTTTTTTCCGCCCTTTTCTCCGTCTCTGTGGAACAAAGCAAGGTGCGGTGCTGCTCAGCGCTGCCTTAATTCTTGGGGCCAAAGATGTCCAGCTCCGGGCTCTGGCTCTGACTGTCCCGAATTTTGGCAAAGCTGTTCCAAGGGGAAAAGTGCTCGGGGAAGACCCCTGCTCCTCTGCTCTCTGCAAGGCCCATCTGGGTGTCCCTGTGCTCACAGGAGCCCTGGGCTGGGGCAGCCCAGGGCGATGGGGAGCAGGGGTGAGGTTTGCTGTCAGGATTAGTGACTGGAATGGAGATGTAACAGAGCATTGGAGTGTTTAACTGGGCTGCCCTCCCAGGGGAAGAGTAATGATAAACCAGACAGCCCCAGCAGTGTTTGCTGAGCCACCTTCGGCGGCAGAAAGCGGTGTCTGCGGACATTTGTAGCTTATTGTTGACAAAAAACTACCTGTGAAGGACGGCTGGAATATTGCAGCCACTGAAGGCTGCCCCGATGTCACTGGCTGGGGATGACCTGAGGATAAACCATCTCCTGGCATTCCCACGTGTTCCTGCCTGGCATGTGTGTACTGCTGCTCGCTGCTGAGGGAGCGAGCATCCCTCTCTGGAGAAGGCACCACTTGGTACCTTGTCATCAGCCACCAGCTCTGCTTTTGGGGGTCCAGGGCTGTGTCCAGCTGTGTTCTGCACATCTCGAAGGATGGAGACTACACAACCTCTCAGGACTGGGAACCATCCAAGGCCTTCCCTTTGGATACATTTTTCTCTTGTCACTTCCTTAATTTTCTAGATTAGCCCCCACAATCTGAAAATAGATATGAATCAACTCACCAGTTAAACCAGGTGGCTGAAGAGGTTTAAACCACAGTTGCCACAGGTCTCATCCACTGACGACTCAGACCTCAGGGACCTGTAATGGGGAGGGTGCCCAAAATACCAGTGACGTTGCCTACAGACCGGTGTGCCACTAACCACAGAGAGCTGCAAACCATGGTGTGGGCTGGACCTGCTTGTTCGGCCTGGGTGTGCCCATTTCTGAGAGGATCACTGCAGAGAACTGAGTTTCATGGTTAAAGATGCAAAACCAACTCCTAGCAAGTGATTTCTCCCTTAATGTCTGCAGGCTACAGCTCATAAACCCATAACAGCCTTCACCTTTCCTTTTTCATTCTTTTCATTTCACCGTGCTGATGCCATGAAGATTTTTTGCCTTTTCTTTCATACCCCTGTTATACCTTTTTTACAACTTCTGTATTCTTAGTGCTTTGTGCCTACATTCTTGGCCTTGTTTGTCAAGCTGAGACTAAACATTTTAGAAGCTTTGTAGGTAGGGATCAGTGTGCCCCAGACCCCAAGGTCCTCTCCAGAACACATTCTGTAAACCAAGATAGAACCATCCAGGGGAAGGCTCCTTGGGGAGGGGGGCTCACTTGAGCCTCTCACTGGAGAGTCTTTGATAGATATGCTAATTAGTAAAACCTATAATGTTATACCAGATCTTTTGGGGCGTATTCGGTGGGGTGCATCTCGATGCATTTGACCTGGACGTGTGCGCCTAAGGATCCTTAAAATAAATACCAAGGTAAAATCCCTTTTCCCCTTCTAACCGTGTTTGATTCTTGATTTTAAGACCAGGAAAAGGCATCAGTTGCTGAGAGTCTTCATCTGTTGCAGGGGACAGAGGAAAAATGTTTTGTTTTTCCTCCAATCCACAGAGGATGGGGAGCGGAAACAGGGTCTGCTTTTACCTTTGGAGCCCACCCCAAGCCCACTGCTGGCCCAGCAGTGAGGGTCACACACCAGCAGATCTGGTAGGAGGCATTGGAAGGTGGGGTGAAAACACCTGGAATCTCGGAGGATCAGCACCAAACCATGTTGTGCTCCCATTCCCCTTTTGCCACACAGACTCGTCATCCCCAGCATTAAGGATTTAATTAATAGTTGCATATCTGGGTGCTTTTTTGGTGCTGATGTAAATCAAGCCACTTCCATGGCTGTGGCTACAGGAATTTGAGCTCTGGGATGGAGCCTGTCATTCCTATACCCACAGCTTTGCTAATGCACTTCAGGCTCAGACACAGGTGATGCCTGAGCTGCCTGTCCTCTCCTCCTCTCCATTAGTGCCACAGTGAAAAAGCAGTAAATTATCCTGTTGAGCTTTTAAGGAGCCCAGCTCTGCAAAAATACGTGTAAAGCAGTTTAGGACAGTCAATGCCAAGGGGAAAGAAGATCATCATAAACCATGGGCTCATTTAGTGCTGAGCTGTAGGCACTTTTGCTCCCTGCTAATTCTGGTCATGCCATGGGGTTATAGAGCAGAAAACATTATTTCCAAGCAGTTTAACTCAGCAGTGGTGGAAAGCAGCATAGCCTGAGTTTCAGAACTGAAACGTGATCTGAGATGTTCCTGTCCAGCTGTGCTTCCCATGTGCACAACCTGATGCACTCATATCCTAGTCCTAAGCCTTGCCCTGGTATTCCCAGAGCTCAGAGACCTTGTGGTTTGATATTTTTTTCGTGCATGCAGGCAGCAGATGAGGCTGTTTTTCAGTGTCCCAGTGCAAGCCCAAGACACTGAAGCCATTGTCACGGGCCTGTGCTGGGGTAAATCAGGAGCTGCTGGGAGGAAGAGTGCAGAACTGCAAACTCAGGGTTTGGCAGCAGAATGGCCCAACATCTGCCTCAGCCTGGACCATCCCACATGCCTGTGGACAAGGTTGACATTGTGCACAGGGAAACAGGCTCTGCCAAGGATGTATTTGCAAAATGACACGTTCCAAAGGTATTTCCACCCTGCTTTTGGGTAGGGAACTCCAGGAGGAAGAGGGAAGGGCCAAACCCTGCAGATGAGATAACACAGCAGGGGCCTCCTGCCTTGGAAAAGCAAGGGAAGGAGTTAAAAAAACCCCACAAGCTGCTCAAAACACCAATGCTTGACCCATCAGTGTGAGGTTAAAGATCCTGGCCTGTAACAGCCAAAGCACTGCATGAATTTCTGAGAAGCTCTCAGGAGAGCTTTCCCTGCCCTGCAGCCCAAGCCTGTGACATTTCACTGCACATCCCTCACTCAGGCACTTCTCTGCCTCACAAAATCATGATGTCCAAATGAAAATCTGCATAGTGCCTCTTACAGGTGTAACTACTGACCTGATAGAGGAGGATTGGGTTATAACCTACTGCTCCCTCACCTGCTGTGCTCCTGGGTGTGGGGGAAAAGCTGGGAAGGCAATACAAATGCTTGTGTGCTGACTGCAAGATCATCTCTCTGATGAGACCTTCTCACTCTCTACAACTCCCTGGCAGGAGGTAGGGGTTGGTCTCTTCTCCCAGGAAACAAAAGAAAAGAGGAAATGGCTCCAAGTTGTGTCAAAGGAGGTTTAGCTTGGACCTTAGGAAAAATTTCTTCACCCGCAAGGATTGTTCAGCATTGAAACAGGCTACCCAGGGCAGTGGTGGAGTCACCATCCCCAGAAGGATTTAAAAGATGTAGATGTGGCACTTGGGGACAGGGTTTAGTGGTGGCCTTGGCACCTGGATTTAAGGTTGGACTTGATCTTATAGGTCTTTGCCATCCCAAATGAGTCTGTGATTCTGCTCTAGAGCTCTGTGGGCAGCAGCCGACAGGGCAGCACAGAGCTACCCCTGACAGGCAACAGGGTGCTGGTTAATGGTTAACAGCAGCAGATGGGAACCTCCTGGGACAGGGGAAGGTGCCTGGGCATTCAGGTGAGGAGCGTGGCTGTGCTGCAGTGCACAGCTGTGCTCTGTCACACACCTCTTGAGCCATAGGCAGTGGTTGCATCCTCCTCTGGTCAGTTCCTGTCAGTCAATGGCTCCCTCCACACACAGAGAGCCCTCAGTCCTCCTGAGGAGCTCTCCCAGCACCGCTCTGGGGCATGGCTGTGCACGGAGCCCTGGGAATTGCAGACTCTGTGGAGGCAGGGGCAGGATGGCCTTCAGTTCTGAAGAAAGGCATGGCCTTGGCAAGCCAAGGGCATGAGGGTAAATGCTGGTTTGGGGCAGGAGTAGCTTTGGCAAGAGCTCTGGAGATGCAGTTCACCCTCCCAGAGCCAGCAGCTTGCAGCAGGTTAAGACAGGAGCAGTCTCTGGCACAGGGGTTACAACCCTGAGGCTGATCAAAGCTGTAGCCATTGCTCCAGTTTATTGCTTGGCACTGTTAGTGAAAAACCCATTTTAAGCCACTTATGTTGGGCCGTGGACTGGGAATATGGGGCTCGTGTGTCCTCAGGCTTATGGGCAAAAGTACCCCCCTGGAGAGAGACAGAGGTGATGGCTTCTTGCAGCATTGACAGCAAGGTCTGGCAGGGCTTCTGGTCAGCCTTGAACCCTCTTCTACATCCTAAAATGTCTATAATCCATCCATGAAGGTGGCATGCACAACTCTAAGTCTCTGCTAGCCAGGAGAAATACCTCAGTGAATGTAACTGCAATAATACTGATGGAATGGCTCTATCATGTCCCTTGGTCTGTCTGTGTGAGCTCTGGCTGGAGGTTTTGCAGAGGGACGTATGACAGCATGTTTTGCAAAATTACATTTGGGAGAATTACATTCTCCCAGCCCTTAGGGAGGAGGCTTATTCCAGACTTCTGCTGGTGAAAAAATCTTGTCTTGGAGCAAAAGAGCTGCTGTCCCTTTCCAGGAGGTTAATCTGCAACTTGCCGGGTGCAGGGGAGGTGGCAGAGGAGGGGCAGCTGCCCCTGCCTGTGTGCACTGCGGGCGTGGGCTCCTCTGCACCTCTCCCTGTTTAATCTAGCCCGCCACTGCCAAGAAGTAGCAGGTGCACTGAGAAAACAGGATAGCCCAGGTGGGACCGTGACGTGGCAGCCCTGGCTGCCTTCCAGCCAGAGGAGGTATGCAGCACAGGGGCCCCAGGCCAGATCTGGATGTGTTCAGACCGTTGTTTTACCTGGGGAAACTTCCAGAAGCACCCAAATCGCCAAGACCCATCACCCCCTTGTTGCTGTCAAACCCTGCTCCTAATGCTGACGGGCACAAGATGTTCTTTGGGTTATTGACTTGCTGTCTGCGAGGATAGATGAGGTTTGTGCTAGGAAAACTCAGGTTTGCTACTGCAGAAAATGAGCCTGCTTTTCCAGAATGCCAAGAAGATTTAGGGAAGTGCTCAGTGGCAATGAAGACTTAGCAGGAGCTGACCCTTTAGGGAAAGAGATGGAGTCTAACAGGGTGAGTTTCATGGCAGCTTCACGGAGTAACCATGGGGGAACAATGTGCAGGAAGAAAATCTGTGCTGTTCCCGTTCCTGAGTGTTTTTCCCAGCTGTACACAAGCCACAAACAGCTGGGCCATTTGGATTATCAGCTGCTGATTCCTGCTATTGAATCTTCTAGAGATCTTAAATCCTGATTCAGATTTAATCCCAGGCAAGGCATTGTGGGAGCCTTGCGCTGAGATGTTTTCCTGTCTCATGTCTGTCTTAAGAAGGTAGCAGGGGTTAATGCTTGCTCTTACAGGGGTGATAGCAGGGAGGGAGCACAGGATACACACAGAGGTTTCCAACCAGGGTCAGTGGCAGGAACTGGGTAATAAAGGCAAAACCAAACCCAGATCACCCAAGCATGAGCCTGGCAACTTGGTAATGGCAACCAACCTCCTCCTGATCATCTGTCACCACCCTGTCCCTCAGCCACAGAATCATTTAGGTTGGAAAAGACCTCCCAGATCATTGAGTCCAGCCATTCACCCAGCACTGCCAGGTCCACCATTAACCCACGCCCCCACATCTACATGGTTTTGAACACTTCCAGGGATGGTGATTCCACCACTTCCCTGGGCAGCCTGTGCCAATGCCTGACTGCCCTTTCAGCCACAGTATGGATCTGATGTTTCCCTTAGAGCCACGTGTACCATTTGAAGAGGGAGATAGTCAGGAGAGGAAGAAAAAAAGCAGAGTGGTTCAGTAAAAACAAACACCCCCGCAAAGAGAACAGTTCTGCAAATCGCTGTATGGATGGTTTAAGAGTTTCACAAAACCTCAGGGGCTCTTGTGCAGCCCTAATGAAAACCTTATGAAACCCAGCAAATTCCAGCACACTGGTCAGGGTCATTAAGCAGAGCCTCTGCCATTTCCAGCATCAGCTGAATCCAGCAGAAAGGAGACGTTTCACAGGCAGGGGAGGCTCAGCCCCAGTGCTGGTTAATGGGTGTGTGAGCCTGACAAAGGTCATCCCATGGCATCCTGTAGAGGAGGAAATCACTTGTGCTGTGGCAGTGACAACCCCTGAGCTCCAGGTTCCTTGGAACTGTCCTTTCACGGGAATCACAGCATGAGCAAGCAAGCTGAGGGATTAATACCTTGTTCTAACATGGGAGCTGAGGCAAACAGAGGTTATTTATGCCTTTTGGACAAGATTACATGGGATGTCCGGGCAGGAACCAGAAAGTTGACTCAGTTTCCCCATAGCTCACCCCCACCCTGCAGGAGAGGTGGCCTGGGTTTCTCCGCTGCAGGGTACAAGGCTGGTCCTTTAGCACTCAGTAATCCATCTGGGTTTTAATCCCAGTGGTTTTACTGTGGGTGAGGATCACTGGATGCTGAGGTAGCTATGGAAAATGCTGGCTTTACTGGTGAAGGTGTCCGGAGCTCTCACCCTCACTGTTTATTTCCTTTTTTAAGCACTCAGGCAGACCAAAGGTTTTCACAACTGTGGGAAACCTGGTTGCTCGTGTTGGTGACCATACCCTGGTGCCCACAAAATAACTCCATCCTCCCTTGCAAACTTAATTTTTAACCCGTCTCATTTCAGTGACCAGGCTGCACGTGTGAGTGCAGAAAGTCACCCTGCGCTCAGGGATGGGGTGGGGGGTGAAATCTTGAATCCCTGTGCTTGCCAGTGCTCACCAGCCTCTCCCATGAAATTGTTAGGATCACAGCAGCTGCCAGTCTGAGCTGCCTGACATGGAGGGTGTAGGGATGTCCTTCTCCTGCGTCAGGTGGGAACTGTGCCCTGGGAGAGAATCCAGATTTTTCTTAGGGACTTTCGAGTTTGTTCCCCAAAACAGAGCAAAGATTTCCCCAGGACAGGTGGTCTGACAGCTGAGCTGAGTTCATCACTCCTCTTGTTCACATCTGCTAAACAGAGCTCATGAATTCCACTCTGAGGAGGTGCAGGAGTGCGAGGACAACCCCTGCAAGCTCCTGAGCCTCAGAACCTGCAGGCAGAGCCGAGGTTGTGCCTGCATGGCCAGGGGGACAGCGGGCAGCCAGGGCTGGGGCTGCCCAGGCGGAGCTATTGTCTGCAGGAATGCAGCCCTGCCTGTGCCAACCAGGAAGGAGCAACAAAAATCCACCACCCTAAAGGCTGGGAAAGTTCCACCCTCCTGCACGTCAGCCCTCCCTGCTTTCCGCAGTCCCCAAAGGGCGCAGGCACTGCCTGTGCCTGATGTCCTTCCTCGGCCCATTGCCCCCACATCAGATGTTGGTCACCTCAGGCTGCTGGGAGGAGCTCTGCCACCACTGCTGCAAATACAGAGCGGTGATGATCCCCATCACAGCCTTGGTTCAGCTGAGGGATGAACACCAGGCGCTCCACTCGGTGCTGTACACACCTCCCTGGTGGCCCATGGACTTCTGAGCACCATCTCCACCTCCTCCTTGCTCAAGGATCACAAATTGGGTGGGCTGGAGCGAGCTGGATTAACTGGGACCCACAGAGCTTCTCAAACATGGGAGATAGAATAGTTAAGGCTGGAAAAGTCTTCTAGGATCATCAAGTGCAACATTAACCCAGCACTGCCATGTTCACCACCAAACCATACCCCCAAGATAAAGTGCAAGTCTGATTTGTGTAACTACAGTGAAGAATCCAAGCAGCCATTTTTTTAGGTAACATCACCATCACAGGCTGAAGATTTTAGCTGCCTTCTCAGAAATGATCTCCGTAGAGTCCAAGCCAGAGCTGAACCCCCAACTCCTGTACCCCTTGTCCCCTCTGGGCCACACTGTGCTGCACATGGAGTTAAAAAGCCAGCCCCAGTCTTGGGTGCCAGCAAGGAATGGTGTCCCCCCGCCACCTCCAATCTCTGCATGACAGGCTGGTGAGGAGCAGCGCTGGTGCCTGGAACCCTCTGATTTTCATTGCCGCAAGGCTGATACACCCAGTGCTTCCCAGGAACCTTTTGGGGGTTATTCCATGAGAACACTGCCCAGCACTGGCTCAGAGCTCAGCTGAGCTGAGAGCCTTTTCCCAGGAAGTTCTGGTTACTGTGTTTGAACACCAAACGAGAAGCTCACCTTACTTCCCTGTGGGACTGGACTCCTTCTAATACAAGCGAGAGGTTGTTCTTGGGGCATCCCTGTGGCACGCCCCAACAGGAATTGGCTGGATTCTTGTGTCTCCTTCCTGCTTTTCCAGGCTCTTCTGAACAGCAGCACTCACACAAAGAGCTCATCCTGCAAAGGGCAGTGTTATCTCACCTATTTTTGGCACGAGGGGAAAGCATCAGAAGTTGCAGAACTTGCCTCCCTTTCCGCCCAGGGCTTGGCTGATTTGGGTTAAGCACATTACCCAGCGGAGTGGATGGACACCGGCTCGATCCGTGGGCACCCGCACAACACAACAAACACAACACACCAGGCAATGTCCCTGCTCACCAAAACCGCCTGGGGACAGCGGTGACGGCCCCGGTGACATCACCCCACACGTGGTGGCATCAATGTGCACTGGCACTCCCATGTGTCTGCTCGGCTTCTGCCTCGCCTGCAGACAGAGGCATCACTCCCTTTGCAAACAGGGAGGATGAGGAGGAGGAGGGTGACACTGAGGCTCACCAGCCCAGGGAGGAGGGAAGGGCAGGGCACTCACACCTGAGCAGGAGTCCTGGCCCTTGAGGCAGATCTGCTGCACCCACTTTTGGGTTTAGGATGTTTTCTCTCCTCAGCAAGGATCTGGATGAGGCTGAGGATTGGAATGAGGCTGGGACTCCACTCCTCTTTTCTCAAAGATTTACTGGGGAGGACTTTTCCAGACCACATTCCTTCCGAACAGAAATCCAGCTCCAGAAGAGGATTTTGGGAGAGGCCTGCAAACGATGCCTCCAGGGTTGCATTCCTGTGCTGGTGGATGAATCATTTTCCAGTCCCACAAGGAAAGAGCCCATCTCTGATGCACTGAAGGCCAGGAACCAGTCGAGGGAGGAGACTGGAACAGGCTGGACTGGTTTCCAAGCTTCAGGCAGTTGAGGGAAGCGAAAGAGAGCAGTTAGCACCGAGCACTGCGTGTGTTTGCACATCCCTGCTGGTCCTGGCAGCTGCAGCCTTTGCTCCCTCACGGGGACTGCAGGGGACACAGGGATCACTGCTCGGATAACCTGCCCGGGGAGCACAGGACCTGACGTTTCTGAAGGACCACACTTTACACGCAGGAAATGTTTGGTCTGAGCAACTGAAAAATCAGAGGTTCCTCAGGAACATTTTTGCACTTTACACAGAAAGTGGTGATTATTCAATAAACCCCCATGGCTCTCAGCCATTTCAGCCAAAATCCAAACCACTTCAAATCTCCAGTGACCCAGGCTTGAAGTTATTTCCTTACATCCCCTTTCTTCTCTCCTAAATCAGCCTTCCCAGCTGGATTACACTTCCCAAAGTCTCTAATGTTCTTCACTGGGGTGCTTTGCACCTCACACTCCCTGAAAGCAGAGCAGAAGCAGCTAAGTCCTGCCTTGGTGCTGGGAGCTTCCACAACATTTGCTTTTGAAGACAAGTCCAGATTTACTTGTGCCAGAAAACCCTGGCTGCAGATGTCCCAGGGATGGCCGGAAGCCTCACCTGCAGCACTGTGACAGTGACAGGGCGTGTGTTTGTCTAGATCAGGGGTGTCCCCACCTAGACAAGGGAAATAGGAAGTGTGAAGGACACTGAAGAGGACACACAGCTCCTGTGCAGCCACATTTGGAGTCTGGAGAGTTGTGTGCTGCTGGAGGTCAGTGGCTGGGTGTGCTGTTCAATATCTTCACTAGGAAGGAGCTCACAGGTCCTACAGCTATCCTGCTTTGGAATTCATATTGGAGAGAGGAGAAGTGGGAAGAGGTGGGGAGAGGTGGAAGCAAAGTGAAAAGAAGAGGGGAGGAGAGGAGAGAAGAGGAGAGGAGAGGAGAGGAGAGGAGAGGAGAGGAGAGGAGAGGAGAGAAGAGAAGAGAAGAGAAGAGAAGAGAAGAGAAGAGAAGAGAAGAGAAGAGAAGAGAAGAGAAGAGAAGAGAAGAGAAGAGAAGAGAAGAGAAGAGAAGAGAAGAGAAGAGAAGAGAAGAGAAGAGAAGAGAAGAGAAGAGAAGAGAAGAGGAGAATAGAGAAGAGAAGAAGAGAAGAGAAGAGAAGAGAAGAGAAGAGAAGAGAAGAGAAAAGAGAAGAAGAGAAGAGAAGAGAAGAGAAGAGAAGAGAAGAGAAGAGAAGAGAAGAGAAGAGAAGAGAAGAGAAGAGAAGAGAAGAGAAGAGAAGAGAAGAGGAGATTTAAGTTGGAAGGGATCTACAGCAGTCATCCACTCCCGGTGCTTGTAGCAAGGACGTAGCTGTATGGTTGTCCTTACACATTGCTGAAATCTCGTTTTTGTGTTGAAAATGAATCCCTCTTTTTGATGTGACATAAATCAGACATCCTGCTGAAAGCCAGGCATTTATCCTGGTAACAACTTTCTCCCTCTTCTAGAATCCTGGAGTGGTTTGGGTTGGAAGGGACCTTGAAGATTGTCTAGTTCCAGCCCCCTGCCATGGGCAGGGACACCAGAGGAGAGAAGGGCCTCTCTGTGTGATGTTTTCCTCCCACTGTGCTTTCCACACTCTCCGTTCCGTGGCACTCCTAGCCCGCTTTATCTCTGATTTCTGCCCCAGGGCCCACTGGCACTGATCACAGCTCTGATCCAAGCCTCTCTGGCATCCAGCAGAGCAGCAGCACTTATTTCCCAGTTTTTATGTAACTCCCTTTTTGAAAATATATTCCTCGAATGAGATGGGGATTTTTTTGCCAATGGTTTGGTTTTTTTAAACTTGTGGTTGTTTTTCCTTCTGAAGCATGGCACAAGTGATCCGGACCTTGCCGTTCATTGCACAGGATCTTCCAATCTTTAAATTTGGAAAACCCCTCTGACACCCATGAGCCCAACCTTTAACCCAGCACTGCCAAGCCCACCACTAAACCCTGCCCCCACGCCCACGTGTTTTTTGAACACTTCCAGGGATGCTGACCCCACCACTGCCCTGGGCAGCCTGTTCCAATGCCTGATCATCCTTTCAGTGAAGAAATATTCCCTAATACCCAAA
This sequence comes from Corvus hawaiiensis, assembly GCF_020740725.1. Taxonomy (NCBI): domain Eukaryota; kingdom Metazoa; phylum Chordata; class Aves; order Passeriformes; family Corvidae; genus Corvus; species Corvus hawaiiensis. The sequence goes on along the minus strand of NC_063213.1, from coordinate 4,266,056 downwards.
TTAAACTCCCCTGGCACAACCTGGGGACATTTCCTCTTGTCCTATGGCTTGTTACGTGGTCGAAGAGACCGGCTCCCACTTCATTATCACCTCCTTTTATCTCCCTGCTCTCTATTCATATGTTTGATCCGCATGGATTTGTCACTCAAGGAGATCTCCCTGCTCACATCTCTGCTTTCAGTCATCCCCAGGGAAAGCTCTCCTCTGCTCCTCATGGAGTTTGAACTGCAGATTGTTCCTCCATGGCTTCAGAGACCCGACACCCTTCCCAGGTTCAGCTGGGGGAGCATCAGCCAGGTGTGGCTGTATCCACAGATCCACTGACAACAAGGTGATTTTGCACAGAGCTTCCAGCAGCAGTGTTCAGCACAGGGCCCTGCTTTCCTCTCCCTCCAGCACCACCGTTCATTTCACGCAAGGCAGCAACCAAATCCTTGCAGGAAAGGGCTTTCCCTGGGGAAACTGCTTTGAGAAATGATGCTTGGAAAGCTCCTCCAAGCCCACTGAGCTTAGGTAGCTGAGCTTGAGACAGGAGGGTTTAGTTCTTTCCAGGGGGCTTTGGGCATGACTAAAGCATTTTTTTCCCCCCAGATTTTCTGTAAGCAGCACTTCTGGTCAGGCTGGGGGAGCTGAAGGATGAGCGAAGCTGCCTTAAAAAATCTCCGATGGTGACAGACATCACCTGGAGCAGGTGACAGCAAGGGAAAACCTGACCTCAACCTGCCTGGTGGGAGGTGTCCCTGCCCATGGCAGGGCATTGGAACTGGATGGTCTTTAAGGTCCCTTCCAGCCCAAACCATTCTGTGATTCTATGAATGACTCTTTGACCATTCCCACCTTGTGCTGACCTGAGATGAGAGAGGCTTCTCCCACCACCGCTTTTCCCAGCAAACAGGCACCTGTTATTTTCCCCACTCCTGTGTGTTTTCCAGCTAAGACAGCTGAGGTTTGATGAAGTGCTTTGAAGCTGCTGCCTCGGCTGCAGATCTGAGGGCAGCTCCAGTACCTGACAGCTTGTGCTTCCCATCCTCCCTCCTACCTCAGCCTGACACAGTCGTTCTCCCCCTCCCACCTTGCACTGTGCAATTTTAAATAAAGCATCAGGACAAGCTGTGAACAGACATTCAGGAAAACAGGGCTGTGCCTTCACACAATTTACAGACCTGGACTGGGACCATTTAGAATTCAGCCTCTCTCTCCCCTTCCCTTCCTTGAATAGTGGTTTAGGCTACCTGCAAGCTAAAACTGAGGCCACACAGAGCTCACTGGTACTGTAGCAGCCTTAGTTTTCCCATCTCTGTTTCTTTCATTACAGCAGTGCAGCTTTTCTGTAACACCCTCAAGGCTGTTAGCTGATAAAAGCAGTAAAGCTGTAGTTGCTGCTCATTTAAGGAAAAAAAAAAGGAAATAAAATAATAATCACAGAAGTGTTCTGAACTTTGAAAATGCTGCTGAAAAAATGACTTTTTTTTCATTGTTCCAGAGTTGCCACAGAGCAGGAGAGGGGAGAAGAAAGTCTGTAGGAATTGACGATGTTTTATGTTTGTTTTGATATAATATTGGCATTTAAAAAAGCAACTCAGAGTACCTTCACCCATCTCTAATTGCTGTCATTCTCAGCAGGGCCATGGCAGGTGGGATCTCTTAGAATCCCAGAATGGTTTGGGTTGGAAGGGACATTAAAACTCATCCAGTGCCACCCCTGCCAGGGGCAGGGACACCTTTCCCTATCCCAGGCTGCTCCAAGCCCCATCCAGCCTGGCCTTGGACACTTCCAGGGATGCAGGAGCAGCCACAGCTTCTGTGGGCACTCTGTGCCAGGGCCTCCCCACCCTCATAGGGAAGAATTTATTCCTAATATCTAATCCAAATCTTCTCTCTTTCAGTGGGAAGCCATTCCCTGTGTCCTGTCCCTCCATCCCTTGTCCCAAGTCCCTCTCCAGCTCTCCTGGAGCCCCTTTAGGTCCATGGAAGGGGCTCTGAGATCTCCCTGGAGCCTTCTCTTGCCCAGGTGAACACCCCCAGTTCTCCCAGCCTGGCTCCAGCCCTTGGTATGTCTCCATGGCCTCCTTTGGAGTCTCTCCAGCAGCTCCACGTCCCATCCTTGTTGTGCTGGAAGCCCCAGAGCTGCACCCAGCACTGCAGGAGGGGTCTCACGAGGGCAGAGCAGAGAGGGAATCACCTCCCTCGATGTGCTAGTGCCAATTCTTGTGATGCAGCCCAGGATGTGCTTGTCTTGCAGGAGGATGAGCTGCCACTCTCTTTATTTGCAGAGGTTCTTAATGATCCAGTTTCCACTTCACTGATAATCACACACGAGTTCACAGGAGGTGCCTGCTCTAAAGCTCAAAAGGATATTAGGGAAAAGAACCCAGCATTATGACTAATTAGTGGCTCTGCTTCAACATTTCTGACTGTCTCCAGGATGGAGCTGATACCTATTTTGGTGGTGAGATCCCTAAAAATGGGTGACAGCATACAAACCCAGTGCCTGTGAGATCCAGCCTGTCAGCAAGCACATCAAATTCATTATTTTAAAAAACATCACAATAAAGTGTCACAGCTGACAACCTGGTTATGAAAAAGTTAAAAGAAGAACTGGATTTTTTCTGTAAAGTTGAAATTTAGAAAACCTAAAGCAGCCAGAAAATCTGGTTCCCTTCGCTGCCTGTAGCTGACTCATTGCAGGCAGATAAAAAACATTTATCCCCCCAGCTCCCAAAGATTTTCAGGAGAACAAGAGTGATGTGAAATCAAGTGAGATGAGGTCACAACCTTTACAGGATATATAAGCAAATACATTATTTGTGGAATGGTTTTACCCCTTGGACAATGAGGTGTAGATAATTTCCTTCCTTTTCACAGAGTGAAGGTGAGAAGTGCCTGTGCCCCAACAGCATCCAAGGAACTGAAACAACTCGAGGAGAAACTGGATCTTGGAGAGATCAGACCCACATTTAACATCATTAACTGGAGCCTGACCTTTTCCCTGGCGCACTGTAAAGGTTGGGAGATGCCTGTCAAGGAATTTCTCTCCTTTCAATTTAAATTTTCCATATTGGCTGGGTTACAGTCATCAAGTTACACCTTCATCCTGCATCCCATGGGGAACATGGATTTGCAGACAATCTTATTTTTGCAGCTGAGAATGTCTTTGTTTGCTAACAGAGATGCAGGAGTTACTTGCAGCAGCTTCCCCTCAGCTCCGTGTGGCTGGAGCTGCCTGTGATGGGCAAAGCTGTCTCCCAGAAAAGCCAGGAACTGGGATCCCAGATGGGATTTAACTTTAAAGGCAGTCTTGCCCTCATGAATTAAAAGAGAGGCAAAAGAGGGGGGACCAGAATGAAATGTCCAAGGTTGGATGGCTCCTCCTCAGCTGCAGAGCACTCCTGCTTCACCAGGGTCACCCCAGTCCTGGGGCAGCCAGCCAGGAGGTGGAGGATGACACACGGGAATCACAGACTCAAAGGACAGCCCAGGCTGAAAGAGATCTTGAAAGATCATCTGATCCAGCCTCTCACGGAAAGGGAGCATGGATGAGGTTTTCCATCACCCTCCTGTCACACCTTGAAGTCCTCCAGCCATGGGGACTCCACAACAACCCTGGGGAAGTTGTTCCCATGATTCTCACTGTAAAAATTTGTGTCAAGATAAAACCTCTTCTGGGGCAACTTGTAGCCATTGCCTGTTGTCTTCTCCATGGCTGTGTGTGAGGAGAGATCCTCCATCCTCTTTGCAGCCCCTTTTCAGCACTGGGGTGCTGTGATGAGGGGCCCCCTGAGCCTTCTCATCTCCAGGCCGCAGGGACCTAACTCCTGACTTTCCTCACAGGGCAGGCACTTCCAGGTGGGAAGGAGCCTGCCAGGAGAGCAGAAAGCCAAGGAGATGGGCTGCAGGGGGGGCTGATGGCGTGGAAAACCCCCTGTTCTCCCCAAAAATCCCACGAGGGTGTTGGGAATGTGAAAGCAGATGCTGCAGTCACTAACAGGGAGAGGCAGCCCTGCAGGTGTGGGGTCCATTCCCTGGAAAGGTCCAACCCTTTTGGTCCAGCCTGGCCACCCCTCCCTGTCCCCTTGCCCCTGCATGCTAGACACGGGCAGGGAGCGGAACTGGCACAGGGAATGTGCCTTGTCACACACCTGCCAGCTTGGCACCACTTTTATTTCTTCTTTTTTTTTCCTTCCCCTCCTGGAGATTGAACATTTGTCCATAGTTCTCCCCATGTACTTCAGCCAAATCCCGATTTAAAATGATGTTGCTTTAAAAAAAAAAAAAAAAAAAAAAGAAAGAAAATGTTGAGCAGCAAATCTTTTGGAGGAAAAAAAGATTTAGCACTCTAGGGGAGGTGTAAGGACATAATTTAGAACTCAACTATTTGAGCAATGCTGATTTCCCTCTCTAGTTTTCCTGTGCTGATCATATATTTCTGCATTTTCATGGAAGAAAAGATAATCAGTGACTACAATGATCATGAACACTTACCCTGCATTCAGGTGTGGAGCCACCGGCTCCTTTCTCAAAGGAAACTCAGCATTCATTGGGCAAACGAAGAAATTGCTTGTGAAATACCAAGAGAAATTTATACCTGATGGAAGGCGTCATCCGTGGGCCTGTGAAGCACAATCGTGGCAGGGGACTCAGACATTCAAAGCGGTGGTGATGCTTTTATTTGAGATAATGGCTTCTAAATTTCCTCTACGGCGCCTTTAAACGGCAGCGCTGCCCGGCTGCACCATCTCGTGGTGTGACCGGGCCCTGCATGGACCAAGCCCTTAAACCCCTCTTTTTTCCCCAAGACTTCCATCACAGATACATCAAAGCCAAATGCTCCCACTGCCAGACCATGCCACGGCTCAGACCACCACAATCCAGAGCCACGAAGGTCCTCCAGACCTTCCCCCCTCATCCTCCTTTTTGGGATGCAACACTCCAGCTGTTTTCCAAGCATCGTCATCCCAAGTATTTGCCTGAACCCTCTGGTTGTTATTCCAAGATCCATCGAGCAGATCAGGGATCAGACCAGTGGGTGACGACTCATGTGAACCTGCTCTGAGTTACTCAGATGTGTTATAGAGGATTCCAGTGAGACCAAGGCTCCAGTCACTATTTAGAGGAGAAAATCAGAAGGAAAGTTAAGGGTCACAGAGCTCCAGCCCTGTGATGCAGAGCCAAGGGCAGGACCTGTGCCCAGCCTCAGTCCGACTCCTACACAGCACCTGGTCCCCCTCAGCTGTGACTCTTTCTCAACAAAAATTATTCTGTAATTCTGTGATTAAATGGGTTCAGGTCTTGACAAAAATCTTCCCTCTTCTTCTAGATGTATTTGCTTGTAAATGAAAAAAATGGCCCATTTCACGTGCACAAAAAACCCCACAGATAAATTTTGCACAAACCTCTGGCTCTCAATCTCTGAGGGTACAGCAGGTATTAACCAGGGGATTAGGTAGAGATTAGGAAAAAAAAAAATCCCAAAAGTATTTATAAAACGGTTTTCCTATTAAAAACACACATAAAAATGCCAGACTTTCATCTTTCTGTGGGGTTGTTTTCCAGCAAATGCTTTACTTGCAACCACCTTCTGCAGGCTCATCCTTCCATGCAGACCTAACTCGAGATGTGCCAGGTGAGGGACTCCTTCACACGGGCACCTCGAACCAATCCAGCCCCAGCAAAGGCGGCTCCCCCAGCTTCTCCTTCCCTCAGGGGATCAATGTTTGGCTGCTGACTGGCTGACCCAAGAGCTGTGCCAGGTCAGCCGCTCAACATCACCACTCACAACAGGCACTGCCACGAGTTACACAGAGGTGACACCGCAGCCTGGCAGAAAGGCAGTGACACTGATCCCCTCTCAGCCCCGTTTATCCCTAAAAACCCGGGATAGGCAGGTGAGGAGGCACCCAACTGCTTTCAGTATGAGGGCTGCTGCATGCAGGGACTGAAAGGGGCTTGTACAGAAACCCCACCAGCCACCATCACGTTTCCCCCTGCCCCCTTCTCCCCTCCCACAGTCCGGCTTTTCCCAGCTCCATCTTACAGGCTTCAGCGGCTTTGGAAAGCAGCCAGATGGATTTATCCAAACCTCAGCAGGTTAACCATAAAGGAGCTGAACATTTCTGCCAAATACGCTGCCAGAGGAGAAGGCCTTGGTGCTCAGCAGTCAGGGCTTTCATCTCTGTTAAAGCCCAGCACCTCCAAAGAGTTGTTAAGAATGGAATGAGAACTTCCCGGCCTGATCCTGTGAAGTCTTTGCCTCCCTCTCCCAATGTTTCCCCAATGGAGAACGGAATGTGGACAGGGAAAGGGGGATTTCTGGGAACAGGCCTAAACTATTTGCATTATCAGACATGAAGAGAATGAAAAAAATAACACAGATAGTTTATTGTCAAACTGAATCAAAGCATGAGAAAAAAAAATTACAAGGTTACACTGTAAAGAAATTTGGTTTTCATCACAAAAGCTCATTAAAATCAAAGAAAACAACCCATTGTCAAGCCAGCAACTCCCCCAACAACCTCTCAAGCTTTCGAGTGCAACATTTATTTGAAAGACTGGGAATTCAGAGGTGGTGACATCACGTTTGTAGGGACAAAAGGATCACCCCTCATTATCTGGAGGGACAGAGGTTCTCCCAGGGGGTGACACATCTCTGGCTGAGCGGTGACTCCCGTGTTTGCCTTTGAGCAGCAGCAGCCTTGTCCTTGCTGGAGTTCGCCCTGAGCTGATGAGGCTGACAGTGCCAGCTGTGCTGTGCTCCTGGGTCCATTCTCCTGCCATGTCCATCCCATCAGGTGTGTCCACGTCATTAAGTCAAAAAAGGTGGGTGCCAAACTGAGCAACACCGGTTCGGGGAGAGCAGTGGGAGGCACCACGAGGGGACACGGACACAGCCACCACCTCCCAAACTCAGTTTGATCTAATTTTAGCCACGACCAAACCTCACCTTTTGATATTGGGGTGCACTGCAGAGGCACTTACCTACCCTAAGCAACCCACCCTACAGACACACCACTGATCCCTGTGTGTGCCGTGCCTCGGAAATGCCCCTTCAACCACGGACACCCCGTTCCCAGCACAGCTCCTTCCCAACAAAACTCCTGGGAGCTTTCCAAGGCTGAGTCTGCCGATCTGTCCAAACCAATGGGTTACCCACAGATCATTTCTCCTCCAGCAGAACCACAGGAGTCCAGCAGAACTTTGCCTGGGCTCCTGCCAGTGTGGCTGGGCTGCTGGGGAGTCTGGGTGGTGAAGGTCGCTTGCCAGGAAAACTGCTGGAGGCTGCATCCCACCTGGAACAGCCGTATCCCATCCTGCAGGCAATTTCAGAGCAGCTGGCTTTCCTTTTGAGTCAAAAGACGACAGAAAGGGGGGGAAAAACCACTGAAAAGCCTATAGGTGTATAGACTATTGTGTATTCAGTCCTGCAGACACTCGGTTTCTGTCGGGACAGAACAACAGGATCTTTCTCACCACTGTAAATGAGCTGTTTTATGAATTTTGAAACACTTTTTTTGCCAAGTGAAAAAAGAAAGAAAGAAATCTTTATCCTAAGCAGCAGTTAAGGAGATTGGTAAAATTAAAAACGAAACCAAAACCAAACCAAACCTAAAAAAAAAAATCTAAAAAATCAAGAACCTGACCCACCAGTACAAAGTAAAGGCAGTCCAGGGCATTCCAAATGATCATAGAACTAACTAAAAAATATTTTTAATTGCATCTAATGTGCTATCTTGAGCCAGCTGCTTATTCCAACAGGCCTGAGGTTTTCTGCTCATAAAGCATCAATAATATGTGCCTCTTCCTAGAAAGGAAGGCTCTAAGTCTTACTGTGTCCGATAAAAAGTCCCAAAATAGATTTTTCCAACCAAATAAAGTGTTTTATTCAGATATTCATGTGGATATGGCAGTGATGTTAAGAACAGCTATTCAAGTAGCTGAAGTAAGCCCTTCAAAAGAAGTCACACAGCTTTGAGACTTGAACAAATTATTGTATGATCTCATCCAAGAGATCTAAATAGCTGGAACATCTGCAAGAGTCGCCACCGATTTATTTAGCAGAGTTCATCAGTAGTTCATCAGCTCTGTTTGCACAAGCAGGTGCCAGGGCAGCCACGGAGGAGTCCTACACATGACTGAGAACGAGGAGAGGGGGAGGAGGGTGGGACAGAGATGAGTGATTTTATCCTCCAACATGGATGTGCATTAGCAGGAGTGAAGTCCCTGCTGAATTAGGGCAGTGCCTATTACTGAAGGAGAAGTGCAGAAATGCTTTTTCCCAGAGAAGTATTACATGCACAAGTAACTATATTGTTAAAATTTTTTATTTGTGACAGTAAAGAAACCATTCAATACCTGATTGACAACACTTCTCTCTCCTGCAAACACTCATGGTATCTGTAGTGTTTCTCAAGTATTGCTGGATTGTTCATTGCATCAAAGTGTAAACAGCTCCATCATAAGGAAAAAAAAAAAAAGGAAAAAAAGAAAGAAAGAAACATTTCCATTGCTTACTCCTCTGTTAAGGAGTTCCCAATAGATCTTTAACAAGAAATAAGAGAGAGTCAGCTGGGATTTTACAACATCATGTGAAACAGAAAACTGACAGCTGGTTTTGCATAGTTAGCCCAGAGATTTTGAAGCGATTGCCCCACGCCAGTCTCACCTGCCCCTCCCCGCCCCAAAAAGGCAAAAAACATCACAGCACCTTGGAATCAGAGGCACAAACTTGTCTTTGTTTTACAAATAGGGCTGCGCGGAACTGTGGTTTATTAGGTTGAAAACAATCTGTCCAACAGAGGGTTACGCCTTCGGAAGTCACAGAGCTACAGATTCTTTTTCTTGGTTTTTTTTTTTTTTTTTTTTACACTGAAATTTCAAAAGCTGCAACATCAGCACACACCAGTGTCATTTAGATACTTTATTGTCCCCAACCAGTCTAATCAAAATCATGCTGTAAGAAAAGTGATTGTGTACACTTGACAACCAAAACGTCTCCAGGTGTTGAGTTTCTTCCACGTAAAACTTCTGCTGTTTTAATGAAGATCAAAAGGGCGAAACAAAGAGACAAATTATTCTTCCAAAGCTACCTAAATGAACACAGCAATATTGTACATTTGCTACCATCTCCTCATCCCAAGCCTGCCACGCTTCCTGGTGGTGAACAAGGATTCAGCGCACAGCCCTAAGGTTACAAATGGCAATTTCACTGTTAACACTTCAGTTGGATTTCAAGGGTCTAAGGCATTCTGCCTTACAGCTTAATTTAAAAATACCTATACAGGCAAAAAACCGTTTTTTAACCCAACATAAAAAGGACAACAGAACTCCAGGCCAGGCAGCTTCTCTTTAGAATGACCAACTGGGAAAAGACTTTTTAATATTTCTGTAATAGCCAGAAATAGAACTGAAACCCAGGGTTTGTAACAGCCCTGGTGACCTGCATGCACTAACTGCACTTCAAAATATGCAAGAGATTTAGGAAACAAGGTTTGTTTTTTTTTTTTCCTATTTGAATTTTTTTTTAAATCTTGTATTTAAAATACAATCAAATACCCGTATTGCAAATTTTACAAACATTCCACTCGTTCTCTGACTTTATGGACAGAACTCTATTGCTTTGTTAGAATCTAGAAACTCTAAATACACAGCGTATGTATATCCACGCAAACTCAACACTTGAAATTTCAAGTATGATGGTAGTGTCAAAATAAACAACTGTGACAGTTTGATCCCTTTGGCCAAATCTGAATACCCAGGGGGAGTCCAAACCTGATTGCAGAGCACTCTGAGTTTTATTTCCGTATGAGTTGGGTGGGTTAAAAAAAATAGAATTGATCAGAACTTACAGAAAAAACTCTTAAAACTAGCAGAGATCAAAGCTGTGGTTTTTTGTCTTTGTATTGTCCCCAAGTGTCATTTTAATGCTGTACTAAGTTACAGTAACTTTTTTTTTTTTTTTTTTTAATTTGGGGATTTTAAGAGCCAAAATAATACAGTACAAGCGTGGTTGTACAGAACATCATGAGAACCGTTCCTCCAGAGGCTGGTGCAGAAGTTCAGTTGCCCATTCTATGTGGATTTGAAAACAATACAAGACACTTTAATAATAGAATCAACATTCATTCACAGACTTAAGGCAACTGGTTCATGAAATCGCTGCTTCCAGAGATGCAAACGGGTGACATGGTTTGTCTCACGTCCAACAGGTCACAACTGTCACACGGCCCTGTCTCGTGGATTATTCATTGTCTGATTGTTTGGTCTAATGCTAACGAGAAAAAGTCTTTGAATTTCTTCAGCCATTCCTCTCATACCTGCACGACTAACTACAACCTGAATACTTCCCTGCAAACTGCACCTGGGGCCCAGGAGCCACAGGCACAGTTGTAAATACTGCTCACAGAACAACTCTTTTTTTTTTTTTTTTGGCAGCTTACAGTTTCATTACTCTGGAGTCAAATACAAAATTAAACCATCTTAAACTGAAAGTAAACATTAATGGACTAACCAGAATCCATACGTCCTTTTTTTTTTTTGTTTTTTTCCTCTTTATATTTTCAAACAAAGTAGGCTTTTTTTTTTTTGAAGTTTTTTAAATTCTGAACTCGACAGTTTGTCTTTTTGCTGTGGCACAGATTTATACAGTACTAAGGTGATGCCAGCTGGTTAAGAAACAAAAGGGTGATGCCGTACAGACTCACGGGTGTGACGGGACTGCCTCCAGCACCCCTGGGCCCAGCCACAGCTGGAGCACAGCTGGAGCACAGCTGCACTGCAGGGGGCTCAGTCTGATACTGCACCCACGACAACCCACTCGCTGCCTGTGTAGACTGGCCTGCCCTTCTCTGGTGGATTTGTTAAGCTGCTTCACCAATGTTTTTGAGACAAGGGTCACAAGCCAAGTCCATCGCAAAGGAATTTGGTTTTTTTCCCAAGTCATCAGGACTTTTTGAGAAAAAGAGAAAAGGCAAAGGGGGATTACAATTCAGAATTTAGCACAAGGCTAATTAGAAGCACCAAATAGTCCATTTAGTCTTCTCTGATGACAGCCAAACGCAGCTGCACCTTTTATGTTTGGCAGATTTCTGCTGTGGACAGTAACTGGAAGGTGACACTGGAAACGGGGGGTTGAAAAAAGGTGTGCCTTGTTCTTCAAAGGCATGAAATATTTAAAAATTATTCATCCAAAAGGGTGAATGCCACTGCAGATGTTAAGCAGGCTCTCAGATTCAGAGATGACTCTAAGTCAACTCCAAAGCCAGAGGACTGATTTTAGTCTAGGCTAGTAACTTCTGCCCTTCCAGCAAGACTTGATACAGCTCCTAATCTGCACCTTACACCTTGGGGAAAAAAAAATACAAATCAAAGGTGTGGGCAAAATACTTTCTGCATTTTCATATATCAAAGAAAAGAGAAGGCTTCACCTTAATTGAAAAAAAAAAAAAAAATCTCCTTTACAGGTCACCTTTAACTGGGTTCTCTGGTATATCAGATACCAATGGATTAATCCATGGGGGTGGGTCATGAAGCCTGCATTTTATTTATTGCCCAAGTTTGCAGCTTACAGAAAATGTCTCATAGCACAGGCACAGTGGCAAAAACAGTATAACAGCCGATGGTCAACTCCATTTGGTGAGTATACAGTAGCAGCAATTAAAAGAAAAAAGTACTCCAAACAGCTCAATACAGATCCAGCTTACCCAGATGGGGTTGTTTTGAGAAAAGAATCTTAAACTAATAAATAGATCTCCTCGCCGTTCTCCCAAGATAATGGTTTTCCAAAAAAGAAGAGGCATGGCAGTTGTGCGCAAGCAGAGACAGCAGAACTTCATCTGTCTGGAATTAAAGGTGCTTTAGGTCTCTCAGCCACCTCATTTTCTCAACTCCATCACTCCCTAAATACTCAAACAACTGCAGATATGTTTTAAAACTGTGCCCAAAATCCTCATCAGTGAAACAACCACGTTAATGACCCCAATTCACCCCTCCCACAAACGCCTGAACCTTCTGAGCATGACAAAGTGTGATACAACTTAATGTCATTGTGGAGACAGGAACCCAGCATCTTGGTTTCAACTTTTTCCTTTGTTATATATTACAGTGCTCTATAAAATTTTTTTCCTTTTTCCTTTTAAAGCATTTAGACAATACAAGACTAAAAGATGTCTGGAAATACGTCTTATACAAAAATGAATTTTTATCTTAAAATAACATTCAAAAAGGCACTTCATTCTGTAAGAAAAAATTCAGAGTCAGGTCAACTGCTCTAAGCAGGGGGGTAAAATTGTCTGCATAGTGGGAGGGGAAGAAAGGGAGAGAAATTCAACTGCTGAAATACAAGCTTCTTTTTTTGGCATGTTTTAAGAAAAGCTGATCCAGTAAAAGATGTCCATTTATGAAATTAATTAAAAGAGTCCCATTGAAAATAGCTTCTTTTTTTTTTTTTTTTTCCTTTAAAAAAGTAGTCTGAACACATGACCTTAGGAGTCAGGCTTCTGAAGGCTTAATAGCATCACTCATGATTGTCCTTCGTGTCCAATGTAACAGGAAGATCAAGAGTAGCACTTCTGACAGGGGTGACCTCCCCAAAGCTTACATTTGAAAGAGCTGAAAGAGATGGAGACAGCCTCTAGCAACTGCAATCTAGGAGCAGGAGTCAGTCAGAGTTAAGGGCTACCTGTTGCAGAGTTTATGAAGCATACTGTAAACTTCTTCCTCTTTGCTTAGTCCTTCAAAGAAAGGAATAAGATCTAGCAGCTCTGTGTCTGTCATGTCATCAAACCAGGACTGCACAGGCACCTGAAACAAAGCAACCAACAAACACTGAGAGGGTTTCATGATGTAAAAGACACATGACTTTTGTCTGTGTAGGTGTTCTGTAATCACCATCATCATCATCAAGGCAATTAGCTACTCATTACCATTCAGGTGGAGCAGCAGGTTCAACCCCAAGCCCAACCAGGACAGCTGACCTCCAGCTGCATGTTGAGGTGACCCACATGACCCCACACTGCTCTGCCTCCCTGGTATCCAGAACAGACTGGAAGGAAGACACAGCTTATGAAGCTGCACTGACACTTTATTTACATGCAAATCTTTTTTTTTTTTCCCTCTAAGAATTATCAGAGTGAGTCACCAGGCACAGGCAGGAAGCAACAACCCCTTCTGGCATGGGGTTTGGAGGAAATGTTTACCAGCAAGGGCAGAACAGTGCTCAGGTTAAAATGTTACATCTAGAGAGTGGGTTCAGAAAAAAACACATGTAATAACCCTTCTTAAATATGTGGGCTGGATTTGGGGAAGGTGTTCTGTGTTATCTTCATTATGGGAGTACACTGAGGTCTTTCCAAGACTATCTTGGATCTTGTTACAAGCTTTGGTTTCTGCAGAGACTCGAGTATCACTCAGCCAGCAGCATTTTTCTATACATGATTAAACCACTCTGACAAGGCCCTTAATTTCATCTCCCAAACTTCTACAGCTCATTATTTCCTTGGCATTGATTTCCAAGATACCAAGTGATGATCTTGGATCAGGTTTTTAATTTTAACCATGAACATAAATTAGAGCTACAGGTCCTGGTTATTACAAATGGCAGCTTTAAACCACGTGTGGCACTAACCAGAAAAATGTTTTCACCACATCACTTAGGGCATCACAATATTAGGATCTGAATGTGAAAGCTGACTGCTGGAAGATAAATAGCTCATGTTACAAAAAAAAAAGTGATTCTGGAGACCATGCAAAGCAGTGCTCTTAATAAAAGATTTCCTACACTGATTTTTAACAGTCCACAAGGAAGACAGCCTAAAAACATTGAAGAAAACAGTGCACAGCCTGGTTGTCTAAAAGTCAGTAGATCTGAGGAGTTCCAGCTTCTGCCCTGGCAGCTAAAGCAGATGTGAGCAGCTGTACTGGCTGCAGCCATGGATGGAGCACCCCAGACCTCTCCATCAGAGCTTCTGGAGCCGATACAAACACACTGAAAATGCACACTGCCCTCATTATTCTCCCCTACAGAACTGCAGCCTGCCCTTTACCCTTATTCCTAAACCTTGATGAACTAATTGACTAACAGTTCTAATTATGGAGTTAAGACAAAAATAACTGAGGGAGGAGCACAACAACACAACAGGGTCTGCATTTTTTTTTTCCTTTTCCTTACCCACAAATGCAGATCTCAGTAGCAACCAGTAAAGCATTAATTATCTTGCCTAATAAAATATTATTCACACAATGAAAAAAGATGGGAGTACCTAAAGAAATTCAAGCCAAACCATTCTTTCTGTAACCACCAGTCCAAAGAACAAAATCCCTGCTGCAGGGCAGCTTTGATTCTTAGAGCTAGGTTGGCTTTTCAGGTTCCACACCACTTGGTATTTCTCCAAAGTGCTGGACCTCAAGCCAACAGCTAAAGCTCAGAGCACACGAGCAGTCATGGCTGTGACACGCTGTCAAGATCAGTTTACCCACACCCTCCACCATTTGGCAGTGAGCCCCAGAACCTACCTGCAGCCTAAGAAAACACAGAATCTGACACCAGCCAGTGCTCTGCAAAGTCTATTTTCTGAATCACAGAATCTGGGCAAGGGCCAGAGAGATGAAGTTACACTCGAGTTACTTCGAATACTTACTGCATTTTCAGGATGGAAGATGTAAGATGCAGGAGAATTATCTACTATAATAACTTTACTCAGCTCACGGCCCAGTCGACTCAGATCCTTCACGTAATTTCCTCGGTGGAAAACACAGGATTCTCTAAAGAGCCTTGCCCTGAACACACCCCAGCGATCCAGTAAGTCGGCTACTGGGTCTGCATACTTAAAAATAGAAGTCAGAAGCAGCAAGTTAGCAACGTGCACATAAGGCTAATTCACAGAGCCAAAGAAAGGACACGAAATAATTTCAGATAAAATGCCCTTTTTCTCCATTTTCTTCCCTGCTCCTTGTTAATTAACTCACTTGCCTGCAAACCTGAAGTGATTAATAAAGAGATAAAGCAAAGGTAGGACAACTATCTTTCTAGAGAAGGCTAACTCGCACGCTAAATGTTTTCTGTGATTTATTGATCAGGTTTTATTGTCAGGGCCAACTTAGAGTTACCCTGAGAGTTTTCTAGAGGTTGATGGATCCAGAGATCTCACCTACCATTACCATAAAACCAGCCAATGCTAATACAAAATCAATATGAAGCATTTCCCCAGCTGATTTGTTTCCATGTGCCTCTGAAGATAAACTGCAGTGAACACATCTGAGCCTGATGTGGCTCTGCCAAATGATGCCCTCGGAGCAACTGGGTCAGCAAGACTCTTAAGATTACCAAATTGCATAATTGGGTCATAAAAGATGTTGTTAGGAAAAATACCCATGAACAATACCAAGGAAATTCCCATTTTATACATAAGATGATACTTCTAGTGAAGCCCAGCTTAGAATCCAACAATTTATATAAACTGACCGAGAAAAAGTATCCAAATAAACTCGAACATGAATAACCACATACTTGAAGATGGTAGTTATACCTTATTGCTGCACAACAGGAGTTACCATTTTCCTGTATTTTAAACCAAGAAAAAAAACTGATGTTGAAGACAATCATCTTTTGGTTATGAAATAAGGCACCTAACTTCAGTATGAAATTGGGCAGTATTCAGGATTTTTTCAACATGACCGAGCAGTTATGTGGTAAAGAGAAAGCAGGGAAAAAGGCTTTATAGAAGATCAGGGTCCTATCCCCTTCCACCATCTCTACACTAGGCTGGAGCAAAAGCTTGCCCTGCTAGAGCACTATTTAGAAATAACCAACACCATCTCACAAACAAGACACCACAAATACAATACACTGAAGGAAGTGAAGAATTCCAGGTCAGTCTACTACTGTAACATCTACCATCGAAACTACCTACGAGCCACTACTGCTACTGCAGGACCAGAGGGCACAAAATATTCCTGGTGACGTTTCAAGCTTTGCAAAAAGGCCTCATTTTCTAACTCCAGATTGCAATTGCACCTTGACAGAGCAAGAAACCGTGGCTCCCAATTTCCAGTGAGTTTCTGAGTCACTGGTTGATGGCGTAGACGGGGTTTGATTTGGTGTTTTATTTCATGCCCAGCTTTAATGTGCTGCTTCACTCGCACGCTATTTGTTCTAATTTCTCACTATAACCATGGTAACTTGTGAGCCTTTCATATTGGCATCATGAGCAATGCATGGAGGCTACATTATGAGACAAGCCCATATGTGATGGTGTTACCATGGAAACACTTACCCACACACTAGCAGACAAAGTACACACTGTCAGACAAAGAAGCAGAAAAGAAGGGGAAAAATTAAGATAGTACCAACTGTGGAAATAATTATCCATAGAAAACCCAACCAAAAGTCCACTGACCAGCATGAAAAGGGTTAAAGAGATGAAGGGAGGAACAAACCTTGGCTAGACTGGCTGTGAAGAGTACACATTCAAAGAGCTCTCCCATCCTCTGAAGAAATTCGTCTACGTGTGGTCGTTTCAATACATAAACCTGAAATGATAATGGCATTTAGGTCAGATGGCACTCAAGAAAAGGTAAAAAAAAAACCCCAAACCACTCCAGCAATTCCAGCACTTGAAGCAAAGTTAACAGGGAAGCAATTCAAATGAAATGCTGGGGAAAAAGAAAGTACACAAGATAAAAGTAGAGACCCAATAATGAGAGATTGGCATGCATGGGCTGCCAAGACCCTGCTGATTATGCAACTGCAAACACCGAGCATCATCTGGAGTGGTGCTCCTTGAAAAATCTCATTAAAGGCAAAGGCAGACAGGAAGGCTTCTCAGGAAGTAAGGATGTGGCTCTCCCCACCAAACCCATTCTGGTGCTGGTGCCTTCAGTGCTCAAGAGCTCCACAGAAGGAATAAATCTGATGAAGCCTCTGTGACGGCAGGAATCGCACAATAGGAACCTGTTTTTGTTCTGTGGCTGATTCCTTCATTTCTGAAACCCCAGGTGCTAAGCATCGTAACTCTCTATGGAGAGTGATCAAGCCCTCCAGCTCTGCAGAGAGCTTTTCTCACCAAAAATCTTCACAGCACCATGCAGAATGCCTAAAAATGCTGGTTCTGCAACTTGCTGACAAAGTCCACAGCATCTTCTGAAGAGGACTTTGCCAAAAGATGGCAAATTCCCAGGATCTCTCTCCTCTTCAGCATCCTGTCTTCAGCACTGCTCTGCTGCCTTTCTGCCCTGGCTTGGCAGCCTACTGTCAACAACCTGATTAGCAGATATTAAAACCTCCTTGCTCCTCTTTTCAGAGCACACACGACGATTTTGTGTTCACAGAAGATACCAAAACAAGGAAACTACTGCTCAGAAAGCTTGGAAGCAGCTCACAATAGACTGGGAAGCTGAAGAGGGGAGTCTGCTTGAAAAGTATTTATCTGTCTTGTTTGCAGTTAGATTAAAAGTTTGAGAGAAAACATTGGCAGCATTTTATCTTCTTTTGTTTGGCAAATAATCCCTAATACTGGAAATTTCAAGTGGAGAACTCTGGCACAGAGCTGAATTCAGGAGAAACTTCAAGACTGATGCTATTTCAGGAATTTCATTCTTTGATATGTTAAACTAGATTAATTGTATGTATTTTACTAGATTCATATTAATAAGAAGTAAAAAAAAAAAAATCAAGGTACCCAGAGAAAAAGCCTGAAGGAGAGAAATATGGAAACAGTAGCTTAAACTCAAGTGTAACAATTAAAGCCTTCAGCAAAAGAAGAAAAAAAGAAGCTGTGTAATTGAAATTGAAACCCTAAATTGGAAAGCAAAAATTTTTTTAAAACACATATGATGGAGCTGTACCTTAATGACTAAAGCAGAAATGTTGATTTTCCCCTTTATGCAGCATACAGATCATACCATGAAGTCTTTATCTCTTTTAAGTTATTTCTGTGAAATTTATCTAGACGATTTCTGGCCTCATAAGCATTACATTCAAACTTTGATACAGATAACAATTTATAACCCAGATTTCTTTTTTTTAAACAACCACAGCAGCACCTAACCCATCAAAGAATTGTGACATTTTACGGATTAAAGACAGTTAACAGATGTACTTCAACACCACTCTCTTTCCAGATAATTACAGCAATGTTTCCTGTATTTCACCAGGCACAAACCAAGTAATTTCCTCTCCTGTAACAATGCAATTAATTTTTCATTTAATTCTTTCTACACAATGTTGGGCTGTAGTGTTTCCTCTCCAAATTCTATCTTTGAATTTTTTTAAAGACAGGGAGACAGCTGCAGTCCCTCTCCAGTTGGGTATCCAGAGAGTATCCAACTTCCCAGATGTGAAAGACAGCAGGATCCAAGTTAACAATTAAGTTCTTGATTCTTCACCCTTAGGTTTTATTCCTACACTGATTTTTGAGGGCACAAAAGGGGCACCCCAGAGTCTTAACAACATTCTTGGAGAGTAAGTGCTGGAATTTAATATTAATTTCCCTTTTAAAGCCCAGTGCTTCCAGCCACAGCAGCAGAAGTCTCCTCTTTGCTCTCCATCCCTATCTCTGCCCGTGTCAGTGAAGTATTTCCACTTGGAATGTAATTACAAACTCCCTGCCAAGGATCTGAACTTTGCTGCTTGCAACATAACCCACCTCCTCCATCAGGAGCACACAGTAAATTAACCCCAGAGCTGCAGCCCCAGAGCTCTGAGCCACAGCTTGGGCTGCATTTGCCAGTCTTTGCAATAAATGGCTCTTTTGGCTGCTTTTAGGTCTCCTAATTCTGCACCTAATTGAGGATTAGCTATGAATACACAGCACTTTTAGTTGGATGGTCTCCCTTCTGCAGTTTTAGGGCTCCTGATCCACCACAGAGCAGTCACAGCCTCCTCTACTTGAGTTTCTCTTGCTGCTTTGCCTTAAATCCTTCCCTGCTGGGATCTGGCCAACAGATTTGCTTCTCATGTTAAATGCCTAATTAATAATAAATGTCATTTCTTAAGATGAAGTCTCACCAAATTTTTCCCTTAATTGTTTCCCTCTGTAAAAAGCCCCAATTCCTTTGCCTTTTTTTTTAACAACACTGATTTTTTTTTTTTTTTTTTTTTTTTTTTTTTTGGCAGAACAACATATCTTAATACTCTGGATAGTTATTCTCCTTGAAGTTTTCTTTGGGAAGTCCTACTCAGACCCTGGAAGCAACTCCAAAATGTACTGGCATCCTGGGCTACAAAATCTCTTTGGTTTACTTCACATAAAAGCTTTCTTCAGCTGACAGTACAGCTCTTTTCTCCTCTTCCTTCTCATTTGGAATTTTTTCCCCTTTACTTTGTTAGTGGCTGGACTTGAATCTCAATGCTGCATGGTTATTTGTGGCTTGGCTTTTTCCTCCACTGCCTGATGTCTTCAGTTGAAATCTCTAGACTAACTGGCTCCTGGCATTTTTCTGAGATTTATACACTGTCTTCAGGGCATTAAAAAAAAAAAAAATCAATTTTTTTTTATTATTGTACGCTCACTAATTTTTTCCTTATCACAGCAAGAATTTGGAGGAATATAGTCTTTTTTTATTATTATTATTTAAAGTGAACCCTTCTCAACATTTTAAGCACAAATCAGGCACTAGGCATGTTTCCACAGGATTCTTACAGCTGCTAATGGCAGAACACAAGCAATTATCTTTAATTGTTTTCGAGCATTTCGTACTTGCACATGAATTTTCTATATCTCAAAGCAGCCTCAGCCTACAGAGACTCAGTATTTGTGAAACCCAAAGACAAACCCAGCTCATTTTCCATCAATTTAACAGGACACAAAGAATGGCCTTTCAAAATCAGCTTGACAATGAGGAAATCTGCAAGTAATGACCAAAAAAAATCTGCCATGACAAGTCCAACTCCTGTAATCTCCTCTTTTGTGGGGTGGGTGCCTCTTCTGAGCAGTGAGCAGAAAATCCCACATGTCCTGGAGCCTCATGGTCCTGGTTCACACAGTTGTGGTCGTGTCCCAGTGCAAGTAACCAAGAATAGGCCAGTTAGAATGGACACAGCCTATCCTGGATTACTTGAACCAGGCCACAGCCTTCTGCAAGAAAATCCATGGATTCTGAGCTTTATAGGAAGGAAGTTTATTATTTGAACAGCATTTTACCCCCATTAAAAAAAAAAATTGCATATTATGTTCAAAGCATACATGCCAAATGTTCCTTCAGCTTTCAACAATTAAAAATAAGCAATTAATTGAATTAACTCCCCCCTCACCCCAAACACTTAAAAGTTAGTTTTACTCAATAAACAAATTATATTTAAAAATTAAATTCAAAATAACACCAAATCAAACTCTTGCTGGCTGCCCTCTTTACTCTTGGACATCAAGAGCAAGGCACAAAGCCACTGGAATTTAATTTGGATGAAAGATTAAGGACAAGCATTCCCTAAAAACCTTCACTTGTTGGGGATTAAAGCTGTATTTGATGCACAGCTTCTGGTCTGGGGGCTGTGCTCACTCTGCACATGGTCAGTGGGAAGCAGGGTCCAAGGCAGAGGATGTGTTCCTGCAGAAGTTAAATCAAGGTACCCAAGAGGTTGAACATCTCCCTCCAGCCACCACTTTCACCCTCACTGAGCTTCCTCTCAGTTCCACCACATTCCACTGGATTTCCCAGAGCTTCTCCCTTGTACTTTCTTTGGTGGAGCAGGAGACCAGCTCTGATCTCCTTTCACCCAGAGAACCAGAGGGGAATGAGAGAAGTGGCCAGAAGGGTCAGCGTGCACCAGAACCCTCCTTTTGTATCTGGGCCATCACACCCAGCACAAAGCATGGGATTCTTCCCTGGAACTTCAGCTGCCCTGGGATGGGCACAGCCTCTGCAAGCATCCCAAGACCCACAGCAAAAAGGAAGGGAGGTTCCTCCACACTTGATTTATTTCCTTCTTAAAATAAAATGACAAATCCTTTCGAAAGATAAGGTAATTTAGGCTGGAGAAAGAAAGATGGGAGAGGGAAAAGGGATGTTAAGAAAAGCTGGTTTTTAATCTAGGTAAGCTCATTTACCCAAGCACCCTTTAAGATGATGAATTGTCCTCCCTATAAAAAAATACCCAAGAGTCTCTCTGACCTTTGGATTATAAATTATATAAGGGAAAACAAATTCCCCAAACGAAATACATTATTTTTTTAAGACCTCTGTTGAACAGCAAAAAAACCCAACATCACATTTACCATGACAAAAACATGTTAGATAAGTCAATCTCAAAACTGTACTTCAGGAGTACAGCAATTCAATTTGCCACAACTTGTACTTTCTGGGATGTGAGATCTGAACAATCTCATACAATTTCAAGTTTCCCTATGAAGGGGCACCTCTGAAATGGTGTTGCTCAGTTTGTTTCCACTGGGTTCTGCCTAAGGCAGAGTTCAAGGACAATAAAAATCTGTCAATCTCCTGCCAGACAAGGCACCAGGCTCACTGGTGAAGCAGGGATATGCACTATGGACAGAATGGTTCCACAACATTTCCCATCTCCTGGGATATTCTGCACAGGTGGAAATATTTCTCAATGTCAGTGATTAATCTTGGAGTATATAAACTGCTTAAGAAAATGGACACGCATTATACAGATGACAAATCCTGATAAATGACAGAAATTGCTCATATCAGTTCATTATGCTCTAAGTGACTACAGAATTACAGGTTTGAAGTGGGAACAGGTTGTCAAAGCTCTCCAGCCTGTGTTAATGCACATCAGACTCAGCCAGAATATCCATTTTTGCCCTTTATCACTGTGCAAAATAAATGAAAAAAAAAAAGATTCCTGAATGTCAGCAATATTACAGAGACATCACACACACAGGCTTTGCCTGTTCTGTTTGCCACACAAATTACCTTTATTTCAAGAATCCCAGATTCCTTACAACTACCTTCATTTTTACCTTCCAAATGAGACCAAGCTATTTACCTATTCTAGAGGTTAAGAGCTTGAAATACAAAGAGTGAAGCAATTTCCTTGAAAATTATGCAAGGAGTCTCCAGCAAAGCACAGAGACCAATTTCACTTGCCCACCTCTGTCAGGGGAGAAGGAGATGCACAAATCTGCTCCCTTTGGACTCAGTCATGAGGTTTTTGCTTGTTTGGAGGGGTTTTTTTGTTGCTGTTTTCTCTTTTCCCCCACAAGGAATCATCTCCAGGTGCCAAGCTGCATCATTTTTGGTGAAGAATCTGAGTTTGCACCAAGGAATGGAAAAGCAACAGGCTTTTGAAATGTTTGACTGTAAAGCCCAAATAGCCTTTTACTGGGATTTGTTTCAAAATGTAAATATGTCATCTTGACAAGCTAAGTGATCACAACTCTTCAGCCATTCAAAAACTCACTTTCAGAAGCATTCTGCAAAGTTTTAGGAGAGAGAATTTGTCTGTTCTACAGCACCAAACACAACTGAAGCCCACATCAAATCAGTACTGAAAATCACAAATCTCCCAAAACATCACTTAAATGTTTTAAGCATCAGCTCTGGTGAACATTACAGGTGGAAGTACCCTAGATATTGAATTTTTCTACATAAAACAGGCACATGGTAAAAACTGTCAAAACAACTATTACTTTAAAGCACATTTCAGTCCACTGACTGATATTCAGGAATCATTTTAAGAGTGACAAATACATGGATAGCTTCTATCATAGGAAATCAGACAAAATTATGAACTAACTTCATGATCCACCAATTAGCACAAGATTAAAATACAAACCTCCTTGTCCAAGTAAAAATAATCCATAAAAATAATCCATAAATAACGTTTCAAAATGTAAAGTATTTAAAATCTCTGTTAAATCACATCTAGGGGAGATTTGCTCCTCAATAACTGTAACATCCAACACCCAACAGAAGATGTTTCACACAATTTGCAAGGTTCATGTATCAGAAAGGCTCAGCTTCACATTAACCTGTTTAACTCATCTCCAGCAAGAACTTCAATGCCTGCCTGAAGAGGGGAAGTTACAGCACTGTAATTTATTTATTCAACCCTTCAGAAATGTCTACTGATTAAAGACACCAAGCTAAGATACATGGAAGGGACTGATTTTCAAATTATAGGCATTTTGCCTTTACTCAAAACCATTTCTTAGAGCCTTAAGTGAAGTTCTTAAAGACATAAAAATTCATCTCCTCATGATTTTGTCCCGACCTTTCAAATATGCTCAAGTATAGAAAAATGCCTATCAGTTCAAGAGGAACTTGAATTACTTACAGGAATAAAAGGGACAGAAATTAAACACAGACTAGCACAAGAATTGAAGAACTGTCTATTTT
This sequence comes from Corvus hawaiiensis, assembly GCF_020740725.1. Taxonomy (NCBI): domain Eukaryota; kingdom Metazoa; phylum Chordata; class Aves; order Passeriformes; family Corvidae; genus Corvus; species Corvus hawaiiensis. The sequence continues at coordinate 4,242,764 of NC_063213.1, read as the reverse complement.
TCCTTTATACTTTTATAAAACATAAATGAGCTTTGGCATGTGAGCTACCAACATACATTGGAGCCAACTCATGTCCTGTTTGTCTTGGAAAGAATGAGAAATGCAGTGTTCAAGCAGCTTTTTTCTGGGCCCAGCAATGTTTGAAACCCCATCCTTACATCATTTCCTGTTTGAAAACATTTTAAAATTGACAAAGAGTCAAGTATTGAAGTCCTGAAAGAGATATTCCACCTGATCACACAGAGATGCCTGCCTGCAGTCCACAATACACAGCCTCCATGCTTTGCAAAAGGAGAAATTATTGGATATAAAGCAGCAAATGGAGGAAGGGAACGTTCTGGGACACCCAGGACACAATGCTGAAGGAAAAACCAGCACTTACCTGATGTATGGTTCCATCAATTTCAACAGGAACGATGAAATCAGCATTGCTAATTGGCTAGAAAGAATGACAAGGAAATAATCAGCATTAAAAATAAGATCATTAGAGGGAAAATTTCAGGGCCATAAAAGGGAAGAGTACCTACTTCTGAGGAACAAGTTAATAATCATTACTGACTACACAGATCCACTCTGTGTGTGCTCTTACACAAGTCAGAAGCTCACAGTTGTAATTCCAGACACTGCATTTCCCTCTTCTCTCCTATTTTTAAGCTTCATACAACATGATACTGCTTGAATAACCCCCACTACCACTGAGTGTGTTCATCAGGAAAACACCTCTTTGGAGAAATTCTTTCCCATCCATTCTTTGTGGATACATGACCACCAAGAAAATCAGCTGTGTACTCCACATATTCTGCTCAGGATCATCCATTAGTGATTAATTAAAAATAAAGACAGTGGTAAAAGTAATACCTACTGGTTCTACTTGAATCAGCACTGCAACAAGACTTAGGTTGTACAGCTAAAGGATTCTAAAGATGCCAATACCAATCAACCTAATCATGCAAAATTTCATTTGAATTCCAAAGGGAAGAGCAGGCACACTCTGCCCAAGCCCTTGAATCCATTTCTCCAACCTGTCAAACACAACTCAATTCTCAAGACTTACTGTGAAAAACTGTTGGTCAAGTAGAATTGCTCTGGAAAGCAGGAATGTGAACTGTAGACAGTTCAGGAGTACCTAATCTAATCTTGGCTACACAGCAGTGGTAGTTGGGAACAGGCTGCTGCCAATGTTTACTGGTTCAAGTGGACACCAAACTTAGGTACAGCTCATGCACTCTGTCCACTCTAAAAAAAAAAGCCATGTAAACATGCCTGGCTGGAGCTTGGAGCTCATTCCATCATCTGCAGCCTGGAAATGGCGGAGGCAGAGCTGCCAAATGCAGTTTTAACATGACTAATTAAGAGCCACTATCTTTCATGGATAAGAGCCCAGTCTGTAACTGGTATTACCAAGCTAAGGCTGGAAAACATCTTCACTCAGCTCTGTGAGATTCATACAGACTTTCCCACCTGGTTTTCTGGATCAGTCAACAGGCGGATCTCAGGAACCACCAAGAAGATGCCCCTGAAGTGTTTGTGGGACTGGAAACAGACTTTAAACCCATTCAAGGGGGGCAAAGAAGTGCCAAGAAAGCAGAGGAGCAGCTGAGGTAAAGAGACCAAGAAGCAGATCACAGACTGGTGAATCTAAACAGGTGCTCTGTGAAAAAATGGCGGGCAAAGAGGATCCTGCAGTATTAACCTGCTAGCATCACTTTGATCCCACTACCTGGAGAAACCAGATTCTAATTCCACTGTCAAACAACCTTCCTGCCAGCAGAGCAAAATGACCACAAGAATTTCTGTGGCGGGAAACACCCTCTCTCAGGAGCGAGGAAAATAAGGAAGATGGTTTGATCTGACACCTGCAAGTGCTGGATCTGAGGGCACAGGAGAGGCTACATGGAATCCTCTCATCCTGACCAACCAGGACTGGCAACCAGACCTCCAGAGCAGCTGGTGATGGAGAATTCCATCCTCTTGATGACCCCTGCGCTGGTGTGATCTGAAGGATTCCTCAAATATACACAGATCAATCTAGATTTTTCCTATGTGACACTGAGCAATTTCCCTGTCTTGCTTTGGAGAAAGACAGAGGGGAGGCTCCCATCTGTTCCCTGCATGAAGCTCCTCAGATAAAGACACTCTGCAGCTCTAACAGCCACAGGAACAGGTACACAAAAGTTCTGATGCTTCACCTTAAAAAGAAACCCAAATGAATTGTCAAGAAGCCTCAGCCACCAGTTCTCCAGCTCCCTGCAGACTTTGAAGAGGCTTGCACACACTTGAAGCATTTATATATGCATGACTCCCTTCAGCAAGAGAAATACTCTGCAGCAGCAGCAGCAAAAGAATAGGTCACTGCAAGCTGCTGAGGCTTTGAAATCCACTGATAAAACTACAGCTTTTACAGAATTTAATCCTAACAGAAGCAACTTCAATCAGATGCCAGAGAAAACCACATTCTGTGTGAGCAACTTTGGTTTTTCCTAACAAATAAAACTCACCCTCAGACTTTGTAACACTGACCAAACTACTCCCAACTACAAATTTGCTTCCCCCACTTACACTTCACGTATTATGTTGCTTTCTTGTTGGCACTGGTGATAGAAAAGGAGCACGGACTGGGGTTCTGGTCTCCTCAGGGAGGGAAAAGAGGAGAAAAGTCTGCAGCAATTTGCTGGCTAAAGGTTTGTGGGGCTGTGCATGTGAAGCACCTCTGTGCCTCCAGTGGGAAGCACAGAGACAGAGCCTGGAAGAAGGCAATGCATTTCCACTGAAAATCCTCAGCTCAGTTAGAACCGTTTCTATTTAATAAAAAAAAAAAACCAAACCAAAAACTTTCAACATTTTAAATGCTCTAGAAGTGTTTCACTGCCAGTTTTGAATAGGACTGCATTCCAGGCTTGCATGTGGTTTAATACTTTTTATACAAAACCATGTTTACATCTCCTTGATTTAATAATTATTTTTTGCTTCTATGATTGTTTTATGATGGGAATGATAACTATCCTGTCTATCTATTCCCTTTTTACTCTTGCCAAAGAACCCCAAACTTTATTCCATTAATATGCACCTAGAATGAAAGACTAGTACCTCCTTAAAGCTTCACAAATATGCAGGGGCATAAAAAGACAAGAATTACCCTCCTTCAGATGTTGCTGCTTTCATAAAGAGCACTTTAAATATTCTGCCTCTCTGGTTGTGTCAAAAAACCATGTAATCTGCATTTGAAATACGAAGCCTATTTCATAACAGAATTACGAATTCTAAAATATCAAGTGTTTTAAATAAAGCCTTTTGTACTAAAACTCTCAAATTTATGTATGCTTTTCCAGCTTTTAAGTGGGGACCTGCCTGGTTAGAGAAGACATGTTTTAATGGAAGAAGAACCCCCAAAATATCCCCAAACCCCTACAAACTGAAAAACTACAGAAGTAACTTGACTACCCAGGCAGAGCAGGGTGCACACAGGTGTTCAAGCCCCTGCTCTGCTGGAATGTATCATTTTATTTGATGTCAATTCATGGTCTTAATTCACCTGAAGAATTTCCCGTCATGAAACAAAACCCAAAGAGCACCACTGGACAGTGCCAGCCACTAAAGAACTAAATTCATTTCCTCCAGCACTTGGTTTTCTCTTACACACCCCCAGTCACACGGTTTCATATTGAAATAACAATATCGTAGCCCTAAGACTCAAATACTGCAGAAATTCCAACATCTGCCCAACTTTACTGACCTCACACAGAAAAGAACCAGTTTTCTTTCCCTCACACAAAACATTATTCAGTGCTCATCATCAAGCAGAAAAATCTTTTGGTCTTTCTTAAATATCTACTCAACATCATTTAAATACCCATTAAATATCATTTGAATGAATGGGAGGATTAAAAGGAGCCTGCTAAGAAACACTCTGCAAACCTCAGTCCTACAAGAGAGATTTACAACTATGCCAACCATTAAACATGCAGTTCTTTAAAATGGTCCAAAAAAAAAATTAATAACCACCTAAACCGAATCTCATTTTGTTTCAAAAACCAGGAAAAAATCACAGTACAAAATTACCCACAACACTCAGAAAGCAAACTTGTGTTTTTACCTTTCAGGTAACACTAAGTGTAATGCTTCATTTTTATTATACACAATTAGATTTTTAAATTCAGCTTTCCCTTCCTATTCTTGACTCTTGTTTAAACAGGAAGGCAAGGCTTCTCACTTCCCAATTCAGCTGTGGTTTTTATCTCCCTGAAAAGTTCTCTAGGGCAAGCTCAGCCTGGGTACAGAAGACAAATCTGGCACTGAGGCTGAGAGGTTCCTGCACACCATCATAAATTTTCTATAACATCAGGCACAATAAAGACAGAGAAAAAAATTCTTCATTTCAGTTTGAGGCACAGGAATATTTGTTCTAGTATCTCCATATAGGGTTTTCTTTAAGTCAACAAAGAGAGGCTGCTGCCAAATTCTAACCACAACATGAATTACAAGTTTGCATTTTAAATACTGGCAACTAAGAAGTGAAGGATAAGAAGTGGAGTTGATGCTTGCAGGGAAAATGGAGTGCAAGCACCCAGAAGATTGTAAGGGTGGCTAATCTTGTTTGGTAGCAGTAAGGTAACATTATTAATTCTTATAAATTCTCCACTCAATGTATAAAACCAGCAGACACTTTATCACTATTAGATGTACTAATCAGAAATGCTATCAGTACCCTGAGCCAATTTAGATTTTGTATTTCTGAAGCTTCCTAATTTCAGCCCTACTTAAACAACAGGAAAACCACCAGTACCTTCACCCCATGCTGAACTCTGAAGGGTTATAGAAGTTGTCCCTTGAAGGTGACTGACTCATCAGCAACAACTAAATGGTATTTGCTTCCCTGCTCTGAAAACTAAACACTTAAAAACACTGACTGCGATCAGGACAGAAGGCTGACCTGAGGAAAACAACATCTTCCAGCAAGAGAGAAGAGCCACCACTGGTGCCCAAAATCTCCTGGTTTAAGGCACATGTAACCTAGCATAAAGCTGTGCTGATTCTCCATTCTCCTACTCTACCTATTGGCATCATTTAAACTGCAAAAACAAACCCCTAATTTCAAAGCAACAAATTTTGTACCTGTTCAAAACACAGGTCCTTGCTGGAATATTTAAAGTCATGAAGTCAGTAACTATTCCAGGCCTTGCTACAGTCAGTGTGATTTTCTCAAAAAACCAAAATAAAACCAGCAATCTCTGGAGTTCCTCCCCGGAGAGCTAAATTAGGATGAATAATCATAGGAGAGGCAATGAGGACTCCCAGGCAGAGGCTGTGAGAGGAGTTCAAGTGTTAAGAGGCTTAACAGTTCCTCCAGCATTCACTGACAGATTCAAGCTGCAAGAGATCCCTTTTCAATTTACTTACCTTAAATGAACTGTGCACTAAAGTTTCATCTAAATCAATGACCACACACTTCTTCCCATAGTCTGATGCTGTCAGTTCTGGCAGGAGGTATTTAGCTGGTGGCTATAAATGAAAAGAAAAGAGGAAGACAACAAAAAAAAGTAAAACCTCTATGGAAGGGGCACCCTTCTGTTAACATTACTATTCCAGTAATTACTGGGAGCTGGCATACGTGACTTGAAATCAAATGCTTTTCTGGGCTCATCCCAAGGACATGTATGGATATTAATGGCTCATGCAACTGCAATACCCATACAAAGACTTTTCTTTTTAAAATTATTTTCCAAATGAGAGGCTTGTTTAGAATGACCTCCAAAGCAATGGAAATTAAAATGGTAAAAGACCACCACCAGCTAAAAAAAAAGCAGAAAACCAGGATATTTGATACAACATCTTTTTCCAGTGGCTCTTCTCCCAATGCCTGGTTGTGGTTGCTGTTGTTATCCTACTTCCAGTCAATGCCATTTCCAACCGTATCAGGCTGATGGACATTTGCACAAATCATTATTTCTGTTTGCCATGAAAAATGCTGAAATGGAGCAATCATCCTGATGGAAGACAACATTCCTGATTTAATCTTCCAGGACATGTCTTCACTCTTATTTTTACCACTTATGAGGGTGGTGATCCACTTCTGTGTGAATTATGCTCCCAGTCAAGGTATTAGAACTGCAGTGAAGAACCTGAACAGGGCTCTTCTACAGCACTGCCCTTACTATAAATGGCACCAATCCCATGAACTGACAATTCTCCTGAGAGCAATGCAGACAGCCCCATATTCTTCATGTCATTTCCCACTTCAGCGTCCCAGTTTGCAATAAAAATAAGTTACTTTAGATTTTGGTACTGGATACTTTCTGAAATCACAGAAATGGGAGAGAACTCTTCCATTTGGTGCTGAAACACTGCTGCCACTCAGGGGTTTTTTTGATGAAGGAAAAGGATTAGCTTTATAGTAAAGTATGAATAGGGAGAAGCCAGAGACTGAGAGGAAATGAAATTAATTTAGACTTGGATACACAACTCCAACTCCATTCTTTTCCTATCTTTTTATCTGTTCACTGTTGCTCTGGTAAAGATTCATCATCTGTCAAAGGTTTCTTCTTTTCAGTGGCCCTTTGTAGAAGTGCTTGCAGAGATCTGAGGCCAGCCCTGTGCAGGCAGGGGGTGACACAGGTGAGGCAGGCACCTCTGGACACCCTCCAGCAGCCAGGGCAGATTATCAAACCACTGGCTGAATTCAAGTGTCACCTTGATAGATACCAGCCAATGATGCCTAATTAGCCATTGTTTAAATGAAGCACCTAAGAAATCAGATTCTGGACTTAAATTAAGTGTTTTTAGCTAAAGCAGGAGTTCTCGGGGGATTTTTAGGAGTGTTCAATGAAATTGATTTAGTTCCCTACAATTAACATCGACAACAGTTCCCTCAGCAGCCAAACTGGAAGCTGCCCTGCCTACAAACCACTTAGCTCAGTGCATTTCCTCTCAGCACACATCTGACAACGATCTTCAAATTAAAACAGCTTCTGCCTAGTGCCTGCAAAGGCTCCATCCACCACAGCCACCTAACCAGGCTGAAATTTATACAGCACCTGTCTAGGTTATGGACAGTCCCACAACTGCTTCAGTTCCACCTCTCCACATTGGCAGCTAGGACGAGACCTAAAGAATTTCAGTTTCTCCCTCCTATTCAAAGCCTAAAAGGTATTTAGCACCCCACCTGAGTTTTTCATATTAAGAAGGATCCAAACTTGCAACCTAAATAAATTAAAAGCTTTCTGAAAACAAAATCCAACCCATTTAAAGACAACAATCTTCAGAACCCATGTTCCAATAGTTCTTGTCTTTGAAGACAAAAAAAAGGTAGGAACATCCCAAAAAAACGTTAAACATACTTTTTTTAAAAAAAAAATAGTTCAGTTTATTGTTGTACTCAAAACTCTTATCTCCTTTGAATTTTTGACTACATTAAACTGCACAAGCAGTTCAAAGCCAGAAATTCCTTCTGCTATGTGAATTCCTTTATCAAACTGAAAATATCTGTATCTATGGAAAATATATGGAAACAGATAATTCTTCCATATAAAAATATGCACATGGAAAATATGAGCACTGTCTTACCACAGATACCTTTAGTTTTTTAGCTGGAAACTGCTGCATTTGTCATCAAGAAAAGGATGGACACACACCAACGACTACAAAATACAAGAACTTTCATCTCTGAGAACCCAAATTCCCTGACTGCACGGTGAGGCAAACTGTGACTGTTTTTTTTCACCCACCTGCACCTCTTGCTTTCAAAAGAAGTGGCTGGGACAGGCACAATTTACCTGGGGTAGCTACACCGAGGTGCTGGTTATGGCTAGAGTTTCTCTCCCTTTTCAGTTTTGTTTTAGGAGATCATGTGCAATTACTGACCTAACTTGATCCAACAAGGGCACAACCAACTCTCCTACAAGCTTTGGCATCTTGAGTTCAACCTGATCTTGTTTCCTGAAGTTCACATGTCTGAAGATCAGAAGAAATAAATTTTCCATTTCACAAACTGCAATTCTGTTGCTCTCAACTATGAAAACATTCACCCTCTGACAATGTAACAGGGATAAGGAAATTATTCTGAAGCTGAAGTCACTACTACAAGTTGTGAGGCTGCTAAATACCTGGTGTAGGACTTGGGAGCAAGGGTGGCAGTTTTGAGGTTTTTAGGAACTTGAAAGGATTTGTATGCAAAGTATCAGCCCATTTGTTTTGCTGTTCAAGCTTTCTGATCTAAAGCAATTTCCACCTGTCAAGGGTAGCAAAGCTTTTAGGCAAAAACAAGCATTACTCAACATTGTGTTTTAATTTTCTCACTAATGCAGACACACCCAAGAAGAGTTCTAAATACCAGATTTCCGTCACAGTTAAGAGTGAATAGCTCTGGAACGTTGATAATTTATTTTTATTTTTACACATATCAGCTTTAAAGATATCTGAGATAATTAAGAATATTCAATTGTGGCTAACAGCAACTCATATTTACTATGCAACACTCCCCGAAAGGCTGCAGACTTCCACAGAACTCGGCAGAAAAATAACACGTGGTATCTCACTGGCTTGGTCTTCAATTCCAACAAGACACAAACTGTATACAAGTTAAACTAGTCACTGTTTGGGATTTATGCATTCCAGCCAGGTCTCGTGGCTGATCAGCTCAACAGACCTTGTAGTGAAACGACTGCTGCACTGCTTCAGTCCCGTGGAAATAGTATATTCCCTAAGAAAAAAAAAAAAAAAAAGGGGATGGTGGCGGCAAGAGAACAGGACTTTTGGTTGAAGCATAAACAGCTGGTCAACACAAATCTTGCAGAAATTCACTGTATAGAACAATCATCAGCTCTCCTCCCTGTAGGCCCGTATTCCCACAGAGACAAGTATCAGAATTAATAAGCCCTTTTTCTTCCCTCTCTGTACTGGCAATGCTGTCAAGCCTAAGTGCAGCACATTAATTTACTGTTCATGTCCTCCTCAGCTCACACTTTCGGCTGCACTCAGCAGGGATAACAGCTTCTCCCAGCAGCTATGTGCAGAAATACTCTTACAGAGGATAAATGATTCCTGCTTAGAACACAGCTGCCAGAAGATGCCAGCTCCTCTTGTGGAACAGGCAGTTCCCAAAATTTCTTCCAGAAACAGTTCTAACAAGGAATTATCTCATGTAGGTGAGGACAAGTGAAAAAAAACCCCTCCAATATCCCTGTGCTGAGATTTAACTTCTGCAGGGATTCTGAGGGGTAATTTTGATACCACTCGTTAACAGTGGCATTTTCAGCTGAACAAAAGAAATGGACACTCCAACTCATTTAAGAGTTGTTTAAGAGAAGTTTAACAACATCTCATTAAAGATGGTGCACGAGTGTGGCCTTGTATTTCCATCTACCTCTTCATCCAAAAGAATATGAAACAGTGAAGCTGCTATGGGTCTACTTTGATTTGGGGGTTGGAACGAGATGATCTTTTAAAGTTCCTTCCAACCCAAACCATTGTATGGTTCTATTTCTCTACCATACTCCTTTCCAAACAAAGCTGAGAAAAATCCATGAAAGCACAGGTATGCTGAGCTACATTTAATAGATTTTTAATCAGGTCTATCAAAATGTGTCAGCTGGGAATGTTTTGGGTTTGCCTTTTTAAAAAATTTTGTGTTTATTTCAGCCCTAAAAATAAGTAATTTTGCAGTATTAGGAAAATAATCAATTATGCTGCTGTTTAATCTATGCCTTATCTGGAAACAGTTTCAAAAATGAGATACAGACAGGATAAAATTCATATTGTAAAAAACCCCAAGCTAATGCTATTTCTATTTCCTGAAGAACTTAAGTTGAAGCTGGAATGTTTTCTGTTTAGCAGTCATCTTTATCAATAACCAAGCAAAAATTCACAGTAAGTCAAGCTTTTAAATTCAGTGCAATTAATACAGGACAAATCTGACTGAGCAGAAGATCCATTTCACTGAACTCCACACATGAATGCAAATAAAAGCAATGCACAATGCACATAAAGCAATGGAAGCTTTCAAACAGGTGACCTCAGCACACTGCCAGGTTTAATACACAATAAAAAGCACAATTAAGCTCCAGAAATCCTCGTATTTTGACTGGAGGCTTCAATTTGAAGGTGGGGAGTGGGCAGAGCTCTTTTTGAGTCACTCAGGAATTCTCTAAACACTTGAAGTGATGACATTTGCAATGAGCCCTGTAAGAAGTAAATGTCCACTTCATTGTGACCAAGCTCACTCTGTGTCTGTTTTAGAATATTTTTCTCCTGGTTTGTACAAGACACGCAGTTTACACAGCCCACTTCTCATCCCTAGGTAGCACAGCATCAAGAATTTCTGCCTTAATGGGACTGAAACACACAATTAGAACTGTCTTGGAGCAAACCTTTGGGCTCCAGCACTCAGGACCAACACCCCTCCTAAGACCAGCAGAGCAACACTTTAATTTTAGGAGTTTTTCCTAACATAACGCTGCATTTCCTTTCCTACCACTTTCCCCACGTGCAGCTCCCTTGTGCCTTTATTTAGATGATTACACAGCGCTGCTGGCTGGTTCCTGAGAGCCAGCAGCACTTTGATACTGGAGAATAAATGTCACACCAGTGCCTGAGGGCGATGGTTGCCTGACAACACTCCCGTGTCCTGCTGCAAGAAGAAGCATCAGATGGCACTGGAGAAGGGGAAGGAGTGTTCAAAGTCACCTGCTCACTCAGAACTCTACGTCATGACTGCAGAGATAAGTTAATTTTACTGCCTTGTTAGTGGTGGGAATATATGTCTGCAAAATTACAGCTGAGCTTAAAATAAAAAAAAAAAATTGATAGAGGAAAAAAAAAGATATCCCTTCTGGAATAATTCATTTTCCTACCACTGCCCAAATCTAACAGAGCGCTGCTTTAACATTGCAAAGACAGTGTTCTAACAAAGCATCTCATTTCATTTCTGTACCTGTCAAAGCTGTACTCATTTATCCTTCCAGAATTTTGTTCTGTTTCAATTCTTATTCTGTTAGTACCTACAGTCACTCTTGGGAAAGATTTTTATTCCAGGTCAGAGCACAGCCAGAACACGTTTCATGTTCAAATAATTCCTGGTGGAGCAACTACAGTCACCTAACAGAATTTGGCAGGTATGTAAAAAAGAAAAGTAGTTTGGAAATCAGTATTTTCTGATTTAAACCTGAAGTTTTCTATTCCTAGACTTGCAGAAATACAAATCACATGCATGTCCATGCCTGTCTGCATACACACCATGCATGAGCCATATCAGAAATAACAGGTAAGCAATGAAGAGGAATTTCCAACAGTTCTCAAATCCAAGAAAAGCTGCTGGAAGAGGGAAGATCTGCACAGTCACAGTGATCTCCTGGCACTGTTGCTCTGCAGCACAGACAGGGGGGCTTCTTACAGGAGGTTTTGTAATGCTGGGCTACGTGAGAAGGAAGGGAAAGAAGGAAAAGAATGGCATCTTGGGGAATATCCAGGTCTTTAAAGGCTACCAAGTATCTCAAACAAGAGGGCTGGGTCATTATCTCCACACATCAGCACTGCTATTTTCTGGGAAACTCTGCAATGATGAAGTATTGTAAACAGCAAAGGAGCTCAAAAAAAAAAAAAAAAAAAGGCATTTTCAGCTTTACAAAGCCTAAGCCTTCATCCTTGTAAAAAAAAAGAGCTGCTTTTTGACCAAAAAAGGTGAAAACTAATTAAATTAAAAGCTTCGGTTTGAAGGACTTGGTTTTTTTCTTCCTTTTATTTAGCTTTGAAAAATAATTCAGATGCCAAACAGCATTCCAAGTTTAATCCAGGGAAGATAAACAGAAATATTAAGGCCCATAAAGCAGCAGCTGACACCAAGAGCATCATCTCAAACAAGTGCAGTAATGAGCAATAGTCAGTGTGCTCTGTTTTCTTAATGTGACTTATTTCAAATAAATTATGCTGTTTCCAACTCTTCTTTTCAACTGGAATATAGGGGGAAATGAGAGGAAAAGGTTTTTGTAACTGTGTCTCACAAAGTGATGATGAGTCACCTTTTGCCTCTATTAAAATAACTTCAACTTTCAGACTACTTCACGTGTTTTCAAAATGCTAAAAATGCAGATGGAACACAGATAAAACCCAAACTCTTCTTTCAGTCTCTGTAGAACACATGCAGTTCAGCTCACCTCTGGGGATACAACATTACAGACAGAACATAAAATCCTTTTGTTAACTAACATGCAACACAAAACAGACCTGTTAGACTGCAACATAAAATGAATCAAAGCAAAAGTCATGAAAATTATTAAAAGAAAAAGGGATAAAAATACATACACTTGGTATAGGCATGACCTGCATCTGGTCACCCTGGGGAAAAAGAAAAAAAAAAAAATCACTGTAAGGGTAATGGCTTTTAAAGGGTAGAACAAAGGTCTGGAGCAGTAAATGTAGCACTCAAACATTTTAAACCAAAAGTTCAAAGTATTCAAGAAACCAGGGTAAAAAAAAATAAAACCAGGATTTTGCATTTTAGTTGCTGAAATGATCTGTTAGTACACTGGCATTTATGATTTTTAGGAGACTGGACTGATAAAACCCATGCTATGATTAATAAGAGATGGCAATAAGAAAGTACCTGCATTTACTGGAACTTTTTCAGCTTTAAGATCTACTAATGGGTATATTTGTCAATTTTCACTGCAGCAACAAGAGGCTGAGCCAGACCCCGGCAGCAGGGCAGAACCCCACTCCTTGAACTCAACTTCATTTGAGACAACTGACTTGAAAAAACAGCATTTTCACTTAGGCAACAGCAAAAAAGTCTGAGAAGGACATGATGATGATAAACTAATCCAAGGAATCCCACTTTCCTCATCCAGCAGTACCAGTGCTGTTCCCATGGTCTCACTTTTGCACTGCACTTGGAAGAAGGCAGCAAAGTCTCGCCCAACTTGACCTTTCCTTCTCATCCTCAGGCATCCAGAAACAAGGACAGCTCCAAAATGGACAAAGCTTGGCCACAGGGGCACTCAAATTTGTAAGAGATTTCTGAAGCTGGAACTCTGTTTTCTCATCTTTCTAACCCTTCAAAACCAACTTTGTTTTCTGGTGGGCACAGTACATAAAAAAGGAAGCTGATCCTTCTAGCATAGATGTTGCTTGGGTGGATCATTTTATTATTTAATATTTGGACAACACAGGCTCTGATCTCCAGCAGAGGAACTATTGAAAGGGCTGTTTTCAACACTAGAACAGCCTCTTCCAGCTGAAGAAGCCTCCTGCTTATTTGTTTTCAAGTCTACCAGTGTTGACACATCACTGACAAAAAGAAGTAATTCAGTATTATTTTTAAAGTGCTCTTTTTTAATGCTGCTCAGCAGAAATTTTTACTGAAGTTTGCCCAAAATCCTGAGAAGCTGAAGGAGCAACTAGAGAGCAGCAACTATCATGAACTATCAAAAACTTGGCACTGGTAAAAAGTACCTGATTTCTAGAAAAATACACACACACACAAGCTGGTAAGAATCCAAGTTTTTCTCAGAGTAATAGCAGTAAGAGTAGAAAAAAATTTAATTCAGTACGTTAATGTCCTGTTAGTGGAACTGTCTTCCACGGGAACCCAAAACCAGTTTCTAAAGGACTTGCATTACTGTTTGCTTAATTTTTCTCACAGAATTTCTTAAGTTAAAAAAAAAGTGGGAAACAAGCGAATTTCTTAAGGGGAACCCTGGAAATACCTATGCAAAAATGAAAACAGTAGTGAGAGTGATGAGAACAGGACAAACAAGCAGAAAGAGAACTGCAAGAGTCTGCTGGGAAAGCAAAACTGTACATGAACAGGCAAATGCTTTTTAAAAACAAGCCTGCTCTGGGAAACTTCTTACAAGTGTCCTGCCTCATTTCCTAATGCCTTGGAACAGGAAGGGAAATGGGTCATAACAGCATCGTTTGAAAGAGATGACAGATGACCGCATTTGTTGAAGGCTTTCCACGAGCTCCTGATGTTGGTAACAGAACAAAGCTGTTCCTAGAATGCCAAAATTTCCCTATTGTATCCCTAAGACAACCCAGGAACTGGTTTGTCCCCAGCCATTGAAATCAGGGTGTTTTTTCTTCATGAGTTTTATTTTTTCCACACTACATACAGATGGAATGATAAATCCTATCTTTTCCTGTAGCTACATAATTTTTAGTTTGGAACACAACCATTTCCAGCACTGTGTTGCTCACTAATGCTCTCTATGGTCATGTGTGGGCTCAAGGAGCACCAAGTGACAGGCCACAGTATTTTGCTTTTTTTCAGAACAGTCTGTATTCAAAGGTAAGGAGCTATTTCACTTTAGAGAAGAAGCTGACCAAAGTAACAGATTTATCCTATTAGTTTCTTTAGCACAAAGCTTCCTCTAGACCATGACAGGTTCTTCAAAAACAGTAGTACAGTTATTATTTAACATTTCAGTGACTTGACAAACCCTCAAACTCTGTCTTGTAATACAGAGGACTTTTTGGGAGGCAAAGAAGGTCAGAATGAGTGAGCAAAGAGAGAACAAACATAACTATGGAGACGGGATTTTGTTCTCTAAACAGACCTTCCATACCACATGTATGACCAACAGAACCAAATATCTGGAATTTTTTTGCTCTGATCAGTGAAGGCTAAGCAGGAGAAAAAGTACAATGATTTACATTAATCTCAATTATCTTCCTCCACATTGGAGAGTGATTTCCATGTCTGCTCAGAAAGCCTGTCATTAATGGTGCCCTCATCAAAGAGCCCACGCTCCTGCTGCTCCTTGAGGTCTCCAGCATGACGCAGATGCTACTTTGACCTCAAGAATGTGCTCACTACAAGCTTTTTCTCATTTTGCAGGACCACATTCACGTGGGACAGAGAGAAGATCCTTTTTCCTGTACTGTGTTGTAAATAGAGATCCCTGAAACAGACAGGAGTGTCAGAGACACGACCACAGGGCATCTACACAGCTTTCCAGCATCACCTGGGAGATGATGGCATGGGGCAGTGGGGAGGAGGAGCCCTAGCTTTTGGAGTGAGGTGGAAATTCAGTGACAGGGAAAGCAGAGGGAGCAGCTGCTGCCCCCAGAAAAAAACCTCCTCCTAATTCTGTGTTCTTCCCTATTGAGTGTGGATCAAGAGCTTCTCCTCTAACTCAGCAAGTATAAAAATCCCTTTCCTCATTCATGCTTCATCTCATTACCAGGAGCCATCTGCCTGATCTGGATCTTGCTATGAAACAAAAGCAAGGATGACTCCAGTGGAAGTGGGTTGGGAGTGAAATGGCAAAGTGCCCACAGACTTGTGAGGGCTTCCTCACCCACACCACGACTGAAAGCAAAGGGAAAAAAGAGCTTGCATCCAGCTTTTCTCACCTTCCTCTATCTGGACACCCCCTTCAAGTCTGAATGAATGAAGTCTGTATCCACAAACACCTCAGAAGTCAGGTAACAAACTTACCCAGAAGAAAAACCTTACATCCAGAAAATACACAAATTGAGCCAAGTTGCTAAGTGAAGGACGAAAATGGAGATTTGAATTTTATCCCAAAAAAAGCAAAACACAATTCCCTCTCCCAACACTCTAACCAAAAAAGAACAGTGGCTGGAAAGTGCTGGGGAGCTGCCTGCTGCTGAGGAGGCAGGAAAAAATTACCAAGGAGTTCATAAGGCTGAACATTGTGTACTCCCAGCGACACATCTGGCTCAGCATCCGAGCTGCAGGCAGGCTGATATACCCATTGTCAGAGGTATCACATCTTAAAATGCAACTTCGTGCTGTGCTGAATAGCTGCTGCATTTGAAGGAAAACAAATATGCCACAGTTTCAGTAAATACAAGTTATTATTGAAAAAAATGTTGTATTGAAACTTTAAGAGACAGAATGGACCATTCATTACCAGTATTAAGAGTCACACTTGGACAAGCAGCTGCTCTGTGAGTAGAAGGTTTAAAAGTGAACTCAATATTTTAAAGAAGTTTTTGGGATTTCCCCCCCACCCCTCCCCCCCACTTTACAGAATAGAATTCAGCACTGAAAAGAACTGTTTAATCAAAACCATGCTCAGTTTGGTGTTTCTGCCAATCCCATGAAGAAGTGACAGAACACTTGATGGTCAAGCACCATCAAGTCACATCATGAAGCACTGATTAATCTGAAGCACCAATTTCATTTTTTTTCTACTAGAGCCATATAATAACAACAATAAAAATTGTATCACACATCACAATTACTCTGAACAAAATTTCAGTCCTGTGTTTACAATCACTTTACAAAATAGTCTCCCCCACTTTCCCTCCTTTTGAACAGGTCAGCATTTACAAAAATCAAGATTCCTAATTCAAAGAAAGTTGGCTTATCACATCAGCTTCAGAATATGCCAGAAGCAACACAGAACAGTGAATTCCAGTGAAACCAGCAGAGGCTTTCCCCGTTCCTTTCCCTCCTCTGAAGTCTTTATCACCAGTTTTCATGTCCCAACTCCACTGAACAGCAAAGACGTAAGGAAAGTACATCCAAGCCATTTTATACTCATTCCTAGTGGTAACTGCTTGACATTATTGTGCAATTTTCCTTGTCCATTTTTCAAGGAAAGGGTCACAACACATGAACTGACTGGGCCTGGCCAGAAGTGAACTGTGATGTGATAAATAATTAATAACACATAAAAGAGAGAGCAGATTTGACTAAGTGACCATTTGAGCAGCAGCTTAACAGAACTTAAACAATTCCAACCTGGCAGTGAAACCAATGCAAAAAAGAGCTTTAATGAAACAGCAGAGGAATTTAAGCAGTGGGTTGTCAGGTTTTCTTTTCTTTCCTGAGAGGCAATTTTGTCATTCCTGGACATTTAATTTCACCAATTTAGAATCCAAGGCCCACTGTTGCTTCCCCCACCTTACTTATTTCTGAATCTAGACAAGATGCTCAGTGTTAGCTCCACCAAATTCAAGCAGCCTGCACAGCTCTGAAACAGCTCTCCTGGTAAAAATCACCAGCCTGACAGTGTAACAATATTCAAACATATTCAAGTCTTCAATGCTCTTTTTATTTCTTTAAAAGAGTTTCCTACTTACACTGTCCTAGCACTCAAAATAAAAACAGTATAAACACATGTAGAGCTTATTAATCTTTAACACTGCATTTAAAATAGCAATGTCATAGACTTATTTGACCTCAAGAACCACTTAAAAGTTTAGCTATATTGATTTCTTCTAAAAAGATATGAATGTCTGAGTGCATTTCATTCAACTGAAGGAAACACTCTTTAATTAAAGTCTCTTCAACATATTCTTTGAATTTTTCTAGTCTCCTAAGTTTTGATCTGGTAATTTTAGGAATGCTGTGATTTGTGTCCTGGTCATGTGTACAAGTATTGCACAACTTCAGAACTGCTCACTGAGGCAGCACAGAGTGAGGATGAAAACTTGTGTGGACACACATGCAACCTCTCAAGGCATAAGATATATTTAGAAAATAATTGTTTTGCAAAATGCAATCTGGAAACTACTGACTCCAGACCATTTTAACTCACATTTTTCTACAGAATAAACAAACCTGGTTTCATGTTTTAGTTTCTGCTGAACTCCCATTTTCTCCCAGATGTAGTCTTGCCAGCAGTCTCACTCCTGCCTCCTTTCCATTCCCCAGCATAGTGGAAAGGAAATTTTGGTAGCTTCCCATCCCTTTTTTTCCCTCTGATGAATGTGTGCATACATGCTACACACTACTCAGCTTTCCCTTCAGCACATCCAGGCTAGATTTCCCTCATTTCACTCGAAATGTACCTTGGCTAGCAGAAGAAGTCTAAAAATACATGTACAATCCCTCCTCTTGGCAGGATTTTCAGTGCATTTTACCTCTGCGTGAGCAGTTTCAGCAGGAACTGTTACAGTTCAGACTTTACCTCCACACATACTCAAAATCTCCATCACTTTCATCTGCTCTCCTTCCCTCTCTCCCACCAAACATCTCCTTGCTCTTTTTCCTGAGCTTTTCAGAATTCAAACACAACCAGCAAAATTCAAACCAGAATAAAACGGACTGGACAAGGGAAGTAAGGAATCAGCTGCATCAGACATTAAAAACTGTGTGAAAAGCAGAAGGGTAAAAAACCCACAGAGAAATCTCCATTTCTGCTATTATTCCCACCATGGATTCACGTGTATTTGCCATCTCAAAGGCGTGGAAACTGTATGGAAAACTTGGCATTCCTATGTTTGCCATATTGAACTGAACTTCTTCAGGTCTTAACACAAATGCTCTCAGTGTTACCAGATTTATAGAGAACATACTAATTTGTGTTGTAATGTTTGTATTCTATTTGTATTTGTACCTAAAATCTCTATCCATTCATTTGACTCATTAAATGAAACTTAATAACCTGGAAAAATGGCCAAAAGCTGCTATGTCTGGACTCAGCATGTACTAAAAAGAAGTGGACTGCTTAGGAAAAAAGGTCCAAATAATAGCAGTTCTTTTGATTTGTTTTTATGTCACTAAAAACCATTTAAAGTGAAATCCAGAAGGCTCCACTATGCTCCAGTGGAACACATTTTAACGTTCCTGTAATCAGGAAAGGGAACCAAAGCTGGAGACAACTCAGCAGCTGAAATTTTATGGGAAGTCTCCATTTTTTTTAAATGTCTTAATCAGGTTTTAAACGTTGGTTGCTTATAAAATGTACAGTGCCAACACTCATAAAAGAAATATTAGTTTTGTATTACAGATGAATAGACAGTATTAGCAATCCACCACCAAACCAGTAATTCTTTCTGTAACTCACAGCTGTTCCCCATGAGGGAAACCTGTTAGGACAGAACTTTGGAAGCAGAATTAAGCCTCACTTACAAAAGACCCACAAGACAGCAAAACAGGACAAAATCCTGACCTTCTGAAGTCCTCCATTCTCCTCCACCAAAGGAGGCAGAGCACTGGTGCTGTTGGTAGATGGTGGCTCAACATTGTAGTCACGAAAGCAGCAGAATAAGGTGCTAAAGATACTTCGACTCCTCTGCTTCTTCAAGCTGATATTACATTGGGACACTGGGGAAAGAAAAAAAACACACAGCAGAAAAATAAATTCATGTGGTACAGACCTGGTTTTCCAGACCACAACAACTGAAGATGTATGGTTGTTATACTTGGAAATCTTTATCAAGTGTTAAGATTACACAGATTTTCCAGCATATTGAGACCCCTTTTCTTCTGTTTCGACTCATTTTCTCCCTTGTCAGACTCATACAGCGACAACCTGGAACTGCATAATCACACTGAGACAACACAGAGAATTTTCCAAGTAACATCCAAGGTGAATACTGTAATTACACAAAATAACTCGCTGCTAAAATGTGTCTCTGGACTGAGGAAGCAAAGAGATCTAAACACCAGAGACGCACTAAATTCCTACTGTAGAGTTTCTACACAGCTACACAATCACGTGTGGAACATGTGAAAGTCCTGCAAGGGTCAGGAAAAGCTCTGAGACGTTTCTGAGTTTCCTCTTGTTACTGTTTGACAGCATTGCTGGAGGACCAAAGACACACAGCATAGAGGCTGCAGGAACAAGGGTGGTACTCAGGAAACAAGAGCCCTGGCCTTGATTTTCAACTTACTTATTGGTCTACCGGGATAAAAATAACCCTAAAATGGTAAAAAATTACATACAGCTGAATGAAAGCAAGCGTAGCATTTCTAAAGAATGAAAACTGTAGTTAAAAGCAATAGTTTAGAGAAAAGAAATGCATGAAAGACATCCAGGGATTTCCCAAAAAAAAAAACCTCTTGAACACACGTTAAAATAAAAAAGAATAAAATAAAAGAGCTGGAGAAAAGGTTTAGAATGTTTTAAGTAATACTTGATTTGTTCACTAACTATTTTAATGATCCATTGTCATGCTTCTAGATAATGCTTATTTAGAACTATTTGTTTCCTATGTCGGATAGGAAACCAAACACTTCCTCATTCCAAAGCTACAGGTAAGTGAAATTCTTAGTAAGTCCCATCACGGACATCAAAATTTGATTCCCCATCTTTCTTCCCCTCACAGATTATTAAGGAACTTCCACACACATCCACCTTCCTCCTGACAGTGCAATCAAGGAGATCGGCTACAGAAGTACAAGCAACACAATTATTAATATATAAAGAAAATTTCAGTGGAAGAAGGGTTGTGCGTGGAATGGAACAGATCTCCCTGGAAGACCTGAGGGGATTCCATCTTGCTCTGAAGGTGTGCAGGTCCCCACGTGTGCTTTGACAAGAAAGATGGAAAAGCAGGGAATGCCCCTTCCCTGGAAGTGTCCAAGGCCAGGCTGGATGGGGCTCGGAACAACCTGGGATAGTGGAAGGTGTCCCTGCCCATGGCAGGGGGTTGAAACTGGATGATATTTAAGGTCCCTTCCAACCTAAATTATTTTAGGATTCTATGATTTCCATATTTGCCAAAATACTTTTCCACTTTAAGGCAGTAATCACTGCCCAGGTTCAGTTATTAATTGCTACTAAGAGCAAAGTGTACCAATATCAAAAACTAAACGGGTTTTATAGACTTCCACCAATTTAAAAAGTACTCAGCAGGATAAAGTCAGAACTGTGCAGAGATTTGTGTGCTCAAGGAAGTATTTCATTACTTTAAAAGACATCTGTAAACTGAAACCAATCCAACACCACTTATCAATACTCCAGTTAAACACAAAACACATGTAGAACTCTGGCCACCAGTGCTACAAGTTACAGTAAAAGACTCATTCTCAAAATGTCATACTCTATTTGCAACAATACAGTTTTAGAAATCCCCAAAGGATACCTGGGCAGTTGGGAAGGACATTTTCAAAGCACTCAGAAAAAATGGTATTGCAAGCACAAGCAAGTTAGTTGCAATATAACCCTGGCAAGGAGAACTCCTTTCCGACATTAAAAATTGAAATATGCTGAAATTAGAACGGGAGGAACAATGCTGCGTGTCCTGCTGCCTACAGCTACTGCCACAGAAACCTTCCTAATAATTTCTTGTTTGATTTCAGCCTCTACTTAAAAATATGAGGGCAAATTATCTCATTTGAATGCAGGTATCAATTACAGCAGGCTGTTTAAATTCCTCACAGCCTCAGCACAAGAGATCAATGGAACACCAAAACCATTTCAGAACTAATATTTGTATCTTCTCTACTTACTATAGAAAGAGACAGTAAATTTTCTAAATAAACGTTCAAAAATCTCTAGACAAAAAATACTGATTGGTCCAAACCTTCTAAGAACACTTGGATCCAAGCATATGCTCGAAATCTGGCCACTCCCTTTCACTTACTGAAGCATTTTACTAGGAAAAATAATCCTTCATTGGATTTTAATCTTGGTTTTTAGTCTTGACAATTCTGCCATTCATAACACAGTGCAGTTTCAAACAGGTCTTTCTACTAATTTAGATGTTGTTTCAAAGGGATTTTATAAAGCTATTATAGAGGCTTTACAGTGACGTAATACATGATAATTTTGGATGCAGTAAGGAACAGAAGTTCTCAGGCGGCTTTATGTGCTGTGCTACATTAAAATACAAATACTGCATATATAGAAAATATTTGCACCCGTTAGCTCATGTTTAGCAACCTGACAGTGCTGTGCATCATGGAAAATAGTTTCTCCTTCCTTAGTTACCCTGAACCACCTGCAATCCGTGCACTGTTTGCTGGATTTGCTTTCCTTGAAGCAGTGACAGCACCACTAGAACAACTATAAAGGTGCAAAGAAGCACTGATGTTGAATGACTAACACAAATTTAGGTACTCTGGATGGCAGCAAATTTTAAAGAGAAAGAACTGCTGAGGACAAAGTCCGGCATTCCTTAAAAGCTCATAGGTGAGACCAGGCAGTAATGATACTGTAAGGGTAAAGTGAGTTATCAAAACTGCAACATCCAGCACATGGAATTTAAGGAACATTTTCTTTCCTCTCCTCCACCTTTTGAAAGTTACAACCTCAGTTTCTGGAGCTGATTTCCTACACCCTCCCCAGACACAATAAGCCATCATTACCCCACCACACTGAATGCTGAGGACACTTTCAGTGACATTTTACATCTCAAACCCTGCACATGGAACACCTCAACACCGTGTCCCAAAAAAGCCCAGGCAGAACAACTCCACAAGATGAAAATACGTTCTCTGTGAAAGCAGAGAAAACAGAGCAGCAGGTGCCTGCAGGAGGGGTGAAGAAAGGATCAGGGTGAGCCTGGAGAGGTGCTTTCCCTCCCACCACCCCAGGTTCCCTCCAAGTGCAGTTTAAGGACCTCCCCACCTGAACACACCAAATATGTGTGCAATAATCCTCCACAAATTCCTCTTTCATGGCTTTGCCCCACTTTCTGAACCTACACCAACTTTTAGAGCCCAAAGTATTGTGTAGCAGGAAGGTCCACAGCTCAGACAAGAGCTCAGCTGCTTCAGAACTCTGAGCATCCTTGTTTCTTACCTTCCTGCAGTCCCTAATTTGTATTTTTGAAGCAGGAAGAGAGGGACTGGAAGCACACACAACATCCAGGATGAAAGGAAGAAATCCCACCATGAATTTAAACACCCACGCAATGCTTTGTTCTCTTGCTTTTCTAATAATTCCTAATATCTTACTTGAGGTTTGCAACAAGTGTGCATTGGGCTAATGTGATTTTTCAGATCTGATTGTACCACCAAGATCTCTTCATTAGTAGGGATTTCAGGCATTGCTGCAAATATAAATGAGGAATTCTTGTATCTTCCCATGCAGAAAATGTCACATGTATCTACATTTAATTCCATCTGCTATTTTAAGGGCCAGTCATTCAAAGTCATGCTGCCTTCCTACAACTTTTCACAGTTAGGTTTTAAATCTATATACAGATGCACAGATATACGCACCCATCTATTTACATGCACTAACAAATAACCTTTTCCTTCACTAATTTTGATTACTTTATTTCCTTTTCCATATGGTTTAAGGCTGCACTGAAGAGCAGAGTGCACAGATCCCCCACTGCTTTGCCACGGATCTCCTGGAGGTCTGCAAGAGCCTTCAGTGAAGCACTTTTGTCAAATTACCTGAATTTGTAAAATGTTATTTACAGCCAGGGTCAGAAACAGGAGCACAGTGGTTTCTGTCTAGAAGGGAAGTAACTCTGGTGCAGACTGGCCCCAGTTTAGGGTCTCTCCTGTAATTTCCAGATGCCATTTCTAAGGACAAGCCTCACTACCCATGACCCGTGTGCCACCCATTGTTTGAGGGTATGTTAATCCCTGAATTGTCTGGAATCCAAAGACAGTCCCAGAACCGTGCTTATGGAAGTCTTCTGGCAAGTCCTAACAAACCCACAGCACTGGGGAGGGGCTCAAGGAAAGATAAAGGCCAAGTTTTAAAATAAATTCCTGCAGTCACATAAGCTTAAATGGGAGGTATGGAGCCGTACTGGGTGGTTTACAAGAGAACAGGGAGAAAAAGTCCACAACAAACCCCAAGTATTAACACACACAGGTACAATAACACAAATGTTATAGCAGAAATTAATACAAGAGGTGCTAATAGAAGTAATCTACAGCATCTTCTCCAAGCTCCTTTCACACACAGCTTCCTCTGGAAGGCAGAAGGGTTGTGCTGCTCTCCCACCAGGACAGTTCCAGCAACAGCACAAGTTACACAGTAAAAAAAAAAAAAAAAAAAAAAGCTTTTTCCCTCATGTACTGTACTCTAAAAAAGTTTAGTTGAGGGCTTTCCCCATCAGATCTCGCTGTAGAGATGTGAAATTACAAAAGCAGATTCTTGTGCAGCCACAGTACCACAAACCCCTCGCTGCTGCAGGAAGCTACCTCGGGATGACTGGAAGGCTCCAAGCCCATTCCTCTGCAGCCAGGAACAAGCTAATTACCGCTGAATTTTTCCTAATTAAATGAATGCAATATCCAGTTCTCCCAAATAATATGAAACTGGATAATGAAGAGACTTCCTCGCTTACAGATGAGCTCACTAAATGAATAAAATGAACATCTGGGTATGGGGAGCTCTCACCACAAGTTAGTTTGTAACACAGGACGGAAAGAGGCGAGTCAGAATTAAGTGATATTAAACAAAGCCTTTCTTCAAAGGAAGCAGTTTTAAAATCTATACATGATTAGAAATGTCTAATTTCTCCAACTTTGTAAAAGGCTGTATCTGATCTTCTCAGAAAAATGAAATTTTATATCCCACACGCCTCAAGATGGAAACAGTTAAGGAGAAAACCATCAACTTGCTGATACAGCTCCTCTTTTTGTGATGTACTAACCAGGACAGAAATTGTTTTACAACCCTTAGTGCCAGATCTGCATGTGGTGCTCTCGTACCTTTAGTTTTAAAATGCCATTTGCAGTTTATCATTGAAAGGTTTCACCTCTCATGTAAACTCTGCAGAAAATATAGCAATAAAAGCACTGTCACAATACCTGAAACAACCACCCACAACTGGTTTAACCTTCAAACATGTATAGCCCAAGCAACTTGCTCTGCTTAAATTCAGCATATTATATCCCAGAATTACCTTAATTTCAACTGAAACTGGCAACTCTTCTTCCCCCAGCAACACAATTAAAAAAAAGTAAGGTTCTGGGTTTTCCACTGAAATTATTACTTTGAAGGGAAGGATCCCAGACTAGTTTAGTGAAATAAAAATCTTTCCAAAGCATTTGACTCTCCTTCTCCACCAACCTGTTTCCCAGGCATTCCATTAGTAGTTTGCTCTGGATGGAAGTTATGAGCAAGAAAAAAAGCTTGAATATGTAAGGCAGGTGGGGACATGAGGGAAAAATAACCGAGTAACTTATTTTTATTTTTGAGATAATTTCTTTAGGTCAGTGCACTTTGATCTGAAAAAAATATCAATATGATTTAGGAGCTTTTAGGGAATTTTAGGAAAAAACTGAACACTACTCTTAGTAAATCATTCCATGATGTTTTGGAAAACAAGCTCATGAGTTGCGCCTGAACGTTAAATGAAATGATGACAGAAGAACAGCTTATCCCATTCTAAGACAAGTTTTCTAGTGGGTATCAAAACACTACAGTTTCATTTCTGTACCTCCAGAAGTCCTCAAAAATAAAATTTCACACAGTACCTAGAACAAAAATCATCAGGATGGATGCTAATTCATCCATCAATTCAGCTAAAGCTGTACAAAGACCTCTACCTAACCAAAGAAAGCTTTGGAAATGTTCCTGTTGCAGTAGCTTAAAGCTAAAAACACCCCCTTATTTTGCCTTACATAAATTATTTATTACAGGCCTCAAATCTGGGTGGATTAAATACCTGCT
This sequence comes from Corvus hawaiiensis, assembly GCF_020740725.1. Lineage (NCBI taxonomy): Eukaryota > Metazoa > Chordata > Aves > Passeriformes > Corvidae > Corvus > Corvus hawaiiensis. Next base: position 4,217,484 of record NC_063213.1, on the reverse strand, counting down.
CTTGGTTTTGCATGCTCATATTTTAAGGATCAAAGGTGGTGAAATTTTGAAGTCACTTTCAGAAGACACGACTGAGAACTCAGCACTGCTGTCTCTGTACGGGCTGTGACGCTTCATGAAATGTAGCCAGTAAATGTTAAAAACACCAATTGCACACAAAAGCCTCTTAAACGACAAGGAGGGATAAGAAGCCATGAAAAGGCTCAGAACAGGACAAGAACCTGATGGATCTCAAGGCAAACTCCAAACCCTTAAAGCTGTTGCTACACTTCAGCCTGCGTGCTGCGGTTTGGCTGGACACATACATATGATGGTACAACCTTCATATATGTGTCAGCTTCTCATATAAGCCATGACTTAAACATCTTCTACAGTATTCCAGAAGTGAGGAGAGCTGCTACTAGGCAAGATCATGTAAACATACATGCATCTGTCAGAGCCCAACTCTGGCATTTACTCAGCCCGAAGACTGAAGGCAGATCCACGGCTTCTGGGGCATCTGCATTTCAGAGTGAAGCTGAAAAGTTAAATACTGATTTAAGAACCCAATTAACCTGCTGAACCATGTTCTGAGCAAAATACCTTCAAGCTCGAATTAAACAGCGCAGATTTTGGCCGCCTCCTCCCCTGCTCCAGTGCCTGACAAGCTGACAGGGCTACACTGAGACCACTTCCAATTCTGAGAAGCAGCATGTGTAGATCTGTATCTCCAAAGGACTGAAAAGTAGGGCTCCTGTAATCCAGGAAGGAACTAATTAACAAGCAGCACTTTCATTTTTGTGCCTGTATTGCTTGCCACTGGAACAGCCACTGGGACAGAAGATGGATGGGAATACAAAGGAGAAGTTAGGAGATGCTCGCCTCCAGTAACTCCCCCAGCAAGATGAGCCAGGGAGCTGCTGTACCTTTGGCTTTTATGTAAATAGCTGGACAGCCTTGTCTGTGTTCTCCTTGGAGCACCCAGGATGGATGTGCCCCAGTCTTCAAGGATTACCTGTGCACACTCACCTCCTTTTCACACAGGGCTGAATAACTACTGAACACACAAAAAAAGGGCTACAAGAATATACCGAATTTTCTAATGCATACATGCAAACATACACAGTTCACAGTCAAATCTTTTCCTAGTATTTTTTGCCTTTTTTTTAAGAAGAGTGATAGCACTTCATAGGTTCCAGAAGAGTCTGGGAATACACATGCTCAAAATACACATCTGCTTAAAAAAATAAGTAAATGATTAAATAAAATAAGTAAATAAGTAAGCAGCCACACCCCACAATCACCCTTCCATCAGCTGATAGTCTGAAACATCGGTACAAAGGACCAGAACCATTTAAGAAAAAAAGACAAAAAATGAAAAGAAATAACGCCCTCATCTCACTTTGACACTACACTCAAGGGCGGGTTTGCAGCACTGGAGTTCAGTGCTACCTGGCCAAACTGATTCAACTCCAAGCTTTTTGCCTTGAAATCTTTCATTCCTGGAGCGAAATTCATGCAATGCAAAAGCAATGCTTCCAACCAGTTTAAGGGCAAAATAAAATACAGCAAATAATGAGAAAGTAGCAGTGCCACAAGATTGCCATGGTTTGTAACTGGGTGGTAAACCAAGCTAACTGAAGTATGCAAGCAATGCTATGGAGATGTATTATGATACAAAATAAACAGAACTTTCTACAGTGGCATTATGGAGCCATCTCTCTGTCCCCGTAGTGTTTTGTGCTTCAAGTGTTTTGTCTCAGTGCAATAATCTATAAATATTACAGAGCAACAGCCACAGACTGATACATTCACGGCACCGGCACACCATGACAGTTCACTTTAAAAAATGGCATTTTCTGTGAAAAACAAAGCATTTTGGACTCTGCAGCACTTCTTTGCTGTTTGAGCAAGGCTGGAGCTGCTGGATCTGGATATTTTCCCAGCGCCGAGGTTTGGAGCGGCAGTTCAACAGGAAATACTGCGCAGTCTGTGCATGCATTACATTCCTGTCCCGCCCCGAGCAGCCGCCAACAAACAAACCTTTCTTCTAGTAAAAGAGAGAGACAGAGAAAAAAAATACACTGCACAAAGTTCACCAGCAGATGTAGCCTGTGGATCCAACCCAGCCTTTTCTGCTGATAAAGAGAATTTGATGTATTTGCGATGTTGGTGCAACATCACGGTTTGGTGAAGCTGGATCAGCAAAGACCTGGGAGTTTAAAGCTGCAAAATCTGCAGCGCTGAGGTTCCATGAGCTGCTGCACCCACGGCAGAGGGTTTTGCTTGAGAAGGGTTTGCCAAATATTAGTAGCAGCTTACAATAAAAGGGATTGTTTTATTCCCATTTTACTCAGCACTTAAGTTTGTTTTCCACCATCAGTAACACACAGTAACCAGATCAGATGTTTGTGTATCTCAACTTCGTTGACTAACTCAATTTCGAATCACTCCAAGGTTGGCCTCGTTGAAAAAAAAAATTCTGGAAAATATTCAACCATAATTTGTTAAATACTTGGTAAGGAAGACAGAGGAGAAACAAATGGGAACAGGAGCAGCACACGGGGTCAAAATGGCTGGATCTCCGTGTTTGTCAGTGAGGGCTGATCCCCCCTGGCATCGGGAGAGGATCTGAGTCGGAACAGCAGGGAAGCAAATGTAAACAAGCACGTGTTTATAGAGCAGAAAAATGTACAGCATCCGCTCTGCTCCGGGTTCTGCTTGCGTGGGACATGGTGGGAAAGGCAGGGAAGAACAACTTGCTCCATCCCAAGCAGCTCAAACACAGGGAAAAAGCAGGAACAGGCAAGCAACGGGTGGCACCTGGAGCCGTCACACAACCCAGGCAGTAACTGCTACCCCCACACATTAATTTAACTCACAGCTGGCATAATAATAGTAATAATAATGCTAAAAGAAGTCTTGGAACCAATGCTGATTGAACAAGAAAGAGGGATAAACAAGCTAAAGAAAAGCCCTTTGGGAGAGTGTTTTCTTATTGCACAGGGTATGAAGGGACAGATGGATGCACACTCGCACGTGGCACGGACACGCACACACGGCCTCTGTAGCCCCAGACCGTGTTTGCCTGAAGAATTTATGCCATGAAATTAGTATGAAGTTAGTGAAGAGCTGTAAAAAAACCTCTTTTTCTGTGCTCCACAGGCACCACACAGTGTGTAAAACACCAAGTTACCCACCTGCCACACAGCTTTTACCCAATCATTGATTTTTCAAGACAAGGAGAGATCCAAACCTAAAGAATACTGCTGGACATTGCATCTATAATCAGCTCATTTCCTTATCAAATCTGTTCAGTTTAATAAACTGATCTTTATAAGGATTTTATTGGGTTTTCTTTCCCCCCAATGACCAAATTCATAGCCTGGGGTTGTGAAATTAAGCTGAGCTTCTTCTTCCGTCCTGCCACACAGAGATTGCCTTAAATATAAGTGACACTTTTAGTTCTTTTTTTTGACTTGAAAAGTGTAAGACAAGTGGTTCACTAAACCCAAAGGTGGAAGAAATTCCTCTACTTTTTCCCCCCAAAAATACCACTACACCTCCAACCAAAGCCTTATCAAAACCTTGCTCATCTGAGGAGAATAAGCTTAATTTAATTTTCCTAAATATAGCCCAAAGATGTTCCCATAGAGACAGCAACATTCTCTAGGGTACTTTTTGCAGCAAATACTTCAGCAAGACATCAAATCCAAAGCATTAGTCTATTTTTGCAAGCTTTCTTCTCTCTTTCCTAGGAACAGCTCTTCTCTAACAAATTCATCTTGCAAAAATATGTTAAAGGGTGCTCCTCTGCAAAGAAAAAGTTTTGTTTCTCCATTTTGCCTTAGGAATTTTTCATTCACTCCCTGGGGATATTTTTGGGACAGGCTACAAGTCTAATTCCTGCCAGGGAAATTCACTCATCCAAAGTTTGCTCCCCAAAAGATACATCCCTAATAGCAAAAAATCAAACTGGGACACCTTTTCTGCAGTTCCTTTGATTTCTCTTTCTAAACCCCGTTTCTTTCTACCAACCCGTTGGTATTTTGTGGATATTGAGTGCAGGTCTCATGAAACATTCACCCTGTGAGAAAATACACATCTGAAATCAAGCTGCTTCTGGTAACACATTCTACAGAACCAAAGCCATTTACATCATGCAAGTTCTGGAAGAGATTCTTAATGGAGTAGGGAACAACATGTGACCATTTATGAAATATTTACCTTGCTTCTTTGGAAGAAGAAGAGAGGTGGCTTAGCTTCAAAAAGACACTGACTTAACAGAGATGTAGATTTATTTGGTGTGACTGCTGTTCTGCTCCATTCCTCCCTGCCCCTCCTCAAATTTCTCTGTATTATGAAACCCAGATACAAAGAAATAAAGAGAAATCCCACTCATCTGGAAGAGGAAACTTTCTCTGAATCAGTGCATTATCTGAGCTTCAGTCATTAATAGAATCTAAAAGGAACAGCTGTTTCTAACTAAAAATGCTCTTAAAATCAATTTACAGGCATCATACGACAAGTATCACTTAGCAGGTTACTTGAATCCAGCCCTTCTGGGAGCAAAATAAAAACATCAGATTTTGATTATAAACTTATTTGTTGCAGGGATTTCTCAAGAAGAGGTCTGGGTTACACTGGAGTGAATCTGCTGGGACAGAATCTCACGTGGAGAAACTGTTGCCAAGGTAATTTCTTCTCCAGCTTTAGCTTTCATGCAGCAGATTTTATCCAATCTTGGATTACTCTTCATAAATTCTTTTTTAAAAATAATTACAATATTTATAGATATGTAATACAAGTGCCTATCACAGAGAGAAAAATGCAATTTTATTTGCTGCTTTCTTTTTCTATCTGCTGAATCCGCCCTCACCAGTTAAGCTGGAGGGAATTTTGATCAATTTACGTTTTCAGTAAAACCTACACATCTTCTGTAACTATTTTAGATCTAAAGTAATTACAGTATCAACCACTGTGGGTTTTCAGTTCAATTGAAGTGTCACCTGCAGAACAGCAGCTCTGCCAGGTATCTCTGACAAAAAATTGAAGCTGTAACAGAGCATCTATTGTTACACACTAAGTAAAGAAGTAAGGAAAAAACCCCCACAGAAGCACGTTGCAAAGTCTCATTAATAATTTGCTAATATATCTCGCATTGTCCTGGTGCTGCATCTCTCCTTCACTTTTCAAACTCCTTTTTTTTTAATATTAACTGTGTTTTCAACTGATCCCAAGAAATAAGCTAGAAAATATTCAATCCTATCTCTTCTGACCTTTTACTCCGGAGTCATGAGTATTTTATCCATTAAACATTCCCAGACCATTAAAAGACGCACATTCCCACCTGGAAATACGATAATCAGAAAGCTAAAACTAGATTAAGAATGAAACAAAAGATACAGGAAACTGCAAGCTTTGTACGATAAAGTGTCTACAGTTTTGACAAAAAATAAAAGCAGTGAAACTTGATGAACTTCCAGCAATTCCTTCCTAAAACAAAGCCACAGTTTATTGCCTGTTGAGAAATTCAGCTAGTAAGAAACATTATTTTTTTATTATTCTTATTAACAGGAGGGGAATTTTTAAAAAGCGTTTTGGTGTCTTAAACAAGCACTCAGATGCCTCGACCAAGCTGACAATTCAGCTGCAGGTTGGAACAGCTGCAGACATGTTTAATTGCCTCTCCAAATACCCACAATGTCGAGTACTTCTGACCTATTTGAAATATCCTAAACTTTGTACTAAAGGAATGCACAAGATTGAATGCCCATGCTTCAACTCCTGACAATCCTGTAACACTGAGAGCAGCCCACTTGCTATTTCACAGTCATGAGAAAGCATGAATAACTGAGTGCTGTATAACTGAGGATATTAAATAACCAGTGTCTTCAGGACTACAAGTTTAGAAGCATTAAAAATAAACTGTTTCCTTAATTATATTAGAGGGAAAAAAAACCCAACAAAACCAGTAATTTTTTGCTGCTTACTGGAGCAAAAATGATGGTAATTTTAACTATGTGGATTCATTCTACAGACCCCACTCCTGCTATCCCCAAAGGCCACATACTGACCTTGTCAAAGGTAGACTAAAAAGAGGTAAAAAAAATTGCATCTGAGCCCATTAACAAAGCTGAAACTCTTCCCTAGCTTACTCTTCAGCATGTGCCTTTGTGCTAATTTTAAGAGAGAACCCAGGCATGAGGAAAGAGAAATTATTCTCATTTTGCATCTTGCCCAAGCCCCAGCCTCTCTTAGCCTACATTCCTGCCCAGGCTGTTTATGCAGAACACTTCTGATCAGCTGGTCTCTGCCCAATCTGGCAAAAAACCCCTGCTGTTTTCCTCCAGCACTGATGCAGAGGCAAGCGTGAGCTGTGTACTCAGTACATAATGATGCAATACTATCCCCACTGCTTTGCATCCTTTTCTTTCTTGGCATAAAAGAGCCAGATTTTCACCATTTGCATTGCACAGATCATAGAAGCCTAGAATGGTTTGGGTTGGAAGTGGCCTTTAAAGATCAACTTATTCCACTCCCTGCCATCGCCAGGGACACCTCCCACTATTCCAGGCTGCTCCAAGCCCCGTCCCCAACCTGGCCTTGGATACTTCTGGGGATGGGGTGAGAGATCTTACAGTCCTGTTGTTCTCAGAGGTAAAAGAAGCCAGGTCTTGCAGAGCACTTTTCATCTCTTCGGGAGGCAGAAGTCTTGCCTTACCACCAGCACTTTTAATAGCAGAGGTCTCCCTTTGGCTCAGGGCAGAGAAGCAGCAGATGAGCTGAGGCAGGAGGCCTGAGCCGACGATGGATCCAGCACATTTACTGCACTTAGCTCAGATGGGAAACCCCAGGCATAAGGACCCATAAATGCTAAATCATATTAAGTCTATACTTACATATATACTCAAGCACTTAGACAGCCATCCCGAGTTTTTGCTCCTTCTCCTCTCTCAGCAATAACAAGCTCCAAGCTGAGGGAGCCCCAGCCCGCGTCCACACCCAGCATTGCTCCTCTTCAACTACTTCCTGCTCCCCATGCTGCTCTCACTACCTCAGCCTCTGCCCCTCTGCAGTTCAGGTGTCTGCACTGACCCCACATGCAGGTGTTCACCCAACAACCCCCTGCCATGCGGGTTTTAACTCACACTGAGGGGAAGAGGGGCACAAAACCAACAATTTCTAACCGAAAACCCTCTGTGCGCCTCCGGGACCCCCTGAGCTGTGCACAGCAAACCTGCACTAAGAAAAGCAGCGCCTAAGACGGTCACACCTGCACAGCTGGCTGTGTTGTTTATCCTGACAGCTTTAAAAATCCCTTTTGGCACAAATAATGATATTATGTTCTGTACCATACCACAGCACAAGCAATCTGAAAGGCTTTTTTCTGGCTGCTGGCTGAGTGCTATCAGTTTGGGCAGAGCCCACTTGGCTCCTTCTGCCCAGCCCCAGCACATTCAATGAATTACTCAAATCTAAACAGACTCTGCATTTGAATTGATCTCCCAAAGCTCTACAGAGCTGCAGCAGGAAAGCTCTGTATGCACTGGCACGCCTGCTGCAAAGCAAGATAAATATTTGGCACCTCTCCCGCTCCTACATAACCAAAATGAGGACAAATAGCTGCATTATTGGCTTCATTAGGGCCTGTCTTAGATCTTATTTCTCCTGGTGACAGAAAAAGAGAAAAGGGAGACACTGGCACAGGTTGCTCAAGGAAGCAGTGAATGCCTCCTCCCTGGAAGCGTCCACGGCCCTGGAAGTGTTGGATGGGGCTTGGAGCAACCTGATCTTGTGGAAGGTGCCCCAGCCCATGGCATGGGAGGTAGAACTGGATGATCTTTAACGCCCCTTCTAGCCCAACCCATTCTGGGATTCTGTGAAATCCATGACCCAACAGGATTTTCCCAGACCAAAATTCAACAAATATCAAGAGTAGAAATCTGGATGTAAGTCTTGCAATGCAGCAGAGACATTCTTTCTGCTGAAGAACTGTACTCCAGTGACATGTGAGCAGAAATCAAGGCCTGAGTCCCCTCCCACGGGTCCCCACACACGCAAGGAATTCCAGCCCTACAAAATAAACAAAGTAAGGTCCAGTGTGTTTGAGACACTCACTGCCAAAAAACTCCTGCCAAGACCTGGCCAGCTGGTGGGGGGAAGTCTCTGAGTAGCAATGGGTCTTGACATTTTAAAGAAATGGCTTTATTTTCTTGTTTTAACTACATCATTATAGCTCCCAAGTAGTTTCTGTATTCTCCTCACAGAATGTCCTGGCAGCTTGGCCACCAGCCCAGCTGACCACAGCAGAGCTCACAAAGCCAAGCTGATAAGCACTTGTAGGGCACAATGCATCTGATTTGTCTACACTAGAACCCACCCTAAATATGCCAATATTGTTTTTGTTCTCTCCCCTGGGAACCCCTGATGAACAGCTGAGCTGTTTATATTGCAAACATTTACAGTTAAGGGAAAGATCACCATCCCCCACACCACTGCTTCGGTCCTTCCTGTAAGTCACTGGAATTGGCCAAGACCAGGAACAGTCCAGCAAAACTTGCTTATCCCAAAAATGCTGCAAAATAACCCCTTCATTTAATCCTTCTGCTTCTGTGCCCAATGCTACTATTTCCTGACCACTCCACACCACTGATCTGCATAACCAAAACACAAATGGAAAATGTTGTTCATAACAAAAGCAAACATGGCACTAGGGCTTAACATGAGGTTCCTCAGCAAGGCTGAACTAGGAACTCTGGACACCAAACACAGTCTCCTGCCCCTCTCAGGTGTACCCCAGCTTCCAGGATTCCTGAGGAACCCTGTGAGGTCTCCATGAGGTGCTGCAAGAAAAGTGCCACCATACAGAAAGTTCTGACGGCAGAACATTTAATGGAAGGTTATTTGCTCCAAGTATTTTGTGTACCAGCTGAAAGACCACTGAAAGACCCAACACAATTCCCAAGGGGAAGAGCTTACACAAACACGGCAAAGCTTCTGGATGGGCTTTCACAGCAGTTTTTTTTTTAAACACTCTTCCTTCCTCCTTTCGCCCAGAGGTGAAAGTGGAAAGTTTTCTCAGGCAGAGGATGCCCTGGCCACTGAGCACTTAAGCAAACACATTATCCACAAAACTTTGGGTTTTTTCCTCTCTCATTTTAGGAAATTCAATTGTTCAAAGGCCTTATTTAATCAGCTGGTGCAGTCGTACAGCTGAGCCCAAGCATTGAAGAGGCTGTTTCAGCCCTTCCTTTAATGAAGGATGAGCACAATTTCCAAATACCTGTGACAAGCCACATGTCAAAACACGCTTCCACCACCACCTGATAACACCACAAGGTGATTACAACACTCCTGGGATGTTTGTACCTGCTCTCTGGCCACAGGTTTTACACTTCCCACCACTACCTTATGTCTTCTCTTCAATCCCAAAGGTTATCTTATTTATGGAAAACATTAAATATAACATTTATAGCAAGTTCTACAAATCTGAGACATTCCTCTTGTTCTTCTGTTTATGGGACCAACTCCTCTACCAGTTTGTGATTTATGCCACTGGAAGTTTCACAGCAAATACTAAGGAATGTGGCTCCAAGTACATGTCAAACAGGTATTTTCTCTTGCAAGCCCAAGTTTTGGACACTCATCAAAAGGAAAGACAATACAAAAGTTCCAAGTAATGCCAGAAGGTATTAACTGTTCCAAATGACAGCTGGGGACATAGAATTGAGGTTTCCCAAACTCTGGATCAAGTGACAAAAGACAACACTGCATTGTACTTCTTAATAGGATGTACGTCCTGCAAAACACAGGGAAAAAGGTCAGCCCCACCCACGAAAACCAGTTCAAGTCTAAAGAGAACCCGATCCACTTTTCTGCTCCGCTCCAAATTTCCATTTTTTTGGACAAGCAGCTTCAAAGTTTTTGTGCAACAGTTCCTTGTCCATAAGAATAATTTTTTAAACCCTGTGTAAAAACCAACTGCCGAACATTTTCTGCTTCAGTTTTATTCTTCGGTAAGGCACACACACAGCCTTTCAGTAGCACCTTGGGGCTGAATATATATTAAAAATTGAGAGGTGCTCATATAATTTAATAGTAGGTTCTAGAGGAGCACTTAGCTTGTTACATCCTAACTTTATTCCCTTATCACAGGGAGCAAATATTCCTGCTTTATCCAATGTGTAGAAATGACATTAACCATATCTAGGAAATCTTGCTAGATGAGGTCTTAGCATCTGAGTAACAATTTAAGTTATGCCTTCCACAAGATATAAGTGTGGTGTTTGTATATTAATAATTACTGATACTTTTCTTATTCATAAACTAATTGTTCTGTAAGACTGTAGTAAGGCAATGGAAAAATGTATCTCTGGAGCTGCTTAAACATGCAACTTGTTTTTTTTTTTTTCCTGGAGTCATCTCAGGCAACTAAACCAAGCATGATCTAGGAATGAGAAAGTACAAAGGAAAAAGAACACTAAAAATGATGTCACTTGGCTTATACATCTTGTTTATAGTTATACCACAGCAGGAAATATAATTACAAACATCAGTCTGCACAAGGTATAAAATATTCCATACTGAAAAGATGCATTGTATTACATAATACTATATAGTTTCTCCAAATTCCAAAGCTCACACACATTCTTCCTGCCTTAACAACCCAAAAGTACATAGAGATCTCCAGGAATACATGGTGTGCACATGCACACATCTGCAAAAGACAGCTTGAAAGTGGCACGAGTAACAAAAATACACAGCCCAGCCCTGTAACCAAATCAGAGGCAATAATTCTTAGACATGGAGTTCAAAGCAACTTCAATAAACAATCACTCCATCATTCTAAAAAGCACATTCTAACTGGAATTACCCTAACTTATTTTAGGAATTGAACTCCAGTAATGTTGTATGAATTATTCAATGATTGTATCAGCTTATTTTCGACCAAATTCTGTTTTCCCTGAGGAAATTCCAACAGTACTTGCATGCACCACATTGCTATTAGCAAGAGCAAGAATCCTTTACATTTTTTTTCTATACAGATAATGTATTCTTCAAGCTCATTTCCACTGAGGGGAGGAAAAAAAAGCTTTCAGCTTGGCTTTCCTCATGAATAATACATTAAAAATTTAATATTAGCGCACAAATCTTCTTTTTAAGCCTCCAGAAACAGTACTATATTTGCCCTATTACTTCGAAAAGATTCATGTGCATGTTTAAATAAGGGTAAACCATAAGCTCCTGTTCTCTGTAATTAAGCTGCAACAAAATATTTCACCATTTATCAGACCAGTTCTGAAACAATTCTGTAAAGCTTTGTAACTGTCATTAAAAAAAAAGATAATCCCTTACCGTATCCACAATAAGGAGTGTAAGACATTTTGTTCCATAACTCAGTGTTGTAATCTGAAGTGGAACAGATTTTTTTCAGCCATTCACAAAACCCAGGTTTTTGTACACGGAGGAGAATCCCGATTTCAAGGAGGCATATACAGTCTACGTTACTAACAGCAGATGTAAATAAAACCCAAACCCACAAGAAAAAACAGCTGCAAAAATGATGCAAGGGAGGAGAGGGAGGGAAATAAGTGCCTGGTGTAAGGATGAAAACTTCTAGGAAGAGGAGAGTCCTTCTAAGAACAGCAGCCGCATCAATCCCGTGCCACTTGTTCAAGCCTTGACTCCGCAGGCTGAGGGCTCTGCCACGGCCTCAGTCTCCTGATCCCTTCTCAGGCTTGTACAAAAATAAACAAACTGTGGAGCACGAACCCAGATGTTTCAGGAATCAGACAGCAAGAGTCCAATTGTGCTGCTATGGGAGAAGTATTTTTAAGTGTTTGCGTCTGGCGCGTTGGGAGGCAGCACCGCTGGGGCTCAGCTCCCTGGAGGCTTCAAGAGTCTTCTCCAGGAAGCCAGCAGCAAGTTCATGACTCTTTGAGGAACTGGACAAGGTGTCCTCTGAGAAAGGAGCACACATGCTATGATCTGCAGCATAAAGGACAAATACAACCAGCACAGACACTGCCTTCACTGCTCAGGGCTGGATCCCCGGTGCAGCCCCAGCACAGAGAGGGACTAATGGCTGGATTCGATGGTCTTAGAGGTTTTTTCCAGCCTAAATGATTCTAAGATTTCCATGCATTGCCTGGTGGAAGGAAGACCCACATGGGAGAGGAAAAATGGCAAAAGAGTTATTTTTATTAAGGTGACTGGAGGAAATGTTGGGGACTCGAATGTATGGCTGCAACTACAGGTTTCAGCCATCACCCCAATCACTCCTTCAAAATAGCTTCTAATTTCTCTTTAAGGTACCATGTTCCACGTGAGTTGGGGTACTCTGCTCATTATTACAGCAAAACAGTAGGAAACAAGAGTTTTCTTCTTTACTTAATTTATTACAGTTTTAAAAATTATCATTAAACTATTGGCATTCAAAGATTTCACTCTGGGTTGGACTTCTAGGAAGCTCTTCACATTTCCCAAAGAAAAGCAGATTTAAGGTGCAAGACACGGGAATCAGAGACTCTCCTGTGCCTGGTCTGCAGAGAACTATCTACAAACAGAGTTTGTTGATCTGTTCCCAGATCACAGATTGTGGAAGCGAGCTGTAAACCCTGTCACAAACACATTTCTAACCCAGCTTTCAAAGGGAAGTGATGTCCCAGCAAGGTTTGGAAACAGCACTGAAGTTGCTTGGCTTTGCAGTGTCCATGAAAAAGCTCCTACAAACCTGTGGCTCTTCCACTAAAGACCAGTGAATTCCTGGTGTTATTTTTTTCCCAGGAACTTCTGTTTTCCTACCTCTCTGCTGTAGTCTTCAATACAAAATCCATGAGCTCTTGTACCTAAACCTTCTCAGAAATAACCCCCTATTGCCTTCTGAGCTGCTAAACCCAGGAGGAGCTCCCTCAGCCAGCTCCTGTGCTCAGCTTTGCACTGACAGTGACTGTCCCCAACATCCCCTGTGTCCCAGAGCAGGAAGTCCCCCTAGGAGCAGCTGGCAGGCAGCGCCCTGATCCACACAGCCTATGTTTGTCCATTACCCTTTTCCTTTTGGCTGCTGCCGCGGCTTCGTGAGCTCCTCTCCCCTTATACAGGAAGCTGGGGCCTCAAGCTTAATCCTGCACATTCAGTTCTCTGCTCTTCCAGCTACCACTACAAATGTACTCTCCCAGAAAAGAAAAAAAAAAAGAAAAAAAAAACGGCACGGAAAGCTCTCACAATCCAATCTTTGCTAAACTTCTCCAGGGTGAGATTATTTATCTTTTTTTCTTTTTTTTTTTTTTTTTTTCTGGGAGCAAACTGAAGGGAAGATTAACAAATTCCTGCAGCTGAACAAACACACTGAACGTTATTCATCAAGACAGAGAGCAGATAGTCCAGATCTAAAAGGTACAAACAAACTTTGCAACACCACTATGGCCAGAAAATCTGGAATGTCCAGAGATCTTTATTCACAGGTTTCAGTGTTACGCATCAGGCACTTTCACTCCTGTGGGGTTGGGGAAGCAGCAGCAACAGCATTTGTGGGAGATGGGGAGGAAGATGGGGAAGATGTGGTTGAAAGAAGATTGAGCTTGGCCACAGCAGCCTGGGAACCCAGAGCATCAGATCAAGGAAGGAAAACAAGGAAGGAGTCGTCTACAACTCTAATTCATCTCCTTTTTCTCTGAAAGCTGTTGAGTTTCTCTGCCTGCTTGCTCCATGCCAGCCCCTGGACTGCACCATCAGCCCCTTCCATCCTCAGAACAGTTTGTTTCCGTCTCAACCCAAAAGGGTGAACCTTCTTTCCCCATCTCTTGGCCATTGCAACATTGCCAGGCTCACCCCAGTACGTTCCAGGGGAAAAAACCCAACTAACCAAGCATCATATATTGAAACATAGTGTTTTGTAATTTTATTTGTGTATGTGCGTCCCCTCCCAGCAGCTTCCTCAATTCCTTCTTCCTGAACCTCATGGCCTAAAATAGAGTAAAAAACCCTTCCTGTCATCCTTTCCAATTATTCTGGCACTTCCTCAGTTACTGACTGTGAGTAAAACTCCTACACCACACATAAAGATATCTGCAATTTGCTTAAATGCATCCATGGCACTTTGGAGGGGCAGGATTGCTTGGATCCCAGACTCACCGTTCCTTCAACTGCTGACTGGGATCAGCAGCCAACTCCACCACAACTTTTACAGGATTTACACTGAATAATTCTACAACATTTAAGATGTACAGCAGCAAATTGCTGCTTACTGTTGTGTCAAGAGCTTCATCCAAAGGAGCTGATGCCTCTCCTAATGCCTGTGCTTGGCTGAGGAACAGCAGCTACTCGTGGAAATACCACGGGATGTGCAAAGGGCACCACAAATCAAGGGGGGCTTAAAGCACCCTCCCTAAAATCGAGATATTCTGCAAAAAGCATTTAATATGACTAAGAGAAAAGGTGCTCTCTGAAAAGAGAGGGAAGAAGGGGCCCTGCTTAAAGCACCAGCTGAAGTGATTTATTTCAGGTTGTCTGAACTGCTGATTCAAGGTGCTTCCAGTGGTAGGTATGAACCTGATGCTTTTAAGCCCTCACTCTTTGTGTTCAGCTACAGATGTCATGGTTAATAATGGAATAGCAACAAGAGGTGGGAAGAAAGGAAGGGAAGTGACTGTACCTGGATTAACTATGTGTAGAGCCAACCACACCAATACATCTTTCCTCTATGAAAACCTCTATTCCAGTATCAGCACCACTGTGATTTCTGTTGGCAAACTCACTGCTGAAATGCTGTAATCACATCAGTCACAGAAACCAGGGGCAGATAAATAAATAAATAAAAATCAGGATACCCCTCCCCAGGATAAAAAGAAGAAATTCTCAATTTGTTCAGCCTTTTACTGCAGGTCAGCTTTTCTACTCGGCTTTCTCCCATCTCCTTGGAAAGCTCTCAACAGCAAATCCAGAGGACAAAGCCTTACACAGCAGCTCAGAGAAGTCTTTCCAAAACAGGGTACAGCAGGACAACTTCACCATTGCTACAAATCAGCTGTCACGTTGGAATGTGTAAACAGACATATATCTCTTTTTTTTTCTTACTGCTACGTGTCAGATCTGACTACTACAAATACCTCAGGATTTTCTAAGGTCTAGCAACACTACCAGTCATCTTCTGGTTTTGCACTGATTTATGCCACAAAAACTGGAAATAGTCTGATTAAGTAATATGAAAAACACAGGATTTACGTTTGGCTCATCCAGTCCCTTTCTATTTTTAGTGGAAACACCCAGCATGGCTCCTGTTTCAGTACCTGCAGATTCAGAGTCTCCTCCACTGCATCGCCCAGGTCATCAGTGACTGACCAGTGCCAGACCTGGACACTCCACCCCACTATTCCACCTGCCACATCCCTCTGAAAGCCCTGGACTACTGATGTATCAGCAAAGATTTCTGCATCCATTTCACAGCAGGTTATATGCAGACCAGCATTTTTCTAGTTTGTTCTTAAAAAGCTTCTTTTCAGCTCGTGGCAATCTACTCGTTTTCCCTCCCCATGTTACCAAGTTACAGAAATAAGTTCAGTCCCTGTGACACGGTTTATTTTTGAAAAGAAAAATCTGCTGGGTATGATTGGCTTTCTTGGCTTCTTGCAATATTTCTCAAGTTTCTGTGTTCCTTTCTGAAAACTGAAATTGGAAATTATGAATAAGACAGCCTAAGCACTATTTTAGTTCTTATGGGTTTTTTTTTAGAAGATTATTTACTCTTCCCAAGGTGTCAAAGGTAACAGCTCACAGTTCTGAAGTTGTACAGTTTCACACCAGCCACTAAGCATCCAGTGATTTAATTTGCCATCTGCTCCCAATTAAAGTCTTAGCCAAAGACTGATACCAGCTTCCCTCCCCCCAATTTAATACAATATTTCAGTGTCAGAAGTTGGTGACTTCCCTTTCCTGCTTTCCTGAGCACCAAACCAAATCCTTTGTCTTCCTTTCATTACTACAATACTTTCCCAATACTTTGCCTTCCCCACAGCCACTGCCAGGTGCATGTTCTGGCAAGCACAAGACAGAGAACATTAAAAATTAATTAAGAAAAAATTAAAAACAGCATCCAAAAATATCAGGGAAGCAAAAATATTCTCGCTCAAACCATCCCTATTAGAAACTAGGGCAGACTTTTTGCAGGCTTCCTTCCTTCCTCTTGTGCTGGAAAAACTTATCAAGTTAGTGAACTACTGTATTTTCTATGCTTCATTTGAACTGGGACAGCCTGTGCCCGTCTCCACAATAAAAAATTCTGTTAAACTGCTACATCATCTTAAATCCTCTTTTTCTTTCAGGCTTGCATCTGAAGGAACTGAGTCATGTCTCCAACTTCTCAGTGCTTACTGAAGTTTGCCACCCTGCAGCTTGCTGACTTTAATGATTTTGCTCTTTCTCTCTCTCTGAACCTCTGATAAATGTCACCACTTCAGCCACCCTTTCTGAGAGCCACCTTCCGCTTCTGCAGCTGTGGGGCCTCCTTACCTGTGATGCCTTTAGGGATCTCCCTCAGCTGCCTTTCCTGCATCAAATCCTGTTGGAACACGAGAAGGATATGCTGTGCCCTGCTGTACTCCTCCCCTAAGTGTCTACTGCAAAAAACAAAGATCACTTCACCAGCACCTTCTGTGGTTTGAATCTCTGCAGCACTCACCAACACAGGGCACATGCTGTGGGCAGGTACTTGAGTGGAAGCACAGCCAGGGTTTGTAAGGTTTTCCAAGGAAGACTCTCCACTGCAATGTGACTGTGCTGACACCACCAGCAGCGCTCATTTTCCAACCTGTTCTGCTGGGACACAGGAGCTTTAATGAAACTTGCCCACTGCAGCAGCTCCCTGGTGCTACCATTTATTTTACAGTCCAGTTTTGTTATTGCCAACATTTCAACTCAATCTTCCTTTCTTGATAATCCCATAAATGAAACTCAAATATTAATTACAGTGTCACAGAGACCCTTCACAAGGCTGCTGGGTGCCCCACCACTTGACAAGAGCACGATCCTGAAGGTGAGCAAGGACAGAATTAGGGTACATTGTTATGGTGACCCACAGCACAGGGCAGCAGCCTTCAAACAGCAAATGCAAGTATTACTGATGTGCTCTGGATCATCAGCACTGCTCCTCTCCATGCCAAGCACATCTTAGTCCACCTTTCAACACATGCATAAGTCTGAACACAGACCGTGGACCATCTCTGCCAGCATCTCCAAAGTTCTCAAGTGGCTTAAACAGCCACAACAGGAGAAGGGCAAGGACCTGTTGGAGTGAGTCCAGAAGAGGCCACAAAGATGCTCCAAGGACTGGAGCCCCTCTGCTCTGGAGCCAGGCTGAGAGAGCTGGGGGTGTTCACCTGGAGAAGAAAAGGCTCCAGGGAGACCTTAGAGCCCCTTCCAGAGCCTAAAGGGGCTCCAGGAGAGCTGGAGAGGGACTTGGGACAAGGGCCTGGAGTGACAGAACAAGAAGGGATGGCTTTAAACTGATAGAGAGCCAGGCCTGAACAGATACAAAGAAAAAACTCTTCCCTGTGAGGTTGGGGAGGCCCTGGCACAGGGTGCCCAGAGCAGCTGAGGCTGCCCCTGGATCCCTGCAAGTGCCTAAGGCCAGGTTGGATGGGGCTTGGAGCAGCCTGGGATACTGGAAGGTGTCCCTGCCCATGGCAGAGGGTGGGACTGAAGGGTCTTCAAGATCCTTTCCAACCCAAACCATTCTGTGAGTCTGTGATTAAAGAGGCGTCATCTGGCACAGGTGAAGGACTCTGTACACACTGAAATCCCCTCCTGTGACAGACCCTGCATTCTCCTGCCTGTGGCAGACCCCCTCCTTTCACAACCACAGCTTTTACCATATCTGCCACAGCTTGTGGCTCACACTGATCCTTCCTCACCAATGCAGAACTCAGATATTTAAAAACACAAGTGCTGTAACAAATCTTCATGTCCAGATGAAAAATGACAGTCATTTTGAGAGGGGCATATTAATCCTTAGGGAATGGCTCTTACTTTCCTACCAAGACAACTTTAGGTTGTATTCTTCAGAGTTTAAGAATTGCCAGAGAGGCAGAGTAGCACACAAAAGTGATGTGGAATTCAGTTCAGGTCCCCACAAAAGCACCTCTTGACAGGGCACATTTCCCCTTTGATCCAGCATGGGCCTGACTACAGCCAGTTCTGCCCAGCTGCTTTTAAGAAAGCTGTCACTGGGACCAAGGCTCCCCTTCTGGGATTAACCACACCAAATCCAACTATTTTTGTTTGGTGGGTGTTTTTTTTAATGCTTTTTTTGCTTGTTTAAGCATTTTTTAAAATTAATTCTTAACTTAAATGCCTGTGAAAGAGGAATAAAAACAACAACCAACCAACCTTTGGGCAATTTTGTAGTGTTTCTAAATGAACTTTTGAGGACAGCGTGGTGCATTGGTAAAATACACAGATCTGTACAACACTTAGACTTTTCCTTACAGGTAGGATACAAATGGATCACAACACTTTAATCAATATGAAACACCCTCAGAAGAACAGATAAAAGTTATATTGTGGTTGTTCCAGGCTGATTTTTTTTTAAACACACTATTTCTGAACATCACTGTTATGTTCAACTGTTCGTAACACCGAAAAATTTAGACCTGCAGAATTCAAGGAGTGCAAAAAAAAGAAGAAACACGATGTTCCAGGCCAATGATGACAACTCAGAGGGACACCAATGGGTTCCCATCATGTTTCAAGCAACAACCACTGTCACCACAGAGCAGAGCTGCCAGAGGACGTCCCCAAACTTAAAAGAGGCTCTTGTAACAACAAATGTTTCTACCACCACACTCCATCTACACTATCACTTGACACAGGAATGCTCAAATCTGTTCTGCATATATATTCATGCCAAGCAGATAAAGAGAATCACATTTGTAGTGACAAATGAAATGACTGGAGGCACATTTGTCATGTTCTGTGTCACTGGTGACATGTTCATCTATCAGGTTTTCAACATGAGCAACCACCTTTTCATCATGAGATGTCTTATTATAGACTCCAGCTAAAGCAACCATGACAATTAACAGCCTGTTTGGCACATCTGTCTCTACAGGTGGGTCATGAAGTCACAAAGAGTGAGGAGAAAAGGATGAATCCTAAGGAAAACCAGTGGCACTTGTGAAGATGATGGTAAGAGGCCAGACTTTATAATCATCCAGCCTGATGATCCCTTTTTTAAACAGCAAGGCTGTAACCTTGCTTAAGGAGGAAGTAGGTGCACATTAAGAACAGTTTTTTGTGGGCAGCAGTGTAAAAATAAATATTAATTGCACTCCAAACACACCATTTGTTTTAGGAAAGGAAAAGCCACCAACTATCAGTGGCAGACCAGGATGGACAACTACCAGGACTGCACCACAAGGCTCCATGCCGAGAAAAGAACCCCACGTGTTTCAAGAACTTTTGAAGCAGCTTTTCTGAAACACTTCAGAGCACAGGACTTCCAAATGCTTTTACTCATTGAACTTTAAGTGGAGCATTGTTAGTAGACAGCCCAGTGTCCTACATTTTCTGGTACTAGTCAATATAGGAACCAAAGAGAATGTACCACTCATGAGAAGCCAGAAGAGGAAAAACCACCATCTGTTCACATTCTAAAGGCAAAGTCCTATGGAGCATAAAGAAAAAAAGAAAGGTTGTGTGGTTTAAGTTTGTCTTTCTTCTGCCTAACACAACTCCTATTTAAACTTAGGTTATAAAGGGAGCCTAACACATGAAGGAACAGATGAGGCTGCAGCAGGTTGTGACAGCACAGAAACATTGAACCACTGAATCCTTTAGGTTGGAAAAGGCCTCCAAGATCATCCAGACCAACCATTAACCCAGCACTGCCCAGGCCACCACTAAACCCTGCCCCAAGGGCCACATCTGCACATCTTTTAAATCCCTCCAGGGTGGTGACTCCACCACTGCCCTGGGCAGCCTGCTCCAGTGCCTGATAATCCTTTGGTGAAAAAGTTTTTCCTAATATCCAATTTAAACCTTCCACAGTGCAACTTGAGGCCATTTCTTTTGGTTCTGTCACTTGATCCCTGGGAGAACAGGTTGACCCCCACCCTGCTATGCCCTCCTTTCAGGTAGTCATGGAGAGGTAAAGGTCCCCGCCCCCCAAGCCTCCTTTTCTCCAGGCTGAGCCCCCCCACAGCTGCTCCTGGTGCTCCAGAACCTTCCCAAGCTCCATTTCCTTCCCCGAACACGCTCCAGCCCTTCTTTCTTGTATCAAGGGTCCCAAAACTGAGCACAGAATTTGAGGTGCAGCATCCCATTAAAAAAAATGTTTTTTATATGCAATTCTCTGTTCCATTTAAGTGAAGTGCTTAACTCCATGGATACAACACACATGGATCAGCTGCTGGGTTTTTTTGCTTCATGAGGCTCTCATTGACAGCGGTTTTGCTGAAAAGAGCCCCACAACAATGCTGGAAATAGCAGCAGAGCGAGTGCACAGAATGATTTCCAGTAACATGTCAAAAACACACCATCAAAGATTAACTTCTTGCCTCCAAAAGCAAAGACTGTTTTAACTGGTGATCTCCCAAAGTGCAGTTATTAGAGACCTCGATTAATCCATACCAGAGACACAGAGCACAATAAATGATAAAATATATCAAATAGTGCTGATAGATCAGAAAATACTGCTCCCCAAATTATGCAAAACCTGGCTACACGGATTAATTTGGTACTAAAAGTCCATGTTTTGAAACATTTGGCAAAAATGAACAAATAATCCACCTCCACAAACACAAGTTTTACTGTAGACGCTTCAATTTGGGCCTTGCTGTCCCGTAACAGAGCCCAAATTCACTGACTAATGCACTTTCAGAGATTTTTTTTTTTGTTTTTTTTTTTTTCTTCTTACTTCTCTTGACTGAACTGCAAGACTATGCCCTGCCTTCCCCTGCCATTTCACTGCACGAGAATAAAGACTGTGTCTTATTATGCAGCTTAATGATATGTTAATCTTAAAGCAAAACACTGAAGGAAAACACTAATACTCTCCTCAAACAAATAAACAATCACAAAATGTGCTATTGAGTGTAACAGAGCTGTTTGCCCAAATAATGTGAGAAATCCAAGCAGTAATTAACTCAAATTGTTTTATCAGAGAGAATTAAAAGAATATAAGCAACCTGCCATCATGATGCAGTTTGGAGTTGGCTTCTTACAGGCTAGCTGGTATTACAGCAATAAAACAAAGGGCACTGCAAAATGTAAAGCTGAAGCTAAAAAAAGGAGATGTCAGAATTTTATTGGGAGATACAAAGGGAATTTTTTTTTTTCTTTGAAGACAGGATTCACAAGGATTTTTTAAATGAGGTACAGATTTTCTACTGGGCTATCTAGCCCATAATTTTTCTGAATCTTCTGCATCGAAAAATAACATTCATAGTATTCTGATGAAATGCTAAGATAATAATAATAAAATATTGAAGTATATGCATTCTTCTTAAGGCTGTGTGAACAGCAGGTTGTATGAAGCTTTAAGTTATTTTACATCTGCAGGTCCTGTGGTAAAATGAGAAGTTAGGGTGAAAAGTTGTACCTAAAATACTGTTGGCCTACATGCCCTAGGAAAGTCAAGCAGCAGGAAAATTATCCTACCCACAACAGCTAGAAAAAAACAAAAGAAAAAGAAAAAAGAAATAGTAGGAGTACCTGGAACTAAAGCCATAAAAAAATTCCCTACTTAGTCTTAACAGTTATTTTCTGTAACCTCAGAAGGAAGATTCGACTGGCATAGCAAACAAAAACAGACAGAAGGGAAGAAGGGTTGAAAATGCCCCCAAACCCAAAGCACCAAGGTCTTCTATGCTGCCATTCCCTCAAAACCCAACCTTCTCTACATGAAGCCCCACAGACACCACCTTACAGTATAACCTCAAATTCTATTTTAAATCGTTATACACTTAGGAAAAAAAAAACAACCACCACATTAAAAAAATGTAAGAAGTTGACAGATGTCAATTTATTTAGAAGTAACCCATCATTTAAGCTTCTTGCTCAGGAACACTGAGCTGTTTATGGATCATCATGTCATTTCTGGAGGAGGCTGTAATCACCTCGTGCCATTAAAATCCTCGCTCTAATTTTCTGTAGAGCAGGAACACTTTTGCCAAAGCTTCCTCACATTCATTCTACATTACTTAAGAGCCATTGCCATTCTTACTGAAATTATAAAGACTCGGATTCTGTGTGCTTTACAGAGAATATATCAAAGTGCCACACAAAATTGCTGCAGGATATTAAGAACTGCTGAATTTTAAAGCAGAGAAAGCAGAATTTCAGAGGTAAAGAATCTCATCTAAATTTTGAATCCAGACTTCAGCTGAATTCAAGACTGAGGATGAATATACACCATTTAACAATAGCAAACTACTCAGGAGCAGGAACACTACATGGAGCACAAATCTGTCAAGGACTGAAAACCACACAGAATTTAACAATAATAACATCAACACCTCGTGATTTCCCTTTCAATCTTTGAAAATGTCAGCTGCTACCACTATAACCTTCACACAAATACATACCCGAAAAAACCCAGTTTGTCTACAACCATTGCTAAGCATCTCTAGGTATTCTGTAGGATGGCCTCAAAGTGATGAGGACATGAAGGGTTTTGTGGAGGTTGTTCAGCCTGGAGGAAAGAAGGGTCTGCGAAGACCTTAGAGCCACTTTCAGAGACAAAAGGGGCTCCAAGAGAGGTGGAGAGGGACTTTGGACAAGGGCCTGGAGTGACAGGACACAGGGAATGGCTTCAGACTGAGAGAGGGCAGGGTTAGATGGGATATTAGGAAGAAATTCTTCCCTGTGAGGGTGGTGAGGCCCTGGCACAGGTTGCCCAGAGTGGCTGCTCCATCCTTGGAAGTGTCCAAGGCCAGGCTGGAGAGGGCTTGGAGCAACCTGGGATAGTGGAAGGTGCCTTTGTCTTTACCCTTGTACAAATCATTTTTCTGGATATGTCATTGGGCAAATAAAAAAGGTTCCCAGTTGAACAGTACGTATTTTTCTGAAACACCCAGTAACTTGGGTACAGTGTCCCAAGAACCAGCACATTAAATCTTTGAGTGCTGGAAAAGAGGAACATCCCTTTCAAATGAAAAATTCTGAGAGGGTTTTGACTCATATGACATAGTTGAAAATGGGATTTTTACTTACTGTAGAAAACATTAAAAGCTGTGCATGCACAATAGGGTAGGTACTTCCAACAGGTGATTATGTTAAACCAAAAAACGGGTTAGAGCAGTAGATAACAGCATGACAAAATTATTATTATTATTATTTTTTAAGGAGGAATCTATAGCCACAGTATCTTCAGAAAACAAATACAGCCAAGGCAAGAGTGAGGACAAAACAAAGCACTGGCTTTGAACTGAAAATCACCACAAACATCATGGAAGAGAAGGATCTTTGCAGATGAATTATATTTAAGTAAACACAACTGCCTGAGTAAGAGGGTAACACTGGACAAACAGGCATTTTATTACTCCTTTGCACATCTAGGTTAACATTTTAAGCAGATACAGCTGCTGAGGAGGTTACAGAGAACATGGACTGAGATTCTTGGTGGAACAGACACAGGAGCAGTAGAAGAGGCAACGGGATCCAAGTTGCAGCAAGATAAATTCCTTCTAAATATTAGAACAGGGTCTCAGACTGCTTGTGAAATCTCCATCCTTGGAGATACTCAAAACTTGACTCAACCCTGCTTTGACCTCCAGAAGTCCCTTCCAACCTGAATTCCTGGACAATGCCATGAGCCTGGAACTTCCTCTCACAGTAACAAACCCAAAGGTAGGCAACAGGTATTTACCTATAGTCGTTCCATGTGTATACAGGAGCACAAACTAACCCTCAGTTACTTAAAGAATTATACATGAGTATTTACAATGGCTGAAATAACATTAATGGGTTAAAAACTCCCCTGCTTTGAAAAAAACCAACCTTTCTAACATTAGTCTGCCAGTCTTGTATGAACAATAAGCCTTTTCTTTTAAATTCTTTTCTGCAGCAGAAAATTAAAGCTTAGTATTTTTATCTTGAAAACCTACACTGTCAAGGAAGAAACCCTAAAAAGGGCTTGTGTGACACCTGAAAGGTGATTTGTTTTTTATACTGACATTTACATCATGCTGAACTCCTTAAAAGCTTTGCTCCATCTTTCCTCCAGTTTTCTGTTTGCTACCTTGCTCTCCTTTTCTCAATTTTCTATTTACTGCAGAAATAGTGGCCTATCTTCTTTTCCCAGATCCTAACTATTCAGGCATCCTCATTCCCTTAAATTACTTCCTGGGACATCAACAGTAGAGGTAGAGCAAGTAATCTCAGTCTACCAGTGGAAATAAAATACCACCTTGCTAATTACTGATCACAGAAAAAGGGTGAACAGTGTTAGAGTTTCAGTAACTGTTAAATGCCCCGTAAATACTTCCTAAACTGCAAACTCTGATTGTGAATCTTACCCTGCCAAGCTCCAGCAGCGAGCTAAATTTTATCCTTAGTGCCACAGACCAGCCCCACTAAAATCACACCATTGAGCTCACAGCTGAGTCTGCAGAATGATTTAATCTCATCCTAAGGGAGAATTTCAGGGCAGGAGTTTAAAGCTGGTTGCAAATTCAACCCTCTCCCAACCCAAAAATCTGTGTTAATGCCTCGCCTTGAACCAGAGCTAAGCTCACACAAAGTCCTGTAGAGGGGCCAAGGCACAAATACCTGCAGGATGAGACAAGATTCCAAAACACCACAGCTCTAAGTTCACGAGAGGAGAAGGATGGGTATGAGGGAGACAGAAGCCATGGGAACAGCTCTGCCAAGGCTTCTCCATTCCTTTCCCTTCACTGGCAGGAGCACCTTGAAGTCAAGACCCAAATCATGGAAAGCGTAAGTCCAATGAAATGCATTACATACAATATAAGGTCTTAGTTCTGAACAGCTATGAAAATTTCCTTTTACTGTGAGTGCTGCAAATTTATGCTTCCTGAATATGTTAAAAGAAGTACAGAGTTATTCTAGCAAGATGCAGACTCTGGACTTTTTTTTCCTTAGCAGTTCCCTAGACTATCAAAATGTATAGAAGATAAATCCAGTCAGAATCCACTAAAACCACTCAGTGCTCATGTGATCTCTTCCCTCACTTCACAACAGCACCCCATTTCCCTCTGCAGCCAGTGTTAAGTCATTATCCCAGATGAATCCCCCTCCCTTTCCAGAACTGAGCATTGATTTTCCCTTCGATGCAGGGGAAAAAGAGCAGGAAATGAAAAATTTCTTACAAAGACTTTTCCTGAATAATCGTGCAAAGGATCCTGATCTTGCAAAGAAAAAAAAAATTAATTCAGAAACAGGCAATTAAGACAAGATTTCCTGGAGATGCTGAAGAATAAACATAAAAAAATGTTGGTGGTACTCACTCAGGAAGGCAGCTGACAAAATCCATCAGAGAAAGAATTAGGAGAGGTGATATTTTATCGAATTCACTTACAGCTTTTTGCAATGGGCGATTTGCTAACATCCTATAGAAACTGTGAAAACCATCCAAAAGGCCCCTGGAATAATGCAGCCTTTCCATAACCCTCTATATTGTTCTACTGGCTGCGTAACAGACACAAGAAGTTTCTTTACAGTGGCAAAACAACGAGCCCCTGCTGATGCTGAGATCAGGTTTGCTTCTATGGAGTAGAGCGACGGGACTTCAGTGTGACATGAAACTTCCACACACCGCAGTTTAAATACTCTGCCTCGAGCTTATCCCTGAGCAAACGACCATTCTTGCCTGCAATGGGGAGAGCTTTTAAATCTCTTCCATTTTTACTGAATTACTGATTAAATTCACCCAGGTGTTGGGGCTTTGGCAGCACTGATGGACCTCCAGCACGCTGAAGCTCCACGTTACCTAACGCTGCTCCCAACACAGGGTTTCAAAATCTGAAAGCCCATTTTAACAACCACCCCCAAGGCTGCTAAACTTAGAGAAGCAGAACACCACCACCAACCACTGAATTTCTTCTGCCAAATTTTCCCCTCTTCTTCTCCTTCTCCTGTGAAGAGGAGCTAAATGGTGGCACTCTGCAAGTCCGTATCCCTGGTTACACTGCAATGGAGCCAAACCCCAGTGCTGACACACAGCGTGACAAAGCTGGTGACAAAGCTGTCAAATTAGGATTTTGAACTCCATTTAACTTATCTTTGCACAGAAGTCAGTGAAAATTTGTACAGGCTTCTTCACTGTTAATGGAGTCCCCAAGATTCATGGCATCCTAAAGCAGACAACTTCAACATTGCAATCAACTGCATCCTACAGCACCTGTGTTCCCTCCACCAACTTTTAAGATAAACCCACTTTATTTACATGCACACAGGACAAAGCCACGCTTAAGTTTTTGCTATCAAGTATTATTTTATCAAAAAAACCCCCACCAAACCCCAAACTGAAAACTATTCAAACTCATGGAACAAAATGGAAGATGCCCTCACCTCAAACTTTATCAATCGAATGAAGGGAATTTTTCCTGTTCCTGAGCACTTGGGTAAGGAACAGGCACAGCAATATTTCATTTTTTCAGACATGGAAATGGTTCCAGCAACACCTCACACACTTGACTGAAAGTCCTACTAGGTATGTTAGTATAGCATTATTTAGGGCCCCACTAAGCACGGCAAATAACTGAACTGAAAATATCAATGATGACAGAAAGCTTTGTTAGGAAGACAATTATTGCCAAATTAAGAGGATCAGAGATGAGCAGGACACTGCCTCTTTCAGTCACACATCCACAGCTGAGGGACAACAGAACATCTGGCTCAGCTTCTCCTCAAAAAGCCTGAAATGGATACGCACTGGTGTTGGTGAATAAACACAGAAAAAGCCCAAAACAAAGCAACAAAAAAAACCCAGCCAGCAGGGAGGGGAGTTAGCAATGGGCAGGGAGTGCCCTGGGACATCTCCTGGCACCTCCTGGCTCCACACAGGGCAGGAATAATGACATGTGGTCACCCCAGTAATCAAGAAAAGTGACATATTCGGCCACTTGGACCAAAAGGCATTCCTGTGCCTGTTCCAAGGGCTGCATTTAACCTCTGGGAAGTGACATAAATAGATGGGATGTTTTCCAGAGGGAAGGGTGTTAGTGGTCAGTTTCACCCAAACATTGCCAAAGAAATATCTTTAGGTCCAGCATCCAAGCACTCCCTTCAGTTGACAAGTTTTAATTGTTTCTAGAAGAATTAAAAATGGACTTCTCTAGCAAACACTAGATGCTCCTTTCACTAGAACACAAATCAAGAATTTAACACGTTCATATTTATTTCTCTTGTTCAATCTATTTTTTGCTACTATTTACCATGCAACATAGCTGATTACAGAGAAGTTAATCCATGCAGACTTTGCCAAGAAAACAATTTACAGGTGTTTTGTTGGTCAGAAAACTTGAAATTTGGTGGATTTTTTAATTGTGTTTTTGGATATGGGGTCCAAACAGTTACTTTATCACCTCAGGAAAATATTCAGAGTTTGTTTTATTACAGCACAAGACCATCAAACCTCAATCAATGTTTGATTGCCTTGAATGACTAAATAGAAAGCAAAACCAAAACAGTTTGCAAAGACACCTCCCCACTGGACTTGGTAGTCATTTCCACAACTGCATAATTTTATCAGCTACTTAACTGAAAATACAGGATGCAGCTTCCCAGACAATCACAGTTGCTGTACACATATGGTCCTAATTAAAGCAAGAAAACCAGTTTACTCCTGTAAAACACTTCCTAGCAGCAGCAGCAGCTGCCAATCACCTGAGCAGCTATTAAAAAGGTGATAACTGTGAACCTGTTTTCCACTCGGGATTCTCACGCCTTTGAAAGGCTGTTGTTATTATTATCCAAAAGAGAAACCTTTACTGACCTTATTAGCAGAAGAGAAGATAAAGCCATTTGTTACTTGAAGGCTTTCATACAAAGACCACCTACAGTGGGACTTAAGAAATCATCTTCACAACAAAAATTGCAGAGTATGTTTTTGTTGTTGTGGTTTTTTTTTTTTTTTAAAGAGCAGCATGGATTGGGCTGACAATTACTGGAAAACAATTTAAAAACAGCACCACGGAGTTTTGTTTTCCCACCTGACTTCAACTGCTACTTAAAGTAGCCAGTACAAACATTTTATTGCAACCTTTCACCATCAGCAACAGAAAAAAATCAAGGTTTTTTGCTAATCACTATGGGCATTTCTGTTTGTTGAAAAAATAATGATTTTTTACCTAGGAATTTCTAAAATTATTTCAATTGAATTCCAACACCCCCTTATCCACAGCACAAGGATAAACAGAGCCTAAACTAAACAGATATTAACTTTAAGAGGAATTCAGGATTATCTCAGCACATTCTGCAATGAGTCAGCCCAGACTTATTTTACTCTTATCTGTTTCTTAGTGCCCACTGAAGGCATTTCCAAAATAAAACCAAGGTTGCTTCTATGTTTTAGTACAACCATTACTCAAACAAATGCACACCCTTGTACACCAGCATCCCCCTTCCCAAAGGGGCTGGAGAGTGGTTTGTACAGGCTGAGTGCCAGGTCACCTTGCTAAAAATTGTACTGCTGTGTCCTCCTGGTCACCACCACAAGGTCACCTTTGAGATTTCCAGGAGTAGTTTCATGCTCACAGTTTATATCCCTGCTAATATTACTGGGAATTTTTTGTTTGCTTCATTTTGGCTTGCTTGATTTTATTCCTGGGGAGTGTGTGTGTTGGTTTTTTGTTTTCTTGGATTTAGGAGCTCAGGCAATTATTTTTTTATGTTGCAAAGCTCCAAGCAGTATTTTTAGATTTACAATTTAAGAAGACTGCAAGTGTTATTTGAGGAGAGTTCAGTGAAACAAATATTTTTGGGTGATGAGGGGAAGAACCAGAACTATCTGGGGCATCAGGAATTCACCACTGTGGAAACTGTGTTTCAACAGAAACACAACAGCACAAGGTCAACATAAAGTTTTGCACTTCAGGGCTTAATCCAGCATATTACACAAAAAGAAATGGCAGTTTCACTCTATTTAGGACTTTTCCTGAAAGGACACTTTGAAAAATTATAAAGCAAAACCTCCTTCTGATGTCTTCTTTTTTGTTACCAAATGCTATTCTGCATCCTGTGGAAATGGCACCTGACTGAGGGATCCAGGGACACCTGGTCCTTAGGAATCTACTGAAGTTGTTTCCTGCATCTGGGGCAGGTTCGGTCCGAAAGCTCATTTTTCTCCTTATAATATGATCACAGTTTTGTATCATGAGATAGTAACAGTATTTAGCACTTACATTTAAGATAAACAACTGATTGATTTAAAGGTACTGAAAAGAATCCATCACTGCCACAAGTGACATTTTTAAAAACATTCTGCTCTCAGAGCTCCCTTGCCTGCCAGAACGATGCTAAACAGGTAATTTATAATGATGTGCAGAAGCAACAGCACAAGTAAATACAGGCATGAGACCTGAACAGATTCCTATTTCAAAACTGTCAAGTTTGATTTCTAGTTTTGTTTGCATTTTTGTCTTTTTCCCATCATGACATGTTTACCGAAGGGAAAATGGAGGCAACTGTACGGTAACATGTTGGGCACCAACAACTCTGAAAGATTTATAGGAAAAAACCCCCAAACTATCATAATACTAACACTGAATGCTCTTTGGAGCAATGCTAGTTAGCATGTAATTAGTGTGTACAATTAGTTGTTAGAAACCTTCCCAGTAGAGACAGCAAGAATTTGCTGGAGTTTCAGATTTCTTATAGGGCAGGGAAAAAAAAAAAAAAAAAGGCATTTGAATTTCAGGGCAGAGTTTGCATTAAGCTGACAGTTTTATCACGGTAATCTGGAGCCAGAAACATTCACGTATTCAATCCACTCTAAAATTCAGAAGGACATTTCCTGGTTTTCCTTAGGTTTCACTTTCAGTCTCCATTAAACTTCTCCATACATTCCTCTCTGACATATTTAATCTCAACACAAGAGGGAATCTTCCAGAAAGACAGGCGATTTTGCAACGTGAGGAAAAAGGAAGGCCACAACTATGCACTCACGATAAACCCGATTAAACAAATCCAGTTAAAATCTCACGATAAACCCGATTAAACAAATCCAGTTAAAATCTCATTCCTTTGTGGATAAGCACAGACCTCTACACAGATGCAAATTGTTTTCCAGTTATGCTGTAAACCCCCTCCTTCTGGGGCTTTCCAATTTATGTCAATGCGTAATTAGCAAATGAATTGCTCTGCAGATTGCATTCAGTACTCTTTTCCTTTTCTTTTCTTAATTCCCCAACTAACGTAACCTTCCCCCCTCTCCACTTCCAAAACTCTCAAAATCACTTTCAACTTGCGGATTCTCAATGAAATCACCTTCACATCATAAAAAGTAATGAGAACTGGCAGCTGGCCAACAAATGACTTGGCAAAGGTAATCATCTTCCAGCACCCATAACCCAGCACAGGAAAACTGTCGGCGAGTTCAGGATAAATACAAGCACAAACACTTGACATGCTCAGTTGGTCACTATGCAATGAAATTTTACCCTTCCTTCCTATACTGCCCCATCCCTGGAAGTGTTCAAGGCCAGGCTGGATGGGGCTTGGAGCAGCACGATCTAGTGGAAGGTGTCCCTGCCCACGGCAGAGGGTTGGAACTGGATGATCTTTAATGTCCCTTACAATGCAAACCATTCTATGACTGATTCTATATGCTGAACACAATCAGTATCTTTATAATACTGTTTTTCAGTATATAATGCATCAGTTATAACAAATGCAAATTGCTGCCAGTTCATCCTGTTCAGGAATTCCCAGGTAAACAATTTTGGAAACCATTTCTTCACAGGTTATGCACCTGTATGATGCAGGAGCAAACACTTCCTTTAACTCAAATGGGATATTCTGCCTTTCACTCTGAAGCCATGCTGTACCCTGGGAAGAGCCCTGAAGCACTCATTCTATTATTTTGGTTATTTTTCATGCATCTCCTCCCTTTAAACATAGCACAACATTCCTTGGAGGTGATAAAAGACCTTTATCCTCCTAAATTTCAACACAAAGAACATCTCACCTTACGAGACAGCTCCTACACCACTCTGGCCAGCTTGCCAGGAGACAATCTGTCCATGTAATATTGTCCAGGGCTCCTCCTCACTGCACCACCTGAGCCCCAAACATCCACTACAGCTTCTCAGAGAATCATAAAGCTTGGAAAAGATCTCTAAGATAGAGTCCAAGCATTAACCCAGCAGTGACACACCAGAATTATCCCCGGACACAGCCATCAAACACCTCAGCCCCTTGAG
Organism: Corvus hawaiiensis; assembly: GCF_020740725.1. Lineage (NCBI taxonomy): Eukaryota > Metazoa > Chordata > Aves > Passeriformes > Corvidae > Corvus > Corvus hawaiiensis. The sequence goes on along the minus strand of NC_063213.1, from coordinate 4,186,126 downwards.
CTTCAACAGCATCAGAACAGAGGCAGCTGTTGCAGTCCAGAACTTCTGATGGAAGATAAGAAGGCAAGCAAGCAAAACAAGGCAAGCAAGAGAATTAAAAAAACCCCAGAAGGTCAAAGATTAATTCCAAAAATCCCTGTGAAATACATGGAGGTGTTTTCCCTGAAATGCTTCACTTTACACTGCCTTCATCAAATTGTTCATGTGTATCTTTAACCAGTTTTAGTTGAAAGAAGTACCATAAGCCCATTTTAAAAAAATGTTAAGGGTTTTGTGAAGGTTTAATGAGATACTTCATAATTGTACCTTTCTCTCCAGGTGGTAAATGTTAGACCTTTCTTTGTGCTTGGCTGAAGGAAGTATATAAATGATTAAATATTTTCTAGGAATGTGCCACTATTGACCTCTCCCCTGCAGAATGCCTGTATCTGACTATCACTAGGAAAAATTGCCAACTTCACAGTTCAAGCAAACCTCACACTGCAAACGAGCTTCAAAATCTACACCCACCATTCTGGGCTTCACCAAGGTGGACCTGCTGCAGCAACACCAGGAGGCCACAAAAATGCTCTGAGAGCTGGAGAACCTCTGGTATGGAGACAAAGGGCTGGGGGTGTTCACCTGGAGAAGAGGAGAAGGCTTTGGGGAGACCCTGGAGCCACTTCCAGTGCCTGAAGGGGCTCCAAGAGAGCTGGAGAGGGACTTGGGACAGGCCAAGGGGGAATGGCTTCAAACTGACAGAGGGCAGGATTAGATGGGGTATTAGGAAGAAATTCATCCCTGTGCGGGTGGGGAGGCCCTGGCACAGGTTGCCCAGAGAAGCTGCGGCTGCCCCATCACTGGAATTGTCCAAGGCCACGTTGGAGAGGGTTTGGAGCAGCCTGGTCTAGTGGAAGGTGTTGGAACAAGATGATCTTTAAGGTCCCTTCCAACCCTAACTATTCTTTGACCCTACGAAAGCTTTCCTCTAATTAGATCCCTGGTAACCACATGTACGTGCACTCGTGGGTAATGAATGCAAGTACGTAAATATTGAGGCATGAAAATACAAGACAGCTTTTGTGGACAGAAATAAAGCAGCACTGTCTGCCAATTGTTAAATGCATGCTCAGAATGACTTGGTAGAAAATTTGTATCTTTTAAAAAAATTCTTTGCTAGCATTGCTTCAAAAAAACCATACCTGGACTCTTCTGCACGTGTCCACTGTAACAGCACCTTTGTGGCAGAAATTCTTTATGATGATTATGAGGACTGAAACTGATTTATCTACCCCAAAGCGTTCTCAAAGGCAGGAGCTCATCCTGAGGAGCTGGAAGCACATCCCACCCTCTGGCTCCCAGAGGCCAGGGGAGGAGTTCCATACTCCAAGAGGATGGCCAACCTTTGCATATCATCAAATAAACAAGAAAGTTTCAAATTTTACTGCTGATTACAGCAGGCCAGGAAACAGCAAGATTAGTTTTACTGCCAATTCCGCTGGGAATCCTGGAGGACAAGTCAGGAAGCAGAGAGCTGCCAGGGTGGGGGAGAGCATGGCAGTGAATAAAAATCAATACTTCACTTGCTACCAGGAAAATAAGGTTTGCAACAGTGGCAGCAAACAACTGGCCAGTTACCCAGAAGAGAGGACTCGACTTTAAACAGCACCATCAATATGCAAACTGTGACTGCAGGCTGAGGTTCATGAAATATTTGCTTCCTACAAACCTGTCCTGAAATTTTTGAAACATTTTAAAAGTTACATACACATTAGATTTTGACAGACCAGGCATCCATTATTTGGGGCTGCTCCTCTGTACAAAACAGGCCCTGCAGTGTCTTATTCTCCCATCTGTCAGGCTTTAAACATATTAATAAACATTCAGAATAGAGTAATAGTTTATTGAAAAAATAAATAAAGAAAAAAAATCTCATTTCAAACCCCCTGACACCCTTAGAATCCAAGTCTACCATGTATTTATTCAGCTTTAACTCGCAATAAATTTTCTAGATAATAGAATTCTCATTTCTAGTGCAGCCAATCACTTGTAATAATTGGGTTCTTCTTTTTACAAATCATACTTTATTATCTTGTACAAAGAAAACAAGAAGTGGCACTTTGCAAGTGATCATTTTGATAACAGCCTGAATAAAGCCTACAAGCTTTAGAACAGGACTTTCTCTGCTCATTTGGTTGAAGTTGATATTTTTACTGCTAATATCTGCGTTACACAGTAGCAGCTGGCACTGGAAGAACTGGACCGTATAGAACTCTTGGATTTTTTTTTCTTGTCTTACAGCAAACATTCCAGAAATACAAAAAAAGGCCAAAATTATACCACAGCAGATCACGTGGAACTTATTTTCACTCAGATCTATTTAGATGCTACTTATGCTTTCCATAATCATCCCATCCATGTCTGTTTTACGCCTCAACCTCTCCAAGTAAAAATAAAGCAAGCTCCCCTCAAACTCCAGCAAAAGCAGAATTTATAGAAGATTAACACTGCCAACGTGAAACTCTTGAAAGTGTCTGTGATGACATTAAAGAACAAAAGGATCCTTTCCTCTGTGCCTGCCTGCAGCTCTGGGAGTTCAGCAGAGAATTTAAACCCAGTGAGATGTCACCCTGTTGAAATACAGCTTAGATCAGGAACATCCACTAGAACCGACTCATGGAGACTTAGGAGATGTTGCTAAATGTTTCTGGGAGATTTTCCAGCCAGGTTTCCACTGCTGAGAGGCACGGGATGGTTTACAATCCCTACCAGCAATCCAGATGTGATCTTTAAACATCTAAACACGCTTGGCCCGTTGTAGTTCTATCAGCCCTTCTCTTGTTTCAGCTTGGAAGTTTCCACTCCTTTCTGGAAATAATTCTGAGCTGGGATAAGGGAACACACAAAACCACCCAAATGGGTGGGCAGAGACCCTCAGACTTCATCATGGGAGCACCCACTGCCCAGGAGTGGTCAGGGCAGGTTGGGAGCCCATCACAGATGCCAAAACTATTCCCAGTCCCACCACCAGCCTCTGCCTGGGGTACCCAGCCCTCATGAGCCAGGATTTCATACTTTGCTCTGTCCTCCAAACAGGCTGGAGCATTCTGGCAGCTCTCAGCTCCTTCCTGGTCCTACATATATCCACATTCCTCATTGCTCTCCCAGCAAGATACATCTCCCAGGCAGGGAGGAGAAAGAGGGATGAGGCACATTTTCCCCTTCTGATTCACACAGTGGGCAAAACCTAAGGAAGAACGTAGATAATTAGACCTGTCTTTGCTTTTCCCGTTCCTTTTTTTTTTAAAGAAAGTGTTAACTCTTGTGGACAGAAACACTTCAAATACAATTCAAAGTAATGCATCCAAAATTCTCTGTTGGCTGGGCTTGAGTAACGGACAAGTTCACCTCCCAAGTTATCATTTCCATATCCAGGACTGCCTGAAACTGGATTTTTAATTGAAAATGTAATACTGAGTCCCAACCATGGTGGTCATTGCCAACATCTCAAAACTCAGCAGAAAACAGAAGTACACGTGCTTATAGAAGGAGTATCTAGGAACTGACATATATATAAAAACTGTGGGACAGATCTAATTTGCAACCATTTTCATGTCAGAATGGTAACTTCTACATGACAGTCAAACTCATAAATTAAGTGTTCCATGATGGGAAAATGAGCCTCCCACAGTCAAACCTATCTCTGAGGGCAACAGGAACGTCCTTCACAACAGCGACCAAGTCAGGGAGTTTCATTTCTCTTGGCCTTTTGCCTTCTCAGCATTTCAGTTTTTATCCCTTTAAAGAAACAAAAATGGACCCGTTATCCAGAGGCTTATTTGGAATGTTCAGCTTAAACTCTGAAAGCTGAAGCGTGGCATCGATCACGCCACATTTTACTGATTATGTCAGAAAATGCCATTTGCATTTCTGAATACTGAATTAACAAAATGTAGGTCAACTTTGTTGGGCTGGGTTTTTTTTTTTTAAAGGCATGTTAAACTTCTGAACACTTTAACTAATCACTGAATTGAAACCAGTATGAATTTGAGGTGACAACAAGCACTGTGAAGAAACGATCACACTGCAGGTTACAGACACTGATTGAATATTTGATATTCAGGCAAATTATCATTCCCATTACTGCACTTCTGCCTGTTAACTGCAATCCTAAATCAAATCTTGGGTTACTACAGGTTGCTACAGTCTTCCTGGAACACAAAACCTACTGTATGGCTTCTGGTTTCATATACCAACTATGTCATTAGTTAATGATTTAAAATTTTACCCTCTGTGAGCAATTCACATTCCACTGGACTGCTAGAGTGGTTTCCACTTTTTTTTTTTCCCCCCTTTAAATGCTACTTTAGTGTTAAAATTCTGAAGTCAATACTATAAATCTGTTGAGACAATGTCTCAGGATCATTAACATATGTTCAAGTGTTTGAGTACTCTGAATCCTGGTGATGTAATGGCAAAAAAGCATATTCAAAGTATTTTCAGCTATATTAAATATGGTTTTTCTGTTGAAGACACAATTAAAGACACTTATTTTGGCTCTTAACTTGAGATCTTCAGAACTCCTTATTTAAAATTATAATGAGTATTGGTCTCATTGCTGGTTTTTCCAACTCTATTTGAAAGAAAAGAAGGCAAAAAAGTTTGTGAAAACATCCACAGGGATTCACACTGTGACTGAAAAAAACCTAATGGTTCAGGTTGCAGTGTGAACCCCTTTCATATAATTTACTGAAGAAGACAATTCACACCTGTAGGGACACAAAAACATTCTGTTACTCTAAATAACTGAAAATAGACAGTCAGCTGACAGGCAAATTTTATAGAAGTCAGGAAAGATGTATCTGAAGAGAGAAAACAAAACACCACAGCCTGAAGCAGGTACCTGAAGGACTGGGCTATTTTTCACTCCTATTTAACTTAGCACATGGAAACAGCCAAGAATTTGCATCATTTATGAGGATCAAATTAATGCAGGCAGGTAAAAAAGGCAAATTCACTTCTTTGGACTGAATGCCTGTTGCCCATCCATGACCATGTTCTCAACGTGACACTCAGAGGAGCTCTGTCAGCACTGCCCAGTTTTCTGTACATTTAACCACACTGATTTTACATTAGGGGTCTCTGAGTAATAAGAATTAATAACAATTAAAAAAATAAAAATAACCAGTTGATTTTATCTGTACTGATTTATAGAGATCCAGACTTCCAGTTGTTCTTCGTACTTTGTATTTGTATTTTTTTGTAGTTGTTCAAATTGACGCCTGACAAAACAAACCTCTTTTCCCATACGTAGGTCTCTTTCTTTTAGTTTCAAGTTTGTTAATGTTCCCGATTTCCAGAAGTGCCAGATGACCGCAACATAAAATATTTCTGCAAAGAACTACTATTTTTGTTACTTAAAAAACTAACAGGGAATTGAATTCTCTGTGAATTTAGTGTTCAAAGTATTTCCAGGCACCTACGTATCACTTCCAGTTGGGAGAACCTAAGTTTCTATTTCCCAGAACTAATTTAACAACATAGATACGGGCCAAAATCCTCCAGCAGCATGAACACCACAGGCATTTGAGAACATTACAATAATAATAATAACAATAATAAAATACGATTGTAGCAAACCTTTCATGCTCAGCTTTCATTTTGACAGACAACTAAATCCAGTGCACCACCATGTGGCAACACACTAGGGAATGGTTCACATACCAAGACCTGGTTTTTTCCACCTTCGAAATTTTTTGCCATTTGTTAAAAAATAAATGTTAACAAATCCCTCTTAGTGTTTACAAGCTCCCCCTTAACAAGTTGCCACAGCTTCACTTATCTCAAAAGGTATTTTTTAATACACCTGGACTAGCAAGAAAATGCTTGAGCACTTTTATTTGTAAAGCACAGTATTTACCTAAAAACATAACTGCCCCAGGACCACAGAACCAGCTCTGTTTCTTGCCAACCTCGCTCCCTCGCACAGGAGAAATTTGGCATAAGCCTGTACTGCACATTGAATTCCTTTTAAAACATAAATACATTTAAAAAAAATAAATCAAGCTAAATGCTGGTCTCACATCTGATTAAAAGCTTAAAAGAAATCTTGGGGAAAAATCAAAACCTTGAAGGTATACACATGCATTATTTAGCAGCTGCTCAGTTACTGTGGAACTGCCTCTCTCCAGCTTAACAACAGGAAAATAAATTCATTTTTTTCCACAAGAAACACCAACACAAGGTCTCAAAAACCCTAAGAAAACCCTGATTCCCAAAGCCCCCACATGCCCCTTAGTACCCTGGAATTTATGTCTGCAGCCAAACTAGGAGGAAAAAAACCAGCTTTTCATTAAACTGGACAGCCTTGGCTCACACCACACAGCTGTATTTCACCGTATCACAAAATTCCAGAATTCAGACTCAGCTGATTCTGGATTTCATGAAACAAAGAGTTAATTCATTTTGCCTTAACATATTTGTGAGCCATTTTGTACCAATACACTCAGCTCAACCTGAATTAGCAGCAAGGACTCACTTAGCAGCAGCCTCCTGCTAGGAGCCGTATCTGGATTCCCTATCTCCGCTCTGGGCTCTCTCTCTCACAGCTCACTGGACCTAAAAGCTCTGCTAAAACCGCTCAGAAATCTGACAGAAAATTGGGTGACGCGATGTGCAGCCACGCCAGGGAGGCAGGTAGAGCAACGGGTTTCCACAAGCTCCGTACCTCGAGCACCGGGAAAACCTGTAGTGGAAGAGGTTGGAGCAAGCAGCACTCTCCTTCCAGAGCCCAGGACGGACAGACCCGCACTTCTCCTGCTGCAAAAGTTGCTCCGGAGTGATTTGAAAGTCTCACCACAGAGCTCATAGTCAATCCACTGCATGCACTGTAACCACATTAAAAAAAATAAAACCACCAAAAAACCCAAAAAAAAAGAGAATTCACCTCCTGTTTGAAGATGACGCTGGAGTTTCCTCATCTCCAACACCAGCTCCCCTCCTTCCCCTCTCCCCCAGCCCAGCCCTGCTAACACAACACGAAGCCTGAAAAGCTCCTTCTCTGCAACGAAGACCATCATGATTTTCTGCCAAAGACAAACCAATAGCAAGAACACAATGCACATTATGCAAGTTACTGCAGAGTTATGCAAGTTAGATGCATATTTTCGCTCGCTCTGCCCAGGACTCCGAAGCCACTTGTTTGATGTGGATGCCTACTCTTATTCCAAGCTGTCAAATCTTCCCCTGCTTGTCTCAACTGGCTTTTTTGCACTAAAATTTCAACCAGCTGCTACAGATATTAACGAAGCCCTTCCATTACATACAATAACATAGGCCATTAAAACCACAACATCTGAGCACAGTATCACATATGTCTACCCCAAGCCAGGTCTTAGGGAGACACAGTAGGCAGAGCACAGCACCTTGTTCACTGTAGATACCCCACGTTCCACACTGCCAAAACAGAGGAAAGCATCAGAAATCTTTTGAGCCAAACCAGGCCTCATGGTGGAAGTAACACCTCACAAGCAAAAGGAATTGAAGAGTTACATGAACACTCCTATGCTGAAAATAAGTAATTTTTGTTCAAACACCCCCCAAACCTGATGGCCTTTTTTTTTTTTTTTTTTTGTAAATCTACCTCCATACTTCTGCAGTCAGCACTGGTGAAGTGGGAAGACCAAGATTTCACGTATGGCCTTACAGTCAAAAGTAACTAGGAGCAACTTCTCCAACAATCTGAGACCCCTCACTATTTCCAAGATGAGCCACACGAAAATGGAAGCTATTTGGGCACTAAACCCATCAATTTCAGGGCAAGATCTATCAATCCACCATTTTTAGACGACCACTCAGAGGTCTGACCGTACCTACCAGGCAACATGGACATAACTCTTTATTTCTAATTTCTGCCCCTTCCTCCCTATTTACCTGCACTGCCCGTAACAAAGCATAAAACTGACATCCAAATAACTTCCCAAACCTGTGAACAAGCCCCCAGAACCTGAACCCTCCTGTTCACCACCAGACACAAGGACACGGCCACTTACAGACCCCGAGACTGCTCAAAGCTTCTGAAAGCAAACAAGGTTAAGGGCACTTGTCAACATCCAGACTTTTGAAGGGAAGCAGCTCCTTCGGCCAGGCTGGATTCATCTCATTTGGGAGCAAAACCCAATCCAAGTGTGATGCCTTATGCAAGCAACAACTATTTATCTGGGGAGTAAATAGAGCCCGCTTCTACAAGTAGCCCGTGTCTCTCCCTGAGAAGCACAAATAATCTCCAACAAACCTGAAAGCTGCACGGATTCTGAAATGTGAGGAAGGGAGGAATATAGGAAAGAAATCTGGAAATTGTTTTCTTTAAAAAAAAAAAAAAAAAAAAAAAAAAAAAAAAAAAAAAGGAGAGGGGGAAAGAATTTAAAATCTTTACAGCAGGTATTTCAAAACCTTCCAACACACCCAGCACAGGTATCCCTTCCCTGGAGCAGGGCACTAACTGCACAGTGACCACCTTATAAAGTTACCTCCCCGAACCTCGGGGAACAAGAATATTTTATTTAAATGACCGATGAAATTCGGTATTTAAACACTTTTAACAAGTTCTCAGCTGTATCCACCAAGCCCTTTCGAAGACCTTCATGCAAATACCTTCATCCCACAAAAAAAAGAAAAAAAACAACAAAAAACCAGCCCAAACCCAACAAGCTCTCCTCTCTTCCCAGCAGCCTAGAGAGGATTATACGGTCACTGAAGAATGCGAGTTGTTACTATGTGCATTTTTAAATAGAGGGGGGAAAAAAATCATAAGGAAAGAGAGAAAGCAGCTCACCTTTATCCTGAGTGCAGGACAGGATCTCCTCCTCTTTGGGGTTAGTCACCTGGGTGATAATGGACGGGTTGTCCATGGAAACAGAGTGAGATTCCACCTGGCTATTTCCCTCTCAGAGGCAGGCTTGTGTGCGGGGGGGGTTGGGGGGTGCTGGGGGGAGCGGGTTGGTTTGTTTGTTTAAAAAAAATCAAGACTCAGGTTTGTATTTGAAAAAAAAAATAAAAACTATTAAAAAAAAAACTAAAACAACCGAAACCTCAACAACCAACTCCTCCAGGAGCGAAACCGAAGGGAAGGGGGTGGGAAGGACGCCAAACGCGATGCCACCGAGGCCTCCTGCCGGCGCCAATTCTGCACGGCGGAGGGGGGAAAAGGAGCGCAACCCCCTCCCCCCTTAAAAAAAAGAGAATTAATCCAATTCACCCTTCCGGGAAGCCCGCCGAACGCTTCCCCCCGAGCCCCCGCCGCCTCCCGAGGCGGGGGAAGAGCCCCCGTCCCTCCGCTCCGCGCCTCCCCCCGCGGCCTCACGCCGCCCCCCGCATCCACCTGAGCCGCCCCTACATACCCCCCCCTGCCGCCCGCCCCCGCGCTTATCTCATCCCCGCGCCCCCCTTCCTCCCGCGGGCAGCGCTCGGCGGAGCGACGCCGGGCCGCCCCCTCCACCTCCTCCTCCTCCTCCTCCCCCCGTTCCCGGGTCGCGGGCGAGGAGGGAAGCGCGGCGCGAGGGGAGGAAGGGAGGGGAAAGGGGCCGAGCCGCTCCCCGCGCTGCGCCACAACCCGCCCGCCGCCGCCACCGCCGCCGCCTCCTCCGCCGCCGCCGCCGCGCCCCGAGCCCGTGAGCGCGCCCGGCCCGCCCCGCGCCGGGTCCGGAGCGAGGGGCGGGAGCGGCAGCGCCCGGCGGTGCGCGGTAAACAACGGGGCGGGGCCGGGGCGGGGCGGGGCGGGGCCGCGGGCAGCGCGCACAACACAACGGGGGCGCGGCGGGGGCGGGGCCGGGGCGGGGCTTAACGCGGAGGGCGGGGTCGGCGGAGCCGTGAGGGCGCGGGGCGGGCCCGGCCGCCATTTCCCGCCTCGGGCTGCGCGGGAAAAAATAAATCACGGAGTCGGAATTGTTTAGGTGGGAAACGGGCTCTGGGATCAGTGAGTTCAACCTATGGCCCAGCGCCACCATGTCAGCCATTGGGTGCCACATGCGAGCTTTCCTTAAACATCTCCAGTGATTCCACCACCTCACTGGGGCATCCTATTTCTAGTCTCTAATGTCTAATCAACTTTTCTGTGAAGGAATTCGTCCTAACGTCCAACCTGACCCTCCCCTGGCCCAGCCTGAGGCCGTTCCCTCTGCTCCTGTCCCTGTTCCCTGGGAGCAGAGCCCGACCCCCCCGGCTGCCCCGTCCTGTCAGGGACTTGTGCAGAGCCACAAGGTCCCCCCTGAGCCTCCTTTGCTCCAGGCTGAGCCCCTTTCCCAGCTCCCTCGTCCTCTCCTGCTGCTCCAGACCCATTCCCAGCTCTGTTGACCTTCTCTGGACCTGAATGTTAATGGGTTCATGAACAGGTATAAACCATCTGATTAGAAGACGTGTGAAGTATTTTTACAGGTGACTGTGTCTTTTTTCAGAAGGGAGTGTGTAGCTCAAATCACAGAATCACTCAGGTTGGAAGGGACCACAGTGGGTCATCTGGTCCCATGTCCCTGCTCCAGCAGGGGAGGACCCCAGCAGGGCCGTCCCAGAGAACACGGCACAGGATTGTGTCCGGATGGTTCTGGAATATTCCCAGGGAGGGAGACTCCACACCCTCTCTGGGCAATCTCTTCAGGGCTCAGTCAGTACACAGGGAAGAAGTTCTTCCTCATGTTCAGGTCCAGCTTCCTGGGATCAGTTCCTGCCCGTTCCTCCTGGACCCCACAGAGCAGGGCCTGGTCTGTGCTCTGAGCCCTCCCTGCAGACAGGGACAGATATTGGTGACGTCCCCTCTCAATGTCTCCTCTGAAGGGTGAACAGCCCCAGCTTCCGCAGCTTCTCCTTGTAAGAGAGATGCTCCAGTCCCTTAATCTTTCTTGTAGCCTCTGCTGGACCCACTCCTGGAGCTCCATGTCCCTCTTGTCCTGAGAAGGTACCTGTGGCAGGTTTGGCTGCTTCTCTCACAGCAAATGCCCTCTGTGTTTTTCCTAAAAGGCATGTCTGGCTCTCCAGGAATTCCCAGCACTGCTGTTTGCTGGTGCATGAGGACATAAACTGTGGTGTACCTGTCCTGCTCCCACCCTCCTTGGTACCTGCCATTAGCCAGGGCCTTGGACCTGATAGTGGGGAAAGTATGTGGGGAAACCCACCCCAAATAATGGCTCTGATGTGGGGCTGCCAGAGTGTAAAACCAAGAGAAAATCTTTACAAAAGCATGGTGGTGTAATTAACATAAATGAGGAATTGTAACCTCCTTTGTCTCCTAGAAAAAAATCTAATGTATATTCAAGCCTTTATTGTAACCTTGCTACACCAAGGATAGATATAATTTTAAATTTAATTAAATAAATGGGGAAAATCCTTCTGTAGCCGGCATAGATCCAGGCAAAATGAATTTTAGTAATACTGGTTACAACTATCTTCTTTTTGCACTGAAAGAGGAACCTACTGACCATTTGCATTTAAAAAAAATGTTTAGAAATGTATCTATGAACAGTTTTACTTAACAGTAACAAAACCATGGCACTGACTCCCCATCCCTGGAAGTGTCCAAGGCCAGGTTGGATGGCGCTTGGAGTAACCCGGGATAGTGGAAGGTGTCTCTGCCTATGGCAGGGGGCTTGCACTACATGATCTTTAAGGTCCCTTCCAACCCCAGCCATTCTGGGACTCTTTGATTCATTTCAGCTGCCAAGTTGGGCTGCAGAAATGACCATTGTGTTTAATTCCAGCAATTTAAGCAGCTGTTTTTGTTGCAGCTCTTCCTTGCCATGAAAAAGGCTATGGGCCCAGCCTCAAGGAATCTCTGCTCTGCAGCAGTGCCACATCCAGTTTCTGGAGAAAATTACTTAAAAGCTCAGGGTCTTGTTTCATTCCTGCACTCAAGAGGTTTAAACATTTTGCTGTGAGTCTTCAAATCACTGCGTTTTTTTCAATGCAGAAAAAGTCATTCCAAATCTACCTGTGCTTTCCGTCTCCAAAACTAACACTCCCTAAAGAGCAGTACAGGCAGAGATACCTGTAGTGCAGGTTTCTGGGACTTGTATTTTAGGTTTTCCCGTCCTACTCTTATGACAAACACTTGCACGGGGAGTGAGCGCGATGCCACTGCTTGCATTGCATCCAACTGTGCAAGTTCCAACCTGCTCCTTGGCTTTGGCTTCTCCAGACAAGAGTCTTGCAGTTACAAACAGTCCCTTGCAGGCTGGATCGGGCGCAGATGAGCAGGAGTTGGTACATGTTGGCTGGTGGAATTAGCCCTGCTGCCTGGGAAGGCTGGGAGCTGCTGCTCCTGAGCTATTATGCAGCTTTATCACAGCACTGGTTATATTGTAACCCAGCAAGTGCTTGATCTTTTACCCGCCCAGGCACTGGAGGCATTTTTAATTATCTTAGGGTTAATTTGCATAGGAGCTTTTGCTGAAACAATAAATTCATACCTCTGTTATTATCTGGTATGAGTTTCTGTATCAATATTTATATTTGGGTAAAACCAAAGAAGCTTCCTGCTACCATTAGGACAAAAGAATTGCTTCAGAGCAAGTTTAGGAGTCATCCAGCGCTAAGAACGTCTTCCACTTCTTTGTAGGGAAAGGGAAATTGTACTGTGTGGTGGGAGAACATGTGTTCCAATGCCTCTTTCCTATGCAGGGATGAGGAGACAGAAACGTCTTGTCTGATGAAAAGCACGTTTTGCAAGGCTTGACAAATGCAATGTTCACCTCGAGCCAATGCGGTATGTATGATTTTAATGCTGGTAAGATTGTTTCTGCAACTCATGTCGTAAAACTCCAGTCAAGCAGCTCGCTGTGTGTTCATCTTAGTCAGGAATTTGGCATTTGCTTCAGTTTAGAGGGGGAACTGCTGTTTGTGGCGATATATAAGGGGGAAGTAGGGTGAGAGGGCGTGCCAGGAGGGGTTGTCTCTCCCTGCACTTGTCCCTTTGCTGCTGCCATGCAGCTCCCTCACCCCTCCAGCCTAAGGTGGAGAGCAAAAAAGCAGGATACTGAGGAGCTGTGGAAAGCCCACGGTCTTGCAGAGTAGAGGGAAGCAGAACGGAAGCTGAGGAAGCAGAGCCGTTCTTGTCCTGGCAGTGCTGCTGTAACCTCGGAAACAGGTCCCTTCTCCTGGGCATGGGATCAGCCTTTCCCACCCCCAGCACTCTCCTTCCTGGGCCAGTTATTACACAGATGTTACAGAATCAAGAGCAATCCGTGTTGTATCCTTTTTGGTTTTACTTTAGGAACACTCCGAAGTGTGTACAGTATCTTCTACAGTTTCTTTGTATGCTACATGAGCTAAATCCTAAATAATCCCATGGAACAAGGAAATGGTTTCACCTCTCTGTCACAGATCAGAGGTGGAGGTACAGACTAAACAATACTTAGCAGGGAATTGCAGTACCAGCTAATAGGAGATCCAGGTTTTCATCATGACTTCTGACATTTGTCCTTGCTACTAAAATGTGTCCCTCTCTCAATGCCACAAGATGTTTTATAATAGTGGGGGGTGGGGGGGGAAATGTTTTTATCAGAACTGTTCTACATTAAAAGGAAGCATTTATTTTCATTGGTATCAGCTCTGTGAAGTCTTGACCCTGGGCCCACAATGGGAGTTTTATCCTTGACTTTAATGGGAGAACAATCAAGGTCTCGTGATGCTGCATCCTAAAGAAAGGAAAATACTGCAGTTTGTATCAATAAGATAAATGTCTCATAGTTAGTGTAAGCAGCTATATTCTTGCAATAAATGGTTTATTAGATTGATTAAATGTCTTAACTTCACCTCGGCTATTAATCACTTTTGGCAGCTGTTTACTGCTTTGTATACTTTGAAGTAATGGACATTATTCCTTAATTATCTCATTGTAGTTCAGTCATTGTTTCCTAAATAGTGCCTTTAGTATGGTAAATTGCGACTGTAAAACAGTGTCAATAGGAAGTTATGAAGTTCCCATTTTATGATGCATTCATAAAGTTAACTCAATCTACTTAAAATGTGGCTGTGATTTCCACACAGTGACCTATTTGGTATGACAGAAGAGATTCTGATGAGAAAACAGTTGAGCATTAAGTGTGCTGGGACTCTGCTTTTACCCAAGTAAAACACAACGTACTCCCTGTTGGAACATATGTGCATATCAGAATTTATTAAACTAGTGCTTGTTTGATCACTTTTGGTTTCACTGAGTGCTATGAATTCCAAGGATTTTGTGGCTTTGAATACAGTGTATTTATTCCTCTGGAAAAAAAATGAGAGAGCTCCAAGCAGTGCTATCATTTAGATGTTATTATTGTCATTCCACATAAGAGAGAACCAAATCAATCTGAAGAAAATGGCTGCTTTTAGTTTTATCTCCAGATCTGGCAGAAGTCATAACGTAGCAGTTGTACGACAATTTCCATTCTGAGTCCCTTTTTCAGTCAACTGTAACTGTCCTGAACTTTAACATTATGAGTTGTCTGTTTCAGGCTGAGTTGTTTGGGTGGAATCGGTATTACTGTCAATCTGAGAAAGAGTCATGAAACTGGCTTTCAAGTACTGTAACAGAAATTGTCTCCCTTCTTGCTCCCCAATAAAGCTATTTTGGGGGAAAAGTAGCATTGCAAATTATGAGTTCTTGTGGGTTTTTTATTCTCCTGGGATTTTTACTGTGCACAGGATAGAAAATGTAGGTCCTTACCTTGGGCTGAATTAGTGCTGAAGACAAGGTGAATGGGTTTTTAACTAACGTTAACGATTTATGTTTAATACAAAATTTCTGTACACTCCTAATCCAGAAACTTTGATTAAGGAGCCCAACTCAGATGAAGGCTGATTGTGGCAGATGTCAGACACCCACAGAAGAAACAATGCCTGAAAAGTGTTCGACCCAGAGGAAAGCAAACATACAATTACAATGCCTGGCTGTAATTTCGGTTCTGGGTTGAATGCAGCTGCTGACCCATGGCTGGAAGGCTCTGAGGGCTCATCACCAGGTGACCTACAAGTGACGTATCCAGTTCTACCTAACTGCAAATGCTACACCTCTGCAAGGAAGCCTGCTCTTTTTTTTTTTTTTTAGCAAGCAACCAAATCGTGTTCCAAACTTGTTAAAGGCTGGTGAAGTCTCCCATTCGTGTGTTTGTTGCATCTTCATCTGGTCAAGTTTAAAGAGTCTGCTGCTGCCCTAAGGTGCTCCTCAACCTCCTAGAGCTGGAGAGGAGCTGCCACCACAAATCAGCTGGTGGAGACATTTGTAACAAATCTTCCTCTCAGTCAAAGCCGGGAGACTGAAGGCAACAGGTTAAATTCTTTCGCCCAATTAATTTGTCTTAGAGCAGATCAGGGCTTCCTGTGAGTCTTTCAAACTCCAGAAGCAATAGCACGGCGCCAAACCCCAACCATTTAGGAGGCAACAGCAACTTCAAGTAGTGCAACTGCATCTTTATCCTCAGCCTTAGACAATATCCATGCTACAGAGAGGTGGTGGATGCCCCATCCCTGGAAACATTCAAGGTCAGGTTGGATGGGGCTCTGAGCAACCTGATCTGGTTGAAGATGTCCCTGCCCATGGCAGGTGGGTTGGACTAGGTGATTATTAAAGGTCTCTTCCAGCCCAAACCATTCCATGATTCTACAACCTTTTGATGTTGTTGAGACATGAGAGGTGGAACATGTCAACAGTAGCCGGGCTTCACTTTTGATTGTTCTGCTGCTTCACTTGAGCACAAGAGTGGAACAGGATAAAAGCTGGCTTTGCCCTTATCTGGTTACCCATTGTGAGCACTGTTCTCCAGTATCCTGCTGCAGCATTCCTGCCAATTCGGCTGTAGAGGCTTGGTTTCCATTTCAGTTTCACTGGTTGTCAGAGAGTTTATCTGTGAAACACATATAACAACAGCTAATCTCGTGTTATGGTTCCGTGGCTGTTTACAACTCCTCTTAATAGCAACCATGGAAAGCCTGAGAGTAGATTTTATAGGGCACTGGGGTAACCAGTTACTGCACATTCCCCTGAGGCTATGTAGCATCAAGTGCAGCAGCTTGTCCTTTCCAGACTAGGTCATGATCATCTTAACTCTGGCATTCCCTGTCTTTTGGGGATTTGACTTCGTGCATGCTCTTGGTAATTCTTTCTGAGACATGATTCGGAAGCAATTGATTTTGCTCTATGATTTATACTTACAAAGATTCCAGCTGATCTGCAAGAGGCTCCATGACTAAGCTCTACCTTGTGCCCAGCTCCAGTGAGGATTTCGCAGCACTTAAAAGGGATTGGCTGGACTTTGACTGGAGGGAAATAGGATAGGTCCATGATGTTTTTGTAACTCTTAGAGGTTCATATTTAAAAAATACTTCTAAATGTTCATATTTCTTATTTCAAATGTTGATACTCATTCTTAGAAATGTGTGTTTTATTCTCCAAATGTGGGAAATGTTGGTGTAACACCTGAATCAGTGAGACATTGACCATTCTCACATATAAAACAGGACAACAAACACCTTCTTACTGATAGGTACACGATGGGGTTGCTGAGTTAATAAGAGCAATGGTCGATACATGCCATGTTAGTGACACAGCTGTGGTTTCCCATGAAGCACAGTAAACATGGGAAGGTATTTGTATACCAATTCTGGGGGAGCCAGCTGATGAGCTGTGAGAAAGTCCTGGCTTTGTGGAGGATGAAACGGGATAAGAAAGTCATGACAAAGGCCTGAAACAGCCCTCGGCAAGGACTTCAGGTCATCTTGGCACACGGGAACGGTAATTTATTGCAGGAGTCACTGCTGAAATCATTAGTGTGAGCTATGGAATAAAGCAATAGTATGAATGAAGGCAGTAGAATCTTCTTGCCTAATTGAGAAACAGAAAAGGAGGAGTGAGGAACACGAAAGGTCTTGTAAGTGCAATGTCTCCTGTCATCTGAGTCAACTGATAGTCATGGTAAGTAGCCATCTAATTTATTTTTTAAAGGACTCTTCACAGGAAAAACCTGCTGACTGTTGGAAAAATAAAGTCAAAACGATTAAGAATTGCAATGAGAAATTCTAGTCGCTGCCTAATTTTGTGCCTTTCATTTCAAATTGCATAAATGGTAACTTAGCTTTTGGCCTCGTGCCTAGAGAAGCACCTGAGAACACATCATTGCATCATCATCGAGAGTCTATTGGCCTTTTTTAATTATGGGCTGGCTGTGGAAAGTGAAGTGGCTTGGTTGGTTAAGGCTGATACTAGACCCTACTAGCAGTGAGTGGCTACCACAAAAAATGCTGGCATGGAAACCACAAGCGTTCTTTGAAGCCTTTGGAGCTGTGATGCTTCCACTCGGACCATTTGTCTGATTGAAATTTTGTTCACGTGGCTGCTAGTGGAACCTGAGAGTGTCAGGAATTTGAAAGAGCATGTTTTGTGATGTGGTGTGGTCTGTGTGGCTGGAAGTAGAGAAATCAAAGTGGGGAGGTTTGAGTGAAGGAAGGAGGACAGGTTTATGAAAGGCATCTGTGAATTCTGCACACAAGCTCTGATGGGAAAGTGTAGATGGAGGAAATGGTAAAGCAGAGGAAAGGAAAGTGGACCACAGAAAGAGTAGGAGATAGGAAATCCTTGAAGAAAAGCTCCTAGCAAACTCATTTCAATCCTAGTGCCTTTCTCCTCAGAATTTCAAATGTGGGGTGGTGTTCAGCACCTGGTTGCTGGAGAGCTGCACAGAAACCTGGTGACCTTTGTTGGGAAAAGGAGCTTTAGATCATGGAAAAGGAGCTTTAGATATTGGAAAAGCAGAGATGATTTAAAGGAGTTCTGTGTCTGTGCTTGGGAATAGTATTTTTGTCTTCTCCAGTTGTCTCTTTTGCTGCCTGTGTAATAAAAAGGAATCCAGTTCCAGATACACCAAGAGCTCCATATAACTTTGCTTTCCTGAATATGTAAAGCAACACAGGTACTGCTGCTTGACGGGTTGCTGGTGATTCCCAAAGCCAGAGGCACTGGCCACCCACCAACAGTTTGGAGTAATATCCTACACTTTTCACTGTAGAATTTGTATTCCAGTAAAAAGGCCATGAAAAATGTTCCCTGATAAATATCTACGAGTAACAGAAGTGTCTAAGCATCAGGAAGAAGCACTTATGTATGACAACCAGGATGAAATTGAGCTTAATAAAAATATTTGATTGTGAGATCAAGATAATTCAGCAATCTTGTCAAAGCTAGTCTCATTGTGCTGGGTTCTGTACAAGAAGTAGTAGGAAGTGACCCACAGCATAAAGATCTAGAGTTTTAAGTGTCAAAGGAAATATAATTTCCTGCGGAAAACTGAAGCATAGAAAGAGTAATTCAACTGCAATTACATAGGCAATTTCTGGCAGGATTTGGGCTACCCAGGCTGCTCCCTCTCCTGTCTGAGGTTGAATCTACCCTTTAAGAGCTTGAAAATCGACCTGGTAAAGGCACGGGAAGGGCTGTGGTGGGATAAGTCGTGTACTACCCCTGGAAGATAGGCAAAGTCCGTAATTCCTGGTCCTATCCCCCACCCATGAGGAAGAGAAGCCCGGGGTGGATCAGTGGGATGCGGGAGCTCAGCGCTGTGAGCAGACACAAAGAGCTCACGGAGCGTGCACGATCACCTCAAGCAACCACAGAGCAGTTGTTTGTTAAAAAGGTGCCAAGTGTGAAAACGTCACCGATGCTGCGTCAGTGGGTCAGTGGGAAGCCTCCGCTTGTTTATTTTTGGATTCGCCATCCCAGCAGGATCCCGCTGAACTGAGATTCTCGCAGAAGCCATTCCCAACCTAAAGCCTGTCCCAAGCCACCAGCTTAATGAGTGCCATGACTGTCATGCACAGCAAAGACGTGGCTGGAGTGGAAGCAAAGAGGTGCAGTGCTCTCAGGTGAAGACGTCTGGGCAGCAGGCCTGCCACAGCAGCAGTGTTGAGTGCTCCAGAGGCTGCTATGCCCTGTTAATTCAATTAATTGCTTCTTCAGCTTGGTTGAGAGATCAGCCTGTGAAGTGCAAATATCTCAAGCCAAACAATTTTTTCCTCATCCTCTGTGGGTAAAGTGCTCTACACGTGGTTGTCTGTCAAGTGTTCAGCTGCAGCACCTGCATTTTGATGCTCCCAGGTGATTTTCTCCGGGCTTCACTGGACAGCTATCTTACATTTCACTTTCCCTTGGGTCAGTAAACAAAATATTTTCCTTGCACGCTTGTGTTTTGTTCGTTTGGGGATATATTTATGAGTGGGTACAAGTCATACTGGTGTTTAGAGACACTGATAAAGCTGGAAAGAGCGTGGCAGTGTGTTGGTCTAAGCATCCCTTGTAATGCTTTGCCCCTGGCCAGTCATCCCACAGCTCCATGCAGCAGGAACAATCTATCCCATTTGCATGCAGGGAAGACTTTGAACAGCCTGAATTTTCCCCTTGGCTGAAGGCCCTGTGCAAGATCCACACACTGTTAAAGTTCTTTATGCATTAGCTTTTACCAGAATAGTTAAATAATTAAGACAGTCCACTGGCCAATATACTGATAAATGAATTACTTGGGCTTCCGTTGGCTGCTATTTATGTGACCATGTGGGTTGTTGTTTGCGAGTATTTAAACAGCTCCAGCTACAAGTGGAACTGGTGGAGTCATGGAGGGATGGTACTTTTTGGGAGAGTTGGGTTTTGACCCAGCAGGGAACCCTCAGCTCTCTCCCTGAGGAAGAATTTGTGGCTCAGGGGTTGGGTTGTATTTGCAGAGTGCCTGGGTCTGAGACAAAACCAACAAGCAGCTCTAGGACACCTGCTTGACCTGTACTGCTTTGATTTAAGGAAATTAGACTCTACCCCATAGAGAAAGAGTTGAAATCCTGCTGCTTTTGGGAATGTTATTTCAATGTAGTTGTTCAGTGAGTTGGCCTGGTAGTTTACAATTCAGAAACCCCGGAGCATTTGTGAATTGTGAGGGAAGTACACTATTCATTATCTGCTGTCAGGCATTCATCATGCCAGCGTAAGCTTCAATCCTCTCATCAGGATGCAGAACATTACTTATGACCAGTCACAGGCCATGAATAATGGCTTAACGAAATGAACAGTTCTCTAGCAATTCAGACCCAGGTTTGTTAATCAAAACTATTCAGATCCAGATTCTGGCACCCCCTCAAACACTCTGAATAACACCTACCCCCAGTGCACCCTCTTTAGTTTTAATTGCATTTAGAGTTTAGCAAACTTTTTTTTTCTTTTAATCTGGCTGACCTCACCCAACAAGCTCACAGAAAAAGCTGAAGTTTGCCTGCACTGAAGTAAGTAGTTCTTGTCTCATTTTGCATTAGCACTTGCTGTAGAAAACTACTTTGGCAGTGATGACGAATCTGCATGTCTTCTCCAGATGGGATTTCCACGCTGGTCAGCAGCTAAGCACTGCCTAAAGCTAAGCACTGGCTTAAACATACCTTTTATTCTTTATGTGAGAAAAGTAAGTCGAGCGACATATTCTTTATGGGACCTCATGCACAGCAGTAAAATGGCATGACCATATTCATCCATGTGTGGGATTAGGCCCTGTTCTGGTTGGTGTTTCACACCAACAGAAGTTCTCTCCTGTATATTGCCAAACATACTTCAGGCTGCTGGAGAGTGGAATATAGCAGTGTGTTTGCAACCCAGTCCCCAAGTATTCCTCTACAAATGTTCAAAGCAGCTGGTAGCTCAAATTCTCTTCCCCAGTCGTAGGAGGCTTCTTAATTTTTTTGGTATTCTGAATTATGCCAAGGAAGCTGGTACTTCATTTCCAGAACCAGGGACTGAATAAGTTGGAACATTTTTTACATGGGCAGATAGTGATGGGGCAAGAGGAAGTGGTTTTAAACTAAAAGAGAACAGGTTTAGATTAAATATTAGGAAGAAATTCTTCCCTGTGAGGGTGGTGAGGCCCTGGCACAGGTTGGCCAGGGAAGTTGTGGACTCTCCTTCCCAGGAAATATTTGAGACCAGGTTGGACAGGACTTAGAGCAACCTGGTCTAGTTGAAGGTGTCCCTGCCCATGGCAGGGGGTTGGAATGAGATGATCTTTAAGATCCTTTCCCACTCGAAACATTCTATGATTCTATGACTCTATGATTTCACTGATGGAGAGCTTTGTGGGCAGTTGATGTAAGGTAAAGTCATGGAAATACTCAACTGGTCTTGTATCTCTGATAATCTCTTGGCATTTTAAGTCAGAACCTTGGTTGTCACTGCACATATCAGGTGAGACCCCCTGGAGTGGTTCCCCAGTGCTGTTTTGGAGTATGGGATTACCAGCAGATGTGGAGGATCCTTGATGCATTCCTACTCTTCTAATATTCTTGGGATGAAACTCCCCATGAGTCTCTCAGGGATGAAGTTACCAACTTCCATTGTGGTGAGACTCTATGTGTTTGAACAGAGCTCTTCGTTTTACATATTAATTTTAAAAATGGTTTTCAGGGCATGATCTTCCATAACCAGTTCTTCTTCCTTGGGATCATATTTTGGGAAACAGCCACAGCAGTTTCACCCCTGGAATGTATTTCCCCATATGATTAAATGTCGGCCCTTTCGTGTGGGTGAATCAGGGTTCAAAATGAGGAAGAAAAAACCCTCTGGATCCATGTCAGAGGTTCTCTCTATCAGCAACGTCTGGTGCAGGGGAGGCAGAGCTTGCTCTGGGTTTTTTTTCCACCAGATTACATTTTGATGCAAGGAGTGGGAAGAGAAGGAGCAGGGAAAAGAGCGAGAAAAAAGAAAAGGCTCTCATCCAGAGAAAAACCAGGAGTGCTTATCTCTGCCTCTCCCTCCTCTGCCTCACATTCATTGCCGTCAGCTCTTCATCATCTCTTTTTGCCCTCAGGGGTATAAATGCAGGCATCTGTGGGGGAATAACCCAAAACAGGGTTTCATCTCCTCTTAGAAGTTTTCAGCAAATTTTCAATTTGGCCATTTCTGTTCTTCAGGCATTGTATGTTCTTTATTTGAGAAAACAGAGGAAAAATGCAACCCAAACAACATTTCAGCTTCTCCAGCAAAGTTTCTATTTTGATTTATTGAAAACTTGTCCAACCAGTTATTTATATTTTATCTGTGAAAGACTCAAAAAATTTCATCCGAAACAGATATTTCCATGGAAACGTCCATCTTTGATGAGATGTCGTTCCTCAGATGTTTCAGCTGAAGGATTTTGTCAGTTCTGGCGGAAAAAAAAAGAGTGGGGGACAGAACAAAGACCAAGCTCCCAGGAAAACATGCAATGCTTCAAGTTAATGGGCTAAAATGTCAGCTGGTAAACTGCCATAAAGCCGAAGAAGTCAACCAGTCGACCCGAGTCAATGGAGCTATGCTAATTTACACAGAGGATCCGGCCTTAGATTTTAATAGAACCAGCCTAGCAAGCTGTTTCTCTGCTTACCCATCCTCCTCCCTTTTTAATAAGCTCTCAGTCATACTTGGCCTATCCTTTAATAATTCACCCTTCTCTCTTCACGATCCCTCTTCCCTCTCTGGAGATAATGGGATGGGATTTTCTGCTTGCAGCTCTCACAGAAATATCGTAGACAGGTTAAACTCTGCACAGCTGGCTACTGGCTTCTAACATATCCCTCGTGCCTCTTCCTGGACTCTGATATCCATCTCTTTGGTCTTTACTTAGCCAGTGCCAACGGACTTCAGTGCAATTTGCCATATATTACGATGCAGCACGTTGTGCTGTAATCTATAGATCCCAGGATATTGAAGTATTAAGCACACAGAGCAATCAATTACTTTAATGGGAGTTGTGTGTGTCTGGCCGCGATTCTGGAAAACAGATCCATGAGATAGCTTCAGGACACAATCCAGCCTCTGGACCAAGAGGCTGCTCTACTGCAGAAGTTTTTCTAGCTTGGGGCCAAACACAATTGGCAAGAAGCACATTATGGTTTTTTTGTTGTTCTGTGTAACTACAGTATGAATGACTATGTGTAACTGCTCAGTCTATGTAACATGTAGCTGTATAAAATAAGTATTTGATGATAACCAGTTACAGACTTGCAAACTTTTTACCTTGTTCCCTTGAATTTTTTAAGACCCACCAGACTACTTTTCTTAATCTAGTTCTAGTTTCTTAGTGACCATGTTCTTCCCTCTTGACTACTTTGGTTAAACTTAACAGGGGAGTGTTTATGCAGAAACACTCCCTTGCAGACCTTAAAAGGCTTGTGCATCTTGGAAGATCCTCATTGAAAAAGGAGTGACACTTGATTGTCTCCCATAGAAGTAAATAGTCCTGAGTCCCCAAAGATTGTGAGCCCTTATTTTTGGTGAAATATTTCAAATACTTCAGTTATTTGTACCTGCTCTTGTTCACAGGGAGGAGTGAAGATACCGTGCAGAGTCTGAGATGTGATCTGTGTTGATTTCTCAGACACCCAGAGCATGGAGCAGACCTTTTGCACACCTTTTCCCAGAGTAGATTACCCCAGGTACAGAGCTGGTAACTGCGTCTTCCAGAGAAATAAAAAGTAATGTGTGAGAATGGTTCCCTTACTGAAGCCCTGTGGACTTCACATTGATTAAATCAGCATTTTGGAACAGCAGAAGTGTGATTGATGTCATTTGAATTTCATCTCAGCATCTTGATTGGCATTTTTGTATAATTACTTTTCCTTATTTGTTGAATTTAATTGATGGTTGTTGCATTTATTTCTAAAGAACATTGCTTTAATTAAAAAAAAAATCTCTGCTATACAGAAATTAATATTCCCCATCTATATGGCACAAAAGGGTGTGTGGCGAACATAGAGAATAATTAGTAGCTGTAGGAGGAGAACTTATGAGAAGATGATTATGAATATGTAATAGAGGAAATAGACTATAAGGAAATTAAACCAATAAATTTATGAGTGAATAATTGACCTCTGAGTAAATATGAGCATTCTCTCAACAGCCACTTGACGTGTTGTTAGCCACTCAGTATTTCAGAACATTAACCACCCTTTTAACCAACCAGTTCTTTGCTGTTGGCAACAACTCACTCTCTGGAGTTGCCTTCCTGTCTTGCAGGGTGATTGCTTGCTGTGTGCACAATGCCATAAACACACGTGGTGCCAAAGCTTTGGGGTAGGGGGAAGAAAGGTCATGATCTGTTACATACATGTAGATCTACCCTTTGCCAGAGGAAATGTTTGCAGGGAATAATTAAATCTGCTGCAAAATTATGCTGTTCGAAATGAGAGCAAAATTTTATCACTGCTACCAAATGAACTCAGGTCTTTACACCACAGGGACATCAGCCCAGAGCTGAGATTTTCAGAACTGATGATGAAGTTCCTAAAGTCAATTTTCAAAATTTTCGAAGTTTTCATTTTCCCTTAGATGTAGTGACAAATTAAAAATTATGACTTTAAAGAGTGTAGGCTGGAGATGTCATCTGGCTCCCAAGAAAGTCCCAGTATCATCCTAATGAGAGGCCTGACAGATGTGAGCAGATGCATTAGCCAGAAAAATGGACCTGATGATGTTTGTATTTAAGAGGGAGTTCCCAAGAAACACAGAGCATCCATGAGTAAGGGCTAGGCCTTAAACATGAATTGTGAGATGGAGTAAGTGGTGTCAGAACTCCCTGAAGAAAGACTAGCTTTGAGGATTCAGAAATCATAATGGTGAAAGATAAGATGGTGAAGTTTGTTCTTTGAG
Organism: Corvus hawaiiensis; assembly: GCF_020740725.1. NCBI lineage: Eukaryota > Metazoa > Chordata > Aves > Passeriformes > Corvidae > Corvus > Corvus hawaiiensis. The sequence continues at coordinate 4,161,474 of NC_063213.1, read as the reverse complement.
AAACTTTTGTATTAGAATGGTCCCTGGGGAATGAGGTATAATGGATGTATATTGAGGGTAAAGACTGTTTTCATTCCAGAGAGACAAGCTATTCCATCTGATTAGGGACCAAATAAATTGTGAAATTACCGCCAGTTTTACACCAAATAAATTGATAAAAAAGATGTGATGTCCGTGGAGCTTTGTATTTCCTCCTCCTTCCCTGGTTAGTGCACCCAACATTTTTTACATCCTAGAATAGAGGGCAAGTAGTTATCGCGAAAATGTAATGATCAACTACAATATGTGACTGATTGAATCAGGAGGGTAGTGTGAAAGATGAGGTTCACTTACTGGCCTTGGCCTCTCTGTTTGGCGAAGAGAGATAAGAAGACAAAGCTCAGTTTTATCAGAAGTTAACAAATGACTAAGTAGATGAGAATCTCAAATCAGCTCTTTATTTTCTGTGATCCAAGTAATTAATGGACTACGTTTGGTTGTGGTAAAAGAACAAACATAATAAATTGGTTATCAACCCATTCATCTTTGCTGGAACGTGGAGGGGTGTTGGGAGGTGCTGTCTGTATCAGGGAAGGACCAGGCAGAGCCTTTGGGTTGGGAGGGAGCTGGGCACTGAGTTCTTTCTCCTCCTTGGAAAGTCCTCATCTCCACAGCTATAGTCTATGTAAGTCCATACTCACAGTCCCAAGTCCCACCCTCGTCCGCCTTGCTGAAAGTCAACAAATTTGGGGAGTTAAGTTTATGAGCCATAGGAATGAAATCAGGAATGAAATCAGGAATGAAATCCACAGAAAGAGGTGGACGTGCTCCTCTTCAGCACAGCTTTCCTCAGCAGGAAACACTTCTCTTTCTTTCTGGGGAAAGGAGAACACCTCATAAGATAAAGTAAGTAATCCAGGAAAAAAAAAAAGATACAGTTTGGTTTGGTTTTTTTTATACTGATGGGAAGGTTTTAAAGTATACATCTACAATAGTGAAACAGTTTGGAGCCCCTAGAATTTGCCTTCTATGGTTAGAATTATCCCCGGCACAATTTTTGGCCCAGGCTACCTAGAGCTGTCCCAAACAGTCTCCAGTTGGTGCTTTGAAGTTGACATGGACGAGGGATCTTTCCCCATAGGCAGTTTGGATGGAGTCACCCTTTGATAGTATGGACACAGCTGGACTGTGGTAACTGGCTTCTGAACCATAAAATGTCCCATAAATGTCAAATTTAGTCCACTCCAAGAGGAAGCCAAAACAGACATTCAGGGGAGATCCTTCCTCAGTTTCCTCTTCAGCTTAGGACAGCCAGGGTAAGTTGTAAAAGGGACAGGGAAGACGGGAGATTTCTTACACAAATCATCCACGTTAAAAATTACAAGACTGTTTGGAAGATCTGACACCACTTGAGCTGAAGTTTAGTACTTTCTGGAGCATTCTGCTTTTTTTAGAGTGTTTGTGGAAAGTACAAGGCACGATGGAGAATCGGGATGCAGGAATTGAGGGTGTATTTTGGGCCTCTGTGGTTGTGCCCTGTTTCAAAACAAACAGCTGCAAAGGCTTAAAGGTCAAGTTCAAGCTGGGGGTTAAGGCTGAGATGCAGAAGGAGGGAGCAGCAGTGCAGACTCCAAGAAAACATGCTTATGCACCCCTTCTGACAGGTAAACACATATTGGTCCAGCTAAATGAACAAGCTTTGTAGAGATGAGGATAGGGTCTTGCAGAACTGGAAATCTGATGCTGGATGAGTTTGATTCTGAAGTTCCTGAGAAGGCAAGGTGAATCTGGCTGAATGGACAGGGAAGTTAAAAAAGTAAGTGGCTACAGAAATCAAAAGATGCAAAGAGATCATCCATAGGAAGAGATTGGAAGAAGTACAGGTTAGCCTTGTTGAACCAAGATTAACAATTTCTAAGTTGTTAGATACTGCCTTAAACGTTCTGCATCCCAAAGCAGTGTTAAACATAGTGGGCCCATTTCATTTTTACTGGCACAAATGAGGAATAAACCTCTCCACTCACTTGAGCTTCTACTGCCTGCAAGATCAAAATCAGAGCCAGAGGCATTTGGAGTCTGAAAGAAATGTTTTTGGTTTTGATGTCTGTTTTTGCTGCCTCTATTTAGAGCAAACACATCCAGGGCTGCAAGTGAATACAGTGTCTCTGAAGAGGTGAGTTATTCCCAGTCAATCTGTAGTGGCAGAATGTGGTACCTTATGGGCTTGAAATAGACCATCCTTATTAACTTCATGTTGGGCCAAACCCCATTAATTTCTACAGCCCCTCAGGGCTGAATTTAGCCCACTAGAACAAAGTGATAATATCATTGGAAGCTATTTTTGTGCCCTGCACTGCAAGTTGGATACTATGATACAGCATAAACTAGCTAAAGCCAAGATGTTTTAGGCTTTGGAGCATTAAGTAGTTTCTTAGTATTTATCCATGCTTTTCTCAAGGGTTCCAAACAGTACTAATTACTGTACATAAATGATGGCTGAGATTCAGGGAGAATTTCAGCAGCAGGTGTGTTGGGGGCACTTGTGGTGTCATCAGAGCCAGGTCCTAAAGGGCTTTGAATTGAGCTGTGTGATGTGGTGGGATGTGGGGCAGTGACCGGTGGGACTTTGTGAGTGGTTGTGATTGTGGACGTGCCAGTGAAATGGAGTGAAGCAAAACTAGGCAGCACTCCAGGCAAGATTCCTACTAAAGTCTCTCTCATGGACCACCTAGGGCTGTCAAGTTGTGTGTTGACCCATGCCTGTTTTAAACTAAACCGGGAGAGATTTAAATAAGATGTTAGGAAGAAATTCTTCCCTGTGAGGGTGGTGAGGTACTGGCACAGAAAAGGGAATTCCCCATCCCAGGAAGTGTCCAAGGCCAGGTTGGATGGGGCTATGAGCAATCTGGTCTAATGGAAGTTGTCCCTGCCCATGGCAGGGGGGTTGTGATGAGATGATCTTTAAGGTCCCTTCCAACCCGAACCATTCTGTGATTCTAGAACAGATGGCCAGACCCCTTCCCACAAGGAGCACTGGGCACCTAGGAAGCAGTTGACAAACCTGGTCTATGTGCTGCTTCTTAAGCCTTACCCTCAATTTGTCATTCCATTGGTCGCATATCTTGTGGCTTTTGACCGTCTTAAGTTTCTGCAACATGTCTCGTGAGCTCAGGAGCACCAGTCACTGCTGGGGTTTAGCAGCACAAATAGGACTCATCAAACTTCTCCCAAACGTCCCCAGTGTTCCCAACTCACTGTCTCTTCCTCCTGCTGAGGTGGAGTAGGTGAAGGTGGATGCCCTGCTGGCATGTGACAGTTTGTTGTTACCTGATGCTCTGCTCCTGTGTTGTTATCCCCGTGGCAACGCCAGCGATGTTTTGCCACCTCATCGTGCCTGACGCATGCCCGAGCCGTGCTGTGCTGGCGTTAGCTGGCTTTACACCTGCTGGATAATTGCGCTCTTGCTCGCTTCAAGATCTGGCATGTGAGCTTCAGCCAGGCTGGGAACAGCTCCACTGAAGCAAAAAATCCGGTTAAAGGGAGAAGCAGAGCGGGCGGTGAGCTGCTGAGTCATTCCACAGCCCTCCTCAGATAGCCTGACACCAACGAAGAGGATCAAAGGTGAGGTGACCTTGTGCATCGGAGGGGAGGCAAAGTCCTCTGCACGGGCTGGAATGTGCATTAGCTCTGGAATGCAGACAGGCAAACACTGCCTCTAATAGCGGCTTTAGGCAGGGGTCTAAGATCTCCTGTCTAAGGGGAAAAAACTCTGTATGTGTCCAAAACCCAGGGAAGTCAGTGGAAAGACTCCCATCAACTGAGACTCAGGTGCTCAGAGAGAACATTCTTGGATCTGTTCTTCTGACCAGAACTGTGGTTAGTCTGGGTGATGCTTAGTTTTGGTCCACTCTATTTTGAAGCTGAGTGAAGCTCTTGGAAAGCCTCAAAACCTCTCTTTAATTTGCTAAATAGGAAACTTTCATCTCATCCTGTAATTCCACAGTTCTCATTATGATCTCCAAAGAAACATTAAAATGGGTTGTGTTTTAAAGAGTATTGTTTCTCATCCCATCTCCAGCCCACTCTGTTTATTTCAGTGGACTAAATATCAAGGTTGTTATTTCTGGGTGTGAAGCCCTGGTTCTGCCCTTGCTGATTTCTATACCACCTTCTGGCCTTGGTAATTAAACTAAGCAAGCTTTTGGCTACTTTTAGAGGATTTTCTGGCAAGGCCTGTTTCACTGCCTTTTTACCTGGATCCAAAGGCACAAAGAGCCCAGTGCTGTTTGCCACCTCTTCTCCATTTCTCTGAAAGGTGTGGGGCAGAGAACACAAAGGTGTCAGCCCAGATGAAAGAAGGACTCCTGTTGTCTGGTTAGATCCCTTGTTTAGTTTTGGGCTCACAGGTGCTGCTGCAAGGTAAGATTCATCTCTCCTAACTTCAGACATCTGCAACGTGGACATTTACTTCTGAATAGTCATCCTGGACTCCCTTTACAGTCCAACAATGTACCTCATCCTAAAGTAGATATTTGCAACACATGCCCTATTGGGTTATGCCCTAAAAACCCCCAATTGTCTTCCCGGACTCAAGTGGGGTTTAGCAAATAAGCTCAGAGACAGACATCTACAGCTGAAGTATTCACATTTGGTTAGGGAGCCTCAGATTCACAGTCTAATTTTCACTGGATCTCAGGATTTTAGAATCAAACCTCTGTTCAGTCTACTTGCCCTTCTACAAGTCACCTTTGGAGATGGATTTGCCCTCTCTTGAAGATATGATGTGAACTTAGTCCCTAAAAGGTCTGTACGTATGGCCCTTTGCAGAAATCATGCTTTCACAGGTTTCTTGCCCTGGGGCATATCTGTCTTTCCAACCATCTTCTAGGATGCATTTTTAACAGAAGAATGTAAATGGCATGGTTGTGCTTCTTTCCATCATTGCTTGGGACACCACCACTGACCAGTACATCCATGAACAAAGAAGCCACCAGGGCAGAAAGCCCAGATGGATTTCCACGGTCCCTAAAGGTACCCTGTAAGAGGGACTTTGACAAGGGCATGTAAGTGTTAGGACAAGAGGGAAAAAACCTAAACTGGCAGAGGTCAAGTTTAGATGAGGTATTAGGAAGAAATTCATCCCTGTGAGGGTGGGGAGGCCCTGGCACAGGGTGCCCAGAGAAGCTGTGGCTGCCTCTGGATCCCTGGAATTGTCCAAGGCCACATTGGATGGGGCTCTGAGCAACCTGGGATAGTGGAAGGCATCCCTGCCCATGGCAGGGGATTGGAATGAAATCGTCTTTAAGATCCCTTCCAACCCAAACCTATTCATGATTCTGTGATGTCTTCATGAGTGAATGTACTTACAGAACAGAAGGGCAGCATCTGGATCATGCCTCATAACACACTGTGGGATCCTTAGGATGAAAGAAGCTGCATAAACATAAACTATCTCTATTGATTATAAATGACAGGGAAAGGGAAATGCATGATTTAAAGCAGTGCCAGCTCTGGTTTAGCAGCAGATAAGCAGCATTGGGGCTGTTGGTCAAACAGTGCTGCTCACTCTTCAGTGCTCATGTTCAGATGAAATGCAGGGAAAGGATATTTCTTCTGTCAATGCCACAGAGATCTGAGTGTTCCTGTATGTCTTTCCTACAGAGATAAAGACATGGACACTGCTGACATGTTACATTCCCCTTATCTGGAGTGATTGTGCAATCCCACTGGTGTAAATCTCCTGCTTCCTAGTGTGATGCAAGCAAGCTCTGCCTCTGCAAGGACTGGGGGCAGTTTGGCATGGCCCTGCCCCCCACAAAGCAAGAGGTGTGACTTGTCAGCAGGAAAATCATGGAAGCGATTCTGCAGGAGGTGACAAAAGGTTGGAAGTTAATGGAGGTGCTTTCCAAGAAAGCCCCATGCAGTCTCCACAGCAATTCCTCCTCTCGCCATGTGCCTTATGTAAGGTAACAAGAGACTGACTTGCTCAGCTGGGCAACCTCCTGGAATTCTGGGCAGGGCTGTCACGCTGCAGGCTGCTGCTACATGATCCATCTTTGGAAATATGGGCCCATCAGGAGTGCTCCCAAATGGTGTATTTCCAGGTCCTGCTGACCTGGGGACTCTGGGAATGATTTTCACCTCATGCAACTTCAGGGGAATGAATCAGTGACCAAGTGCTGCTTTGGATGTCCATGTCAGCAGGGACACGAGGCTGGCAGGTAGGAGATGGGATCTGTGTGAGACCCATGTCCTTCTAGAGGTAACCAGAAGCCAGGTGAGATACACCAGGGCATCCCAAAGGACTTGAAATACCTGTATTTAGGCACCTGTCTTCCTTCCTGCACATCTACACCCTCTGTCTCCATCAGAACTGGGCTGATTTTGCAGCACTGACATAAGTTTGTTCAAGGTGGGGTTTAGCCAAACTGTTTTAGACACCTACTTTAGTGAGCTGTTCCCTAGACACCACGGGCTGTCATAACTAGATTTCTGTGACTGTGAAGGGAACTCAAATTTAGACATTTACATGCAATCAGCCAAACTCCATCCCAGATCTGGTCTGTCTCACTGACATTAACTTAATACCAAGAAAACAGCAATCCATGGACCTGATTTTGCTTGTAACTACAGCAATGCTGATGAGATTAGATACAGAACCGCCACTTGGCAGTTGTCCCCCAAAGTAAGCTCTGACAGATCTTCATCATGGTAATGTTTTCATGGCTCCTTTTGTAAAAACAAGAGTTTCAGTTAAGAGTTATTTGTTTGGATTCAAGCCAATTGCAAGCAGCTTCAGTTTTAACAGGGTGTCCCACGACGCTTTCAATTACAATGAGGTGAGTAAGAGATGTTTTGGTTTGCTGGAGATGCTGAAAGATAATTACACACGTCTATATTGTTCCTGATCTAATAAAAAAGTTTCACTCTATCCCAGAGAAAGCATTTCAGTTCACTCTTTAAGGATTTTTCACGTTAAGAAGAAAAACAGAGAGAAAGGAAATCTCTGAACAAAGACACATTTCATAGTGAAATCCATCTCATGCAACTTATGTTTTTTAACTCTAAATGAATTCACTTGGCAAAACTGACAGAAATTCACAGTGTTGCTGCTTTCTTTCACCAGAAAAAGCATTTATCCCCCCCCAAAACAAGCCCACACTGTTGCAGATGCAGTGCTCTAAAATCCACAGGGCTTTGGACCCTTGCTGGCAGCGCTGGGGGGCCTGGGATGATCCCTGCAGGTTTTTGACAGCAGGCTGACAAAGGGCCCTTGGATGCCTTCCCTCCACAATACTTCCACAAGGTAAATGTTCCTGGTATTATTTGCAACACAGTCATATGTCACAGGAAATGCCAGGTACAATAAGACCCAGACAGCAAAACAGTATAAATAGATGAGGGAATTCCTGGCATTAGTTCTGGAGCAGTTTGGGACTGGAACAAGTGAAAAAATACAATTGTTCATAAAGGGAAGTTTCCTGTAAGTTAAAGAAAGTCTCCCCCATTTCTCCGCTCCCTTCTTTCTCCAGATTGCACTTTTTCACCAGGGAGAATCCGACTGCTCCAAGTGAGTTGAACCAGAATTTCATTTTGCTGAACTGGCCTGATTTGAGATGCAAACCACCTCTGAAAGGCTGAAATTTCCCATGGGAGCAGAAATTTTCCGAATTTTGCTCACCTCTGGTTAGTGCTTGCACAGAAATGGCCTAAAGCAAACAAACAGCCTTCTCCTGGAGCAGCCAGCAGAGCAGCCTGGTAAGTAGGTTAATTTGGATGGGGTTCCCGAGTGGCAGCTCCTCATCCTCTCTCCTGCCCGGGGAAACCTGTGCAGCGATCAGCTCTGCAGACAGGGCAGTGACAAGCCTCCCTTCAAGGCAAAAATAAATTTCCACATTCATAAACTCAGAGATCCTTCCCTGCAGGAGTCATTCCCACCCCAGGGCAGCCTGGTGTGGCCTGACACAGCTCCGCTGGCCTCAACAGAGCACCCCAGAAAAAGGATCACCTCATTCTAGATGTGAAAATATTCCATTTTAGAACAAAGCCAAGTCCCCAAAGGATTTTTTGGTAGGCTCTACAAAGCAGCTGATAGCCCAGATGGGAATTCATAGCTGTGGTTGGTCGCTGAGAGCCTGCCAGCTGGTGATGCATCCCCATTGGTGAGGTATCAGCATGTTATTGGTGAGGATCAGCAAACGTGCCAAGGCTGGGAGCCTGGGGGGATGAGAGATGGACACGTGTGAGAGGCTCTGGATGGAGACAGCTGGTTCCTTCTCACCGCCTCTGCCTCCATAACACCACTGCAAGGAGACATCAGCCTCCAGAGCTGCTGAGAGGCTGGGGCAGGGCAGCCTTGGGGCAGCCGGTGGGGAGAGCTGGACCCCAGGTGCAGTGCTGGAAGGTTTCTAGCCATATGTGCAGGCCAAGGGATGTAGGGTCAAGTGATTCCCCCTCCTTGCAGCAAGGGCCCTCTGAGCACATCAGCATGGTCCTGAAGTGTTCATGTCCTGCTATGCCAAGCTTCAGCCTTCCTGCAGCCTTTCTTTTACTTCTCATTCGGGGAGAGAAAAGTGCCCTGCAAACAATTAACACTCAAAATCCCCCAGTGAACTGGGGAAGAATTATTTCCTCATTTTTACCTGTCTGGAAAATGACACAGAAATTAATTGACTTCTTCAAGGTCACTCAAAGAGTCAGTGGGAAGTTTGAAAATGGGACCCAGGAGTCCTGACTGCTGGTCCTATCTAACCACTAGACACCTAACTTCAATTGCTAGAGAACCTGCTCTTAAGCTTTACAGTTTTGATTAAAGATTCAAAAAATATTGAAGCTTTAAAGGAAAAATAATTCACTACAACTTTACCAAGTGATGTGTGACTGGGCACAGCCCCTCTGGGAATACAGGCACCGTTTAAGAAGAGCTGCTCTGCTCGATGCTCTGCATACACATGAGGTCCCAAGCTCAATGCCAACAGACACAGGCACAGGTCTGGCTCCTGCCATCAAAGGCAGCTCAGGTGGCTGCCAGGGCTCTGCTTGTCCATGTCCAGAAGATGAGGTCCTGAACTGAAGCATCAGCAAGCTGTGTAAATTTACACCTTACGCTGGGCTTTGGTTGTGTTATGTGTTCAAAAGCACGTTAGCTGCTAAAGATGAGCAACCAGGGCTTTGAGAGTAAAACGTGGGGTTCAGCGGGTGCATATCCTGCTCTGAGTGCAGAAGCAGAGCAGTGAGTTGGCCCTTGGCTCAAAATCATCCTGCAAGGGCAGAAAGCACCTTCCACCAGGCTCCTTATCCCCTTTCCTGGCCTTCCACCCCACAGCCCTGCGCTCCCTCAATGCTCAGCAGCCCGTTTCTGATGTCACCTCGTTTCTTCTCCCACCAGTGCACAGAGACCCCCTCCAGCACCCCCACTGCTCTGTCCATGGGGCAGCCCAGCCCCATAAGTGCCCTATAGCAAGTGCAGAGAGGGGAGTGCAACACCCTTCATTTGCTCCTGCCTGCTCTGACCTCCCTGGAATCACCACTTCCAACCCTTCCATTACCATCAACACGACCTAGCCCAACAACTGGCCCAACAGCCTGACTCACTGTTACCCTCTAGTGCTGGACCAGCCGGGAGACAGGCATCTCCCTGGAGAACTCAGTGCTCCAGGCAGCACTGGGTTGTCCTCTTCACTCCCAGACACCCAAAATTCACGTCCTGGCCCCAGTGACTCATCGTAGGTTGCTGACTTTCAGGCCCTGCATGGTTTGCTGAGCCACTTTCTCTGCTCTTGCATCCCAGACGGGCAGATTTGTCACCCAGCTGTTGGTAGCTTGGACAAGCCCTTTGGTTCACTTGATTATGTGCCTGCTGTAGGTTTTGTTCTTCCTTCCTTTTTATTTAAGCTCTCCCTGTCATCTCGAGTTTTGTTCTCCAGACCTTGTTTGCTGTGGTTTTAGTGGAGGGACCAGTAGCAGGTTTGCCCACAGAGAAGCTGACGGTGAAACGCCTGCCAGGAACAATTAGGGAAAACTTGTTCCGTTGGAAACTCCTATTTTTATAGGGAAAGCACTGTTGGTGACAGGGACCAAGTTTGCTTCCAGTCTACACCAGTAAGAGCTCAGACTCAGGAAGATGGTGAAAACATTAAAGCCTTCTTGATCTTTCCCGGCTGTCTCTGAGAATATTGCCACTTGTTTTCAAGGAACTGGTATTTTCCCTCTCTGCTGGGAAAGGAGGGGTTGAACATTTTAAGAGCAGCCTTTGTGGACAGGGCTGAAGACAGCCCATGGGGCTGGGAACAGAGTGCTGGGATCTGGCCAGGGTGGAGTGGGGAGCTTGAAAAGGGGGATGGCTTTCCTGGGGAGAGTGGAGAAAAGGAATCCCTTGCAGCAGCAGCAGAGCTCTAACCCTCCTGCCTCTCTGCTTCCAGGGGAAGAGGGGTAGCATTTTTCCCTAGCAGGATTTGTCAGTGTTGGGCACCCAAATGAGAAGCCTTCTCGCCCTAACCAGGCCGCAGCCCTGAATGCCAATGATTCACCACTGGAAATACTGGTAAAGCTACTTTCCTTTTCACGGTTTTCCGTTTCTTTTCTTTCTTAATGAGTGCCGCCTATTTTTTATTTCACACATGCCAACATGGATTATAACTTGCTCCTGTGAAAAGAGGCCAACAGTCACATTGGCCACGGGCTTGATGCTGGGTAATCAAGAGCTTTCTCTGGCTCCTGACACATTTGGACCTGTTTTTCTGATAAGCTGAGCTTGTTTATGGCCACGCATGAAACACAGCTTGTGGTTTTCTGTCCTAGTGCATCTTGTTTGACTGTATTTTAACTGCACTGAGTGTTCCCGTTGATAGAATAAACATTGGTATTCATAGAAATCTTTTACCCTTCGAGATCCTGTGATAAAGTGCAGGAAAAGCATCTTGCCTACAGTAATGAACTGAGCAAAGCAAACATCCTGGCCGATAAGTAAGGATCATTTAGAAATTTTATGGCCAGAAACAAAGTCTTTGAGTCCGAGCATTTGTGTACACACACCACAAAACCTCACCTCTGTATTTGTGCAATGTATCCAGCAAAGCGTTCTTGAGTAATGCGTGTGTTCCTGGAAAACATACAGGGCACTGTTCACTTGTCTAAATGGAGGTGTATGGGGGTTTTTTTGGGATGCTGTGAGAATCTGTGGCGTCCACACAAATCTGGCAGGAAAGGATGCAGGCCTACAGGCTCTGGAGCAGCTCTTGGAGCAGCTGCTGAAAGCTGGGCAAGATACCCTCAAGACCCTCCGGGGGTGTGAGGTAGCAATGTGTTGTCAGCAGAGCTGAGCTCCCTGCATGATATGAAGGGTAGAGTTCAGAGATGGAGACACAGCTGAATTACAGCCTCTGCAGGATGGTGTCCAATGAGCAATGGGTGCCTGTTGATCCTGCCCATGACCCCAGGGAGTGATTCCTTTGGCCAGAAGAACAGCGCTGTTGGCTGCATTAGGAGCTCTCTGAGAACTGGCATTTTTAATTGGTGAAATGCTCCAGCCTGTCCCAGACAGCACATACCGTGGATACCTCTGGCATCTGCAGTGGCAGACATGACAAAGGACTCAGAGGAGGCCCAAGTCTGGATGACATCAAATTCCTGAGAGATGAAGTCCCCATAGGTCTTTCATCATGTCAGCCAGCAGATATGTGTGCAGATACCCAACACATCCAAAGAGTACTGGGCACTCAGTTTGGAAACAGAGCTGAGCACCAAAATTGGAGTTCATCTCTCCTGACTAGACATTTACAATATAGTTACATCTAACGTGGCCACTGCCAACTCCTCTTACCATAGGTGGTAGGAAATGTGCACTCCAAGGACACAATTCATCTGCCCAGTCTTAGAAGTCTCCTCTAGAAAGATAAGAGTAAACCCTTGGTTCTCCTGGGCACATAGACTAGATCTCTCCTGGGTCTAAATGTGCACAGCAAGACAAGAGTCAGTGTTGGCTTTTCCCTGTGGATACAGGCATTAATCAGAAGAATTGTGTCTTCAGGATGTAGACAGTACATCAATTCCTTTGATAGATATTCCCTGTTACTGGTAATTGTCTCATCTGAATTTGCCCAGCTCAGTTTATGTCCTGCTTCTCTTCTGCACATTGAAGGATCCTTCAGCACTGCTCTGAGTCACATATTCTGATCTTCCCACTGATAAAATGAAGAGCTGGAGCTGCTCAAGGCTTTGACAGATTGCTTAAAATCCTTGAGAACTGAGATAAGATGTGGTTGAGCACATTGTTTCCATCAATGAGGACAAATGGAGCAAATTATTAAGTAATTCCATGTTATGAGATAACTGACTTAATAGCATCATAATGGTACAGCCATCTATGACAAATCAGAGCAAAGCTACGCGCAAGCAGCTCGTGGGTGGGAGAGTTTAACAGCATATCAAGGTGTGTGTGTCCAAAGAGAGTCAGATAGACCAGAAAACTGGAGAGAGAATATCCAATCCATGTAGTCACAGTAATGCTGTTAGGATTTGCTGAGATCATGGAGAGAAGGAGAGCAACAATTCATTTTACTTTCATGTCGTGAGTTATCTGGAAGATGGATTGGAGCTGTGAATTCAGAAACAATGTTCAGTTCTTTTTCGCCATGTCTAGAGAAAAAAAGAGGACATTATCAAAGGGCAGGATTGCACTGCAGAGGTCTTGATCCTGCTATAAGTTCTGCTGGTAGAACATGGAGTTGCTGTGCCTCAGTTTCTCCATCTGCACAGTGGGGCTGTAGGATGCTACTGAGCATCTCCTGCATTTTGTAGCTCTTCCTGGTCTAAACCAGACCTCTGATGGTGTAAATCAACTCCTGTGGTACTTACTGACAGAGATTCTGGCCTGGAGCTTGTGAAGCAGCCAGACATTCCCATGGAATATGTGAATCCCACCCTCTGGGCAAAACCCACTGTGAAATCTGTTAGAGGGACTTCCTTGCTAGAAACATCACAGTGTTACTCCGGAGGGTGAAAAAGAAAAAGAGACAATGTACTGCCCTGTTTCTGGGCAGAGTTTAGTTGAATTTTAAACAGCCTCGTTCTAACCTCCCCCTGTGACAGCAGATGTCACTTGTAAAGTGTGTAATTTGTGCCTGCAGCCTCGTGTCACTCAGGTCACATGCAGATGTGCGCTCCCTGCTGTTCCCTTCCCTGCTCTGAAAGGACGCGGGTTCAGCAGCACCTGACATCCCAGTGAGGCACCCACAGATCCAGGGCCTCTCCATGGCACAGGTGGGATGATGGGCTTTGGGGAAGTCCGAATGTCCCCACTGCACCCATGGTGACCCCAAATGTCCCCACTGCACCCATGGTGAGCCCTGTGTGTGGTTCCCTGTGCACAGATCAGGGCGCTGCTGGCACCAGGTGCCTGCATCATCCACATCCCCAGCTGTTGGGGGCTGTGAGCGTGCAGGGGGAGAGAGTTCCTGCTTTTCTTGGGCAGATACCCCTTCTTTTGGCCTTGGGCTCATGTTCTCCCTGGCTGACAGACTGCTCCTCTCTCCCTCGGCATCACTGTGTTGGCAGCACAGACGGCGCTCGCAGCACCCTCTCTCCCAGACCGACCTTGCAGCCATCTCTTCTCTAACAAGAAAGATGACAATGCTGGTTGTTCTGCCTTCTACAGACCCCACCTGCACTGGGAGGGAGCTGCAAGACACATGGGAAGCCCTTGGCACCTCATGTTGTGACCTATTACAACGGGAGACCCTCTGCAGGTCTTCAACGTGGCGTTGGCCACACGATGACAGTGTCGTGTGGGCAGCTGTGGTGCTCACTGTGCTTCACACTCCTGGGCATGCCCCGGTTCATCTCAGCATTAGGCAAGTGCTTCTTCTGTTGGAATTATTTAAATATCAAAGAAAAGCCCTAGTCTTCAACTATTTGGTCTTTTCTCACAGCGAAACCTTGGCAGGGTTGAATAACTTCATGGCTCCATCCAACCAAACAAGTGTCAAACAAGTGTTTCATCATTTTGGGAAGCGAAACTTGAGCTTCTGCAGTGAAGCAGCCCAGCAGATGCCTTCTGAAGCCTGTTTGTAACCTAAGCAGGCACATGGCTCTGCTGGAGGTCAGGGAGATGTCTTTGAGTGTGCCCTGATGAATGAGAGTCAGGAGCCACTGGTGGGTGATCCTGTGAGGCAACTCAGCTGCTGACTGAATTTCAAAGACAACATGAATGAAAGGCTCTGTGGCAGCTTCTAGACACTCCTGCCAGGGCTAAGGCCCCATTTACCAACCAAGAATAATGAAATTGTACAGCTTTTAGAAGGCACTTCAAGATCTGCTTGTGCTAAGTATCTCAGAAAAGCCAGATACTGCTATTAAAATGTCCCCACACCTCATAGCCAATGGATGCCACCAAATGATGGAGTATCCATGGAGTAAAAAGGAGTATCCATGCCTCCCTAGCCATGCAGTGTGCATCTGAGTGAGGCTGAGTGACTCACTCAAGGCTACCCAGCAGTATGTGGAAGAGGCAGGACTGATTTCAGTGCCACAACCCTTGAGGCTGTGCCTGCACTAAAGATCAGGTTAGCAGAGCAAAGCAGCTGCTGTAGAGAAGGTCCTGGTCCTTTCTTGTCTCCATGCAGAGCTGTGGTTATACTGGGCAGTGAGCCTGTGGCCAGTGAGCTCCCTTCTGTACCCCTCATAGCAATATTTTATTCTTTTCTCAGCCCAGTCCAAGCTTCTACATCCCTGCTAGAACCCAGCCCATGCACGTAAATACCTGTGACAGAGAAAAAAGTTTCCTCTGAAATATTTTTGGGATCTAAAGCATTTTTTATAGGTTCTTCTACACCCTCTGCTTTTAGGTGAAATGTCCACTTTGAACTTCCATTGGGAAAGGAACAAAACATTTCCGTTTGAAAGCCTGAAACCAGGTGAGGGACACTGGGCTTGCCCAGCCCCATAGTGTGTGAACAGGAAAAGAGCCGGCTCCCCATCACATCTAACGCCTGTCCTTAATTAGACATCTGTGGTGATTAAGTAAATTAGAGCTCAGTGGGAAGAGGGAAGGTGCTCAGCACCGTGGTGAGTCATGTCCTTGGTGGCTCTGCCGGCCGGTGGTGCCAGCCCGAGGGCAGGAGGAGCGGATGCTCCTGTGTGCAGTCCTCAGGCAGACTGGGGTGAGCTGACAGGGCAGGCTGGAAAAGCTTGTCCTGTTGGGGGTTTGGTCAGACATCAAGAGAGGGCTTCAATCTTCAGACACGTTAACCTCGTGCTTGCTATGAAGGGCAGTGGAAGGGAGTTTCACGTCCCAGGGCTGTGCTCTGCGGGCCCATCACTGAACTCAGGTTCACCAAACCTTGCAAACCCCCTGATGGATCTGCTCCTGCTCCCAGTGAAAGCCTTTGATACCAGATCAGCTGAGATCAGATCTAGATTTGTAGAGGGAAACCAAGGTGGGTTTTTTTTGGTTTAAGAAGTACTTTTCCTAAAGATGTTTTTTTCAAGCACTTTGTGTTTTGTTACTGCATTGCTGAACCCCTTCTTTAAAAGCCAGTGAGTTAAGCAGGGACTGTCTTTGCAAGGCTTTTTTCTATTCCACTTTGTGCCATAGATCTGCTCTACAGTGGGTGCCGTTCATAAATAAATCCTTCCCTTGTCCTCTCCTCCTTTAAGCCAACCCAAGGGAGCTAGGTAGCACTCTAGCCAGCCATTATTAAAGTGATGTTAAATACAAACCCTTGAAGGAGAGCTGTGGTGTAGGAACAGATTGCCCAATTTTCTCAGAGCAATGGAGATGTGCGTGTCATTAATAAAACATCTTGTTGTATGGTTTTAATTATTTTTCCCATCTCAGTGGAGATTGTTACCTCTGCCACACATGAAAGAGCAGATAACTTGATGGAGGTTCTTGTAATAAGCATTGTTGGAGCCATCATCTGCCAGAGCATCTTGGTAATTAATGGTTTGTTTAAATTCCAGTGCATAATTGTCTTTGCATTCCTGACTGTGGCTGTTGCTTGGATCCTAATGGGACATTTGTAGGGAAAACAGGAGGGCAGTGGGGGTTTAATTGATCACAAATGCTCACCAGCCAGGTGAGCTTCAGCGGTGTCACATCCCAGAGGTGCCACTTGGAGAAGGGCTGCCATCACAGGAGAAAACAGCACCTCTTTGCTGAGCATCTGGGCTGGGATCTTCCAGCAGTTTTCATTGCCATGGATTTAGGAATAGGATTAAACACCTTCTGAGCTAAAATCAGTGGGATTTTTTTCTGGCAGCTTCTCCAAGCGCTGAGCACCATCCTGTGTGATGGCAGAAGGCTCCTGTACAGGAAGGACCAGGAGATCTGTTCTACTGAATATTTTCTGGACCTACTGGCCTCTAGCCCTTTCAGCCCTCAGTCCAGCCCTCATTGGTATCTTTCTCCTCTACAGAACAGCATGAGAAGACTTCTGTCCCTGTCCTTGCTGCAGCCCTGCAAATTATTTGTGCCCTGTTTCACCTGATTTTATAGTGAGACCTGAAATACCCTGTCCTGTGTTCCCCACTCCCAGCTCTGGTGCTGGGTGAAGTAAACAAGTGTAGATATAAAAAAGGGCTTCTGAGCCCTGTAAATATGGAAGAGATTTTGAAAACGTGATCCATGCACAGCCTGAAATTCTCAGAACATGTGAAAAAGAAGTATTCTGCTAAAAAAAAAAAAAAAGGTAGTGACATACATCTCGGGAGATGCAAATCCTGATGAGAGGAAGGGACCAAGGGGTCTGCTCAAACTGCTTTGAGGCCAAAGGGTCATGGCATTAGCTGTGTCAGGACTGTCACTTTGCAGCCAGTAAAGCATTTAGTACAATTGCAACTTGACAAATCCTGAAGTGCAAAGCTAATTTCAGTCAATGACAACTGCTAGATGGGTGCACATCCTCACTGAAGAGGTTAACACTGTTAGCTGAGCAATAAAAACATCGCTGGAAACCTCACCCTCGCTGTGCCTTGGGAATAAACAGTGATAAATTCCTCCTTGGAAGGTGTCTGTGCCACAGAAGGCAATGGCCAGAGCTGGGATCTCCAACAGTACATGGAGGTTTCCATACCTCAGTGGTACTTCACCACCCCTAAGAGCTCTCGTGATTCTCATGCTTTAGGACAGAAAGAATCCTGGCTTCAGGAAGGGATCTCTCCTCCCCTGCCACAGGTCCCCACAGGTGACCAAGGACAAGGTGCCTCATGTAAAACTCCCCTCTGAAACACCCACTACCAATTCCTGCTGGGTGTTTCATTTCTCAGCCAAAATGTTGAGTAGCTGCTAATTCCAAGATGACAAGTGAGCGGCTCAGAATCATATTGTTGATTATTTTTGGGAAGCCCCCTGTTACTGTGGTGACAGCCTAGAAGGAGTGAGTTTGCTATCTCAAATGCCTTTGGGCACTTCTGTTTGTGAAAACGTGATGTGTTCCCAGCTCCCCTGGCATCCAGCTGTGGCCCTGAGCCAGTGGAGCAGCACAAAATGATTTCAAGTGATGACTGGGAAGAGGGTGAGCTTCACCAATGGTGGCAGTGGGTGAGCGTCTCACCTGTCAGGATGGAGGTGTACAAAATATCCAGCTTGTCAGAGCTGCTTCAACCACCTTCTTGGGGATGTTCCCAGAGAAATTTAACCTCTGGATGTGTTGGGATGGTGGGAAGTTCAAGAGGTTCTCTCTTGCCAAGGTCTTGTCCTTTGAGAGATCATCAAGCAAGAATCACTTTGTGAGTTGCCACGGGGGAGTCAGCTTGCAGAACAAGACCTAAATTTAGCTGCTTTTGAGTCACAGAATCCTAGAACAATTTAGGTTTGAAGGAACCTTAATGATCATGTCATTCCAACTCCCCCTGCCATGGGCAGGGACATCTTCCACTGGATGAGGTTGCTCAGAGCCCCATCCAACCTGGCCTTGAACACTTCCAGGGATGGCAAGGAACAGCAGCATCTCTCTCCCTCTCAGGCACCCGTGGCTTCTCTCTTGTGTTAGCTGTCATCCTCCTCCTGTTTCTGCAAACGCTGTAATTCGAAAATAGAAAAAGGAGAAGAATGAAACAAAACAACTGCTTAAAAAGCTCTGTAAAAAAAAAAAAAAAAAAAAGGGAACCTAAGATATAATTATGCCTCCTGGATGATATTTTCCTCTGGAAAAATACTAAACATGTTCATGTGATGTTCTGGTGTGCAAGTATCTGCAGCACGTCTCCCTCTTGCTCTCTCTCTCCCTCCCTCTGTCTTGCTCTGCGTTCCAGGAGCTGCCAGCACGTTCTGCAGACAGACCCAGGGACAGCTCAGATGTGAACCTGCAGCACTGCTGGGCTCGGATTTAGGGATCGCTCCCCAAAATCCGTGGAACGTGGTCACAGCATTTGAAAAAAAATTACATGTTGAGCCCTCTTTTCACCCTAATTTGGGTCTCCGGCTCATTTCTGAGCAGCTTTGAAGGAACAGAGGCACTAAAGGGCTCGGAGGTGTTGGGCCATCCCTGCTCCTCCTATCACTGCCCCGTTTCCCCCGAAGGCGGACAAGCCCCGGGAGCTCACAGAGCAAGGCAGGAGCAATTCCCTGCGGGATGGTGGATGGATGCGAGCCCAGGGATTGGATCTGGGGGACAGAGCACCGTGGTTTAAGGGAATAGAGGCAACAGAAGCTTCTGCAGCTCGGGGGCACATCAACAATCCCCCCCGGCCACGCTCGCTCCTGCTCTCGTTCCCTGCCCCATCGAGCCCCGCTGCTAATTGTGCTGTCAAAGCTCTGCGGGAAATTCCCTCCGCCGTCGTACGGAGGCTTCTCCTGCCACACTCCTGGGGTTAAAGCATCCCGGGCTTAATTTATTCACTGCTTTCAAACCCGGGACCTGCTCTTTCCCTTTCGCTTCTCCCCTGAGAGAGGTTTGCAGAAGCTGAAATTCGAGCCCTGCAGCAAATCACCATGTTTTGTACTAATTTAACACGAAGCTTCGGGTACTTAAACATTTCTCCAGTCTTTGAGCACAAAAGTGGCCTTTTTTTCCCTTTGCCACCATCCCCTCTGTTATTCAAAACCCGTTCCAAAAAATTTGAGGAATGAGACATGCTGCTTGCTCCTTTCTGGCACATTTCATGTTTTTAAGAGGAGTTTTTCCACCATGTTGCAGAGAAAGACTCATCACTGGGCACAGTCCTTAGCAGGCTCTTGAGTACCCAAGCTGGGTTTAAGGCTGGCAAGAAAACCTGAAAGCAGATTTGTGTCCCAAAAACCAGAGTCTGAGCGTGGGATGTTTGCAAATCTCAGTTTTGGGGAGCTGATCACGGCTCTTGATGCTGCCCTGTGGGGTAAAACCTCAGCACAGCAGGCATGAGTCCTCCACAAGGGTTAGATGACCCCATAAGGGTGCAGCCTGTATATAAAGCTTTTTTTTCTGTTAAAAACTGAAGCCTCACATCTCTCACAACGCTTCTGAGACATCGTTTTCTTTTGGGTAACTCTTAACCTGTCAGAAAAAGAGTCAAAAAAAGAGCAGACCTTTCCCCAAATAGGGTGTAGCTCAGTGAAAAGTCAGAGCTGAAAAAAATGGAGATGCTAGTAAAAAAATGGGAAAAGGAATGTTTTCATCTTTTTAAAATTATTTTTTTTTACCTGCTATTTTGAAAAGGTGCTTGAAATCAACCAAAGGCTCTTCCTTCCAGCTGCAAAGGTGTCATCCTAAATTAAAGCTCCCATGAAAATTCAAGCTGCCTTGTCCTCATCGGGATTTTAAATTGAATTAGTCAACTGAATTAGGAATGCTCTTTGCTTTCCTGTGTTTGGTAGGGGCTGATAAGCCTGCAGCCACAGAGAAGCCTGGGTTTGATCCCAGCTGCTGCCTGGACCTGTGTGTGGAATTGGTTAACCATGTGCAGGAGAGCCCTCCTGAGCCAGGCCCGTATTTCCTCCATAAATGATACTTGTGACAAATACCTGGTGTCATTGATATTCCATTAGTTTCCTTCAGTGAAAGATCAGACAGCTTTAAAAAGCCAATAAATTCCCCCAGATTGTCTCTGAAAGGGAGAGAAAAAAGATTCCTTGGCAGGCCACACACCATTAAGCCCAAGCAGTGAGCAGTGTTTTATGGTTGGCAGGGCTGAGGTCACTACTTTTGGATGGGTGCAATTACGATTCACTGAAGCTACCAAAACCCCACTATTCTTCAGGTGCTGGGGCAAAGACACCTTGTTCAGACAGCAGCAGCCTCAGCTTGGAGGAGGGATGTTCTGCACTGCTGCAATTCCAGGCTCTGCTGGCCCTGGGAGCACCTCCTGGTGTTTAGAGGTACAAATTAGCACAGACCCCACTTTAAAACAAAAAATCTTTGTGAAGATCCAGGGAGATGTCTTTGAAGCCAGAGATTCTGCTTGCCTTGCAGACTAGAGGCCATTTTAAAAAGGGGTTTTGGAGTCCTGTTAAACCTCTGCAGCTGACAAGGTGCCCACCTTGTGGTGGCCACAAGTGACTCTGTCACTCCAGAAAACGTCTCAGGCCACGTGGCTTTTCTTTTTTTGCATGCAGACAATCGCTATGTGAGGTATGAAACGGCAGCAGCTTCCTCATTGCCCGATGTGCTCAGGAAATCTGGATGTTGTCAGGTTTTGGGTGCCATTTCCTGACATTTGGGTGTCCTTCCACCCATCTGTCTGTTGAAATGATTTCCCCAGAGCTTGCTCTAGCTGCAATCCTTTGGCAAGTCCTTTGTTCCCACTATTCTGCTTATGCTTGAAAAATGATGTTATTTGTGCCCAAAAATATCTTTCAGCCATTTGCCCCCAGACTTTGAATTTCAACAGCCGTTGATTAGGTTTTGGGGGTTTTGTTGATTTTTAAAATTATTTTTAAATATAATTTTCTACAGGTAAACCAGATCTTTTTAGCTAAATACCAGAATTTAAAATGAATATGCAGATTTTTTTTTTTCCCAAATGCATGCTTTGATGAATGACTCATTCCCTTTGTTACAGGAGAATTGTTGGAGCTCTGGTGTTTTCAGGCTCTGAGCAAGGCAAGGTTGGGAGGAGGAGTTATTGTCTTTTATTAGACTAGATGATATAGTTGGAGAAGAAATCAGGCAAGATTTCAGGCATGTGATCCTTTCCTTCAGGTTTGGAGCTGCTGATGCTGCCTTCAAGCTGACTGCAAGTTAAAAACAGTCGTTGCAGTATTTGACTGGGTTGAGCCAAAGTCAGTGCAGTTGTCCTCAGCTTTTCCTTCTGGCCTGGGCAAAGAGTCCTGGAGTTCTCTGCCAGCATCACCTCATGCTAAAGCTCCTTAACATTTCACCCATTAAATGATAGCAGCCCCTTTGAACATATTTGCCCAAATGTCTGTTTGGCTTCCAGTTGCTCCTTTATACCTGATAAATAAAATCAACTGGAGATAATGAATGGCATTTCTGCCTCCTTCCTTCTGGTGTTTGGATGGAAACCCAACCTTCAGGTAATTCCAGTCCCATACAACAATGGCACAGGAGGAAAATCAGGGAGGGGCAGATGCTGTAACTTAAAACTTCTCTCTGAAATAATTTGGGGAGGGAAAAATCCCCGGGTTGACAAACCTCTGAGTAAACTTACTGGGGATTCTCTCTCACAGAGCAGATCCTGGGGCTGGAAAACTTTTCCAGCTGGGGAAGGGACAGTGTGATGAGGAGACACCCTGAGGTCGGGGTGGCTTGGGGTAGGCTGTGCCTGGGCGAGTGGAAGGCGAGCGTTTCGCACATCCCTGGCTGCCAGGAGGAAAACGTCCAGCCCCCATCACCATACCCCACTAACAGAAGGCCGTGGGTGATGCTGCCTCCAGGCAAGGTGCTGCCTGATGGATTTTGGGGGAGATACCCAAGCAGACCCCCAAATCCCTTGGGGTTTGCACCAGCACTGGTGTTTATCAGGGGCGGTGGCTGCTCTGGGCCCAGGCAGGCGCTGCCTGTTTGTTTCAGCCTGGATGTGGGAATGCTTTCCTCCCCTCTCCCGCTGCATCTGACTCAGAAAATGTTTGAAAATCCCAGGTTTCTCCCATCTCCTGCTTCTCCCACTTTGGGTAACAGGAGGCTGAAGGATAAGCAAACAAAGGTGTCCTTATGCTCTGGAGAGCTGATGGGTCATGAAGCAGCAACTCCTCCTCTTCTCCTGCTGCCCTCCTGGAAATCCGGCCTCCCCATTGTCTGCAGCAGTTCCAGGCACGTTAAAGGCCTCCTTGGCGTGGCTGTCACATTCAAGCCAGGGCTGGGGCTGAGAGAGGGCTGTTTTTATCAATTATCCAAGCTGCAGAACACATTTGAGCCCCTTGCTGTGCCCGTGGTCCGTGTGTTCGCTGCTGGGCTTTGATGGGTGAAGAGGTTACAAAGCCAGGGAAAAAGGCATCTCGTTACCCTGCTCATCTGCACTTGTGTGCTCACTCCTGTATTAAAATCATCTTGCCAGTTTGTTGGAGCCAGAGTTTCCCTTTTTAAATGTTTGTGTAGTAGCCAGCACTGCAGGACCCTGCTCCATGTGCAGGAAGTGTCGCTTTAACTGAAGCAGTGCCACTGTACAGCTGTGAGTCCAAGGGACAGAGGATGGCAGGTGGTTTATTTCCAAAATCCACTGCAAAAGCAGGGACCAGACGTGACCTCATCACGGTCTACGGCTTCCTCTTGAGGAGAAGAGGAGGGGCAGGCACTGATCTCTTCTCTGACCAGTAACAGGGCCCGAGGGAATGGCTGGAGCTGTGTCAGGGGAGGTTTAGATTGGGTATTAGGAAAAGGTTCTTCATCCAGAGGGTGGTCAGACACTGAAACAGGCTCCCCCAGGGAAATGGTCGCAGCACCAAGTCTGATGAGACTGGATTTAAATAAAGAGAAAGAGAGAGTCTACACAAGGCAGAGCAAATCTGGGACTCCTTTTCTCTGCCTCTCAGGACTCCCACCTGCAGGCAGGGATCAACCCTTTGCTATTTTGCTTTTTTTTTTCAAACAGTGGCTCAGATGCATGAGGAACTGCATCAAGTCCCTGCTGCAACACTGGGGTGTCATAAGAACAAAGAGGGAAATTCACAGGCTCTAGGTAAAGTCACTCTGCATGCTCAGCACCTGGGAGAGATGAGGAGAAGCATTTCCAGGAGATCTGCTGAGGAGGTTTTTGAAAGTGTTTTCAAGCCCATGACCTTGTCAGTACAGCTTCCGAGCCCTGTGATGGCCAACAAACCTTCATCCCTGTGTGGTGTCCTCATCTTCTTTATATAAACCCAAGCCCCAGGCAAGGGCAGTCAGCCAAGCAAGCACACACAAATTCCTTCCTTCCCTGCTTCCACCCTGTGCTCTGCCCAATGCACGGGCCCCACATGGGGCCTTGGAGAGAAAGGTCAGGACCATTTGGTGTCCTCTTACTTTGGCTAGTGAAAGGGTGTCTCTGGCTGTGCAGCCTTCTAAAAATAAGCCAGGCTTGCAGAGAGGTTTTGCTCTCCACCACACACAGGAATAAAAGGACAGGAGAGGTAGGAAAGGTGTCAGGTAAGGGAGGTGTCCAAAAGCGGTGCCACGCTGCTTCCCTCCAAACCACACATATGCTTCCTCCTTTGTGTGAGCATCCTGCATGCTGAGAGAGGGGCAGAGAGGGAAGCAGAGGCGTCAGAAAGCCTCTCTTGCCACTGGCATGGAATGCAGACCTGCTGGAGGGGCCACAAAGAGACCCCTGCCCCGGTGACAGGCTGGCAGCAGGGGCTGGGGACATGGGCACGATGCCTGTGAGTGGGCAGGATGCCACCACGGCTGCAGTGGGGACAAGGAGAAATGCCAGCATGCTGAGAGGGGCTTCAGGTGGCCACAGTTTGGGGGAGACCTCCTGAGAGAGAGCCATGGGCTGCTCCGAGCAGTGACAGCCTCTGCAGTGGGGAGTGGCGGGTTTGGGATAGATACCTGGTGTAATCCTTTGGGAACAGGGCTGCCTGCTAGAGGACAGGTCACCAAGGGAGATTTTAGGGCTTTAACTCCTTCAGGACTTTGAGGCGTCCAACAGCACAGAGCACGTTGCAGAGTGGCTGTAGCATTGACATTTCAGGTGCTGGCGAGGATCTCCCACCACCAGAGCAGGCCAGTATAAACCAGTTCACTTCAATGTTCATCATTTCTTTCCTTTGGCTTACCATGGAAATATGTCCTGTGACAGCACTTCTCAGATTTTGAATACTGAGTCCAGCTTGATGTTCTATGAAAGGTATTTCTCACTTGACTTTTCCCAGGCAATCCTGCCTCAACCAATTAATTGCTCATCTAAACAAGTCCACAAAGTGTGACAAAGGCAGCAAGAGACAGTGCGAAAATGTGCCAGAAAACCCAGGATTTACCCTGGCTTTCAAAATCAGGAGAGTGTTTCCATCACATTTATGGGGAGCTTGGAGGTTTTCATCCTGAATGCTGCATGTGGGTCCCCTGGGTACAAGGAGGGGGATTTCAACCCAAAGGGGTGAGCAGAGGAGGTCTGTGAGGAAGGTCAGAAGAATGGAGGGCCAACCCTAGGAGAAGGGACTAAATCCTCCTGGTATTGTAGATGGATTTTAGTCATTATATGAGCAGTATTATATTTTATGGCTGCCTAAAACAGCTGATAGTGGGATTTGAGAAATCACTGGCCATATATTCTACACTGTAATCAGGAATTAATCTGGCCAACTGCCCACAGCTCTGTGATTGCATCTCTCCAAAGAGCCCTGTAGTATTCCTTGAGGTCTGGGTAGACGGCAAACACTGGGAGCAGTCATCAGTCTCTGACAAGGCAGAACAAGAGTTGGTGACGATAAATAAAGAGGAGGTCAATCCAATTTCCTGTGATGGGCCATTTGTGAGAGGGAAGGGGTATGTCTGTGTGAGAACCACCTGACATTGCCCAGGCAGCCATCCTGTTAACCACCCCCTCCTTCAACAGGTAAGAGTGTAAACGTACCTCTCCGAACCCGACTGGAATTTCACATCCTCAACACAAGCCCAGCTCAGGAGCTGTGGAAGTGAATGTCAGGAACACGAGGTAGAACTTGTGAACCCCACATGGTGATGGCCCTCTGCATGTGTGTAAGCCAAAACCTGGGGAAAACTTGTTTATGGGAGAGGAAACGAGAGCTCTTCGCTTGGTTCCTTCTGGGTAACCGCTGTGCTGTAGATCAGAGCTGCCCGAGAGCACAGCAGCACAGGCAGCACTGGTGCCTACACTGGAGGACAATTCATCCAGCCTGGCTGAGCTAAGAGTAATAAAAAATAAAAGCCTTGGTGGTAACCTGGGAAGGCTGCTGTTCCCCCAGCAAAACAAAAGGTTCCGCTAAAAACCTTCTTGTCCCCCTGTTTTTGACATGAATCACCAGGAAAGGCACCGTGCTGGGAGCCGTGATTTCAGCTCTCATCCCAGCTCTGAGCTTGGTCCACTTGTTCTGCCTTTCCCTGTCTGCTCTCTGTAGGATGGGGAGATTCCTTAATGGCTTTAAGCTGAAAAGGGCTGGGTTTAAATTGGATGTGAGGAAGAAATTCTTTCCTGTGAGGGTGGTGAGGCACTGGAACACATTGTTGAGGGAAGTTTTTGAAGCTCCATCCCTGGAAGCGTCCAAGGCCAGGCTGGACGGGGCTTGGAGCACCCTGGGACAGTGGAAGGTGTCCCTGCACATGGCATGGGAGGTGGAACTGGATGATCTTTAAGGTCCCTTCCAATCCAAACCATTCCATGATTCGATGATTCTATAAATCGTACTTAGAAAACATCGCGCGGTTCTTCAACAAGCATTTGACAACCACAGAATGATCTTATTAAACGTGGGTGTTGGGTTGACTTGGATGATGTCCTAACCAACATTCATCTCCCAAACAAAACCGAGGTGAGCAAACTGCGCTTCAGGCTATAAACAATAGCTGTGGTGGGCAGGAAATAATGCAGGTAACACTTCCAATTCACAGCTCAGCCATCCCTCTTAGAAAACACCTTTGGTCACAGGCAAACAAAGGTCCCCAAAGCTGATTTGATTCCTCTTTGCTCCTCAGCCCCTATGTGCTGCTGGAAACCCGTTTGTGTTGTGCTCTGCAGGGAGGGGGGAAAGGCAGCCAAGGGAAGCAGTACAAAATCTGCCTCTGGAGGTTCATTTCGCAGGGAGCTGCAGGGACTTTCACACACGTATAGAAACTTATTAATAATAAACAGAGTTGTCTGGAACATTCCTACATCCTGGGTAGGGGTTAGTGCTTCCAAGTCAGGGAAATCTAGCAGATGAGCAAAGAGGGACTGCGAGGATAAATGGGAATGTTGGTGTAGGGCTGCACCCAGAGGCTTCAATCTCTGGAGGAGGGGATGGGGAATTGCCTGCCCCCGATTCAGGAGAGCCAGCCCAGAGATCAGAGCCAACGAAGGCTGTTATTGCTGGCAAGAGCAATGAAATTAAAGAGATGTTTCACTATCCATCATCAGGTGTGTCAGTTTTCAACACTTAACGGCTGCAAGTTTAAGACTTTCTCGGCTGCTTTTCCAGTCATTGGCTTTTAATTTCGGGCACAAAGGAGGGAATTACATTGGAAGTACTGCAGGTGAGATTTCCTCCCTCCTGCCACACATTTCCATGGCAATGCATCAGTAATGAGACTTCATGGGCAGCATCTTCCTTGCCAAAGCAGAATAATTAATTCTGTTCTTTACCTGGTTGCTTGTCCAAAATCGCTCTGGGATAATGGGATAGAGACTAAGCCAGTCCTTTCCTGTGGTATGTGACAGCCAAATGCCACACACCAGATCACATCACTGTCCCTCCTCGAAGAGCTGAGGTGTCTGAGGGGCAGAGCGCTGTCCTGAGATCTCACCAGGAGTCTGGGGCCTGTGCTCAGCCTCCCCAGGTGTGGTCCCAGGCTTTCCTTTGGCATCCCAGGCTGAGGAACATGGGGCACATGTCAGCTCAGCTCAGTCCAGGTGGTACTGAAGAAACCCTGCTGCAGCCTTTGCCATAGGTTCAGCCCCCAGGTGAAGAAACGAACAGAACCACACAGAGGGTGAGAGCAGCAGCTTATGGAGCATGGGAGGACTGAAGGAAAGAGCCCCTTCACTTTCACAGCCACAAGAATGTGTGTCAGAGAGAGATACAGGCTCCTTTTTGGCATTTGTCAGACAACAGCAGCTTTTCAAGGCAGCATCATATGGATTTTCCTTTTATAAACATCTCCCTCGTGGAAATCCCCATTGGTCCCTGGTATTCCAGCAAAGGAGAGTGTCTAATTCAGCTCATTTTCCCGCAGGAAGATCCAGCTGATTATGCAATAGCAATGTGTACCAGCATGTTAATGGCGCTTGGCACCTTCCTGGGCTGCACGGGAGGCAGGGGATATTGCTGTCATTATGGAATTAGTCATGCTGGAAACACCGCGGGGTTTGTTTAATCCAAGGAGAAAAGGAAAAGAATTGGTGGGGTGGGGTGAACAGAGGCAACAACGGCAGCTTTCTGAGCCAGACAGAGAGGGAGCCAGGGCAGGACCTGGCACTTTTGCCAGCGAGGGGGTGTTCCAGCAGCTCCCCATGTTCCGGGTGCCTGGGGGTGTCCGTGGGTTTCAACCAGCTGCAGGCTGCAGTTTGGGGTTTTTTCACCATGCAGGAACACCCCAAGAGCTGTTTGGCTGGATTTTGGCAGGTATGAAACAGTCAGGTCCCTGCAGACCCCCATGGGAGGAGTGGTCTGGAGGGAAAGACCCTGCCTGGCCTTTGCTCACCGAGGGGACACGCACAGGTTTCTGGAGAACCCGTGGTCACACACTGGGGATGTTCTTCTGTGGATGAGGAGAGGAGGGGTCCAGGCCAGTGCTCCCTGCTCTGCTGCTCTCCTGCCTTCATTGCAACACTGCTCCCCAGTCTGGCACTCTGCAGGTCCCCTCTGCCTCCCCAGGCCTTTCTGGGGTCAGGTACCATTGCCACACACTTCCCCTCGTGTCCTCTCCTCTGGAAGTACAGCCTGAGGTTACATCAGCCCAGTGGCCTCGGTCTGAGCCCTGGTTCCTGACCATCTCCTGGCCAAAAGGAGAGCTGTGTTGGCTGCAGGTGCCCCATGAGGTGCCTTAAACTCTTTCTGACCATTCAGGAGATATCTCTGCTGGTGAGCTTGCAGCAGCTGAGACCCTTTCTCGCTCTGCTGGCTCTTCACCCCACCTGGGCTCCAGGCACCCCTGTTCCCCAGCTGCAGTTGTGTGCAAGCCCTCCCCATGCCACCAGCTGTGTGCTCAGTGCCAAGGCACAGCTGGGATTGTGCCAGCTGGAGATTGTCTGCTCCAGTCTCCTCCTCCCAAGCCAAGATTTAATGGTTTTGCAGCAAACTCAGTGGCTGCTTGTACCCCACCTGTGCCTGTGTAAGTGCTGCTTAGATTTCATGTGCTGTCGAGGGCCTTCAGATGCTGCCAGCTGAGCTGGCCCTCACAGGGCCAGGAGAGGATTGAGCTGGACTAAATTAATGCACAGACAGGTCCCTAAAGCTGCTGTGAGCCACTCAGCCCACAGGAAACACTGCCACTGTGTTATGCCGTAGGGAACCAGGCCAGAAGACTTGGCCTAAGGAAAAGGGATGTCTGTTCCTCCTTCAGCCAGCTGCCCACACCATATCCCCTCTCATGGGGTTTTCCTGCTGGGCACAAGGTCCTGACAAGGGACATTCTCTACCAATTGCTTCTGGTTCCACAAGAAAATGTCTGCAGCGAGCCTGGCTGTGTGGTGGAGCGTGTCCCCTTCTCTCATCTTTGTGGAGCAGAGCTCCCATCAGCAGCCTCCATCCCTCCCTTGTGGCGACGGGGAAGCAAGATGTGGTGGGGATGTGCTCTCCCTGCTGGGTACTGCTAATTAACATAAGAAAGAGTACCAGAGGCTATGAGGCATCGAACCAGAGTGTAATTAGCTACATGGGACTTGCTAAGTGTCTCAGTCTGGACAACAAGCAGGGAACCTCAGGGCCAGCCTCTGTCAAGGAGCTGCTGTATGACAGCAGAGCCCCCCGTGGGATGCTCAGTGCTGCCCTGGGTCATTCTGTGCCTTGTCCAAGGCTGTGTTGGGATGTGTGGAGTGGCCAAGTCCTTGCTTCCTGCCCCAGGTTGCCAACAGCACAGACATCTCTCTCCTCTCGCTGCAGCTTATTTAATATTTATGCACCCAAGTGCTTGGGAGTATCCTAACAGTTTGTGTGCTCGAAATCCAGAGCTCTGCTGAGGTGTTTTGCTGTCTGTGCTTCCTTTCCCCCCTTTTCTCCTTTGCATTGGGCCCTGCAAAGTGTTGTCACTGGGTCGGTCTGTTCTGCGTGGGGATGGGAACAGGCTCCCAGCTGCTGTCAGGGTGTCTCCTCGTCACCTCCATCTGCTTCTCCCAGACCAGGGAGGGATGCCCTGGTGGGATTTCATCATCTCAGCTCCCTTTGCCAGGCCATGGAGCTCTCATGAACGCCAAGAAGAGGGTGTCCAAAAGAGGCCAGGTGAATCACACCTGGTTTTGGCCACTGAGCGCCCAGTGGCATCCACAGGTGTCCACAATCAGACCCACACAGGTTGTCAAACCCCTCGGCACCTGGGGACTGTAGGGACTGTGAGCCCAAGGTAGAAAATATCTTATGCTGCTTCTGGTCTCCGTGGTCACCTTGTGATGGGCTGGATTTAGATGTGCCTGGTTTAATCTATCTTTACTGGGATAGTAAACGCACCCATTCCAATCTCTAAAGGCTTTTGAAGCCACAGACAGAGGGATCTATCCTCAAGAGGCTAAACCAGAGGCAGTAGGACACCTCCTCTTTTGGATTAGCCAAAAGGGGACAAAAATAGCCTCAATCCCACCGGAAGCCTGAACCTGGGTTGTGATTCATGCCCTGGCTGGCTGCCCACGAGGTTTGCACAGGAATTTGTGAGTGGAGCTGTCGGGTTTCTGGCCCCAGCTACCCTGAGTGCCTGCAGGAAGGATGAACCCTTCCTGAAACATGCCAAGGCTTGGAAAGGAGCATCACGTCACGCCTGGCAGGAGGAACCTGCTCCAAACATAATGCAGCTTCTGTTCAAGGCTCCCTTTTCTATTTTTACGTGTGTGGAGTGGTGTAAAATGTGATTTTTAATTTTGCTTTTAAAGAAACCCCACATGCAATGAAACACAGAGCAAAAGGACAGGAGCCACTCCGGGAAAGGGGTGATGGGGAAAGGGAAAACAAGGCAGCAAACAAAAATCTGTCACCTGATGATGCTGTTAGAAGAGATGTTTGGTCCTGTTGCTGCTGTGTGTGTGCTCTCCTGCTTCCAGCCTGGCAGCCCTTGCCTGTCCTCCAGGAAAAAGGAGTCAGGATGACTCATAGGAATAATGCTGACCCATTGAGCAACACCAGGGGCTTCATGGTGAGGATCTGGGGTGAGTGGAGCAAACCATGTCACAGCTTTGGCACTGAAATAATTCTCTTTTACAGGGCTTCTCACTTGGAAAGTGCTTTTTGCACTGATTTTAGACATCTTCTTCCCTACCCTAATGGAAGAGAAACAGACCTGTATGGCCAGAGATCAAGAAAGCCCCAAATGAGGGCAAAAAAAATTATATTCACTTGCTTAATATTTGATAAAAGCCAGTTCTGTCTGAGACCAGGGTGGTTTGGTTTAACCACAGTGTGCAGGGGAGATTTATTACATGACTGCAGACAGAGGCTGAGTCTCTTGGGTCATGCTGTTATCTCATGAGCAATCACTCTTGTCCATGCTGGGGTAAATGAGAAAAAGTTTGGGCTGAGGGAAGGGCCTCCAGGTGCAAGGGAAACCCCAGGGATGGTTTTGAATGGCAACTGTGATTGCCTGCTTTGAGATTTGCCCAGAGGGTCGGACACAAATGCTCATTTCCTTTGCACACAGGGTGGGAAATTCTTTAATCGTCCACCTCACATCTCCCAAAAATTAATTAAAAAATTTCCTTGGGCGGGAAAGCTTCATCTTTCCCCATTCCCTGTGCTTGCAGTAAATAAAAGCTGCTCCCTGCCGCTCCTGTCACCTCTCTCTGATCTCTGGTGTTTCTCAGCCCTGGTCTTACCCCAGAGTTCTGCAGCTGAAAGCAAAGATGGTGGGATGGGGCTTTCTGCAGGACAGATTGCCACAGGGGAAGACAGCACAGGTGGCTGGGGTGGGAATGCAGGGCTGGACTCACTTTCCATCTGGAGGCACAGCACTGAGGCTCCTGTGTGGGCTCTCATCCCTCAAACCCTCTTTGCTTCTTCCCTTTCTGGGAGAGAGGAGCTGCCACCTCCCTCTGGAAGGTGAGACCTCACCTGGGGTAACAGTCACCCAGATGTGGGCAGGACTGTGCCTTGGTATTTTGGTAATTAATGGACTGAGTGGCTTCAAATCCAGTCCGTTCTAACCTCAGCAAGGTCCGTGGGTCTCTCTGCTCTGCCCTTGGCATGGGCAGTTGGGGAGCAGGGACTGGTCAGCAGCTACTGCTTAATTTTGCTGAGGATGCTGCTGTAGATCACTGCATTGGCCTAACACAAGGAGAGTCCTGGAAGAGCCTTTTCATGTTGGCTTTTAAGGGCTTTTATCTTAAAAGCACATTACCACTCACCTAAACAAGGCCAGAGCTGGAGCCTGGTTCATCCACAGCGTGATCCAGGGCATGTGTGCTGTCCCAGAACAGTTAATTCCCCCACAGGAGGTGCCCAGTGTCACTCCCAACTTGCAGGCGAGACACTGCAGTCCTGTTTGGGACAGCAGGAAGGTCAGTCAGGTAAAGATATTGGATACAGGCTCACCTCTGCATGGGAAAACAGCACCCAAAGTGAGCCAAGGACATCGTCCCCCTGCAGCATTGCCTGGGCTTTGAGAGTGGGTGGATGTTTTGGGAACTATGATCCAAGGCAAAAATAAGCTGGGAAAACAGCCTGGGAGCCAAGCCCAGTGGAGTTCCTTAGCGCCTCATTAGCCTCCCGAATGCTGTGTCCAAGCTGCCCAGAAACACACTGAGGATTTCTCCTCTGGACTAAGCACCATCCATGAAACTTCTGGCAGGGACCTGGCCACCAAGGCTGGCTTTGTCTCCACCTGCCATGTCTTAAGTCACTGCTCCTGAGCTCCACTCACACGCCCCCTGAATCAGCTTTAGCGTAAAAACCCAAACAAGGACTGGAATAAACGGATTCAGGTCCAGGTTGGGTTGTTGCAATAGGATGGGCAGAGCATGGGCATCTCTGCTGGGGCACTGGGGACGAGGGGCTCATCCCACCATCCCCTCCCATGGCTGGTGTGAGGCTGGGTGAGACCCTCCAGCTCACGGGCTGCTTATGGCCACTGCTCAACCCCCAAAGTAAGGGGGCATTTTTGAAGAGGATGGTGGGAAAAGTCCCTTTGTTTGTTTGTTCCTTTCTTCCATTTCTGTCTGGAGAGAGAGAGAGAGGATTTTTGGAAGTCAGTCCAACTCTCTGTATTGCCTTGGCTGATACATTGGTCCCCCTCCTCACTTCAGTGCCATCGAGGAGGAGTTCAGACCAGTGCCTGATGCTAAACCCTGGGATGTGGAGGGAGGCACACTGGGAATAGGAGAGTGGTGCTTGGAGTGTGCAATGCCACTCCTACAGCTCTTCCCATTGGGAAACACCAGCACCAGAGGCAGGGATGGGAAGAAGGTGCCCTGTGGAGTGCAGGCACCAGTTCTGGGGGCACGTAGTCCCAGGCTGCTCACACACTGCCAGGCTCTGCAGCTGATCCCCTCACCTGGGCTCATTCCGAAGGGCTCCGTCAGCAGCTCTGCTTCCCAGAGCTGGAAAGGGCAGAGGGTTGTTTTTAACGAGGTTTTGCCTTGCTGGATGTTTGCCTGGTGTGGGCAGTGCCCTTCACCCTCCCTGTGGGCAGGGCCGCTGCCCCTGCGCTCCCCGGCTCGCTCAGCACCTGGAGGTGGGGACCCAGCAGGTTTGGGGATAAAATATGGAGATTGTGGGTTGATCACTGCCACATCCCACTTGAGGATGGACGATCCCTGCAGGAAGGCAGGGCCCTGGCACAGAGTAAGGTGGAACAGCCTCCAGCCTCACTCCTGGAGAAGGTTTGTTCTCCACATCCTCCAGGGCACTGCATGGCACCCACTGGGCTCTGACCTGCTTCCTCCCCCTGAGCAGCAAGGCTGGGATATTTGGGAGGCTCCTTCCCCCCACTCCTTCCCAAGGGCCCAGGATATGATTCAGCCCATCCTAAAGCAGGGCAGATGATTCACCTCCTCTAAGGGCCTGTGTCTTCCTACAGCGATAGAAAGATAGATAGATAGATAGACAGACAGACAGACAACTGAGATGATGGTCTTTGGATGCTGGATCAGGCCCTCTAATCTCTGGAAAACTGAGCAGCACCCTGACCTTGCAGGAGTTAAAAGTACTGGCTTAGAGGGTGATCTAGCAAGGTGCAGCATGTGGGAAAAGCACCAGTGCTGCTGGGTGTGGGGCTGCTCCGTGCCCTGACTGCCTCATGCATTAGTCCATGCAGCCTGACAGGACATACCCTGTTTAAATCTGCTACCCAGCTTTAATTTTTCATGTTTCTTACGCTGCAATTTTTTTTTTCCCTGAGAAATTATTTAGGCAGATGGCTGAGCTTGATATTAATACACTTATTTCAACATTTGCATAGAGCATCTGTTAGGGAAAAAAACCCCAAGTTTTGCAGGTTTTAAAAAAAAAATTTTTTTTTCATCTTCAACTTGAATTCCAAGAATCTCAGAAGACGACCACCCCTTCTAAGAATGCTGAAAAGCTTCATTTATATGCCAGTAAGATGGCACTCCACTGAAATGTCAGTCACTAGCAGATGATTTGGAAGGGGAGAGGGAAATGAATGTGTGTGTGTTACAGAACTGATCAAGTCTAGACAAAAAAAAAAAGGGAAACTTTGTAAAGCAACATCCTCAAAGGGTGGCCTAGACGAAGCTGCTGAAAAATTACATTTTTTTCTCTTAGAGGAGATCTGACAGTTTGTCTAAATCCCACATACCTCCTTCTTCCCTGGTAAAATAATCTCCCACAATAGCTTTGGATTATTAATTTTTGGGCTAGCCACAATAAAAATAAACCCTGATGATGTGGTTCATCACTGCACGTGAAGAAGGAGCCATCCCTTCTGTCCAAACCCTCTGGGTCACCTTCCTATTAAACCCCCAGTGCCAACGCCCTGCTTCCACCCAAAGGACTGTCCTGATGCTGAGTTATTTTATTTCTCCCTTTTATGAGGTATGGAGCAAAGTCAAGTAGTAAATACCTTTCTGATGGTTTCAGCTGGCCTCTGCAGCACTGGGTCTGTCCTGATGAGCTTTAATAACAGTGTCTGCCCGTCCCTGAGAGCTGTAGGTCAGGCTCAGCTCTCAACCCAGACGTGCATTTGTGTAATTGCCTGTGCAAAAGGCTTTCTCTCTGCTTTAATTCCACGTGGGTTTTAGAAGGTGGCTGTTTGTGCCTTCAGTTTTTGCTCTGTCTTCCTCACAATTCCCACTCAAGCAGCACAGAGGGTGCAGCCAGGCAACTTAACCCCACTTTTTGACTTGTGATGGAGACTGACTGACCTCAGCAGGTCTCAGCTGAAGTGGAGTCACCCAACCTGCAGCCAGGTTGATAACGGGCAGTATCGTTGATTTGGAGTCATTCTGGATTTGGAGCTTCACGTTGCAAGGGCAAGACAAGCCTTTTGAGCTTGGTTTTACACATCCCTGTATCCAGCATCACTCCGGTCTAGGGTACTACAGTGAGAGGCAGTGTTATAAATCACAGCATATATATGCTTTAATTATTTTGTCAAAATGATTTATAAGCTCCAACTCACTGGAAAGTACCAGGCTGTACCCATGGACCAGCCTTTTCTGGTCCTCACCTGTGTTAACTCTGCTTGTCACCTCTTCCTCCCACATCCCTGCTCAGGAGATGGTGCTTCCCTGACTCTGGCAGTGCCTTACCTTGGAAAAAGCCATGGGAATGGACCTGGAACTGCAGAGATATTTTCCAGCTCAAGCCAAAGCGCCACATGCAGCCCCTGCCATCCCCCCTGCCACATTCCCACCCCGAGGTCACTCAGTTTATCCCACAACAAACTTTTCTGGCAGGGTGTCAGCTCAGCCAGAGTAATAAAGATTTACAGCCACTGCTGAGGCAATGCCAAAAATACCTGGCATAACTGGCTGCATCCCAGAACACAGGTAAGGGGGCTGTGATTTCCCTCCCTTGAAGTGAGGGAGGGGAGATCTGAAGGGGTGCTGCTTTTTGAACGTTTTCCCAGTGTTTTTTGCTTCTAATGACCTGCTTAACCCGTGGCTGAAGGGTGTAATTTATGGCTCCGAAATATAACCAGGGGGTTCACGGCCTTCATGCTTTGGCTCCCTCTGCTTTATCACCCGGCTCATTCCTCACAGTTTTGCATGACAGCACAAGGGCTGAGTGCCATGAATGGTATGCAGATAAAAACAGGGGGGAAAGGCTTTCCTTCAAAGTCCAGCGCCAGGGGAAGAGTGAATAGGGAAGGGGGGATGGAGGGGAATGTGCTGGGGGAGGCTCTGGAGAAGCTGTGAGATGCCTCTGGAGCAGGCAGTGGGAGATACACGGAGTGGGGATGGGAACCAAGGGCTGGATGCAGCCCCATGGACACTGAGGGGCAGGAAAATCTCTCTGGCACTGGGATGGTGGGGGCGGAGGCACTGATGGCCACACAGGGGTACCCCACCTTCCAGCCTCTCTGTGCAGCCACAGGGGTTTGCTCTGGGCTTGCTCTGGCCTCACCTGCTCCAGCCTCAGCCCCTGCAAAGTGAAGAGACCCTGCAGGAAAGCTGAATGCTGTGCATGGAAAAGCAAGGAGGCATCCCTACGCCTTCCTCCATGGCAGCAGTTTGGGAGTTCAGAGTGAGGATGAGTCCCTTTCCCTCATCCTTTGGTAGGGGAACTCTGCCTTCCCTGCTCTGCTTCTCCCTGCTGAACTTCCTCCCCTGCAATTCCAGCACTATATTTAGATGAGAGGTAACATGAGGGATTGTTGACATGGCAGAGGACTTGTTTCCTCCTGGGGTTTCCAGCCAGGAGCAAAGCAGTGAAGCCTTGGGCCAGACTATCTCCCTGCAGATGGACCCAGAGGATGCTCCTGCTCGTTCCTGGGGGCTGGAGCTGAGGTCCTGCACCTCCTCAGCTGTCCAACCTGCTGGCATCCCAGTTTGTCAGCAAGAGTGAGGCTGGAACATGGTCAGAGCCCTCTGCTCTGAGCTGAAGGATGAGGTGATTTCTGTGTTTCTGTATTTCTCACCCCAGCTCCAACACAAACACAATTTAACACTGCTGGAAAATGCTGAGTAGTGGATTCTCTTTATGCCCATGGCAAATCTTTGAGGAAGGTCCAGGGCAGTGGGGGAGTCATCCATGCCCAGTCCTCTCCCTGATCTCCATATATCCATGCAGAAAATAAAATCATGCCACTTTGCTTCCCTCATGCTTTTCATGGGAACCCATACCCAGAAATGTGCTCCCTTGCTCTGTCCATTTCCATAATTAAAGCAATAAGCAGTGGATGTGATTTAAATCAAGCCTGGGCTCTTGAAAAGCCACCTGTGGTGTTAAAAGCAAGTCAAAAAGTGTGCTAATAGAAGCGTTAACATTTCAGCTGTGTACAGACAGCGTTAATTATAACATTCCCCATCAAGCAGGGCGTTTCAGTGTCCCTCAGTGAGCAGGCAGTGGTGATGGGTTTGGGTCTGAGTGCTGGGCTCAGCAGCAGCACAGGTCATGAGGGGAACAATGCCAAGCTGGGCAGGCAGAAAGCATGGGAGGGGTGGTCTGATTTGCCAATTAGACTCCCAAAATGCAGGCTGGTATCCCACCCTGGGTCCCAGAGCCACTGGCTACCTGCAGGACAAATGGGATTTAAACACCTCTTTGGCACACTGAAATCATCCCGGGACAAGAGAGAGGACTAAAGCATCCTGTAGGGCATTAGTACCACCACTCTGGGGAGAAATTCCTGCAGGCTGTTTGAAACCTTTGCTATCTCTCCCTCAGGTTGTCTGTCCTGCTGTAGGGCCCCATTGATCTCCTCTGGCACAACCAAGCAGCTGGTCCTTTGCTCATGAGGTTGAGTCCAAGTTATTAATTCCATTTATGTCCTCTCTGACAGACAGGAATCACTCAAGGTCTGGAAAGGGATATTCCAGCAGCAAAATGAGCTCTACCATCAGTCACTGCTATCCCAGGGCTGGTGCTTTGGGACGCTTGGGAACAATTTGGATCCATCCTGGCTCCAGAATCACAGAATCACAGAATAACGAGGTTGGAAGAGACCTCTAAGATCATCGAGTCCAACCCATGCCCTAACACCTCAACTAAACCATGGCACCAAGTGCCATGTCCAGTCTTTTTTTAAACACATCCAGAGATGGTGACTCTACCACCTCCCTGGGCAGACCATTCCAGTTCTTTATTATTCTTTCAGTGAAAAACTTTTTCCTAATATCCAACCTCTACCTTCCTTGACACAGCTTGAGACAGTGTCCTCTTGTTCTGTCAGTTGCTGCCTGGTGGAAGAGACCAACCCCCACCTGTCTGCAGCCTCCTTTCAGGAAGTTGTAGAGAGTGATAAAGTCTCCCCCATGCCTCCTTTTCTCCAGGCTAAACAATCCCAGTTCCCTCAATCATTCCTCACAGGGCTTGTGTTCCAAGCCCTTCACCAACCTTGTTGCCCTCCTCTGGACACGCTCAAGCACCTCAACATCCTTCCTGAACTGAGGGGCCCAGAACTGGACACAGCACTCAGGATGTGGCCTCACCAGTGCTGAGTACAGGGGAAGAATGACCTCCCTGCTCCTGCTGGCCACACAATTCCTAATACAGAAGAAATGCAGCTGTGTGAGGATGTGCTGTGCCCAGCTCTCCCCTGGGCTGTTGCAAACACCTTTACCCATTTACAGACTTCCTTTGCCCAAGCACTGGAGAGCTCAGTCCATGAGCAGCTTGACATCGATACTGCTCGAAGTGGAAAGCAGAGGAAAATAAAAACCAGGAGAGGTTTACATTCACCAGTGCCAAACTGTTCAAACCAAATAAATTTGTCCTGAGTTTACTGTCTGGAAAAGCATTTCAAAATGCTTTGCTTTTCCAGGCTGTTGTGACGTGTTTGCTCACATGTGCTCAGGGACAGGCTCCAAGGAGAAACAATAACACCAGGACCTTCTCTGAAAAACCCTCAATTAACAGGATGCTTGGCACATGCTTAAGATTAAGCATGTGCTTAAATCCATCCCCCAAGAGCACAACCCTCAAACATAGTGGGGAATCCATCCTGGAGCCAGCCAGTAACTGATTCTCCAGAGCCATCAGCTGGAACTTAAAACATGTCCTCAAGTGCTCTGCGAGGCAGGGGCCAAAGTCCCACTGAGTCAGCTGAGCCTCTGCCTCTCCATTTTTAATTAAATTCCATTTTTACAGTAGGAAAAAAAGTGTTCACAAGCAGCTGATTAGAGCTTTTTCAGGTCTTTTGATCAGCATGGGACGGGGGACATGTTAAGTCTGGCATTAAACATCCTCTGATGGCTTCTAGAATCACATATTTGTCTTAAAAATGTGTTTTATTAGATTTCTCTCTCTTCCATGCTTGCTGCTTCATGATTTCGCCTTCTCCAAGTAAACCCTCAGTGTGTATGGAGGACAGAGCAGCATTTCTGCTTGCTCTGCCCCACAAAGTCTGTGTTCTACATGGCATCGGTCCTGTTTCTGCGGAGCTTCAGGGAGTTGGCATCCTCACCCTCACTACACACACAGAAAATGGGGTGAAGAATTGTCCAAGAGCATGTCAAAGTTGGCAGCACAGCTGAAAATTGGGATATTTTGACAGCAAAGCGACTGCTTGCTCCACCCTCATAAGACCCTGCTGTCTGCCTGTCTCCATCCCTCACCTCCATTCAGCTCCCTAAACTCCTGGTTTTTCTTGCAGGGAAGCTCTTGCAGGATGTGGAGAGCCTGGTAATCTGACTGTTTCCTTGGTATTGCTTTACCATGACTGATTAAAGCCCTTGATGAGCCCTCCCCTGCCACTCACCACAAAGGCAAACCTGCTTTTTCCATCCTGGCTGCTCTGCCTGTGCTCAGACTCTCCAGGCATCTCCTCACTCGGCTTTCATCACTTCCAATGTACCCACACGGACTTTATTTTTCACACTAAGACAGATTGAAAAAACTTCACTTTCTTGACTGCTGTCCCCTTGGCCTGCCACTAAATATTCTTCATCTTAGGGTATGCTCTTGAAAAGCATATAGATTCAAGCCCTGCCTCTCAGGACTGCCATTTAGCTGAGATCTATGTGTTATTATTCACCTCTCCCGTCTCTCCTTGGAAGCCAGTCCACTCACCAGCGTGGCTGGATTCCCCTGTTACACATAACACCTGCCTTTTCCCTGGATGCAGGTGTTATTTATTGCCTCTTGCTCTCTTGGCTACAGAGAGGATAAAACCATCCCAGCAGCTCCCTGCTGCTTGGAGAGGTGTAGTGGCCTCATCCCTGGGCACTCTGGCGCGAGCTGCAGTTGCTGGCGAGCACCAGGTAGGAGATCTATCTAGAGAGGAGCTGTGAGCACAAACCATGCCAGACTCACCAGGCTTTCCCAAACTCACCAGGAGACCATGAATCACCGCTCACCCTAATGGTGAGGCAAGGGCTGGTGGTGGTGATGGGATGGGCAGCAGCAGCAGAGGGGATTCCTGCCACGGCTGCTGACCACAAAGAGGGTGAGCTCTTATGCCTGTTCAGCTGTGCTTTGATTTTCACTGATGTCAGCAATAAATTCACTCAATCCAGCTCAATTAATACATTTCTGGGACCCCTGAATGCACCCAACAGAGTGTGTAAGATGTGTGGCCCAAGCATCATGATCAGAAGATGAACACGCCTCCCTTTGTCTCCCACTTGGTCCGGTTGTCTCCTTGGTGCTTCCACTTACAGCAGGGGAGATATCAGCCAAGCTGCAGGCAGTGACTCCCCAAGGACTTTGCTCCGTGGGGCAGAGACCTTTCATTGCAGGGGTAGGCAGGGTCAGCAGAGCATCCTTGTCTCAGCTATGGGGTGAGGACAACCCAATAAACCCACCTGCAGCAGCCCCCAGCCCTTCCTCTGCAGGCAGAAGGGTGGACATGGGTATGCCCAAGGGCAAAGTAACAGCCCCTCTCCAATTTAAGCATCCTGTCACTTCCCCAACCTCAC
The DNA here is from genome assembly GCF_020740725.1 of Corvus hawaiiensis. Classification (NCBI taxonomy): domain Eukaryota; kingdom Metazoa; phylum Chordata; class Aves; order Passeriformes; family Corvidae; genus Corvus; species Corvus hawaiiensis. The sequence continues at coordinate 4,121,310 of NC_063213.1, read as the reverse complement.
CAGAAGCCAATTCACAGACCTCTTGCTGCCTTGCTACTCCCAGAAGCCTTGAACCACCCCAAAATTGTAAGTCAGACTTTACAGCATCTTGCATTAACTGAGGAAACAACATCTCCATCAAATTTTATTTTATAGAACAAGATACACAGGGTACTTTGCCTGGCTGGCTGCACTATGTAGGGCTGGGCTGTGTGGTGCTTTTTGCTTTTTCAGTGTTCCTTGCAGGGGTGAGAGGCTCACAAAATCATATTAAAAACTGAAGTGATCTGTTGCACACAGTTTTCAGCTTCAAGACCCATGGGCTCATTTAAATAAAAAACCAAACAGATTGGGGAAGCTGGGAAACATGACTGGGGAAGCTGGAAAAGCAGACTCCAATAACAGGCTTGTTATCAAATGTCACCATCACTAAAACAAGAGAAGGAAAACCCAGGGAGAGTTTAATCCCTTTGCAGAGCTGAGAAATCCAAGGCTGCAGAGCCCGTTGTTCCCCTAGCAAGTCTGTTTGGGATGAATACTTGGAGATACAGTCATTTTCCTGAGCATTTTCCTGCTTAATGCTTGTTAGTGCTAATGAAAATCATACAGCCCGAGTTGTGCTCCAGCCAGTAATTCCTCTAAGTGCTGCCATCTTCACTGTCATCTCATGGAAGATGCAGGAGCAGAGCCTGAAGTACTGAACTTTAAATTGGTGCCAGCTTTAAACAAAGCAAAGCCACTGCAGAGGATGCAGAGGGGTTTATTGGGTTGTCCTTGAATTTTATCCAGGTGGATAGGACAGGCCACAGGCACCTGTCTTTATAATGGTCCTAATAAAAGTGCAGAATTCTCCACCGGATTCCTGAAAAAAATCTGGGGTGCCTGCAGGGGGAGAGCTCTCATCCTGTCATGTGCCCATGGGGTCCATGTCCCACCCGCCCCTATGTGGATGGTGACACACCATCCCTGGTCTCTGCAGGGGACAGTAAAGCTGGTGGAATCACCCCCTTAAAATTATGACTCAAACCTTCACCCTTTCTTATCTGCCACGGGTAAGAAGCTAGGTTAAGGATTTGTTGGTCAGGAGTGTCCAGACCACAAAGATCACACATTTCCTCTGTGATCTCAGTGAGTCTATTCACCTCTCGGCCTTAGCTTCCTTACTTTTAAAGTCTAGGCAATAACAGCCTCTTAGAGGAAGGAAGTGTGAGGATTTGTATGTTAATATTTGTAAGGCACTCCAGGGATAAGTTGAGGAGCTCCATAAAAATGTCTAGCAGCGATGAATGATGGTTTTTCTGGGCGTATCTTGAATCCAGCCCAGGCTGCTATTGTTCCCAGATCACCTGTGGGTACCAAGCATGGGGAACACATTCCTCAGCTGCATAAAGATGGAGAAAATGGGAGGCAAAAGGAAAACCTCACATTGCTCCGGTGGGTAAAGCCTTCACTCACAACTATGTATATCAAATCTGCACTAAAATCTGGATTAATTCCCAAAGATTTTTTCCATTTTTGGACTATTTCTTCAGTGTTTCCTTCGGTGACCACGCTGGTAGCTGGTTGGATCTGATGTTTTCCCTCACTTGCTCCGTGATAAGCGATCTCTGAAGTGTTGTGGCTCTCCTGACAGGTCTCAGCCACAGATCTCATTTCATACAGGCCTGGGGCTGAGATTCCTCCCTTGCGCTGGTTGCTCCGTTGGAAACACGGACTGAACAGCAAAGGTGTTGAGGGAGAGAAACCTGAAGTTCCCATTCACGTAGCTTGGAAGGGAATTTATTCCAAAACATGCTATTTTAGGCCTTATTTCTGCACTCAAAGAATAAGGCCCCTGTGAAAAAAGAAAAAGCTTTCACGGAAAAGTGGCTGCCTGCTGGTGGGCAGCAGAAGGTGATCCATGACTTTACTCATGAACAGGGTGGTGTTCAGGAAACTAAGTTTGCAAGTGTTTTCCATTCTAGGAAAGCACTAGAAAATCCTGGCTCTTGTAATATGACATTACTTCACTTGCTTTGCTGGGATGATCTATGGCTTTGCAAAGCCCTACAGCCTTGCCTGCGGATGCAGCCACAAGGACAGGGTTGGGAGGAACTTCTCTGCTTGTCCTTCTGGATGAGTTGCCTTTTCATGCACTGATTAAATATGTAGCACTGTGGAAAGCCTGATTTTCTGCATGGCAGCCTCGAAGTCTTAGGCCCAGGGAATAAAAAGATCATTTACCAATGACACCTCTTTTACCCTGGTGGAGGGATCAGCTCTTGGGCGTGATCATGGGGTTCAGGAGAAGCTGCAAAAGTGCAGCAGGGCCAAAAGCAAAGCATGCAACCTTGGGATTTTATCCATCTGCAGTGAGAAACCCTGCTTGAGCAGCAAGGAATGGAGAAGCTGTCACTGCAGATGGCTTGCACAGGCACCTTTGCACTCCCTGCCTCCCTGATGGGCACTGGGATGCCAACAACCACAGTCATCTGTTCCTTTGCTGCCAGGGTGGCTTGAAACTGGTGTGAGAGCTCAGCCCTGGCATGGTGACAGGGGCAGCAAAGCGACGGTGACACCATCCTCGAAAGAGAGAGCTGCTGAGGACATGGGAATTGCTATAAATAACTCAGTGTTCGCTTGTGAGCTGTGCAGTCTCCACGCAGATGGGCAGAAATTTGCCTCAGGCCGGCGTCCTGAGACTCAGGGTTGTTCAGGCTTACCTGTTACAGAGCCAGGAGGCAGAGGAGAGCAGAACTAGGCCAGAATGTTGATTTTTAAGGCTTGTGAAAGGTGGCTGTCAGGCCCTCCGTGTACATATTTGCACGATGCAGAGGCAAGCACCAAACTAGCTGCAGCCCAAGGCAGCCCAATCAGGAGTCCTGGAGGGTACAAGACAAGGTCTTCCTGCACTTCGAGGAGACAGCTTGTGGAAACAGATCTGCTCTGACAGAGGCTGGTTTCTGTAGCTGGGAAAAGAGTGTGAATCCCAAAGCAGAGGGCCCTCCATGAAGCACAGCTTGCTGCCAAGGATCCCTCCTCCCTCCCCCTCTCCCTCCTCCGAGTCACTGACACTGGAAATGGTCCTGCTGATTAGACAGTGTCTGAGCTGCCGAGCCCGAAGCTGGAACATGGAGTACTGTTCTGATGCCCACGTTTTCAGAAGGAAGTTGAAAAATTGAGGAAGGTGCCAAAAACAGCCACAAAAATGATACAAGGGCTGAAGGAAATGGCTTATGCGAGACTTGCACAGCTCGAGCTGTTTGGCTTATCAGGAAGAAGATGGAGAGGACATTGTAGCTCATAAGTACCTTCTCTTGAACGAAACCAAAACAAAATCAGGTATTAAGCATGTCTTTAATCTATCAGAGAAGCCACAGCAAGAAGTGGTGCTGGAGTGCAAGGCCAGTCAAACTCCAGCCAGGGAAAAGGATTTGTGTATTCCCCTTAACTGTGAAGGTTAAAACCTCTCTGGGGAGGGGACCATGCTCCATCTCCTGGGATCCAGGCAGAGCATTTTCTGATCATGCCACCAGTTCCTGGGTGCTGGACCTCAGACAGATGGGGTCTGCTGGATCCTGGAGCTTGGAGGAGAGAATACAATGATCCCTTCTGGCTTGAGGCTTTCTCATCATTCCCAGCAAGGCAGGAAGAAGGAGACCAGCTGTTCAGTGGCCACAGCCCACATCACAGATTTACCACTCAAAGCAGGCTTGTATCCTCTGACCAAAAATACCAGCCCAAGGCCTGATCAGCAGCTGCAGACCCTGATGTTCAAAGGGCTGGTTCCCAAATGTGGTGGGACGTGACACTGCGTGTTTTTCTCCTTTGTGCGATGAGAGACTGCCAATAGCAGATGAGTCTTGGTCATACCGTGGGCAACCTAGGGTCAGACAGGCCCTTGACCCACCTGTGACAACTTTCTCTGGTGGAACTTCCAAGCTGGTGCCCCCACAAGAGGCTGTGCATGGAGAGCCATTTGCTTTTGCTCCGCGGCCAAAGCTGGGTTGAAAATAACTCTGGGCTTTGTGCGATGCAAACTCAGCAGCAGCCCCCAGAAATAGGCAGGACCCAGTGGCGTGGTTGCACATACCTCTGTGGGGCAGGGCTGGCCTAAAATAAGGGCTGACCAGCACAAGAAAATGACCTACTGGAAATAGCCTGGCCCTGCTCTGCGCAGGCCCCATTTCCACCTGTGTAACGAGGTGTAAAACATTCCCCAGTCAAAACATTAACTTGTTTATATGCTGTCTCTGACTAGGTGTAAATACTTACTCAAGGCACGGACAAGGGAAAAAAAGAAAGAAAAAAAAAAAGCTTTAAATGCTTTAACATTCAAGAAAAGTACTGTGTGTACCAGGAGTTTCAGCGATCACTTTGGGAGAGCCAAGCGCCTGAGCAAGTTAGCCTTGGATCTGAACAACCTTGCAAACGGCTGTCTGAGAGTGAGCAAATACCATGTTATTAAAGACAAATGAAAGTAGCAATTCAACTGAAGAAGACAAAGAGTTTTGCTCATGTAGTTGCTTTTTTTCCTGTGAGTGCTTCTGCGATCAAAGCTGATAAGAGCAAAGCCTCCTTTCTATTCATCGGCCTCCGAGCGATTGTTTACTGAAGGTCTGATGCAAATTGCATGTGTCACAGTCCCTACTGCTATCTGGAGCCCGTGATTCATTTCAGCCTGAAGATTATGGTGCAGTGTGAGGCTTGTTTGTTCAAGAAATGCTCCTGCTGTAACCTTCTCGGGGGGCTCCATTAAGCACAGCACTTCCCACTTCGTCAAGAATGTGTCTCCTATTTCCAATAAACACAACAGCAAATTAGGTAGGGAGAGGGACCCAAGGAAAACAAACACACTTGGAACAGGGACTGGAATTCCTGTAGCCTTTGAACTTCAGGGGAGTTTTTGCAGCTGGGGAACACAGCAGCAGGCGAGGACCATCTCGCATCATTGGGCTGAGCACCTGTGAAAGCCAAGGCCAAGGTGCTGTGCCAGGACAAAGTTACTTCCCCCATGAGCCCAGATTGCTCTGGATGTAGCCAGAAGCCCATGAAGACTTGTGCAAATGTGTTCCATAGGGCTTTGGACCCCTCTGGGGTATGATATAAATTTTCTTTCATGAGATAATAAAGAAGCAATATTCTTCCTACTTTCCCTTCCGTGTGTTTTCTCCCTGAACCTACTGCCAAGGGAATTATTTCTGTCCAGCTGAGTCCTGAAGCCTTCCTCCATCAGCACAGATAGTGTCTGGCTGTCATTACACAGAGCCTTGCCCCTAAAGCACTTGCCCAGGTGTCAAAGAGGCCAAGTCTAGGCTGGTGTGGAACAGGGCACCCAAAGCCCCGTGTGTTCCCAGGAAAGCTGTGCAGTCCTGGTTCCCTGGCGGGCTGCCTGGAGAGCCAGATGTAGTGAGGTTGTTCAGCACAGACTCTGTGCTCTGTAGCTGTGGCCTTTGGAGAGTTCCCCAAGGCTGTTGTGTGGCTGTTCCCCTTCAAGGCTCCTCCTGCCTACCTGACTCCTGCATGGATTGGCATCACGGGACCACATCTGGCCGTGGGCTGCATGGGAGCTGCAGGAACGTGGGCTGCAGGGTTCACTGACACTGCTCCTCTGGTGGTGCTGCTCCTCCAAGTTGTGGATCTGGTGCTGAGCCCTCACTCCCATCAGCCCTGAATTTCCAGTTGAAGCAATCTCTGCATGGAGCCTGCTGTGCTCTGGCTCTTGAGATAGCTAATCTTGCCCGGGACTCCTCCTAGCAACAAATATGTTTGTGCCCAACGTGATAATAAACACGAGAGGTGGAGTGAAAAGCATGCAGAGCCAAGAGAGCTGAAGGAAGGGGCTCCCTATCTTGAGCAGAGTAGCTGGCTTGGTTTCTCTTTTTTTAAGCTTGGGCTGATTTCATGAGGAGAACAAGGCATCAGAGGTTTCCCTTTCCTTGTCTAAGTGCATCAGATCTTTAAGTCTCCATCGGCTCTGCCAGAGGCAGCAGTGACTGCCATGGCCAAGTGGGGAGTGTGGTTCAGGCAGCAAACACACAGAACTCTGCTCACCACTTTGCACACTGTCAGGATCCTGCACCTGTATTTAATCAATCCTAATTCTGCAGCTTTTTTGATGTGGAAGGGCCAGAAGCTGGAATCACTCCCTTTCTATGTACCCTAGTCTGAGTATACAGCAATATTTGTTATATATTTTACTTTTTACATATATAGAGATGTGAGCAACTGAAGTGTAAAGCTGTGATTTATGTTTCCAGCACAGCTGGATCTGAAAGACAGAGTATGCAGCATATGCTGGCAAACCCAGGCTCCCAAAGTCCAGCCTCAGAGCTCTGTGCTCATGAAGTTGTGACAAATCCATCAAGATTAAAGAGGGTCAAGGTCAAATTTACACCCACTGGGTCCAATCAATAGCCAGCTAAGACCATTGATTTCATGGCTGTTCAGCAGAGTGGGATCTCAGAGTCTTGCACTCACTGCACCAAGTGACTCGGGTCTGGATCTTTATGGCAAAGCTGCTTTCCTTCAGTCTTCTTTAGGAATTGCACCCCAGGAAGCCCGGTGTCCCTGACCATGGCAGGAGGTTGGAACTCAGTGATCTTTAAGGTGCCTCCTAATCCAAACCATTCTGTGAAGAAATGTAAACCAGACTCCAGTAAGATGAACCCACAGGCTCTCTGGCCTTCACCCTGCTTCTTCCCTGCCTGCCCTGCAATAATGACAGCAGCAGATCTCCATGAGGTTTTGTGGGCACCTGATCCTCTTCCACTGCTCACACCAGGCAGCCCAGATCTTTTTTCACAGCAGGGACACTCTTCAAGGTTTGGCTGAGTCAGTTCAACTCATGACATTGGAAAAAAACATATTCCTGTGTTTTTCCTGGCGAAGTTGGTGTTCTCCCTGAAGCCACTCACAGTGGAGTCCAGCAGCCACAAGGGAAGAGGGAGTACTCCCAGAGCTGAGAGTGAGGGAGAGGAAAGCAGGAGGGAATGGGAAGAGAAGCAGGACCTTTGTCTCTTCCCTCGGTCCCAGGTGATGGCACTTGCAAGTGATTTCTATCTGTGTTCAACATGGGAATACTCACTCCAAGCTACTTCAGCTCTTCAGGCTGCGTGGAGAAGAGTTGTTCTCTTGCCCCATTAATAAGAAGCTCCCTTTGGCTGCTGCCATGCTGCCACTGCTCCTTGGGGCCAGCTGGTCTTGTCCCAACACAGAGCTGGCCCTGGCACTGCCCCAGGTCTCAGCCATCAGATTTCCCATGGGAGAGGACAGATGTCCATTACTAACTCTGCTTCTGCCTGCCATGAACCACAGCACCACAGGTAGGTGCTGGGTGATGGTGAGGAAAGAAGGGCACAGCACCAAGCCTCCAACCAGCAAGGAAAACTCTCTAAGCAGCTCCAGGCTGCCTCCCATTTCCAACTGGAAAATCTCTTCGCTGTGCCTTCTCCTCTTTGATCATTAGACCTCAAGCTCCTGACTTGCAGCTCAGACCCTCACAGTCACAATTCCCCCCACCCCACCCAAGTCCCTCCTCCTCTGGATGTTTTGTCATTAAAAATCTTTCTAACTTTTGGCTAATTGGCAGAGGTTATGTGCATGCTTCAGAAAAGGAGTAAATCATTATAACCTCATGCCTCTGTAGTCAATTATAGATTGTTTTCCCAGCTCAGCTGATTTGGCAGGCGGCGGCATTGCAGTGAAAAATGGAAGCCTTGAGCCAGCGTGCCTGACGTCTTTGCTCGAGAGCAGCTCAAACCAGAACCCTGCACCTCAGCCCACACCCCAGCCTGGGGAGGGATGAGTTTGGATGTCAGCCTGTCCCAGGACTGTGCAGATTGGGCAAGTCTCTTATTCATTCATTTGTTCCCTTCTGCCCAGGTCAGAGATGCAGCTCCTCCGATACCACCAGGCTGATTGCAGCATGTGGGCTCAGGCCCTTCAGATCGTGTCTGCAGGAGGGGATGCTCAGGTGCATCCTCACCACTGCTTTGCTCCAATTCCTTTCCTTGGCCCTTGGTTTCCCTTCCTTGGCACAGAGGGGAGATTCCCTCCCACCTGGACGCCACATCGACCTTTGTGTCCGAGAAGAAACGTTTGAGGAATGTCTGGGATTCGTGTTCACAAAGGCTCTTGTTATCTCGCATACTTCAAGAATTATTTTACCAGAGCACTGAAATTTCTTGCCTGGACACCTCCAGTGACTGTGCAGGGGCACAAAACCCAGAGAAGCAACAATGGACTGAAGTGTCTGAGTGTCCCTTTGGCCACTGTCACTAAACAGAAGCTGAGATATTTCTTTTCTCTTTAGAAACTTGAGAAAAACAAGGTATTTGTCCAAAAGGCAGGACTCTGGAGCATGTGCCAGGACATCACCAGGCAGCGTCCAAGCGCTCTGTTTATCAGCCCATCACCTGCCAGGGCAGTGCTGATTGTGCAGCCGGTCAGGGAGTGACAGAGGGAAGCACTTTGGGAGGCTGCTCAAACCCAGGGCAGCCAGACAGCGCCTTCCTGACCATCTGCTGTGGAGTTGAGCATGGTGCAGCACAGAACTGCAGCTGCCCGTGTGGTGGGTTGGGATAAACCAGGATTTCCAGCCTGTTTTTGCTCCATGATGGTTTTCACAAGTCAGTTTTTGCTTTCACAAGTCAGTTTTTGCTTTCACATCACATCCTGAGCATTGTCTGTGCTGGCAAACCACCCGCCTTGCATTTCCCCCTCACACCCTCATGGAAAGGACTGGATCACATTTTGGGGCTTCCTGGCACACGTCATCAAGGCAGTGCTGGATCACCAGGTTGTCTTGGTGCCACAGAAGAAGTTTTTGGGTGAGCTGGACCTGAGGCTGCGTGGTGAAACCTGAAGAACAGAATTCACAGCAGGTCTCAGAGGTTCCTGCGACTGAGATCTTCCAGCTAAGATGGACAAGCTGGAAAATGGCTCCTAAGCCAGGATCTCCTGCTGCTTTTGCTGATCTCATAAATGAAAAACATGAATTTTCTTCTTAGCTGTGAAAAAGGGTTATGTCCTTCACCCTACTTGAGGCTCAAGACTTCCATTGACATGGAAGACCCAAGGACTCCAGCCATTTGGCAGAGTGCTAAATGTGCCTCTAGCCCATGGAAAAGGACCAAACCCAGGCCTCTGAGGCTGTTTGGGAGCAGCCACTTGCTCCATAGTAGGAGTAAAGAATTAAGTAGTTTGGTCCACTTGGCTTATCCAACGGAAAATTAAAAGGTATTGAATATCTTAATATTGATCTGCCTGCCAGTATCTGTGCAGGGAACAGATTTTGGAGGACGGGTAGCCCTTTCTGGGCAGTGACCAGAGGGTGAGAGGCAGAGCCAGAAAAATTGGAAGTAGAAATGAAATACAGTTTTTAACAGCATGAGTGATTAACCGGTGAAAGTGTTTCCTTACAACTGCACACAAAGCCTTTAAATCACGTCTGGATGTTTTTCTGGCTGATAGACTGTAACTCAGCCAGAGGTGATGAGCCTTTTGAAGCATTCCCAGATAAAAGGCCTGAGCAGGAAGAGGTGATGGGATGCAAAGAGCAGCTCCATCTGCTGTTCCTGGTCCCAAACATGGAGAAGAGCAGACCACTCTGGGTTGCTTCCACAGTCAATGAGCCCAGCAGGGATTTTTTCTCCTAAATCTATCACTCAGTTTAGGGTGGAAAAACCTCATCCTACAAGTGTCTAATCATAAAGTGACTCTGGGGCCCATGGATCCGAGGCACACGGCAGCCTTGGGTACCTGATGTTAAGGGAGGTGCATCCTGTCTGTGCCAGGAGCACATGGCTCTGCCACGAGGTGGGTTTTGTCCTCTCCTCCCCCTCAATTCCATCCTTTCTCTGAGGTTTTCAATCCCCCCTTCTGAAGGGCTTTGAAGAAAGTCTTCCTTTGCAAAGGCACTCAGCGAGGCCCTGAGCTCAGTTTGGGATCTTTCCTGTGGGACAACAATGTCCTAATAATATCCTCGGCACAAAGCACAGGGACACTTCAGGAGGAAAGGAACACGAGCTTCTGCTCTCTCTTATTCAAATACTTCTAAATTGCAGTGCCAGTTTTTTTACTAAACCTTTTTTTAGGGGAAAAAAGGAAATACAGCTATCCAGAAACGCCGTGCAGATTTGCGTCAGCTTTTGTCAAATTGTCTAAAATAACAATAATTAATAAAAAAAAAGAGTCTGTAGGAATTATGTTCAGCAAAACCTGATGTTTGCCTTTCAGGATTATAAAATCTAGAAAAAATATTTAACTTAAAATTAGTTTCTTGGTTTTAGTGTTTTCCTAATTCTAGCTTTTACAAGTGTTTGAAACCTTTCAAAGTCAAAAGAACTTCCTTAGTTCCCAGCTGAAAGAAATGCTTTCTTCAGCAAGACTTTTTCCTTATTAATTGATTGATTCTCTTCAAATATTTCTGAGAATTGCATTTCTGGTCAGCTTAAATCTGAACTTTCAGTGAACTATACCAGTCACTGAGCTGCTTTATCAGCTTAATTAGTTAACGAAGTGCTTGTTATCAGTACCACAGGTTTCTTTGACCCAAATTCCTCACACCTAGAAATGTAAATAACTCCCCCCCCCAAAAATAATTCCTGAAAAAATCACATCGACTGATTCACTTTAAACACACCTAATGGGTTATGTTTCTTGGCCAGTTAATATTGATTTATTTCAGGCAGTAATTAACCACTCTGTGAGTAAGGGATGTTTTATTTTTTGTCTGTGACAATATGTAGTTGTAAAGAGCGATCGATACTGATCCAGCCAAACCCCACTGCACTGAGAAATTGCTGCTGTTTGCATTTATTATTTATACTGTTTCAGAGGTATCTAAGTGCATTGTGTGCCAGTGCATTGTTGATTTAAAAGTGATAAAACACCTAGTTAATTTATGGATTTCGGTGAACTTCCTCTCCCTGCAGAGCATGTGTGCACTTACCCCAGTGGTGACCACAGCCTGACCATCCTCCTGCCCCTGGTGGGGCCTGACCTGGTCTGATGTCCAGCAAAAACTCTGCTGGGCTGGACTCAATGTTCTCAGAGGCCTTTTCCAACCTTGATGATTTTGTGATTCTACGAATCCAAACCACTCCATTTTCCCCACCTCGGCACCTCCCACCAGCCTGCTCTGCAACTGGAGCACCCAAAAATCAGCTTTTGGGGCAGTTGGGAGGCTTGGACCTGATGTGGCTGTAGTTTTTCTGTCCTGGTACTGCTATATCTGAGTGACACTGGAGTGACAGAGCTCTGCTCACCCCTGCACCTCAGTAAAACCAAGCAGGCAAGCACCATATATCCTTAAATAACCCCTAGGACCTAGAGGGCAAGAGCCATGCATCCTGCAGGAGCCTGTATAACCCAGCAGGAGAGCACCATAAATCCTAAAAAAAGCCCATATAAGCTATGGGGAAAGCACCATGTAACCTAAAAAGAGCCCTTCTGATGACTCGAGACACACACCACTTTTTCACTCCCTTTTCTATGTCCAGGAGTTTTCTGCAGAGCACAGATTGCAGCAACTGCTGCTGTCGGGGAGCTTCTCCCTCCTAAGGACATCTCCAAAGTAACTCCATGCTACCTTCAGTGATAAAATTCTCATATTTTTTCCCTTTTCTTTAAATACAGCAGCTGGATGTTCTAATCAGATGGCATCAGGTGATTTAAGGTTGCTTTTTTTTTTTTAAACCCCCTCACATTATTTATTTATAGTGTTTTTGCTAGGAAAAGATTTTGCCGGAGGGTTGATACAATAGCCTGCACAGTGTCTCACATGCAGGCAAACACAATAAGCAGGCAGACACAAGAGTAAACTCTTGCCACATATTTTCCTCCTCATATTTTAGTGTTGTGGGATTAGAGTGTTTATGTTAGATTTGTTCTCTGTTATTTTCTTCTCTGTGTAGGGTGATTGGAGAGCTGAAGTGAGGCTCAAGCACAAAATATATCCTTTAAAACTTACCTTCCACCCATGGCCTCATGCAGTGCCTGCTCAAAATCCCCAGCTCCTGGAGCCTGGTGATTATTTATCAGTTTAAGAACTTTTTTTCCTTCTTAAAAAAAAAAAGAAAAAAAAGGTTTCCCTCATGACTGGAGAAAGCTGCTTGAAAGAAACTCATCTGTGAAAACAACTAACACGCATGGTCTTTAAAACCCTGTGGTTCTTTTCCAAATCCAGTCTCATGATTTTTCCATGTTGGCTGCGGAGAGGGAGGTCTGCCTCGTGATCCTTGGTTCTCGTTAGTGGCACTGTCACGATTGTCACGTGTGGGAATGTGCAGCTCCAACACAAAACACCACTGCAGCATCCCTTGTCTTACTCCCCACAGGACTCTTGGCACATCCAGGGGGATCCACAGCATGGGGCAGTCACCTATGGAAGTCAAGCCATGGCTCAACAGAAGTTTGAGTTAAACTATGGATTTTTGGCACGTGGGAAATTGTGTGTGTTCAATATGTTTAATTAACACTCCTCTATTCATCTGGGATAATTATATCAATATCAGAGTTAATTACAAGTAATATTTATAGTGTCACACTAAGCTATGGATGCTTTTAGAAATACAACGAGGTAATTCTTAATTTACCAGAAATGCAGAAGGGAAAAACAGAAACATGACAAGTGATCTAATACTTATGAACAAAATGTGTCTAAAAATATGTCCAGAAACTGGAATTGTTGTATGGAGGAAATATCAACATAATGACATTTTTCTTAAAAATATCAGAAAAGCCTCAGAATAGCAGAACATTTTGCAAGTAAATGTGGGAGGCCTGAAGTGAGACATTCCAGAGCTTGGGGGTTTGCCTCAGTTTACAGAGGTGGGGAGTGAACAGAAAAGGTGAAGGAGGGAGCAGTGAAAAGCCGTATAAAATTCCTCAAGCAAAGGAAATGTTTCTGAGTGCCTCGAGCTGCGTTGAGGCAAGAGAAAAGTTTCTCATGGATGAGTTCTGCTAAAACTTCCAAGCCCTTGCAGTTGACTTGGATCCCAACAAAATCTCCCCATCCTATGGAAAATTTTGTTTTTTCAGACACCATCCAGCTTCATCCACAGCATGCAAGTCTCTCCTGTAATGGTTACACGGTGCCCTTGGCCAAACTGCTCTTCGTGTGTCCCCCTTGGGCTGCCTTCCCCCCAATGCCACGGCAGTGCCACCACCCTCCTCTCCATCTACCAACCTTGAGAGCTGCTGGCTGGGCTTCCCAGTGCAGGAAAACCCTGGTTTGTCCCTGGAGAGCAAAGGAGAACTCAGGGGATGCAGCACCCAAGGCTTGCAGTCTGCGAGCAAAAGGCCGAACCCTTCCCCGCGGAGAGATTTCATGGAGCAAAAATTTTAGTGGAAAAAGTTTAGGAAATAAGAGCTTTGAAGTCAGTGGGAGTGATTTACACCATCATGTGGCCTTATTTGTAATCCAAATAGCATGAAATATAGGTATCTGGAGTGGCTTGGTTGCTTTTTTTAAAGGCAGATCAACTGTTCTTACTGGAAAAAGTGAACAAAGGTTCAGGGGCACAAGGACATCTTCAGCCTTCAAAGTCTGAAACATTTCTTTAATTTCTTCAGCTGTTTCAGATGAATAATTCCAATGTTTGAGACATTCAACTACCCAACATTTAAATAATATTTCAGTTATAAAACAAACGATGTACAGTATATATTCTATTCCTGTAGAATTTAAGTATAAACCCAAAATATTATTTATATTTATATTATCAGAAAACAAACATTCCTTATTAAAAAAAAAATGCACACACCCACACGGATCCCTAGGTACAAGTTCTCCATGTTTTTCCTTCTGGATCAAAGAGATTTGAAAACTTCAGAGTCCAACCTTGGGGGTGACCATCACAGACCTCCTTTGAAGCTCTTGAAGACTCAGGACACCTGAATTCCTGCAGGAAAAGTCTCTGAAAATTTCTGGACCTCAGTTACAGAGGGAAAATGGAATGACTTAGGAGTACTCAGCCACTGGGTCCAAGTCACTTTGCACTTTGTTGAAACGAAGAAAAAAGGAACGAAATAAAATCTGGGGTGTTGTTTTTATTGTTAACTCCTGTCTTCGAAATGCTGTGGCAATAACAAAGGCATCCTCCAGCACACAAAAGAGAAGAAGTAAAGGTTAAAGCTGGGTGGAACTTTATCTTTTTTTTTTTTTTTAAATCTTTTTACTTTAATTGCCAGTTGTGATGGCAGGGGAAAAAAATATGTAAAAAGCAAGAATAGCTAAAAATAGGTCAGATAAAAGGCAGCGTATCTAGCCATAAATTATCCAGAGCCCAATAAAAGCTCAGTGAATGAGACAGTGGAATGTGTGGGGGCATGAAGACATAATGATATTAAATTAGAGCTTGCCTTCCCAACTGAAGAGGGCTGTGAATTACTCTCATTTAAGAGCCTTGCAGTAATCGATAGCGGCTTTCACTGCCTATGGACAAAATCTCATAAATCCCCTTGTGTTTTGAGTGGCTGTGCAGGAGGAACAGACCATGGATGCTTCAGGAAAGGCAGGTGGAGGGGGTCCCCAGGCTGCTGTGATCCCAGCAGTGCCCGGACTCTCCATTCCAGCTCGGATTTGCTCCTCCTTCCCACCCCCTGCTCCCAGAGGGTGCTAAACGCTGCATGTGCTAATTGCTGTGCCATCGCACTTAAGAGGTAAAACACTGCCAAGCTGGGCTCCCTTTGGAGGAATTAAATCTCCTTGAAATCCTCTGCCCACACCGTGTGCTCCCTCCGGCTGGAAAACGTCCCTGTAGCGTAACATCGAGTCCGAGTCTTCTCCTGGCATTTAGACCAGTGCAATCCTAACATGTAGGTACAACGCAGCTTTCCTACACGTAATTTGGTGATCTTCCAGTGAGTGGCCAAAGAATCCAAATTATTTGTGTCTGCATCCACCTGAATTTACCAGAGCACCTTCTGATGAGTCCCACCCCTTTCCCCACAGGTACCGTTTGTACACGGGTATGACTTCCATGCTTAGAAATTTCCCAAACTTGCCAAGAACTGCTGGTGTCTTGATTTTTGGGGTGGAGTACAGCAGTGTGAGAGATGTCTATGGGCACACACGGCCTGCAGAACCCATCATCCCATAGCCAAGGCTTATTACAGGCCACAAAACTCTCTCTAACCCCCTCTTAACAAAATGAAGACCAAAAATAAAAGTAAAATGTACCACAGGAAGAGAGGAAGACACACAAGGGGCATGTCCCATGTCCTGAGTCATAGAATCATTGGATCACTGAGGTTGGAAAAGGCATCCAAGATCATCAAGTCCAAGCATTAGTCCAGCACCATCCTGTTCACCACAAAACCCCGTCCCCAAGTGCCACATCCACACGGCTTTTGAACACTTCCAGGGATGGTGATTCCACCACTTCCCTGGGCAGCCTGTTCCAAGGCCTGATCACCCGTTCAGTGGAGAAATTTTCCTTGTATCTAATCCAAACCTCCCCTGGCACAACTTGAGCTCCAGAGAGACTCATTAAAGGCCTCCCAGAGGGAGCTGCAGAATGAGCCATGCCTCCTACTATGGAGAAAGGTGACAAATGCCAGCAATCCCAGTAAAGCCCCAGGATAAGCCAAGCTTCACTGCCTTCCTGGGATATTTGCACTGCCTCTTGTGTGTTAATAATTAACAGGGATCTGCTTCCAGGGCCATTACCTTGGGCATGTGCTCATCTTCCTGGTGGGTTTAGGAAACAAGCCCTCAGCACAGATGGACACGATCCTCGAAGGCACAGATGGACATGATCCTCAGAGGAGATGAGTAAGGAGAGGGCTCAGCTTGGCCATGAGAAGGAAAACAAACACTTGCTTTTGGCAATGGCAGCGGGCAAAGGCGTTATCAGCAGTGTTATCAGGATCTCGGGAAGGAAATTGCCCTGCCGTGCCCAGCATCCCTTGTCCACCAGGGGTTTTCTCAGCCCTCAGTGTGAGAAAGCAGAGGCCCACGGTTATCTGCATTCCTCTCATTCCACCAACAAAGTCTTCCTGCGGTTCATTTCCTCCAGAAAGGTATTAAGGAATATTAAGGGGATAGGAATCTGCTCATTAAGGACACGTCCGGCAGATCCCTCGCTCACAGAGGAAAGACTGCAGGGCTTAATTTACCCAATTGTTGATGATTGATTAGCAAGGCCATTTTAAAATGCTTTTGATCCCCCTCATTACAAGCGTGGCTGGGGCTGAAGCCTTGGACTATTCCCAAGTAATCTGGGAAGCTGAGGGAGCTTTGAACAAGTTTTTATTAATATTCCAATCGATAAGCACAAAGGGGTTGATGGGAGAAAGGCGTTTTTCCGGATTGCATCCACCTTGCCAGGTTTTCCACAGGCTTGGACGGCTCCACTGCGCTGCTGCTGCTTCCCGCAGCTGCACTCTGGGTGTGCAACAGGCCCTGTGCACGTGTGCCTGGCCATGGGGGCCTGTGCAGCTGCAGCAGTTGTGCAAACACACTTTGGATCTGCCGAGGCTGTCACGGCTGCTCGGGCGTTGGGAATGTGTCTGGAGTGCTGGGCTGCAAGGGAAGCACACACGTGGCAAGGCAAGCAGGGCTCTGGGATACACAGAGGCCTCCAGGTCATGCTGGTTTTAAATGAGGCTTCTCATCTGACGTGCTAAAATTTTATGCCTCTCACAGTGAGAAGGTGGAGAAGTTCAGAAACTGCTGACCAGCCCAAGGAGGGCCTGTTCTCAAAGAGAAATGTCTTTTCTCCAGCCTGAGTCCCCAATCAGGCAACGAGCACTTCAGTGAGAGGAGAGTGGAGAACAGGTGGAGAGATGTCAGGACAGGTCCTGCCACAGGAGGCAGAGAAAAGGCCAGGAGCTTGGCATGGAAGATTAAAAAAAGACAAACCCCACATAAAGCTGCCCCTGGCATGTGCCTTGTGCCTCAGGCCATCCCTAGTCTGATCCCAGACCTGCCTCTGAGTTTGTATCCAGACAACCTCCAGATCTGACTCCAAAATTATGCATTTGAAGGCTGGTTGGAGTCTGGTCTACTCAGGAGACACACGTGGTGCCAGTTTGGACTTGGGTCTCCAGAGACTTGTTTGGCTGCAAAGTGATCTCAGGTAACTCCTCAGACACTGACGACCATGTGAGACATGCTGAGATCTGCTGATGAGAAGCCTTTTGTAGAGAGCAGGCATTCAAATCGTTATTAATCAAGGCCTCACATCTTCCCATCTGCTTCTGGTTGTCAGCCTGGCTTCCAGATGGCAGTGAGCTGTTCACTCCCACCCACAGCAGCCCTCTGGGCTCCCGTGCCCACCACTGTGAGCGTGGAGTGGATCCCCCCAAGCTGTGTGTGCAGCTCTGCCCTGTTCATTCACACAGGTAACAGTGGGGATGGTTCAGAAATCAGAGACTGCATCCCACTCACCTCTCCTTAGATGGCTCCAGCACCAATGTCTGTCTCTGAACTCATTGTCCCAGGTCCCTCCTTCAGTCAGGCACTGAAACTGAACCAAACTGAACTGAACCAGGCATTTTAAGATGTAATTCATCTGCTCTGGTTTAGATGCCAACTCCAGGATGAATTGTGTGCAAGTCTCCATTGCCCAGACTGGTTAGACAGATCTGAATTGTAAAAAACATAAGAATGTTCAGGTTGAAAAGCTTAGAGGTAGACATCTACAAAGCAGATAAACCAAATGAGATGCTTCCTAGCACAGGCACGTGGAAATGTCCCTGCAGATGGAGATTGGCAAGGTCTGCTTTGGACCAGAGGACCTTTCTCAGCAGAGATTCCCATGAAGAATGTGAACAACAAGCCCCACACTTCCCTGGGTACAGTCACCTGCAGATTGAGGAACAACTACAGGTGAAGCCCCATGATTGCAATGCAGCGACCGAATTACCTGAATTTAGGTCCTTGCGTGTGGCGAGGACTTAGGCAAAGCCATGATACCCCTCAGAAGGAGATCACTGCCCTGCTCTTGGTGGCTCCTCTCAGCCTGAGGAAGGCAATATCTGCCCTGTGCCACAGCAAAGGTGTGAGCTGTGCTCCTGGCTGTGGCCACAGCGGTTACTTGCTCTTTCCTGGTGGCCTGTCCGTGAACATCTCCCTCCTGAAATGACCTGTTGGCAGCCAAGACAAAGAAACACTGAAGTGGTCATGTCCGGCAGGGATGTGGTGGCCCCAGAGGAGATTTCAGACCTGCCATGTGAGACTTGAATTTGTTGTCATGCTTGTTTTTGAAGCTCGTCAAAGTTTTAGCAGCAGACATTAACGCTACCATGACTTTTAATGCTGGCATAATTTTAAAGGACTCAGTGTTTAAGACCTGAATCCCAATATGCACAGTAAGGACACTAAAGCTCAAATATCAAGGTACCAATCATGTTCTTGTAGCTATAGTGACTAAAGTCACTGTAAAAACATACAGTAGTCTTTGTACGAGCAGAAAATGGGAAGCAGAAGAAATGCATTTCTGAAAATCGTCAGCAAGTTCTTTTTGCTCAGAAAGAAGTGCAGTTAAACAGAACAAGGAAAGGGCAGCACATTCAATCCTCAGGTCAATTTTCCTTCAGACTCCATCAAGTGTTGCATGTTCCTGGTGAATGTGGCATTTTAGATACCATTGACCAGACACAAAAGAAAACACACCTCCAGCTCTCCTTGGTAGACTCATGAAGTTTCTTGCTTTTCTTCCATTTCCCTGGGGTCAGGCAATTACCAGGCCCTTCAAGGTTTCATTTCTTGGGGGAAAGTATGTTTTAGGTTCCTGTGGCAATGAAGAAAAGGGTCAGCATTGAAGATTCAGAAGGACCATTTTTGATCAGTGTGAACACCCAGCTTTCCTGAGGGTGGATGGAAGGGGAGCCATCATTTTAAATGGTGGAGTTGGGTCAGCACTGCCCAAATCAGCATCCTGTCCCACCATCACTCAGCAGGTTTATACAGGCAGCTGACTTAAAGGGAAGAAAAGGTTACGTTTGAGCTGGGAACACACAGATAAAGGCAGACCTGAGGAAGACAGCCACTTTCTCCTTGCCTGTGACAGCCCCATAGTGAGTTGTGAGGGCAAACACACCACATGCTGTCAGGTGCTCTGGAAAGCACTCTGAGCAAGATGAGCTGATTGACTATCAACAGGCTGACTGTTCTCTCTGACCTGCTTTTCAACGTGATCTCTCACCAAAACACTATTTTATCTTCCTTTCAGCTCAGAAAGCTGATTCTGTCCTTCCTCCTGTGAAGTTCAGCTCTCAGTCCCAGCTGGATGTCCTGAGCACTCATTTTAGGTGATTAAGAGACAAGTTATGCTGCAATATTTCTCCATGGCACAGACACATGGGATGCACTTATCCAGCTGGTCAGCAAGTGAAACTCCCAGCCTGCTTTTATATATCAAGGTGATGTCTACAAGCTACATTAATTCTGGGACAAAATCTGCCCTGTGAGACTCATGGGCAATGCCCATTTTCAAAGCCCTCTCTGTTCTGGTGGGATTTAGCTCACCCTACACATCACTGCAAAATCCATCACTCACAGGTTGAATCCCAGGAGATCTCAGTTCACAATCAGTGCCAAAGGCAGGAAACCTCTGGCTGTGGTTTCTTCAGCATTTGGGTTAGGAAGGGAGTTGTAAGATGAATGTTACTCAAGAGAAAGATCCCATTATCCTGTGCTGGCTGTAAACTTCTAAAGAGAATCTTCTCCTGACCCAAGGAACTCTCTGGAAAAAAGGAGGGCATATCAGCCAGAGTAACAAACAAGATGCAAGGCAGGACACAGCCTCTGGACTTTGATCCTGCAAAGTTCAGATCCTCTGCAGGTCTTCCCACGTTTGCTCCTCTGAACCTGAAATCCTGTTCTGCCTGTGACCTTGGCAAGGAGCTGTGTCCAAATGTGCCTCAGTTCCCTCTCTGCAGGACCAGGGGCACTGGCACTTGTTTGTGCCCCTGGAGCTCTCCAAGTGCTTGCAAATTGTTCAGACGCCAAGTATGACCCAAACAAACTGAGCTGGGGGTTGTGTAAACTATCTATGCACATAAATCGGGACATTTAAGAGGGGAAGAGGAAGGTTTTGTTTGTGTATTTTATTATTACAGGGTATAAACAGGCAAATAAATAATTTACCATGTGACCCATGCTTTAAGGCAGCCCAAATCCATTCCTGCTGTGTCTTTCAGAGCCCTACTCAAAGTCAGAGACAGGCAAGGGAGCAGCCATACATTTATTTTATTGCTCTGCAACAAGCAAACAAGATCAAATGAGTTGAAAGCAAGGATGGGAAAGAATGTGCCCATCCTCTTCTCCCAGGTCCTAGGAGGAATCTCTCTGTGTTCTTGGACTAGGGTTCATCTCACCAGCCTTTAGATGGCCACATCGTGGTTGTCTCCTAAGGACTGGTTGTGGAAGGCTCCCTTTGTGGAGAGAAGGGGTCGTTTCCACAGAATGAGTCACCTGATCTTGTCTGAACCCTTTTAGACAGTCAGATAAGCGTCATCCCCTGTCTTCTGGGGAAAGCTGCAGCAGGGCCATGGACTGGCAGTGCTTGTGGGCTGGGACAAGAGGCTCAGAGGGGAGGACAGGCTTCTGCTTGTTGTCATGTGGCTCCAAAATCACAGAACTGGATTCCTGGGGACTGCAGGTTTAAGAGAATTGCATTTCAGCACACCCAGGTAGTGCCAAATTCGTGCAAGAAGCAACCAGAGGAAGCAGGGTCTTTAAATATGCTTTTAAAGGTGGTGGGAATGGAGATGCAACCTGAAAACGTGGCTGGGAAGACTTTTGTTGGGTCATTTGGTCTCCTGCCCCTGGGACTACACTGGGATCCATCTGGATTAGTCAACAGAGTTCCCAACAAGGGTTCAGCTCATCACCACCGCAAGTTGGGGTTGCATCATTTCAGCCCCAAACCAATAATGAGGCAGGGCAACAAACTAGAAACACCTAATGACCTGCCCTGAACCAAATCAAGAAGGAAGGGATGCTTGGACATAGGCCCTTAAAGCTGCTAATGCAGAGATTGGCTCAGCATTGGTACTTGTGTAAAATTGCCCATCAGCTTCCCAGGGTGTCTCAACATCACAAAATCTAAGCTTTTCTTAACTACATTAAGGAAAACAATGTCCCCTCCTTCCCACCTTTAACCCATCACCTGGACTTCGCTGCTCTAGAAAGGATACAAAATGAAAGCCACAAAATATGTAGGAATTTTCTCAGGAAAATCCAAGCTTGTCATGTCAAACGTCTGGGGTAGTGTTGCAAGGAAACTCAGTGAAATACAGGGAAGGGAAAAGCCCTGTTCATGTTTCAGTAGGTCACAAGGTGCAGTAAATGACCGTATTATTGAATGCAAATATGTACTCTGGATCAGTTGACCAGCTCTTGGGGTTTGGTTATTCAGTTACAGAGCAATGGTTTTTGCTGTTGCCTTTCCAACAGACTTCCGAAATAAGATCTTGATTTTTTAATTTAGACCAGATTTGTCTCTTTTTAGGAAAAAAAAGTCCACGGTATCTATGGTGCATGGCACTGCCAAACCTATTTTGTACAATTTCTCTCCTTCATCAAGAAGAGGGGATCAGAGCCTGGCAGGAGAGTGGATGGTTGAGGTTTCCCACAAGATCTCCAACCTAAAGGTCAAAACTCTAGCCCACTGTATGTTAGCAGCTGCAGAATTCAGCTTCCACCTAGATACAGCAAATGTTAGCATAGAACCACAGAATCATAGAAAAATCTGGTTGGAAGAGACCTCTGGAAATAATCCAACCATCCCCCTGCTCAAAGCAGGGCCAACTTCAACAGTTGCTCATATCTTTACACTTCTTCAGCCTGTGTTCAGAAATAAGGTCTGTGAGTGAATCTGCTCTCCTTCAGCAGGAACTGTGTAAAAATTCTGCTTTCCAAGACCTAATCCAGGGAGATCTTGGCAGCATAGCAGGCTGGGTGACTTTCCCCTATATACTTCCTCACTTGTATCCTAAATATCATCTGAATTCCAGCTCCACAACTTCAGTGGCAGCTATTTCCCTTTCCCCCATGTTAGAGCAGCTGATCACCCTCCAAAACCAGCCCAAAGCCCTCAGTGTCTCACCTCGAGTTGCCCAGAGTTTAATGCACTTTCTGACACTTTGTGACATTTTTAGACCTGTGCTCATCTTCCATTTCCAGGCAAAGCTGGTGCATGCTGCGGCAAGAATTAAATAAATAGTGACAGGTCGATATCCTCAGCACTTGATTTTTACTCAGAAAGATGGGAAAGCAACATCAGAGACTGAAAACATTGGTTTGTACTCTGGGGGAGAGGAGTGTGCAGTCCATCCTGTGGACTTGGCTTCTCTTACCAACAGTACCAGCCCTGCTTCCACGGCCCTCCCTTTGTTCCATGTTCACTCAGGTTTGAGCTAGGGATCATCCCCCATGGCTGCATCCTGTAAGTGGCATTTATGGTCCTCCTTCTCTTTCTGTCCAAGCAGGAGAAGACCACATGAAGGGTGAAATGTGGGAGCACAGCCCATCCAAAGGCTGCAGCACAAAACCTCTCCTACAGGTATCTCAGTCTTTTTGGGTACCTGAGGATGTGGTGGGTGAGAATACTCAGCTTACTCTGAGGAAGCAAAGCTGGAGGGGGTTTTGGTGTTAATGAAAACATTTTCCTGGCACAGCTGGAAGCGAAACCCTGAAAAGTTTGAGTCAATTCCTGAAGCTTTACTGGCTTGGTCTTCTGGGTCCCATCAGCAAAGCTGGTCATAAAATCACGGAATCACAGAACATCCTGAGTTGGAAGGGACCCACAAAGATCATCGGGTCCAACTCCTGGCCCTGCACAGCCCAAAGAATCACACCCTGTGCCTGAGAGCATTGAGCTCTGGCAGCCTTGGGGCCATGACCATTCCCTGGGGACACTGTTCCAGTGCCCAAACATGCTCTGGGTGTAGACCCTTTTCCTGATATCCAACCTAAACCTCCCCTGACACAGCTCCAGCTGTTCCCTCAGGTCCTCTCACTGGTCACCAGAGAGCAGAGATCAGTACCTGACCTTCCTCTTCCCCCAGGAGGAAGCTGCAGACTGTGATGAGGTCTCTTCTCAGTCACCTCTTCTCCAAGCTGAACAAGTCAAGTGACCTCAGCTGCTCCTCATATGGCTTCCCCTCTAGGCCTTTCACCATCTTCAAAGCCCTTAAGCCCTCAGTGATGCCTCAGACCAGGACTTGACCGGTACTTGACATTGTCTGTTCAAGGTCCTGATAGAGCTATGTCAGATAAACCCCTCTGCTTGTCCCCTCCTGCTCTAATTTACCAACATAACAACCTCATTGAGGAGAGGAACATCCTCTGCTCTAATTCAGCAGCTGGTTCTGAGAACATCAGGGTCCCCAGCACTGCTGGATGTAGTTGGTGCTCGGAGGGGTTTGGGAGAAGCCCTTGGTAAAAGCAACACCACTGTGGTTGGAACAAAGGCTCAACAGCAAAGCTCGTAACACACAATAAACGTCCCTCTCCAAACTCTGAATTAAACACCCACTCAGCTGAAACATTTGAATGATGAATATCATCATCTGGGGGCGGGGGGGAGGGAGGGAAATCTAGGCAGCTTTATTTTTTCCAGCGCTACAGAAAGAATTTCCTTCCTTCTGCAGATGTGCAGCCGGGGCGCTGGAAACAGTTCCCCGTCAAGTTCGAGCAGCTGTACTCATGTGTCATCAGGCAATGAGACTCCAGGCCTAGGCTGTCAGCTCCACTATTGAAATTAATGGGCCAGACTCCTTACATTAGTGGAAATCGTCCCATTTAAATATATATGTGTTATGCTGGGTGCATAAGGCAACTGCGAATCGGCAGCGCGGAGGGAAGGGGAGCGGGTCAGGAGGAGGCAGGAGGGAGAGGGAAGTGACAGGGTGTAAAAAGAGAAAATCCGGGAAAGGGAGAACACATCCTCAGGGGAAAGACATTAATTCGATGAAAGAAGTGCAAGGAAAGCCAAGAACTGATCAGCTAGCACTGGACTGAGAGAGAGAGAGAGAGGGAGAGAGGAAGATAGTTACATGTATGGATAGATGGATGCGCAGGTATTGGAGATCTGTGCAAGAACAAGCTCGGTGTGGGACTGTGTCAGTGCCCCAAACACCAGAGGTCACTTGGAACAAATACCTACAAGGGTCACAAAAGCTTTCAGCAGCAACAGCGAACTTCAAACCACAGAACAAACACAGACCAGCAAGGGAATGAGCTTTTTTTAATTTTCCCTTCCTTACTTAGTATTCAGGAGAAGCAGCATTTTTCTGCAGCATTTAGAGAGAGTAAATAATCAGGAACATGCTCCTGGAGGAGCTGGGAAGGGGCCAGGGAACATGGGTGTGAGGCAGGGGAATGGCCAGATGCTGGCAGGGTTTCCCGTGTGCAGAGGAGGGCAATGGGGACGTCTCACACCCCACAGGGATTCAGAGTTGCCACAGTGGTTTGGGCCACGAGGTCACAGGGGGCTGGGGCGACCTCCAAGGTCCTGCTGGGCTGGGGGAGCCTCCAGGGCCACTCTAGGCTGGGGAACAGTTCAAGGCTTGGCAGAAACCTGTCACTCTGCCAGGAGGGATGCTGGGGACTTCTCCCCGCCATTGATCCATCAAGAATCAAGAACCATTTTTTAAGACAAATATTCCTGGTTTCCTGAAAAGAAACAAAAAGAAGAAGAGACCTTATCTTGAGGTCAGAAGCACTGTCCTTCAACAGAGGGTTTAAAAATGGAGATAACCCAGGATTTGGTGATGACAATTTATAAGGGAAATTGTTTCTTCGTCAAGATTGTTCTGTTCAATCCCTCCCTATTTTTTTTCTTTGCAATCACAAACATGAAGCTTCTGATCTGGGAAAGAATGCATCTTTTTTTTTTTCCCTGTGAAGAAAGTTGCATATTTTCACAGTTCTTTTTCAAAGCTGCTGCTGCTGCTGCAGTGAAATAAATCCCCTTCTCCTGCCTGCACTGGTGGGGCAGAGAGATAAGAGCAGGGGCTGGGGGGCCATCAGGTTTCCCTGCATTTCCCCACAGTGCAGCCGTGCAGGAGAAAGCAGAAATGATTCAGAGGTTAAATACTGCCATGAAGAAAACATGAGCCTCGCCTGCATGTGGAAGCTCACAACTCCAGGAGCGTGTAAATGCATTTTTCTTTTGAAGGAGTTGGTGTCACGGGGGTTGTCTCGGCTCTGGGGTGCTGCGAGAGGCGGCTGCTGGAGAGGGAAGGGTGGTTTGAGAACAGATCCCAGTGCTCAAATGCAGGCACTAATGGGCCAGGAATGCTGCAGCTATAAAATGGGGAAAACAAAACAATTCTGATTTTGCAGAAGGACCTCACCAAAGACGGCTCCATGAGCACACAATCCACCAATCCATCACCTCCCAGAATCCCACACGAGAAGGTGGGATAATTACTATAATTTTAATGTACTCCATGATGATTTAAATACACTGGGTAAACTAAAAATATCTTGCTTTTCCGCGAGGACGCTGACTTTCTGAGGTAATGCTGCCCCAGAGCTGCCAGTGGTTCATGTGCCAGCCCCTTCTATTACCCCTCAGGGCACCATAAACCTCGTCACAGCTTTGCCCAGTGGAAAGTCTTTGCCTCCTGCTTTTTGCACACCTCTCCTTTGGAAAAAAAAAATAAAAATCCTCTGCTCTTTCTCTTGTAATCTGTGGTAGAGCTGCAGAAGGAACAGAGGATGGAGAAGAGGACATGAGCAGCAAGGGTGGGAGCAGGGAGCCTGGGCCAGCTGAGTGCTTCAGCATGCTTGGAAGTGTCAGTGAAGCAAATAGTGTGTTTCTAACACAGTCCTGAGTGTTGAAATACTGCTTAAATTGCCTCCAGAGCTGACATGAAACCCGAAGATCTGGAAGTATCTCCTGTGATTGATTGAGTGACTGATTGATTCGATTGTATATATTTTATATGTGTGTGTTAGGGCTGGGTTTGGCTGTCTAAACACCATTTCCCAGAGCCAAGTTACAAGCTCTGGGGTATCCAGCCCCAGACTCCAGCTCTTGCTTCTGAGGACTGCTCGTCTTCCCTTGGCTCTGTGTCCCTTTGCCAGCACTGTGGGATGTCTCAGATATACAAGGGCATCTCAGATGGCACCAGGCTCAGTGTAGGCACTGAATCCCACCCTCTGAGTCATTAAGGCTCACAGAGATCATATTTTCAAAGTTTTCCTCCGCAGCCACTGGGATCAGGACTTTACCTTAAAAAATAAACAACATCCAAAGCCAAGAGTTTCCTGGATAGTCAATTAATTTTTGTGGGGGTTGGTTTGGAAGTATTCTGAAATCTGATCCTCATTGTAAAGTTGGGAATCTTGGCAGCCATGTCAAGAAGCAAACTGTGTATATTTTGCCTAGAATTGTTTCCACCATATAACCAGGAAATAATAATAAACAAAAGAGCCTCTTCTCCTTTAATTTATTTGCAGAGGTCTTCATGGGTCCCTTGCTTGTCCCCCATCATGCTGGAAAGAAGGAAACCTGAGGTGAGGTTGGTTCTTGCATCTGTGAAAATGCAGAATTCTTAGATAGAATCGATGTGACTGCTCATGTGAGGTGGGTTTAGCAACACAGAAGTTCACTGGACCATTCCTATGGATATCTTGTTTAATAAACGAGGGGAAACATGCCTCTTCCCTGGATGAGGATCCAGGCTGGGCTTCATCCAGTGCTGGTAAGGTCTCTGACTTGGAATTGCAGAGTTTTTGGGTCTTGGGGAAAGAATGGGGGCAAATGGATCAGTCTGGATTGTCAGGTTTTTGTGGTCATTTGTAGGGTCTCCAGCAGGAGACCTGCAGGGCAAGCTCACAGTGAAGGAAACAAAGGACTCCACAAACTCCAGCTGATACAAAACCAGTGACCTTTGTTCTGCTCCTCGGTTGACCACTGAGAAATTATTATTGCACAGATAAAGATCATAAATTTTTGTGCCTGGCTTTTTTCCTAGATCCTGTTTAACAGTGTTTCTTGGCAGTTTCTTAGTAGATACTTTTTAGCTCTGGCTCTCTTCCTGGAACTCTGGCAATTAAAGATATTAACATTCAGCTTTAAAAATAGCAAGGAGTGGGTATCCAGCCTCCCCAGATGAACATCCCTGAATGTGGGGACAGCTTTCAATGGTGCAGAGCCCAGAGCTGAGCCATGCAGACCATGGAGAGGCTGCCTGGTGTCTCAATGCTCTTTCCAGTCCTTGTTCCCAGGACTTCCTCACCCTCTCTTCTTGTGCCTGGCAAATTCATGCCCATCCCTTCCAGATCTTTCACCCCTTGGCTGGTTTATACAGAAACCACCACGCTGACAGGATGTCTCTGTCTTTAAGCGCTACAATTTAGGCTGTTTTGTTCCTGGGTAGAGCCACCTACCTCTGCTGTGTTTTCCAGGATGCTGAGGTGTCAGTGTGCCTGTGGAGCTGGGAAGGGAAAAACCAACAAACAGCCCTTCTCCTCCCTCTGCTTGAGCTCTGACAGCATGGAGTGGAAATGACCTGGCTGGTAACTCAGTTCTGAGCTTCCCTGCCTCTCTTGGCCCTTCTAAAATACAGAGGAAATACGTTGTTATCTCCAGATCCTGAGGGCTGCCTGAGGAGAACCAGACCCCTCCGGGAGGAATATTTTCATCTCTGCTTCCCTGCTCACTTCTCCATCAGCAGCTGGCAAAGAAGGCTGGGGGGACAGACCCAGCTGCTAAGTGAGCACAGAGGGAGACGAGGGCTGTGTAGCCCAAGCTTCGCTGTGAGTCCTTGATGTGTGTCCTTGACGTTACCCAGTGAAACTTTTCTTCCAGCTTGTTCAGGGCAGTTTCCTGCACTCAGGAGATACTCTGGACTCTCATCCTCCAGTATTTTTCATTGCAGTGATGCTTTCTCTGTTGAGGACCATAAAACTCCCACCTGGGAGATTTGGACGAGGCTGAAAGTGGGCAGAAACTCAGGCCAGGACGTAGGAGATGGAGGGCCACGCAATTCCTGCACACTGTTATCCCAAAGGGAGCTCATGGGGCTGAACCATGGCAGGAGGGGCACTGGAGCCTGTGGACAGTGAAGATGTCCAAGGACAGGGAAAGGGGGAGCTTGAGCAGGGCACTGGAGGAGCAGGGGTCTGCAGCAGATATTGGGAGATAATCAGCAAAGGAAAGCAGCAGCCCAAGCTTCCCTCCAGGAGCCTGCAGGAGCCAGCTGCCAAGGACAGCCCTGCAGAGCTCGCTGGGTAGAGCAGGAATTTTGATTTGGAATCCGTGATAGCCAGGACACAACTGAGCAGAATTTGAATGTACAAATAAGCTTGTAAAATACAGAGCAAGGGCACTGGAAGGGATGTGACTTGAAGGGCAAGGAAAGTCCTGCTCCTTCCACTGATCACCCCATGGATCCTTCCCACCCCCCAAGCTCGCAGAGCTCCCCGCTTTTGGGATCTCAGGGATTGTTTTGCGGGAAGGTCAAAGGCACCAGCTCAGAACACGCAGTACTGAGCATAATTTTGGATACAGAAGAGCCACTCCCAGTGTGGCAGTGGCCTGTGCCCCTCTCCCTCTGGCCAGGCAGTCAGGGGTGGGTTCACAAAGCAACACCTGGAGGAAGAACCCCAAGGAGAAACTGTCACTGCTCTGCCAAAACCTGGGCCCCAAACCTGGACATTGTCCATGCAAAGGACGTGGTTCAACACCTTGGTGAGGGTGAATCTGCAGGTTGGGGGTGGTGGTGGTAATGAAGGGGGAATTTGGGGTCTCTCAGGTAGGAGTGGGGGGCACCAGTTGTGCAAATACCAATGAGCTGGTGAGTGTAAAGTAAAAGGAGTGGCTGTAGTCACCCTGTTTTGGGGAAGGACAAGGCTCCCAGGACCTGGGGATGTCTTTACCCCTCTCTGTGGTCGGTGGTGATGACAGTTGTCCCATAATTTTAAACAATGAATTATTTGGTCTTGAAAACTTGACCTTTTTGCCCTCAATTCTTTGAAATTGACAGGAAGACTATGGCACTATCTCACAACACCCAGTGCTTGAGGCGACGCCTTTCACCAGACATTTGAGGTTTTAATCATTTTTGGTTATTCCTCACAATTTCAGTTAATAAATCCAGGGTGGTTACAGTGGTGATTCATGCAGGATGCATCCTGTTTCTTCTCTCCCACATCTCTCTGGCAAAAAAGCTGCTATGGATTAGGAACCTTGCCCTTCATTTTTGGAAATTGCTTTCCCACTATAGACTCCAAATGAGAATTGCTGTGGTATTTCACTGTGTGCTATTTCAGAGCGCTGGCTTCTTTGATGCAGTCATCATCTATATGGAAAAGAGGTGTGTGCATGAATCAATGCTATAGTTCAGCTGCATCTGCATTAGAAAGGCATAAAAATGAATGAAATGCAGGAACTGAAATGTGCTCTCCCAGGATGCTGTGCTCCATCTGCACTTCAGAAATTCGCCGAGGCGCTTTCCGGGCGCGGGCTGTGGAACCAGGAGGGTCCTACAATTTCACACCACCCTTCCGACATTTCTATTCTCACCTGTGGTGACTGGAGCGTGTTGAGGTTTGTCTGAGTTCCCCAAAAGTTGCATGATATGTCTTTCATCTGCTATTTAAAAGGGGTTTTTTTTTAATGGCTGGTTTTCTACTTGCCTTTTCTTTTGTCATTGCCCACATCTAGAAAATGCTGGTGGTTTTCAGTCTCTGGAGGAAGGCTGCTCTTCTCCATAAAAGAGGCAACAGAGCAAACTATGCCAAATCAACTTAATACAGAATAATTGGCCCATGCAGCTTTAGACATCTTAAGAGGGCCCTTTGCAGGAGCAGGACTAATTTCCTGCTTTGAGTCTGCTCATCTCACCAGCTGGGATGGCAGAGCCACACATCCCAAAACCTCTTCTGCTCCTCTATTTGATCAATTAATAACCACAGCAGCTAAAAGACAAAGCCAGAAGCCCTCAGAGGAGCAAATAATCTGAGCTGCCTTCCTTGTCCTTCAGTAACAGTGAGGGGAAAAGAAAATAACCTTACTTTCACCCAGCCCAATCCCATCTCCTGTTGCTCCTCACATGAGCACAGGCTGCATCTCACTGAGAGAGGGGACCACAACACCCACAGCAGGCGCTGGTGGGGGGATTCTCTCTCTGGGGTGTTCAAGACTCATAACAGTGAAGAGCAATGGGAACTGCTGGAACATGATTAATTTAATCCCAAATCTGACCTTTAAAATAGGTCCCCTCAGGCACTGCCATTTTCTCACCCCTGGCTCTAAAGGGAGCCTGGGCATAGCTGTAGACAACTCCTGTGAAAATCCTGGCTGAGATGAGTCTCACCCCTTAACTGGAGGGATCTGAACATGTACTTTAGTTTCCTCTGTGGTCTGTGGAAAGGGGACAAGCCCAAAGAAGAGGCCATTAGGCTTTATTAAAGCAGGATACAAGGGAGCTGGAGAGGGACTCCAGGCAAGAGCATGAAGTGATAGGACAAGGGGCAATGCCTTTAAACTGGCAGAGGGGAGGTTTAGATGAGATGTTAGGAGGAAATTCTTCCCTGTGAGGGTGGGGAGGCCCTGGCACAGGGTGCCCAGAGAATCTGTGGCTGCCCCTGGATCCCTGGAAGTGTCCAAGGCCAGGTTGGACAGGGCTTGGAGCCACCTGGGATAGTGGAAAGGTGTCCCTGCCCATAGCAGAGGGTGGGACTGGATGGGCTTTGGGGTCCCTTCCAACCCAAACCTTTCTAGGATTTTACAATCACTGCTCCCTTGATCTCCTAACAAACCAACAAATACTGGAGACAGAAGAGGCTGTTTTGGGCACATCTTTGCATTCCAAACCAAGCTTTAATGGCTGAGCTTCTCTTTGCCCTGGTGCTTTCAAGTTATGAGCCACTGGGAACATCCTCACTGCAGTTCTAGAAGCACAGAGCATTTCTCGTGTCAAAAGCACAGAAGAGAACAGGTAGAAGAGGAAATGAGCAGCCAGCTCTATCCAATATTAACAGCTCTGCAACTCAGGAGACATGTTCAAGCGAGCTTATCTCCCCCCCAAAAAACTGGCAGGTTGAGTAAAAACACTTGGTAGAAGAGTGACCCCGGGGAGGATGAGATACCTTCTGCATAATTATCTGCAGCCAGGGTTTGGCTCTGCTATCGTAGATGTTAATCTTTCACACCCACTGTAGAATGGCCAGAGAACAGCCCTTGTGGTGAAATACATGAATGGGAGGCAGAGGAATGCAATGTTCCTCTTGTTTTGCATGGTTCAGGATCAAATGCGTCCGACACTGGTAGCACCTATCACATTGCACGGAGCTGTGCCTTATCACCAGCCTGCATCCTGATGGCAATCACAGCACCCCCAGCCTCACAGCTGAAACTCCTATCACACCATCTCTGCCCTCAGGATCATGTACATAAAAGGTGAAGTGGAAATAAAAAAGGAAAAAAAAAGAAAAACTAGAAATGCTGTGAGAGCTCTAAGCTTTGATTTGGCAAAGGCTTTGAGGACATGTCTCATTTAAATGAGCCCTGAAACTGACTCCCATCAATAAGCCTTAAGAAGATTCTTACAAAAATAAACCATGACTATTTCTCCCCTGAAAAAAAGACAGCAAACTAGAGCCAAGTCCAAAGTTATGAAAATAATCACCAATAATTTACAGCCTAATCAGCTGTGGGAGATACTATTGGTTTGTACAGGAAAGGCTCTTATCTACCAGGATCAATAATCACCTTGTAGTAAAGCCTCAAGGTGCTGGCAGGGGCAACCACAATATTCCCTGCATTTGTTGCTCAGCTCATATTTATGGGAGCATGGTCACAAAAACCAGCTGCAGGAGCAAATTCAGAGCTGGCCTAACCTGACACAGCGTCTTTGGGAGAGGCACCCACTTGTGCTGAACCTGAACTTTCAGGTAAAAAAAAAAGCACTTAGGAAAACACTTTCTTCCTCCCCAAAAATCTGCTGACTTATGGGGCCATTGGATGATCCTGGGTTTAGCACAGGTTTGGGATTCACTGTCAGTGACATCATTGAAACCTTTATTTGCCTGGACACTTGACTGTGCCTTATGCTGAGAGATCCCCTTTGAGTGACCCTTAGCCTTGGTCTGCATCCTGGGACTCACATGGGCCTTAAAGAGATAAGGAATGGACACTTGTGGCTGTAATGAAAGAAATGAGGTGAAAATGCCACCTTGCATTTGTGAGGAACACCTGGCACTGGAAAACACAGCAGCCATGGCTCAGCTATCACCCTGTAACCCTTTACACTGTGGGAATTGTATCCTTGAGCCTGAGACAACAGGGTAAGAAAGAAGGGAGAGTGGCACTGATCCAAGGCTTGATAAAGCACTGCCTGTTTGGAGTCTCGTAAATCCAGCAAGGAAGCAGAGTGAGGGGATTGTCCCACTCTACTCTGACTTTGTCAGATCCCAGCTGGAGAACTGTGTCCAGCTCTGGGGCCCTCAACACAACAAGGACATGGAGCTGTTGGAACAGAGTCCAGAGGAGACCACGGAGATGCAAGAGGGGCTGGAGCTCCTCTGCTCTGGAGCCAGGCTGGGAGAGCTGGGGGTGTTCACCTGGAGAAGAAAGGCTCCAGGGAGAACTTAGAGCCCCTTCCAGGGCCTAAAGGGACTCCAGGAGAGCTGGAGAGGGACTTGGGACAAGGGCATGGGGGGATAGGACAAGGGGGAATGACTGAAAGAGGGCAAGTTTAAATCAGATGTTAAAAAGAAATTGTCTTTGAGGGTAGCAAGGCCCTGGCACAGGTTGCCCAGAGAAGCTGTGACTGTCCCTGGATCCTTGGAAATGTCCAAGGCTGGATGGGCTTGGAGCAACCTAATCTAGACAATTAAACTCCCCATGCCAGCGGTTTTGGAACTGTATGATCATTAAGGTGCCTTAAACCCCAGCCCATTCTGTGATTCCATGATTTAGGGTGTGCAGGAGGCAACCACAGCTCTTGGATGGGTCAGCGTCACCTGCAGGGGGGACATCAGTGCTCAGCACCCTTCCAGTGCTCATCCATCCTGGTGGATGAGTTCACAAGTGCAGTTCTATGACACGCAGAAAGCCTTCTCTCAGATGAGGTCCCTCCTGGTCTTTGAGCTGGTGACCCAGCATTTTTTCTCCCCACAGCACTGGCCATAACCTCTGCTTGTTGGTGGCCAGGGCATTTCCCTGCTCTCTGCCAGCCCTGCTTCTTTTTTTCAGGCTTCCTGCCGGCAGAGGAGGCCGAGAGCTTTCCCTCCCCCTCCTTTCCCTTCTCCCACAATATCAAGCACAGAGACATGGGGGGATCTCACGAGGCTCATCCCTCCCCTGCAGAGGCAGGAAAGGCCTTGTGCTGTCCTTGTGCCTTTTGGTGCTATTTTGCTTTATGCCCCTCCTAAATCTGTCCCCGGGGCTCGGGGTGGCTGTAGCAGCCCTAGAGCTTGGCACGGGGGTCTGTTTTAAGGTTGCCACGGTGACTGCCATGGCAGCATTTAAAAATGGCACAGGCTGTTATTTAATGCCAGCTGGGCAGGGATTGCAGGGAGGGTTGGTCAGTGACCCGAAGTGACCTGTTACAGATTGACAGCCCTTTACAGCAGGATCATCCTGGGGGCTGACTGGGAAGGGGGATTCACCCTGAATCCACAGGGAGCTGAACATTTTGGCTGAGGTTTTGAGGAGTTTCTGTGAGAAGGACTAAAAGTTTAGGCCAAGCACTGCTGTGACCGAAACTGGTCTTGAAGAACAAGGTGTTTTATCTTCTAGCAGAAAAACCTGCTTTAATTACACATGCATAGCAAGGAGGGAAGGCAGAACTGGTGATCAGAGACATGCAGCAACCCCAGAGGAATTAGCTTAATTTCTCCCGTGCCCTTAATTATCTTAGAGGAGGAAGGGCTGGAGGGATATAAATGCTTGGGGAGGCAAGGGGGAAGGGAAGGTGGCTTGCAAGGCTCTCCAGACTTCCCCAGTTCCCTGGCTCCTGCAGCCATCACCCCAGCATTCCCCAGGAATGGTGGTGTCACTGGCAGGGACCATCCTCCAGAACAAGGGACGGCTACAACAACCTGCAAGGTCACCTTGGGGTGCACCTGAGTTTGGACACCGTGCTCAGAGAGGGGTTTGCACCTCTGCAAAAGCAATGAGAGCTGGTCATCCATGGACATAATTTTGGTAGCACCACATCTAGCAAAGGGCAGACACTGCCCAGTGACAAACTGAATGACAGTGGGGAGGCCCTGGCACAGGGTGCCCAGAGAAGCTGTGGCTGCCCCTGGATCCCTGGCAGTGTCCAAGGCCAGGTTGGATGGGGCTTGGAGCAACCTGGGATAGTGGAAGGTGTCCCTGCCCATGGCAGGGGGAGAACTGGATGCTCTTAAGGTCCCTTCCAACCCAAACCATTCAATGATTCTGTGAATAATAAATTATCCTCACTTTGATAGCTTGGTGGGATTTGTACATCTGCATATGACTGCAAATAGCTCACTCTGAGGGTGTATCAATAAGCCCAGTCCCAGGCTGTGGCTGTGGGAAGAGGAGAGAGAACACGGATGCCATGGCATGAGGAGGATGGGCTCTTTCCTCCCAAGGCCACACCATGCACAGGGTGGTTGTGCTACTGTCCCCTTTGCCTCCTCATGAGACTGTCCTGATATCCAGGGATGAGGAATCTAGCCCTGTTTTTCCATTTAAGGTCAAGTTTAGTCCTACCCATGTGTTCTCTCTGTCTTCCTGTCCCTGCAGCAGGAGCCATGCCCTCACTCAGCTTTTCCACATCCATTAGAGCTTTCCTGGGAGAGCAAAAACCACTGGGTTTTTCTGTAACTGCTCAAGGGTGAGGCCATTTCTCCAAACAGCAGGATGGGAGGCTTTGGGGGACACAAAGCTCTGTGTGTCCCTACCTTGGGGTTTTTGATGACTCATCCAGGCAAGAGAAAGATCCCATCAACAAATGGCCTCCTAAATACCTCTTCCAAGATCAGTCATCCTCCACTATGCAGGTGCTGAGGCAGTGGGCATGCTCATAATGAAGCAGGAGATAAGGAAATGCGTGCCTGGATCGGGAAATGTTCATTCAGTCTGGTGTAGTGTTAGTCACGGCCATGGTGTGGGCCTGGTCTGCAACTTTGGAACCTCCTGGGCAGACCTTGGGCATGACTCAGGGGCCAGCACAGACAGGGAACATCCCCACCACGGGGGACTGTGAGTATCCCCTGGGTTGGGTGTAGGGGCAAGAGCCATGGTGTTGCTTATGGATACAGAGGTCAAAATAAAAGGGGCAGAAAACAGTCAGGCATGATAAATGAGTCCTGCTGCCATCTCTCTGGAGAGTGTCTGTGTCTGCATCCTCCAACCCATTACTAGTTAGCAATAAACTCCTTCCCAGATGGAGCTTTACCCTCCCAGTGAACCCACACCATTTATCGGAGTCCTAAAATCACAGAAGCACAGAATAGTTTGGGTAGAAGGGACCTTAAATCTCACCCAGTCCCATGCCCTGCCATGGGCAGGGACACCTTCCACTATCCCAGGTTGTTCCAAGCCCCGTCCAACCTGGCCTTGTCCCATCCCTCCAGGGATCCAGGGGCAGCACAGCTTCTCTGGGCAGCCTGTGCCAGGGCCTCACCATACAATATTCCATAGAAAAAGGGGTAAACCAAAGAATTTTTTTGCAATGAGGGTGGTGAGGCACTGGCACAGGTTTCCCAGAGAGGTGGTGGATGCCCCATTCCTGTAAATATTTGAGGTCAGGTTGGATGGGGCTCTGAGCAACCTGACCTCACTGAAAATGTCCCTGCTCATTGCAGGGGGGCTGGACTAGATGGCCTTTAAAGGTCCCTTCCAACCTAAACTACTCTACAACTCTATGATTCCATGACTCTGTGATTCCATGACTCTATGACACTATGATTCTATGATTCCTTGA
Source organism: Corvus hawaiiensis (assembly GCF_020740725.1). Taxonomy (NCBI): domain Eukaryota; kingdom Metazoa; phylum Chordata; class Aves; order Passeriformes; family Corvidae; genus Corvus; species Corvus hawaiiensis. The sequence goes on along the minus strand of NC_063213.1, from coordinate 4,085,472 downwards.
CTCCAGACCCTGAGCCCCCCAGCCCCACAGGCTGCTCCCACCCCGATACCTGCTCTGCTCAGTGCCCCATGGGGTGGGAATGTTCATGAGGGGAGGGGAACATCCCTACCCAGTTCTTAAGGCAAGAAATTCAAGAGCGTTTTCTTTCAGACCACCCAGGAAATAAGTGGCAGTGCAAGATCAGCATTTGGGCTCTCAGCTCCAGCTTCCAGCCCCAGGCTTACACCACAAAACAAAACAAAAAAAAAACCCCAAAAAACCAAAACCAAAAACATCTGCAAACCACAGTCTCCTGCTAAAATATTTGAAGAGATTAAATTATGTTAAACTCTTAATCCTTCAGCCCACCTCCAGTTAAAATCAGAAAGGCAAAGGCCTTAACATTGGGCTGTAAGAAAAATAAACTACAGTGATAGTTTATTTTAACCCACAAAACTGCAAGAACAAGTGATTATCCTAAACCTACAGCATTCTAGGGAAGAGAGCTGTATATAAAATAGGTTCCTTATGACTTTCTGGGCCAGATTTGTAAATTTCCTTTTGGAATTTCTGACACAGAAAGGAAAAGAAGTTTTTTAACTGTATCTGTGAGAAGATGGTATGACTTTCAATTTCCAGAGTAGAAGCGTGAAAATAAAAACTTCTATGTGAGCTGATAAAGCTTTAACTTTGCATATCTATCTTGATTCTCTCTGTGAGTACATCCATAAAATCCTTACAGCTGGGGAAGGATAGGCCTTTAAATAAAAATGCTGAAAAAAATCCTCAGTGAAGGAAAGAGTACAGCCTCTTTAATCATTGAATTTTGTTTATCGCAACAGATTATGGATCTGAGAGGAAAAGAATTCGAGAAATAATTATGCCTTCAAGATGTAACAGGACAGCCATTATGAAAAACATAAAAGCTGCTGTTTACAGGGGAAGTTGCCTTAAAATTGCTGTCCCCGGGTTTTCAGAGATGGGAACTCAGCCCTGTGAAATACGATGGAGTTCACTGCAGGAGCAGAGGCAAAGAGGGACTTGTGAAACGTGAGGGGGCAGTTTGTTACAGTGTTTTTATGGAGACAGACTGTTTTAGGGCCTCAGCTGAGGCATGAGTCCAAGCCCACATCCCGCAAAAACCTAAATTCTCCTGTTGAGGGAACCAAACCTGCCGGCGCCCAAGGTGATGAGCCATGAAGTGGGAAGGCAGCTTCTCCCCTTGCTTCCACCAGCATAAATCAGGAGCAGCTCTGTTGATGCCCAGGGTCTGGAAGGCTTCCTCCAGAAGCAAAGGATCAGACCCAGCCACGGACTGTGGTGGTGCTTTCGGCTTCATGGGGATGTTTTAAAATGTGTGCTTTATTGTACTGCAGCAGAGCATCCTATAAAAGACCATGACTGAAAAGAATAATTTTAATAATGGGGCAAAAAATCTGAGTTTGAGTCAACAAAAAGACAGCCTGCATTGGGACTGCCAAGGCAAAATGACTATTCAGACTTATTCTTCACTCACAGAGCTGAAATAAAGGGGGAGTTGCTCGGGTGATAGTGGGATTAAATCACTGTAAGAAACCTTCAGGCCTGAGATATCATTCCTCCCAGCCTCAACACCCACTGCCTCCCACGGGCTAGATTGTGCTTGTATAAGACTTTCCTTCTTGGCTTTTTGTGGTGATTTATGTTCCCTTGCAGCGTGTTATTTAGCCATGAGTTATACCTTTGTGCTGTAGCACATCCCCTGGTAAGCACCAAGACAAAGCAGGAACCTTTTTTTTGTCTGTAGTGACTGGAATGTAGTGACTCCGTATTTCCTAGAATTTATTGAGGGCTGATAAAAGGAAGATTTCCAAGTCCTCATGCTCAGTGGGAAACAGGAACAGAAACTCCTGCTCCTGGGAATAAGGACTTCCCAGTACACAGAGACCACTCTCTGGGTATTAGAGGAACCCACCTACTGTTCTCCAGAATGAAACTTGGAAATAAGAAAGGAACTATTCAGGCTTTTACTGACACATTACACTGTGCTCCTTCACATCTGATTGCTGCACTTGTTCATCACCAAGGTCTCCAAACCAGATCCTGATCCTTCAACATCCAACAGCTGAGTTCACAATGCAAGGGTAAAGCAGAGTCACAGAATCACAGAATGGTTTGGGTTGGAAGGGACCTTAAAGCTCATCCAGTTCCACTCCCCTGCCATGGGCAGGGACACCTTCCACTATCCCAGGTTGCTCCAAGCCCCATCCAACCTGGCCTTGGACATTTCCAAGGATCCAGGGGCAGCCACAGCTTCTCTGGGCACCCTGTGCCAGGGCCTCCCCACCCTCACAGGGAAGAATTTCTTCCTAATATCCAACCTAAATCTCCCGTCTTTCAGTTTAAAGTCATTAACCTTTGTCCTATCCCTACATGCCCTTGATTTGGGGTGAAGGAGATCTCTGGGGGTCACCTTGCCCAGCACCCTGCTCAAAGCAGGGCTGTAGCAGTGGACAGCTCTGAGGTTACTCTGAATGGCTCAGGGCCTTAGCACTGAAACCGCCCAGCCACTGACAAGGGTGACTGTGATTCCCATGCTTTACTATTTTTTTTTGTTTAAGTCATCTGAGGATTAAAAAATATCTTATCTTTTAATTAAGAATCAGTTTCGTTTCAGATTGCAGCATAATTTAATTTATTCAGAGAGCTCCTAGAGTTAATTGACACCAACCCATACACAATGGCACTTTCGATCTTGGTGCATTCCCCAGTCTCCACCACTCTGTGGCCTGTGCAGCCCAGACAGCACAGGTACATGAAAGAGGAGACCAGTGGTGCCTTGAGGCTGCTTCTTGCACCCTGAAGTCACATTGACTTTAGAGGATTTGGATGGGTTGGTGCAAGCTGAGGTACTTCACAAAAGGACACCTGGAGTCACTGGAGAGTGAGGAACATCCACACATGTTGGTTCATGGCCCATCTAGCTCTGGTCCTGTGTCCACCAGGGCTTCAAGAGTCAAGGAATTGAGCAGAGGATCAAGAGCTTAGAGAAGAGAGTGAGAGCAGGGAAAACATGCAGTGGCACTGCCTTGAGCACTAGGCCCTGGGCTCACTTTGTGGCACTTGGACTTCCAAAAGTGCTGTCCCTGCATTTAATTGCCCTTCAGGAATTTCTCTCCCACGAGGTAGCTGCACACTGTTTTCAACCTGTAAATGTTTTGCACTCACTCTGTGATCAAAACGTGCTGCCACCTCAGAGAGGCAGCACAAGCTGCAGGGGAAAAGATATTGAGGCACTTTATTGGATGTGGGAGCTGAGGTCAGTGCAGGCTGCAGAGTTAAATCTGTCAGCACAGGGTGGCAAGCAGGTCATTCCCCTTCACTGAAAAACACTGAGCAGAAATTGCTGCAGAAATCAATGAGTACAGAAACCAACACTGAGCAGAGCAGGAAGGCAGGGACCCAGGAGACAGCACTAACACTCAAGGGTTTAGGTGGGGTGACCCCAGATTTATGCTGGCAGAAGGGAAATCCAGTGCAGAAGAGCTACAAAGATGGTCATGGAGTCAGATCTCACTTCTCAGCAGGAGCTGGATGACTGGATCCTGTCCTGAGTGAACCAAGTTCCCATGCAATGGGAAGAGAATGACCCGGTGAGGCGCTGGCACAAGGTGCCCAGAGAAGCTGTGGCTGCCCCTGGATCCCTGGAAGTGTCCAAGGCTGGGCTGGATGGGGCTTGGAGCAACCTGGGATAGTGGAAGGTGTCTCTGGCCATGTCAGAGGGTTGGAACAGAATGATCTTTAAGGTGCCTTCCAACCCAAACCATGCTGTGACTGATAAAATGTCTGGGTACCTTCCCTTTTGCATGTTAGTTACTGTAGGTTCAATTCAGGTTTAAGCTCCAGATTTGGCATCATGCATGGAGGGCCCACACACACAGACTGACATCTCTTATTGCTGTGATACCCTGGACTCTCTCCTGATCTCCCACCAGAACTCCAGGATGCTGGAGATGTTCTGTAGCCCTTGCACTGAGCTGACAGGGATATTGCAGATCCCTGGTGGCATCTTGACTGCACCACTCTGCGTGAGCAGCAAAATCAAGCCCCCAAATCTGGGTAGAGGATTTGCAGAGGAGCAGCAGGATTTGATCTCACCACTCTGGTGGCTGCTGGCTGCTTTGGATCCTCTGCCTAACCCAGGTGTGAAACAAAAAGTGCGTGTTCCTGGCTACTTGGATGGAGTGAATTCCTTTATTCACCACAACCTTGAGGAAGTATCACTGTCTGTGCAGGATCCTGGGCACACCCTGTCCCCATGGGATGCACACAGGCTGGGGGTGCTGCAGTGGCTCCAGCTGTGCACCCTCAACATCTGTCTCTTCATACCTTTGTCTATCTCACCTTATTTTTTTTTTCAGTTTGTATGACTTCACACATCAAGACAGTGATGATGTGATGATATGATGTTGTGGTGAGTCTAAGCACACATGTTTTAACCCAAATAATTTCTTAATTATTTTTATTAATATTTAATATTATGTATTAAATTATATTAATTATTTTCATTAATTATTTAGAATTTGTATTAATTTTTAACCCAGAAGCAAATGGACAGGGCTTGGTGGGGATGAGGATCTCTTTCAGCGCTGGTATCGTTTTATATGAGCTGTAAGTGCTTTGATGGCCTGATTTAAACCATTAATACCAATAAGTATTTAATTAAGAAAGTGAATAATTAATTATATATGTTAATACAATAGTAGTCATGATAATACTATTGCTAATGAGCAATAATTAATGATGGGTTGTATGTGGAGAGGCAGTAACAGGGCTGACAGCACTGGGATCAGGAATGTGCTCTGGGAATGGTCACGGGCATGGATCAGTCCTGGCTGTCCCTGAGGAGGGAACAGGGAAACCTTCCTGACACTGCATCCAGCCTTTCTTTACCTTCCTTACCTCGGCATCACCTTCAAGAACTGTGGATTTGTGAGGGCTCCTGGTTTGGGCAGAGCAAGTGTTGGGAGCAGGAGGTGGAACTGGAATATTCCAGGGTTCCTGCACCATCTCCTGTTCTGCTGCTGGGGCTGGCTCCCTTTTCTCCATCCCTCTCCAAACTCAAATACATCTGAGCTCCCCACAGCAGAGCTTAGCGAAACTTACAAAGAAATACTCAAAACCCACCCTTATCCATTGTTGTGCACCTTGTTGGGCACTGCAATAACATATAAATAATAAAAATAACACTAAAAAGATGCCAGTTCCTTCCCCAAGTACAGGAGTGGTGAGTCTTGCCAGGGACTGGTTGTCACCAGTCGCTTATTGTAACTCTGTGTGTGTGCTAACACAAGCTGCTCCTCTCCGAGCTGAGGGCTATAAATAAGAATTAAATAATGGTTGCTGCAGTAGGGAAGATGATGGCAGTGTTATTGTGACAGATAACCATGCTGGACCCTCTGTGGGCTGTGGGATGAAATGGGAGCTTTCTACGCAGTCAGGAACAGCCCTGGGAGCGTTTGGAAAATTCCGGGGGAAAAACTGATTCGATTTTTGGCCTTCTTCAGGAAGGAAAGGAAATATGTCTCACAGGACATATTTTCCTGGCTGTAGGAGTAGCCTGTGAGAGGGGTAACATGTTCTCCATACGTATGTCCCCGTCTCACTTTGCATCTTCAGGAATGCAAGGTTAGCAGGAAAATGCAGCTGGGAATCTGTAATGAAAAATTCTGCGGACTCTTCAAAGAGCATCTCTGATCTCTTTCACAGGCACATTCAGCTTCCAAAGAGAGGCTGCTGACGTGAGGGGCTGCAGCTCTGAGAGCTGCAGGACCACACTCCAAATGGAGGAGAAGGGCTGGACTTGGGGGAAGAGGCTGTTGGGAGGGGAGAAATGTGGAGCTCTGGGGCACCAGGGGGACAGGGCATTGCTGGAGGATGGCCACGGTATTTTGGGGTGTTGCACTTGAGTGACAGTCATCCCTGCCCCATCCATCCATCCATCCATCCATCCATCCATCCATCCATCCATCCCTCCCTGCAACCCCTGGCACGGTGCAGAAACCCCTCCCCAGAGGCTCTCAATGACTTGTGCTGTGCTTTTTAACCCCTGCAGTTTGTTCTCTTCAATTCCTCTGGGGTTTCCTCCCTCTTCCATTATCCAGTGGCCAAGGCTGCTGCTCCGAACAGTAAGGATGGGAGAGGAGAAGGCAGGAACTGGCAAGATAAAGTGTTTCCAAGAACTCCTCCTCACTCCTGCTCTGCACTTGGAGCCTCTGTTAAATCAGCAGAGGTTTTTTGGCCCCTTCTCCTTTCCTCAGATGCTGCCCCAGGACAGCTCTGCTCTGGGAGTCAGAAACCTTCTTGTAACCATTCAGTCTCATGGCCTCACTTTCAGCTCATTTGCCCTTAATTTTGATCTTTCATGTTTACCCCTGAGATAAATGTGCAGACAGCAGCTGCATCCCATCCCAGCTCCCATTTCAGTAGACTAAGCAAGCTTGGGGAACTATTCTTGTGGGGCAGAAGGTTCATGGATCAAAGGCTTCGCTTTCACTTGCGCCAGGCAATTTTCCCTAAGAGCAGATTTGTCTTGATATTATTAACATAGCTCACGAGAGGGGAAAAATAATGGAATGTCCTTAGTCCCAGTGATGCCAACCACACACACAGAAATGGTGGGGTTTTTTCCAAATTAATTGAAAAGGAAGATCCATCACGGCATCAAGGCTTGTGGAAAAAAACTTGTGTGTTCTTTTTTTTTTGCATGAGCAATCCCATTTGTGGACTGGTGCTACAAGAGCTGCTGGAGGGTGAGGGCTTTCAAAAGTTAATTGATGAGAGGAAAATCCCACCTCCTTAATAGTTATTCAGACTCATTTCATATTTTGCAGCTATTACATAGTTATAAAGTAGCTGATAGAAAAGCCCCTGTATTACAGATGGGAAAACTATTTTTCATGAAAAGATCAAAGGCCCAGTTTCCATATTTGAGCACCTTTATCAATAAATCACATGCCAGGGTAATAAATTTCAGTGTCAGCTTTCTGCTTCCAGACCAACAAGACTGAACGACTACTCAAAAGCAGAGAGTTTAATTTTAATTAGATTTTCAATTGTTTTTAAAATTAGGCACATCTAAGGATATTGGCAATTAATATTGCCAATAATATCTGTCATTTAACCAACCTTTTCCAAGAGATAACCCTTGGCTCGGGATCAGCTGCGGATGGTCACTCTCAGGACCATTTCTTCACTAAATAGGAGCTTATTTCTCTGAGAAGTTATGCTCCTGTGGTGACAATCCATCATTGCTCACAGGACTGGTGTTGTCAGTAAAACCTTATTTACTGCTCCTCTGACCAAATAAAAGCTTTCCAAATGGGCAAGAGCACACATGTCTCTAGAGAAAATGAGAGACCTTGGCTTCTGGGAACAGCTCAGCCAACCCTCCAAAAGTCTGAGAACGCTTTTTACAGGCTTGTGTTACTGCTCAAAATCAATCCAGCCCAGAGGTTCCTTGATCTGCCAGCAGCACCAACAAAGTGCCAGCACAGTTGGACTCGATGATCTCAGAGGTCTTTTCCAACCTTAATGATACTGGGATTCTTAGAAAGTCAGTGAAAACTATGCAAGGGTGGAGAAAATAGGGAAATTTCTTCATCTCCAGGACTCGTGAAGGGAGAGCTTTTTGGGCTCAGCTCTGGGTCAAGGCTGGGTAAGATGCTGCAAAGTGACCATTCCATTTCTCACGGTTTTTTCTGGAATCTCAGGCTGCTATGCTGGTGGTGGGAAATCCACAACAGGCCCCTCAGAATTTCACCTTTGACTTTCTCGAAGGTCTCATTTCTTTCCTTTATGTTTTACTCCAGTCACGAGTCCACGAGGGTGTGAGAATCACAGGTCTCCATTTTCAGCTGAAAGGCCCTAAATGTGACTTTTAGACATGCAAGCACAGATGAAGCTAAGAAGAAGTCACGATTGCTAATTTAATATCTCAGACTGAAGACTGGCCCTTGCTGAGGACTGGCCCTTGAATTTTGTCTGCTCGAGGCCACCAAAGCTGCTGAGGGAAGTTAATTTTTAACCTCCCTGTGGAGTGGTCTGATGGTCAGGAGATGTGAGGTGGTTCACCAGCCACCTATCTGCATGTCTGTGATACAAATGCTTGTACTTAGAGAGGGTCACAACCCACCCCTGGCTTTCTGGTGCCATTTGAGGTGGCCCAGCATGTCCCACCTGGCCAGACTTGTCAGCCCCCTGTCCTGAATGCCCTGGAGCTTCTCAAAACCACTGGCTGCTTATGTTAAGCACTGAATCATCCTCCCATGGCAGGGTCAACCTGTTCTGGATGTGCTGCCTGCAGCTGACAGGGACAATCCTATGTCCTGTGTCTTGATGTGCCCATCCAGCCTCTCAGGACTGAGTATGAACAAGGAAGCATTTAACTGGTGCTAAGGAATCTCTGGATCTTGCCTCTGTGGTTAGTAATTCCTTGTGTGTGAGCACTGAAGGGCATCCCTGGCTTTCCCTGAGGATCAGATGTGAGAAGGGAAATGAAGAGCTCAGCACCGGCCATGGTGGGGCTCTGTGAGCCAAATGGTGATGGTCTGCCATGGACTGTGAGCATTTCATCCCAAATGCAGTCCGCACATCCAGAGCGGCACCCTCACCCTCCTGTGCTCTCCAGGGGGAATGTGGGAAGTCCTCACTACCTGTACAGCCTCAGCAACGAGAGCAGCTTGAGGGGGAGGGAGCACAAGGCATCCAGGGCAGCGCTGGAAAGCAGATGGGGCTGAGCACAGAGACAAAGAGCTCCAACTTGCCCAAACCAGCCCGTGCATCTGCAACAGCAGTGTCTGATACTGTCCTCCCCAGCTTGGAGAGCTTTGATTGTGGGGGCAAAGCCCCTCGCACCACTCAGGTCATGAGAGAGACGTGAAGAGCCAAAAAAAGGGAGCTAAACCCTCCATCCTTTGCAAGATCTGATCATCCTTTTCAATTGCCTGCCAGCTGTGAAGCCTTCTCTTCCCTTCTCCCTCACATTGTCCCGCTCATAATCATTTCATCAAATCGACTTCTTCTCCTCTCTTTTTCCTCCTGCAAGTTTCAAACTACCCAACCCCACTCTGTGACAAATCTGCCTGAGACCACAGCTGCTTCTGCATCCCCCATGCCAGGGCTGCCTCTTTTCACTGAGTGCTTTCTGTTAGACACACACATGTATACACAAATGTATATTTTTATGAGCATCTGTTTTCCTCCCAGCGTTATTTTCTTTCCACTGTCTTGGTTCTGCTCCCTCTCTGGCCTCATAGGGCCATTTGTCACTCCTTGGATGTTTTTTCTTTTATCAAGATGTTTTCTCCAGAACGCTTCCCGCCAACGCAAGCTGCCTGGCCCATTAACTTCCAGAGTTCAGCTGACAGCCTGGACTCCAAGTTCCTCTGCCTTGTGATACTAAGTGCTTCTGAGATGCAGGAATTAGCTGGTAAAATGACCCAGTCACATGCACAATAGGAAGAAGAAATACAGTTTCAGGGTACAATAAGACAATAAATTTTGCAGCTGTGCTCAGATCCTTTTTTCTCTCCCTCCCTCCTGCTTTTCACTCCTTCCTCTTCTGTGATAATCTGATAAATTGTTGTGGAAGTTTGACTGTTTCTTAGCTGGAGCTTTATTGAAGCATTTGCTGCTGCAGACAAATTGTGTTAAATTTCTCACAAACATGCCAAAGCCTCCAATCCATTGTCATTCATGAAGATCGATCAGGCCTGTGCCCACATTATTGACACGCAGAAAGACCTCTGAAATCTTTGTTTAAGCACTCAACTGGTGCCATGAATTATCTGTATTTAAATTAGCAAGCCTGCATTTGAGGATTCATTATGCTTCCCTGCTAATTGGGTCTTGCTAATGATCATTAAACTGACGTCCCCACCATCTTGTTAGCTGACAATTTAAAGGGATCGTAAAAGGCAGCCAGCAGGGAGGCTGCACAATTCCAGAGGTTGTTAATGGCTCTGGAGCTGGTTCAGCTCTGAGCCGTGGTTTGATGCCAGCTCAACATGTGTGTGTGTGCCACAGAAATAATTGCCAAGGCAGACACCGTGCTGAAGGAGAGGGGACACGTGCAGGGCATGAGGTGGTGGCTCCTCAGTCCTGTGGAGCTGAGGAACGCTGCTGCGGATGCTCCGATGTCCTTGTGCGTGGTTTATACACTGACAAACCTCAAACCTTCTTGGACAGAGAATATTCAGGCTAAGAGGCCTCGGTTAAGGGGATCTTTGTCGTTGTCCAGCACAAAGTTAATTATTTATCTCCTCTGTCTTGCCCCCAGGACAGGGGGTGTTGCTATTAAAGTGCTCAGTGGAGGCGTGTGGGGGTTGCAGGCCCAAACCCCACGAGAGCCCAGATGGGCGCAGGTGATGGATGACCCTGTCTCCTCTGGGGAAGAATTTTCCTACAGCTAATGCAGCCCCGGGGGAATGCAACCCTCCATTGTCCATCCTACGGCTTCTGTGGGTCACTGACCACAGCTCAGCCTCTTCTCAGGATGAAATCCTGCCTCTGTGCTTCCTTGGCAGGGCCGAGGGCTGTGACATGCACCCACCGGCTGCTTTTGTACGGGGAGAAAACAGGCTGGGCTTGAACCAGAGCAACGTGAATTTTGAGCAATGGTGAAAAACAGGCTGGGTTTGAACCAGAGCAACGTGAATTTTGAGCAATGGTAAAAAACAGGCTGGGTTTGAACCAGAGCAACGTGAATTTTGAGCAATGGTAAAAAACAGGCTGGGTTTGAACCAGAGCAATATGAATTTTGAGCAATGGTGAAAAACAGGCTGGGTTTGAACCAGAGCAACGTGAATTTTGAGCAATGGTAAAAAACAGGCTGGGTTTGAACCAGAGCAACGTGAATTTTGAGCAATGGTGAAAAACAGGCTGGGTTTGAACCAGAGCAACGTGAATTTTGAGCAATGGTGAAAAACAGGCTGGGTTTGAACCAGAGCAACGTGAATTTTGAGCAATGGTAAAAAACAGGCTGGGTTTGAACCAGAGCAACGTGAATTTTGAGCAATGGTGAAAAACAGGCTGGGTTTGAACCAGAGCAACGTGAATTTTGAGCAATGGTAAAAAACAGGCTGGGTTTGAACCAGAGCAACGTGAATTTTGAGCAATGGTAAAAAACAGGCTGGGTTTGAACCAGAGCAACGTGAATTTTGAGCAATGGTGAAAAACAGGCTGGGTTTGAACCAGAGCAACGTGAATTTTGAGCAATGGTAAAAAACAGGCTGGGTTTGAACCAGAGCAACGTGAATTTTGAGCAATGGTGAAAAACAGGCTGGGTTTGAACCAGAGCAACGTGAATTTTGAGCAATGGTAAAAAACAGGCTGGGTTTGAACCAGAGCAACGTGAATTTTGAGCAATGGTGAAAAACAGGCTGGGTTTGAACCAGAGCAACGTGAATTTTGAGCAATGGTGAAAAACAGGCTGGGTTTGAACCAGAGCAACGTGAATTTTGAGCAATGGTGAAAAACAGGCTGGGTTTGAACCAGAGCAACGTGAATTTTGAGCAATGGTAAAAAACAGGCTGGGTTTGAACCAGAGCAACGTGAATTTTGAGCAATGGTAAAAAACAGGCTGGGTTTGAACCAGAGCAACGTGAATTTTGAGCAATGGTGAAAAACAGGCTGGGTTTGAACCAGAGCAACGTGAATTTTGAGCAATGGTAAAAAACAGGCTGGGTTTGAACCAGAGCAACGTGAATTTTGAGCAATGGTGAAAAACAGGCTGGGTTTGAACCAGAGCAACGTGAATTTTGAGCAATGGTAAAAAACAGGCTGGGTTTGAACCAGAGCAACGTGAATTTTGAGCAATGGTGAAAAACAGGCTGGGTTTGAACCAGAGCAACGTGAATTTTGAGCAATGGTAAAAAACAGGCTGGGTTTGAACCAGAGGAATATGAATTTTGAGCAGTGGCAGCTCTGCGCAACCATCGGGATCTGACTGGGATTATCTCCTTCAGCACCTGGATACCCACAGACCTGGGGCACTGCTGCACCCTGCCAAGCCTCCTCCAGGTGGTCCGTCCTCACAGCTGATGCCGAGAGCTCGCCAAGGGGTGAGGAAAGTAAATGACTTAGGTAGTTAAACCTCCACCCCGATGATTTAGTGATAATTACGTATTGAAAAGCAAAACAAGCGGCTGTTTGCATAGCAACTGCAATATAACTGCAGTGTAATTACAGTTCTGCCTCTGAGGGATTGCTGGCCCTTTAGAAAGCTCCTGTCCTGCCTCTGCTCCAGTGTGCACCCCCGCATGGGGAAGCAGGGGAAGGTAGCAGCAACAGATGGATGGACAAACCCTCCTCAGGGTGTGGGATACACGGTGGGGCTTTCAGAAATACCTGAGCTGTACAAGGAGGGAGGCTGGAAGCACCCACGAACCCACTGCTTGAGCAGAAGTCCTGGCTTGTGGAAGGTTCCCCAGGAGAGGGCTGGAAAAAGGAGTAGGTGAAGGTGCCCTGGTGTAGGTCGGACCACACACCAGCTGTTCCATCCAGGGAGTATTAAGGGCCAGACAGTCCACATTTAAGGCAGGAAGGCTCAGAAACCGTGTGTGTGCGTGTGTGCGGTTGCTCTTTTTTGTTTGAGATTCCATGTGTCTGGAAAGCCAAAGAACCAGGGCAGGGATGTCATAGAACCATGGAATATTTCAGGTTGGAAGGAACATTTAAAGGCCATGTAGTCCAGTCCCCCTGCCGTAAGCAGGGACATCTTCAACCAGACCAGAGAATATACATGAGGAGGGGACTGAAAACCCATCCCAGATGAGCCAGGGCACACTTCAGATTCCTTCGGAACAGGCACTTGAGCCTGAAAAAACAACGGTACCCACTGAGCAAAACCCACAGACCAGGCTGAGATGGAGTTGTAATTATAAATTCCCACAGAACTTTCTGTGAATTAGTTTAGCCCCATGGCCTGTTTAGAGCCAACCAACCATGTATGGATTCTCCCAAAGAGTAATGCATCTTTCTCTCTCTCTGCCAAATGAGCTATGAGTCAACCTGAAAGTGTCCCATATATCCCTAAACTTTTCCTGGGGTCTCAACACAGAATAAAGTGCCAAGCCACTTAAGCAACAGCCTCCCCTTGACCTAAAGAGAGTCCCAAACAGCTGAATATCCTCCTCTGTCAATCCTGAGCTGAATCTTTACCACCTTGGAGAATTCACAACTGGTATAAGGTGACAAATCTCAGAAGTTTTAGGTGTCACAGCTTTAATAAGGCACAAATGAGAAGCCCTGCAGGCTTGCAGGCATCTTGTGCCCTCTCAGGCCTCTCAGGGGACCAGAAACGTGCCCACAGTGGGTCTGGGGATGAGCACCATGGGAAGCTGGTGGACAAGGAGGACATCTCCAAGCACAGTATATTTGGGGACAGTTGGTTGAGGCCCTCGATTGTGCAGGCTCTGGAGTCCTGGTTGTAATTTATCCCAACCCAACCCAGATGTTGAAAATAGGGCAGATGAATCATGCCCTCAAAGTGTCTGTTTCTGCTGACTACAAAGGGAGCCCGGGGTGACCGGCTCTGCTAGAAACATCTGCACTGTGGATACATGAATTCAGGTGAGAGAAATCCCACATCTCTCTCTGTTCCATCTCTGTTGCTTACCTGGAACAGTCACTCCTCAAGATAAAAGGCTATCCCAGTCTTCAAGGCTACTTAATCCTGCACTGAGCTGCTTAAATAAATGCCAGCAGTCAGCTGGGTAGGAATTCCTGCAGACTTGTTTGCAAAGTCAAAGTCAATTCTGAAGCAAGGCTGTTTTACTTCAGCGCAGTGGACAAGAATTCAGCAGAAATCTCAGTGCTGAATTAAAGGTTTTTAATGCAGCCAACAGGAAAATGAGTGATGCAATCGCCCCACTCTTCCTTTCTTATTCTCAGATTAAGTTCAAACTATTGTATTCCACCCCAACAGTCTGCACTTCCCACAAGTTCTTGTGCTGACTTACACATATTTCCCTCATGAGAATTGTTGTGGGGGTAATGGGAGGAATTTGGGTTCTTCTCTCTCCTCCACCCCAAACAATCCAGTCCTGTGCCTTCCCAGGAACAAGCAACTCATCTGAAGGCCTTCCATCAAACTAAGCCCCAGGCAAAGTGCTGATAAAATGATATATTTAAATGTCATCAAATTAAACCCCAGGCAGACTGGTGATAGAAATAATATGTTTAAATGTCATCATTAGGTTTCATTGTTATCAGCCTGCTAAGAGTTGCAGCATGTCTCACACTGCAAACTGAAGGAGACATCAACGAATTGGTTCCTACATCTTCTACGAGACCATGAGGCTCAGACTTTATGTTGAAACAAATTCAGGTTGTGCTGGATAGCGGACTGGGTTTGGCTGGGGATTTGGGTGGTTTGGTTTACTTTTTTTCTCCTGGAGAAGGGAGGGGTTTGAAGAAGGAAAGAGGAGAAACTGGAGAGAAAGCAGCAGCCAAGGCTGGTTTGACCACGCAGGCTTGACGACAGCACGGGCTGTGATGTATAGACTTGTGTAGTAGGAAATGGACTGCAGCCACGACAGAGCATCTGTCAGATGATAACTCGCAGTCATTTGCAATCTGTGCTGGAGGCAGCCCAAGGGCCCGAGCCAACACTTCCAGTTATCCAGGCCTTGTCTCCAGGCCTTAACTCCATCTTCTTTACATCCCATAGAATGAGGCTCCTCTGCTGCTCTACTGTAGCACAGCAGTGACATCCAGGGGCCATTTCATTTGCTGTGGAAATCAGCCTACTGATACCCAAGAGCAAATGTACCTCAGCCAAAACCCCACTGAAGGCGCTTGGAAAGATCCCCATCAACGTCAACAACTTTTGATCCATCTGTTTTCCTCCGTGGTTTTTAGCAGTTAGCAAAAGAAGGGCTCTCCTGCCTGATTACCTTTGTTTCTACCTTTTTGGCTGAGTAATCTAAGAAAAATCTCCCTGTGCCAGCCTTCTGTTCCACACACAAAGTGATTTAGTGTGCTGTGATTTGCCCAGTCCCACCAAATCTCCCCAAAACCATGACCTACACCAGTAACAGAAGGTCCACCCACATCTCTGGGTTGTACCAGTGGCATGACCTCAAGCTTTTGCACCAAAACCCGGCCATGCTACTCCTCCAGAGTTGGGGTCAGCCAACTACCAAGCCAAAGGCCACCTTGATGAGCAGCTGGTATAAAAACCTGCCAACATTTAGCCATGTTGGATGGTGGGATGTCATCTGGACTTTGTGGGGGAAACCTGACCTCTGCACAGCTGGTTCAGATCTCTCACTTGGATTTAATCTGAATTTCCCAGACTCTATCTCATGACGACCTTCCTTGATGCCATTTCCAGGGTTTATACCTGTGCAGATGTTGATAACCTGCCGTAAAGTCACTTCATTTTTCCCTTGGATATGTTTTTCTCCCTCTAAAGTAGGCTTCCAATGCCTGGCAGGAGTCTTTGCTATTTCCTTGAGATCTTTTTTTGGACATGTGAACATCAGGACTAGACATAACTTTTCAGAAATGGTCTCACTAATGCTGTTTACAGAGATAATATCAGTTCAGCACTCCCACTTCATATTTGCCGTCTGCGCAGCCAAGGATTACTCCAACCTTCTTGGCTAAGACATTGCTGGGAGTTCAAACACCAGCAGTTGTCTACCAGGACCATTCCACTTGGTTCTGAGTCACTGATTTCCAGGATGTATCCCCCCTACACACATCCCTTAGGTGTGAGCCCCATCACTTGCTCCAGAACATTCACCTTTTCCTGGGGCCACACCAAAATTAATTTTCAGTGGTTCCCACTTCAGCCAGAAGCACCTGCCTGCACAACCAGCCTGTGCCCACAGCTGCTTGCCACCAGTCTTGTTTTCATCTTCTCTGCAAATTTTGCCTGCTTTCTGTTTGTGTTTTTTTTGCTGTTCACAAATAAGGAGCTGCTGCTCTGTGGTGGTTATCAGATCATTCTCCAGCTATTTGCTCCTCACATTTTTCTTCCTCCCACTTTCTCTCAGCTTTCATTTCCTCTCCCATGCTTCTTCTCCTTTTTGCTAACATCAGTTGGGTCTGGTTTTGTTTTCTGAAGGTGGCTTGCTTGGCTCAAACCACTGGGCACGATGGCAGATGTTTGGGTTCGAGGGGAGGTGTAATGAAAGAAGATCACACTGAGAACATGGCCTGCGTGTCTCTTCTCTGCCTGGACCAGATGTGCACCATGTGGCCCAACACAACAGTTGTCAGGCATTGAAATTGAGAATATGAAAATATTCCTCAGAAAAGAAGTGCATCAAGCTACCGGAGGTGGCTCACCAAAAATCTCTTATTCTCAGCAAAAAAAGAGGTTTCCCATGGTCCAGTAACTGTTTTGATAACCCTTTCACTGGTGTAGCCGAATACTAATAAATAGGTAGCAAAAGAAATATTTTTCTACAGGCTTAACTACAGCAAGGCAAGCATTTTC
This sequence comes from Corvus hawaiiensis, assembly GCF_020740725.1. NCBI lineage: Eukaryota > Metazoa > Chordata > Aves > Passeriformes > Corvidae > Corvus > Corvus hawaiiensis. The sequence continues at coordinate 4,069,004 of NC_063213.1, read as the reverse complement.
TTCATCTTCATTTTTCTCCCTTTTTTTTTGGGCTTTCCTGCGTTGGGCAGGGCAGGCTGGAGAGCTGGACTGAGCGCTTACATTAAAGAACAAGTGGAGATTTTGCATTTGTATACTTAATTCCTGGTTGGGGTGTACTGGGCAGTGAGAGAAGGAACTGGGTGGAGGGAAGGAATTAAATTAATAGGTGTTATGTACCCAGCTTGAGTGGAAGCAGGTAACAAGAAACCTCTCCAGAAACTGGAGCCATGTTAATGCACAAGCAGAAGCTGGGGTTTAGGGTTTTCTTATGCAAATCTATTTGCTTTTCTCAGTTTCAGCCACTGAGAGAGCTTCCTCTGTAGAGGATGCAATCATGGAAACATAGAATGGTTTGGGAGAGACCTTAAAGACCACCCAGTTTCAACCCCCTTGCCATGGGCAGGAACACCTTCCACTCTCCCAGGTTGCTCCAACCTGGCCTTGGACACTTCCAGGGATGGAGCAGCCACAGCTTCTCTTGGCAACCTGTGCCAGGGCCTCACTGCTCTTTTAGCAAAGAATTTCTTCTTAATATCTAATCTAAACCTGCCTTCCTCCATCTTTAGGTTATTCCCCCTTGTTCAAAATCCCTCTCCAGCTCTCTTGTAGACCCTTTAGGCACTGCAAGGGGCTCTAAGTTCTCCCAGGAGCCTTCTCTTCTCCAGGCTGAACACCCCCAGCTCTCTCAGCCTGTCTAGGATAGAATTTCATCACCTTTTAAGGCCCGTGCACGTGTCTCTTTTCCCCATTCTGTGGCTGGAGAGCTGAGGCAGGGCAGGTTCAGCCCGAGGTCCTGCAGACAGCCCACGGTGAAGGAGATGGACACTCAGAAGTTGGTGCTGCCACTGCTGCCCCATCCTCCCTCCTTCCCTGCCTGACCCTGTGGCAGTACATGGCAGGGACTCGCTGTCCCTGGGGTGAGATGCTGTGGATCATCTCCTGATTGGATACTGAACCAAACATTTCAAAGGACTATTCTTCTATTTAAAAGCATATCTTCTTTGGCTCCCTTATGGAAAGCATAAAAAGCTTTTCAAAATAGCCAGCATGATTATTCATGACTACTCATTTGCAGCAGTGCCTGTTTTCCATGGCAGCACCGATGAGCTCACCTGAATAAAGATTTTTGGGGGAGAACGGATGGCTGGAGGTTTTGCACAAGCAAAGGTGGGGGCTGGCACAGTCCCTTTGGGCTGGGCAAAGACCAGAGACCCCATTCCCATCCCCATCCTGGTGCTGGCCCAGCTGCTGTCGTGCCCTCACACGGCTGTGCTGAGCCTCTGGCACCGGGAACTCATCCCTGCTTGCTTTATTTACCAGTATCCAATGGAGGAATGGCTTGGGGGCACACTGGTTTTTCCAGGGAAGCTCTTGATGGATGGGCTGATGGAGGGTGATGATTCTTGCCAGAAGAACCTGCAGTGGTATGCCCAGGGCTGTGCGAGGAGGATGCGGCAGCGCAGGGGAGGGAGCGCAGCTCACCGAGGTCCCAGCCTAGCTCAGGATGATTTCCCAGCAGGCAGAATGTCCCGTCCCCTTCTGCTCACCCCTGGCCTCCATGTACTGTGACCATCAGGCTGCCGGGACTGGAATTTCCTGACTCCTGAGACCTCGGCTGTGCTGCCGCAACACCCACTGGAGTCTCCTTCGCTTCCCCCCGGTTTTGTTTGTCTGTGGTTTTGCACAGGGAAAAAACCGAAGCAAGCGGAGGTTTCCGGGAGCCCTCGCTCCGCGCCGCCCGTCAGAGAGCAGACAGCAACACTGGGCTGCTTTGATCAGTTTATTGTTGCAGCACATTCGGACGGGGAGCTGCGGGTTCCAGCAGCAGCTGCGAGCAATGTGGTGCAGCCCAAAATCCAGGCAGGGTTTGCCGGCGCAGCCCGGCGCGGGTTGGGCTGTCTGCTGCGTGATGTAACCCCTCCTTTAATTTGTTTTCCAGAAAATTCATTTGGAGGAGTGCTCTGCGAGCGGCTTGGCAGCAGCCGGGGGAAAACGGGCCGGGGAGGACGTCAGCTGTCAGCCCTGGCCAGCAGGATGGCGTGGGGGCTTGCAGGGCTGCTTTCCCTGCCCGGGAAAAACCTTTGGGTCGGGTCCACACCGAGTTACTCCCGGTCACCCACTGTGTCAAGCTCCAGCGCAGGGACCAGAGTTATTTGTACGGCCCGGAGTGCCCAGCACAGAGCACTCTGCACCTGTGGATGTGACAGTAAAACCAGGGATAAATAACAGCCCAAGCAGGAGCCAGTGCAATTCAATCTGGATTAAGTGAATGCAGTTAACTGGGGAAGGATTCTCAGGCTGGCTGAGAACAGCTTTCCTTTCCTCTGTGGGTCTAAGGATGCACGTCCAGGCTAAAAGCATTCGGAGGATACAGCACGGAGAGCTTTGCCTGCTCTGTTCTGCACCACTTGACTCTTTATCTGTAGGATATGGAGGGAGCATGGCTGAGAGAGGGAAGCACTAAGTGTGCCAGCTGCAGTGGGAAAGGCACAAACTGGCAAGTGATCTGCTTGTCTTTGTCCTTCCTTCCTTCCTTCCTTCCTTCCTTCCTTCCTTCCTTCCTTCCGAATTCCTTCCGAATTCCTTCCGAATTCCTTCCTCTCTCTGCTTCTGTTTATTAAGAAGATCCCACTGACTTGTGGTGAGGTTCAAAGCCCTGTTACATCTTCTCCTCCTTCTCTTGGAAGTCAAGGAAAGTTGGGTTGTTCTTTCAGAGCTGCAGGGGACCCCCAAGGCCACCATGCCCACCTGTGCCTTCAAGCAGAACCTCAGTAGGTCCGGCCCTGACAGATGTTTCTGTAAAAGAAGCAACAACTGGTGCTTGCTCTAGGAGACCTCCCCAACCTCCTGGCAGGGTGTCCCAGTCCCTGCTCACCCCTGTCCAGCAGAAAGCTTTGCTTTATCCCAGATTTCCCTTGCTCGTAGCATGTCCCTTACTTGTCTTGCCCTTGAGGGACATGGAGAACAGACTGTCCCTTGGTGACCTTCCAGGAGCAGACCTTGGCCTGTGTGCCATGTCCCAAACAGGATGGGGAGGTCAGTTCTGCATTTCCTGGCAGTGAATATGTGAAGGAGTGTAATTATTTATGGGAAAGGAGGTTAAGGCATATTTTCCTCCCATGTACCAGCCTGTAAGTCTCATTGGGGTCATCAGGGAGAGGGCTACTGGGATAAGGCCACTGGAAATCAGGTCCCTAACTTCTTCCATGACTGCTGACCCTAAGGCTGGAAAAACGGGCACAGGTGATGACCTCACAGGCTCCAATGGGATTAATTTAACATGTGCCTAAATGCTTTGCTGGAGGAGCTCAGAGGCAGCTGCAGGGGGACAATGCAAGGTGGGATGGGAGAGCAGCTGATGACTTTCCTGGTCTCTGGAGCATGGCAATTGCTGGGCATTATGGCTGAGCACTGCGGGTGAGCAGGACGGAGCAAACTCCTCCTCGCTACCTTGCTGCAGGTCACCTCTGCCATAACTCACTGAGTCATTTCCCCTTGCAGAGAAGGACAAGCTGAAGAATTTGGTTGGCCAGATTGTATTTTTTTTTTTTTCCCCTTTTGGAAAAATAATAGCATAGCATTTCCTCTGCCTTGTCCTCTCCCGTGCTGTACTGGTAGCTGCACTGAAGCTGATTGATTAGTTTAATAACAGTCAGTTGATAAGCAGCCATAAAATTATGCACTTTTACTCATCAGGCTGATTGAACTCCTCTGCTGACTGTACAGGAGCAGAATGGCAGAGTTAAAATAATGAGAGAAGCAGCCAAGGGAAAAGCAAGCATGGTGGTGTTATTGTTTTAAAGCTGAGGAAGAAAATGAGTCCAGGGAGGAGCTTTTCCAAAATAAACACCAAAATACAGAGGGAAAATGTTAAGATGTAATTAGCAATGGTACAAGTGCCATTAAATGTCTGCTGGGGTTGGAGAGCTTCTTTTACACCCACCTGGTCTGTTCTGGGGTTTCAGGAGATTGGGTCTGACCCTGTTGAACATCCCCAGTCCCCTTGTCCTCAGAAAAGGTGAGAGGGGCTGAGCCCTTTGCAGGGTGAATAAACTCAGTGGGAAAAAGATGGGAATTCAGTTTGTTGTTTTGCTTGGGGCTGGTCTTGGTTATTTTTTTTTCTAATTCTGGCTAAGGAGGGAAGGATATGAGGATGAAGCTGGGAAAAAACACGACTGGCAAGGGATTGTCCACTCTGCCCCCATGCTAATGGCATCAGTGGAGAGGAGAGGGTGTGATGGGGAGTACCAGGGCTCTTGCAGCCTGGCCTGGCGAGGACAGAACTTCTCTCAGCGATGTCCGTACAGCCCTGAGCTCCGCTCTTTGTGTTCCTGAGCACCAGGGAGCCGCAGTCAGCCTCTGTCCTGCAGGGTGTCAGTCATGCTCTCTGGAGCTACCAAAGGAATTGAAGGTTCCCACTCAGCTGTGAATCAATATTCAGGAGCAGGCAGCGGGGCTGCCTGATGAAAAGCCACACAGCCCCCATCCATGCATGGAGAATGGCATTTAAGGCTTTATATCCCAATAAAATACTTCCCAGTGCCCCAGCATGGCTTGCTCGGGTGACAGGCTCCCTGTTTGTCCCGCACACATTCATTTTATTTATAAGGCCAATTTGTCTGCAATAGGTCAGCCGGCTCCTCGGGCCCGTGATCCCCATCACTCCCACTGCTGTGAAACGTTTTAATTGAACCTGCTCACGTGCTGTGTCCCCAGCACAGAGCTGGCAGCCTTGACCCTGGGCCCCATCTCCATCCTGAATGCAAAACTAGTCAGATTTTCGCTTTGGGGCTCATCTCCCTGAAGGAGGGGATGGGAAGAGGAGAGGGAATAAGCAGCACTTGGCGTTTATTTTCTCCAGAGAAATGTGTGGCAGATGGTTGCACAACTCTTCTTGCCCTTTCTCCCTGCTTGCACCCTGTCCAGGTTGTTCCTGGAAGCAAGGCTCTCTTCCTTATTTGCTCCAAAGGGCTTTGGGTCAGGCCATATGTGGCTGTTGCAGACAACACAGTGAAATATCCAAGGGTGCTGCTTCTCCAGCTGTTTATCATGGGTGCCCAAAACCAGGAACAGGGTTCTGGGTGGACAAGTTTGGGGCTGGAAGCCCTGAACTCTGCTTTGTCTCCTTACTGTTTTGGGTCTGCTTCCTTCCTGGCAGCCTGTGTTCTTCCTTGGGCTCAGCAAAATGGAGGCTGCACCCAAATCCAGAGCACTTCACTGCTAGGAGCAGCTCTGACTGTGGCTCCTTGTCCTCAGACCCCGAATGGAAAAGATAAACACAAACTGAGTTGTAGCAAAGACTTTGCTTTTATTCGTCTTCGTCTGAAGTAAAAACAGACCCTGCAAATCACTAACAAAATGTCTTTCTGCAAGTGCAAATCTTGGTAAAAGCTGTCAGGGTTCCTTTATGCAATGGAGTTGGAAAGCTAAATTTAACTGCTCCTTCAGGCTTCCCTCCCCTTTCTTTTGTTTTCTGGTAAAAGCCCCATTACCAGGATGGAAAGCTTCAGTGTTGAAATTTTCCATTAATGTTTTAAAAAAACAACCACCAACAACCTTTCCAAAAAAAACCAATAGTAAAACCTGCCAAGGCTTCTTTTTCCCCCTCTCCTTATGCTGAGCAGGTGCAAAGAAGAGCCCTTTCCAAAGTAAAGAATGGCACAGGAAGAAAGCGTAAGAGGAGGCAAAGGAAGGTGACATGTGGACAGGGACTGCAATAACAAACAATATTCTGACTCAGGGGATGCTGCAAACACATTGTGTACACTCAAAAATACTTTTTAACCATTTTTAAACCAGTTCTTGCCAACTGAGAAGGGAAGCCTAATAACGAGTGCCCGGTTATTCCTGATTCCTGCTCTTGGCAGATTATTTGGCTTGGTGACCTCCTGAAGTCCTTTCCAATCTCATTTATCCTCTGATCCTATGAGCACAAGTCATTGAGCTCACCAGGGTCCTTGCACAGATTGCATTAAGGATGGTGAAGACAATGTGGCAAGTGAAGAAGAGTTCAGTCCATGCTGAACATCTTCCTCCAGACCTGCACATCACAGAACCACCTGGGTTGGAGAAGACCTTTAAGACCACCAAGTCCAACCCTTAACCCAGCACTGCCAAGGCCACCACTAAACCCTGTCCCCAAGTGTCACATCTACATGTCTTTTAAACCCTCCAGGGATGGTGACTCCACCCCTTCCTTGAGCAGCCTGGTCCAGGGCTTGGCACAAATTGAGGCCATTTCCTCTGTTCCTGTCATTTGTAACTTGGGGGAAGAGCCTGACCCCCACCTGGCTGCCCCCTCCTGTCAGGGAGTTGTGGAGAGTGAGAAGGTCCCCCCGAGTCTCCTTTTCTCCTGGCTGAGTCCCCCCACCTCCCCCAGCTGCTCCTCATCAGATTTGTGCTCCAGAGCCTTCCAGTCCATTCTCTGGTCATGCTGCAGCACAGTTCATGTATAACCCCAAGGATCCTACAGCAGGACCCCCTACAGAATTAGGTTTTTACAGACTTTTCCAGAAGAATCTGGCTTTATTTTGGAGATAAAGGGAAAAGGGGAAGGGGAAGAGGAAGGGGAAGGGGAAGGGGAAGGGGAAGGGAAGGGAAGGGAAGGGAAGGGAAGGGAAGGGAAGGGAAGGGAAGGGAAGGGAAGGGAAGGGAAAGGAAGGGAAGGGAAGGGAAAGGAAAGGGAAGGGAAAGGGAAGGGAAAGGAAAGGGAAAGGGAAAGGAAAGGAAAGGAAGGGAAGGGAAGGGAAAGGAAGGGAAGGGAAAGGAAAGGAAGGGAAGAAAGGAAAAGAAAAAAGAAAAAGAAAAGAAAAGAAAAGAAAAGAAAAGAAAAGAAAAGAAAAGAAAAGAAAAGAAAAGAAAAGAAAAGAAAAGAGAAAAGAAGAGAAAAGAGAAAAGAAGAGAAAAGAAAAGAGAGAAAAGAGAAAAAGAAAAAAGATTTGCCAGTGATTTAAAAAATGATTTATAGAAAGTAGAAGGAATGAGGTGGGAGGCAAAATGCAGGTCTTCAATGCCCCGCTTGTGCCCTCCCCTCTGCGGGGCAGCTCCGGGGCTGCTTTTGTTTTCTTCCTCTGAGTGACCTCCCGGTCACTGCAAATGTCACCGTGGCCCGAGGAACCGCGGCTCCCCGCAGCAGCCCCTTCCGGAGGGGGAACACTCGGTCACCGGACGAGAAACTTGGCTGCAAAGCCCAGAGAGAGCAAAGCGGTGTCAGAAACAACCGAGCCTGGGAACGGGGGGAGAAGGGGCGCGCTCAGTGATCGTCGTTCATCAGCAGACCCAGCACCAATTCTCCAGGGACTTCAAAAACATCCTCAACAGGCTGCAATGCCCCTGTCAAATGCCACCTTTGGAAACAGAGTTTCTTGGTGTTGCTTCACATCCGGACTTTGGCCCCGATGTTCTATCAGTCTGGAGCTGCACAAGCAGCACGGGGTCTTTCCAGGTGGCACGGCTTTATTCTGGGGTTGACATTTAGCTACAGCTGAGATGGGCACGTTAGAGCCATGATAAGGCAAATATTTGCTCAGCATGGAGACCTGCTGATAGGTAAAAATTGCCTGGCATTGCCTCCAGCGTGTCTCACAGGGCATTGAGTGGGGATGCCACTCAATTACTGGGGCTGGAGCCAGGAAAATCCCAACCTCTGGAGGTTCACAGGCTATTAAAGGTACCAGTTACCCCTCTGGGAGCCCATCTTCTGGCTCACAGCCCCATTTGCCACGTGAGCAGCACTGATTTCAAAGTATCAGGCTCTGCATTCATCTACTTAAACCTGCTGAAATCCTGGTGGAGCAGCTGATGGGGACCAGGAACATCTTGTCCCAATTTCCAGCAGGAATCCCAAATGGACCAGATGAGTTACAGTGCCCTGAAGGTGCCTCTTTCCCCCCATGGCCTGCTGGCTGCACACAAGGTGTGGTGTGAGGAATACAGCCTGCTGGCCTGTAAGTGTGCCCTAATCATTTGTCAGCATCGATGTTACCAAAGCTGCCTCCTCTGTTATACAAATTCCCTTGGACCTGCTTTCCAGCTCTCTCCTGCGATCACATTTTTCTCCCAGAGGTCAGCCAGCCCTGTATCCTGTATCCTCTCCCCTCGGAAGCAATCCTCAGCTGTAATGAAGTCCACTCCCAATTTTAGCTTTTGTTTGTTAGCCCTCTCCCCATGATAAATATTTATTATCACGTTTATTATCACATTATTTTGGTGACTCACCGTCCTGAACTTCCCAGCATTGTTTCTGACGGCAACATCTCAGTACCTGTTTCATTAACACCCTGCAAGGAATAAACTTTGCCTCTGTCTCGTATTGACTCAGCCCTGCACCTCCACAACAAAACCCTTCTGCCCCTCCTTCGGGGTGAGTTCATGGCCTGCTCTTTGTCCACTGTGACCACTTCATCCTTTTGCACCGTCACTGCTCTCCCCATGACCAGATGGGGCTATCCTTTCTTTGAATGTCACTGGCCAGCAAACACTGGTCCCAGGGCAACCATCAATTTTCCCTCCAGTGCTGAATTAATCCACAGCCACCATCCTGAGGTCCCCAGCTGAGTGATTGCATTCTTGATGCATGGTGGTGCATGTTCAGCAACGGCCAGCTGGGTTTTCAGAAACACTAATGCCATCTTTCTACTGCAGCACAGGTTTCTCAGGCTGAAATCTCTGATAACCAAAGTCTTATTTTCATTTCTGCAAATTGACATCGAGAGCTCTTCTCCACTTTGTCTCAAAGGCTCATCACAGATCCCTGCCACTGCCCACTCTCGGGTAATGTTAGCTCAAAGATGCAAAGGCATGGGAGACTCTCAGGCTCCGAGGTATCAATAAATCTTAAAAGAAATGGGGATTTTTATATTAATAGGTGTCCTCTGCTCCCTTTCCTCCCTTTCATCTTCCTCCACACTGCAGCCCATTACTGCAGCACTCCACTCACCTGAATCCCTCATCTCTAACCCCACACTCCCCACAGCACTCTATAAACTACTGAAAATCTCTGTCTGGCAGAGCTTCGATCTGCTCGTTACACAAAATCCAGTTTTGTTCTGTTTTTTGCCTGCTTTAGTCCTGCTTGTTTTGTGATCAGTTCAAGACCTTTTTGCTTGCATTCTCTAATCTCCAGCCAAATAAAAAAATCCAGAACCCGTCCTACCCAGGAGCTGTCAGCTTACCCTGTTACCTGCCCATCTTTGTCTCCTTCCACAAACCCAAGGTTTTCAGCTGCTTCTTGCAGAGGAGGTTGCTCATGTCATTTTTGTTTTTTGTTTTCTTTCTCACTCTCACAGAAAAATCTCCCAGCTGCTCCCCCCTCCAAATTATTCCTTTTTCAGACTCAGGGGTTCTCTGCAGTCTGTGCTGACCTGTGTAACTCCATGTGATGCTCCATCTGTTGTTGACTTTTTTGTGTTTACTTACTAAGGGGAAACTGAAAACACAATTTCCAGCTCTGGCCAGTGTTCCTGCCATTCCTCAAAAATAAGATCTGCCGTGGATGGAGCTCTATTTTTGATCTGCTCAAGCCTGTGGCTCAGCCCCAGGGATGCTGGCTGAGGGAGGACATGTGAAAAGTGTCCTGTGCAGTGCTTCATCTCCTGTGAGACACATAATTCTCTCTGCCTCAGTCTCCATACTGAGATGTCAACAGCTGAACCTCCAGTTCAAGTGTATTTATGCATATTTATCCCTGCATGGCCAGTGAGGTGTATTAAAACCAGTTTATTTCAGAAATAGCATCATTTTTCCTGGCGAGGGAGAGCAGCTTCTCTAATTTTCTGTGCCACTTGTATTTTTGGGCTTAGCGAGGCAAAATGCCAAGGAGCGACAGCCTGTTTACCTAAGAGCAGCTAAAAGAGCTGTGTGGCAATCAAGGTATTGAGTGGGTTGGGCTGAAAATAGATCAGCTGGGGAAGGCTTTGATCAGAAATGTTCACTGGGGGACTGGCTGGCCATGAGCACCAGTGACAGCCTCCCAGGGAATATATCCCCCTGCACAAGTGCTGAGCAAGGTACACACTCCTCCCCCCATGAACCACATCATGGAATGGGATTCATTATCAGGAATGGGATCTTTTTTTTTTCCCCCCTGGGAAAACCTCTTTTGAAAGGGTGTTTGTGGCCTCACTGGGATATCACTGATATCCCTGATATCCTTCACCTCAGCCTTCCTCAGACAATTATTGTTTAACCCCTTGAAGCTCTCCTCAGCTCTCCCTAAACCAGGCTCCAAACCTTTCCCGAGCTGTTTTGCCTCTTCCTATGTGTATATGCCAAGCCCAGCCTACCCATGTGATTACCAAACTATTTGCCTGCAGCTTCACATATCTCACTTTATACAGCTCCTTGTGCCAGCTCTCCTCTCTGGGCATGCCTACATAGCAATTTTGGCCCAGGCTCCAGGTCTGGCATGGCTCTTGGCATCCTGACAGGCAGGACAGATTACAGAAGAAAGGCTTTGGGCTTTTTTGGTGGCTCCAGGAAAGCTCTCACCCTGAGATAGGAGAGCATGAACACAGACCAGGCTCTGGCTTTGAAGGTGTGGGGGTTCAACAGGTTCAGTCACAGGCCCTGGGCTCAGCTCCAGAGAGAACAAACAACATCACATCTCTGTAGCACTTTGATCAGGAGTGTTTCCGGTCCTTAATGGCTGTATTTTGCAGCAAATGGGGCACTATGGGCTTCTTTCTTTGCAGTTTTCCAGCTGCAAACATCAGGGAGTCCTGGCCACTGTGCAGGGATACAGCACTGTGAAACCAAGGACTCTCCTCAAGCTGCCAGCCACAGAGCTTGTTACAGACTCAGTGCCCGCTGTTATCAGGAAAACCATGGTTACATCAGGAATTTTCCATTTCCAGGGCTGCCAGGCCCCTAGTCCTGCACCTCATCAGTGGGGAGGAATAAAAGCACCACCTCAGGGTTGTTTGAAGGCCACAGAGCACACTGGGTCCCTCACTGCTCTGGACGACAGTGCCTGTACCTGTCCCCAGCCCTGCTGATGTTTAAGGCTTTATCAGACTCCACAGGAAGGGAGTTGAATGTGGTCCAAGTGAATTCCTGAGGTTTTCCAGCCTCCTGTTGCATCTGGCACAATCCATCTGAGGATCTCAGGGTCACTGGCTCCAGGCCTCCCCCTCCATGTCACACATCTTCCAAAGGCTGGGGTTTGTGTTTTACTCTATAAAGGTATTACAAACTAAATGACTCTGTGAACACAATGATGCTGCCCGTGCAATTCTCCTTGCAGATTTTGGGAATTGCCTTGCTATCCACATCAGTCCATCCCTGGATCAACCAACAGCACAAACCTCATTAAATCCCACTCTCACTGCTGCATGCCTACGGCTCTGGGCGACTCAGGGAAGAGGAAACCCAATTGCCGGCACATTTGGGTTCAGAAAGAGGAAATCAGAACGAGGAATTAAAAATGGCAGACTTCTGCAGTGCCACTGTTTTGCTCCTGGGCTCATGATGCCATGCTGGATCTAGAGCAAAGCTGAGCAGATTTCCAGACACACCAGTGCAATGAGGATCAGTAGCTTGCTGACCAACTTCTCATCAGGGAAACCCAGGGATGGCAGCAAGTCAGTGACATCTCCCAGGTGAGCCCAGAGGGGCTGGATCCTCAGCTTTGGCTGCAGTTCCATGGAAAACAAGACAGCAATGAAATATGTGACCTTCCAGCATCAGCCTGAAGGTCCTTCCTGCCTGATGGAGGAAGCAGAAATGGGACTTTTCTGTCCAGCAGTGACTACACACAGGGCTGTGTTTTCTCACTGACATCCTTTAGTTAGAAGTGAATGTGAAAGGCAATTTCAAGCTTTGAAATGTTGAAAGCCTCGGAAAAAGGAATTTTCAAGCATGGGGACCATTATAGGTTTTAGCTGATGCCTGAATACTTCAAGGGTGGTATTTTGGGATGTTCCTTATGCTGCTGAATCACAGCCCAGACACTGAGGTTTGAGAACTGCTAGTTTAGGGGAGATGGTTTCAGACACCGAGGTGGAAGGTTGGAGGCACAGCATTACTGCTGCACGCACTTGGCTGGTTACTGGGATCAGCTGACACTCTTCAATTTGTTAAATCAGGAAATCTGACCTTAAATCCAAGCCCAGAGATGCAACCATGGAAAGAGCACTTCCAGGAATAGGCCATTTATCCTGTAGCTGTGCACGGAATTACAGCAAGATAATAACTCTGGGACATGGTTTATTTCCCCCTGGGTGCTGTGCCTTCTGGGTGCTCAAAAGAAGGCTTTTTCTTGTGGTTTTTTTTTAGTTTAGTTTATTTTTATTTTTAATCCTAACATTGGCATTCCCCTACTTGCTGATTCCAAGGGTTTCAGTTTTACAATGGAGAAAATGGATGAAACTGGAAATACCTTGGTGCTGCCTCCATGGGAAGGGTGCCTGTCAACCTCCCAGCCCTGCTCTGTCCATAACATCCAACTTTTAGCTTCTGTCTCTGTGGGATGCTGGCACTGACTGCTCATCATTATGGGCCAAAGTACCAGAACCAGCACATCAGCTACAAAACCCAGCCACTGCTACAGCACATTGTTAGCACCCCTAACAAATGCTGTGCCACTGGAAATCCCAGGTGCCCAATAATCCCTGTGTAAGCAAGCACAGGAACCAGCCTAGCAGCCAGCTCCTGGCTTGTTTGCATTCAATGTGCATTTAGAAGCAGGCAAAAAGTAAAATAGCGTGAGTGGATAACACTCCCTGGAAGACCACTTGTATTTCAGATCACCTCAGCTGAGTGTCACATTCAAAACTCACTAGAAAACCTGGGGAAATTATTTGCAGGGCTATCGAAGCTCAAAGAACAGCTCCAGTCAAGGGCCCTTTATTCCATGGGGTTTGCAGGCAGGGCTTATGTAGTTGACGTAGGGATCATGTTCTTTTTCAGGAAAGAATTTCAGGGAGGAAAACTGGTGGGTACTGAAAGCAGCTTTGTGTCGTACCACTAGATTCCAGGCAGGACACCTGGGTCCTTTTGCATCTTCCTGATCCCAGGGACAGTCAAGAGTGGCTGATGCTGAGGGCTGTCTGTTGCTCCACTGGGTCACAGCTGCAGTCCCTGGGTAAATCTCCCTGTACTCCCTTTCCACCCAGGAATGACCCTTTTAGAGCACAGCTCATCTCATCCCAAAGGAGTCAGCTGGAATGAGTAAAAAAATTCCTACAAACCCATCTTGCAGGCTGCTCCCTCCTCCAAGGATATTAAACCTTCTCCAGGCATGTGTGAGACCCCTGCCTTGGCCAGGGGCTGGGGGAGAGGAGCAGGACAGCTCTGCTCAGCCAGGCAGGAGGATTTGGGAAGTCACAACACCCTGGTGACCCTCTCCAAGTTTTGCCCTTAGCTGGGAAAAGCCCCCATGTGATGCTTTTCAGAATTACCACGAAAATCATTGTTTCCTTTAATTCCATTGCTTCCTTTAATTCCAGGGGTGGAAAGGGGGATCTGTACAGCCCCTCAATGCATTTATATCCACCATAACTTTAAGTGCAATGCTCAGACCAGGGAAAGCTTTCCTCATGGCTCCTGTGTGGCCACGGATATCCTATCAGGTCTACAGTGGGAAGGAATGTCCACATCCTCCTCACCTGATCTATACCTCTCCAGGTAAATTAAAATTATGCCTTTTGCTCCTGCTGACATTCTAGCTGCCTGCTTTTGGTCTAAAAGCATGGAAAATTGGGGGTTTGGCATAGACTGTTATGGGCAACATACACAAAGTATTCATCAGCACCTTGGGATTAAGTAGTCCCTGGCATTTTTGGCAGGAAAACAGGTAGATGTGATCAGACAGTTTCTCTGTCACTTCCTGTTCACTGTTTGTGAACCAAGGGATAATTTCCAGCTTTGTTTGATGGTACCTTTGCATTCCCAAAGAGCTGAAGCCTACAAGGCTTGTGCCAACAGGTAGCCAGGTATAGAGGGGAGGGAGAGAGAGAGAGAGAAGGGGGGATTTACTATTTCTGGGACACAAGAACCCATCCAAGGATTCAACCTGAACTCTTACAACCAGGGAAGACCAGGTCATGTATGGGATCACTCATCCCTCTAATGAGTGGCTTCCCAACGAGTAGGAGTCTGTTACCTACCCCAGTATCTGAACTCACTCTGTCATCTCAAACTGGTTTGAACAGGAGATAAGATCCACAGAAGAACTCCTCTGGCTTAAACTGAGCTGTCCTAATCATCCTTGTCCTGCATGGGCAAGGTAACAGAGACACAAGGAGCCACTGGCAGTGATTTGAAGTCTGATGGTTCCAAGTGATGGAAAACACGAGTGTGCATGTGTGGGTGTTGGTGTTGTGAGACATTCACAACCAGACCCTGCCCCCAGCACATCGGGCTTCAAATTCTGCTTTTGTTTTTGTGTAAAGCAGCTCGTCCCTGTCCAGGCAAGAGCAGGGACAGAAGCCAAGCCAGGCTGCAGGTACTGAGGGGACAGGAAAGAGCAGCTGTGGCAAGCAGCAAGCGTCCAGCCCAGACCATCTGCTGCTGTTGGATTAATCTCTAACCTGCACTCTTAGCTGGCCAAGGGAAACTTGTTAGGCTGAATTTGTATCTCCAGCTTCAGGTTACAGCCTGGCATGTTAAAATAAACCATCCCTGACTTTGCTTAAAAAAGCTGGGTTGTGGATTGGAGATGGAGAAGAAATTGTGGAGGGAGCTGTTTGTGATCACCAGTGAGGGGAGGAGGAGACAACTCCATGCTGCCAACAGCTTGAGCATGGCCAGAGCACCTCCTTGAGAAAAAGGAAAGAATCAGAGCCCCAGGATAAAAGGAGTGTCTGAAAAGAGCCTTGGACCCATGAGAAAAGGCTCTCTTCCACTCTGGGATCAAGCGTTGTGTGCTCTGGAGGAGCAAATTTGAAACATTTTTTTATTCTCTTGTTACTATTGTTTCTCATTACCACTGTTTGTCTTGTGTTCTCTTGCAAACCATCCTCTGCCAGAAGAGTAGCAATCTTGAAAACTTGGATGTATTGTGGAGGAAGGAGGAGGGTTTTTTTAAATTTCCTTTATAAAAATGTGAAAATAAAATAAACAAAAACAAAACCTCAGATGTTTTCTCTGCCATTGAAAAGGTAAGGAGAGAAACAGAAATGTCTGGAGAAAAGCTGTCTCCCAGCTTTGTTGAAAGCTGGAGAAGGAGGAGATGGATGAAAAGCACTAAAAAAAAGCAAAGTTTGAGGAGTGGACTTGAAGGCTGCCTTCCTGCTTATCTGATTCCCCTGCAAACGGGGCCAACTGTCTCGCAGGATGGTTTCAGGTAACATCTGCCCGAGTCTCCTGACTCATCTGTGTGTGGGTTTTGGATGTGCTGGAGCTGAGCTGAACCTGCCAGGCTCTTACAGTTTGCTTTTACACACATGGAGGAGAGCTGGGCTGGTTGGACCGAGTGTTACAAAGCCTCTTTCTAGGAAAGAAGCTTTGCGTAACAGAAGGGAAAAATAGGTCGTTGTCAAGGTTTAGGGCATCTGCAGAAGAAAGTAAACAAGTGGTGCAGCGTGGCCGGGCTAGAGGGGAGAGCAGGATCTGCCCCTGCTCAAGACAAGGCCGTGCTTGAAGGAGGGTTTGGCTGGGAGCAAAGTCAGCTTCGTGTTTACGGCAGCGGGACACGGATTCTCCACGTGATCCCTGGCGAATCACCCCATCCCAGCGCTGTGTCTGGGTGCAGGGAGGAATCACCGCCCCACGACACCCAGGGCTGTGGGTGCCAAGCTCTGCGGGGCACAGCGTGAGCCTGGGCATGACACAGACCAAACAGAGCCTTGGGATCGCTGTGGAGCTGCTGCAGGAGCGGGAGGCACACGGAGACAGGGGACCATGGCCATGGCAGACCCAGAGCAGAGCCCGTCCCAGGGACACTGGGAAAGAAACAAAAAACAAGGCAAAAAAATAACAACCGCCTACCGCCTGCAAAAGCACCGCAAAGTCCTTACAAATGCCCTCGGGCATCGGCCAAGCAAAATCCCAGGGGAGATTTTGGGAAGAGGTCCAGCTGCCTCCCCGGGTGATAGAGAACCGCAGCACGGTACCTTCCCGAGGGCCGGGGAGGCTGGGCGGCCACCAGCGGCCGGCTGTGTGCGGGCAGCACGGGCTGTGGCCGTGCCCTCCCCGCGAGGGTACAGCCTGTGCCGGAGCTCTGGCACCCGGGGGGCTCTGCGGAACATCTGCCAGCTGCCCGGCCCCCGCCGCCAGCCCGCCAGGACATCTTGTTTGTGTTTTTCTGCGGAGCACACTCCCAGCGGGTTATGTCAGAGGTGAGGAATGCAGGGCCACCCTGTGTCATGAGATCAGACTCACATTTTTAGGCTGAGCGCTTACCGTATTTGCTGGGAAGCGGCGCGCAGGCGGCGCGGGGGCCCCGCAGGGGTGGGAGATCCCCCTTCGCCTGCATCCCGCTTTTCCAGCCCTCGCTCCAGCGGAGCCGGGTGGAGCGGATGGGGCCCGTCTGCTGGAACAAGCTCTCTCTCTGTTCCTCGCAAGGAGCAAGAAAGGAAACGCAGTGAATTAAGGCGAATGAAAAGGCGGCAGTGAAAGGCGGCCGGGCGCGCTGCCAAGCGCGAGGGAAGCGCGGCCAGAGAGCTGGTGGCGAGCTGCTCTCTGCCGCCAGGGAAGGCATCGGCACCCGGCACTGCCCCACCGCGAAACTCACCCAGACACCCACAAAACATCCCCGTCCCAGGGGCTGAAAGCGTGGCGAGAGGCATGAGCGCACCCAGGGCCAGCGGGGAGGCTGGGCTTAAAGCCCTTGGTGTGAAAGCACTTTGACCCAAAACACCGCCCAGAGCCGCGGCTTTCCTCCAGTTTTGTTACTGGGAACCGACCCTTACGTCCCACCTTTCTAAAGTTTCTGGACTGCTTGGCCCGAGTCCTTCTGCTCAAGGAAAGCTGGTGCAAAACAGCTCTGCTGATGGCACACAGGGTGGCTGCACTGCTCATTCCCAAGTTTTCCTGCTTAAAACTTGGAGGCTCCTTTGAAGCTCTGCATCCTACCTACAGTAGAAAGAGGGGAGACACTTTGACCCTGGTGCCACTGTAGAGAAAACCCACCGAGGCAGGGCCAGACCCTGGCACAGGAAAGGCTTCTCTTGTCTGTTCTGGTGCAGCTTTTATTTTCTATTTTCCTTTTATTTCCCTTTATTTCTTTCTCCTTTTTTTTTTTTTTTTTTTTTTTTTACTTTTCCTGAAACAGCTACAACAGTAGATCCTGAGATGGAAAAGCCTAAAACCGGAGAGAAACACTTCCACAGACCATGTCCAAACTGAATGGCACTGATTGTTGTTTTTTTGTTGTTGTTCTGTTTTGCCTTGCAGAGGGTTTTGACATGGTGGTGTTTTGTTCTGTGTCAGAAGGAAAACAAACCCTGAAATACCAAAGTCTTTCACACAATGGACTTTCCTTCCCTCTAAACATCCCTGTGAGCTGGGCCTCTTGCAGCTCTCGACTCTTCCCAGAGCAGGAGAACAAATACTAGGAGATCTGGAGGGATGAACTGCACGGATGAACTGCAGGGAGCTGGCAGCACCAGCTCCACATTATTCCATGTCTCCAGTGCTGGCTGGTCCTCACCTGGACAAGCCGGTGAAACCTCCAGTAAGGGCTGATGGTTCCTGTCCTACTGGGAGTTTTCTGCTGTGCACCTCTGTCTCCTTTTTGTGCTCCTGTGAGACAAAACGGGACAATTTCAAGTCCTCATCTCTTGTCCTCTGGCATCTACCGTTTGTTGTGTCCCTTCCAGACTTCTTTGGTCACTCTACCATAGTCCCAAAAGTCTGTTTGGGAAATTCTCCCTTTTGTGGCATGAAAATGAAAATGCTGATTTTAGGTCCTCTCTAGACTTGTGGTGCTATGAAGGCATCAGAGAGTGTCCTGAGGAGATGAGAGAGGGGACTAGCAGGGACAGAAGGGACTAGCAGAGAGCTCCAGAAGGACCTTCAGAGCCAGAACACTCTCCTGTTCACCCACAAAACACAGAGGTGATGTGTTGACAGGAAGAGGCTGGTTGCTGCCTCATAAAATTAAGGACGGAGAAGCTATGGTATGGGAAAGTGAGGCTTGTTTAATGGTTTAGGAAATTGTCTTCTCTTTCTTCCCACTCTCTCTCTTTGTCTGCCTTGCCCTTCATAAAGTCGTGCTTTGATAAGATTTTCTTTTTTATCATCTGGGGTGGAGATTTCTGTTCATTTTCCCTGGATTTGGAATGGAAGGAAAATGGGGCTTCATGCAGCATTTAGCAACAGCCTTGGACACTGAACTGGGGCCAGATAAGACCTGGAGAAGAGGTTGCAGGTCCACCTTGGCTGATCCAGAAGACTTCTGCACTATAAGTGACAGGAAATAGGGATCTTGGCTTTCATTAGATTTTTGAGCTGCCTGGAATGCTTTAAGGAACAGAAATCATCAGTAGCAAAGATTTTATATATATATATATATATATATATATATATATATATATATATATATTTATATGTGGTATAAGTTCAGTTAAACTGCAGGGAACTCACTAGCTTCTGTTATGCTCCTTCTGACACTGACATTGCTTAGCAACATTTAAATCATTTTGGTAGAGCACAATAATGTGGGAAGGATGAAGTTGATGTCTGTTACCCTGCCCCAGGTTACTTCATCTCCCAAATAATAACTTATCTAACCTTGTTGTTTGCTTCTAATCACCATTATTTTCTGAATTGCTCTGGAGCATCCTGAAATAATAGAATATATAAGGTTGGAAGGGTCCCAGAAGGATCCTAGAATGGTTTGGGTTGGAAAGGACCTTAAAGATCTTTGTGTTCCAACCCCCTGACATGGGCAGGGACACCTTCCACTATCCCAGGTTGCTCCAAGCTCCATCCAACCCAGCCTTGGACACTTCCAGGGATCCAGGGGCAGCCACAGCTGCTCTGGACAACCTGTGCCAGAGCCTCCCCACCCTAAAAGTGAAAAATAACAAGGATCAATGAGTCCAACTCCCTGGTCCTTGCAGGACTGCTATAAATGTGCATTGCTTGACTTTGATGTTGGGTTTTCACTCCCTCTGCAGCATGGCAGAGCACCAGGCTCTCTGGGGAGATCCCAGAACACAAGGCAGCAAAATCTCCATCTGACCCAGGCAGGCAGCTGCTTTGACTCACTGCAGCTCAGCAGTGGGATGTGTTGTGCCTGCCAAAGCAGATACTGAAGGTTCTTTCTTTCCTAATTGTCACTTTTTCTGTGACTGCTCCGAACACAGAACCAAGGAGCACGGAAAGAACAGTGCTTCCCCTGTCAGGGACAGGGTGGAAAAGGCAGAAAAAAAGACTGCAGGAAGAATGTGGTGAAAGGCACCACAACATCCAGAGGCTTGACTCTGATTTGCTTGAAGCAGTGAAAACAAGCAGGTTACAAAACTTGGAGCTCTGACTGGCGCTGGCACCAGAAGAACATGGAAAACATGTTTTAGACCAATTCTGCTGTAGAAGATACGTGAGATTTTCAAGACACCTAAAGCCATCAGCAGTCATTTGAGTTTTAGGGCCAGATGTAAACACCAGGACTACAAGAAACAGATAGTTAACCTGATGTAAAGTGACTGTTTTATTGTTTCCAAAGATTTTGCACTGTTTGAAAGATTACCTACCATAAGATCTCTCTGCTGCTCTTCTAACCTCCCTGCTGGGATGCCCTGCAGCTGGCCCAGGCTCATCTTCCCGAAGCTGTCTACCCATCTTTCTGCTCTCTGTGCTCCAAATCTGTAGATAACTCTGTCATTCCATGCAAACTGTCTTGGGTTTGCCCTTTTCCGCTGGATACTCACCCAACTTTTCCTGACCAATGGCCGCATTTCCCCACTCTTTGTAACCCATATCCATAATAAAGCTCTCTGCTCAAAATCAGGGCAGGGCTGCCCTGGCCTGTGCTCCTTCCTATGAAACTCACTGGAAGAGCTTCCCACACATTAGACTCCTGAGCAACCCAACTCACCTACACAAAGAGAAATGGGGTGGAGCTGGTAGGTCTGAGCAAGGGGCCCAGGTCAGCCCCTGTGGAGAAAGAGGACAGGACCTGCAGGGAGATCTCGTTCCTTATGTTCTCCAGGTTCCCACTGGGAGCCAGGCAGAGCTTCCTGGCTTCCATGGGTTCAGCTCTCTGTCCCTCCAGGCCACCTCTCCACTGGTCCATCTCCATCTGGTATCTCACAGTCCCATGACCAAGCAGGCTGTCCTGCCTCCTGATTCATCCTTCCTGGTTCCTACAGAACAGGGAGAGAGCCACAGAAGCCCACGGTGGTTTTGGTTCTCCTCAGTCGTGGTTCATTGCTCCAGCCCTTCTTGCTCTTATATCCTTCAGAGAAAAAGCAACAATGAGTATAATGGTCCATCTTCCTTTACTGACCAAGCACACACTTAAGCTGCCCTACCCTTCCCAGGAGGGTGGATATCTGGGAGATGGGAAGACACCTGAGAAATGATCAGCAGTGCTCCCACTCCAGAAAGGGGTGTAGGAAGTTTCAGGCAGCCTCAGCATGGTGATTTCATCCCCTTCAGCAGGCCCTTTGCCAGGTACATCCTGTCCAGCTTGTGCTGGACAGACTGGCAATGAAGAGAGTCAGTGGCAGCCAACTCCAAATGGCCAAGACCAGCCTCTTTCCAGTGCTCAGGAGCTGATTCATGTTTTGGTTTTCTGCCCCACCCAGTCTAGAGCAAGTTCAGCACATCCCTCTGAGCTTCACTTTCCTGCTTTCAAGGCTCTCCCTCCTTCAGAGATCTTCCCACATTCATGGCCCAACCCAGCCACCACCAGTTCTCTTTTCCTGGACTGGACACCAGGGCAGGAGCCAGGAGCTTGCTGGCTTTGATTCATCATCCTCTAGGAAAAAAGCTGCTGATCCTGCTGGTGATGCTTCTTCTTGGCTGTCTGGCCCAGCACAAAGACCTGGTGTTCATCTCCACCCCTATCTCGAGGGGAAAGGCCACTTCTAAGGGCCACTGTCCCCACATAGCACTGCTGAACATGGAATGTGGGAAGTGGAGCTGTGGGAAAAAAATCCATGGCCATGGGAGCATGGGAACACATTCCTATCCCCCCAGCTTTGTGCCACCAGGCAATGCTCAAGTTTGGTGTGTGTTAAGAATCAAAACCTGATGGTTTCCCCCAGGACTCAGGCTCCTGAATGATGTAAGCATTTGTCGTCCCTCTCCTTAAATAACTACAGAGCAGAGCCAAATGGGTTTTCTCTCCAACAGATGGGCTGCTGACAGGTGCTGCTGGAGGCTGAGAGATGGAAAATCAAGGATGCCGTGATATGGTCTGTCACTAGCTTGAAGAGAAAAAAAAGCAGGTGAGGTCTGGTCTCCTTATTCTGCCACATTATTCAGATACTACAGAAGTACAAAAACACAATAATATTGTGTTAGGAAAATATTATTACCTTGTCTTAAAGGCAGGGGAATGGAATGTGTCTTAAAGGAAGGAGAATGGGTTATGTCCTAAAGATGGAAGACTGGGATATGTCCTTTGGGACAAGGAGGATCTGCTTCCATAACACAGGTCCCAGAATAAGCAGGGTTCTGTCAGAATGCCATTCTGTAAAATAACAGAAAACAAAAGCTTTTCTTTGTCCCTAAATAAGTAATTTCTGTGCTTCCTTTGTGGTTCACTCTTAAAGGCTTGCTGAATCCAAGGAGGATGTGGTCACACTCATTGGCAACTCCAGATGCTACAATATATAAACACAAATCTGCATTAAACCCGCATTTTTAATGAGTTAAATCTCATGTGCTTTCACTCTATTTTTCTCACAGGGTGATGGCAGGCTGCTGCAGTTTTCATGTCCCTTGGAGAGCATTTGCCCAGTTCCTCAGATATCTCCCCCTTGATTTTTTTGACAGGATACAGTCTTTTGTTATTTACTGATGTCACTGTAGCCTAGGAGAGAAATCAACAGAGTCATGAATTATAGACTATGCTTGTAGGACATTTCACTCTGTTTGATTTAGTGTGAACAAATTCCAGATAATTAGAGATGAGTTCAAGTTACAACACTTCACTTCTGTCTTCTGAGTTGCTCTAAGGGGTGAGGAGTGTCTGGGTTGAGTATTTTCACGGGGGTCATGGGGAAGGTGAGATCCTTGCATGTGTAGGTCTCAGTTTTGAAGAAGCCTAATATTACAGCAAAGCAGCTGTGTCTCCACTCAGGAAACACATCAGACTTTGAAAAACAACCTTCAAAATCACCAGGATGGAAGCATCACATGGTGTTGTGTGGGTTTTCTTCAGCTTCAGCTGTGGCATCCTCCAAGTGGTCCTTCAGCTGCAGGTCATTTCCATCCCACCTACCATCTCCTGCTGCTGAGCACTTGAGGGATAAGGAAAGAAGCATCTTGGCCTGGGTTTTTGAGATCTGAGACTGCTTGGACATAAAATGTATCATGACTGCAAAGGTTTCCACCAGCATCCTCATTTTGCATGTAGAAAAGCAACTCCAGCCTTCCACTCAAATTAAAACAAACAGACAAACAAAAAACCAAACAACCAAAAAAAGAAAGGGGTGTGGGAAGAGGCCAGAGTCTTGCTTTGTCCTTGAACAACAAAACTCTTGCCTCAAAGCAAAACCAAAGTCCCTTCATCATGATGTTGGAAGATGATGTACAGTGCTGTGATACAACAGTGAGGGGAGGGTGTCCCTGAGCACACAGCCACCCCAGGGCACAATTAGGAGAGTTAACTGGACTTTTCCATCTGTGTGCTCCATTTATTATAAATAACCACCATTTTAATCATAATTCACTGCCTGCAGATAGTCCTGTGGTAATGCCATTTTCATCTGCGGGCACTGGAGACTGGGGAGGAGAAGGATGTGTTGGTTATTTGATGGACTCTTTCATGAGGGCTATGTTCAGGTCTCTCCACATGCACAAAACACCGCAATTTGGGAAGTCTGGGTGGTGTTTGGCAAGGTCCTCTTCATACTCACAACTACAGCATCACACGCTCTCCTTAAGATACTCAAGGCATGGTGATGCACTCCTGCCTACCCTTGGAGTTTATAGCTCTTACTGTTGGTTAGAAATCTGAAAAAATTAGGCCAATATGTGGCCATTGGGCCTGGAGGATGCCTCAGATTGGGTTTTGGAGGTTTAGATCATGATTTTTAACTCCTGGGCATCACAGGGGCAAATACTTGGTTTGCTTGCAGTCTGATGAACCCTACGGTTTCCAGCCAAGCACTTGACCCAGAGAATCAAGCCCATAACTGCGTGACTCACAAGGGAAAATCAGCAAAAAGACCAATAAAATCCTTGGAAACACAGGCAGACTCCATTACCCTGTAAACACCACAATGGCACAGTCAGTTATGGAGCAGCACTTTTACCACCTGGGAGGAAAGGAGGCATCAACCATCTTTGGATGTGAAAATAAAGCTCTGCTTATTTCTCTCTCTTCAGAATGGGTGGGACAAGGAAAACACCAAGAAGCTAAAAACAGAGAAGGAACAAAATGAATATTTAAGGAAAAAAAGTACAGCTTCTGGCAAAATATTCTCTCTCTGTATCCTTCTATGGGGTAATGGTTATTCACCACCTGAACAGTGCCGGTGGTTGTGACTCCTCTCAGGATGTAAATCACAGAGTCACAGGATGGTTTGGGTTGGGACGGACCATAAAGATCAACCAGTTCCAACTCCCTCATGCATAAGAAGCGCAGCTGTACTGCACATGTGACAGGCTGAACGAACAGCTCAGTCCCTGGGGTAGTGTCGGGTGACGAGTGGCTTTGATGAGACTTATAGGAAAGCCACTCATGGTGGAGAGAAGCACTTTGGGTCCCAGCTGGTTCATGTTTTACATGCAGTCATAAAAAAATCAAACAATCATTTAGCGTGCAATCAGTGAATGGAGGAAGGTTTTTCAAACCAGAATCATAGCAGGTTGTGGCCAGTACCGATTCCTTGCTGTCACAGTCAGAGGTCCCCTCTGATGCACGGGGAGGTCTCCTGTCTTGTGCTGATGTGACCTGGAAATCCCAGTGGTCTTGGAGCTCCCCTGGCTCCAGGCCCATGCAGGGGGGTGAAGGCACTGATTACTGTTCTACGTCTTGTCCCACCAGAGACTGGATGGAAAATACTGACTTCCTTTCAGAGGAGGCACATTCAGAGACACATTTATTGAGGGCTTGTTTCTCCTTGGAGGCAAAGGGAATGCAAAGACAAAGCCCCTTTCCCTGTCACGTTGAAGGCTCCAGGCACAGAGCAGGAAGATAACACTGAGACGAGGCTCTGTAACATGCAAGACCTTGGTTTCGTACACCAAACCACAAGGCAGACCCCAGCCATTATGGAGCCAGCAAATATTAAATAAGGTGCTGTCTCCACCAAGCTGCTGGCAGTCCCAAGGTGACATCTCTTGCTGCTCCTTCTACAAAATGCCACATCCTCTCTGGGGGTGTTTTCAAGCCAAGGTGCCCTTTCAGACCAGAGCTTCATGGCTGGGAAGAAGCCACCTGGGATCAGATGCAGAGGCAGAAGAAAACATGACCAAGGAGGCACGAGGTGTTCAACCTGGTGACAGCAGTAATTGGCTCAGATTTGTTTGGCCGTGGATATTCACCGGTGCTGTTGGAAGTGGGGTTTAAGAGCACCACCAGCCCTGAGGTGCCACATTTTTCTGCACATGGATGCAGTGACTACCCTTTTGAAGGAGGTTATTAATCTTTCTCATTTCATTGCTTTGAGTGATGGAGCAGTGAAACACCTGTTTGCAGCACCTTGAGAGGAAGCCCAAAGACCTGGCTCTCTAGAGAACAACCCAGACTCATCCACTTGAAGGACAGAGTCTCCTCTCCAGAGTGTCACAGCCACTTGGGAACCCTGAAGTTGAAAGCCCCTCCATGGCACACGCCTGGAGGAGCACTTCATCTTCTCCGGCTGTAAGAATTTGTCTTAACTAAAGATTTGCAATTAAAAGTCAAGACTGGATTGCTCTAAAGTGCTGGAGACAAGAGTCATTAATACTGGAATGCAAGTTTTAAATAACTTTTAATATGCTCTGCAAGACATCCATAAAAGGCCCTTAATCAATATGCACTTCAATTCTGTGCATTAGGGTTTGAGAAATTTAAATTCATAGCAGGGGAAGGGTCGAGAAATCATAATGAATTTCCATCAGAGCTCTTACATAGCCAAACGTGGGAGATCATCAGGGACCGAGCTGCTGGGAGGGTGTGACCAAATGGATCAGACTTTTTTGGTGGTCCCAGTCCCTGGAGGATGGGTGTTGTGGCTTGTCATTGGTATGGAGGCAAATTCCTGACGATGACAGCAGCTGTGATTTTGCTTGGCCATTTCAGCCAGTATCAAACATTCACTGGCACGACTGGTAATTTAAGCATTACCTGACCATCCCCTGGTGATAAGAGCAGAGAGGATGAGGATGGGCTGAGCTGTAGCTATCAGGGCTGCAGGTGCTCATGCGTGGGGACCCCAGATCTTCATGTGCAGCATTCCCATGCCCTCACAGATTTGATAACTCTCTTCCTGCACAGGTACAGGGTCAGTTTTGTGGTTGGTGCACAAGCAAAGCAAGCTGATACTCCTTCCTACTGCCATCATCTCACAGCAGGAGTGTGGAGAGGTGCAAACTTTCCCAATGTGAAGAGGAACAAGACAATGTGACCCATCCAAGAAGACAGTGTGGGAATGCAGGTTTGAAGCTAAGCCTGTGCTTAAGCCTTTGGCTGGATCCAGGCCAGAGGTGCAGAAAATAAATTTCCAGTAAGGAGAAACCTCTAGGAAGAACCAAACCCTAGAGGAAGCTCAGGGTGAGGTTTGTGCTTCCTATTTCAGTCTAAAAAAAGCGCTGTCCCAGGAGGGGGTGAGTTTCAGTAACATCCAGAGTGTCTCCCACACACACACCCCAAATAGTCCAGTTCTTCATATCCAGAACAAGGATGATGACAGTAAAGCATGTGAGAACTCCACATGCAGATGGGACCCTCCGAACATCTTCCCTGCAGGTAGCCCAGGGACAGAGCAGCATCACCCTTGGAATGGTTCAGAGGAGGAGGGATGCACCGAAAGGAGCAGAGATGGTTGTTGCAGCCAACTTGACCCCCAGAGATGACAACAGGGCCTAGGGATTTATCCCATGGTTATCTGCATGCTCTGTGCCATGGGTTTGGATGAGGCCCAGGTATTTCTCTCACCATTTTTCCTTGGAGGAAGGCAGGAGCTGGGGCCTGTACCCTAGGAGCAGGCTGGATGCAGCCACAGTTTCAAAGGCTGAAAAAATGCAGTCCTATAGAGGAAAGCCAGGTGAAGCTATTTATTAGACTGCCTCAGGCCCTGCTTAGTTCACTGCCAGCCTAAAAATCCCCCAGTGTTGGGAAATCAGCTTGGACCTTGTGTGCACATCGCTGCAGCTCAGCCGGCATTTGGAGGGTGCATCTGTCTGGTTTTGCAACCCTGACGCTTGAAACGAGCTAGGGAAAAGCAGGCAGCCCTTTGGAGAGGGATAGGGGAAAATAAAAAAGGAAAGAAAAACAGAAGGAAACCAAAAGCGCGGGCGGGAGGGAAGAGAAAGGGAGGATTTTGTCTCGGGAAGGAGACGGAGCCTCCGAGGACCGTCCCCGCCGTCGCCCCGCATTGCGAAAGACCCTTTGGCTCGGGCTCGGGTGCCCCTCAATTTTCCAAGGGATGCCGGCACGGAAAGCCTGTCCCGGGCGCTGCTAGCAGAGCGCAGCGGGGATGCCGGAGAGCCGGGAGGCCCCGCGCCGGGGCCGGGATGCGGCGGGAGCGGGAGCGGGATCGGGATCGGGAGCGGGGCCGCCTGCCATCTAGTGGCACCGGGACCCCGTCCCTCCCTGCCCTGTCCGAGAGAACCCCCGAACACAGCCCCGACCCCTCCGAAACACCCCCGCCCGCCCCCATCCCTCTGCACGCGGGGGAGTCGCCCTCGGGTTCGGGGGGTTCCGGGGGGTTTCTGCCAGCGAGGCTGGAGCATCTGCCAGGAAAATGCGCCGAGACGTAAATGCGGTGGAGCGTGAATGTGTTTGCGAACCGAGGAGCCGCGCCGATCCCAGCAGCCATGGACTCCTGCCTGTAGCTCCTTCCCCCTCCCCTTCCTGCACCTTCCCCCCTCCTTATGCCTCTGCGAAGGGTTTCTCCTTTCCCTCCATCAGAAAAAATCGCCTGTGGCAGGAGCAGGGCTCTGCCTTTCTCTCCATCCCTTCACATGCACTGCAGGCTCCCTCCTGCCTCCCATTCTGTGGCCTCGTTGCTCCCCCACTGCTGCTGGTCCCCATGGAGAGCAGGGGGAGACACACAGCCACGTTTCTTCTCTTCCTTCTCATATATCTTTAACATCCCTCAGATCTTTCCCGGGATGCTGACACCTCTCTGTTTCTGCACCCAAAAGTTTGCAGGCTGAAAGGGTGGGGCAAGGCCTGAACCCCCTCTTCCTTTGTATCTTCCTGCAAATTCCATCACGCAGTAAATCTCCCCTGTTGCGCTGGGGGTGACAGTGTCCCATTTCATACCCAGGGAAGGAAATGGAGATGGTTTTTCAAAGGCTACCCCAGAAGGGGATGGAGTAATGCGCTTTCTAGATCCCATCCTGCCCCTTGGGGACGTTTTGGGGGTTACAGAGCAGAGAGCTAACGTGGGCATATTCAAACAGCCCCTACCAGGTTGCTTATCATGTCTAAAGAGGCATAGAGCTGGAATCAGATTTAAAAGGAGGGGGAAAGCTGGGCCCTGGGCAGCTGTGAGATGTCAGCCAGTGGTGATGGTGTGCCCAGGAGCACTGGTGGTTCAGCCACCTGAGGGGTGTCAAAGATGATGCCAGCAATGGGTCCTCCTGGCAAACCAGAGATCATCTCTGATAGAGTGATCAGAGCAGTCTGGCAGCACCCCAGGACTGAAGAGGATGGAGAAGATGGCACAGGCACACTGTGGGTTTGTGCCCACAGACCCTCCACTGGCAGAGGATGCACAAAGCCCTTCCACACAGCTCCACGTGGATGTACAGCTTTTTTTTTTTTTTAGCTCTTATATTAATTTCTTGATTATTCTCAGAAATATTTAGTGTTTCCCACTGAAATCAGCTTGGAGATGGGGTCCAACCAACCCCAGATGTGACCCAGTTCTGGGGGTCCACTTTGCTCACGGTCTCTCATGTCAGCTATAGCTTGGTGCAAAACCCTGCTCGATTTTTCTCCCATCCTGCACAACCTAGCAAGGATCCAGCAATGTGCCCTGGATCTAAGGACTCCAAATCACACTCTCCATCTTCAGCAGTACCATCACAAAAGGGGCAGTTGCGGTTTCCTTGTGGGCTCTCTACCCACCTGCCTTTAACCTTGCTCCAAATAACCTTCCAATTTCTTCAATTTTTTCTTCTTTTATTGCTTTGTTCCTTTGTCTAAAAAAAACCCCAACACAACTTTAGAGGTTCAAGTTGACTGTACAGCCCAACCCTTGTGCTAGCCCAGAGCGTGGGCAGTCAAATACATCATGAAGGATTTATTCACAAGGACAGGTCTTGCTCCATAGGTGCTCTCAGCCAGATGCTTCTTAAAGTCCTTTGTGTGAAGAGCTGCATCCACAGTTAGTTGGGAATGGGCAGGGAGGAGGTCTTTTTGGCCCTTATGTTGAGGTTGTCCCTTACCAGCTGGTGACAGTGCTGGGAACTGGTCCCAGGCATGTTTTATTTCCAAGGTGAGACATTGCTGGGGTCAGCATCATGTGCGAGGCAGGATTTTATCCAGGGAAAAAGGCTCAAAGCACCAGTCTGGCCCATTTCCATCCTGCAGTGTGCTGCCCTGACGACCAAGCCTCTATCACTGAGGAGGGGAGGAAACCTTCTAGAAGGAGAAAAAAAAAAAGATTTTTGAGAAATGTTGCTACTTAGTACAGGTACCTTCAAGTATAGCATCGGAGAACAGAGCTGCTCCTGGTCACTGGGGTTTCCCATCTCCCAGGGTTCTGCCCATGTTTCCTCTACCATCCCAGCTGGTTGGGATTCCTCATTCCTCCACAAGCTAGTCTCTTCCGACCATGATTCCGGAATCTTAGCTCCATGACAAGCTAGAAGGGGACTGCAGAGCCAGTCCTTACACTTTTATCACCATAGGATTAATTAAAAAAAAAATAAATTCAGAAATAGAAAACAGCTCGGCATTAACCTCATGCTAGAGCAACTTCCAAGCAGGTACGCCAGAGAAATAAAAACAGCAATTTGCAGCTAAATAAAAATAACAGTTAAGCATTTGAAACACAAATGCACCATTCAGGAGCAGCAGATAAATATTCAGACGCGTTCATTAGGAGGTTGAGGCTGTCTCTCAAATAAACAGACAGGTACAAAATAGCAGCCGGAATACTCCAATTACGCCAACATTGCATCAGTGCCGATGCTCCCGGCTCTGGGAGTGGGAGGGGAGAAGGGGAGAGGGTGAGGAGGAGGAGGGCAGTGGGGAAAGCATGTGTGGGAAATATGTATTTTTTTAAAATTTGCCTTAAATTTTGTTTTATGTAACCAGTGTTTGGATTCTCCTTCACAGAAGGTTTAACTCCCGGGGATGGGAAGTTCTCCTGCGGCACCGTGCTGGTCATGGCTCCTCTGCCTGACGTGGGCTTGGCCTGACTCCCAGGGAAGACCCCCCACACTGGGGAAAGCAGGACTTGGCCTCCTGCCCGCAGCCCTAAACCCACCCTGAGGGTCCCGCAGCGGGTGCTGCCCACCCTACACAGCCCCCGGGCAGTGAGTGGATCAGCGCAAAGCAAAACAGCGCCGAGCCCAAAAGCTACAAAGCCTTTAGAGCTCAAATACTGCAGCTGATTGAAAAAACAACATCCCCCCTCAGCCCCCCGCAATCCCCCTTTGCCCCCTGCGAGTCCCTGCCCCAAGGCTGGGGGCACGCGCTGGGAACGTGGCTCTGGGACAAGGGGACACTGTGCAGAGAGGGTGCGGTGGGCGGTGCAGAGTCCTGCCGTGGGGCCGTGGGGGTGCTCAGGGACAGCGGGGTGTCCCCCACCCAGGGACACCCCCACTTCGGGGGTGACACGTGTCACCTGGGTGGGGACAGGTACGGCCCTGCCCCACGAGACACAACGCGAGCCCTGCTGTGGGGCTGCGGTGGGGGTGCTGAGGGACAGTGGGGGGCCCCCAACCCCAAGGACAGTCACGCTTTTGGGGTGTGACATGTGTCACCTGGGCGGTGGGTGGGAGCAAGTACCGCCCGGCCCTGTGCACACCGCAGGGGAGTCCAGTACCCGCCCAGCACACGCAAACCCTCGTGTGGGCCGGAGGGGCTGCTCAGCGGTGTCCCCCCGCCCCAGGGACAGCCACACTTTCGGGGTGCCCCCTGTGCCCCGGGGGGCGGCAGCTGCGGCCCTTCCCCGCTCCCGCCGCGCCCTCACGAGGCGCGCGGGAGCGCGCACTGGCGGCGCTGCGTGCGCGCGCCTGCGTGCCCGGCCGCGCGCCCCGTGCGCGCCCCCTGCCGGCCGCGCGCGCCCCCCGTGCCGAATCTGCGGGCGCTGCCCAGTGCGGAAAGTGCCGCGCTCTACCCGGGCCGCGCTTTACCCCGGCCGCGATTTCATCATGCGGGGGGCGGGCGCCGCTCCGCCCGCTCCTCCTCCTCCTCCTCCTCCTCCTCATGCCGCTTCCCCGTAGCGTCCTGCCCGCCCTGCTGCGCCGCCTCGCCCGCCCGCTCCGCTCCGCCGCCCCCCCCGCCATGGACGGCCCGCAGGCCGAGGCGCTGCTGGCGCCGCTCCGGAACGCGGTGCGGCAGCAGGTAACGCGCCCCGGCCCGCGCCCCGCCGCGGGGGCTCGGGGGTGTCGCCCGGGGGTCGGGCGGGCTGTGGGAGGTGCCCCCGGCGCCCCCCCCCCCCCCGGGGTTGCCCGCCCTGCGGAGGGGTCTTGGCGCATCCCCCCGGGAGCTGCGGCGGCTCCGGCTCCGGGCGCTGCGCGGCCTGGAGGGGCCCCCCGGGTGTCCTCATGGGTGTCCCCGGGGTCCGTGCCCAGCGCTGGTCCCGGGGTGCGGGGCGGCCCCTCGGGCACAGACGGTGCGGGAGGGTATCGCGTGTGGGTTTCCCCCCACGGCTCTTTGCTCTCCCCACAGTGCCGGGCTGCCTGGCTGGGCTGGATGTGTGCGTCAGCCTACCTGGGTGTCCCCTCCCGCGCTGGCTGTGCCCGGGTGGCGCTCCCTGTGCCCTGCCTTGCGGCCCCTCTTCGTGTCTCCCGTGTAAAACTGCCCCCGTGGGGTCTCCTCGTCCCTTTGGGGTCACGCGGTGATGTCCCCTTAGACCTGAGTTTGTGCCGGGTTTCGGAGGCAAATGACGTTCTCTGGAGTTGCATATTTGCCTGATGCAGTAAGGGATGGTAATTCCTTTGCATATTTTCCATTTCATCATTCTGATTTATCTAGGTAGGTGATGTGTCCTTTAAGCTGGGGCTGCATCGCATTCTCTTCCCATCTCCCTCCTTTTACCTTTATCGTCCTTCTTACCTGAGAAGGATTTGGTTGACTTTTCATTTCCTAAATAAATCTTGGCACCCTGGCTGTGTACGCTAATGGATCTTGTGGAGTTCCTTTTCCTCCCTTCTCCACCTGCCAGACCTGCGCCCGTATGTCCCCCATGTGCCTCCTTTAAGTGGCTGAGTCCATATTATTCTCCTTAGCTGCACACAGAGCTATGCGTGTGTCCCTTGTATTCGCAGATTTGTGCGTGTGTTTCCCCATTAAATGAGTGGATTTATGGCCCTCTAATTATGCCAGCACTTCAGTGAGTTTTTATTATGAATCACTGTACAGCATAATGCTTTGGCAAGAGAGCCGCTTGTAAATAAAGCGATGATCTCTAGAACCAGCCAATTTATTTAGTTTAAAATCCTGGGTGCTGTCATTTGCCTGTGAGTACCAACGCACCCCTTCTTTTCAGGGGTTGAAACTGGGGTGTGGGGTGCCAAGGGAAAAAAAAACTGTCCAGCTGGGGCCATACACATTGTGTTGTACAACTGGCTGTAGTAATTCCCAGAGAAATTTGCACAGGAAGGAAGGGAGGGAGTAACAAAGATCTGGGTAGTTGATGTCTCTGGATGCAGGGGTCTGTGTCTGGCAGCTCCAGGAGAAGAGGTTTAATTAGACCTGAGGGACTCAGCCTATGGAGAGGGAGCAGCCTATCTTCCTGCAGCAGTGCCTGATGCAATAAGCTGCCGTGATCCAGGGGTGGATCCCTCCCTGCTTTGCTGGTCTGTGGGACAAAGCTGCAGCAAAATTTGCCACATCGAGTGCTGCTGTGCACTCCTCCTCTTGGGCAGGGCTCGAGATCGGAGCTTTAATTAGATTGAGTCCTGTCAGCAGGCGTAATTATTTGCTTCAGTTGTGTTTTTTGGTTTTTTTTCTTCTCCTTGCGTATGTCTGAGCACTCTTACTTATAGGTCAAGACAAAGAATTGCTGTGTGCTGCTTTTGGATGCCCAGCAGTGAGCAGGGTGAGGGCTCTATTGAGTCAGCTTTGCTGCTGCCTGGATGTTTTTCCACTGCCGACCCCCCTGGCTCAACAAAGGCAGTTTGGACTTACTACTTTAAAAGAAAAAAACACCAGATCAGATCCCTCCCTCTGCCACGTTACCCAGGAATGGCAGTTGCAGTCCTCAGTCCCAGAGTGAAACTTTCATGTTTTGGTATAAGT
Source organism: Corvus hawaiiensis (assembly GCF_020740725.1). Taxonomy (NCBI): domain Eukaryota; kingdom Metazoa; phylum Chordata; class Aves; order Passeriformes; family Corvidae; genus Corvus; species Corvus hawaiiensis. The sequence continues at coordinate 4,036,294 of NC_063213.1, read as the reverse complement.
AGTGAACAGGAAGGAAACAGCAGATTTGTTCTGTTCTTGTAGCTGACAGGGTTAATCCTGACAGGATTCTTATTTTTCCTTCTTCTCCTTGTGTGTGATTTAATGCAGTCCTTGGAGACTTCCTTTTATTAATAAAATGAGCCTTTGAGCCCCTCAGTCTCTGAAGCACTTTTATCTTTCCTAATCTGATTACAGAATGGCAATCTGTGTATTCTCTTCTCTTTGCTTGCTCTGTTACCTGTAACATTAATGTCAGGAAAGTTCAGAATTTAGGAAAAGCTGGTGTCATGGAAATGTTGTAATCTCTGTGGATTGGGGGGCTTTTTCCCTTTCTTTTTTTTTTTTTTTTGAAGCTCAAGACATGCAAGGTGCAAGAAAAATGCTGAACTTAGAGCATCCCATTTTTAGAACACCCTACTTGAGGCGGCTTTGGCATCTCTGTGCTTTTTCCTCCTGCACCTTTGTCCTTCTGAGTGATTAAAGATAGATCTTGGTTTTGGTGAAGAAGAGTGGACTCAAAGGAAGACTTTTAGTTAATTTATCTCCAGGACCAAGCTGGGCATGATAGCTGAGGATCATATTCAGAAAAGAACCCTGTTGGGTGTGCAGGGATTGGGCACTTCCCTGGGCTGAAAGGGGAGAATCATCTCCACAGGGCAGCGAGACCTTTGTGGAATTGTAACAAGGTAGTGGTGGTTTGAGTCAGCTCAAGACCTCCTGTAAACCCACTGCAGGGTTTTGCTGCTCTGAAATACTTAGGCTTTGAGTTTTATTTTTTTTCAAGGATATTTTAATTTTTTTGTTGACTTTGTTGTATCTCAAAGTTACTGAACAGGTTTTAAAACTAATAATTCTCACACAAAATGCAATGCTTTCTTTGCTTAGGCATTGGGCTGCAAATACCTGTCTTCTGTGAGACCTACTTCTGAAAATTTGTGTCCTTACTGGCCAGTTTTGATCAGATAGAACAGAGGGAAAAAAGTTTGAAATGGTTGTAGGTTTTAAAGAAAAGGGAAGGGGCAGAAGGAAGAGAAGCCTTGGTGAAGGAGAAAGAGAGCGCAAAGCCTGTGTTCAGCATCTGAGAATCCACTTAGTGCATCCTCAAAGACAGAAACCAGGAATTTGTGGAAATCTGATGTACACAGAGGAATATATTTACACATGGAGATTTAATAGCAGGTCTGTGATTTAACAGTTGTGTGGAGTGGTTGAATCTCTCTAATGAAGTCCACTTCTGCTAACTCTCAAACATGTGTTTCTCACTTGCAGCCTCTGGAGACCTGTGTGCAGGCTGGACAAAACTCTCCTTTTGGATTGCCAGGGGAGGTGGAAGAAGCGGAGGTCTCATCTGTGGCATTCAAAGAATGAATCTGTATTGTTCTTTTTCTCCTTCTAGGGAGAGCTGGTAAGGAAGCTGAAGGAAGAAAAAGCTCCCCAGGTGGACATAGACAGAGCTGTAGCAGAGCTCAAAGCTCGGAAGAGGGTCCTAGAAGCAAAGGTGAGTCTGGATATTAAATTCTGGGCTCCACAGTTTTGTCTGAAAAGCCTTGAAATCTCTGCTTAATTCTTCATTGCAGGTTTGGCCTAAACAGTCCTGGACTGAATCACTTCTGGAGTAGTTTTTATAGGTTTCCAGCTACTAGCAATTTCATTCTTTAGCTGTTACACTAATTTCTCTTAGCGTTAAGTCAGTGTGCAAACAAATAAATATGAGTTCAGGTTGCCCAATAATCAAAGCTGAAATTGAGTGTATATTCACTAATCTTTGTTTGCCATATAGATTTTTTGTGTGCAGAGTGAGAGCACGCGCTGGTCACTGTAATGGGTTTCCAGTTTCTTTGTGCATTGAAATTCCCAGACTCTCATAGACCCTGTTTTTGCTACAGTACACCCATTTTGCTACAGTAACAAAGTTTTTGTAGATGTTTCAAATAACCTGTGGTTCTCCTCAGCTTTAGGGAGAGGTGAAATTGTGTCCCCTTTTTTAAATACAGTCATGCTCTGAAAAGTCTGTGCAAATTAAATGATGGAACTTGAAGTTTCTTTTGTCTTTAGATCAATAAACAAGTAAAATATACTTCCTTATCCTGTGAGCTTCCCTCCCCTTCCCAGACTGAAACAACAAAAAGGAACTCTTGAAGCTTAAAACCAGTTGGGTATGCAGATTCACCCAAGGAACTGCCAGGTTCTTTCTAATTTCTATTTCATATAAATATGATTGCAGTTGTGCCTTGGTGGTACTCTTAAAAATAAGTGAATTAATGAGTAAATACAGCACTTCTTGCAGCTGCCTGGCTGTGAGAATGTGAGTCCACCTGAACTGAAACCCATTGACCCTGTGTGTCCTACAGAGTCATGTGGGGTGAGCAGGTGCTGCTCTGTGCCAGGTTGTGGCTGCTTGTTTACATACATTGACCCCAAGCAAATGTCATTTTTACTGAGTACTCAGCATAGGGAATGTACTTTGAAACCGCAGCATGAAACCTGCATTGATAGCTAGGTCATCCTGGAGGAAATACTATGTAAATATTTTCCCAGTTTTGTGTACCAACCCTCAGAAGCTTGGAGAGGTGACAGCAGGCAGGTGAGGAGTCCTGGTGTCCCTGTGGATGTCACCAGGCGGGTGAGGAGTCCTGGTGTTCCTGTGGATGTCACCAGGCGGGTGAGGAGTCCTGGTGTCCCTGTGGATGTCACCAGGCGGGTGAGGAGTCCTGGTGTTCCTGTGGATGTCACCAGGCGGGTGAGGAGTCCTGGTGTTCCTGTGGATGTCACCAGGCGGGTGAGGAGTCCTGGTGTCCCTGTGGATGTCACCAGGCGGGTGAGGAGTCCTGGTGTTCCTGTGGATGTCACCAGGCAGGTGAGGAGTCCTGGTGTCTCTGTGGATGTCACCAGGCGGGTGAGGAGTCCTGGTGTTCCTGTGGATGTCACCAGGCGGGTGAGGAGTCCTGGTGTCCCTGTGGATGTCACCAGGCAGGTTAGGAGTTCTGGTGTCCCTATGAGCCCCACCTCTGTGTTGGAGGGTGCCTGTAGGATGCAGTGGGGAGGTGTTCTTAGCACTTACACAATCTGTGTGGGCTGTCAGTGCAAGGGTGACCTTGCAAATGCAGCATCTGCCCTTGGGAGTGCAGCACTCCAGTACTGGGAATGTTTCTCTCCTGCTGCTGTTCCCAGCAAGGATCACAGTCACTTCCAGCTTTTGGGGAAGGCAGCAGTGCCACTGCTCCTTTGCTTTAGCAGCTGCTGGTGGCTTTCAGGTCCTGTGGTTCCTATTTGAAGATGGCAGAGCAGCTCTGAATTTGAAGCTTTGAGCAGGGTAGAGCAGTTGGGTGGACAGAGGTACAGTGCTTTTAAAATTAGACCATGTTTATATGTCTTTATAGATGGTAGAAAAGGAAAAGTTTGAAATAAATGGACATAAAATACTTTTTGTTAGCAAAAGGCTGTTCAAAATGGTAGTCTGAGCCACTTGGGAGGATCTGAATTCATTAAATTTCTGGGCTTAACTCTGTTTTAATTATCTTTCCTGAAGAAAATCTTCGAAGTCTGTTGACCTCACTAATGGATCAGATTGCAAAAATCACAGGTTTTCAGATAAAAGAGTGAGTCTGCTGTTAAACATTTTCACAGTATCTAGTCAGGGCATTAAGGCACTCCAACTTTTCTGAGTGCAGGGGGGCATATTGGTGAAGACCTAAATTTTACAAATAGGTTTTCCTTGCACAAGTACCTAAAATCATCCCTCTGGCAGAGCACAAGGATGATGGTGCTTGTAATCTTCATACTCAGAATTCTTTCATGTGAGGAACACTTTACTGAAAGGTTTATATATGCCAAGAGTTAGATGTGTGCAGTCTGAGATGGTCACTTGAAGCTCTTTTCATAATCAGGAGAGGGAAAAACGTCAGAATTGCTTTGGAAGTTGGCATTTCTTTACAGTGATTGTGAAGAAACCTGAGGAAAGTTAGGTCATGAGTCCACCTCAGGTGTCTAAACTGCTGCATTCAGACAGGGATTTTCATAGTTGAGCACTTGAATCTCAGTGGGAACATTCCTCTTTGGAAAATGAGGATGTTGGCAGGATACCTTTGCTTCAAAGTGGTCTTTGCAGACTTCTGACTCACAGTAGTGAGTGAAGAGGATTTCTCCTCCTGCCAGAATCAGGAGCTATTAACTGATTTTGTTTTGCCTGACTTACAGGAGCTGGCCTTACAGCCCAAAGATGATATCGTGGACAGAGTTAAGATGGAAGACACTCTCAAAAGGAGGTTTTTCTATGACCAAGCCTTTTCTATTTATGGAGGTATGGGTTTGAAGAAATTTACATTTGAATCCCTTTAGGCTAATGTTCTGGTCTTTCTAGCTGGGTGAAATGCTGCACTCTTGCGATGTTATTAATGCAGCATACCAGATTATTATTATTTTTTAAAAAAACTTTGCTTTAAACTTTCCTGCTTGAATTTGTGAACCTTTTAAAAATTCCTCCTTCCTAAAGTGTTTGGGTTGGGATAGGGCTCAATTTTTGTCTTGTGTTCTCTGAATGTAAATGAGTGGACTTTAGGATGCATGTTCTGAGCATTACTTTAGTAGGAGATGGCTTCTTTGCTGAGTGTTGCCCCAAGAGTGTTTGGGGCTTAAGGAGATCATCGGCTTATTTATAACCATTCATCTCTATCTGAGCTTCTCTTGGCAAATTAATCACAGAATATTCTGAGCTGGAAGGAACCCTCAAGGATCATCGAGTCCAGCTCTTTAAGTGAATGGTCCACAAGGGGACCAATAGTGCTCAAACCCATTGTGAGCTTTAGAACCTGTTCCCTCAGTGAACTTTGGCAATGAACTTTATGGCACAGGTGAATAAATGTGGCTGTTAAACCTCTTCAGATGGCTGATATGAGCATCTCAGGAGGCACACAATGCCTCTGGCTACTGCTCTTTCACCTTAGCTACTAAAATAACACTCTGGGTGGTTTTATTGGCAATAACTCTGCTTCAGCTCGTGCATGGTCACTTCTGTATTCAGATTCCTCCTTCACATAGATTGCTCTCACAAAATTCTCCACAAAATAGCATCCATTGGTGGATTTTAGAGTTGGTTTCTAGAGTTGTTGGTTGCAGGAGTTTATCAGTTTCAGCTTCTGCCACTACCTGGTGCCTCAGTGCTCTGCAGCTGAACTGTGCTTCATGCTCATAAAATGAAACCAACTGATGGAAAGAGTGAAAAGGGAAGACAACTCCTCCAAACAGTGCAGGTTTGTACAATCTCACCCTTCTTTTTTACCTTTTCCTCTTTTCAGGAGTCAGTGGTCTGTATGACTTTGGGCCTGTTGGGTGTGCTTTGAAGAACAACATCATCCAAGCATGGAGACATCACTTCATTCAGGAAGAGCAAATCCTCGAGATTGACTGCACCATGCTCACGCCTGAGCCGGTTCTAAAGTAAATATGTGGCTTTGTTTTTTTACCTGCAGCATGGGATTTCTGGTGATAGTTGCTTTTTGCAGTGTTCTGTAAAATTATCCACAGGGATCTTGAGTCTGGGTCGCCCAATTTCGTACCATAGTTAGGTACCAGTGCACAGGTCACGGTGAGAAGCTGTTGTTCTATAAGTCAGGGAAAGCACTGGCGTTCATGTTTGAGAGTCTAAAGCCTCCTGGCAGTGCCATTAGGTAAGAAATTGTCATTATTCCTTTTTCTAGAAGATTAAGAAGACAAGAAAAAGGTGTAATGGGGAGAAGCTTTCGTGAATCCCTGGTACAAAATAGTGGGAAAGTGTCCACCTGAATTATTGGTAACTCCTTACTACTGCAGCTGTGTCTAGTTTTGATCATGATGCAGTTCCTGAAGGCACTAAGTGTCATTTTTGTGACACATTTTAAGGTTTAGATGTATTGATACTTCCCACAGATCATGCTTTCTGTGGGATGCTGGGGCTTAACGTGACTGATCTGAAGCAGGAGTGAGCCTGCAGTTTTTGAAGGATTTCACTTTGATAAAGGTCTGTCCACTGGGATCACACAGACCTGGGGCTGTCTGGTGGCAGCTGTAACATTCCTTTTTTTGTGTCATCTCTTCCAGGACTTCTGGCCACGTAGACAAGTTTGCTGACTTCATGGTGAAAGATGTGAAAAACGGGGAATGTTTTCGTGCTGATCATCTCTTAAAAGGTTTGATTTTGTTCCAAGCTAGGTGGGCCTGGGGATTTCTTGTAGTGGTACAAGCACTAGAAAAGAGAATCTTTTTCAAGGAAAGCCTGCTGGTGTAGCCAGTCCTTCATACTTGTGTTTTGCAGTTAATTAATCATACTATACCAAAAATCCTGTAAGTTCTGTTAGTGTCTTAAATGAGGTACAGGATCTCTGGTGAAAACACAGTTGTGTCCCGCTTTATAAAACCCAGTGTCATCAGGCTACAAAAGATTACTGTGTTGTCTAAGCTGAGGACTCCCTATATAACAAGATTCCTGTACTTCACTGCATTCTAGTCTTAGTTTTCTTAAATTTCAGTTGCTTTCTCAGTACTGAGAAACAATTTATTGGTGCTGCAAGGGGCCAGAGCATGCTTTTTCTGTGCAAGGTCAATTACATGGCAGTGGATGACTTTCATGTGTACCTTAGAAATAGACCTCGGACATTTCTTCAATTTGCAAAGTCCTCACTTGTCTTCCTGGTTATTAAAATTTGTTTGGAAAAACAAACCAAAAAAGTCACGTGAAGGAATCTCAGAAATAAGCCTGTTTGAAAACTTTCTCATGTACAGCTCCGCTGTGAATGGAAGGATTGTTCCACTCTCTGTTTAAGTGAGTTGTGCTCTCTGGTTTTTGAGCCTCTTCCTTGAAATTCAAGTATGCAGAACAATCTGTATTGGTGTTAGAGCAGTTTTCATGATATTAAGAATTTTTTTGTTGTTCAAAAAGATCCTCAAAAGAAGGGTTTTTCCATCTAACCTCTGCTCCTTTGCTGAGCAGCCTCATAAACAAGAGTGTCCCTGTGTTCTGCAGCCCCTCCCTGTGAACAGCCACCTGCTGTTCCTGCCAAACTGAGCTGTTACTGACTAAAAAGTCAAATTGCTTTTTTCAAACGAGAGTGGGAAGTCTTGGCATCGCTGTCTGCCTTTGTGTCTCTGGGAGGATGTTGTCCTGTAACGTGGAATGCAGTCCAGCCCCACTGTACCAGCTCTGTACCTGCCTCTGTGAATAAAATCAGGCTTGCTGGCTTGGGATCAGACATTTAATTTCTAGTCTGTATAATAGAAAGCAAGGAGAAAGGAACTACGAAGCTGTTGCTTGGGTTTAGAGAAATAATATTGGAAAGGAACTAGATCAGAATGTGTTGTTTTCCCTGTGGCACACCAGTACAGTGACCTGTAGGTCACCATTGCCCTGAGGACATGACTGGAATTACCCTGGTGGACACTGTCAGGACAGGTTGTGGACACACACTTAACTTGTGCTGGGGGATCCTCCCGAGCTGTTTTACACTGGGCTTAGAGATGGAGTTGCAGTATAAACTCACCACCTGCTTTTCTTCCAGCCCACCTGCAGAAACTGATGTCTGACAAGAAGTGCACGGCAGAGAAAAAGGCAGAAATGGAAAATGTTCTAACACAGGTAGGTGCCGCACGGGGAGGTGGCTGCTTCAGAGGGGGCTGTGTGTGACAGAGTCTAGAGGCACTGGCCCTCTTCTGTTCTGAAGATACTCAGAAGTCTTTACCCCAGAGATCCTCTCAAATACTGAAAACTTAACTGGCTAATAAATACTGTGAGCTTGCTGGTGAATCACATCTCCCTCATTGTTTTGGAGAGTTACTGCTTTTATATTAATTAATCTCTTGAATGTTGGGTTGGTGGGGCTGAAGCTCAGTCTTGGAGCTGGTGTGTGTCTTCCATTTCACACCCAGGAAAAAGCTTTTACCTTTGTCAATCCCTTCTGTGAGATTGTCATACAAAGGCGCAGAGATGGATCACAAGATTTGTCAGGGTTTTTTTGAATCAGCTTAGCACTGATTTGCTGTGTTCTGAAATTGTCTCAGCTTTGAAGCACTTGAGTTTTGTTCCTCTGGCACCCCAGAAAGATTTTTCCTGTGTTTACCATGAGAATAGTTGGTGCTCAGGCTGACATTCTTGAACAACTGTACAAACATTTGCCTTTATTTTTTTAATTTGTTTTTCTTTGCTTTTGATGTTTGCTCTCATGATTTCTAGGATAAATGCTTCCAAAGCTATGCAGTGAATGAATGTTCCTTCCAGAAGGAGAAACTTTTTTTGGCAGTGTTTTGCATCACTGAGCAGCTGTCATTAGGTTTTCCACACTACACCACTGAACTTCGACCATCCTTCAGGGAAATCTCTCTATTAATAAACTATTTTTATATTCTGTTTTTGGATTTTTTTTCTGATGTATGAAAGACCATGACAACCAGAAATTCAGAACAGCTCTGAAAGAGCATCTAATGCATAGCTTAATATTGTGTTTCAAGCAGCAGAAGAAAGAGAAAGAGAAATGAATGTAAACAAAGCCCTGCAGAAATTTTAGCTTTCTTGTCTCTCATTGCTGTATTTTTTTTTTTTGTTCCCAACTGAGAGCTCCCCATGTTTTAGCTGAATCTGTTCAAAAGAATCTGTTCTGGTGGGTGGTGGTGCAGTCCCAGTGACTTTTCTTCTGCTGTACACCCACTCTTAAGCTCAGACTTCCTGTGGTATGACTAAATCCTGGACCTATTACTAAAATGGGTTGCAAATGTGCAAAGTGTATTCTTCTATCACTGGTTCAAACTTTAGCTTGCTTGAAAATTTAGGTTAGAAGGGAATATTTTGGGCAGGTGATTCAGAGCTGTGGATCACGCTCAGTAAAAGATAAAGAGGACATTCATTCCTGTTATCTTGTCTAGTAATTGAAATAATTCTCTTGTGTTTTGGTATTAGTTGGACAATTATGGCCAGCAAGAGCTTGCAGATCTCTTTGTGAACTACAATGTGAAGTCACCTGTCACTGGCAATGACCTGTCCCCTCCTGTTTCTTTCAATCTGATGTTCAAGACCTCCATTGGGCCTGGAGGAAACATGCCTGGGTAGGTGCTAATTTCATTCTGCTCACACTCTCCCTGCTTTGGAGATCATTTGGAATAAAAATGAAGTCTCTTGAGTAGGTTTCCCCTGCTTTTCAATCCCAGCCTCCTGTAGTAGGTTAGCATTCCTTGGAGTCTTGGGAAAAGGCGGGAGAAACTAGGGGCTGTTGGAGAATCCTGAAAATGCTTAAAGCACCCAAAATACAGATCCCAGCTGTGCCCTTGCTGGTGGGAGTAGTTTCCATAAAGCTAGTTAATGCTGGTCTCTGATTGTCAGTGACTTCATGGCTGTAGAAAACCTACTTCAGGGTACCTGTTTGAGGAGGAAGGTTCATTTTTTTCCTTCAGTCTGTTGCTTCATCGGTTTTTTGTTTGGAGTTAAAAGTCTCAAGAGAAAAACTTCCACCTGTAAGTTTTGTTGTAGTTGTGACTTTCTCCCTGCTTTCCCCACCCTTAAATCTTCCTGATTTTTCCTTTCTCCCATGTCCTTTCAGCTACCTGAGGCCAGAAACTGCACAGGGAATATTCCTCAACTTCAAACGTCTTCTGGAGTTTAACCAAGGCAAATTGCCTTTTGCTGCTGCCCAGATTGGAAATTCCTTCAGGAATGAAATCTCACCCCGCTCCGGCCTTATCAGAGTGAGGTACTGCCAACTTTCTCTTTCAACTGGAGGGTACCTGGGAGCAGGGAGCATCTTCCTTTTGTTCCAGGGTTTGTGCAGGATTGTTTCACTTTAGTGCTTTCTCCCAGAGGAATCCCGATTGTGTGCCTGGTGAGTCTCAGGCTTTGCAGATGAACTCATAGCTTAGGTTGGAAGTACAGAATTCTATCTGAGATCGACTTGTGAGAAGTAGAATCTCTGAAATAGTTGTTGTATTAGAGATAAACTCAGTTTCTCTGACAGAATTTGGCTTCCATCATAGTCTAAACAAATAATTTTAAAGGTAGTTGTATTCTCTACAGGACTTTGCCTGATTATGTTAATGCAATTTGCTTTGAAACTGAAATCAAAACGTGATTGACCTTGCAGCAATATTTCCTTGTCTCAGTCCTGCAGATTCTGCAGTTCTACAACTTGCTCCAGAGAGGAAGTTGGGAGATGACCTGACTCAGTGTTTGTGTTGCAAGATCAGTCAAGCAGGAAAGCTCAGGGTTATTGGGAATTACTTTCAGTTCTGTCTTTGGATAAAAAGTGATTATTGTCTTTCATTAAGGATAATCTCTGTATTTAAACTGATCTATCCTAATTGGAAGTCTCTTGCATATTATTTGGAACAAGAGCTCCCATGCCCAGGCAGTACATGTTGTAAGCTTGCTGATTGATTATTTTGTGGTGTCATAAATGTCATTGAGAGGCTGTGACATCCTTAGCACAGAGGGAACTCAGGAATTTCCTCAGTCCTCCTGTACTGTTTTGCTCATCTGGAAATGAGAACTTCTCTCATTGAACTCATTTTCAGTCAAATATAAATGATATGCTTGTTGCACATCTATTGGAGACTGTTATTATGCAATCACAGCAAATTACACCCTGATGGCTGTGATTTACAATTAATGATTACCTAGAGCTTTTTTAAAGGTTCTTGATAATGAGCTAATTCAGTGGAAAGTGATTTCAAGCAAGAAGGCTCAGAATCAATCTCTGAGTAAAGAAACATTAAAGACAAGCTCTTAAAACACAATACACGCCATTACTGAGCGCAGCAGTATCGTTATCTTCAGGAGATCATCACCTCACCTGGTTATTTTTAGCACCTCTGACATGAGTTAAAGCTACTGATTTAATCAGCAGACCCTGTAAGGAACAGATACTTCTAATATGGGCATCACAGCAGTCTGGAAGAACTCCAGAGAACTTCTGGAAGTACTTCCAAAGGTGGTATTATGTGCTCTGATTCACAGTGGTGTTAGCCACAGCCTGGAGAGCTCTAGATGAATTTGTAGAAAGTTTTGTTAGGAATTTGAAGATGAAACTAAATCCAGTGATGAGACTGGTTTGTGTTCCAGTCTGTCCATTGTCTTGGCTGGGTTTGCATATGATTTTATATTACTGACTTAGTTGTGAGAGGCTGAAACACGATTTATTGGGGGCTAATGCATAAAATATTTAATGTGTGTTTGTTTGTTTTCACTAGGGAATTCACCATGGCAGAAATTGAGCACTTTGTGGACCCTAGTGAGAAAAACCACCCCAAGTTTCAGGACGTGGCAGATCTCAACATCCTCCTGTACTCGGCCAAGGCGCAGGTCAGCGGGCAGTCTGCGCACGTCATGCGGCTGGGAGACGCTGTCCAGCAGGTAACCTTCCTCTGGGAGGCACAGGGGGTTTGCTCCTTGCAGTATTGCTCTCAAGGCTGAGTTACAAACTGGCTTTTTCAAATTAGAGCCCTGAGTGATATGTCTGTCCAGTCCCACATTGGTCTGAACACACATAGTGCAGTTGAAATATTCTGAATCCAGGGCTGAGGGGATGGATCAGCTTCCTGCACTGGGCGTGCACAAAGTGTGTGTTGTGTTGGTGCCAGCTGGGGTTTGCTCCCAGATTTAAGAGCAGATTCTCTCCAGTGAATCAGTGAGACTGGGATCCAGGCCTGGCCCTTGTTACCAGAAGAGTGCAGGTGGTGCTGGGATAGGGGTTGGAAGTTAAACTTCACACTTAGCTACTGGGAGAGGGACAGTAAGGAATATTAATACAAGCAGTAACTGGGAATCTCACAGTCAGCTGCTGACCCTCATCAGTACGTGGCTTGCGTAATTAGATGAATCACTACCTGATTCGTCTAATTACGAATGGGTTGATTTACCAACCCCCTCCACCCATTTACTCCAAGCCCCAAATGAAAAAAACCCTGAAAAAACACCAAAACATTGCCTTTAAAAAACATAAAGCAAAAAAATCCCCAAAACAAGAGCCAAAAAAAAAAAAAAAAGAACACCACCCCTCTGTTGTATTGCAGCTGTGAACTGTAGGGTGCAGCTGTTGTAATGCCAGTGAGTGCAGTGCTGCATACAGCGGGGTATTTACAAGTAGGCAATCCTCAGAGACAGTGAGAGATGAGTCCTGGAGTGACAGTAAGTCACTATTTTGGTCAGATGGAGATGATGCCAGTGACACGAGGTGAATTTGAGGAGATGTAACAGTTTCAGGGGAGACAGAACTTTACCACTAGTTTTATCTGTAACATGTCAGGTTGCCTGCAGAAGTACAACAGATCATGACTTTGCTTCCTTAGGAATTAATGTGGCTGTTTTCTTCCTGCTTTTTTCCCCTGCAGGGTGTGATCAATAACTCGGTTCTCGGTTACTTCATTGGCAGAATCTACCTCTTCCTCACAAAGGTCGGTGTGTCCCCGGAGAAGCTGCGCTTCCGACAGCACATGGAGAATGAGATGGCTCATTATGCCTGTGACTGCTGGGATGCAGAGTCCAAAACCTCCTATGTAAGTGGGCAAAGCGGAAACAGCAAAGGGCAGCCCCTGTCAGATCTGGTTTATTTCTGGCTTTTTAAAGTTAGGGTTGGGAGTCTGATGCATCTGTCCCAACTCCGTGTTGGTCTGAGCACATGTAGTGCAGTTGAAATGTTCTGAATCCAGGACCAAGAGGCAGGTCAGCTCCCTGCACAAAGTTTAAGAACTGTTCATGCTGCTTTGGTAGGTCCAGACTCCTTTGCTGGAGCCTGAAGTAGCCTGGGGACACTTCACTGGTCAAATTTAATCTGGAGTTAAAGGAAACTGAGTCTTGGTGCTTTCCAAAGACTGTAACCTCTGTAACATCAGTGGGGAAGGACTTATTTTGCTGGAGGTGTTATTCCAGGGCAGATTGCTTCCTGCTTGAATGCTTGTTCTTCCTTTACCTCTTCTGAGCTGTGAGAAATGAGTTCACTCCTGCCAGTTCAGACAGCTGGTGCTGGAAGAAAAATTCCCCAAGGATTTGTTGTCATCTTCCTTCTGAGTCATTAAGAGCTTTTTTGCTCAAGCCTTGTTGAATGCCTTTCTTCCTTCTTGTATTGTTGGTTGGATTTAGACTTAGCACTAGTGATGTTTTGTTACAGCAAGTTAGAGGAATAGGAGCCAGTAAAATTCTACCAAACTTAAGATTGGAAAAACAACAATTCTCCTGCAGTTCAGATGAGTGATTTGTCTTCATATGGAAAAGCCCTGGAGAAGTGACTGAAGGAATGGCTTCCTCTGAATATCCATAGCTGAGTTCCACAAGTTCACAGCCTCTCCTCCAAGCCAGCCCAAAACTGGACATGTGTGGGCCACACCATGTAAATAAGATTATTAAACTTGCCATGATGATCAGGACAGCACTCACAGGGCAGGGTGTCCAACCGCCTAACCCAGGAGAGAGCATGAAAGGAACACCTTGGGAGCTGAACTATGCTTTGGTTTGTTGCTTAACTCTGACCAAAAATGTTTGTATCAGCTTGCAGCACTCAGCAGTAAGAAGTGAACTGGTCTGAGTAGCTTAAAATCCGTTCTATAAATGTAATGCATACAATGGTTTGGGTTAAGGGATTTTAGAGATCCAACCCCCCTGCCATGGGCAAGGACACCTTCCACTATCCCAGGTTGCTCCAAGCCCCGTCCAGCCTGGCCTTGGACACTTCCAGGGATCCAGGGGCAGCCACAGCTTCTCTGGGCACCCTGTGCCAGGGCCTGCCCACCCTCACAAGGCAGAATTTCTTATTAATGTCTAATCTAAACCTGCTGTCTTTCTGTTTAAAGCCATTGCCCCTTGTCCTGTCACTCCATGTCTTTGTGCAAAGTCTCTCTCCAGCTCTTGGAGCCTGCTTAGGCACTGGAAGAGCCTTCTCTTCTCCAGGTTGAACAACCACATAAATCTGTATTCTGTGTTTTCTGAGAAGTAGCTTTAGTACCCTAATAGCTTAATTTCTGTAAAAATCCTCCAAAAATACCCTGGAACACCACGATTTTCAAGCACAGGGATTTTTTCTCTTCACATACCTTTTCTGACACCTTCCTATATCACTCTAGTTTGGAAAACCACACATCTTCCTGCCTGAATGTTCCACACTGATGTGACAATGAGTGGGAAGCAGCTGCTGAGCCTTTTCTTACATGGGATTGTCTGTTAGGAAATCTAGAGGAGGTTGTATTTGCTGTTTCACCGATCCAGTGTGAACGGTGTTTTGAGATTCCTCCATGCCATACATGCTGAAATACTGAATTAAGAGCTTCCCTTGTATGTGATCTGTGTTGTAGCAGCTCCTAAGCCAGGCTTTTGGCCATTCCAGCATGTTTGATTCCCTGCTGTGTGTCCTGTGCTCGGGAGCAGTAGAGCCCTGGGGACATGATGCCTTGTGTGCCTGTGGCATGTGAGTGATAGAACTGTGTGCTCTGGCCCCAGCCCGAGCTGTTGGCACAGGGCTGTGCTCTGCCAAGCCATGTGGAAAAGCTGGCCTGAACGCAGGCACTGGGAAGATGACTGATCGTTTCCTCTGGAAACAAATGGAATCACTCAAATGAGGGAGCAACTGGTGAGGGAGGGCTGCTTATTGTAACAGAGCTAATTATGTAGAAAAAACAGTCATGGGAGCAGGGAGGGCTTAAGGGTGAATAAACATATTTGATGGTTAAGTGGACAAAAAAGTGAGTTGGTGAAAGCTTCCAGTTTTGTTTTTCCAGGGTTGGATTGAGATCGTTGGCTGTGCTGATCGTTCCTGCTATGACCTTTCCTGCCATGCCCGCGCCACCAAAGTTCCTCTTATAGCTGAGAAGCATCTCAAAGAACCTATATCCTTTCAGAAAAAAACAGCTTCTCCTCAAGTGGAAAGGGATTGGACAGGGAAATGTCTTGGATTTCTGCACAGCTCTATTTCAAGTTACATCTGTATATTTAACAGGGAAACCTACAACTGCAGGCCAGCATGACTTGGGAAGTGACCTGGAAAGAACAGAGCATTTGTTATTCCTTTCCTCTTTTGGAGGGCAGTTCCTTCATCCAGTAGTGGAGGAGATGTCTTTGTGTTGTGTAGCAATTAACTTTAACATGACAAAGGAACCAGGCCCTGCTTTCTATCCTCACAACCTCCTTAACTGCCTTGTACAGAACAGTCAACATTGTTCAGTTTGAGGCAAATAAGGGAGCCATTGGCAAAGCCTACAAGAAGGATGCCAAGGTGGTGATGGAATATCTTTCCATGTGTGACGAGTGCTACATCAGCGAGATGGAGCAGCTGCTCAATGAGAAAGGGTGAGCTGGCTCTGTGTGTGTGTGGTAACTACTTCTGACATCCTGATGTGGGCTCTGCATTTAATGAGCCACCTGAAACCAGTTGCCTTGTGAGAGCAGGCTGTGTGGGTCATCTGAGATGTTAGAGTGCTGTCCCTTCCACCAGGCATTGCTGGTCATCCATCAACACCTTCCTTGGTGTATGCACATAAATCAAATACTTGTTTGTGTGGGAATGAGCTGCTGGCTTTAGTAGGATCATCCCAGAAGAGAAACAGTTCAGTGAAAGGGAAATTGTTTACCAGCTTCCCCACTCTGACTTGAGAGTGGACCAGGACAGACCTAAAACTTTAAAATTAATAAAATAATTCTGTGGCCAGTGGAACAAAATAGTTAAATGAGAAGCAAAACTTGCCTGAGTATCCTCCAGTATTCAATGAGCTGCTTTAGGACCTATTATAGCCTTTGATTTACCGTGGCAAGAATTTGCATGATTTTCTTTGACCTGCCTTCCTAACAATGTGCAGGAACTGAAAATATGAAAAGTCTTTACAGTTGTCAAATTTGGCTGAAGCAGGCCAACAGCTGTCTGTGTTATGAGAAAGTTAATGGTGCAGTAACAAAAAAAAAACCCCTTCATTTCCTGCTTCAAGTGGTACAAGGTGTAGGATCAATGAATACATTACAGAATGGCAATATTTGCATCTTTCTTTTTTTCCCCTAAGCTAAAACTTAACTTCTTTCACATCTCTCTGAATGTGAAAGTGTAGAAAAAAAACAGTAGCACTCAAAATGGGCAGAGAAATTATTGCAGAGAAGAAAGTGAACTTAGTCCATCCAGAATCTCCCTGAAATGGTTCAGTAGATGAGTTACAAGCAATACCCCTGATTTTATTGAGTCCAGTGCCTGCTTTGTGTGCCTCCCTTTTTCTCTTTGGTATATAGGCTTCATCCTGAGAATTTCCCAATTGAGTTTGCTTCAAGCTGTTAACCATTGCTAAGTTCACTGTGATTATGAAAATGGTTGCTTTTAATGTACATGTAGTAATTTTATTATTAATGCAAATTTCTTTAAATAGGTATGCTACATGTTTCTTTCATCTCTGGGGTTTTCCCTGGCTTCTGTCATCCCACTCTTAGAGTCAACCAAGTGATGCAATTAAGGAAATAAAACTTGTTTGTTTATTGCTGTAGCTTTTAAATGACTTCTTTTTTCTCTTGCAGGGAATTCACTGTTGAAACTGAAGGGAAAACTTTTATGTTAACAAAGGACATGGTTACTGTGAAGAGATTTCAGAAAACATTACATGGTAAATTTGATTCTTTGTTGTTTGATCATCATCAGGATACACTTTTAGTATGAACTTTGTTGGTAGCATTGTCCTGTTAATATTGTAACACAGCATAGGAAAAATGCCAAATGTAATTTCCTTGAAATTTAACAATGTAAGAGTTAGAAAGCTTTAGAAAAGTCAGTGACTGCATGTCCCTAGAGCTTTTGTTCTGATGTGAGAAGTGGGGCTAGAAGGTGGCTTTACAAAATGCGTGGGTTTAGTTCCTCTAAGAAGTTGTGTCTTTCCAGCCAGCTCTGTAAGTGCCTCACCTGAGGTCCTTTGGGAAGTGTTTCACAGAGCTGGAGGCTGAGGTAGGGTTTTCCCTACTTGCTACTGTAGCTGCTGGGTCATCCTGCCCTGGGTGGAGCCCTCAGTGTTCCTGGGAGGAAGCAGAGCTGCTTGTAGCCTGTGCAGAATGTATTTATTCCTGCAGCAGCTGAGCCTTTGGGATGTCTGGGTGCCTTTCAGTCAGCACGTGCTGCTGCTGTGCCAGACTTTGCTTTGTCACCACTTCAAAGAAGGTCTCAGTTGTAGCTTTTAATGACTCTGGTATTGCTGGGAGCCAGCAAGCAGAATGCCAGTGGCTGGTTTTCCTTTAAGTTTGTGCATTTGGTGGTTTGGCTGCTGTCTGCAAGAAGGCGGCAAAATTTAGAGTTTCCCTCTCTCTTGTCTTGGAAATGGTTGGTCAGTGCACAAATAAAAAGAGGTCATCCCATGTTATGTCCTGCTCTGGGGCCCTCAACCCAAGAAGGACATGGATGTGCTGGAACGAGTCCAGAGGAGGCCATGAAGAAGCTGAGAGGGCTGGAGCCCCTCTGCTCTGGAGCCAGGCTGGGAGAGCTGGGGGTGTTAACCTGGAGAAGAGAAGGCACTGAGGAGACCTCAGAGCTCCTTCCAGAGCCTAAAGGGGCTCCAGGAGAGCTGGAGAGGGATTTTAGACAAGGACCTTTGTGATGGGACAGGGGGGAATGGCTTTAAACCGGAAGACGGCAGGTTTAGATTAGACATTAATAAGAAATTCTGCCTTGTGAGGGTGGGCAGGCCCTGGCAGGTGCCCAAAGAATCTGTGGCTGCCCCTGGATCCCTGGAAGTGTTCAAGGCCAGGTTGGATGGGGCTTGGAGCAACCTGGGATAGTGGAAGGTGTCCTTGCCCATGGCAGGGGGGTTGGATCTCTAAAATCCCTTTAACCCAAACCATTGTATGCATTAAATTTATAGAATGGATTTTAAGCTACTCAGACCAGTTCACTTCTTACTGTTGAATGCTGCAAGCTGATACAAACATTTTTGGTCAGGGTTAAGTGACAAACTAAAGTGCAAATCAAGGTCACAAGGAGGTTTTGTGGAAGGTATGGGATTCTTTGCTGGAATTTGGGTGGGATCTGAAGCTTCTCTGCCCAGACTGCTGGATGCTGAGGCTGTTAAATCAAAGTGGGCCAGGGACTGAGCATTGCCACGTCATCATCCAGGCTGTTTAATTGCTGGTATACTCCCTGGAATGGCTTTCCATGCCAAATAGCACCCCCAGACAATGCCTGGGCATAGTTTGTAGCTTGGGGTAGACAGTGATTAGTTTGGATGAGGCTTTGCTGTTGTGAAGTGGAAGAGGCTTTATCTGTGTGGATGCAAGTTGTGCAGTGCTATTTGCTCTCAGGACCAGAGAAGGGGCTGAGTTGTTTTCTACAGCCTAAATATGTCCTGTACATGAGCTAAGTCCAAATCTCTATTTCAAGTGTTTGTATTTAGAGCAGAAATACTTAATCTTTTAATTCCATGTACTCATCTACACATAACGAGAACTTCTGAGCAGAAAGCATCAGCAGCCACATATTTTTCTTGTGTATAAATCAGTTTTTAATGATGATGTGTGTTATTTTGTGTTCCAGTGGAAGAAATCATCCCAAATGTCATTGAGCCCTCATTTGGCATTGGAAGGATCATGTACACAGTGTTTGAACACACATTCCGCATCCGGGAAGGAGACGAGCAGAGAACGGTGAGTGTCCCTGAGGCTGGGCCAGCTGCAGGCACCTGCCTTCCCCTGACAGCCAGGGAAGGGGCTGAAATAAGACTGCACAATGCCCAGTAGAGATGGGAAAGCCCAGGTGGGCTGTGGAGTTGCTGGTTTTGCCAGAGTACGTGTCATTTTTACATAAGAGCGTTCTTGGGCCATGTGTGCGTGAGGCTCTCGCTGGGTTACTGGCAAGGGGGTGAGAAATTCTTCCTTCTGGATTCACACTTGGCAGTGTTCCATTGCTCAGAGAAAAACTTTTCCTCAGTGTTTAATTTCCTTTCTTTGCTGCTTTTCCTGGAATCATACTTCTGTGCTGCAGGATGGACAATGGACAAGTGTTTGCTCAGTCCCCTGTGAAATTCAGCCTTCTCTGGTTCTGGACACCCCTAAAACCTTGGCCTGAAGCTTTGCTGTAGCAGGGGCTGGAGGGAAGTGTTTGTTACATACAGAGCACCAGCCTCTTCCAGCCAGTGCCCAGATGTGATGCTCTTGTGCCATTGCTGGTGGCCCAAGGGAAGCTGGCTAGAAACTTGGCGCTGCTTCCTGCTCCTTGTTCCTGGCTCCTGGACTGTGTTCATAAAAAAGAAATAAAATAAAAGTTCTTCTTCGAGTCTCTGGGTGCCAGAGGATGTGGTACATTTATGACTGGGGGAATAAGGTTCAGGAGCCCAGAGTTAGGACACGGTTGACTTTGAATCATAAACTGCTCCTGAAGTATAAAATACTGGATTTACCTTCCTTCTAGTACCCATTTACTTTCTGGGTACCCTGGGGTGCTTTATATTGTGGTGCATCTCACATGCATTGCTTCTGTTCCTTTTATACCTTGCTGATTGCCAGGAAAAATGTTATTATTTTCCCCCTACTTTTGGCACATTTTTGTTTTCTGAAGGTATCTGTGAAGGGTTCTAAAAACCTTTTTGCTGTATGTGCTCTGTGTGTGGAGTCTCAAACAAGAAGTTTGGTTTAGACTGTGCATAAGACTAAATCTCCTGGAAAGACACCTTCACCCTTAATTTTTCTGTTATTCATATGAGGTTAAATTTCTTCAGGAGGGCTCTCATAGACCTCTTCTGGTGGGAGGTGACATTTAGCTGTCAGGAGATAAGGGGGAATGGAGGCTAAAGAAAACCAAGCCTGCTCCAGTGGTGTGAGGTGTCTCTGCTGATGTCTTAGAGAAGGCCAGAGACTCCCCTGGAACACTCACCCTTTATCCAGCCTCAGTCAGAGCTTATTCTCACCTCCTAAGAGACTGATCTGACCATTAAACTTGTATTTACTTGTGCTTTTCCTTTTTTCCACAGTTCTTCAGCTTCCCAGCTGTTGTAGCACCATTCAAGTGCTCTGTTCTTCCTCTGAGCCAGAATCAGGAATTCATGCCTTTTGTCAAGGAATTATGTAAGTGTGTTAAGCACTTTGGGTCTGATGGGGCTGTGCACTGGGAAGAGAGGCTCTGTCTTTACTTGTATAGGGAGAAAATAGCATTGGGATCTGTGGATGCTAAAAAGCAGGAGCAGAGGAATTTTCCAGCTGCTGAAGCATTTTGTGAAGTTTTCCTTTCTCAGCTAAAGCATGAGAAAAGGATCATGTGGCTCTCTAAAGTACACAGGGAGAGTTGTCAGCCTGAACCAGCTGAGAATCCACAAGCTTTGGGTATCCATCAAACTTTTCAGCTATCCCCAAAAAACCAAACACTGTGACCTTCCTTGTGTTGGTTTGGAGTGTAAAAGACATTGCTTTTTTTTCCCTCTGTGTCAAAAATAAATCTTTCCCGTTGCTTGGGAGAAACTGCAGCAGTGGGGGTTTTTGTTTGTTTTGTTATTAAAGTTTTCTTTGCTTTTATTGGCCAGCTAATTTACTGAGCCTGTCCCAGAGCTGCTGAGCCTGCAATCAGTCTGTCAAACTGCCCACTGCTAGTGGGCATTGTGGTGGAAGATAGGTGGCACTGAACTGTGCCATAAATCAAATCTCTCCTGATGGGAGAGGGTGTTTTAAAAGTCCCTGCAAGGAGTTTGAGAGACACAGACTTTCCTGGAGTTTCACTGCTGCCAGATAGTTGTTTATTAAGTTTTATCAGAGAAATAGAGTCACTAGTGTGACCCAGGCATAACACAGAGCAGAGAATGCAGGAAGGAGAAAAGTCCAATTATCAAGATTTAGACAGCCTTTTAAAGATAATGTAACCAATTGAATACTAAAAACGTGTATTATTTTCACTTTCCTACCAATTGTTCAGTAACACGGGCAGGAACTGCGGAATTTTTTTTGTCCAATCATCCCAAATTACTTTTACTGCAGAATATGGAGTAGTAGAAGAAGGAGAAGAAGGTTTAGAGAACAACAACAATCCTCCATTTTGATATTTTTTACTCTTATCTATTTACTACAAAGAGAAGCCCAAAACCTCTAAATTTTTCACCCTGTGACAATCTTACATAGTAGTCTATCACCTAATTCACACCACTGTATTTTCTAGTTCTTGTCTGATCGTTGGTAATTTTTTCCAAGGTTGGAGGTTAAAACAGTGTTGTTCAGGGGGGTAAGAACCCTTAAAAACAGGCAGAGGAATATTCTCAGCACTCTGGGTTCCTACAGTAGGGACAATAAAAAGGTGAACAGATGAAGGAGAGGAGCAGGGGTTGCATGTCAGACAGTGCCTTTTGCTCTTGGCACCGGTTCTGCCTGGGGCTTTGTCTCCCTGTGCTGGATGTGCCCTGCACACTGAGGCTGGGGTGGTTTGGAGCTAAAGCAGAGTTGTGGCACTGATGACAAGGGGAAGAACTCGGTGACTTTGCCCTTTGGGTGAGAGTTGTGGTGCAATGTGGAGGGCTGAGAGAGCAGGGTGGGTTTGAGCTTGTGCTCCTGCAGAGCCTGGAACACTGCATCTTCTGTCCCGAGTCAAACTGGAGTCTGGGATGCTGCTTGCACCCAGCACAGGCAGTGCTCAGTGCCACGGGGGTACAGAGAGCCTCTGTGGGGCTGTGTGACGATCCCTGCTCTGCTCCCTGCAGCCGAAGCACTGACCAGGACCGGCATCTCTCACAAGGTGGATGACGCAGCGGGGTCCATCGGCCGGCGCTACGCCCGCACGGACGAGATCGGCGTGGCCTTCGGCATCACCATCGACTTCGACACCGTGAACCGCACCCCGCACACGGCCACGCTGCGCGACCGCGACTCCATGCGCCAGATCCGCGCCGAGGTGAGCGCGGCGCTGCTGACACGGCCCAGTGTGCCCCTCCCGGGCTGGGGGACAGCATGGGCTGCTGATTCTGATCTGTCACCAGTCCCCGTGGGAGCTGCCTCCAGCTCTGTAGCAGTTCAGCTGTTCTGAGAAATCCCCAGGAACAGATACTGGTCGGAGAAGATGCTGGCCCAGCTGATAAAGGGAGGAGAAGCTTTTGTATTTCTTGCGTGCAGAGGTGTTAATCTTACCTGAAAGCCATGCCTTGTGCTGGTTGCACTGCTCTTCAGAGTGGCTCTTTCTGAGTGAATGCTGCTGAGTTAAAGCATTGCCTGGGTTGTGTCTGGCTTTCAAAGGCAGGGCTTCTCAGAATTCACAGGCACCAAAAGACAGAACATTGGGGTTTGCCTTGCAGCTGGTGTTGCCTGTTATCCTCAGCAGAGGAACTGATGAACCGCTGCCCAAAAGCTGTGTGTGCCCTGAACATGCTCTGCCAGTGTGGCCATAGTGCAGACTGGAATAGCAAAAACCTCCCTATGGTGGGCTCTGCCTGTGAGCAGAGCTGCTCAGAGCTGTGAATCTGCAGTCTTGGGGGTTTGGGGGTTTTTCTTCTTGCCCTGATGCCCTTTTCCTCCTGCCCCCGCCCCAGGCCCAGGAGGAGATGGTGCTCAGCTGTGAGGCTGAGCTGTAGCTCCACAGAAGCACCTGCACTGCCTGGAGCTGCTGAGCTGGCTGGGGTTTCACTGGCTGTAGCAGGCAATGCCAGTTCCTCAGGGTGCCCATCTGTCTCTCTGTCACCTGGGTGACCTCTCACTGCTGACCAAAGATGAGACTTTGCTGTCCTTCAATTTCTGCCCTTTTTGAGCTTTCTGGCTGATCCTTTGCACCATGACAGTGTGCTGTGAGGAGCAAAGACAAGGCAACTGGCAGCTGCTTTTGTACTGGTCTTACAGTAGGTAGGGTCTGGCTGAATCCTGGCTTACAGCATCTTTTAGATGTGTGTGTTCTGTTTTTTCCTTTCCCAAACTCTAGCACATTACCTTGCTTTGGTCCACCATTTCCCTCTTGGATCACCTTAACAACAGATAACAGACTGATTTAAGGTGTTCTAATTAACGGTTTTCTCCCCAAGAATGGTCTTCCAGGAGAGATCTTGTACCTGTTCTGTTGCTGCTGTAAAAACTGCCCACGTTCCCTAAATATCCAGCTTGATTTTGGTGACTTTGTGTTCCTTATGTCTTTGTGGCTTCTCCTGCAGATCTCTGAACTTCCTGCCATCATCCGAGACCTGGCCAACGGTTATCTCACCTGGGCTGATGTCGAGGCAAAGTATCCACAGTTTGAGGGACAAGAGACTGGCAAAAAGGACACAATAGAGGAATAAAGAAAAGGACCTGAAGTAAAATCCTGTCAAAATGTCCACTTTTTACTGCTCATGTTAATATGAAATAAACTTACCGTGTATTATTCAGAGCTGCATTGTTTGTGCACACAGGGACTATTTGTTTTTTTTTTTTCTTTTCCTCAATTGCTGACCAGATTTAAGTTTAAAAACAGAAATAATTGCAGCCTGAGCTGAAGGTGTTATGAATAAAACCACCATTGTATATGCCTGCCTCTCTGTGTTCCTGCAGCCTTGTGCTTTCTTCCAAAATGCCCGGATTGTCTCTCATTTTTGCCCTCCTGCTTAGGGCTGTGGGTGTTACAGGTTCATGCACAGGCTTTCGTCTGGATTTGGGTCATCCTGGACTCTGGTGGAAGATGGTACCAGTTGCTTGGGCTGTGGTTGTGAAGGGGTGATCACAGTCCTCTTTTCTCCAGCGCCAGTCCTCATCTCTCCACTGTAGTTCAAGCAGCCACTTCAAGAGAGGGGTTCAGTGCTCTTTTTTTTGGCTGCAGGTGTTTAATACGTGTTTCTGCAGAATTGGGAGCATTTGCAGATGGGAGAAGGGAGCAGGGGTGGAAAATCCTGTCTCAGTTCTTGCTCTTGCTGGACACGGTTGGTTTGCTTGGCTGAGGGAGCAAGCAGCAAGGAGCTGGCAGGGTTGTTTTTTCATTCAACGTCTCCTGGCAGCACGGGCTGAAACCAGGGACTAACTACCCTGAGCAGGTGGGAGAAGAGCCTTTGACTTCCCTGGGCACTGGAGGAATTCAAAGCCATGTGCTGTCAGAGTCCCTTGGTGTTTGAGGAGCCTTTAACCCTGCCTGACCTGGGCTCTGTAGGAGAGGCCTCATACCTTGTCTTGAAGGCTCTCCTGCTGAAATCCTTAGGCTAGAAACCTTCCCTTCAGAGGGCTGGGAAGTGTTCTCAAAGTTTTTGTTTGGGTTTAAACACTCAGTTTAAAGACAAGTTAGAAAACATGAATCCTGGCATGGTTTGGGATGTGAAGGGACATTAAAGATCATGCAGTGCCACCCCCTGCCATGGGCAGGGCACCTTCCACTAGCCCAGATTGCTCCAAGTCCCGTCCAACCCGGCCTTGAACATTTCCAGGAATGGCAGCCACAGCTTCTCTGGGCAACCTGTGCCAGGGCCTCACCACCTTCACAGGGCAGAATTTCTTCCCAATATCCAATATACACCTGCCCTCCCTCAGCCACCACCCCTTGTCACGCTCTTGTCCAAAGTCCCTCTCCATCTCTTTTGCAGCCCCTTTAGGCCCTGGAAGGGGCTCTGAGGTCTCCCTGTAGCCTTCTCTTCTGCAGGTGAACACCCCCAGCTCTCCCAGCCTGGCTCCAGAGCAGAGGGGCTCCAGCCCTCTGAGCACCTCTGTGGCCTCCTCTGGACTCATTCCTGTGCTGGGAGCCCCAGAGCTGGATACAGCACTGAGGTGGAGTCCCAGAAGGACAGAGGAAAGGGAGAGAATCCCCTTGCCCTGCTTTTGATGCAGCCCAGGATACTTTTACCTCTGTAATTTACCTGCCTGCCCCTGTCAGCCCCTGGTAACTGAATCTGAGGACTGATCCCAACCTTTCTGCATCCCAGGTCAGGATTTGGCTCTGTCAGCTGCAGGTGCACTGATCCCCTCGGGGAAGCATTAGCTGTGTTAGCCCCTGCCACCAGCAGGTCTGACACTCAGCAAGGAAAGGCTTTTAAAAAGGGATGCAGAAGAGGATGCTTGAAACCATCAATGGGATTCATGTGACTGGAAGCTTTCTGTGTGCTGGCAGCTGATGCCTTCTCCAGCCTGGCAGGCAAACAGCAATTAGGGAATGTTTCTGAGTAATTTCCTTCAGTTCCAGCTAAACTTCTCCAGTAGATGGGCAGACAGAGGTGTGGGGTTCAGTATCCCCCTGAATCACTCTGCTGCTGATTTAATTTTGGTTTATGTGTCTGGGTTGCATTAATTCATCCTGGTGGTCACTGCTTTCCATCATTCTTTTCCTCCTCAAACTGCCTCCTGGAGTTAACTGCTGTTCCATGGGCCTGTCCTGTGCTTTGAAGAAATGCCTGACCTGGAGCAAAGAAAGCAATGTCCCCTGGGTGTTTCTGCAGCCTGGGGCTGCTCCAAGGACCTGTCGTGTGCAAGGCATGGAGATGAACACCTGGATCCCTGCTAGGGGATTTCTTAGCCTCTGTTTTCCCCATGCTGGGGGTGAGCAAAGGTCATGAGCTTTAGGAAATACCCCAGGATGGACAGAGATAATGTAGTAATTAAGCCTGGGTATTAATTTGGGTAAAAGACCAGACAAGACACAGTGCCTGTGTGCCTGGTGCTGTGCAGGGGCACAGAAGGGCAGGCAGGGCTTTCCAAAGCCATCAGCGCTTTGGGGTGTCCCTGCTTTTGGGGAGTCCCTGAAATGATGTGGGTTTTGAGCTGCCCTGAAGGACCTTCCTGCCTCCAAGCAGGTGTCAGACGTGCTCACTGCCAGACACTCCCTCTGCCCACCTTTTGAGCAGTGGCTGGAGAGTCAGGTGAGCTCCTCTTCATCCATCTCCCATCCCCTGCTGCTGTCCATGCTTGATAAAGGTAATTAAACATCCCAGGAGATGCAGCAGGACTGAATGCTTCATGGAAGAGCACAGAAAACTTTGCAGTGACTGGGGAAGTTCACTGGGGGTGGGAAACCATCACCAGGGAACTAATTAGATAGCAAATTGTCCTGACTTCCCTGCTTGGGCTTCAAAGGGGAATGTTAGCCCAGGATGCAGGCAAGCCCTGCGTGTAGTTTGTACTTAAAAACCTTGTTATTTAAAATAGAAAACAATTTCTAGAGCCAGCTGCATGATGCTAAATTTGTTCAAGTGGGGACCAGACCAATGTGAGCCACGAGCGAGGTGCTCCTGCTGTTGCAGAGGGCAAAGGATGAGGATTTTGGAGGAGGTGGACCTGGAGCCCTGCTGGATGAGTGCTGATGGTGGTGCCCCAGCCCTGCCCAGCATCCCTGGGCCGTTCATCCCCTCTTAGTTCACAGCCTGTGAGATGTACCCAGTTGAACACAAGTGTTCTGAAACACACATGGTTTCCAAAAAGTTGATGGCTCACCTGTGTTTCAAACAAATGAAAGGGCTGGGACATATCTGAGGGCATAAATTTGGGGCAGTCCTTGCCAGGACAGTGAGGGTTTAACTCCAGCACCCCAAAGCAGCAGTATTTGCCAGGCTTTCCCAGTGCCTGTGCTGGGTGCTGCTCCCATCCCCTCGTGGGTACCCCAGAACTGGGTGCTGTGACTGAGCAGCACTCGGTCATGCAGAAATCTCCAACCTCCTCCAAAGGCAGCTGCAAAAAATAGCTCAGAAGAGCCTTGTCTGATGCCTCTCTGCCTAAACTCACCCTGGGAGGCTCTGCCCTTGTCCAGCTGGTGCTGAGCACGGATGGGAACGGAGCAGGGAGCACCCTTCAGCCAGCACAGCACCCGCTTCCCAGAAGAGGGTGCTGTCAGGCAGAAAATAGCGAGCAGAAGGCAGGTGTTTAGGCTCTGAAATTGTTTATTTTTTAACTCTCCTGGGTGTTTCGGTTGTGCTGCAGCCCTGACCCTCCAGCACTGCGTGGCTCCAATGCTCTTGGTTAATTCAGTGGCTGAAAATGCTGTTGCAGCGTGGATTTTAATGCAGGTGGGACAACAAGCCTGTGACAGGCTTAGAAACGTAGTTCGTGGTCGTTCACCTTCAGGGGAGTGCACAGCCTGGAATAATCATGGAATGGTCCAAGTTGGAAGGGACCTTAAAAACGTCTCGTTCTGACCCCGTGCCATGGGCAGGGACACTTCCCGCTAGAACAGGTTGCTCCAAGCCCCATGCAACCATCCCGAGTGTGGATGGCTGTAGTGCAGCCTCCTGATCAGCAGAGTCTGGGACACAATTTGCATCAGACTCAAGCGGGCTTTGCAAACAGATGCCATGAACCCCTCTGTTCTTGCTCTGCTGCTGGAATGGGATGCTGTGGAGGGGAGTCTGAAGTTAAGAACGTGGACCTTACCTTGCTGGTGTGTTGCAAAAATCGCCCTGATAAAAAAATAAAAACTGCTGAAGGTGACAGGCTTGTCCTAACAAATTCAGCTCCAACAGGTGCACTTTGGAAGCTCAGCTTAAACCTTTTTGATTCCTATCTCTGCTGTGACCTGCAGTTCACCCTCTGTGCCACACAGGCAGAGTTTAGTATTTATAAGCCCCAGTCTAACTCCACGTGGCTCTGCCACCCTCATTTCCATGTTCCCATCCGGGCTGATCGTGTAACCGTGCTGTAATCTGCAGCCATCTCCCTGCACAGGGACAGGAGAGCACTGCCCATTCATCTTATAAAGCTCAGAAAAATGAAAAGTGCTGGCAAACCCCACTGGTCTTTTCTAAGTTACTACAGGATCCTACAGGTTGGAAAAGACCTCTAAATTCATTGAGTCCAACCATTAATCCAGCACTGCCAAGCCCACCGCTAAACTTTTGGAGGAGAAATTGTTTCGAATATCCAATCTAAACCTCACCTGGCTCAATTTGAGGCTGTTTCCTTTTATCCTACCTCTTGTTACCTGGGACAAGATATTGACCCACCCCACCTGGCTGCTCCCTCCTGTCAGGGAGTTGTGCAGAGCCACAAGGTCCCCCCTGAGCCTCCTTTTCTCCAGGCTGAGCCCCTTTCCCAGCTCTGTCAGCTGCTGCTGGTGCTCCAGACCCATTCCCAGCTCCATTGCCCTTCTCTGGACCTGCTCCAGCCCCTCAGTATCTCCACTTGTATCACTTGGATCATCTGTGGATTCAGTGTTTAGGATCACCCCCACTTTCAGGAAGTGTTTAAAAAGGAGGAGTAAAAAAGAAAGGCTAATTTTCTCTTCTAATACAAGAAGTGGTGAATAATTAAAAAAATTAGCAGGTGACAGCTTTGAAAGGAAGGAAGGAAGGAGGAAAGATCTCTGTGTGTTTGCGCTGTTCTTCCTCTCTTTGCTTCATGTCTTCTGCTGGCCATTGGCTGGTCTGGCCCTTGCCTGATCACTGCATGCCCTTGTCCCACGTCCCTCTCCAGCTCTCCTGGAGCCCCTTTAGGCCCTGGAAGGGGCTCTGAGGTCTCCCTGGAGCCTTCTCTTCTGCAGGTGAACATTCCCAGCTCTCCCAGCCTGGCTCCAGAGCAGAGCATTTCCGTGACCTACTCTGGATTTGCTCCAGCAGATCCATGTCCCTCTTACGCTGGAGACCCCAGAGCAGGACACAGCTCTACAGCTGGAGTCTCAGGAGAGTGGAGTAAAGGGGGAGAATCACCTCCCATCTTAATTCAATATCCCTGAGCTTTGTTTCCCTCTGAGCAGGAGCCCCTCAGTAATTTCCCAAATCCCACCATGCCACTTGCAAAAAATATAACGATGAAGAGCAAAGCCCACGGCTGAATTGTCTGCTCTTGGGGGAAATCAGATATGAAATAATAAATATATATTATATCCTCCAGGCAAAACCCTGCTGGCCACTAATGCCCACAGATTAATTGTACTAATCCTGTGTGATCAAGGGGAGGTGGTTGGATACTTGGCACTATTTTGGTCCATCGCTTATGAAACTCCATCTCTGTGTTTGAGAGAAAAGACTTTACATAACCCTAATCACTCAGATAAAATGTTTTGGGACAGTTTAGTCCTTTTCTTATCTTCTGCACAGAAGCTGCCTATGAATTTTGACTTGATTAAACAACGAGGCAATGCAATATTTTTGTTCAGAATAACAAATGTCCCTCTGTGGGGGAGAAGGAGCAGAGCTGCTCTCTCGACTAGCAAATGGAAATGGGGATTGATGGAGGCTGGAGAATCCAGAAATTCACCTGGTTGGAGAGAGTTGCTTGGAAAATAGCTAAGGAAAGGATCATAGAGTCATGGAATGGTTTGGGTTGGAAGGGACCTGAAAGCTCATCCAGTTCCAATCCCCTGCCATGTCCAGGGACACCTCCCACTAGACCAGGTTGCTCCAAAACCCATCCAACCTGGCCTTGAAACATCCCACTGGATCACCAAGTGGCCTGTGACACACATCTGGCTCAGAGATGTCCCCAAGGGACTATCCCAGGTACCTCTGTTAGTGACAGATTTTTCCAGACTGGTTTACACCAAGATGAATGAGGACCCTGAGTGTGCTTTTCCAGATGTTTAGAGGGAGAGTTAAGTCCTTTCTCAGTGATTCCTGCAGGAAAACCTCAGCCTCACACTATTTCCCCCTCAGACCTGCCATGGGATGAAGGGTTGAATCAAGATGAGGATGATGGTTCCCTGGCCCCAGGTGGATGCTTCCATCCTGAGCTCTTACCTCCCCCACCCTCATCCCATTCAGGATGACTTGAATCTGACAGCACTGATGCACATCTTTCTGTAATACAGCTTTTAATGAGAAAAATAGAGGCAAATTACCTGCAAATCAGAGCAGATACAGAAAAAATCTAGGGTGAAGAGTGAGTCTCGTAGCTGGAGGATCCCGTGCAGCAAAAGCATGCTGGGATGTGATGTTAAAAAGAAGGATAAGTACAAAATGCAGTTTATTTCATTCTGTGAACAGCAAACAACACTGGATCATATATTATTATTTCACTCCATGTCCTGCCCAGCTACCTTCTGCCCACCGCTAAATGAAAACAAAGTTATAAAAAAATATGACTGGGAAATTCTGTGGGTTATACCAGCCTTTCCACACTCCTGCCTGCCCCACAAACCTCCTCAGAGAGCCTGCAGGCAGAGCTCCATCTGCACAGCCAACACTGCCAGAGGGGAGTTTCTGGACCAGAGACATCTGCAGCGCTGACCCCGTGCACCAATTTTGTCTAATAACTAAAAACTCCTGGCTGTTCTTCCCAAATAGATTGGATGCTGTAGGGTAAAAGCACCATGGACTGATGAGGATGTCTTGCTCCAAGGCTGGCTCCCCTTTGCTGCTCGTGGAGACACAGCCAGAAAGAGTCCTGGAGTCTGATCGCAGAGTCATAATTTACAAGGAGCAGAAAAATCGCTTTCCCCATCTGTTTCTTTCCTTTGGTTTTGAACCAGCTCAGGTGTTTACATCAGGTGAGATAAAGTACAGAATCACAGAATCACAAAATACCCTGAGCTGGAAGGGACCCACAAGGATCATCGAGTCCAACTCCTGGCCCTGCACAGGACACCCCCAAAAATCCCACCCTGTGGACCTGCAACCGCTAAGATAGGGCAAAACACATCTATTCCAAACTTGCTTTATTTCCTCACTCGACCCTGGGAAGATTTGCAGGTGAGGAAGGCTTTGTTATGAGAATTTATCTCCATCCACCCCATGTCCGACTTTTCTAGAAAGCCCCAACCACAGCCCATAAACACGGAGCTGCTTCTCTCCTCCAAAGCTGTGTCCAGCCAGGCCGTGCTCGCTCTCTAATTGTCCTCCAGGCTCTCATTTGGAAGACGCTGAGGCAAAGCCTTTTCTCCTTGTATCCCTGCTCCAGGAACGCAGTCTGGTGCTCATCACTCACAATCCCCTGGCTGGAAAAGCCATCACCTCATCAGGGCAGGAGTTTTGCCATGTGATGTCTGTGGCTGCCTCTCCACCGTCCTGGCTCCGGTTTGTTTGTGTGCAGAGGGGTTATTAGCAAAGACCTAACGTGGGCAAAAGAAATCAGTCAGGAAAGAGGCACTGGGTAATTTATTCCTCGCTGTCATTTCATTCCTGAAAGCAAATCCCCGAGCCAGGGGTGAGGCAGGGGGGGACTGGGTGGCAAGGGCTGAGCCAGCCTGGCTGTGTCTGTAGCTTGCAGAAATAGGGCAGAGCCGTGCAAAGATTACTGGAGCAAGAACATCTTGCACAAAGGAAAAAGGCTACAAAGCTTTCAGGAAGCAGCAGTCCTCCACCACAGCCTGTTTTAAAGTGAATGGATTAATTCCCTGCTTTTCATGTAATTGTTTTGTGTACGTTTGTGTTATCATGGCCTGTTATCGCTCTGCCTATTTAGGGCTGATGAATTTACCACCCGCGAAATGAACGTAGGGAGAACAGGCCAATTTAAAGAACAGAAATGCTGAAGGGAATCTTCAAAATCAAACAGATCTACTTGGAGAGAATAAAGTGGGGAGATGGAGCACAGGGCACACACGAAATCCTGCAAGAGTGAGGACTGCCGAAAGCACAGAGGGGAGGGGATCACTCCCCACCAGGTGATTTTAGTGGGGAAGGAGCCTGCTTGAGCTCCAAAGACACATGCAGGTACTGAAAGCTGGTGTTGTATGGACGTGGGGTGGTGTCTCAGCACCTTTGTGCAATCCCAAAGGCAACATCTGGCAGCTGAGGAGGGAGTGGGAGGGTGGAAGGTGCTGCCCTGGGCACGGGGATCCTCAGCTCTGTGAAGAGGAGGGTGAACCCCCTCTTGCTGTTGCTGAAGTGAGCTCTGGCAGCCACACCATGGAATCAGAGAATCCTGGAATGGTTTGGGTTGGAAGGACCTTAAGGATCACCCCATTCCACCCCTGCCATGGGCAGGGACGTCTTCCACTATTCCAGGTTGCTCCAAGCCCTGTCCAGTCTGACCTTGAACACTTCCAAAAGCCTGTTGGACATAGGTGGGGGGATCCCCAGCCTCCCTGCTGCAGGCTGCCGGGGCTGCAGGCTCCCAGGAGCCGTAGTCCTTGGTGGGGATGCTCCTTGCAGGATGCCAAAGTTTGGTGTCCAAGTGTTGTTTTAAGGAAATGCAGAGCCCAGTGCTGCAGCAGGCTGGAAACAGCTTTTTATTTACAATAGTTGTCTTTTTTAATTGCTATTTTTAGGCAGCTAAACTGAGCTGCTTTGCATCCTAAATCCCCAGCAGGTACCTCTGTGTTGTCCATGTGGATACTTTCACTCTGCTCATGTGGCTGAGCCCCTTAGAGCTGGGCAAGGAAAGAGTCGTAGAATTCATGGAATATTCTGGGATGGAGGGGACCCACAAGGACCATTGAGTCCAGCTCCTGGCCCTGCACAGGACACCCCCAAAAATCACTCCATGAGCCCTCCTGCTCTCCTCTTCCATGACCTTTTTGTCTGTGGAGCTCAAAACTCTTTGCAAAAGGGAAAAAATGTAGTGAGGTGACTTGAGAGAGGAGGTTTGGTGTGACAGTGGCAGAGCCCAGGTCAGCACCCCCTGCCTGACAGGGTGAGGTAGAGTCCAGGAAAATTGTTCCCCCCCTGTGGCTGGGAGTCCCCCTGTGAACCCCCAGCTCCCAGGGAAGCCTGTAGCTGGTGCTCTGCAGCAGCCTGCCTGGGTTAGGCTGTGGCTACAACCAGCAGCGCTGATGCCCTCAGAAACACACAGTAAATCCACGCTCCTGCCAGCCTGGGTCACACAGCAGCTCCTGGAGCATTTGGTGGCTGCTGGACATGTGCTCATTCAGGGTGAAGGGAGCCCTAAGCCACGTCACTGATAAAAAAAATGATGTTCCTGTTCACCAGAGCACAATTTTCTCAACTCTTATGCTGAAACTTTTAGCCTGAGCCAGAGCTGGAGCCAGGGGTGAGTCCCATGGCAGAGCTGGATGATGCCATCCCAAATGGAGTGTAGCTGTATGGATGCAGGGCAGCTGGGAGCCCTCAGGGCTGGAGAAGTGTCCTTGGCCTGGTTGAATTACACAGACACAGCCACTCTGCCTGGCTATTTACCAGCAGCACCTTCCTGACAACAGCTCTGGCAGTACAGGTCAAAATGCTGGGGACACGCTCTCAGAATTAGGAGGTTTTAAAGAAAATATTATTAATTAATTCATTACTAATTAAAAAAAAATAATAGTACTGTAAAATAGGAGTTCAGCCTGTGTTGGGCACTGCATATTTCGTGCAGCTTGTGTTTTCTGATTTCTAATGTGTGTCACTTAGAAGTCAAACCAATTTCTACTGACGTCATGATTCAGATTAAATGAGTCCACAACTGTTTCAAAGCATGTCATGGAGGAGCAGAAGGATGAGGGTGTGCCTCTGACATAGCTTGCTTGTGGGATTTTGTTGAGATCCAAAGTTTCCCTTAGTTTCTCCATTTCCAAAATTAGTCTGAAAAACAATACCTGTCTTCTACAGGAATTTAGTATCCTCAGGGCAAAGAAATGCTGTTATATTTGAATTTTGAAATCTTGGGAAACACAGCTCCAGTTTTCCTTTTTTTCTCTCTGGATCATGCCCTGTCACACTTGTGGCTCACCAGGGGCTTGCCAAGTGACCACAAAAAGGAGGGACATTGACATCCTCTTTGGTTCTCTTTTCCAAGTTACAAAATGAAGAAAGACAAAACCCAGGGTGAAGTGGATGTTCCACATTCTCTTTTTGTTTTGGTTGGTTCTGTTGGTTTGTGGTTAAGGATGTGAGGTTACACATTGAAAGAGCTGGTTTGTTGAAGGAGAAGCCTCAGCTGTGACCTTGTGCTGTTGAACCAGGTACCTTTTCCTGGGGATAAAATTGTGGAATGGTTTGGGCTGGAAGGGACCTTAAAGCTGACTGAGGTCACAGATGTTTTTATGGCCTCACTCAGATCTGCAGGGGGTGCCAAGGCAGAAGCTTTGGTGCTCTGATGGAGATCTCTCACCATGGCTTTGTTCTAGCAGGAGAAATCCCTCTGAAGGGCGGGGCTGTGCTTTGGGTCTGGAGATGGAGGCCCTGGTTCCACACACACACACCTTGAGCTCGATAACCTGGTGCCACCTGGCAGCATCCCCTTGGCCCTGAATGGGATGAGAGGCAGCCAAGGTAGTGGTGGTGGGCAAATATTCATTCCCCATGGAGCTGAGAGTCAAATCTGAGCAGACAAAGCTCGTGTGGAAGTGTGTGATACTCAGTACCCTGGGGCTCACCCAGTTTTCACCCTGCTCTTTTTCCTTCCCTCAGTCCCTGTCTCTGGGGACACCAGACTCTCCACGGCCTGGGATTCTCCAAGCAGTTCTCATGGGAACTGTCCTGTTCTCAAAGGACAAGTAAACATCCCAAGGCACTGCTGTTGGAGCAGATGTTTGCTCTGGAGCCAAGGACCCTCTCCTTCCCACCACAGCAGAACACGCCAAGCACCACTTGTGTCCCATCAAGCATGACAGGAGCTCTCTTGCTCAAACACTGCCCACCACAGCCTGTCCCCAGCTCCATCTCCATCCAGACAGGCCATGCTGAAAGCTGGAGACAGAACTGATGCTGAGGTCATACACAAAGATTGTCAATGAGGTGATGCTTGGCCAAACTCCCCCTGAAATCCAGGCAAAAATTGTGCCTAACTTGCTTTAAGACAAGCCTTACCACAGTGCAAAACCAGATTCCTTTTTAAAAGTCATCAGAGCTTGGATGTCTCTTCAGTAACATGACTTTTACTTAGGTTTAACTGCATTGGTTTCAGTTTTACTCTGTTCAATTCACTGTAAAACCAGGCCTTGTGGGCATCCTTTTCCTTGGTGACAGAGACTGCTCAGGCAATGCGTACACAGGTGGGTTTCCAATAAAATCTATGCAGTGCAAAATATTATTTTATTTATTAATAAAAATATTTATTATTATCTAGGAGCCTTTTTAATGGGGGAGAAAAGGATGAAGGCTGTTTTGCTACTGTGAGGATTTGGCTTTGTTCAATCCCGATGTCCCTGCCCATGACGGGGGGATGGAACTGGATGATCTTTAAGGTCCCTTCCAACCCAAACCATTCTGTGATTCTGTGACAATCCCCAGTTAAACCCAGTTAAACGTGGTTGCTACTGGTACACATCTGGCTCTGGCACCACTCACCTGTTGCAGTGAGGGTAGAACACAGTGTGGTTCTCTCGGTGATATTTATGATAAACTCCCCCCAAAAAAACAGAAGAGAGGCTCAGTTTGTTTTCTTCTTTTCTTTGAATACTTATTTATTTAGGAGATATTACAAACTGCCAGCCCTGATTTTCCCCAGAAGATAGGACTGGCCATGGTGAAGGGTGGAAGACCCAGTGATGTCCAGGAGAGCTGCTAGCATTGACTCACTGCCCTGTCCCTGTGCAGGGACAAAATGATACAGCTGGAAATCCTCTCACAGCAGTTCCTGTTCCTGGCAAAAGTCTCTACAGCTTGGCTAATGGAAAGGAAATAAATTGCTGTCTATCATTCTGTCCCCACTGACAGGCTCTGCTGTACCCTACTGGCCTACTACTGAGGCCATTTTGCTTTGTCCAGTTTGGCTCAGCCATGTTATTGCCAAGGAACAGTTCCCAGTCCTGCAGAGAGGTTTCTCCTGCATAGAGACCCATTTTTCCTAACAAGGGTGATCCTTAGATTTCCCTGGAACATCCTAAACTTGTTTTCACCCATACATTTCAATCCACATCTCTGCTTCACCAGGGACTTTCAAGACACAAAGATTCACCTGACCAGGGAGCACTCAAACAAACCATCAGCAGTGAGTTATAACAGCTGCTGACTGTCCACGGTTTTGAGTAGCTGCACAGTCCCTTTACACCACGGAAAGGAAGGGAAAACATCCCTAGAG
This sequence comes from Corvus hawaiiensis, assembly GCF_020740725.1. Classification (NCBI taxonomy): domain Eukaryota; kingdom Metazoa; phylum Chordata; class Aves; order Passeriformes; family Corvidae; genus Corvus; species Corvus hawaiiensis. The sequence continues at coordinate 4,000,617 of NC_063213.1, read as the reverse complement.
GGAAATAATTTCCAGTTCTCTGGTCCACAAAGTCTGAAGTTTTTCACCTATTCCTGCTGCTCAGTTTGAATTCCCTAAATCCATAAATTTGAATGCCCAGTGGAGTCCATACCCTACCAAGAGCATCACAGTAAGAGGTAGGGAAGCAGGTGCTGAAAGCCAGCTCAAGCTTCTCAAGCTGCTGAAGTCATCGATGCCTCTGGGACTCGTGGCGGCAAAGCCGCCTGCTCATCAGGGATGTGAAACTCGATGTAAGGAAAGCCACTCTGATTTACACCCATGGATTGGGGTTGTGGGGGCACAAACCAGAACACAATCCCCTGGCTTCTGGGCTGCCTTTGGGAAAACAGTCATTAGTTTTGCATAACTCACTTTTAGGGACCTGGATTAAACCAATCTGGCAGCCTGGTTTGGGGGATTCAAGGCTTAAAACCCTCATTTAGCTGGCAGTAGTTTGTCCCAAATCTGTATCACCCAGTTGGGAAGGGTCCATCAGCTCCCTCAAGGTGTGGATCAGAGACGCATGAGGGAGGAGACTGGGTTTAAACCCTTGCCTGCAGGGGAGAGGTGCCCTTCATCTTTTAGAGACACAGTGATGTAACAAAAATAAACCCTGCCTGACACTCCTGGTTCTATACTGTCCACACAAGGTAATTTTGGCATCCACAACTTTGGCAGCCTTTAGTGGCACATTACACCACTACAAAGGATGCCAAGCTCTTATCCCTCCATCTCCAAGTGCTTGGCTCTCCAGCCCCATCCCACAGCTGTGAGCAAGTGATACCCTGAGGTTTGTACTCAGAAAAGTGGTACAGGATTGGTTTTCAGCTGTCCTGTGTCCCCTTGGCCTCACTGTCCCTGCAGGTTGACCTGCCCACCCCCAGATCCTGCCCACATAGAGTTTGTCTCCATCCCTTGCCCTTCTCAAAGGATTTTCCCTCAGGAGCAGGCACACCACCTGCTCAGCTCTCCACATCACTCCTCACAGGGCCCAGTGCCCTCTGTTCAGCAGGGTGGGGTCCAGTCCGCGCATTCTCCCCAGACTTTGAGCAGGGAGAAGCTCCTTCCCTCGTGTGGATTTTCTGGTGCCTCCTCAGGTACTTCTTCAGCCGGTAGCGCTTCCCACAGACCCCACACTTGTGGGCTCCCCCCCGAGAGTGCAGCAGCTGGTGCTTGATCAGGTGGCGCCTGTGGGGAAAGCACTTCCCACACTTGGTGCACTTGCAGGGCCCCATGCGGGCGTGGATGGTTTGGTGCCGGAAGAGGTTGGCCTTCTGGTTGAAGGTCTTCTCGCACTCGGGGCACCGGTAGGGCTCCTCCTTGGTGTGGATCCTCTGGTGCCAGAGCAGGTTGGAGCGCTGGCTGAAGCTCTTGCCGCACTCGGGGCACTTGAAGGGCTCGCTGAGGTGGGCGCGCTGGTGCCGCCGCAGCTTGCGCTTCATGCGGAAGCTCTCCCCGCACTCGCTGCACTTGTAGGGCCCCTCGCTCGTGTGGATCTTCCTGTGCCTCGTCAGGTTCGACTTCTGGTTGAAGCTCTTCCCGCACTCGGGGCAGGGGAATGTCTGTTCGCCCCGGGGGTCTCCTTTTGCTGAGGGATCTTTCCTGGACGTGGATTTCTTATGCTTCTCCAGCATCTCCTCTCTGGTGGACTGGCAGCATTTCTCCTGCTTCTTCTTTGGGCTCTGGCTCTCCTGGTGGTTGGCCTCCACACCAGGTTCCTCTTGAATTTGGATCCTCTGGACAGCACTGGGGTTTGGCTTCTGTCCATAACACATCCCAAAATCAGTGCTTTCCTCAGGTTCTTCCTTCACATGAAGCACGCGTTTACTGACCACTGGGACTTCCCATTTGTGCTGCCCATCTGCATCTTCTTCCTTTTTAGGCTGTCTCCCCTGTAAGACTGGTGGTGGGATCTTTGAATCAAAGAGCTTTCCATAGGTTGGGTTTTCTGGTGGCTCTTCCTTGACATGAAGTTTCTGGCAGGCTGCTGCAGCAGTGCCTGCTGTGCCATCAGGGGGTGGTTCTGGTTCCTCCTTCACCTGGATTTTCCAAGGAGGGTTTCTTGGGTTTGATGGGTTTCTAGGTATGCTACACTCCTGAGCCACATCTCCTTTACGGGCCATGTTCTCCAGCACACTCTCCTCTGGCCTGAAGCCAAAATCAGGCTCCTCTTTAATCTGGACGACACTGTTGCTGTGCCCTTTTTGCTTGGCGTGGTTCCTCTGGTGGACACTGAAGCACCTCTTGGTGCTCAAACCCTTCCCACACTCCATGCAGATGAAAGGGCCCCCCCAGAGGTGCCCCTTCTGCTGAGCCAGCAGCGTGCCCTCTGCCCAGAACGCCTGCGGCACTGGGGGCACTCGCAGGGCTTCTCCCTCCTGTGCACCTCCCCGTGGGCCGTGAGGGTGCCCTTCTCCACAAAGCTCTTCCCTCGCTCGGCGCAGGCGGACGGGCTCCCCTCGCCGTGGGTGCGCGTGTGGGCGCTGAGGGAGATCCTGGAGCTCAGGCTCTCGCCGAAGGGGCCGGCCCCGGCGTGAGGCCTCTGGAGGGCAGCCAGGCAGATCCCCAGGCAGGAGCAGCACCTGCAGTTCCCACAGCAGAAGGGTCTCTGTCCCGTGTGGATGCTCTGGTGGGTGGCCAGGTGGGCCCACGTGGTGAAGCGCCGCCTGCACGCCCCGCAAGGGAAGATCTGCTCTGCTGTGTGGATCTGCTGGTGCCCGCTCAGGTTCCCCTGCCTGCTGAAGGATTTCCTGCACTCCTCGCATGGGTGGGTCTGTGGCACCCTGGGTTTGACCACATCCCTCATGGCAGGTCCTCAATAGCTGCCAGGCAGCCCATGGGTACAACAGAGCCACAGTGGGGATGCAAAAACCACCAGGACACACATCAAAGAGTGCTGGAATGGATGCATTCCCCGTGGGAACGGGGTGCTGCTGCTCTATGCCAGCTCAGGGCCAACACAGTGTGCTGCTCTTCCTCATTCCTTGGCCTTCTGACACCTCAGCTTGTAGATGAAATGCTTATAGCTCCATCTCCATCCTCCTTTTGTCTGGAGAGGCTTCCCTGGCATTCCTGGAAAGGCTTCTCTGCTATTCCTGGAGACTTAAACTGCCAGACTGAAAAAATAAAGGGAAAATTATTAGGTTGTTATCTCTTCTCCACCTCCTGTGTTCAGTACGTCAACACAATGGGTGGCACCTTGGCTGCTCCACAAAACACTGAACCAGAGGCCAACAAAGCCAGAGGCTCAACTGGACACTGGCAGAGAGGGCAGGAATGGGATGATTTCCCAAAGTTTTGGGGGGTCAGTGATGCATTTGCTGTCGCAATGACACTGAGGTATCAGCTCTACTACTGCCATGCTAGTGATTTATTCTCAGAACAGTCCTCTGTCCTTTGATCAAGAAGATATGTAAGTTAATTAAATAATGCACTTTGCAGTAGTTATTGTAATTAGACTCATTTTTGGCAAGTGGCTGCAGAGCAAATGAGATCCCCTGAACTGAGAAGAAACCCCAAACTCGTCATCACTTGCAAAACTGGGGTGTCCTGCTTTGGATGGACAGATCTCCATGCACAGGGGAGGACAGGTCAGTGATGTCCTCAGTGGGAAGCTGAAGAAGGGAAATCTGGAAGCTGAAGTGACTTTGTCCTCCTCAAGAGGGTCCAGTTGGCAGGAGGGTGTGGGTCCTTACGCATTTCCATTTGAAAAGTAAATAAATCAGGGCCAACAGAGATGTGAGCAGTGTCTCCCATCAGGAGGGTGGATTGCAGCTGGAAAAGGAGCCAGAAAGGCTGAGGGGAGGAAGGCAGTGGGGATGACTGTCAACAGGAGCACATGTGGCTGGGCAGGCTTGCACTGATGGCTGAGGGTGAGGCTGCCAAAATCTCCAGTTATGGGGCAGGAGGCCAGCAGGGACACAGGCTGCTGGTGAGATCTCATCCCAGGAGGTCTGGGAGGCCAGCAGGGCAGTGGCTGGGAAGATGAGTCCCTGGGGAGCTGAGGTGCAGGGGCTGGGGAGGGGGCTTGCCATGGATCAGGGGACAGGCAGTGGGAGATGTGGAGGATAAACATCCAGGCACAACTGGGATGCAGAGTTTGCAGCTCTGAGTTCATCAGAGGAGAGGGGTCAGTGTGGTAAATTAATTGGGCAGCTATTTCGGTTATAATGGGGAAAATTACTTCAGATTTGGTCATGCCATGTGTTTCCCCACCAGCCAATCCATCTGGATCCCACTGTTGCTGGTAAGAGCTATGAACACAATGGTGCTCCCATCCCAGCTGAGTTCTTCATGATGGTACAGAGGAACCACAGGAAAACAAAACCAGTATTAGGAGTAGTAATATTAATATTATTATTAATATTAATGCTAACATTAATAGTAATAACATTATTAATATTAATGTTAATAGAACTAATATAATTAATATTAATAACATTAATATTAATAATACATCCCAAAACCCAACCACCTGCGAAGTTATACTGAGCCAGGAGAGACAAAACACACCCACCTGGAGCAGGAACTGGGCTCAGTGTTTGCTGTTGGAGGGGAGACACCCCAGCACTCCTTCGTCGGGGGGGAGGAGCTGTGTGACAACACAACGGGTTTTATCTCAAAGCAGACAAAGCCTCAGCAGCAGCCAGGCTGGAAAGAGGACTCAGAAAAGTTCAGTATTGCATCTTTATTAAGGAAAGTCATTAACCCCGAGTGGATAGTGGATTTAGCCTCGGCACCAAGGACCCTCCTGGGGTCTGGGTGATGCTGGGGGGTCCCGGGGGGCCGCAGGTGCCAGTGGGTCACTGCACTGTCCACGGCCTCTCCCCTCACCAGGGATGCTCACACTTGCCCCTTAGGGAAACACCGCCCTGGCAGCAGCGTTTCAGTCGCCAGGAATTCCGGCAAAAAGCAACAAATCTCTCAACTCAGATCAACGCCAAAGAAGAAATTCCTGCCTCCTTTCTACTTTTTTTTTTTTTTTTTTTTTTTTTCCTCTTTCCACTCTTCAGATCCTCCACATCCCAACCCACCCTTCCAGCTCCGCCATCCCCGGGGCTCGGGGTTTGAAGGAAGGGCAGAACCAGATCCCAGGGAGTTGCTGTGTCCTTCCCTCGGCTCCGGGGACTCAGGAAGGGCTGGTGGCCGAGCACCCCTTACCTGGGCGGTCCCTCAGGTGCGCGCTGGCATCTCCCTCCTCCGGAGCATCCCCGGCGGCACCGCCGCGGCGCAGACTCGGCTGGAAATTGTGTGGTGGCCGCAGCCGGGCTGACCTAAAGGAAGTCTGACCTAAAGAGCAGCGAGAGCTACCGGAGGAAGGGTGAAGCCAAACAAAGCCGAAGAGCCAAGCCCGGCGGAGCAGGGCCGGGCAGGGCCGATGCTCCGCGCTGGCAGCGCCCCGAAGGATGCCCAGGCACCGCCAAGGTGCCGGCGGGAGCGCCGGGAGGGAGCGCAGGGGGATTTGTCCCCGGGGTGTCCTTCTTCTCTCCGCCGTGTTGGTGGAAAGTTGGAGGGGTCCCCGGCCCGCGCTGCCTTCTGGGAGTTGTAGTCCCCCTTCCCTGCATCCCTGGTCCCGATCCTGCCCTCCCTTGCCCTGGCAGCCACTGGGCCAGCTTCGGGACATTTGCCGCTTGTCCCAGCTGAGAGTGTTCCCTTAGTTTTTGTTGTTCTGGGGAGGAAAACATCCGGCGGCACTGCGAGCATCCTTCTTCCCTCCCAGGCTCCAGGAGGTTTCAGGAGAGGAAAGACGCATCCCAGGGAGTATTTCTGTATCCAGAGAGGAAGGATGCATTCCAGGGAGTACTCCTGTGTGTGCAGCAGTTTGCAATCCCCCTTGGCGGAGTGGGGAGGGTCTGTGCCCATTTACCAGCAAAGGATCCCTTTGATACTCAGTGACTTGGTGGATTTGACAAGGGTGGACACTGAGGGATGTGGAGTAGATTTAGCAGAGGGATGAGCACTGCCTGGGAGAGGCTGAGCCTCAGCTGGATCCCATGGAAAGAACCCAGACCATCCTGGACCTGCCCTGCACAATGAGGCTTAGAGGTTCAGCAGGAAGCTCTAGCCCAGGATGCTTCCTTGGGAAGGTTTTAGGAGCATGGGAATGAGGAAAAGCTGCTGCAGCACGGCTCTTCCCTGGGGCAGAGTTGGGATTGTCCCATGCCTCTGAGGCTGGACAATAACACTTATTCCTGCATGCACCAGCACCTCCAAACCTGTCCTACATATGATTCAAGGCTGCAAACATGCTGTTCTTCTCCTCTCTGACTCAGGGAAACTGAGGCAGGAGATGGTGTCTGGCTTGGATCACACAGGGAAATTTAAAGTTACATATTCCCTGGAGTTCAGATTTACTCTACACACTGTTTGTAAACTAAGCTAAAGTCTGCTGATATATTTTTTACCCCAGTACAAACCAGCAGTGTGAGACAGCAGCACCAGTTTGAAGAGGCACCTATATTCCAGTTTTACCCCAATCCAGTGAAGAAAGAATTCATGCAAATTCAACCATCTCTAGAGCAGGACATGCACAACAGAAGACACACAAGCCTCATTCAGTCTGCCTTACTCAAGTTGCTCTGCTTTGATGCACCAGAATCCCACAGGAGGTCCTGGACAGGCAGGAGAGACCACGGTGTAGGGCCACAGTAGACCCCAGGTCATGCTGGGGACTCCTTGGCTAACATTTCCCCTTTCCATCCTTCCTTTTTCCATAATACCTCCCCACAAACCCTGCCTGGTGCCAGTCAGCAGCTCTATCAAACACGGGGGTGTGTCACCCTGGAGGGAGAGAGTTGGGACAGGACATGGATGAGGGTTGAGATGAATCTCAACCCTGGAGGGGTGGAGACTGTTTTTGTGACTTCTTTGCTTCCAGAGGGTTCTGGAGGAAGGGGCCAGGATCGTGCCATGCCAGCTGTGTCAGTGTCCATTTGTCCACTGGGGCACCATTTACCTTATTCCAAAGGGGACACCTCCAGCAGGGCAGAGGACTTGTGCCCTCAGCGTTCCTGCTGCTCCCCACTGACATCTGCATTTTCCCAGCCCCAGCTCAGCCTCTCCTCCAAACAGATCAGATCTGCCTGATGTCCCCTCAGACTCCTGCAAAGCCCCAAAATCCAAGGAAAGAGAGACCAAATGGTCCCAATGGTATGATGCCAAGATTTTGCTCATGTGGTCAAAACTAGACTCCAAGCATTTTATGTTCATGCCCAAAAGTGATTCACAGACAAAGCTGTCAGGGCAGAGTTAGGCTGTGTCCAAAACCACCTCTTTGTAAACCCATTTTGGAAGTGGTGATGCCCCAGCCTGAAGGGAAATCCACTTTGGAAGTGAAGCTGTGCCATCGACTGCCTCTGCAATGCACCACTAGATGCCAGTGAAAGCGCTGCCAGGTCCTCCCACTTAGGAAACCTCACACTTGGGGCAATTTGCTTTGTTATTTTGTGGGGATTTTGTGGGGTTTTTGTTGTTTGTTTGTTTGATTTTTTTTTTTTTAAGGTAATGCTTCACTTCTGGTCTAATAAAGTCTCTTGCATTTGGGCAGTATGTATAAATAAATGTGTGAATGTGTTTTGCTCACATCCTCTCTGTTTCTCTCTCCACTTCTCTCTCTGTTTCCCAAATACACATTATATATTTGCCTTTGTTTGCTCTTATTTAAATGAGAATTATTTCCCAGTGTCTTCCCAGACCAGGCTCTGACCCCCAAGCTCCTTTCCTCATGAAACACCCTAATCCTCCAAGACCTTCACCTGCCAAATCCTCTCTCCACTGCATCATGACTTGATGTCCTGACATGGACAGTCATTCCAAGAAACACAGCGGTGCTGGCATGGCATGTCCAAGCCCTGTCCTCCTTTGGGAGATCATTCTTCATACCAGGTCAGCAAAAGGCAAGACATAGGCCCAGCTTACCCAGCTCTGGGAATAATAACCTGGAAGGACAGACCTGCACAGAGTTGGGGAGGGATCAAGGAGTAGAAGCAAGTTATTGCAGTGGTGCCTATAACTGTTGGGGTCCCTTCCCCCTGCCATGTAGCCCTGGGAGAGGGGCCCTGAGGGGAGGCATGGAGTTTCCCAAGCCCCTGGTCAGCCTCGTTCCCATTGGTTGTTTTGGGTTCCCCTGTGTGGGGAAGGACCCTCAGGTCCCGTGACTGGGGGAGTTCCTCAGCAGAGCTCCGGCCATGCGGCTGGAGGAATAAACATCTCTGAAACATCTAGCAAGAATCTGTCTGTCCATATATATTTCCTTTCCACGGGACTCCTGGTTTGATATATGCGTGTTGCAGGATCCCCACTGCAACATATAACCAGCAAGTAGATGTTTGGTGTTTGGTGGGAAGGTGAAATGAATGAAACTAGGAAAGAAAGCCTGCATGGAGAAAGGGTAAAACATAAATCTCACAGCCCTGTGCACCAGCAAGTTCTGTGCTGCACTTCCCTGGTGAGAGATCAGTATAGCCCTGAAATGATCTCACATTCTGCCTTACAGTGCCTGGAGTGCCGCACTCTGCAGAAAATCATCTGTCCCATGTCACCCCCTGACATTTCCACAAGGACCAAGCCCTTGAGCAGCCTCCAGGCTTTGCACACACCTTCCTTTTTCACCTGTCTGGGCAAGCCCTGAGTGGCTTGGGCTGTTCCGTGGGCTCTCAGAGTGAGCACAAGGATCAGCAGCTACTGCAGGAGGGATGTGGGAGTGTGTCCTTCCACCCTCTGATGGCAGAGGACCCCCAGCTCAGGAGCACCTTCCCCTTTGGGCAGGGTGGGTGTTGGTGCATCCTTCTCCTCCAGCACCTGTGCACTCCTCACTCTCTGGAGTGCCTGGTGCTGGTTGCCATTGGAGACAAGGTGTTAGAATTGATGGAGGAAAGATCTGATCCAGGCTGGCAATTTCTGTGTTGCTTTTTCAGACAACCCCAACCCCATGTTTGACCGGCCAGCTGTATCTGACAAGGCTACAGAGGGGAACTGAGAACTAAATTTAAACCAGGCTGTCATATGCTCCAGTGCCTGATTAATTATACAGTGGAATAAAAATGGAATTTGGCAAAACAAAGGAGGATGGGTAAATGAAATCTTCACTCTGCTTTAGAAGGAAATATTGCCGCAGGTTTTGTTAAAGATGCCACAGTTAATCACGTCAGGGGGCTTGAGAGCAAGAGGTGGGATGTTGTGCTGGGTACTCACAATGCAGGAGGGATGGACAATTGGGAGTGGGGAGATAAGGCAGCAGGGAGCCCAGTTATTTGCTCAGGTGAGCCTGTGATTGTTGCTGAGATTTGCAAACACGAGAGGTGCCAGCTGAGGCTGAGGGAGCCCCTCCTTGCCGTGTTACACTGTGGATTGTTTTTGTTAATTTAGGAAACAGCTTTCACAGTAAGGCAAATGAGATACAAGATAATAAAGTGTTCAGAATCCAACTAATTTTCTATGCTATTCCAACCCCCTGCTTTTCTTTAATTGCTGTTGAGTGCCTGATTAGCAAGGAAAGCTTTTCTTTTTCTGGCCTGCATCTCTTACAGCTTCATTGCGCACCACAAGCCCACGGTTTCCCCTCCTGCCACCATGAAAACAACTGCAGTGTCTGTGGCTGCTTCCATATCCATCACATTCATCTGATAAGAGCTCAAGATGAAAAACTGGTGTAAGCACAAATGGCCCCAGCGCTGATATCAAGCCTGGACAGATCACAGTGACTTATCTGCTTCTCTGTCCTACAATCAATGGGCTTCTTGAACCTGAAGCTGGTTTTATTTTCATGGGGAGAGCTCCCAGTGAGTCCCTCCTGCTCTGTGAGGAGGGAGAAGGAAGGATTGTGGCTGTGATGCCCCCAGATCAGAAACCTCTCCTTGCCCTACTCACCCTGCCCCATGTGCTGTCACCACTGTGGGGCGGATCAAACATCTCCAGGTGTCTGAAGTGGTGAGCAGGGAACTGGGATGCTCAAGGACCTTGATCCTTAGCCCTGCACCAGTCACCCTTCCTGCCCTGGTCCTTCTCTCTTCACTCTGGTTGCAACTCTCTATCCCAAAACCCCATTATAGCAGCCCCATTACAAGACAGTATAAAAACCTCCAACTATAAATGTCTAAATGATGTGCACAGGGTTGAGAAGACAGCACAGCCCTGCTGTGAACAGAGCAGCCTTCCCAGTGCATTTCCTCTCCTGGCCTCGTCCTTCCTCCACAGCAAACCCCACAGGTCCTCCCTGCCAACAACTGCCTGCAATGAAGTTGTGGCTACTCAAGCAGTGAGTGCTGCCTGTCATCTGCTGTCTTTCAGCCCCCACACCCCACTGAGAGGGAAATTAATGTATTCCTAGGACTGGCAGGTGTTTCCCAAGTCCAGAGAAATAAAATGGAGTCTGGGCGTGATCCTGTCCTGTGCTGGCGCCTCAGTTTCCCTTGCTCTCAAAAATCCCTGCAGCACAGCCAGGCTCCCTGGTCGTGAGAGAAGCTCATATTCAGTGCAGGGATTTCAAGGGCATGAATCAACTGCTCTAATTGAGACATCTGCCTTAGGCTGGGATGGATCATACCCCTGGCCCCCCTGAGCTGGTTTCTGCAGGCTACCTGGGAAGCCTGGCTCAGGCAGGGATGTGCAGATATTGCCATGGAAATCCTGCTGTCAGGACCAAACCCCCATGTACTACTGCCTCCCCTCTTCTCCTGACTCTTCTCAACCCCTCTCCTCTCTGGGATCTGTCCCAGACATCTAAGGGCAAGAGGCTTGTGTGAATTTACTCTCCAGGAGGCCAGGGAGGTGCTGTGCCTCCTCTGATGTGCCATGTCACAGGGTGCTGGGCCTGGGGGAAGCCCGGTGTGCCCTGGTGCCCACAGCCCTGGGAGCTGTGAAGAGCTGTGGGAGAGCTTCTGATGAATGCGTGACCAAATGCCCAGGGCTGCCCTGAGTGACAGCCGTGGGACAGAGCTGAGTCTGTGACATCCCACACACCCTTGTCATCTCCCTCTCCACACTCTCTGACAGGCACTGTGGTTTATGCTAAGATAAGAACACTTTGACTTTAAACTGAATTAGAGCAGGTTTAGATTGGATATTGGGAAGGAATTCTGCCTTGTGAGGGTGGGGAGGCCCTGGCACAGGGTGCCCAGAGAAGCTGTGGCTGCCCCTGGATCCCTGGAAGTGTCCCAGGCCAGGCTGGACATTGGGGCTTGGAGCAGCCTGGGACAGTGGAAGGTGTCCCTGCCCATGGCAGGGGGTGGAATGAGGTGATTTTTAAGGTCCCAACCCATTCCATGATTCTATGAATACCAAGTGGGTGTTGCAGAAGGGGCTGTCTGGATGCTCCTATAATTGATGCATTCCAGGGATGGGGGAGCTGAGGTGTCTGTGATTGACTTTGGTGAAAAAGTGGACAGAATGCTGCAGGACACTGGGCCAGCTGGGCAAACAGGTGTGTCCAGGCTGCTTCTGGGTGGCTCCCACCCTCACAAGGAAGCCAGGGTATGCCCAAGACGAGGAACCCTCACTTTCAGATGGGTGATAAAAAGCACTAAAATCTGATCAAATACAGAGATGAAATCCTAAAGCAGCTCCATAGGTGCCTTGTTGCTTTGTAACTGTGAGTTCTCTGCAAGGCCAGAGAGTGTAAACCGGTGTGGTTTGGGCCAAACCTGCTTATACTATAACCCTTTAGACACAGATTTTTGACCAAGTCTGAGACTAAGTGGCTTAGACTTCTCTGAGAAGTTTAGACAGCAAGGGGGTCTCATAAAAACTTGTGACTCAACAGGAGGAACCATAACCCAACTTTGATCTGTAATAATCCATTTAAAATAAAATAATCTATAATCTAAACTATGTAGATGATAGAGTAGTTCTTTACATACTGCACTGGCAATACTTAGGTGCTGTTATTAGCAATAAATCCAATCATAATCATCCAGATATGATAATCACTGTGCCCCATTCTCATGCCTGACTGAGAGCCTTCACTTCACTGCCCTGCTGATCTTTCTCCTGCTTTGCCTGCTAGAGTAGAGAACATTTCCTTCCTCCCTGCTTTGCTTCTTAAAGACATCCTCCATATAGTAAAAATACACCCTAGGAGAGAAGCACCACTCAGTTCCCCGGACCAAGGAGAAGAGTAACCCCAAATTGAAATGCTCAGCCTGTGCTAAAAAGACAAGTTTTCTTTGGTGCAGGGCAGTTATTGCTTCTTCTTTCAGCTTCTGCTTGGTTTAATCTCTCTGATCCCCTCTATCACCCTCCTCAAGACTCCTTCACTCTCCTCCACTTGAGAAAGGATTGTCAGGATTTCTATGTATAAAGTCTACAAGTCTGAAAAAGGATAATAAATTCACTTTTAGAGGGTAGAAACACGTTTTCTAAGTGGTTGTAACTATCTACAGAGCACCAGCAAGCTGGTGGAGAAAATAAAACAAGCAGGACCTTTCATCACCTTTTTTGTGACTTCCTCAAAGGCCTGAGAGTAGTTCACAGATTTATTTCTTTTAAATGGTATGGAAAGCCATCTTTGCCCTTCAAAGCCCAGCTGCTCTCATGTTTAGGGTGAACATGAGCCAACATAGCCAGAAAAACCTTTGGATTCCAGCCAAGAAGCCTTAAAAACCAAACTTGCTGGTGAAGAAATGGGGTGGAAATCCTTCCAGGAGGACATGGAAGCCAAGTGGTTTGGGAAAAAATGTCTATGAGCCCTTCAGCTCCAGGATATTTAGGGTCAATAACTCTCATGCTCCTGCTGATTCAGTCACCACCCTGAGAAACCCAGAGCATTATTGGTCCTTGTGCATCCCCAAAGCTTCACATCTCTGCTGGTTCTGCGAGAAACCCAGCAGGGAAGGCTCTTAAAGCTGTTTATAAATATTTAGAATCTTGCCCAGGTGAGGAGCTGTGGTGAAATGCCCACATTCCCAGAGCTCAGGAGCCAGCAGTGTGAGCTTGCAGCAGCCACAGGGATTTGCTGGGTGCCTGCTCAGGAGAGAAGAGATTTTTGACATTTAAAGGTTTCTTGTCTTGTCTTCTTACACTCCCTTTAGAGGTGGAGAAAATAAGTGGCATCCTGGTTCTTGTATTTTAAATGATACTTCAGAGGAGAGGAGGCTTTAAAGGAGGGAAAAGAGGGCTGGGGATGAAAAAAGCCCCATTTCATTGTTTTCCACTCAGCCAGTGTGGGCTGGGACATTCTGTCAGGCAGCTGAGGCTCTGCGTGGCATGAGAAACACCTTCACTCATCTCTTGTGCTCTCCCTCTTTCTTTGGAGCAAGACAAATCCTTTATTTGAAGCAAAACCTCGAGCAAGCACTGGCCTTCAAAGTTAACAAGCTCCTGACACTCAACACCAATCTTTTGCAAGAGCAGAGTCGACGTGAGAACAGCACAAGTAGCTTTGTTGTTTGAAGGGGTGATTTCATTTGCTGTGCAGTTCAAAACTCTTGGAATCAGCTGGCTGGAAACCATCAGAGTGGAGTGAGAGATTTGTTATCATGCAGTAAACAGCAAGAGAAATAAAAGGGGGGGAAGGTTTGGTGCTAATCTGCAGTGTGAGGCCTCACATTAAATCCACCTCAAATCCTGGGGTTGGTTTTGGGACCCTCGCAACAAGAAAGACATTGAGGGGCTGGAGAGTGTCCTGAGAAGGAATGGAGCTGGGGAAGGGTCTGGAGCACAAGTCTGATGAGGCTGGGGGAGCTGGGGAAGGGGCTCAGCCTGGAGAAAAGGAGGCTCAGGGGGGACCTTGTGGCTCTGCACAACTCCCTGACAGGAGGGTGGAGTCAGGTGGGTCTCTTCTCCCAGGTAACAAGGGGTAGGACAAAAGGAAACATCCTTAAGTCATACATGGGGAGGTTTAGATTGGATGTTTAATAAAATTTCTGCACTAAAAGTGTGGTCAGGCATTGGAACAGGCTGCCCAGGGAAGTGGTGGAATCACTGTCCCTGGAAGTGTTGAAAATCCATGTGGATGTGGCACCTGGGGACAGGGTTTAGTGGTGGACTTGGCAGTGCTGGGCTAATGGTTGGACTCCATGATCTCAGAGGTCTTTTCCAACCTCAGTGATTCCAAGATTTTACTGTAAGGGCACAGCCAGTACCAGCATTATGCTCAGAAAATCAGGATATGATGCAAAATTAAGGGCAAGTTCCAGGGTTATTTCTTCCCCTTCACTGAAGAGAAGCCTTATGGAGCATCTGAGCACATCACTGGTATCTGGATCTGTCTCACGTCCCTGGGAATCTGGTGTTGTTCTGGGTTGGAACAGGAATTCAGAACAACACTTGTTTTCCTACCTCTTCTCTCATTTCTGTCTTGTGCCATCTATAGATTTACTTTGGGTGTGCACCCTGGGCTGTCCGTGGTGATACCAAATTGTTCTCCAGGAAAAGTGAATGAAGCACAGCAGATAGATTATTCCTGCATTTAAAGGGATTTCACACAGAACCACAGACTGGCTGAGGCTGGAAGGGACCTCTGGCCCAACCTCCTGTCAAGCAGGGCCACCTAGAGCTGGTTGCCCAAGATTGTGTCCAGTTGACTTTTGAATACCTCCAAATTCTGCAATTTTTAGTCCAAAACCCCTGCTTTTACACTCTAAGAGCTTTCCCAGCTTAAAAAAATCTGTCATATTGTGGACTCCAGAAAGAACTGCTGCAACTCCCCGATACCATCACTAGTTATGTGACAGTAAGTCATCTCAAGTGAACCCAAGCACTCATCTCCTGCTCTGCGGGCTGAGTTAGTGGTTTGTGCTGCAGAACTGAAAACAGGAGGACTCTCCACACAAGTACAACGCCTTTGCTGGGAACCAAATCCCCCGTTGTTACTCCGGGGCTCCTCCTGCGCTCTGGGAAGCTGTCAGGCCCCTCTCCGCCTGCCTAGGCGAACTGCCATGGTTATATAAACACAGCCACGGCCCTGGGGAGCAAAGTGCTGGGAGCAAAGCAGTGGATGGCTCTCCTGTTGAAAGGAGCAGATGGTGCCTATTAACGGGATGAGCACCATAAAAGAAACCTTTGAAGTGCCAGGGCTTTGTTCTGCTGTTGGAGTCACTGGAACTTTAATAGGGGCTCCTGCTGGAGTGGAACCAGGCTCTCTCCATTCTGAGAGTCTGCTCTTCCAGGCCCCCAAATTTGCTTAGGTCAGAGCTCTTCTGCCCTGGTATTTTGTGGGGTGTCTGTGCTGTGTTTCAGGTTAGCACCAGTGTCTGCCCTGCTCTGTGCTGAGTCCTGACCCAGGGCATGGAGCATCGTCCGGGCAGGAATCTGCTCAGCCTCCAGCCCCAGAAATGCAGGTGTTTCCCTTCCTACCTGACCCTGGGAGTGTTCCAGGCCAGGTTGAACGGGACCTGGAGCAACCTGGTCTACTGGAAGGTGTCCCTGCCCATGGCAGAGGGTTGAAAGGAGATGATCCTTAAGGCCTCTTCCAACACAAACCATTCTATAATTTTATGATTCTATGGTCCAGGAGTCAGCACAGCATGAGTTGAACCTGCTTGTGGATGTGCCATCCTTGGCAGCAGTGTCTGCTCTGCTGGCATGGGACAGTGAGATCCTGCTGTCACATGAACCAGGGCAGCTGCACACAGAGCAGCCCTCAGGCACCCCAGCCCTGCAGGTCACTGTGGCCTGGGAAAACATCCCAGTGCACTTTCCCTCTCCTCAGCCACTCCTCCAGGGCCAAAGTGGTGGCACTTCACACTGCTTCAGCCCTCAGTCAGCTTTGGATCCTCCTGGAGGCTCTTGCAGGGATGCCTCACTCCTGCTGCTCCCGGGCAGGGATTGGGAAGTGAAGGTCAGTGCCAATATCTCCAGTTTCACCAGTGGGGAAAACCAGGCCCAGAGCAATTTTATCCCATGTTATACTGGGAATGAACTGCTGGGAATAAACCCCAAGTTTCCATCCACTTTCCTAGATGGTGGGTAAGGGAGGACAGGACACCTAGGCTACAGTGCTTTAATTCACTCCTGGAATGATTTTAAACGGGTTTTTTATTGTTGTTAGTGACCAGTGCTTTCTGAAAAGCTAAACAGAAATCAGTGACTCATCCTGGCTGGGAGCATCCCTCTCTTCTGTGTTACTTTGGCACAGTTCTGCTTAGAAAGCAGTGTCACTGCATTTCTTTTGCCTGCATGAAGACAGCTTTATCCAAATGAGCCAAACTTCAAACCTTTCTTGTATGAAATGAAGTGGTCACATCATCCAAGGATGTCTAACACCTGCTCAAAAACCTCCAGGGATGAAGAAGCTCCAGCCTTCTCAGTCAATAAATCCCGGTGTTTTCATTCCAGAAGGAAGCAGAATTTATGCCACAGTCTTTCTAATGCTGGGTAAGGAGCTCCTGACATCTCCCTTTGTGAGGGCTGCTGGATTGTGTCTATTTAGTAGAGCGTGCTTCGGCGTGCTTTTGCAAAGTGGAAACATGGTGTGTCTGAAACAAACAGGGCTGTTTATCCAACAGCAATCCACAGAGGTGGCACAATCCCAGCCATGTGCTTGGAGATCATTTCCAAGTTTCAGCTCCACATTTCTCCTGCCTGCTGCCTTGGCTCCTCCTCCCAGCTCTGCTGCATCTTGCTGTAGAGCAGATCCCAAAACCCTCACCCATGCTGAGCAGCACGTTGGGATACATCCCATCTGAGCTAACTTCAGACTTTTGAGGCAGTTTTGCTCATTACAGTCCCTCTGTTGTCAATAAATGATGTTATTTAGCCCACCTCAAGAAAAAGGAATGAAGCTGTCCTCTAGAGAATCCTTTTTCTCTGCTCTGGCTGTACAGGGACATCTGCCTTAGATGAGACACCCAGACCACCAAAGGGAGGGGAGATAAATCCCTTCCTTGGTCTGCAGAGGTTCTTGTTGATATCTGTGAGGTTGGTTTAGAAAGACAATGTGGATTTGGCTCAGCTGATTAAACAGAAATAGTTCATGACTTCTGAGACGCTCTGCCCCAGCATCTTCCAACCTTTGCCCCAGGGAAGCACAAGTCTCTAAAGGCTCTGTCTCATGTCTCTCTTCCCTGTGTTGCTATCAAGGCTGTGCAAGGGCAATGAACACCTACATTTAAGCACCTAATTTGAATATTCTTCCACATTAGAGCAGGTGAACTTGCACTTGACAAAAACAGGCCAATTCTGTGTGACCCAAATGTCCTCACAGATATTTTCACAGGGGCAGTCTGGAGGCCACTCTGCTCCCCAAAGGAGGTGCAGAAAAGAGTTTTCCTCACCCAAGGGAGGACATTTGTTCTGGAAAGCTGCTTCTTCCAATAACTTGCAGGCTTTGACCTCTTTTTTTTTGAGAAAAAACATCAGTGAGAAATAAAGATAGTCAGGATTTAGAATTCTCAGTATATTTTTATCAGTAGATGGAGAATTTTTTTTCTCCAAAGCAAAGATAACAGGACCTGCGAAATCAGTCAGATTGGAGCTCATGTCAGCTGCTCCTTAGAGATGCTGGTTGAACATGCCAAAGTTGAAACACTTGAGTTAAAACTCTTTCTAAAATAATGAAATCTGTTAAAGAGGATGTTTAAAAAAAAGAGGTTTGCTCTGAATTTATCTTTTGAAAAAAAAATTATCTTCTGAAACTTGAGATCCCCTGTAATAACGTGATTTCAAGTGGTGCAGCAGTGAGTGAAACAGAATAACTGAGGCTCTCAGGAATATCAGAAGCATTTAGTCACACTGCACAGAGCAATTGAGTGTCCAGAGAGTGAGAAAAATCAAGGCTCCAGTAAAACAAAGCCAATAGCAACTGTCCATCCTGAGAAAGCAGGCAGCTGAGTTAATCACTGTAGTGTCCTTTGCTGTAAAAGAGAAAACTGTCTCTTTCACATTATGATTTATCTGGGCTGTTTTAGCTCATGTCTGAACTGTGCCCTCCCCAAACTGACCAGGTCTCTGCTGATTTCAGGAGCTCTGAAGGGGGTTAACTCAGATGGAGGAAGACACTGCCCAGGTATTTATTTTTGGCTGAATTTGACAGGTATTTACTGGCCAGGTATTGATTTTTGAGTGAATATTCCTCCCTCCAGCTGTCCCATCCTTTCTGCATTGGACATTTTGCACAGAAGCCCCTCATGTCTCTGTTCCTGCATTTGCAGGTCCCAGTTAACCATGTTTGGATGTTTGTTTATCTTGGCCCACAGCAATTACAGCAATGTGGAAGGAGAATATTGCCAAATCTACTTTTCCTGCCTCATCTTGGAATTCCTTCATTCATGTACTGACACTGTGCAGCAAAAGTCGTGTCCCATGGTAATGGATGTGTTTGTAAGCTGACAGGGGGAAAAGTGAAGGCAATTTGTAGGCTGGAAATACAGGGAGGAGTGTGCTGTGCTAATCTTTCCAGAGGAGCTATTCTGGTTATCTGTGTTTGATGATGACCAAGAAATGTGAAGCTTTTTTCCCCATTCTTTTCTCTGGGGGATGTGTGATCAACACAGAGATTTTTGTAGCAAAGGACTGTGCAAAATTCATGGTGCTAAAAAAATTAAGAAGCTCCCAAACACGTGACATCTCAGCTCTTCTGGGTTATTTCATTCCATCTGGCCTCCTTCACACACCTAAGGCTCTCTCAGAAAGATCCCTATCCAGTTTCCTCCTTCTCATTTCAAGCAGCATATGCCAGGCAGTTTGTGGGGGGAAAGGCTGCTTGTCAAACTTGGTGGGTTCATGATCCACGCTCCAAGGAGGTGATGATTGCAGCTGACACGCTCAACACAGCAGAACCCATGAGGAGCAATCCCTTCAGAGGCTCCCCCAGAAACCTCCAAGAAAATTTCTCAGTGCTGGTAACAACATTTCTGCTGAGAAGGGAAGTTTTTTTAGGAAAAATATAGAATCACAGAATTTTTAATGTAGGAAAAGTCCTATAAGATCGAGTCCAACCATTAACCCAGCACTGCCAAGTCCACCACTAAACCCAGTCCCCAGCTGCCACACCTGTACAGCTTCTGAGCATTTCCAGGGATGGTGATTCCATCACCTCCCATTCCCATCCATCTGCCAAGCTCTTGCCTCCTCCTTTCCTCCCTTGTTAAAGCCCAGGCAGTGTGAGAGGCAAGGCCTGTCCGTGGGAAGCTTTGCCCAGAGTGACTCCAGCTGAGGAGGGCAACTTCTGGACCATAAAGCTGTGCCCTGGCACTGGGGATTGCAGATTGGAGATTGGGATCTCCTGCCAGTCTCCAGTTTTAGGGTCTGTTGGGAGCCTCTGGAGCCACTCTTGGAGCATCCCAGCAGTGCCAGCCCTGCATGGCTGGTGCCAATCAGTGACAGTGTTGTGTCCCCTTCTCTGAAGGGTCCTGCCCTTGCCTGCCTTGAAGCTCTGCTTGTGTTTCAGAGGGGGTGAAGAGAAGCCCCAAACAGCTGAATCCCTGTTCCTTGGTCTAGTTGAGAACTGTTCTGCTGTGCCAGAGCCATCCTCTGGAAGGGAGGAAGGTATTTGCATGTGCTTGTCCTGTGAGTGTCTGATGGGAGTCTGAGACTTACTAAGAAAAGTCAGAGAATTGTTCAAGACAAAATCTGAAGCCCACCAGCCCAGGAGATGCCAATGCCATAGTCAGCTCTGGGTTACAGGATGCAGGGAAGAAAGCATCACCAAGATATATTTTTCAGTGGTGTGGGCAGACTAGAATGTTGAGTCCTAAAAATCCAAGCAGTAGGACCAGGTATGCACAGTGTAAACACAGCCAGGATGCTCCAGATCCTTCAGCCTTTTCTCTGAATTATGCTCTGAGACTCTTCACTCTTTGCTTTATGCAGCCATGCAGAGAAGGAAATCACTTGATCTGTGCAGACAGCTCAGTGTAGCCAGCAGGAATCCATTCTTTTCTCTGCTGCTCATTGGAAATCAGCATTAATTGATGGTCATTAGCTGAGAAGTGCCTTGAATCAGTCAGCCCTTTATCAAGCTTTACATTCATTCATTCTAGAAATCACAGTCAGCCCCTCTGCCTTGCCATCGCCCATGGCAGTTGAATAAATGGGAGAAAGACTCAGATTCAGCCCCCTTCTGCAAAAATCAAACCCCCATCATCACCTATCCTTTTTTTCAGCCATCCACGGGAATTTGTGGGTTCAGATTTCATCCAAGGGCTTGACTAAACCCTGCTTCAGAAAGGACCCTGTTAAATGCCTAAAAGTGATGCTCAAATTTAACTGTCTGTAATTTTAACAGATGCCTTTGTAATTAATTATCATCAGGAAATCACCATTTATTAGATTTTTACCACTGCTAAAGTCCTAAAATCTTCACAGGATGAGCTCAATTCCCCAAACATGAGTTAGTTATACCATGTAACACAGGAGAGGGAAAGCATGGAAAGCTCACTTTTCTTCTTGCAAAACCCTTGTGGTGCTGTGATAAGACAGAAAACTGTTCATTCTGGCAGGTTTTGCCTGTGAAATCCCCAGACAGAAACACAACAGGAGCCAATTGACAACTTCAGCAGGTTGTGTCTGTCTTGGCAGTGATGTTTGCAGAGAGGGTCAATCATTCCAGCTCACAAACACACAGAAAGAGTTGAAAAAGAAAGCAGTTGAAAAAGTGAATGCATTGGAAAGTTGAAAGATTGAATTTTAGGGATGTTCGCTGTTGTATGCAGGTTGTAAGAATCTCCAGGCAAAAGTTGATGTTCTGCTTTCTGCAGCCAACAGCCCAATTTATAATTAATATTAGAGGATGTTATTCAATGTGGTGATTTCTTAGAGATGATAGGGGTGTATTTCTATTTTCTCTGATTCAGAAAAAAAACACATAATGAGTATAAATTGAGAACCAGTTGCCTAAAGGCAATATTGAGGCAAACACTCTCTTAGGAAGACAACAAAACATTAACCAGCTGCTTTCAGAGAAAATTCTAATGTTTTGCCTTCAAAGATCATTCATGTTTCAAGGGATGGATCACTGAAGAAATTTTTGGCAGAACTTAGGGATTTAATTGAGAGGAAAATGACAATGTTTCTGACACACTTTGCCACCACTTCCTGGTGATCAGTGGCTCCCAGACCAGCACACGTTGTCTTGAGAAGCCCTTCTCCCTCTCGCCTTTGTCCCTGGGGTTTCCTTGTCCATGGCCTCTACTCCTTTGCTCCCCTGGCATTATTATTTGTGTCTCTGGAACTCTCTCAGTTTGTAGATCCCTCTTTGTGAGAAGCCATTGGGTTTGATATGGTTTTGGAGGAAGGGGAAAATACAAGTTTTGCTGTTTGGCAGTGTGCCACTTCACAAGTTTTCTTCCTTTTATCAGTACTTTTTATTCTTGACTGAAACAAGTGACAGTAAGAGCTGCCTGACAGTAGGAGGGGAAAATTGTTAGGATGAAAACACAGTAAGCTTCTTTAAAAACACTGGTGCATCTTTTGATATATTTTTTACATACAAATGAGATCCACTGCTACAGGATTAGCCCAGATGTGAGATCTGTGGATTTAGGCAAACAGGATGTTTTGATGAAAAATGGAGATATTAAGAAGTGACGAGAGGGGGTGGAATTACTTGGGGAAGGTTTCTGCATTATCCTTTGAGGAGTCTGTGTGATGAGATGATGTGTTAGACTTCTGTGCCTTTGTGGCATATTTTCATTATTTGTAGTTTATGACATTTTTAGGTTCCAGCGGGAGTGCCACAGGAAGGGAGGCAGATCTCAGTGGGAAACAATTGCTCTCCTTCCAGGAAGGACAGCTCATATGGGAAGGGAGGAAAGAGAAGAGAAGAGAGGAGAAGAGAAAAGAGAGACGAGAGAAGAGAGACGAGAGAAGAGAGAAGAGAGGAGAAGGACCCACCTATATAATGCTGAAGGCCATAAAGAGCCAGGAGGGGAGCTCCAGCCCTTGGCCAAAATGTTCTGCTTCCCTCACACTTCCATTTTATGGTGGGGAGCCCAGAGCGCTTTCTAAACCATCCTGTTAAATCCCCTATTCCACAACCCTGACCTGGTGCTGGCTTTTCTCAGGTCACCTCTGAGCCACCTACTCCACATAGAAACAGGATGGGTTGGAAATCCTGTCTTGTGACTTACAGGTCTCCTGAGCCAAGGAACACTGAGCCCTGGATAAAAGGCACTAATGAACCCTCCCACGGGGAACAGAAATGTCAGAAGGGTTTGCCTAAATCATTGATGATAACTGGGAAGGAGAAGACAAAATGTCATTTTCATGTAGCTAGAGACAACTGCTCCTAAGTTTATATTTTCTGGATTAGGCATTCAGAAGAAGATCTCACTCATCCAAACCCAGGGCAGGTAATTTGTGATCTAGAAGAGCCAGTTTCTCTCTGATGACAACAAATGGCCTTGGAGGTGTCTGACTCAGGTGGTAAGTGGAGGTGGCTGCCTTTGGAGGTGACAGGACAACTTATGGGGGAGGCAAAGACAGTTCAAAGTCCAAATTCAGTTTATTCATGAATTAGGTGTCCAGGTGCCTGTCCCTGGAGTACAAGGGCATGATTTAGTCAGCTTAATGAGAGCTGCTGGAGATTTCTAATGGTGTCATCACCTGTGACCTCCTGGATCAGCAGCCAGGCAGGGTGCTCCAAGTTGTCTCAGATAACACCCAAAAATAAGATTAGAGAAATGGCCCTGAGGTTTCCATGGGCTGGGCAGGTGAGCCATGGACCTGATCACTGCACTCAGGTGAGAGAAATCCATGTTGGTCATGAGCCACTCTGTCACTTTACTCTGCAGACTGTCACAATCTTGAACTGGAGTGTTCAGAGAAGGCCCCATAAATGCTCCAGTGTGCCTGAGGTCAGTGCTGTGCTGATCAAAATATTGATCATTAAAAGTAGGCAATAAACATAAAATTCACCAGGTTTCACACACATTTCTGCAATGAGCAAGGGCTGAATCTCCCCCAGCATAATATTTCATGTGAAGAAATGGCACCCAAGGGTTTCTTCTTTTCTGTCTCTCTCCTCAGCATCCTGCCTTTGGGATCACATTCTGTCTGGTCAGCCTGTTCCTCTGCTGGGCTTCTGACCAGCTGATCATGTGGAAAGAGTAAAGCTTAATTGCTTTGATCTTGACAAATGTATAAAAGCACAGGAAGAAAGGGATGAAAAAGGAGCCAAGTTCTTCACTTGTTAGCGTCAAATAGTTAAAATGAGCTGAAAGAAATGATTGCACTTAAAATGAGGGGTATTTTTCCATTATAATCTCTCTCAACAGAAGCCTAAATGGAAGATACTTTTTTTTTTTCTTCTTCCTTTCTTTTTCTTAAAGCAGAGAATAATTCTTCCTTCCCAAACAAAAAAGCCTTATTGTGCAAAATCCTAACTAGCAGAAAACATCTATTGTGCTAGGTGATTGCAGGTATTATCCTTTGTGTTTAAAGGATACGGATATGTTGAAAAAAGCAACAAGCTCCTAATTTAACTCTTTCTGGAGAGGAAGACCTTCTGTGTCTTTGATAAAAGGGATGAACATCATCTTGGTGCAGCTTCTTCACAGGCATGATGTGGGTGTATATTTCCCACCTCCTGCTAACCTCCAAATGGTGTCTGGGAATTGTGTGGGAAAGGGCAAACTGACCTGACCCATGGAGAATTGTAACAGGGAGTTTTCCAGGATTTTTCACCCCAGATTTCATTCCTCTGCTATGTCCCCAGCTGGTGCTGCTTCTCAGCAAAGGCTCTCACGAGCTATGTGTGGTTTGGTAGAGCTCGTTGTGATTTGCCCAGGTGTGGTTGGCCAGTTTTACAGAGGATATTGCCACTGAAATATTTCCACCTGCACTGTCACACTCTTGGCAATCTACTCCAGTTGGTCAATTTTTGAAATTGCCTTTCCACATAAATTTAATCACGACAGCAGGAGAGGAGCCCCAGAGCTGACACATCCTCCCTCCCCTTCCAGCCCGGGCAGTTTCATCCTAAACATTGTGACATTGTTGGATTCCTCCCTGGTTTTGGCATGGACAGCTTGTGAAGAGCATTTCAAAGAGTAATTTGTGTGCCATTAATATTGTATAAGACGACTCAGAGAAGTAGAGGACTCAGCAGAGAGCTGGAAACTGCAATTGCCAAGCAAGGTGCTTGTCACCTCTGCCTGTGCCAGTAGTGGTCCAGTGGGTCCTGGGATTAGAGTTTATTTGGGCTGTGCTGATATTTAGGTGTTGTGAGTGTATTTAATATAAAAACACCCCATAAAATAAATATTGTTATATGTTCTGAATGTATGCATTTTGTGGTATATAAGAACCAGAGAGCCAAATTGTCACTGGGCCATTCATAAAACAACCAGTAATGGTGAACACCTCGTTATATCCCTCCTGTGGGATGAGCCACTCTGCAGAAGCACACAGGACCTGCTGTCTTCTCCTCTGAGTCACCTGCCCTTTGCAGTCAGAATTTGGGCTGTGCAGCTTCCCAGCAGCTCCAGTCCCTGATCTCTCTGCTCCCAAGAGGGGATGATTTGTGCAAGGTGCATCCCTCACCTGCTCTGTTCTGCTTTTGAGCCTGTCCTCCCAATACAGTGAGATGGATACTGGGCAAATGCTTTTCCAGAGGAGCCTAGAAGTTTTCCCAGAAGTTTTGCTTCTAACAAGGTGAAATTCCCTCCAGTTCTCTAAAGCAGCTCTGGAAATGTGGAAAGATAAGCTCTGCTGGGAGTCTACCAGCAATTGTCCTAAAAGATACTGATCCCATCTCCAGAGTGCTGATGGTGAGAGATGGTCTGAGAGGCAGTGGTGACATTGCTGCCTCCTGCAACATTATTTTTTTTTTCTTAAGAGAAGTTTTATTTGCTCAAGTACTGTGTCTCTATAATTTTCCCATTCCATCTCGTTTACCCACCTGCAATTTATCAGATCCTGCCCCGTGTTCTTCCTGCCTCTGGGCTCTTCTGATTCCTGCATGGTGCTTACTCAGCACAGCACAGCTCTGATCCCAGACACCTTGGAAGGTGCAAGAGAAATAAATAAACCATTGGCATCACGTGGAGCCCTCTCCAGTCCTGTGATGCCGTGGCCATGTGTGCTGTTCTCACATTTTCACACCAGAGATTAGCATAATGTGAGATAGAAGAGCCTCATGCACAGTCACAGCTCTGAAAATCCATCCTGTGAACTAATGAACAAACTGGGTTTTATTGGGTTTACTGGAATACAGCCACTTGGAGAAATAAGCTTGTGAGGGGAAGTACAACAGTACTGTTACTGCAGGTATCACTAATTACCACATAGAAATGAGTTACCTTCACTGGAGACCAGCTCTTATCACTCTCTGTGTCTGGTTAAGGTGAAGCCTGGTAGAGGGAAGTGGAACTGGGAGGTCTGACCCAGACAGCTGATAAGCCTGCTTTAGCCTAATTGCAGGTGAAGTGATTAATTGAAGAACAGGGATTAAATTTTACGTTAGGGATTAAATTTTACCCTGGGACTTTTGCTTGCCTGCCAAGGAGACGCCTCCAGGACCTTTACAGGCAGGTGAACATGGATTTCTTTTTCTCTGGCAAGGGAGATCTGTTGCAGTCTGGAAGGTGGTAGAACACCTGAAAACTTTGTGTCTCCAGGGGAGAAAAGAGAAACACCATCTAGGTCTGCAGCTCAGGTCAGGGGCAGTATGGGCTCAGCATTTCCCAGGCTGACTTATTTTCCTTCATAATTCTGTCTTTCTGGGTCTGGAGTTCAGGAACACAGATATTTTGGAGTACAGGTCTGTGACCATTTCCATGGATCTCAGTGTAAATAATCAAGGTCTTCTTGGTGTTTCAAAGTATTGAAAGGGTGGCTGCAGAGATGGAGATTCCCTTTTTACAGTGAGCCACATGGAAAAGATGAGGGGCCATGGGTACAAGTTACTCCTGGGGAGATTCCAACTGGACACAAGAGGAAAATTTTTCTCAATGAGAGCTGTGAGCCATTGCAATAATCTCTCCCAGGGAAATGGTGGATTCCCAGCACTGGACTCTTTCATGATTTCTCTGGACAGGGTGCTGGGCCATCTTGTCCGGACTCTGCTTTTCTCAAGAAATGTTGGACCAGATGATCCTTGAGGTGCCTTCCAACCTGGTATTCTATAATTCTGTGACAAATAGGTTGGAATAAGGTGCCCAGTTGTGGATTTCTTTGGTCTTTCATCCTTGTCCTGGGTATGTCTATGCTGTCCACCTTGTGCAGAGCTGCACAAATGTGGCCTTAGGGACCCTGGAGGGAGTTTTACTTTGTCTTTTCTCCTTTGGTGATTTCCAATGAAGGATCAAGCTAAGAGGAGCTTGTGGGAGATTCTACAGTGAAACAAAGTTCAATCTAAAAATATCTTCAGCCTAAGGCTGGAATATTTAATCCAGGTTTCAATGAACTCTCCCTGTGAGTTTCCCAGCCCCGTGCTGGTTTGCTGGTTTGGAAGGGGCCGAGGGCTTTGTGTCCTCACACCTCTAAATGACTCATGAGGCCAGGATCATGCCAGCTTCCCTCAGCACCTGCAGACACAGGCAGCTCCAACCACCAGAAAACCTGGTTATTTTCTGTTTGTTTGCCCAAGCTTCTGCTGCCTTCCTTCTGAGCCAACACTGACCCTGGACAAAAATAAACACGAAACATGTTGCTTTCTCCCCGTCACTCAAACACATCACACTCCCAGACATACATCCTCCCTTCCCTGGCAAACATCCTGCATTCCATACGCACTTGGGACAAGGAAGCCTCGCTTTTCTGCCAGCTTTAGCAACTGGTTACAATCTGTGTGATTGCTCAAAATCATGTTGAGTTTTGAAGGCTGAGTAGCAGCTTAGAGGCATTTGCTTCTGGAGGAACATCCTGTGCCCCCAATAGCTTGTTTACTTTCTATAGACGCACCAGTTCATTTAATCAAAGTTAATTCTACTTCCAGCTTTTTTTTTTGGCCTATGAACCTTATTCACGATAGCCCTTCTGTATTTCCCACTGCTAATTTTAGTCAGTGTTTTCCTAGGAAGTACTGGCTGTCCTAACAGAGGGTCAGCCTAGGCCAGGGACCCCTTCACAGTGTCTGGATAACTATTTGGGGTTTGTGGGAAGTTATTACCTGTACTAAAAGGCTAAAGCCACAGCTCACAGTCCAGACAATGTGACATCTTAGTTCAAGTCAGGTTTGAAAGCTGTTTTGTCCAGAGATTTATTCCTTAATATTCTCCCTGGCTAAAGAGCAGCTATGGCTCCTGGATCTGCCATAAGGATAAAAATCCAGATGCTTGGCTTTACCTCATGGATTTTGGTTAGGCTTTGATCCCAAGATCCAGCTGCGAACCTGTGGCTGGAGCAGGTTTGTGTAATTTAGTGGGTCCAGGGGAAGGAAAAGCAGAAGGAGGTGA
Source organism: Corvus hawaiiensis (assembly GCF_020740725.1). Taxonomy (NCBI): domain Eukaryota; kingdom Metazoa; phylum Chordata; class Aves; order Passeriformes; family Corvidae; genus Corvus; species Corvus hawaiiensis. The sequence goes on along the minus strand of NC_063213.1, from coordinate 3,973,345 downwards.
CAGAGAGAGGAGTTTGATGGGGTTTATTAACTGGTGAGGTGAGCACGATGGAAAGGGCTCCAGGACGGCTCTTATTTGTGGTCTGGTAAAGGGAAAATCCCTGGGGGCTCTACAGACTCCAGGATCTTCAGCAATTCAGATGGGGAGGCAGGAGGATGCTCACAAGGATGGACACTGTGCACGAAGAACAGGGAGGTGGTAGAGCAGATATTTGGCACCAAGCTGAGGGGCTCCAGTGAGGGAAAGCAAAGCTGCTGTCCTGGATGATTGGGGTATGGAGGCATCCTGCAGTGAAGCCATGGCAGGTGCACCAAATTCTGCCTTACCCTAAGGATTCTGGGGTGGGATTATCCCATGGAAACCTTTAGGAGTCTCTCTGGCAGAGCTGGATGGCACAAGTTTCCTCCAGGCACATCCAGACATTCTGGGGATACTTTTTACCATCTAGAGGTGAGTGGGTTTTTGCTTCTCCCTGGGACCCCTGGCATTTGGAAGAGACTGGGGACCTGGGTGACAGACCAGCCACATTCCAGCACACTGTCTCAAACCCGGGTACTTCTTTCCAGAATGAAAATACAGGGGGACACCAAGTCTGCGTTAGGCATCCTATTGTGCTGGTGCTGCACTAAAATCTGAGATACATTTGGAACACAGAGGGATGGACACAAAGACACTGCTGACATTTCTGAGGATTGTATTGGAGAGCACTGCCTCCAGACTGCAGGATTTGGGGTGTTCAGTGGGTTTCTCCCATCAAAGCAACTCCAAACCACATCACTCTTTTGACTGCACTTCTTGAGGGCATTTTGCTGCTGTGCAGTCAGCATGGATCTCACAGCCAAGGACTGGCAGTGCAAGGATGTGCCCTCCAGGCCTTGCTCAGAAAAGTGACAACAGAGCATTTGGCTGAGAACCAGGTTTTCTAACAAGTCAGAAATGTGCTGACAGCCGTGGAGGTGAGACATATGGTCCTCCTTCCCTCCTTGTCTTCTCCAGTGTCAATTGGCTTTCCTGTGTATTACAAAATTCTCATTGCAATCGTAAGTTCAGAGATGGGCTTTTTATCAAACTCTCTTCCTCCCCTGACACCACTTTTTTTTGTTGTTCAAGGCACTCTGTGGTGAAAAGTCCAGGGAAGGACAGACAGAGTTCTCAGTGGCATTTATTTTGGCAGGGAGTTTCTCAATAGTTCTGCTGCTAGATGGGTGAGAAAGCAATATCCCAGCAGGAGATTATTAGTGGATTTCAGCTGTGTCAGTGTGAGGTATCACTTTGCTACCAACAGCCATCAGGCCCTGAAGGCTGGGATGGCAAGTTTAGAAATGTTCCTTTCATTGCTGCTGAGTACCCAGCTGATTGTCCAGTGGCACAGGGCAGGGTGAGCTGCCAGCTTGCTGAAGCAATCAAAAAAAACCCACCAAACAAAACCTTGCTGAAAAGACTTATGAATAGCATAAGGTTCTGTAAAGCAATGAGGTTTTTCTGAGCATCCTTTTCTGAGCTGGTTTGACATTTTTAGTGGGGTAAGTGGCTCCTGATTGGACAAGGCATGGGTGAAAGCTGCTGCAGGGATGAGATAATGCATTGCACAGCTCGTCAAATTCCCTGTTGATGCTGCATTGAGTCAGGATGGGGGAGTGTGGGGCTCTGTGTTTGGCTGGGCTTGTTTGCAAACACCTACTTGTGCACTCTGAAATGCAATGAGAAAAACATTGGAGGAATTTTTGGGGGCTGAGAATCCAGGGAGCAGCTTGGAGTCTCTCAAAGAGAACGGTGGGAAATGGCTCCGAGGGACACAGCGGCGCCTGTGCGCTCATTCTTGGGAATGCTGCAGAGAACTGATTTACGAGGGTGTTTTGACATTGCAAACTCCTTGGAGAGCTCCTCAGCAGGCCTGAGAGGACGTGGAGGAGGAAATAGCTCTCTAGAAAGGGGAAAAGCTGGAGCCAGCATGACCTGCAGGAGAGCTTAGGTTATGAGAGGGCTTGCAAAGGCAGAGGGAGATGTCAGGGTTCAGGGGTGCAGGAGCAGGGACAGGCAGCAGAGACATCCCAGACATATTGGATGTACATCAGGGGTAGCATGTTGAGCTGGGGGACAGCCAGGCTGACCCTCCCCAGATCCCCAGAACCAGCAGTGGCAGTATCCAAGCCACACAGGACATTTCCTAGTGCTGGTTTGTGGGTACCAAAACCCCCTCAGGAGAGCAGCGGGTGGCTCACAAAGCTCTTTGGTCTGCAGAGAGGAGAACTCTCCCCAGAGCTGTGGGGTTTTATCTTTGGTGCTTTCTTGGTGACCTGGGGTCCCTTCATGACTTTTTCAAGGTGTTTTGAGAAGATGCCAAATAGGATTATCCTTAAGGAGGCCTTACAGGCGTCTTTTTGGAGAGGCTAAAAGGGGAGATGAGAGTTGGGAACAGGAAGATCAATCCCTGCTTGAACTTGCAGAACTTTGACTTCTGTGTCTGCAAGAAAATGGGGAGAGAACAGAAGTCTTCAGTCCCCACCAGTCCAATGCATCCGACGGCCCCTTGAGCCCAGATTCTGCAAATCCAGCAAAGATTTCAGACTCAGAGGTAGAATGGGAACAGCTTCTCAAACCTTTCATGGCATGAGCCCAACCTGAGTAGGATGGATCTTTCCTCAGACTGCATTCCCTGGATTCTTAGAGCAGCTATTGTCTCCTGGAGGATGTAAGAGAAGGATCAGGAGAAGACAATTCTGCAGCATTGTGAGGTGAAACCAGGCTGAGCGAGGACTCCACGATTGTTCTGCTTTGCCCTGGGGTTTTCACAGAGGCAACAAACAGCCCCTGGATGGTGAAGAGTCAGGAGTGTAACATGTCCAGCTTGAGAAAGGGATGTTTATAGGGAATGGCCTGCTCTCCCTGAGGCATTTCTGAAGGGACAGAGGCTGGTTTCTGTACACATCTGGAGTTTGTGTCGAGCATTTCGCGTTTTCACTTGGTGCCCAGGAGTTTAATGCATTTATTTGGGTCCTTTAACCCTGATTCCTTTTAGAAACTGATTTATGTTGCATTCTGAAGGTTTAGCACTCTCTCCAGACAGCTGAATGGGTGATGTGTCTGCTGCATAAACCAGAGAGGAGCCAGTAAACAGACAGAGGAGTTTCCTCTGAAACTCCTGCTGTCTTTTAATAGCTAGACATCAAGACAAGCCCAGTCTTTAGCCTCAGTGGGTGACTGCCTCATCCCATGACTTCTATGGGCTTTCATTGGGATTGGCTCCCGGACATCTCTGAGGAAGCCGATCTTGACCCATCCATCCCTCATGATTCCCAGGAAATGTCCATGCTCCTGCTGTGGCTTCAGAGTCAGCTCAGCTGGTGTTCCAGCCCAGGCTGTTCAAAGGACTAAAGCACAACACAATTCCTCCATAATTTCCTTTCATGGGTCCTGTTTCCCACACTGTTCCCATTCACATGGAAGGACAACAAATACCCCATCTATTTTTATACATCAGAACAAGGTGCTTGAACAAGCAGGATTTTCCCCGCTGTGTTGGAGCTGTTGCAAGCTACAAAAACGGTATTTTACTCCAAAAAAGTCCTCACAGCTTGGTCAGGGACGGCCCCCTGTGGGTGAGGAGTCAGTTTGCTAATTTTGGAAAGCTCCAGTTAAGAGTGGCTTTGTTGAATCCCCAATGTTTCTGCTGGGATTGCCGAGGGCTTGCCCTGCAAACTGTAGGTGTGCACGCGAGTGCGTGGAGTTACACTGAGCCAGTGCTTCCACAAAGCTCATTCTGGGCTCCTGAGTCCTCCTCCACAGGGAAAACGTCATGGGAAATGCAGACATCCATCACTGTGAGGTGCTGGAAGGTGGAATGCTGCCACTGCTCTGTAGATGTCCCTGAACTGGGTGTTGGGGGCACAGGGATCATTTCAGGCACGTTGGCTTTGTCTTCATCAGCTCCTTCACTTTCATTGGATAGGGTCCTCTTGTCAAAGCTGTTTATCTCCTCTCTTTCAAAAATGAGCCAGGGAACAGCCTCAGAAGGTGGGGTGGGCTCATGCTGTGTGTTTACTTTTCTGCCTGAAATGCAAAGATTAGGCCCGTGCCTATCACAGAGCACAGGAACACCGACCCAAGATAGACATTCGTCTGTTCCCATGGCCGAGGATGGCTAGCACACAGAAAGGTTGTTGAACACTGGAATTAGAGAAATTTCTCTTGCTTTGACTCAGCTAACAACATCATATTAAATCCAGAATGGCAATTTGAAGATGGATCAAAGCATTACTACAGCTGCCAGCCTTTGATATAACACTCCTGTTGGAAAAAGTGGTGGAAGAAGCACAGCTGGTAGATTGGTGGATAATGGATTTGAAATTGCACATACGGCCAGACCTAAAGAGGCTGGGATTTTTGCTGAGAACTCTTGCCCTCTTTCTTTAGATCATAGTGTGTTGATGCTCCAGGGAAAATGTGTTTTCAGGACCAATTTCCTGGCTGCATAGACGCACTCGTGAACTGGAGATATTTAACAGGACTTTGAACTGACAAAAAGAGGCCTTCAAGACTATTTTCCCTCCTTTTACTGTAGCCTGAAGTCAGCAAAACATTTTGATACAAGAAAATTGCTGTTACTCACAGTTTTCGGGCACATGCTGCCTGTGTGTTACAGCGGGGCTGTTTCAGACCAGGCCGTGCTGTGGTGGTGGCTGCTGTTGCCACAGGTTTGTCCTCAGTAAATGTCTTGGATCCTCAGATGGGTTTGCAGCAGATCTTGTGGGCAGGGAAAAACATACCAGGCAAAATCCATCTGGCAACCTCTGGAGCCAGGCTGGGAGAGCCAGGATTGTTCAGCCTGGAGAAGAGAAGGCCACAGGGAGACCTCAGAGCCCCTTTCAGTGCCTAAAGGGGCTCCAAGACAGATTTAGAGGAACTTTTGACAAGGGCCTGGAGTGACAGGACAAGGACAATGGCTTCAAACTGGAAGAGGGTAGGTTTAGAGTAGATAGCAGAAGTTTTTTAGGATGAGGGTGGTGAGGCCCTGGCACAGCTGCCCAGAGAAGCTGTGGCTGCCCCATCATCCAAGGACAGGTTGGACAGGGCTTGGAGTAACCTGATCTCATTGAAGATGTCCCTGCTCCTTGCAGGGGGGTTGGACTCTGTGACCTTTAAAGGTCCCCTCCATCTCAAATTATTCTGTGATTTAATGGGTTTCTGCTTAAACATGGCCCACTCCCCCTTAGCTCACTTTATTACCTTCAGAGAGAAAAAGACACAAAGGCCTAAAAATCTCTTTCAAATGCCTCTTTTAGATGAGATAAGTCATGCTCTGGACTCCTGATGGTAACTGGCTCTCTGCTGACCACAGAAGGAACACAGAGCAATTAAATACAAGAGACTTCTCTACCCAAGATCAGTGCCAGGACTGGATGCTGTGGATGCTCATGCAGGATTTCACTGCCAAACATAACTTGTGTCTGGAGTGGTAGAAATGACTGATTTCTGACAGAGGCAGCTTTTCCAGTCAAGCTTGATCATAAAAAAGAAGCCTTGTTGCTGCTGATTCAAGCAGCTCCAGCCTTTCCCTGAGTGCTGCAGAGCAGGCAGAGCTCAGCTGTCTGTCAGGGCGGATCGTGGTGCTCCAGCAGCAGGGTCCAGCTGATAAGTGGTCACCCTGTGCTCTTTCTCTCAACCCACCTGACCTGCAAGTCAAAACCTGTGCCTGAGCAGCCCAACACCCCATGGAAGAGAGCTGAGGCCAGCAGGGACAGCTCTGCTGATCTGTGTGTGAGCAGTGTGTAAGAAAGCTGTGATCTCCACCTCTGCTCACCATGGCTTGGTCTGCCTTGTCTGCAGGACTGAATTATCTCAGTGAGGCTTTTTTCTTTTCTTGCTATTTTAAAAAATTATTATTTATTTTGTTACTTCTGTTTTTTCCCTGGTTTTCTCCCAATTAACAGTGCTGTGTTATCTCCAGATAAGGAATACCTTAATGTGACCTCGCCTCTCCTACCTCCTTCTCAAACACACAAATAATTTCTCTCTGTGAGAGCAGTGACTGGGAAGTGGAGTCGTTGCAGTGCAGCAGACACACCCAAATTGCCAGAGTTTTACACTGCACGAGCAAAATTGCAGAGGTGAAAGTGGGGAAAAGTGGCTCTGCAGAACATCAGCCTTGCTCAGACTCTGTATTTCAGTGTTTCCACATCAAATGCCTTCATCCAGACAGAAACAAGTCCCTGACGCACCGAGTCCATCTGCAACATTTGGGAAACAGCACCACTCCCTCTCCTTGGAGAAACACATTAAAGGTGATGACATGCTTGGGGACAATGACAAATCAGCCAAGATCACAGATCCTATCAGATTTTGGCTCTTTGGGGCTCAGAGGAAAAGGAAAAAGTCATGAGGAGGACACTGAGAACATTTACTACACAGACACAGGAGCCTTGATCAGTTGCCCAGGCATCATCTCCTGCTGCTGGAGCTCTTCAGGGACATGGTTTAGTGGTGGACCTGGCACTGAGAGGTTTTTTGAACATCCATTATTCTACAGTTTGATGATTCTATGCCCAGGGAAGCCCACCTGGGTTATTCCAGCTGGCTGTTACCTGCCTTATCTCCCAGCTCCATGGGGAGGTCTCCAGTACCCTGGGGTATTTCAGATCCAGTGAGTCCCCCCAGTTCCAGGAGGGAATTCAGCACAGGATAAGTTGCCTACAATATAGAGATCATCTCAGATCTCTCCACAGACACTGCTTTTCGCCAGTAAAACACCAGCAATCTCAGAGCCCCGGGATGAGGCAGGGCACACCTCTAAATCTCAGTGCACTTTCTCTTCTGTGACCTCAGTTCCAGTGGAAGTCACCCTTAGATTAATCCGTCCAAAACATGAACTATTGGGACATTTTATTTCTTCATTTTTTATATGTGTTTTAAAACAGCCTTGAGCACTGTCTATTTATAGACAGAAAAGTGCCTTAAGCACAAGGTACAGGCTCTAGTGGTGCTATTCACAATAAATAACCTGCATTAATCAGAGAAGAAACACAAGGTCACCTCTTTGTTCTGACTTCTTCTTCTTTGATTTGGCTTCCCTCCACACTCTGTTGCCTCTTTCTTACAAAAAAAAAAAAGTGAAAAATAAGAGGTGCTTGAGTTGCTATGGTGCTCACTTGTGTTATGCTTTGTCTCTTCCAGCCCAGGAGAAGGGATTGTGCAGAGAGGAATTTCTGCAGTGGTACCTCCATCTCCATGGCCTCTCCAGGAAAATTTAAAATCCTAGAATTCCAGAATAGTTTGGGTTGGAAGAGACCTTAAAGCTCATCTTGTTCCAACCCCCTGCCATGGGCAGGGACACCTTCCATGATCCCAGGTTGCTCCAAGCCCTGTCTGACCTGGCATTTTCTTATCCCTGCAGGGGATACCTGTGTGTGCTGTGTTTCTTTGGTGCCTCAGGTAGATGAAGATGTAGACATAGATAAGGGAGGAGGCAGCTCCAAAAGAGCACAGAATTGCTTTGTTTTACTGGAGCATGGGTGGAAGGACACAAAAAGGACAGAGTGAGCATTTCTTGTGCTAGATGTCACTCTAGTCCTGTGTGTTCTTTAGATTAGGGCTAATTCCACAAACAAATTCCCCCGTGGTTCACACCAGAATGATTTGGAAATAATCTTGTGGGTGTTCAGGGAATGTTTTGGGTGTACACTGGTATAAATCAGAGCAGCAGGACTCACTGGGGTTATAATGGAGTAGAGCTGTGTAAGTGCAGAGTAATTATGAGAATGACATTTGCCTCTGGTGGGGACTTCCAGCTCCTATCATAATCTGTGAAGGCCTTTTTAACACTGGGAATGGTCCTAGGCATTGTCCAAGGGTCTCATTCTCTTACCAGCACTCAGGCATCTCCTGTCCTTTAGGATCTCCTGAGGTATTCCTTGGCTGCTTCCTCTGAAAGTGAATGAAAAAGAAACTACAAATAATGAAGATTCTGAGTCTCTTCGTTTCTATCCTATCTCTTTCATTTCATATCATCTATCCCTTCAGAAGAAGGGATTTCTTCTCTCCTTTTAGTTACTGGTTGCTTTACCTCTGTTGCTTCCATTGAGGACAGATTTTTAAATTTTTTTTTTCTCTATGTATTTTCCCCACGTAGAATTTCTGTATAAAACAAATATTGAAATGTTCAACTTGGCAAAGTGAATTTTGTAGTGACAGTCTGATTCAGGAGCTGCTTTCCCCTAAAAGTATGATGATGATATCATTAGCAGTTTTCTCCTCCCACTTAACGCCACTCTGGATCCAAAAGGAGCTCCATGGAAAACAATAGATGTGATTCATCATCACATTGGACTAAAACAAAAGGGAAGTGAGACCCCAGTGAAATAATGCCGGTGGATTTAAGCAGGTTCAGAATGTGGGTAATTTCTGTGCTGAGGGATAAAAGGGGAATTCATCTCATCTGTGCCTGTGAGAGGACAGGTGAGTCGTGGCCTCACAGTGCCTGTTCCTCTCCCTTTTACGGAGTGAGAAGCTCAAAGAAACACTTCTGCCTCATGGACATCCCACATGAGCTGGGATGAATCCCTTTATCCAGCACCAGAGGATGTGTCCTCATTGTACCTTCAGCAGCTGTTGGAGTTTGTCATCCACAGGGCAAGACCACATCCAAGAATAACACAAAATGGGGCTAAAGTAACTGATTTTAGTTTATTCTATCCATAAAGGACAAAAAAAAAAAAAAAGAGGAAATTAAAGCACTAGGCACTTGAGGGGTGGCACTAAGACTTTTTGAATGAAGACTGCAGGATCTGCACTTCAAATTTATTTAGGGTTTTATTTCAATGTTAACCAGATTCTCCTGGACAAGGCTTAAATTAAGACAGGACTAAATTACAGAATGACCACAGATTGAAAAGGACACCTTGAATTTTCTGATCAAAGTCTAGAAAATAGCAAGCACTTGAAAGAAGAGCTGACTGATGGAACTCATTAGTTTTGTAAACTCTCAAGGGATAACAGCTATTAATAGCAGAAGTTAATTTGTTATAACATTCCTGACATTGCCCATGTTTGCATGGTGGTTGTTTTTGTTTTGGTTTTTTTTTCCATCTTGAAAATCATTCTTGGTTCCAAAGTCTGGTTTAATATTCATTAAAAGTGATAAAAGTTTAGAAGACTAACATCAAAATGAAATTTCTTTTTCCAACAAGCTCATGAACATTTTGTAAAATCCAAGTTTTCTTCCACTTTTTTCCTCCCTTTGAGATGGTCCTGGTGAAGACCATTTGTGCTGTGATGCCATGACAGATTTCCTGTGAACTCTTGACAGACAGAGCTGCTGTAGCCATAGGAGTGAAAGGATTTTAGGTTTTGCTTTCTCCCCAGTGAAGTGGCTGAGAGTGAAATCCACTCTTTGTGGCAGCAGGAATGATTCTGCCCCCAGCCTGGAATGACTGGGGCTTGGTCCAGTTCAGCCACAAAGTGGTGCCTGAGAGTGGAAAGGTCTGAAAAAAGCTGGTTTACAAGATTCATAGTTTTTATCTCGAGGTGTCCACATTTCTGATCTCTCACGAGTGCTAAGAACAAGGACTGGAGGAAAATATCTGAGATCTCATCCAGGGGTTAACTTTTGGCAAAGGGCAACTTTCTGTAATAAGGGTACAGTTTTCTGGAAGAGCAAACATTGCTGGGAGCTTGTTAAAACCCTGGGATGAACTTCCTGCAAGAACTTTTCTCATCCAGGCTGCTGCCAGCTTCAGGGATATGGAAGGGCTCTTCGGCTGCTTAAAAATCAACCACTGCTACACCCTTTGCCAGGAACAGCACAAAGAAAACAAGTGTGGAAAATGTTACTTCAATTAATGCCCCTTTCACCACTGTCATGGAATCATGGAATGGTTTGGGTTGGAAGGGACCTCAAAGATCATCCAGTTCCACCCCTCTGCCATGGACAGGGACACCTTCCACTACCCCAGGTTGTTCCAAGCCCCATCCAACCTGGCCTTGAACTTCTCTGGGTAGGTTATTAGAGTCTGAAAAACCTGGTGATGGATCCATTACATAGAGATATTTAACCAAATATTCCTGATCAGTAGAGAAAGGAAGAAAAATCTGGGAAAAGCTGTAGTACTGGGACATGAGGATCCTGGATTTTTCCATCTGAGAGTTGGGCACTTGTTGAAAGCTCCTGACTGTTGTTGTGGAATTAGACAAGTATGAAATGGCCACGAGTCTGTTAAACTCACCGATTTCTCCAAACAGCTACAAATAAAATGTGCATCTGTGAAAAAGGCAAAAGAGGGGTTTTTAACTTTGCTGTGCCTGACTCCAAAATGCCACTGCCTGTGCATTTACTAATTCATGGCAAACCTTTGAATAATTCCCTTTTAATTTGATGCTGAGCACTAATGTGAACAGCTAATTTTTCTTTACTTACAGTGTATTTGTGCTGGAAAAACATGAGCCCATAATGACTCTTGATCCAAGCTGTGCATGAATTAGCTAATAAACCACAACAGAGGACTGGAGATAAATCATGTTTGGCACCATGTGAAACCCTGCTCTGTTTATCTTATTTTTCATGAAGGAGGCAGATAAATTCCCCCAAAACTGCAAAATCTCTTCTGCAACACATGGAAAAATGGTAAAAAATTCTCTGGTGAGACAAGGGATCTCATATGCAAAAGGTATTAAAGGGTATTAAAACCATTTCCAACTGCTCTGCCACGTGCAGGGAGAACTTCCACTATCCCAGGTTGGTCCAAGCCCTGTCCAACCTGGCCTTGGACACTTCCAGGGACCCAGGGGCAGCCACAGCTTCTCTGGGCACCCTGTGCCAGGGCCTCACCACCTTCATAGGGAAAAACTTCTTCCGAATATCCAATCTAAAGTTTCCCTCTGCCAGTTTAGAGCCATTCCCTCTCATTTTTTCACCACCTGCCATTGTCCAAAGTCCCTTTCTGGGATTCTTGTAGACCCTTTAGGTGCTGAAAGACTGCAGTGAGGTCTCTCCAGAGTCTTTTCTCCTCCAGGCTGAACAATTCTCCCACCCTTTCCTCACAGGAGAGGTTTTCCATGTGTGCAAACTCTGCTGGTTTCCCTGGCTGGGCAGACAGGAGCCATCCCCCCACCACCCTCTGCTCACAGGGCTGATGTATCCCAGGACTGCTGGATATAGGAGCCCTGGCTGATCCCATCTCCATCTCCACAGCAGGCACTTCCTTCCAGCCTGCCTACCAGCCACGTGCCTGCTCCAGAGGTTACAGCACATCCCAGTCCCAAAGCTGAGTCAGGAAAGGCTCAGAGTTGCTTTTGATGGACTTTTCCTCCTTCAGCTCTCCAGCCAAAACCAGCAGCTTTCCAGTGGAAAACCGCCCTGTAAGTTGGGAATGTTTTCCTTGGCACTTTGTGTGCCTTACAATTATTTTATAGCTTTTGATGTCTCTCCTCTTCTTTTTTTTTTTTTTTTCCCCTCTCAGCTTAATCCTCCCAGAAAACAGGGGATGTAGAAAGCACACACATGCATGGGGATACCTCAGCCTGGTTGTCCTTCTCAGTGAGGTTAACCCTGATGGAGAGGTGTGAGCTTCTTCACCTGCCCTTGGAGAGGGGCAGGAATCGAGCTGTTGGTACCTGCTCCTGCAGCAGATTTGAGATTTCTCCTTAGCTTGGAACACAGGTGGGCCAGGAATCCTGTGAAGTTGTCACAAAGCAAAAAGATACTTGGGAAACCCCCACCTCTTGAAAGCCTGTTTTGAATCCCGCACACCAAAGGCTCCCTGTATGGCAACAGCCACACATTTGGCATGGTCTCTGCAGGGTCTGAGGTGAGCCTTCCACGTAATCCTGGATGCAGATGTTAATCTGGTCCTGGCAAACAAAATATTCTCATTTCAGCAGTGACACAGATGGGATGCATGAGCCTACTCCAGGGGTACACACACTGTCGTGCCAATAAAAGTGTCTGTGAACAGTAAAATAATCGAGCTGAGACGGTTTGATAGCTCAGGCTGTTGATTCATTTACGAACAACTGACAAATAACACCACCCAAAAAGATGCTGATGTGCAAGTGATGGGGGAAGGCATGTGATCCTTAGCAGGAGGTCTGATGTGTTTGGTTTTTAACTGACTCGGACTGCCCAGCATTTCAGCTTCATGCTGCAGCTGGGACTGCTGCGATCATTTCGCAAGGAGCCCGTCCCATGTGAGCCACAAATGCCTCGTGGCTGGGAGCTCCTATTGCTGCAGAACGTGTGGGAAGGGCTGATTTATGGAAGGAGTCACACGATGAGCTGTGGGGCTGCACAAGCTTGAGGCTTTCCTCCCAACCCCTGGGAGTGCAGCGAGCTGGAGAGGCTGCAGATTGGATCTCCTTGGTTTTACATCCCTGCCTTTACGGGTTCAGCAGGAGAGGGAACTGCATGGTTCCTGAAAATTTATGATGTTGGCAGCTTTGAGAAAATGTTTTTATGCAGCTTTTTATCTTTTTTTTTGCTTTGCAAGCAACTTCCCAGTGCCTGTCAGTGCTGAGCAAAGCAAATACGTGCACATATTGAAAGCCTGTGCACACCAAGAAGGGGAAAACCATGAGGATGAGAGAGGCAGCTGCTGTTAATAAGGCGAAGGTGAGCCTGGAGCACAGCACAAATGTGGAGGAATATTGCTGGGCACAGATTTTTACCAGTGTGTTTGTAAAACAGGCAAAATGAGTAATTTTATTAAAAGGAGAAAATGCAGATCAGCAAAGCTGGAACAAAACCTTCAAGCAAACTTAATGGATGCTCGTGTTGAGCTACTTTGTGCACACAATGCACCTGCATGCACAGGACGTAGCTCAGGACCAGTGAAAACATCACTCTCCAACCCCAGGACTACTTTCCTTCTAATGGAAGGTGTCCCAGCCACAGCAGGGGGTTGGAATGAGATGATATTTAAGGTCCCTTCAACCCAAACCATTCTGTGTTTTGATGGATCTGTGATATTTGCAGAAGATCTGTCAGAAATATTTCAAAGAAGTTCATACAGACTGACAAACCCACAAGCACATGTAAGGGTATTTATAAAGCCAGTTGAGCCTGGTATATTTTCACCACAAATCCATGGGTACACCGGGTCTCAGATGTGGACTGAGCTGTGCACCTGTCAGTTTGTTACGGGATTTTGCACATTTTGGTGTTGTACATTGCAAAAGGAGCCCACACTGTGTTAGCTGCTCTGTGGGCAGGCACTGAGAGAAGTTTGCACCCCAAAGGGGTAATTCTGCGATCCTATGATTTGTGTGTGGGTTTTTCCCCAAAAGCTTATACAATCCTTTTGTTAAAACAAGGCTGCTCTAGACTTGATGACCTTTCTGAAGTACCTGAGCACAGGTACCTGCTCAGGGCTCTGACCAACCTGACCTGGTTGAAGATGTCCCTGTTCAGTGCAGGGGGCTGGACCAGATCACCTTTAAAGGTCCCTTCCAACCCAAATTATCCTATGATTTACAGAACTGAGGCCAATCCCTGCCTGGCTGCTCAACAAGGAGACTTGCAGGGAGACACAGAACCATGGCAACCTCAGATCTCCCCAACAAGCAGCTGGGCTGCCCTTGTGGCCCACAGAGCTTTGTTGCACACAGGGTCAGCTTTTCTGCCATGCTAGGAAGCAGCAATCCCTGTTTCTGATGTCGGAGGTGATCCCTGGTGTGCCAGGATCCCTGGGCTGTCCCGGCTGCTGATCCATTGGCCTCTGGCTGAACTGCCAGGCTGAAAGTCAGCAACCAGCAAAGGTCAGAATGAGTCAGCCACTAAATCCCGGGAAAGCCAGCTGAGGGACGCACAGAATTCCTACTGTGGAAGTGCACTTTTAGGCTGGCTGTGGCTGGCCAGGGTTGGGAAGAGCCATGTTAACCACTGCTCCCTGCTCATTAGCACCGTGCCAGTAATGAACACAGCCTGCTGGACCCTGAGGCCACCCCCCTGTGACCTCACCAGCAGCGTTGCAATTTGTCATTTGCCCACCTCAGCAGACTGAATCACTCGTTTGGCACATGCCAATCAGCAGAGTGCAATTAATTGGCTCAGCCTTTGACAGGAGCCCTTGCAGCCTGGGAGTGCAGGGGGGAGATGTGTCAGGAGGGTCTTTTCACAGCCTTTGGGCAGTGCTGAGCACACTCAGCCCTCGTGGAGGCTCCTCAGCATCTGGGAAACTCATTAAAGTTTGAGGAGTTCTTCTTTAAAGCTTTGGCCCCTCAGAGCACAAGGTCACTATAGCACTGCTCTGTGGTAATTAACCAACCAGAAGGATTTTCTTTCTCCTACACAAATTAGCAATCCTTAGGAATCTTAGGAAACCGTTGTACAATCCAACAGGATCGTCCAGGTGATGCAGGTTTTTGTTTTAACTACGTGTTTTACCATCAGTAAATGTACAGACACTATCTCTTTTCCAAAAGTTTCTCCTGAGATGCTTCTTCCAGCTCTATGGCATTACATGAGAAAGGGAATAAAGTGAATTTATCTATGAAAATTTGAAGAAATTTACATGAAACCTTCACACTCATGAACCTACAACATCCTTTCCACGTAGGGTTACTCAGTACTCAGAGGACTGTAATCCCAAAATTGCTTTTTTTCTCTCCATGGACTAAGGGGAAAGCCTTGTGGCGGCTGTCTGCAGGAGTAGGTACCAACACCACACAGACAGTGAGTCTGACCAGAGACCAGGGTGCTCAGAGTATGGCTCTGTCCCTTCACAGCTCTTCTCTGCCCAGCCTCCTGCTCCACACTGTCCTGAGCGACTCCATCTCGACATTCAAAACACATTTTCCACCCCAGGCCCCTTTGCTGGAGCACACGACCTTGTCTCACTGCAGAGCCCAGCAGCAGTGGTGTGATGCCCTGCTGGCAGCTGGAGCTGGGTACCCCAGACCCCGTGCTCAGCCCCCAATCTTCTGCCTGTCCTGTGTGTGATGGCACCAAAACGCAATCCTAAACTGATATCCCTTCATCCAAGAAACTGCAGCACAGCTGTCTCCACTGCTAGCTGGAACTGGGGATTTATTGCACAGGAGGAGGGGGAAAAAAGATTTAAATAGTGTCAGAGGTAAGCAATTAGCCCAGATCCAAAGTCAGCTCACACTTGCTGCCCCACTCCAGTTGGCACACACGTGGTCTGCACTGCTCAGCACTGCAAACATTTTCCTGGAAGAGCTTTGGAGAGTCCTGTTTCAAGCACTTGAGGGCTCATAGATGTTCATTTCCATAATGACTCACCGAACACAAGCAGCTTTGTTTTCCTTCTACACGATAAGATATAAATCCAGAGCAATTCCATCAATTTTCTTCAAACACACAAGAGGCCACGTACACACGTGCGCTTAAACACACACAGATACACACACGTGCACGGATGCTGTCAGTCCAGCAGATCCACAGTCATTTTCCTGGCATAGCTGAGCTGAGACTGTTCCTGCTGATCCAAAAGGGACATCAGAATCATCCCAGACCTGTGCCATGAACGATTATTTTGTTGAAAGGGACATACGGCTTTAAAAGGCATCACAAAGTAAAGAGGAGAGTTTTCCCTAAAGAGATGTGACTTTATTCATCTTTATCTTCCTGCCAGAAGACAGCAAAGGAAGAAGCTTCTTTTGAAGAGAGCGGACATGAGCATGTTTCCAAAACCCCTGACGTGCACACGAAAAAAAGGCAGCAGCCAAATCTTGATCATGCTCATTCTTCCCATGTCTTAGAGGCATGACTGGCAGTATCAGTGCTAGGATGTCGCGATAATCCAGGGGTTAAGGCACCTCAGGAAGTCTCCAGTCCAAACCCCCTACTCACAGCAGGCTCAGAATGTTGCTCAGGGCTTTATCCAGTTGGGTCTTGAAACATCTCTGGAGATGGAGATTGCACACCCTCACTGGGAAACCTGTCCCACTGCTTGACTGTCCTCATGAGGAGAAACTTTCTCCTTGCATCTTATCTGGCCGTTTTTTTGTTGCAGTTTATGTCTCTTGTCCTCTTGCCTCAAACCACTGTGAAGGGCCTGTGTCTGTCAGCTACCTCAGAGGTACTGGCAGGTTGTTTTTATCTCCATCCAAAATCCTTTCATCATTCTGAAACACCTCCTCTTGCATCTCTGCACATGGAGAGTGCTCCAGACCTGAGCATCTTGGTGTCCCTGTGGCTGACCTTGCTTTAGTTTATTACTATCTTTAGTACTGGGGTCACCAAACTGGGCACAGCACCTGGCTGTGGTCTAAGGAGAGCCAAGGAGAAGGGAATAATCATTTCCCTCAGAAACATCCCAGCCTGCTGTTAGCCACCTCTGCTGCCAGGTCACACGGCTGGTTTGGATTCATCTCAGCATCCATGAGCGCCCTGGGTGCTTTTCCACACTGTTGCTCCTCAGCCAAGTCCTCACCTTCAGGAGAGGGCACACACGGCCAAGGGGCTCCCCTTTGCTGCCCAAGACATCTGGGGAACATCTCAGCAGCTCTGCTCACAGGTATCCTGGATAATCATCAAATCATTAACTCACTGTTAAAAGACAGGATGAACATCACTCAGTGCAAATTCAGAAATGTTTGTTTTCTTGACGTGTGTGTGGCTCATCTCCAGTTCTTCCAGCATTTTTATCAAGGGCTACCCAGGGGGAATGGAAGTTCTTCCTGATCTGTTTTGCTCCCAGGTATTTTTCTCCTGGAAGGATTTCTAAAGAGCTAAACTGAAATGAATCCATTTCTGAGCAGCCCCATGCCTTGGGATGGGATCAGCAGCTACTTTGGCTGGTGTTTCCAGGAAAGGTGAACATTTTGTCACCCCAGCTTGGATGTGCCAAATGCTGTTGGGGACAGATGTCAGCTCTCCACCTGTGGGACCAGACAGGACAGCAGAGACAGGAGCAGCACCACTGCTGTCAGGCAAGTGAATTGTGAACTTCCTCCAAAGTCCTGTGCGTGAGAACTTGCAGAGTTGAAAAGGGTTTTTTTATTTTCTTCAAGCTACACAATTTCCTTGGGCAGGTACCAGGTGCAATGAGACATCAGACACCTGACCTACTGAGACAGACACCAAATTTCAGTGTCTTCACCTGTTTATTGGTCTTAAATGTCCAGTGAGTATTTATTGTAAGTGAAAACACGGCATTGCAGCAATAGCCCAAAAACAGTGGCACAAAGTCGGTGCCCTGGCTCTGATGTATTCCAGTGGCTCACTGAGGGAAACTCTGAGCTCTAAAGAACCTCAGAGTTAACCATTAATTCACTGCTTCATTTGCCACATTTCTCCTCTACTCAGACCTGCTCAGTGTCTGGACATCTGCTGCGCTCCTGGCAGCTACAACAACCTGCAATCTCTGACAGTACCTACCCTTTTTCATCCCAGCATGGCCCCGAGCCAGAGCAAACACAGAGATACTCACTGGACAGATTTCTAACCTGTAGATGTATCCCACCCTGCAAACACAAGGTGCCAGGGGCTGTGCCTTGCTACTGTGATGAGTAAAAGCACTGACCTGGTCCTCACTCGTCAGGCACTCAAATCTCCCTCCTCCCTCTGTTATCTCTTTGAGGCACATGAATCCAAATGAGTTAGGAGAGGGAAAAGTTACAAAATGTCATTTATTTAAATTTGCTGTTCATTGCCAGCAAGCTCGAAGCTGAATATGACTGAGCTGTTAGGACAGGACGCCTCCACAAGCAGGGGATTTATAACAGTGTCTTCCAAGAGATTTTCCAGCCCCTGAAAACAAGAGCAACATAAATCTGGAGGTTTAAATCGAGCTTGTGCTGAGAAGTCCTATAAAACATCTGAAGAAAATTCAGGATAAGCTTGATAAAAGTGGAAAGAGAAATTGCTCCAACTCTGTTGAGATACAGGTGATGCAGAATATATTACACAACTTTTTTCATCCTGCTGTGGCAAAGCCCAGTGGAGTGAGCGCAGAGGGACAGGGATCCAGTGTAAGACCATGAGCTGAGAAGGGAGGCAATTCTTGCATTTAAATGCCCCCTTGTTAGGATTTTATCACGAGGTTGTTCTTCTTCTTCTTGGCTCATTATCAAACAGGATTTCCTTCCCTGATCTCAGCTACAAAACCACTCTCAAGACAGGTGTCCTCTTCCTTTCCAGAGTAAAATAAATGATGCCTGGTTTTATTGAAACCAACCCAGAGTAGTGTTTATTATTGAAAATATACAGTATTTTTGAACATCACATAAAAAGCCTGGTAGATACAACTGCTCTAGTTCAAAATGCTCAATGGATACCTTTTGTGCAGCACGTAGCGTTATCCTCAGAACGCAAACATCCTCTTCTCATCACTGCTACTTTTACAGTGCTTCCCTCTTGTGTTTTTTCAAACCCAGCAAAGTTGTCCTTCCCCACCCCGATGCTCTGAGCTGAAAAAACCCACTTTCCAAAGGCTTTCCACTTACATTGTGCTGGAAGCATGGGGCTAAGAGGAATGAGGGTATTCTGTAGAGCTACTTAGAGCTACTCCTGTCCTTTGAAAATCTGTGTAAGAGCAGGGGCATGGTGCTTGCCAGGCTAAGTGCCCTGTGTGGATGAACAGTCCAGCGATGCCCTGACAATTCCCAGTCTGTCCAAGGGAGAAATGGGGAAGGCAGATAAATTTGGGCTTTTAACATCACCTTTCAGATGCTCTTTTTCTTGCTGCCACGAGCTCTCAAATGACAGTTTTGCAGAGAAGAAACTTTTTACAAAGGAAACAAGAAAGGGGTGGGCTATTATACACCAAACTGCTGAAATCATTAGGAATCAATGTACAGGGTGAGATGGGCAGCGTGTTAAAAATAGTCTTTGTTCACCACAATATGAAAGGGGGAAAAAAACAAAACAAAACAAAACAAAACAAAACAAAAAAAAAAAAGAAAGAAAGGAGAAAAAAAATTGATTATTCCTGCCAGTGTGCTGTTTTAGACTTTGCGTTGTGAACTTCCACAGGATGCAGTCAGGGTTGAACCTGCTCCTTCTTTGAATCTGTTTCACCACCACCAGCTCCAAGAGGCTTTTCCCTGGTTGCCTCAAAGCAGCATCACGGATGCAGGAGATGAGAGTCTGCCGAAACAGGATGGGCCCTCACTGGAAAGAGATCAGTGAGGACAAAGGAGGGAAGTTTGCAGAGAGGGGCTTTGGGTGTGAGTGAAGACAGAAGAACTCCGAAGGCCACGGCATGGTGGTGGGCGGTGTCCATGCGGGGTGGTCACACGGCCGCGGTCTGCTTGATGCTGTGGAAGCTGATCCGTGTGGGGGACGTGGGGATGGACATGGCCCGTGCCACGCGCACCCGCAGCGAGTGGTGGTCCTGCCAGCGGTGCCACCTCTTCCTGGCGGCAGAACGGACCTGGGGAAAAACAGAGCAGAGGACGTGAAGGGAGAATTTCAGGTGTCCTCTGTGAGGGGGTGCTGGACAGTGCTGAGAGGAGTCATCATATTGTCAAGGCACTGAAACAGGGTTGATTCACAGGCCTGAAGAGGAGCTTCTAATTCATTGCTGTTCTCTTGGGTACTTGACTCTGGGAAAAAACATGACTTTTACACATCTCGTGTCTCGTATCTGCTATCTTAAATACCCCAGAGCATTTCAAACAGGCCTAAACAAACGCAACTGAATCAAGCCCTCAGGATGGGTGGACCTGATGGATGGTGCATCCAAGATCTGTCCAAGACCCGATGGAATTCTTAGAGAGCCCCATCCCAGGGGTACAGCTGCCCCTGCTGCCCTTGTGTGTGAAGAAGCACTGGTGGTGTAACCAAGCAGTGGTTCTGCAACGCAGGCACACATCACCCAGCCCTCGTGAGCTCCTGGTGCGGGCAGTGGAAGCTGCTCCACGCCAACATAAGGTCACCCTCAAACAGGTGACGACAAATAGGTCAGATGAACCTTGAATTTACGTGTAATTTTTTTTTCCATGGAGCACAGAGAGAGCCCAGGAACTCTGGCTCAAATATATTTGTACATAAGCAAGAGAAAAACAGGAGAAAGGAACCCTAAACCGCAAATGCAGAGGGAGGGAAGGCTTGAGATACTCCTAATATAGACCATAAACAATTCCTGCCAAATCCCTGGCAGAGAAGACTCAAAGTCAGAATCTTGGATGAAGCATTTGGACCAATTTCTGGATATTCTTGTTGATCTCTGCTTTCTGTAGAGAGAAAAGCAATTCAGACCCCAGGGAAATAAATAAGCCTACAAAATTAGGTGAGATGAATCCGGGCCCAGCTTCCTGGAGAGTCAAAAGCCTGATGTATTCATGACACTTGGAAAGGATGCTGATGTTCTGCTGCCAACCTGAAATCTGGTGAACCGTGAAAGAAGCTTTGTTACGTAAAACTTCCATATCAAGCCAGGGTCTCCTTTGCCAAAACCACATTTTTTAGAAGGTGAGGTTATAAATAATGTAATCTAGACATTGCACCTCAACTACTGACCCATACATCTCTTCCTGACCAAGAGGGGACCAGTCAGTGTGGTCAAAGGGGATGATTCATCTCCTTCTAAAGCACGTGTCCAAAACAGGCCAGATATTTGTGATCAGATGAAAAATATCTATTTCCTTTAATTGGTTATAAAATGAGTCGAGACAACCAGCTCTATTTTACGTCTGGATTACAAATGTAGCTAAGTTCAGCCAATATTGGTATCTAACCCTGAGTATTTTTTAGTCTTTAATGTACCTATTTTGTACTTCAAAAAGTACATTATTATTGTACTTCATCCCTCAAAAGTAAAAAGGATTGCTCTTAGCCCAATTTTACCACAGACAAGGAGAACTTTGGGTATTATCAGCAGTGATGAGGTTGTGGAGAAGACCTCCAAGGGATCAGCTGCCCTGGCAACTGCACATGGCTTGGGAGGAGCTTGCAGAGGCTGTGAAGCCCATGCTGGCACAGGTTCTCAGCTACCAGCATGTGGGTGAGGTCAATCAAAGCCACCCTGGGTGTGTCTGTCACCACCACTGGCGCTGCAGGGAAGGTGGAGTCGAAAAAAAAGAATTGCCCAGAAATGAACAGTCACTGCTTTTCTTCGTTTCTTTGAAAGTTTGGGGATGTCTGCAGGGGCTCTGTGGGGTCTACTCAAAATACAAGGAACACACACAGCCTCCAAGCCCACTTCAGACCAGCTCCAAAGGGGTAAGGGTGCTCAGATGAGTCGAAGAGTTCCAGGAGTGCAGATGTTTCCAACCCAAACCACACCCTGTCAGTTTGAGGTGCCCCAGATGAACAGGATGAAGGCCTGATGGTTAAAACATGCAAGAGTTCACAAGGAGGAACAGAAAGGGGGAAACTGCGCTCCTTCCCTTGGCTGGTTTCAATCTTCCCATTTCTGGGTGAGCTTTCAGGGACTTGGACAGACCCCTGGGCTGTAGAACTGCTACTGAGAAACTGTGGTCTGGCACCAGACAATCCCTTCTCATCACAGCTTTGCCCATGAAATACACTCCACCACAGGTTTGTGAGTACCAGCCTGGAAAACAGTTTTGCAATTGCCTCTTTGGTGCCTTTTCTGGTGAAGCCTGAACCTGGAAGTGTGGCTTTTTTATCAGAGCCCTTCTAGAAGGCAGAGATTGGGCAAATCAGACCAGAGGATTCCTTTCTTTGGGTGTTTTCTCGACTATCTGTGATCTGTGCTACTGCCAGGGTTGACATGGTGGTTTTAGGTCATAGCTTGGACACAGTGATCTCAGAGGTCTTTAACAACCTAATTGATGCTGTGATTCTGTGGTTTAAGACAAACAGCTGCAGATTTTTACAGTAAGGTGAGGAGAAAGCCACACTGGGTTTCTTTCTTCTGATTCTGAATCTATATAAATAATAATGTTTATAATAATGTTAATAATAATAATCTATATTAATAATAATGTTTGTTACACTTAGTAGGGCTCAAACAGAACCTAATGAAACAAATAATATGAGGTAATAGGACTGGAGAAAGAGAACACCCAATGAAAGGAGAACTAAAACTAAGAGAACTGTCAGGAAGAGCAGGATTGTCATGAATGATTTGGAGATGAGAATGAGAATAATGTGATTAAACAACAGTGCAGAGGATTTCTAGAAGAGCCTCTCATTCTGAAGCAGTAGCTACAGCATCTCTCCACCAGTTTCAGGATGGGGTTTGGCCAGGTTATAAAATGAGGTGAATGACACAGTTATATGGGATAGCAGAGTCGGGATGGACTGACTCAATCACAGACTGCAGCAGCCTGGACTGCTGGCGATCCCCTTCTCATCAAACTGACCTCTGTGGCTCACTGAACCCTCCTGGGAAAACAGGAGAAACACGGGAAAGCTGTGCCAGGGTGTTGCACTTTTCTGGACATTCACTACCTGCAAACCTACCATGGTTCCAGCTGGAGAGGCAGAGGGATCCTCGCTCCTGATTCTGGGTGGGAGGGAGGATATAATGTGCACCCAAAGGCAAATCCAGGTGCCAGAGTCCATGCAAGGGGGGAGGCACCTCCCCTGAAAGACTCACACCCAGTCTTGGCCAATTATCACAGAATCCTGGAATGGTTTGGGTTGGAAGAGACCTTTAAGTTCATCTCAGTCCAACCCCCTGTCATGGACAGGGACACCTTGCACTGGACCAGGCTGCTCCAAGCCCCGTCCAATTACTGGATCCATTATTTATGCTTCCAATACAGACACTGGAGAAAGAGACAATCCCTCTCAGGATGGGACTTAGGCATGTGGAAGGAAGTAGTCCTTGCTCCTCTGGGTACAAACCCAGCTTAACTGAATGTTGGGCTCCTCAGACAAGTGGTTTAAGTAACACATAAAGTGTCAGATCATGGGAAATTGTCCCATGAAGACCTGATATGCAGAGGGATGTTGCCTCTCAAATGCTCCTTTCTCCCCAGATGTCACCGAATGCTGAGATACTGTTAGAGAAAATTTTCCTCCTTTCTTCTGCACTGAAATTTTGGCTTTTTTTCCTGAGAAACCAGTGTGAAGAGATACTTACTCAGCCAGTGAAGCCAGATTAAATTTATCATTTGTGCTTCAAGCCAACCAGGTCAAAAAGAGCCACCTGGAGATAAAGATGTGAGTCTAAACAAGCAGCTGGCCTTTGTGATATGGTTTGAGACAGAATAAAAAAGTAGTAACAAAAATGCTGTCTTCTTGTACAGCTGGAGCCATTCCTAATGGACTGGGCACATGGAAATGGGCTCTGCACTTTCAAGGGTGAGGGCAAAGCATTTTTTAATGACAGAATAATTAACTGCAATTAGTAGGTGAACAGAGTGGAAGCAGAAAAGGTTAAGATAAAACTTATACCTTGTACTTGAACTCAGAAACAAAATGCTAGGTTAACTTTAGGTAAGAAAAGAAAAAACTAGCTGTGGCTGCTGTAATAATGTGTTAAAAAAGACACCAGAAAAAGCTATTACACACTGGAAGAGTAAAAGAAAAAGAGAAAGCAAAATAGGAACTTCCAACATGGCTGTTAATCTCTGTAAGAGCAGCTATCTCTATTTATTAAGCATTTCTAGAGTCAGAACCATGCCCCAGAGTCTGCATCAGCACGTTTATAACCTGAAGTTACCAGCACTGGCCTGTAACAGCCCAAGGATGCTGCTGCCATCAGTGGTTAGAGCTTAACAAGGAGTCTTGGGAACACAAATTATCAGCCTCACCTCTGTGGAACTTCAGTTGCTTGAGAGGACCAAAATTATCCCAGCTCTGAGCACAGAGCTTTGTGTACTGTGAATAATCACAGTTTCTGAGTATGTGTTCAAATCAGGTTTGCCAACATGTTTGTGCCTATAGAGTGTGGGCACTGCTTTGGAACAGCCAAGAAAAAGGATTTGGATAATGGGATGAAAAGCAATCAGTGGGTGACAGTTTTTCTCTTCTGACTGGATCACCTAACCAGGGACTTGTCAAACTTTTAGATCACATCTGATAAGAAATATTGTTAAAAACCTCTTTTCCCCCTCCTCCACAGCAGAACAACAAAGAAGAATGAAAGAGGTGGAGAGAAGGATGAAAACATTCAGAGAAGGTTTTTTTTTTGACAAAGTAGACATCAACTTTGGACGGCTACTACCTGTGCTAGACACTGGCTGCTGGCTAATTTCTTGCAGCCATCAATTAGAAATGAGCTGAAAAAAGAGCAACGTTAAAAATCAGATTTTTGAAGAAATGCCATGTGTCATGAGCAGAGAGGAAGAAGTTTTGATCTTACACAGAACAAAGGGGCCCATTCACCAAGGGAATCTTGACATAATAACACTAAAATACAATAGTTATGTAGGTGTCTGATAAGAAGAGTAGGAATAAATGAGCTGCCATGGGAATGGGAGCTGGAATTAGGACTATTGGGATGCCATCATCCTCTGTCCCCAGGAGACATCCCTCACCTGGCAGTGCTAACAAGTGAGGGCCAGGGGGACAGCAGGCCCTCCCTGTCTGTAGAGTAAGCACAGAATCCCAGAATGGTCTGGGTTGGAAGGAACCTTAAAAATCACCTCATTCTATCCCCTGCCATGGGCAGGGACACCTTCCACTATCCCAGGGTGCTCCAAGTCCTGTCCAACCTGGCCTTGGACACTGCCAGGGATCCAGGGGCAGCCACAGCTTCTCTGGGCACCCTGTGCCAGGGCCTCCCCACCCTCACAGGGAACAATTTCTTCCCAATACCCAATCTGTACATTCATGGTGTTCAGTAGTCTGTGACTGATTAACTTCTTGCTTTGCTCAAATGCAACTTTTTATTCCCAGAAATCCTGATAAGAAGGCAAATTAATTAAATGAGTAGTATTTACATAGATCTCGACAGGCTTTAAAACAGTCTGATTTTTTTTTTCTCTGAAAACGGTTTCAGTGGTGAATTCAACAACTTCCACCTACATTTAAGCACCTTTGTGCTGCGTTTCAGATCCCTGTGCTGCAGTTGGAGGTGACTGGAGAATAACTTTGGGCTTTAAACATCTTTGAACAGCAGTGCAAATTGTGGAAAGTGGATGAAGATTGAATCAATGTTTTTGTAAGCTACAGATGAACAAGAGGGACTTTCAAGCAATGTCCAGACCAGCAAAATGGAACTTTAAATTTCAAGACACTGGTCTCACTGTGTCTGACTTTGCAGAGAAATTCACTTCCATGAGGTTTCTGAAGTCCTGGCCTCTCCCTGCATCCATCAGAGACAGGGGCAAGGCCATAAGGTATTGGCAACAGCTCATCAAAAAGAGACAGCCAAAATAGATCACTTGGAATCTACCCTCATTTGCGTGAATCACTGCCCATAAATGAAGCTGAAGGTGATAAGCTCAGCTGGTTATGTGCATCCATCAGCTGTCTAATGTTAAGGGGAATAAATCCCATCCATTACTTAATTGTTTAATACTTAAACTAATGTAAGGTGATGCCTTAGATGGTACCTGGAAAGTTTTCCAGAGGGGTTAGGGTGTCCCTCAGGGAGGAAGGATGGCAAATGCTGGATTTAATAGAAAATTCTGTGAAGCAGCCGTGGGTCAAACCTCTCCAGATCCTTGGAAGGATTAAGCACAGGATGATTTGAAGCAAAGAAACAGAGTGGCCTAAGCACACAGACCCCTGGACCGACCTGTGGATGTCCAGGTGAGGAGTTCTAATGCTCCCAGAGAGACAGGATTGGTTTCATCCGTGTTTTGTAAATAAACTACATCAGTGAGCAACTGCACCTGTCTCCTACCCTGCTGGTGGGGCTTTGCCCAGCTCCCACAGACCCAACCCCTGGGGCCAAGGGTGCTCCTGTTACCATCACACCAAATACTGAACTGAAATCCTCATACAGGTGCCATTATCAGTATTCAATCCTCCTGAGGTCAGGAAGGGATGTAGTCAAAACAATCTGTAGGGCTCAAAGGAAACAAAAACAAAGCTCAGGTAAAAACATTCTGGGTTTTTTTTTTTCCCCCAGGTACCCTACATCACACCACTATTTATGTAACATTGTTATGGTTTTTTGTCTCCCTAAAAAAATTATCCTGCTTAATTGGTCTGCAATTCCTCTTTTTTTTTTTTTTTTTCCCCAGAGTCTTTTGCAGCAATTCCATATAACCCCTTAACAGGAGGATATTTTCACAGCACCTGCCAGACTGGAACGTCAAAGTTTATTTCTAAGATCACAGCAGTGCCATTTTGTTATCACAGAGAACAGTTCAAGAAGCTGGAACAATTCTGACTAGTCATAAAGATTTGCCACACATTTTTGGGTGGAAACAAATGCTGCTCGTTTCTTCTGGGCCACAAAGGACCAGAACTAACCACAGCAGAGGGAGGCCATGGGTGCACCCAGCCCACCTCAAGCCCCTGTGATTTTATTGTGGGGTGCTCTAGAGTCAGCCTGACATCAGCAGTGGTGGAATGAGAAGGAAAATGGGGTGGGGAAGGACCCTCAGAGCAGATGGAATTAAACTTGAGCCCTCTAGTCCACCTCCACGTTCACCTTTATTCAGAGATTTTAAGGAATGCTTAATGCATGTCCTTTGGGCTCGGAATGATTAATGTGGAGCCTGCCTGGGCTGATGGGCAGGGGATGAGTAACCATTCCAGGGGTGATTCAGAGCTGACAATTCTAATGAACAGCCTCCCAAGGTGATCAGATCAAAGGAAGCCACTTTGAGTTTAACAGATTTTGAGAGACAGATGGTGCTTGGCTAAAGGTCAACAGAAAAAAAATTAAACATATTTATTGTTGCCTCGCACCTTGTTGTAAGGATAATTTACAGTGGCATCTGATCTATTCCTCTCTGATCATGTTTTCTCTCTAAGCCAGCTAGCTGCTTTCCATTTGAAATGTCAGTTGATCGGTGATTATTGATATTGATCAGATAACGTGGTTATTGATATTGATCAGATAACACTGAATCTGAGTCCTGAGCTAAGAATTCAGGCTCTAAAAGGACATTTTCAGACACAGGCCTGGCTAGCTATGGATCCCTCCAGGACATGGACAGAAATGAAGGACACAGAACTCATGAATTACAGAATAATTAAGGCTGGAAGGGACCTCAGAAGGCCCCTGGTCCAATGCCATGGTCAGAGCACATCCAGCATAGTGGTTTCATCCAGTTCTGAGATTATGCCAGGGTCTTGTCCACTCATTTTGAGCACAAACAACAACAGAGATCTCAAAACACCTTTGAGCCTCTCTTCCAGTGCTTAAATCCTCACTATGATATTTTTTCTGCCCTGTTTAACCAGGATTTGCCTTCTTCCCTTCATTCAGTTTCAGAGTGCAGACTGCTCTCCCTGGGCAGCCCCTCATCAGGCACCATCCCTTTATAGATGTAGGTTGTTCTCAAACACTGCCACCCCCATTCCCAAGCCCCTGCTCTGGGATGGCTGTGTTGGGATCTCCCACCATAGCTGCAAGGTTTCCAAGGATCAGAGAACTCTCTGAGGGATCTGGTGGTGACTGGAAATTGCATGAAGCACCTAATAACAAGGACAAGTGATCTCTGGAGGCAGGGATTCTGATTCCTCCATTACACTCGTTTCCATCATCACTGCTGAGGTAGCAGGAGCAACACCAGCCTTATTTAGAATATGAAACACTATAAATGCACTCTTTCCCTCTCTCTCTGAAATACTTCAGTTTATCTCAGGAGAAAACCATCACTATTAAGAAGGTCTGGCTGAAAGGTAGACACCACACCAGAAAGGGAACTGGATGGAAGATCCATCTTCCTTTAGAGAAGTTTTGTCTGGAATCAGTCAAAGGTAGAGCGAAATTCTGGGAGTGCTGTACCCATCTTCCCGTGAGCAGAAGGTGCACGCTGAAGAACTGGAAGGAGAAACTGACCTGCAGGAGAAATTGTGCAGGAGGGATTTTGTGGGAATGCATTCCCTCAGCACAGTTTCAAGCCATTCACAGAATCACAGAATCACCACATGGCCTGGGTTGGGACATTAAACCTCATCCAGTGCCACCCCTGCCATGGGCAGGGACACCTTCCACTATCCCAGGCTGCTCCAAGCCCCAATGTCCAACCTGGCCTTGGACACTTCCAGGGATCCAGGGGCAGCCACAGCTTCTCTGAGCATCCTGTGCCAGGGCCTCCCAATCCTCACAGGAATAAATTTCTTCCTAACATCTAATCTAAACGTGTTCTCTTTCAGTTTAAAGCCATTCCTTCTTGTCCTGTCACTATGTGCTCTTGTAAATTCTATCTATCCTTGTTCCAAAAATCTCCATCTTCAACTTTTTCTTTTTTTTTTTTAATCCAGTATTATCTGAAATTAAATTCAGCCTTGTGATCTGTGAGTTGACTGAAAAAATTTTGAGGAGCATCTTTTTTTTTGCAGTAATTGAAAAGGAAGCTCACAGGCTGCATTCACTCTTCTGAAGTGGCAATCAACAAAAATGCATGCAGATTTTTCATTATGCCCGTTTTCATAACATCTTCAATTCTCAGAAACCTCGCATTCTCAATTTTCTTGGAAGTCCAGAGATGCTCTTTTCCACTTGGATTAAATGACATTTGCATATTTTGCCCTCTAGTGCTGGTAGATTTTCTCTGTGTCCAAAAAAATATAACTCTTTTTCCATAAAGTCTCTAAACAAATTAATGAGTCAAGTGCCAACAAGTGCCTCTTGTGCCCATCAATGGCACACACAGTTCATGCAAAACAGCTTCAGAACACTTCAGAAGCAATAAAACACAAGAAACTGTAAACTTTTAATCTGAACTGCTCCTCCTCCGTGGATTCACTGCAATAATTTGTGTATAAAGTGTTGGCTTGGAAAGAAGGAAGGGAACAGAGCTGGGGAAGGGTCTGGAGCACAGATCTGATGAGGAGCAGCTGAGGGAGCTGGGAAAGGGGCTCAGCCTGGAGAAAAGGAGGCTCAGGGGGGACTTTCTGGCTCTGCACAACTCCCTGACAGGAGGGGGCAGCCAGGGAGGGATTGGGCTCTGCTCCCAAGTCAGAAGCGATAGGACAAGAGGAAATGATCTCAAATTGCAGCAGGGGAGGTTTAGATTGGATATTTGGAACAATTTCTTCACTGAAAGGGTGGTCAGGCATTGGAACAGGCTGACAACCAAAGTGGTGGAATCCCCATCCCTGTAAGTGGTCAAAAACCGTGTAGATGGGAATGTGGTTTGGCGATGGGCTCGGCCGTGTGCTGTTAATGGTTGAACTTGATGATCTGAGATTGGTTCTTTGACTTAATGATTTTTTTATCAACAGCTGAGGGGCCTGACACACCCTCTCTCACTGCAGCCAACAAAGCCAGTCCAGGAGCTGTGTGAAACACTGTGTTTTGTGGAAATGAGGGAAAGGGACGTGACTGCAGGCCCAGGTCAAATGTCCACTCAAAAATGAAGGAAATAAAATCATCCTGTTTGAAATTCTTTGCACGGACTGCAATTTAATAGCTTCACTTTTTCCCTTCAGTGATGCCACATCTGTCAGACCAAATCACTGAAAATCAGGACATTTTATGGCGGCATCAGCTATTACCAAGGTGTCATTTTTGGTTAGATCTCAAGGTTTGTTGTTTAAATCACGGGAGGCTACAGAGGAAAAACTCTTTTCTGTTTCATTTTCCAACCTTCACAGACAGACCTCTGACAAAGGGACAGAAACTTAACAGAATCCCAGAATATCTCAGCTTGGAAGGGATCCATAAGGATCATCGAGTCCAACCCTTGCCAACTCTGTAGGCAAACTCTTCTCTGGAACAGCCTCTCGCATCCTGAGTGTTTTTAAGATGCTGATTTTGATCTTTAAACCCAGTTTTAGTTGTACAGAAGTTTTGAAGCTACACAGACTGCGATGCTCAGATCTTGTGGGAGCTGGACTGAGGAGTGCAGCATAAAGCTACCAGAGCCAGCAGAATTTTCCACTTTATTTTCAGTTCATGCAGGTTTGTCAGGACACACGGTTCCATTTCCTGTGACTCTACCAAAATGCAGTCTCAAGTAATAATTCTGCCATTTGCTCAGATTCCAGTAACTGCCATTAATGCTTGCCCTGTACCCAAACCAAGTGATTTTCACATCAGACTGAGAAATAGTCTCAACATTTACTAAATCTCACTGCAAAATCTCTATGAGCACTTTAAAATACAGGCACTAAATTCATTGCACAATTTCCTTTCCTCAGAAGGGACTGGGGTTAAGTGTAGCCTCTCCTTATTCTGAGAACATTAAAATCCAGCACAACTGTGCAAAGGCTGCATCCAATTCCAGCCCTGACAGGGAAGGAATTTTGCACGGGTCCCTTGGTAGCTGCTGAAAACATCACCTCTGTTCCTTTACTTCCTGTTAGTCTCCTTCTTTCTCAAAAATACCTCCTGATGAGAAAACTCAGTAAAATCATACACTGAGCCTCAGGAAAAAACCCAAATCAGGTTATGGGGGATTTTCAATGTGGTTACCTAAGGAGTAAAACATCTCCACAGCCATTCCTTCACATCTGAGGGACCCACAGTGGTGTTTCCTCTGTCTTCCACTAAATACAGCAGCTTTGAGTCCACCAGCAAAAGGAAATACATAAACTGGGAAGGGACGAGTCTCCCAGACATGAAGCACTCACTGAAGATCTTATGAAGGATATTTTGGGGTTTTTTTGAGGGCAATCCATAATTTTTGAGCTCTGCTACAGACAGTTACTGGCAGGTTGTGAGTACCCAGTGGGATGTGTATCAAATATGGGATGGGAGAGATGCAGCTGAGATCACAGCATTACGAAAGCTTTAAATAAATGGATTTTCCAGGCTTTTTGCTTGTGTCATCATTCAGAGCGAGCCTGGCAATGTGGGGGATGAGTAACCTGATAAAGACCATCACATGCATTTAAAGAACCCAACTCTGCTGTAACTGGAAAACCTGAAGTATTTCAAAGCTTCTGAGACAGCAAGTTAGCAGCTCAGCTGTCACCGAGACAGGAACATCAGGCTCACTGAAGAGATAAGAACAGGGCTTCAGTGATTCCATGGCTACTGAAAGGCTGCTCCTCACAGGTTATTTTCCTCTTTTAGAGTAAAATCTGGCACCTCATGGGGATTGAGTGGCATTGCCTTCATCACCACTTCTAGTAGGGATGCCTGGCTGGGAGCAGCTCAACTTTTATAATAATTTACTGTATGATGCAAATTTGTTTTCTGGACAATATGATTATACACCCAGAAAGCTCTGAAAACTCACTGCATTTGCTACTTTCCTCAGTGCAAAGCTGAGGCTGGAACAGAGCAGGAAATGTTATCCTTTAAAAGCTTTATGATATTTCAAAAAAACATTCTCACAGTACATTAAGACGAGCCCAAAGTTTTTTTCACAGTTTTGAAGTAGACAATACTGTAATATTTGAGGGTTTTGGACTTATGTTTTACCTCAAAGAAGTAGCCAGAGAGCTGCCATGGTTTAGTTGGTCAAGTGGAAGTTGCACATTAGATGTTAAAAAAAGGCTACAGGGAAGGTTTTCCTCCCAAGCTCAGCTTTTGTGGGTGTCCACATGCCAGCAGAGTGTCTGGGCATGCAGTGGAGAGGCAGCCCAGACTGCCAGCAAAGCCTGGAGCTGCTCAGGTGAGCAGATGAGGTGCCTATTGTAGACTAAGCTGATGCAAAGCTTAAAAAGCAAGAAGTTGTATTGACTGGCTTGAATTACTGACATGGAGCCATTGGAGAAGCCCCATTGCATCCCACTTGGTTTTCCCACTTCCCACTCGGATGTGAATCTTCTCCAGATCCTGTATCAGCTGGTAAGAGCCATGTGGATGCCTCAGATATGCTGCAGCCTCTCCAGCAGCACCAGATATCTGAGTTTAGGGAAATGAATCAACATCCCAAGCTGGGTGTCTCAACCTTGGACTGACTCCCTCAGAAATGCCCATTCCCACCATGACAGCAGCACAATACAGCTGGAAAATCAGTTTTGGAATCACTCCAGATTTCCCAGGGCATTTTTATCAAGGCCCAGAAGTGCATGAGGTGAATGATCCTCTTTTGACAGGATTGATTATGTCTGAACTCATCGAAGTTACAGGAGGTGGGAAATTGGCTCATGGCTGTGGACAGACAACTTCAGACTGCTGTAGGGAAAGGGATATTTGGATATTTCTCCCAGTAAAAAGAGCTGAAAGAATGCCAGAACAGCCAAAGGAATGAAAACCTGCTGTGAACAGCTAACAGCTCCAAGTCTAAGTGCCACAAAATGGAAGTGGGGTGACGGAAAATCCTGACTGGCTATGAAATCACATGGCCTGGGTTCCAAATCATGATGGTTACTGGGACACCAGTGAACAAAAAACCCCAAACCACAAAAACCCCAACACCACTGCCCATTAAAAAAGCCTGCTGTCTGCAGGAAGATTCTCTTGCATTAACAGTGTAGACCTGGTGAATATGACAAGCAGAAATCACAGAACATCCTGAGCTGGAAGGCACCCACAAGAATCATCCAGTCCAAATCCTGAATGGGAGACCCCAACAATCCCACCCTGTGCATCCCTGGGAGCATTATCCCAGTGCCCCTGGAGCTCTGGCAGCCTTGGGAATATGACCATTCACCAGGGAGCCTGTTCAGCACCCTCTGGGGGAAGAACCTTTTCCTAAATCCAACCCAAACCTCCCCCTGACACAGCCTGAGGTAAATGTAGTTCTACAGGCACCTGTATTTTGGAGGAAGATTTAAACTCCCTATTTTTTAAGAGGCAAATGGAACAGTGAGAATTTATGGAAGGGAAGCTGGAAGGAGAACTGAGAACACTCTGCTGCCAGGATATAAAAGTGGCACATGCTTAACGTGAGAAAGCTGAGCTGCTTCTTGTTAACATCACCTCAGAATTAATGAGGAAGAGGGGAAGTTACTAATGTAAAACAGAACAAAATAAATACAATAAAAACAAAATAAAGCTTTAAAAATAAATTTTAAAAAGAAAATGAAATACTTTTAAAAAATTAAAATGTGGCTGCTTTGAAGCCATGCCCATTCCTTCTCATAGCCCACAGTGAAATTAAGAAGCAGCACAAACAAAATTTGTGCCAACACTGCAGGAATGATGAAATATGGAATGAATTTCTGCAGAGACTAAAATTTTAGCTGGACAAAGATGACACACTTTAATGCAGGTAGATGAAACACTGGCAATGTAAGCAGGGGAAAGATACAAATCT
Organism: Corvus hawaiiensis; assembly: GCF_020740725.1. Taxonomy (NCBI): domain Eukaryota; kingdom Metazoa; phylum Chordata; class Aves; order Passeriformes; family Corvidae; genus Corvus; species Corvus hawaiiensis. The sequence goes on along the minus strand of NC_063213.1, from coordinate 3,940,252 downwards.
CTCACACAGTGGGGTGGGAGTCAAACACTGGGGGATATCAGTGAAACATTTCTTGCTTGAGTAGCAGTACCTGAAATTAATCCTGATTAAATCTGTTTTCAACCCTCTTTTCTGAATACAACAGAAACTGAACACTCAGAGATTGTGACTTGCATGGACAAACTCACTCAGCCCAGCATGGCAAGACAAAAATGGGTCACCTGCAGCATATCCTTAACAAGAGTCCAGCTCAGCAGTAATTAGCTATGCCCAGAAATCGTATTTTTAATTAATGAGAAACTTCAAAGAAGTCTTAAGATGAAGAACAGAAATTTTATAATCTGACAAAACTTCTTTCCCTCTGCCCTGACCTCACAGGTAATAGCCTGAATTTGATAAAGTTTTGAGGACACAGGACACCAGCAAAGAGGGCTGGGGAATTCAGGGACACATTAAGAGCCTTCTACAAGAGACTGATGGGACTGTGACCCCCTATAAAAACATCTCAGGTCTCTGTAATCAGGCACTCAAACAAGTTCCACCTCCCAAGGATTAATTACTTACCTCACCATTCAAGAAGCAGTAAAATACTGACACAAAGAAACCCTGGAAAGAAGAGAAAGCAGTCAATTATTAGGAAAACATTTTAACACTTCCACTGATAGAGGGGATTGCCCCTGCAGCTGGGCTACAACAAACATCTCTACAGCATCCAGTCCCTGAGACCCCTCAGAGGAGCTGTGCCATAGCTGACAGCTCTGGGGGGATGTCCCAGGCACTCACAGGGGGTGTTAAATGGCTTTAGATGGTTTTATGTGGGCCAGTGCATCATCAGATTGCTTAAATTCACCTGAGCTCAATGGCTCTGTGGAATCTGCTGACAGCAGTGACTAAAGCCCTGTAAAGACCACAAAGGTTGGAATTCCTGTGAGTGGAATTCTGCCCATCTTGTTTTTAGGGCTGGAATTATTGTCACCATTAAGGAGAGACTCCCTGTGTTTGCTTTCTTACACACATCTTCATAGAACTAATGAGCAATGCAGCATTTTTTTGAGACACTGAGCATCAGCAGATAAAAAATACAATCAGTTTTAGGGAATGAAAAGCGTGGGTTTCTTCCTTGGTAAAGGCTAAGGCTCCTTCCTTCACAGGTTAGAAGGGACATTTTTCATTTTGGATGTTTAGCTGGGATTTCTGTTGGGATGCTCTGTGTTTCTAAGATAAACATTCCACCAGTAAAAACTGCAACCCAACTACTGTAGATTTGGCCTGCCAGCTGTAGGTTTGTACTGATATCCTGGGTACCAGAGCACTTGTTCCTGCACACAGGAGGTAAAACATCAGTGTCAAACCAATTCCCATGCTAGTTCAAGAGGTAAAGCTGTAGGACACAAGGGAGTGGCTAAAGATCCTTCAGGGCCTTCAGTCACTTTTGGGTTTGTGTCAGATTCAGGGAGGTGGGGCAATTGCTCACATTCCATTGCCTTTTCCATCCTGGAAGAACTCCAGTTAAATTCAGGGGAGAGGGGAGATGGGGCTGATGGCTCAGGGAATGCGCCGGAACAGGCTGGGCAACACAGCTCAAGTGTGTCTGGAACATTGTCCCTGTCCTCCCAGTTAAATTCCTGAGTTCCACCAAAAATTTCTTCAGTGATCCATCCACCTTTGAAAAGTGAATGATCTTTGAAGGCAAAATATTAAAATTTTCTCTGGAAGCAGCTGGTTAATGTTTTGTTGTCTTCCTGTGGGAGTCTTTGCCTCAACTTTCTTTTTAAGCAACTGGTTCTAAACTTACACTCACAACTGGGTTTTTTTCCTGAATCAGAGAAAACAGAAATACATCCCTATCATCTCTAAGAAATCACCACATTACATAGCATCTAATATTGATTATAAATTGTCCTCTGCAGCCGACAGAGAACAGCACATCAACCTTTGTCTGGACGCTCTTATAAGCTGCACAAACCAGCAATTCCAACAGGTAGGAGCTGTTTCCCTTTGGTTTAGCAACATGGAGTCCGAGTCTCAGCCCACTGTGTGCTCTGGGAAGAGAGAGGCACCTCGGGAGGGGGATCCCTCACCTCTCTCAGGCCGGTGGAATGAAACATCTTCTCTCTCTCCATTGATTTTATGTGAGGAGCTGAACACAGTGCTGAGTTAAGGGAGATGAATCCCTCCAGCCCACACCTGAGAGGATTTTCCACTCCACATGACACACTTGTCTATCTATTGTGCACATGTGAACTAGGCTGAGCTATTTGCAACTAATATTTATATCACACACTTCACTGCCTGAAGTTCCCTGGCTGAAAAGCACCGAGGATCCTTTCAGCAGCAGCTGATACCAGCTGTAAACTTGGTCTCTTACCTGAAAAGACTGAAGGAAGGAATTGAAATAGATGAAAACGATCTGGGAAATGTCATCCTCGCCAGGGTTGACAAAGAAAAGCATGTAGGTGATGCCAAGCAGAGGCAGGAGAACCAGCGTGGCCTTGACTGCCTTCCTGTGGGCAGGGAACAGAAAACAAGTGATCACAGGGAAGAACAACTGAGTTGACAGTGGAAAGGAGGAGCATGGAAAGAGTGAGAGCCTCCCCTGACTGCCCAGTGCCTGTCCATTTATTTGGGGAAAGGTGTCCTGGGGAAGCCTTTGAATCCTGCTGTTTCCCCCCACACTCTGAAGTCCAGAGCGTGAATGGGAACCTTATTTATGTCCCTCCCTTTCACCCTTTCACCTTTCCCTTTCCCTCCTATCAGCGGGGCTTGCATTAGGCTGAAGCCTTGGGATTCTCTGCAGGTTTGGTGAGTGATTTCTCACACCTCAGGGAGATGTGATCAGTGCACAGCTCAGCTGAGATCTGCTCTGTGCCCATCACTTGATTTTGTCTGGAGTGTAAACACTTTTCTCTCTCTCCCTGCAACACCTGCACACGCAACTCAACTGCTCAGGGCTGTCTTAGAAACCACAAATCACAAAGCAGGTGGTGCACAGGGAAGCATCAGTGATTATTAACAGAATTATTAGGGGCTAATCCTTATTACTGGTGTCTAACAGCATCTTGGGGTGTCACCAACAGCAGCATCTCATCGTGCTAGGCACTGTGCAAACACAAAGGCTGCAGTCTGGCTAAGCCTGTGTAAATCTCTGCATAATGCCTAGTGGGTAGATGAAGACAGGCAGGGGAGCACAAAACCACCACCAGGATAAAGTGACAGCCTTAATGAACCAGCTGCCACAGGATTTAATACCTGCTTACCAAAAGACTGCACTGCTCTGCTGTAGAGCACCAAGGCTTGCCCCAGGCTTTGCTGGAATTCTAAAGGTTTCCATTTAGGCTGTGGAAAAGACAATTCCCTCCCAGAGCCTGCAAGGACAAGACCACTGTCATCTGTTCAAGAACAACGGCAGTTGCTGTAGATTGATTCCCTCAAGTATCTCTAATGCTCCCCTGCAAGCTGCAGAAGGGATAAAAATGTACTGAGGTTTGAATCAGGGCTTTTTCAGGCCAGTTTTAGTTTTATGGCATGAGGTTTGAACATGAAAAAGGGCTATTTTTCCCTTCATTTCTCAGGAAATGTGCAGAGAAGGGTCGGAACATCAGACCATTGCGCTAACTTCACTTTTTCCCAAAACCCCAACACGAGTAAAAGGCAGGAATCAGGCAAAACAACAAAGCCCATTACTGCAGCAAAACTGCCTCCAAAGTCAAGAGCAGCCTGATTTGAGAACATCAAGTTTCAATTTAGCATGATACGCTGAGATTTCATCCAGAAATGAGTTAGAGCAACAGATCTCACTCCACAAAACCTGTGCTATTTCCCACTGCCAGGACCTGTCCGTCCCCAAGTCCTCCAAGTATCTTGCAAGATACTGCAAATGGTAAGAGAAGAGCACCCAGCATCTCCTGGTGTCTGAGAATTTGCTTTTGGACTGCTAATGCTGATCTCAGCCCACACTGGTGCCTGAAGGGGCCAGGCCACCTTCCCTCTGCTGTCCTGGGCTAAACATTCCTGACTTTTCCTTTCTGCCATCCCAGTGCTTGTGGGGTTCTGCTGGGTATGAGAACTGATCTACCCCCCAAATAAAGGTACTGATTAGCTGAGGATCAGTTCTGTGATGCAACCCAATGAGTGGTTACCCTAATTCTGGCATCAGCTGAAGGGAAGGGACACAATCACCCTTCATTCCCATCCCCTAGACTTTAAATAGAGCATTAAATACCTGTATGCCCACATTAATCACAGAATCCCAGAATGGTTTGGGTTGGAAGGTTAAAGATCATCCAGTGCCACTCCCTGCCATGGGCAGGGACACCTCCCATTATCCCAGCTTGCTCCAAGCCCCATCCAGCCTGGCCTTGGACACTTCCAGGGACGGGGCAGCCACAGCTTCTCTGGGCACCCTGTGCCAGGGCCTCCCCACCCTCCCAGGGAAAAATTTCTTCCTAATATCCATCCAAACCTACTCTCTGTCAGTTTGAAGCCATCTCCCTTTGTCCTGTCACTCCAGGCTCTTTTAAACAGTCTCTCCCCATCTTTCTTGCAGGCTCCCTTCAGGTCACAATTAGGTCACCCCAAAGCCCTTTCCAGGCTGAGCAGTCCCAACTCTCCCATCCTTTCCTCACAGCAGAGCTGCTCCATCCCTCTGATCACCCTGGTGCCTCCTCTGGATGGGCCCCAGCAGCTCCACATCCTTCCTGTGCTGGGGATCCCAGAGCTGGAGGCTGCACTTATTACATATATACTTGTGTACATATAGAAATGGATAAATTTGTCCTCACATGAGATCAAATCCTTCAGATTTCATGGAAAGGGGAGGGATTTCACGTGTGTGCTGGGGCACGTGCAGGCCCAAAGTGAAATGGAGTGGACAGAAAAAATGCAGACAAGCTTTTATGGAGAGCCTGCACAGATAAATACTGTGGGCCTAATTTGTGAGCTCCATCAACAGTGGCACCTGGAAAGAGAAAGATGGGACAAGAACAGGACAATCAAGGCAGTGCTTTGTTAGCACCAGAGCAGCAGGAATCACAGCTGACTTACCTGTACTGTATTGTTTCTGAAGTGGTTGAAGCTCTCAGCTTTGTCATTAAAATCCTAACTATGTTGAATAGAAATACAAAATTTATCTGGAAAAAAAAAGGAGAGGAAAAAAATACAACCAGTCAGCCAAATAAGGGCTTAAAGGATGTGATACACCCGAAAAGGCACATTTTACAGTTTCAATCTGACTGAAAACAGCCTTTTGGCTTTACCATTGATTGCAACAGACTCAGAATTTTACTAGAAATACCATATTATGCAGCAAACATCCAACAGCTCTTATCGTTTCCAAAACAGCAGTGAAAATGGAGGGCATCATTACTGGCCCTAGAAAGGAGCTTATTTTTACTTCCTTTTCCCCTTTTCTGGGTGCAATGACGAACTCAAGGTGAGATTGATGGATTTACCACTCACCTTTTCAATCTGCTGAGCTGGGTAATTATTATTTGGGCTACCGCCTCACCACTGAGAGTTGAGATTTGCTCTAATTACTGTTGTTGTAGCATCTGCCAGCGAGTTTCTTGCATAGCATAAACAGGAAATTAAACAAAAAACTGAAGAGAAGATTGATTTGTAGACTGTGATCAGGAGAAGGATTTGGCTCTTAGGAGCAGGTTTTGAGTTGCTTTCAGAGCATAAAGCAGGGCAGCTTACAAGACATGGGTGTGCCCCAAAGAGTCAGAACTATACAACTGCTGAGGTCCCAGCACAGCTTGTGAGAAAATCTTCACCTCACACACAGTTCCAGGGTCTCAGGGCTCCTGGCATTTTTCAGCCCATGAATGGAACAATTCTGTCATTGACATCTGAATATTTACAAACACCGTAGCAGAGCCGACAATTTAAAGGTGTTCTCAAAATACGCTTTTTTTGCCCCGTGCTGTGGGTGTATTTCAATGTTTACATATCTTGGCATCCATCAGAGCATTCCCTGTGGCTCCTGGAACATGGTTTAGAACAAATGGAGCAATAAAGCACCTGAGCAGACACTGGGAGACTGGCAGCACTGGGAATTGAGCAAACACTTATTACACAAGATACAAAAACACTGCTCTAGGAGTTAACACGGCATTTTTGGAAATGATTTTCTTTGCAGAGCAGGGCCCTAGGGAGTACAAGAAGTAAATAAAACAGTGCAGCTTGTGTGTTTGTTCTTGTTGGCATTGTTTTTGTCATATTAAGAGCTTCAAGTCAACTGGTTCATGCTTCATTTATCAGAGACAAAACCAGCTCCGTATCAGTGGTTTGAGTTGAATCTTAAACTCCTCACACTGGTGATTGCACTGTTCTTCAGTCACAGAAAGAGAAATACTCAGGCAGCCTCTGCTCAGGGGCAGGTAAATGGAGGTGACCTTCACCCACAGAAAGAAAACTCCCACCTCTGATATTCTGCTGCCAAATCTTGAGGTTCTCCATCAGCTCAGGGCCATGTTTGGGTTATTTCTACCAAGGGTGCAAAAAAGGCACCAATCCAAAACGTGCCAACTTTGCAATCAGAAAGTGCCAGACTGAATTACAGACCCCTAGGTAAGAGCAAATTCCAAATATCAGTAGGACAGATCACATGGCGTTAATGTGATGAACTGGGCTGAAGAAGGCATTTCAAGTTTCACGAGTCCTGCTTCGATGTGACAGCATCCTGCCATCTGAACTGGAAATTCAAATTGCCACAGCCTGCATCAGAAAATTAGGGATTCTGGCCTTTTCTGAAATTCAATTGCAGAAGCATGATTCATCAGTCCAGAAGAATTGCTAGCTGAAAATTCTGGGAGTTATTTCGCCAGAAACACTCTCATTCTATGAAAGTCTGTTTTTAATTCTCCCAGTTCAGCTGCCCAAGCCCAGAGCAGAGCAGGACCTGAGGCACCCCTGCACAGCTGAAGCCTGTGGGTGGCACTGGCACACGTGACACAAAGCTGGTAAGAGACCTCAGCTCTCTCCAGGAGCAACAGGAAGGCAGATACATCAGTGCTGACTTTTAACAAACTGCCCAGGTGTCTGAGAAAACCCTGCCAGGACATTATTTCTAATTCTATTTTCTAGGAGAAGGGAACAGTGACATTGGCCACTCAAACTGAATCGTCCTCCTGAGTAATCTCAGTCTGAACTTCGGAGCGAGTGTCACCTTCCATTAATGTTGCAGTCTTCTTTTACAAGTCTGCCTTTCCCTGAAAACCAGAGAACTGGGGTTTTTTTTAAAGCGTTGGGAAATGGGACAGGTGGCAGGAGGCTATCCTGAGTTGGATGGAAGGTGCTGGAATAAAGGGTCTCATGTCTATGTCCAAGAGGCGATGGCTTGGATGCAGAGGACCATCAAGTCAGGAGAATCCTGTGGCCTTTCAAGTGCATAAAGGGAGATTACAAAAATAATTCACAGCTCCTTCTGGCTTTAGAATCTCTGAATAATGTGTGAAGCTCCTTCAAGGCTTGGTTTTGCACCTTTTCATAAGTTTCTCTGCCCAGCTGTGCTGTAGCAGGACAGGACATGAGTGCAGCCCTGTTACACACACAGCTCCTGCTGCTGGCTTCATCCCACAGTTTCTCCAGGAAAAGGAGTAACTAATTCTTCCCCATTCTAGATTTAGTAGCTAAGAGAGAAAAGCCAAGTGACTTGGCATTGACTATATATCAATTCCATCCCAGAGTGAGGATAAGAAGAGCAAGAGCATAAGAAACTGAGTTGGATTGGCATCATTTCTTGTTAGATTAAGCAGTTGGCTATCTCAGGATCTATGTATATTCAGTGGAAAGAAATGGGAACTTTTCAACAGTGGTTCATTTGACATACTTTAAATTAGTGTTTTTGGACTAATAGGGCTTGGACTTGAACCAGCTGCCCACACAAATCTTCCACTGATCTTCAGGTTGCCCAAGATATCCCACGTGAGCTTCACTGGAATGAACGTGGCTGTATCTACTGAGGTTCTGTGACATTTCAGTCTGTGGAAGCTTAAAAATATTTTGAGGCACCAACATTTTGTCTCTATTAAGGTTTCTCTGAGAGATCTTTGAGACTCAGATAGGGTCACCCCTAAAATGCACATCTTAGGAAGCAAAAAATTCCAAGGGAAAAGATGAAAATGTGGGCACAGCAAAGTACTTATTTTTGGTTTTGCCTTCTAGAAGCACATTTCAATGTGTTCACTTTTAATGATCAAAAAAAAAAACAACCTCACTCCATTTCAGAAAGACACTTGGCTCAGTAGGACCTTTTAGAGAGGTCTGATCTGAAGATCAATTTTCAGTGCATAACCAGATGGGGTTTTAATGTCTGTTTGTCCTCGCTGGGCCTGAGACCACAGCTCGTGGGGCTGATGGGGGGAGTTTGCTCAGGAGAGAGGACACGATCTGGGAATCAAGCAGGGAACAGGCAGCTGCACACAGCCTGCAAGAGCTGAAGGCTTGGAGATGAAAATGGAGCTGTTTTCTCAGCTGGAGAGAATCCACACAGTTCTAGTGGCTACCAGACTGAGCCTGACTTACAGGCAGAGGAGAAGCCTCTGGTGTTTGTTCCTCAGACAGATCACAGTGTTTCAAAAGAAGGATCTCACTGCACTGCAAAGTGAGTTTTCCTAGAAAAGAGCCTCAGGGCTGCATTGAGCAAAGTACACAATTATTTGTCAAGGACTTCTTTGTCATTACTGGAGCTCTATGTCAACAGATTAATTCCTCAGAGCTGGGCAGCTCTATCAAAACCCACACATCAGGTCCATAAATGGAGACCGAGGAAAGGTCATTTAAGAGAGGTAATGATGACAGGCAGTGCATCCTTTTTATTTCTCTTTAGATTTTCATTCATTTCTTTTTATCCCTGTTTTCTGCTTCCTAATGGAAAACATAATTAAGGAATTTTACCTTGACATTTACTGGTGGATGAAATGAATCCAAAGGCAAAGTCTTGAAGACAGAATAAAATGGCTTATTTCTTCTTTTCCTTTATTTATGCCATGCTAAGAGTGTCCTTATTGCTGGAGTAAGACGCTCTCCAACTACAGATGGGAGAGAAAAAGTTCTCCTATCTTGCCAGAAGTTTAGTCTTTTCATTTCTAAATGGGGATGAAAATTCAGACCCCCAAAATGGAGTTACAAGCCAGTGATCCAAAAAGTATTTTAGCCATCTGTTTTGGCACCGTTCTATTATAACCTGAACACACGAGCCCAGAAACTCTTCTGAACCAAAAGAAATTTTTCAGTAAATGATTTTGGTGATAAAATTTTTCTCTCATAAAAACCAAACTCCATTTGAGAGGAAATTTATCTCCCTTAGCAAGATGAAATAGCCAAAGTGCACAAAAGAGGCAATGTTGACTCTGAAGGCTTCTCTGCAGTTTTCCCCAAGCCCAGGAGTTTAAAAGGGAGGTCATTAAGCTCTGCTCTTTCTCTTTTAGGAATTCAATGGACAACTGGCTTTTATTTTGCTCATTTTCTGCTAAGCTTTTATTTCATGCCTCACAGAAAGCTTGTGCTCCTGTGCTTCCCAGAATGTTTGTTCCTCTTCAATCCCAGGAACGGTAAAAATAGTTCTATTTAGAATTTGTATTTTTATGCGAAGTGGTAAAATCACCTCAGGGTTAAGTAACCCAAACTGGGATCAGAGAAGTCATTTTAGTGGGAGCTCTGGATGCTGCCATCCTGACCTCAGATGAGCACTCTGCCAGTTAATTAATGCTTTGTTTTAATTGTTCTACCATGCTGGCCTGACCTGATCCTCAGACGGGGACTTTTATCACAAAAGTTTCCTTTTCAAAGGTCACAGGCACCACAATGAGTCCTTTGGGCAAAGGGCTGGAAAATACTTCCACATACAATCAAAAATAACGAGATGGGATTAAGAAGAATGACTATTTCACAAACAGAAGTAGAAATTTCAGAAAATCTGTAGAATGTACATGGTATTGGACACCTTGCTGGGCACCTATTGACTCCACAACTACAGAATGTAAACAGCAGGAAGTCAGTAACAGCAATGGTGGAAAAATTTGAGATAAATTCTGGATGGACTGTAATCAAACCAGCACATTATCTTTGTGCTCTGTGCAGCCAGCACAGCCTGCGTGCAAACCAGCAAAAGTTGTGATAGAAGTCTTACAAGAAGAACTCGGGGATGTCAACAGGTCATGAACTGCAAACCTGCAGCAGTGGAGGAACTGCTCATCTTTAGAGCAAAAAGAAAATTTAAAAAAATCAATAGGAAAACTAATTTAATCAGTGTTTGAGGAAAAACATGAGCCATTCAGATAGGAAGGAGAAGGGGAAAGGAAAAAAAATACAAATAATAATAATAATAAAATCTCAGTCTCTGAACACAACAATGCAGAAGTGGAAGGAGAAGCATGAAGAGAGTCAGCAGAAACGAGGAAAATATTCAGAGAAGCAATTGCATCAGCAAGGAGGATGCTTGCACAGGACCAGGGAATGCTTTTCAACAAAAAAACCCCCATAAATGAAATGCTTATAGCCACATACCCAGGTGAGATGCTGCTATACATAAAACGGCAAGTGAGCAAACTTTTGTTTCTTTGGAAGACCAGAAGAAAGGAACTTCAGCAATGTGGACTGTGGTGTTTTAAATGGAGCAAGAAGTGAAGACAGTGACAGGACAAGAGGGAAATGGCTTCAAACTGGAATAGAGTAGGTTTAGATTGGGTATTAGCAAGAAATTCTTCCCTGTGAGGGTGGGGAGGCCCTGGCACAGGGTGCCCAGAGAAGCTGTGGCTGCCCCTGGATCCCTGGAAGTGTCCAAGGCCAGGCTGGACGGGGCTTGGAGAAGCCTGGGATAATGGAAGGATAACTCTCACTTATGAAAGCTTCCTTTCTGTCAATAAATCAGCTGATTTTGTTAATAAGCTTAAGCACCTCCACCCTCTGATGTGACACACTTAAAAACCCTGTCTTTCCACAGCCTTGGTTTTTGAAAAACTGAATAAACTCAGCTTTTTAACTGAAAATTACTTTCTGTCATGGCCTTCCAGAGCATCAGCCAGTGGCTGCTACGTTGAGATACTGGTATATCCCATAACCTGAAGCTGGGCTGGGCAGATTCTTTGTAGAGAAGAGAAACAAGGTGTGAAGGGGAAGAATGACGTGGTTAGTGAAGTCCTCTGAAAGAGTCAATATGAGGACAAGGGGGATCTAGTGGACAATCCTTTGAAAGGAGCTCAAATTCCAAACTCCAAAGGTTCCCACAGAAATTTGGCTGTTGGGGGTTTGGAGGGAAGAGCACTATGCATATGAGGAAAAAAGGGTAGGAATACATATGTATATGTGTATATATACACATATATTATTCTGATTTCTCAATGCAAAGAGGCTACCAGCAGATCTGTGCTGTTTCACACAGATCTCAGTGATCTGTAAAAGGGATTGAAGAACAGGCTGACCGGTTTTTAGTGGCATCAAACTGCTCAGAACAGCAAAAATCAAGACTGATTGCAAAGAGCTGTCCAGGGACTGAGTGATCAGGCAATAATGTGGCACAGGAAATCACATGATGTAAAGGTAACACCACGGGGGAGACAAACAATCTCAGCTTTACACAGAGAGTTATGAGCTCCGGGAGTGTTCATTCACAAAAGAAATGCTGCAATTACACTCACTGGCTCCCTGAAAGCCTCATCTCAGTTGCCAGTGGAATAAAGGAAACAAAAAAATGTCTGGAAGTACTGAGAAAGTAAAAGAAAATAAACCAGGTAACAGGGTGCTGCTGTAAAAATCCATTTGTGTGGTCACACCTTGATTGATTTGATCTTGCCACCACAAAAATGCGACATCTTTAATGACCAGCACATCATAAAGACTTTTTGGGTATCTGTGGTTTTCTCTCCTGAGCACAATTCCACACTGAAATAAGGACACTTAACTCCTCTACTTGTCTTCCAGGAATCTCAAAGCAAAGGAAGATAATTTTAAAATAATCATTCAAGTTGCTTTATAGCTGGGGAAGCTGAGCTTTGAGCAGCAATATAGCTTATTCAAAATTAAACAGCTGATGAAGGCAGAGGCAGAAATGAACTCCAGATCCTCCCCCACCTCATACACCCACTCACTCCAGCAGCTAATTGGTTGTGGTGAATTATTTTCAAACAGACACATAAAAACCCAGAGGCTGCAAAACTGTTCAGTTCTCAAGCACAAGAGGGGGAAAAAATCTATTAAAGCTGAATGAAAGGTTTGGGCGGAAAAGCATTGATCTGCCTATTTGAAAAATTACAGATTTATACAATCTTAGCTCTGAGAAATATTGCAGAGCAGTTCATAGCTGGGGTCAATTCACAGCAAAAGTTACTGAGGGAAAAAGCAGCCTCAGGTAACTGCCTCTGGTGCTTCTTCTCTTGAGGTCTGTCCTCTGACCCTGCTGTGTTTTCGTGGTTCACCAATTCTTTGGCAAGTTTACATTTAAAATTGAACACAATAAATGTATTTTCTTTAATAAAATCAGGATGAAATTCACTTCCCTGTTGTTTTCTTTGAACCCTTTGCCCCTTGTTTAGCTTCAGAGAGGGGTGTGTGATTAAAACTCGGTTCCGTGACTCTGAGGAAACAGATCAGAATTAAAAAACCCCAATGCATTAATTTGAAGAGAAAATACCTAAGAAGAGTGTGTTTTTCTTGTGCTACCAGAAATTAAATTTCAAAGCATCCAATGTGCTAAATTATTATATCTCTTGAGGGATGTGCTCAAGCCAAAATCCATTCAGGAATGAAACAAAAAAAAGGATGATAACCTACATTTTCTCCCTTAGATTTTTTGTCATTAAAAATACAGGTTTCTTGCCCAATATACAGAATCAGCACTTATATTCCATTTCCTTCTTTTCTGGAATTGTCTCTGCAATTGTTTCCCTGTTTTCAGCCCAAGTCAATCTCCAAGCTCCTTCTTCAGACAAGTAGAAAATCAATCAAACAACTCAACTGCATTGTTCAAAGTTTTTGTCCCTGACATACAACACAATATTGTGATCTAAAGATGGACTTGAGGGCTGCTGCCATAATCAAAGGCCTTTTTTAGGCCAATCTTTACTTCCCAGTGAGGCTTAAAGCTTCAGCATGGCCGGCTCCTTGTGTTACACCGTCCTGTGCTGCAGCAGCTCAATGTAAGAAAATGAGAAATCGAAACCAGTGGAAGTAATTTTGGACAGAAAAAAAATCCTTAAAAAGTAGTATTTAAACAGAATTGCATCTTTAGAAGCAATTTTTTATCCCTCTAAAAATGTTTAGCACTCTAATCATACTGCCACTGGTTGGTGTAATGATGCTCCTGGAATACACAAAGATGTGTCCAAGAGGTAGCCAAAGCTCACCTGAGCTGGACACTGAGCTCTTGGCTCTTCACTCAGGTGGGTGAACCCAATTTTAACCACCCCAGGCTGAGTGTTCCCAGGGGTACAGGAACTGTAATTTCATGGAGTATTTAGACTTTCAGCTTTTGTGTTAGTGCCCTTTCGGAAATAACATTAATTTCTTCTTGTAACATTCATGTAACTTTATTTTTCCAGCCGAGTCCTGGGATAGCTGTCTCACAGAATTGTCACAGAATGGTTTGGGTTGGAAGGGACCTAAAAGATCATCCAGTTCCACCCACCTGCCAGGTGCAGGGACACCTTCCACTAGCCCAGGTTTCTCCAAGCCCTGTCCAACCTGACCTTGGACACTTCCAGGGATCCACAGCTCTCTGGGCAACCTGTGCCAGGGCCTCACCACCCTCACAGAGAAGAATTTTTTCCTTCCTAATATCCCATTTTAATCTACCCTCCATCATCTCAAAGCCATTCCTCCCTGTCCCATCAGGACTTTGTCCTGTCCTGTACATTCTTTCACAAAACACAGTTGCAGCTCTACTTCAATTCCTCGTTAGTTCAAACCCCACTCATGAGCTGTGACTGAAAGAGGTCACAGAGTCGTCCTATTTTTGAAATCTCTGTGTTTTCCACTTGTGGTGACCACTGCTCACTTGAGAGGAGAGGAAGGTGGCACTTTGTCCCCATCTGTGCTAAGGGAGAGACATAATCACATCTGAGCTTGGCTGTGCTGCCCTGAGTGCACAGCAGATGTCAAATGGCAGGGCTCTTAGCCCAGCACTTTTCACAGCACCCTTGAAAGGGTCAGTGACTCCAATAACAGCAAGTGATGCTTCAGTCATCACATGCAGTTTGAATTTATTCACATAAGGATCAAAACATGAGCAAGTCAAGTGGCTTTAAGACACCGTGGAGTTGTGTGTTTTAATTAGAAACACTCCAAAGGTGAAATGACAGTGCAAATTAAAAAAACTAAGTGGGGGAGCAGATTTTAGGAATCAGGAGTGTGCTGTAACAGGAACTTTCAGATTTTCTGTTTAGATTGTTTGCAGAGAGGTATCTTCCTCCCCCAGCAGTGCTTTCTGAGGGGAATAACCCTAAAGTGAGGGGAGGAAGAGCTCACCCTTATGTCACTTCTCTAAATGTTATCAGCTGCTCTCCACTGCACAGTGCAATTACTGCTGTTACCTCATTAGTGTTTTAATCAGAGCTCACGTGCAGGCAGGCCAAGGTAGGAAGGTTCAACTCCCAGTCTCAGGTCTGGGCTCTTCAGTCACTGGCCCAGTTTAGAGGGGTCTCAAGGCTGCCCCAAGTAAGAGGCAGATGTAATGACCTGTATAGAAAGAGGCAGCCCCCAACTACACCTCCATCTTCTGTGGCTCTTTGTGGTCTTTAAATATTTAAAGTGCTGTTCTGGGGAGAAAAAGCTATTTTCATTACTATGGTATCTGTCAGAGATGCTACCCAAGGATTTTATAGGTCCTGTGGACTAAAGGCTTATGGTAAATTCACAGCCACAGATTTCCAGCCAATGATGTGAAACCCAAGTGCTCCGAGTATCACAAATCTCCCACCTTGTGTTGTCTAAATAGGATTTATTTGTGAGGGAGTCTCTGTATCAGTCAGGTCAATTTACTGTGAGGTTGTTTCTGGTTTTGTGACGGCTCCCTCAGCAACACAAATTATATTGTGTGTATCACACCCGTTGCTATTCCTCTCCTTAGAACATAAAGAAAAGAATTCTTACACAAAAATATACTACTGTTATGGGGGTCTTTTCCTCTTTTCAGGTGATTTTTTTGCTGTATCTTAACAATTAACACAGAAATGAACTCTCCTGCTCTCAGGGCACACACTCACATCAGCTGCTGGGCAAGCTGTGTTCCTGGGCAACACAGGAACTTTAGTCACACTGAATCCCATGAACAGGCACTGACAAGGTGAGAACATGAGGCTCCTTAGCCTTGAGAAAGCTGCCAGTGGCGCCTGTTCTGGAGCATCTGCACCTTCCCCATGGGGGCTGGAGTGACAAAAGGAACAGCAAACCTCGGCTCCCTAAAAGAGGGGAACCCACTGAGCCCGGGGAATTCTCTGTTGGTTCATCTGCCTGGAGGAGTAGAATAATTTTTTCAGCTTTGTCCTTACTAATAGCTAACTAATGCTTTCCATCCACAGCCAGTTTTGGTTTTTTTCTGGGAAAGCACCAGTGTGCTTCAGCTGAAGGCTCGAAATGGGTTATGAATGAGCTTCCTTCTCCCTCTGCCTACTCTTGGTTGGCACAGGAAACGGACTGTTGGGTAAACAGATAAACAGCCTGGTAACTGTGGGCAGCACTGGGAAGGAAACTTCACAAAAGGAAATCTAGAAACAAACACACAGCAGTGATGGTGATGCAGAAAATGGACATGACTGTGCAAGACGCAATTCCTGACCATGATTATTACACTTTTCTAAATAATGTGAGTGACAGAATTGCTGTAGCTGTCCAGAGTCCCAAGTGGGTGAGCAGATATTGCACTGCACCTCCTGGTTTTGAACATTTTTCCTTCCCTCATCTCAAAACCTTGTACAAAGGCAAACAGCACTGCAGCAGGAGGAGGAAAGAATGGCCCAAAACCAAAGAAACAGCCAAAACCAACTAATTTCAATTCTTGCAGTGTTATCTACTGTGGCCACTTCAGAGAACACCTGAAGATGTTTGGCCTTGTTTGCATCTTATTTTCCATAAAAGCAGATGTGGAACATCATAGATCAAATCTCCTCTCAGTGGGAGATGGCAGTGTCCTCCCACCCACATAAACACTTACCAGGAGAACAAGAATCACTGGCCCTTGGTATATGTAGTCAATATATTTCCCTGGCTCTTTTCCAAACCAGCACCTGTAAAAAACAAAACAAGTAAGAAAACAATTTGTAAAGGTAAATTCACTTATTTTAGACTGTAATATGTTGGATATAGAGAGGCGTTTCTTTTTTCACTGTATTGTTTAATCATATATAAATTATCAGCAAGTAATTGAGTTTTCTGCTGCAAATCACCTGCTGTTGGACACAGATCTGATCCCCATTTTCCCCTCCAATTAGAACATTCATGTTCCCTCTATGTTTTTGGCTATTGCCTACGTAAATACTTCCAAGAAATGTGAGAACCTGCTGTAAGGAGGATGCAGGAGATGTCTGAGAAAGGGATCAAAGAAATATTCTGTGTAAGAGAAAAAAAACCCTGTTATCCATTGCAGTGCCCAAAGACACATTGCACAAAGTAAGGGCTGTAACTTAAACATCTCAAGTTGCATGGAAATGCTGTCTAAATAAAATACTGAAAGAATAAGGAGTCACCCCATTGGCTTTGAATGAATCTGGGGACCACTGGAGACTCCAGTGGTGGAGTGACCATCCCTGGAAGTGCTCAAAAACCATGTAGATGTGGCACTTGGGGCCACGGGTTAGTGAAGGACCTGGCATAGTTGGGTGAGTGGCTGGGCTCCGTGAGCTGAGAGGCCTTGTCCAACCTTAATAATTCCATGGCCACCAAAGCCAGCAGGCAGAACAGAGCCATCCTTTGATGGTACCAAATTTCTGCTCCAACATCACCTTCCAAACTGTCTGGCACAACCCAAAATGGACAGGGAAATGGACTCAGGTGAAGTGAAATCACAGATAAACTGAGTGGCCTCAGAGCAGCAGAGAGCCTGGAGGTGTCGCACGCAACCGAGCGCTGGCTTGACTTCCTCTTCCACTAATTCCAAGTGTTTTCTCCCTGCTGTGTTATACAAAAAAATACCCCTGTGATTTCACAGCAACCCACACTGACACTCGCTTCATCCTCTGCACTGGGAATAATAAATCTGTCATGCTGGTAAAGGAATGAGAGACTGGGCTCAGGTCTGAACTCGCACCGTTCCATTTTCCTTGGGGTAGTTTTGGACCAGGCCAAAAACTAATCAAGTCCAAAACTATTCCTGGGGAACATATCTGAAGCTATCAGCAGCCAGAGGACATTCCCAATAGTCCACAAACTGCAGCTCCCCTGATTTTGGAGGCCAAGAAGGTTTAATAATACGGGTGTGAATGGTTCCATGCTATTTGGAAGCTGAGCCCCAGGAATTAATCCAGGCCCAACTCATTTAGCATTACAGATACAGCCACGGGGTCTGGATCCAGGATTCCACCAAGCAAAGACAGATTTGCGTTCATAATTCCTGAAGGCTTAGATCATTGGAGCTCCAGATCCCTCAGGAAGTAGATTCTGGAGTCCAAGGGTCTGAGAGTTTTCTTCCCTGTCATGGATACCACACAACAAGTCTATACAGCAGAAGTTATGCCTTCCCCATGTTTGCTTTGTGGAACAGATAATTTAGTGCCACTGGAGACATGGAAACAAGGGGAATTCTGAGCTAAGGAGACCATGGAGCCAGATTTGCACTTTTACAAGCAGCAAGATGTAATAGGTGTTGCCTCCAAGAGGTTGCAGTCTGTAAGATACGACCTCACAGGTCCAGGGGAAATGAGCTGGGATTAGGAAAGTTCTGGTTCAGATGGGACCCTTATGGATCACACCACGCCCTCAAAGCCTCCCTCCAAAATGTGTTGTTTGCTGAAACAGGAGGAGCTGGTTGCCCATTGCAAGATGCTCTGAGTGGACAGGAGAGCTGAGGTATGCAGCTGGAATCAGGAACACAGCTCAGTACCTGACAATTATTTGCCTTTTCTTGGCTCAATTCCTACATCCTTTGAGTTCCAAACGAATGAGGGAGCTTTGAATGTTTCAGAAATCTGAAAGATGTCTGCTATTCCCTGGTGCCCTGGCAAAAATAAGTGTGAATTGATAATTTTGCAACTCATCTTTCAAAATTTGGGCATGAGAACAAGACTTGGAATAAGGTACTTCCTCCAGCCAAGTTATCATCCAAGAAGAATCCCCAGGGCAGCCTTAAATGAATGAAACTGGGTTTTTGAATTTTATTTTTTTTTATGTAGCTGGAAAGATATGAAGAAAAAATAATTACAAGATATGCCAGGGCAGGAAACAAAATTCTCCAGAACTCGCAAGACCTACATTTGAGAGAAGATTTTGAAGAGTATTTTGGGAGAACTATTTTTTATTGCCTGAAACTCAGAGAACTAAGAGAAGCACAGAGTTCCTGGGAAGCTGGCTGATCTAGCAGAGGGACTAATAAGAAGCAGACTGAGGCATGTGGCAGAACTTAGTGGGCTAGAAAAAGTCAGCAAAGAATTTGGAACAGAGCTGGTAGAGCACAAACGAGGTTCCAGGGCAAAGGCTGCTAACTGCTCTCTGGAATTTAAATGTTACTTAGCTGGAAGACCAAAATGATGAAATTTATTATCTGAAGTCCAGTATTAGACCAAGGCTGTGCTGAGTGAAGAATTAATGTGGATTTACTTCCACGCACTCTGAGGAAACAAGGTTGTGACCAAAGGCAGACTCTGCAACATAGGACTCTCCAGGGGAGTTGGTGCTCCAGGTTCTTTTTGTAGGTGGTGGAGAAAAAACAAAAATCAGCATTTTTAGGTCTGTGTTGCTCTCAATGGGCTGTAAACCAGCTCTGCTACATTATAATCTAAATATTTCTGATGAAATCTGGTGAGTAACGCCGAGAGGAGACAGCTATTTGCCAGAGACATTATAAATGTCTGCATTTGATTAGCAATATTTCATATTTAGAGTCTTAACTGTTCTAACTGGGACCTTTAGCTGAGGTATTGCAAACTGTTCTGCCAATCATCTGAAGTCTTACTTTAAATCCAGCACACACCATTGTTTCTGCAATAAAATAATTTCTTTAAAAGCAAAAAGAGAAAAATCACTGACAATTATTTGGTGCATCTGTGTGAAATAAGAGCCGTTTAACCACTTTTTATTCTTTTTTTTACCTCTGGAAGGATAAACAAACACTCCCTGAATATTGAAGAGGACAATTTAGGAAGACAGTTGTGATAAGATACAGATATGTAGAACACATTTCTGTTGAATAGCACTACTTAATATTCTACAGGGTTCTCCAATAGCTCTTTATATAACCAAACCCACCACTGGTTTTATCACTATTGTTCATTAGATCTCACTAATGTTCTTCCCCTTAACAAATGCCCATCAATGAAATTACTGCAATAATTCTTAATAGTTTGTGTGGGTTTTTTAAAATTGAGATTTGACAGTACTTTTTTTTTTCTTGGAGTTGCCATATTTTGCTAAAGAACTGGTAAACCCCAGACAGGATATTTGCCACAGTACCAATTATAGTTGCCTCACAGTGCAAAAAATTATCTCTGTGAAGTACAAAGACTAAAAAGTGAAGAAGTTGGTTGAAGCATTTCCTTAACATTCTTTCTGTGTGCTATTTTGAGCTTTTAAACTACGATGAGCTACACAACCTGAACCCAAACAACTTAAATGGATACTCAGATGGAGAAAGAGGAGTTTCCCATTTTTTCCTGAATTTTGGGCTGTCCCAAACAGTGTTGGAAGCTGCAGGCAAATCCACGTTTGCTGTCCATGTCCAGTTGGCTGGGTCTGACCTCCTGGGAGCGGCACATGATTCCCCCAGTGCTCAGGACAAATGGACAACAGCCCTGGCAAGGAGCAACGTCAGGACCCTGGATTTTAGAAGAGGAGCTTGCAGCTGTTTAAATAATTAGTGGATGAAATCCCCCTGGGAACCTGTCCTTAGGGACAGAGGAACTGATCAGACCTGGCAGCTCTTTAAGGACATTTTTCTTAGAGAACAAGAGCTCTCCAATTCCATGTGTAAGAAACCAGGCAGGACAGGCAGGGAATGGGCATGGCTGAGCTCCTCACACTGAGGAAGAAGGAAATGCACAGCCAGTGGAAGCAGGAATATGTGCCCTGGGATATGGTTTGGATGTGTATTCATGTCCTAATTTGTTTAGAGAGCCACACAAACACAAACAATAACGTCACTTACTGTTCGTTTTCATAATACAGCTTGCCAATGGCCCAGGCAATGATGATTGGACAGGGAATACCTGCAGGAGCAAAAAAACTCAGGAGTTAATCATGGATGGATGGATGTATCCATGGTACCAAAGTAAATTCAGGTTTGTGCAAGGAGAGTCTGAGTTAATGAACTGGGAGACTCTAAATACAAGTGGTCCTATCTTGGTCTGCTTGAGACATCACAACTGCTAAGATTTTAGTTCAAAAATTTAAAAAAAAAAAGATAATCTTGACAAAACTTCAATACCAATAAGGGAAGGGAATAAAAATATTAACAAACACAGACACGAATACCTGTATTTCCATAGAAGTGACCAGAACAATTTTGGCTGACTTAAAGGCAGTTTTGGTCCCTTATCATTTTCCTGCAGCTGACACAGCAAAATCTTAAAAGACAGTACTTAGGAGTGGGTGTTTAGGTTTTTATTTCCCTGGCTCCAAAAAGCTTGTAAACTTAATGGGATCTTTGGATGAAGCACATTTGCAAAACTTTCAACAAGTTTTTTGAGTTCAGTGTTCCCTATGAAACAGGGTTGTGAGAAAGAATAGTTTGATATCTTGCAGCATCAGAATTCTTGGTTTTTTTCTCCTTCTGAAGGATCCAGCTACTTTTAACTTTACAGACATCACTGCACTCCCTAAGAAGCGTTTGTGTTAGGCCTTCCAAACCAGCTGGTTTGAAGGGGATTTGCTGGAGGAGGAATCTGGAAGGGAGGAAGAGTAAATGGAACTGGCCTTTTGACTCACGTTCAAGCAAGGACTAGACTGATGTCAAAATTAGAAGGGGAGAGTTTTCCCTCTCCATTCCCCCTTTAACTCCTCACCTCAGGAAAACCCAAACAAGTCCAGCCTCGCCAGCTCCATCCCTCATTCCAAACTCCAGGTTCATGTCCCTCTGAAATCGCTGAGGTGAGTGCATGGACAGGGCCCAGATCCAGTGACTCTCATGAGTATCTGCTTCTACCCGTGTGAGCAACGTGACTTAAACCCTCATGGAGGAGCAGAGGTGGATTTGTTTCTAACACAGCCTTTTAACCTCGCATTTGCTGCATCTCTCGTGGGAAATGGAGGCTTTAAAGAGATGGAAAGAGAACCACGACACAGAAGGGATGGGCCTGAGCTGCTGAGGGGTCATCTTTAACCTCAGCAAGGAGTGCTCTGATCTCCTGCCCCAACATCCCTGGTGATTCCTCGAGTGATTGAAGGGGCTGGGTGGCCCTCCAAATGATTGTGCTGTCTTTCATTCTGTTCACCACAGTCTCAAAGGGTCTGGTGCACTCATGTTCCCATGTTCTTGTGAGGAATGGACAGAGAAAATGGAGCCACGTCCTCTCTCCTGAAGGAAATTATTTTACTTTTCCTTGTGAAGTGAAGAACAGGGATTTGAGAATGAGACTGGTAAAAAAATCTGTATGGGGAGGCAGAGCAAAGCCAGAATGCACCCAAAAGGTGGGTGGAAAGGTATGTGTAGCTCACACCACTCCTGCATTAGTAAAGAGAGACCCAGAGGGTTCTGACAGAGGTAGGGAGGGAAAACACCAGGGATCAAACCAACCTGTGAGAGCTGTGTAAGCAGCTGATTTTCCAGTTTGCTGAGAGAATTGGAAACTGTTGGGGAAAAAATTGAATCAACTCCCCAAATAAACATTTTCTTTCGACTACAACTCCTCTTTCCTCCCATTTGATTTTGGATTGAATGACGTATTTTGTTTCAAAGGCTGTTTCTGCCTTCAGAACTGCAATCCAATTACTTCTGCAGAGAGGGAGAGGCACTTCTGAACAAAATGTCATTCTGCTTTCACAAAAGAAAATATTGGTGACTTTTTCCCACCTTCCTTCCTTCAACAGAAAAGAACTGCCAGATTCACTGGTTCAGTTGGACCTCAGATTTCCTTTCACGTGAACAAGCTGCCTGCACGGGGCCTGTCCTGCCAAATGTCTCCTGGCCAAGTTCAAAACATGGACATACTGGTTGGGAAGGACCTCTGAAGCTGCTTGCTCCAATTTCCTGCTCTGAGCAGAACTATCAACACTCACCCACCTCAGCCAGGGCTTAGCCTGGCAGTATTTTCAATATCCCCAAGGTCAGAGGTTTCACAGCTTGTAAGTCACATATTCCAGCCCATCTCCTGGTACATTTTCTGTTTCCTTTATGTCCAACTGGAACCTCCCAGTCTGCAGTTTATGGATTTGTCCCTCCTTATAACATCTGCTACTACCAAGAAGAATGTGGCTCCATCATCTTTTTAATTATCTTTCAAATCACTCCTGGTACCAAACAGATCCCTCCTCATCTTCCTCTTTGCCAGATTAAAACTCAGCTCCTTCAGCCTCACATCACAGCTCATGCCCTTCAGATCCCTGATCACATTTTCACCTGGAGAATCTCCAGTTTTCCACATCCCTTTTTGACCTCAGAGGCCATACGTGACCACAGCATCCCAAAGGCAGCTTTACCACAGCTGAGTCTCTGAGTAGCCCCAAGGACAGTACAAAGATGACGTGTGACTCTTTGCCAAAGGCTATTTTCTAGGAACAAATCCCTCAGCAGTCCAAATGACAGCTGTAGGGCTGGACTGGCAGATAATTAGGCTTTTTTTCAAGTCAGCTCCTCACTTAGAAGTGTCTGTTCAGACTGAGAGATCCAGATTTCACCTCCGTGGGATTTGTAATATTTATTCTTGCCTCTCTTGTCTTTAACACTTTAATGCCAGGTACCACAGAGCACCATTTTAACCACAAAAGGCACTTACACCATCCTATGAAGAGGAAGACCCATTTCCTCAGCTTATCTGTGGAGTAGGTCATCACTATAGCAGTGTGTAAGTAGCAGCCTTCCACAAACATCCAGAAGAAGTTGGTCACCACAAAGTAATTGTAGACAGTGGTAATACATCGACACCAGGGCTGGAAAGGGAACAGAAAAGAATATTTCAAAGTCATGGTGAGAACATTTAAGAGATTCTATATGTTGTTATCCCCTTAAAAAAATCATTGCTAGAATTTATTCATGGGATGCAGATTTATCCTGTGGCTTGGAATCACAGTATTTTAGGTGCTGACAGGAACTCACAGCTCCATCTGAGACCTTCTGCTGAGGCTGGCTTCGACCAGGGTCTGCTGTATCTAAACACGTCTGGAAAATTCAGGTTCCAGAACAAGCCTCCAAGAGCTGTAGCTCATTTGACCACAGGTGATCTCTGTTAGTGCCACAATCTTGCTTCCTTTCCACTGAAAGGAAGGAGCACCACTGATATTTAGAAAAAAAATACTTTAAAGGCAAATTTTTATCAGCCACTTCATCCCCTCTGTTCCTGCTGTCAGTACTACACTCTGTTAAGTCACACCATGCCACTGGTCACCTCTGAATTTTGCCACAACCTCAACAAGAATTTTTGGTCTACCAGTAAAGGCCTCTCCTCAGAATGGCTGTGCAGTGAGAGCACAGCTGTGGGAAGCACGATTAGCTCCAGATGGGAACATCCCAGCCATAAATCACAAGGAACTGGTGGTAATTTCCACAGTGCTGCTCACCTAAGTCTGGGAAAACTTCTTTCTTACCATACATGGAATGTATTTCTTGAAGCACAACTCTAATTACCTGGGTTCTCTGCTGTCACTGATTTTGGTCATTTTGGTCTCACTATTCTCCAGCCTTTTAATTAACTCTGCATAATTATTTGAAACTTTTGACCCTCAGTTAATTTTATCTTAGCCTTCACATGCAGGAGATATTGCTGGTCTCCAGGCAGCCAACAGAGCAGCAGATGCACCATGAAACCCAGTAAAATTCTGAGGATTAGGAATTTATTGGGCAAGAAGCACAATTACAAAACGACAGCCCATCCACAAGTTGTGATTGCTTCTGTTTATGGAATGGAAATAAAAAGAAGAAATCCTTTGATGTGTTAAAGCTTTCACTACTGTATTATTTCATTAATATTTGAAATTTAGTTTGGCTTCACCCTTAAAATAGGATTAAACCCCAAAACAACCCAGAAGAAGACGAAACATTTTGTTTTCAGAAGTTTAAACCAAATTAAGTTTCCCTTTCCCTTCCCCTTTCCCTTCCCTTCCCTGTTTTTACAGGAATTGTAAAAAACAATTATATCCAAGTCACTTTTTCCTGTGTCAGAACTGAGAGGAACTGGCCCATGGATTGGAAAGATTCTGGTAGATACAGACAAATACAAATAACGGTGGTGAAAACTCCCCCTGCATGACTTCCATAGGAGACCAGAATAAAATGAATTTTGAGCAAGTCCTTTGGGAATTGTGGATTTAGTAACATTGAATAGTAAACCAGATTTGCAGAGCTCATTAGTTCGAGCCATTCTGTTTATTTGACTGAGGATTCTTGATCCCCACATGTACCCACCATTAGGCTCCAGATAACCAATTCCTTCTGGAATTTTCTGTAAGCATTATAAACTTCATGCAAAATATTTCCACATCGATGCCGCTGTATCCGTGCTATTTAATCTCCACTGATCAGCACAGAAGAGATCATATGAATATCTAGAATAAATGATGTTCCCATTCATTTTGGTGGTGTTATTTTGACTGACTTATCCCACAATCATGTAACAAAGTTATCACCGAGCTTGTATAAAGCACCTTTCCCAAAAAGGCTGCAGAGAAAAGATGAGTTAATGAAAACTGGGGCATGTGATGACCTGTCCTTATATTTGCAGGTTTATATTTCCATTGTCACTTTGTGCTCACATTTTACAAGGTATTTGAGTGCCAGTCTCCAACAGATTTTTCCTAAATAACTAAAAATCTCAATAAAGATTTGCAGCATTGTCATGAGAGCAAGTCACACAGCATGAAACCACTGACCATGAAGTTCATAAACCCCCATCTTCTGGAGTGTGAGAATGCCAGAAACACAGACAGAGCGAACACTGAATTAACAGAATTTCCATTTTCTCAAAGGAGCATCTGGATGAATAATAATAGAGATTTATGCATGGACATCTTCTTTATCTGGGCACTAATGATTTCTCTATTTGTTCTTCCAGAGCATGGGACTGAAGTTCAGATGTCAAACCTTACGTCTGAAGAGCTAATCAAGGATGATGAGTGCCCAGCTGACATTAAAATGAAGCGAAGCATGGAAGTCACTCTGAGCATGTGGATAAGTGTCCCTTGCAATATTTATACCAACAAACTCAGCACCCCTGACGTGGTCTGTGCCTTAATTGTGTCTCCCCTGATGGGGGAGGCTTTTTAGAGTCTGTGCCAGGAGTCAGAATTGAACAGGACTTTCAGCCTTCTCTTTCTTCTGTAGTTGTTCATTAAATCTTATCTAGAAAGTACAGGCCACTGACGTGACCCAGACATAGCATGAAGCAGAGAATGCAGGAAAAGCCAAATTATCAAGATTGCGCAGCCCTTTTAAAGGTAAATTAAACAATGAAAACTTAAAATGCAAGATATTTTCACTTTTCTACCAATGTCTAATAAATTATCTAATCACCCAGGCAGGAACTGTGGAATTCTTTATCCAATCATCCCAGACCACTTCTACTGCAGAATATGGAGTAGATGAAGAAGAAGAAGAAGAAGGTCTGGAGAACAACAACAATCCTCCATTTTGAAGTTTTTTGCTTTTATCTATTTACTATATTAATAAACCCAAAACCTCTAAATTTTTCACCCTGTGACAACCTTACATAGTATTCTATCACCTAATTCACACCAGATTCTAATTCTTCCCAGAGGCCAGGCAATAATTCTTCCCAGAGGCCATGGACGAAGGTCAAAGACGGTGTTGTCCAGAGGGATAGAACCCTTCAGAACAGGCAGAGAAGTGTTCTCTGTATTCTGGGCTCCCACACACCCCGAACTCCAGGGCAGGGCCCTGCCACCTCCCAGCACTCACTTCATTACTCTCGTGGATGTTGTGATCTATCATTTGAAGCAGAAACCACATCACATTCCTCAGGATGAACGTGGTGATCAAGTTCCAGTGGATAATATTCCGCAGGCATCGGATACTCCTGAGCAGGGAAACACATTCAAGTTAACATATACAGTGAATATATACACACACACACACATTAATAACTCTGTAAAACAATCTACTTAATTCTGTTCATTGCATGCCTTATCCCCCTGCAGTCCCTCTCTTACTCTACGAAACAGGAGGCTTGTGTTTCTGCAAAGCCATGTACAACAATTTGTGTGGACAACACAGGGAGCTCCCTTTGACAAAAATCAATTCAAACAAGTGAAACAGGATCTACTAGAGAAAAAAAATCCAATATTCAAGCTGTCATTTCATCCTTGGTTATTAGTTTTGCTCCCCTTCCCTCCATCTCTAGAATAACTGGAATTGATAGAAAAGCCTCTGAACAACCAGGCTGCCCTAGAGGCTGCTGAGTTGCTTACAGAAGATTCTGTGACAAATATTTGTGCTGGAGTGGCAAAGCTAGAATAGTTTACATTTGGTTAGTTCTTGAACAGGCTCACCTGTGTGAGCTTGAATTAATGCCACAGGAGAGCACAGACTTCCTGGTTTTCAGTCCTGGCCTTAGCTGGCTGTACCTTAAACGAGGTAGAGCTGCACATCCTCCTTCATCAGGAAATATTTGTGTCAGTTTTCAGTCCCTCGCCAGCTCCCATTCAGATGCAATGTAAATCATGAGCACAATGTAAAATATGAGCTACAGCAAGCTGGGACATAGTGCCATAAAGCAAAAGAGGGGAGATCTGAAATATATTTGCTGCTGGAAATGGCTCCAGGTGGCAGCCAGTGCACGATGCTACTGCCAGAAACCAAAGCATCACTGAAGCAAGACAGAGTAACTCGTGACAGGTTCAGTCATTTAAGACCAGAACATTTCTCTTCTGATTCTCTGTGAACTGGTAAAGGATGGCAGGTGCCAAGCTGCAGCGCTGCAGTTACAGAGTCCTCAATTAAATGATCTCTTGGCTAAATGCAAACCACTCCATTTAGGAAAATCACTTCCACAGAGGCTCAAACATCCATAGCACTTCCTGGGATTTGGCAGTGGCCATATCAGGCTCCCTGCTTGCCAAGGAAGCTGCCAGATAATGTGGGACAAACAGAGAAAGTGGCTCAAAGCTGCTCAGCTGGAACTGACTGAGCTCACCCCAGGGACAGCAAAAAGAGAGGCACAATCCAGTAACCAAATTTTTGTTGCCTCAGGTCTTTTGCAAGGCAAACAAGCCACTCTTCTTAACAACAAACACTATTTTCCTACCATAAAACACTCATTGTACTTTTCCTAGGACTAAATTAGTCAGTTGTAGGGCCAGAAGAAATTCTGTTATGTCCTTCAGCCTCACAAATCTCTCAGAGCTTTCAAGCAATCCAGCAAAAAACCAAAGACAAGACCTCCCACATCTGAGATACTTACAGAGAGAACGCTCCGAGGTATAACCCTGCTAAGCCAATGTTAAAATAGCCTCTGAGTTTACCAACTCAGTCCACCAGTATGAAACTGGTATTTGGTTCTGAACGCCTCAGTAACTCACGATGAGTTAATCTGGAGAACAAATCTCCAGCTGCTCAGACCCTTTCTCTTTTATTTAAGCTACAAACTTAACTTACAAACTCCCAAAACGCTGCTCTTGGACATGTCAGACACGTCTCACTGCGAGAATTTCACTTTTAACAAAAGGCTGAGGTTCAGCTTTTTGGCTTTGAGGTTCAGCTGGGTTTGACTTTCTAAGAAATGAGGCAACCAAGCTGCCCATGCTGAGCCCCAGGAGCCCACCTGGCTCTGGACAGGCTTTGAAACATCCTGCTAAGGTCTGTCCTCTGTTGATCATCCTGCACATAAATGTCCTGCAGCTGCTCTTCACCTCCATGTTTTATTCCCTCCCTCCAGGTCAAGGATTAGCAGATGAAGGGATGAGTTTGAAATGTTGCTCCTAGGGAGAGAAGGAGGCAGGGGACTAAAACTAAGGAAATTCAGGTCAAACTGTGAGGTATTGAGATGAAATTAATTGCTTTTGAGAGCTCTAACAACAAAACAAATCAGGCACGCTTGCCACCTGAATGTATTTCTTGGCAAAGATAAGATAAAAGAGTGGGGGGAGAAAGAAGAAATCCTTGCTGCAGGCATCCATTTAGCTGTAGTTTAATCATCCCATAGGCTGGAACATCACTAAATGTGGCTAGGGGAAATCTTATTGCCACAAGATTTACAGCAGGACATTGGACTGGGCACACAGGCAAACAGGATAAAGAGTTGCAGATTTTTGGTTCATTAACAAGAGCTTTCCCCCCAGGAGGATCCCAGTCATCAAAAACCCATTGTCTTCTGTGTTTTAAGACAAATTCAGTGAACTTGGTGATCTCAAAGGTCTTTTCTAACCTTAACAATTCTATGGTTCAATGTTTTTATTTGCTGGTAAGGTCTTTGCCCTCCTTACTACTTCTTGGTTCCTATTGGTTTGTATTCTTTGCCCATCACTCTGCATCCTTCAGACTTTTAGTGGTCTGTGCAGGACCCAGAGCAAGAGGGTCGGGTCTGTGTTGGAAACTCGCGATCTATACAGATAATTATCAAAACACTCCTTCTTTTCCAAAAGCCCCATTTGTTGAGGGAAGTTGTACTCCTGGTGTAAAATTAAGTAAAGTATAAATGTGGCCTGCAGCTGGAATTGACCAAAGTGAAGCCTGAAGGCTTTGGCTTTGGACATGAAGCAGGGAGAGTTGGCTCCCCTGTCCCACTGCCTTTAGCAAAATCCGTATTTTGGGTACAAGTAACCTCATACCACTGCCTCACTCCCTTTTGGAGACACTGTGTGTGTAGCTTGGCTGGTAAATAGATGCTTTCACCTGCTAAAAAGCTTCCTGTCTTGGGGATAAGAGAACCATGAAAGATAATCTGAGAGATGTCTGAAAGTGCCACAGACCTTTTTAAATAGCTCAGACAGTGATGTGACCCCAGGCACACAATGGTTTTAACCTTTTGCCTTTTCTTTTTGTTTTGTTTTTCCCTTTCATTTTTTTTAATAAGAGTCCCAACTGGAGGCTGAAAGTTTGTTATTGTTCACAAAGAGCCCAGAGCCCATGGTTCTGTCTCCTAACTACCACCAGCACAGAAATCACAGTGGCAGGAATGCAATCCACAGCGAAGGGCAGGGAAAGCTTGAGAAATAACTGTGTCAGGTTTGTGGTGGGGAGGGAGAATCAGCAGGATAATGGAGTGTGTGGAGGCTGCAGGGCACAGCAGTGCAGGGCTGCAGTCGATGAGACAAGAGAACACTCTCTTGGCAGCCTCCTGAGGAAGCTGCTCTCATTTTCAGGCACTGCTGGAGAGTGGGGTTATTGTAATTCAGTATGTGTAAAGCATCTGGAGGGGTACTGGGTAAGGGTCTCCTCACTCCAGGCTTTATTCACGTGAGACTGCTCTGTTGGGCTCAGCAGCTCACCCTGTGCACAGAATTCATCTCTGCAGCCAGGCTGGAGTCTGAGGTGGGCACTGAACAAAGGACATTTCCCAAACTGGGCAACAAAAGTGGTGAACAACAAGAGACCTGCAGCACAGCTAATGTCTGTGGAAAGGACAAAGCTGACCTTGTCATATTCATCTCAAAGCCTGAGGAAAAAATCTCAGAATACTCATAGGAGTCATTTGTCCTCCACAGGTCTTTTCCTGGCTCTTTGTAGATAGAAGGTAGCTTAAATTTTATAAGCCTTAATTTAAATGTAAATACTCCTGTTATTCATGAAAATGACCTGTCCCATTTTGAAAACTTAAAACAGTCATATCAGTCTTCTATGACAATGAGCCCCACAGTTCATTTCTCCTTGATTAATTGCTGGCTTTGCTCTGTGGAGTGGAAAAGTAACCAAGACTGTGCTCCAGGAGCAGCAATAACTGCCCGCACAGGCAGCAGTGAAAAAGAATATTCCCATCACGCTGCAACTGGCAGGTGGTGGAATTTAAAACCCATTAAGCTGTGTTACAAGTTAGTGAATTGAGCTTCCCTGGAGGCATAGGGGCTGGCATGAATGAATTCCCTCAAAATCCTGAAGGTAAGAAATTTAGGGTTGTTCTTACCTCAGGAGGGGGATGTCACAATCTGGGGGTTGTGGCAGTGGCAACATGAAGAAAATGAGAGCACAGAGAGCAGAGAGCTGCCTCTCAACGGGGAAAGAGTCATGTGAGAGAGGAGAAATGGGAGCTGAGGGGACTGGGTGCTGAACTGCTGCTCTGGACACAATTACAGCACTGCTGGGAAGGGATTGTGACTTACAGAGCCACTTAGAGTCCCCTAGCCCAAAAGATCTGACAATAGGAGGTTTCCTATTCCTCTTCATGTCAGGTAACATCGTTTATGCCATTTCCACTTGTTTTACAAGCCTTGATGTGTGCTGAATGGTGCAAGCTTCCAAGAACAGCAGCACAAATCACCACCCCAGAGATCCTGAAGGCAGGCACATCACAAGGCATCACAGACGGAGGCTATGGGCTTCCACTGAGGGGAAATTAATTATCTCCTGTATTTCCTTCCTACTCTAATCCTTTTCAGACAAAGAAAACTGGCCAGGGCTTTGGCTGGACTTTTCCCCTAGCTCTTCCCTGGTGCATGGGTCTGAGGATAGATGGAATAGAGAAGCTGCAGCAATTCAGTCACCACAGACTTAAAGAGGCCAGAACATAAAGACATAAGAACTTCCATGTTCACTCAGACCAATGTGCCATTTAGGCTGGGACTCGGTCCCTCTGGGGATCAGTAAAACTTAATTTGGGAAAGAGCACTGGAAACAGCAGAGTTGGATTGCAAGTTGTTCCTTGCTCCTACCTCCTTGCTTCTGGCAGTCAGAAGATATTCCTGATTCAGAGACCACATTTAAATGCATTAAATGACCTCGCTGGTGGCCCCAACTCCCCACAGGAGTCACAGGACTCCTTCTGTGGTTTATGTTCACCAGGGTCAGACCATGGATTACTCCACTAACATGATGGATTGAAGAGCTCATAACCCGTTATTCACAATAGAACCCCTTTGTCTGTGTGGGTTCCTCTTCTCTGCTTGTCCTGCCCACTTCCCAAGGGCTGGATGTGGAGGCATTTCCTCAAAACTGCACCCCCTCCTGTCCTTTGGGAGCTGCAAGGTGAAGGAACAGAAAAATCCTGGATCTGGACAGCAGGAAACTGCTCGCCCATGGGCTGTGGGAGCAAGCTGGGAGGAGTGCTTGGTGCTGCGTCCTGGAGTCACACAGTTCATGCAGAAATTTCATTTCTGGTTGTGACTGATAGCAGATTTTGGGCAGGAAATACCTGCCTGAAATAGAGCAAGCAGGTCAGAGAGGCACATTCAGGGGTTGTGTGGCACCCTGAGTGAAGGAGGGGGTGGAAGGAAAAGGATTTCCTTGAGGAGAGAACAGAAGGACAGACAGTTTCTGACGTGGAGGGAGAAGATATTGCCACTGGAGGCATCTTGGCTCTGGAAGTGAAAGGGTTCATTGGTTCCTCATGATTTCTGAAGAACCAGAGCTTTCCCTGCTGAATGGTATCCAGAACCTCCCCCTGACAGGGCAGGAGTTTCTGATGAGGGCCTGATGCACGAGAGTCCTGCTGTGGGCTTGCACAGAGATGCCCTCATGTTTTCATGTCCTCATGACCCAGACACCTGGTTTAGGAATCAGGAGCATGAATACTGTTCTCCTCTATCCTTCCAGCTGGAGGGAATGCTGAAGGAAGAAACAGGAAGAGCAGCAGATCATCAATACCTGCCTCCAAGCACGGTGTTACCAGGAGAATTTTGTGGTTTTGTCATCACGGGTTGGTTTATGTGACACCAAACCTGTTTCAAAGGCTGATGATGTGAGGCTTTGGGTAGAGGAGTGTAGCAAGTGACAGCACACTCTCATGGGACACCGAGTTATGAAGTGCCTTGTTTTATATTTACAGGAATTTGGGGCCAACAGTACTGCAGCTTGTGCACAGAAGGGTAAAAGAGCTGGGGGAGGGTCGGGAGCAGAAGTTTGATGAGGAGCAGCTGAGGAGCTGAGGGTGTTTAGTCTGCAGAAAAGGAGGCTCAGGGGGGACCTTCTCACTCTCTAGAACTCCTGACAGGAGGGGGCAGCCAGGTGGGGGTCAGGCTCTGCTCCCAGGAAACAAGGGACAGAACCAGAGGAAATGGCCTCAAGTTGCACCAGGGGAGGTTTAAATTGGATATTAGGGAAAATTTCTTCACTGCAGGGGTGATCAGGCATTGGACAGGCTGCCCAGGGCGGTGATTGAGTCACCATCCCTGGAAATGTTCAAAAAACAATCAGATGTGGCACTTGGGGACAGGGCTTAGTGGTGGACCCGGCAGTGCTGGGGCAATGGTTGGACTTGATGATCTTACAGGTCTATTCCAGCCTCAGTGGTTCTCTGGGTCTATAGGAAAATGTGTGTATTCCAGTGAATCCAGAGTCTCAGAGCCCATCTCTGGCTGTGCTGGCCAAACTAGATGAGATAATCTGGGATCTGGGATGAGCCTCCCTCTCACCACACACACAGAGCACTCGGCTCAGCTCTGCAGGAGGCTGGACATGAAGACGCAATTAAGGTGAAAGCCAACATGCTTCTCCTTGGCCTTCCTAATGAATAAATCAAGAGCTAGGTGTATTGTGAGAAATTCCCCACAACAACCCCTTTATCTGATCTGAGAACAGACCATGCTGTTCCCTGACTCGATCTCCTACCACCGGCATTCTGAACTGCCTCGTGTGCAGGGTGTCAGAGCTGGGCTTCCACCAAGGAAAACAGCAGCAAAGGGGGAAAAAAGTGAAATTCTCCAGCAGCTGACTGCAGCCTGGGTCAGGGGTGGGCAGAAAGAGCTTCTGGTTGTTGGTAGAGAGAGGACGTCCTGCTAATTATTTCCACGAAATGACCTTAATTGTGTGATTCGACAGAGAAAGCAGAGAAATAGAAACCCCATTCTTTTGACTTGCGAAATTGTGAGATCTGGAAAAGCAGAAAGAAAATCACATCAACTCTTTCTGTAGAGGTGGCCTCACTGATTCAGAAATGGACGTCTATAAATAGCACTGGTAAAGCTCAAAGTAGCTTTCTGTTGATTTATTGGGTTTTTTCTCACTCTATCCATACAGTGGTATTTTTCCTCTGGGATGCACAGAGCTACTGTTTTCTGATTCATAACATGAGGCAAACAATTAACATTAACAATCATAATAATGTGCCAGTGTGGTTGAAAGCTTGCTGAATTAGCTGAATCATCTGCATAGAAATAATTGCAAATGAAAACTTTATTAAAGAAGCGTAGAAACCTTCTATTAATTCATGTAGTATTCCATTAATAATGATGTTTAATTAGGACTGCTGTCCCAAAGTCTCTGTGAAAACAGTTGGTAGGAGAAACAGGAGTGCACTTTGCTAGAGCCCTTCCCATTCTGTGACTGGAACACGCCAGAAGGAGAATCATGGACAACACCTAAAAAATTATTTCCCCTCTTTAGTCTTTTCTAGGGCAGGCAAAGCACGTGGACAAACCCATAAATGGCACAGAGTGGGAAGAATACCTAACAGCAAGTTATTTCCCAGCCTCTGTGCCTGTCAGGGCCTATTTGCTTTCACCCACATGGAAGCCTCCCCTGAGGTCCCCACGGTTTTCCCCCATGCTCAATCAGTGCACATATTCTGGAATTCCTAATGCTTCCAGATGGGAACAGCAGCTGGAGAGGCTGGCAGGAAAAATCAGTTTCTTGGTGGCAGTTGCCTGAGGGAATGTAAATATTCCCACAGGAAAAGCAAGGGGCAGTTGCAAGGGAAGAATAAAAGCTGGGAAGGAAGTGACATCTTTATCACAAGGACAGGAGTGAAATACTCAGGTGAAGAGGAGAAGCAGCAGTTTCCATGAGTATTTAGGATGTGCAGAGACCCTAAAAATAAACCCACTGTGGAACCATCTGTGCATCTGTCTTTCCCAAAATTTCACTCTCCTGCCTTCAAACAAGTTTTTAATCCCAGGACATGGAGCATCCTGCCTGCTTTAGATGCAAAGGCTTTCAGCACTAATGTTCCTGGGGTGGGAAGGATGCAGCCAACACAACACTTGACAGGCAGGGCAGCCCCTGACTGGCTGTGCTCACTGCTTAATCAAGGGATAACTGAAACCCAGCCCCTGAATACTCCAAGAACACAGCTTCAACCTTGACTGTGCCATCAAGTCTTGCACCGGAGGAAATTCCCGTTATTTTCACAGGAATGATAAAGATGACTTCGTTTAGTGGAGCTTGTGATTGTGGCTGAAAAAAAAGGTTTAGGACTCTGCTCTAATTTGCTTCGCTGAACGGTGGTCAGATATCAGTAATTTTTGTACAAAGAGAAAACAGGGATGCAAAGTATCTTTTTGAGCAGAAAACACCTTGCAGCTCAGGTTTTCTGACACGGGTTGTAGTTATCAGTCCACACGGTGGAAGGGTGAGTGTTTTCCATGGAGAGTGACCACTGCAGCTGGATTGCACAAATCGAGGAAGGACTTCAGAAGACTGACATTGAGAGCTCAGAGTAGTTGGTCTGGCTTACAACTACTGTTTGGGAAATATGAGTGCACATCATGTCCTCATTCACAATCCCCTTGTGGGATTATACAAAAAAAAAAAAAAAAAATCTGAAACAAAATTAATTTAAATGACCAGCTAGAGAATTCAAAGGTTATGCCTTTTTTTTTTTTCTTTTAATACAATTACACTATTAGCAAAGTTGATTACATTATCTACATTTGCAGATACTGTGGGGATAAACCAAGGAGGAATGTCTGAGTTGCTGATGCTGCTGTTCACACTCTCCTTGGCCTCATTTACACCAAGACATGGTGTGAAATATTTAATTATTTTGGAGCATTTGGCCAGGAATTCAGGAAAGATTGGAAACCTTCCAAATAATCATTCCTGTGCTTGGTCTAAATTGCTCGGCCTCATGGTGCTCACTGGGCAGTAGGTTATGTGTCCAGTGGCTCAGTCTGGGCACCTCCCCAGGGAAGCTCCATTCCCATAATAGGCAGAGGCAGCCCAGATGCTGCCAGGAGTGTCCATGGCCCATTTAGGGGTGACAGAAACTTTCACCTCTCCCATGTCTTGTGTATTAGCTGACAGAGCAATGTGAAGCAGCAGAATTCACAGAACCATGGAATCATTTAGGTTGGAAAAGACCTCCAAGATCATCAAGTCTAACCATTGACCCAGCACCACTAAACCCTGTCCCCAAGGGCCACATCCACGTGCCTTTTGACATTCCAGGAATGGTGACTCCACCACTGTCCTGGGCAGCCTGTTCCAATGCCTGACCACTCTTTCTGGGAAGAATTTTTCCCTAATACCCAATCTAAACCTCCCCTGACACAACTTGAGGCAGTTTCCTGTTGTCCTGTCCCTGTTCCCTGGGAGCAGAGCCCGACCCCCCCGGCTGTCCCCTCCTGTCAGGGACTTGTGCAGAGCCACAAGGTCCCCCTTGAGCCTCCTTTGCTCCAGGCTGAGCCCCTCTCCCAGCTCTGTCAGCTGCTCCTGGTGCTCCAGATCCTTCCCCAGCTCTGTTCCCTTCCCTGGACATGCTTCAGCACCTAAATCATCTCTTAGATTAGATAGAAGAGAAGGTTCCTGAGTGCTGAACAACTACTGTGGCGTTAGTGAGGGACCTGCATGTGCAATTCCAGGGATGAAAATTGAAATGGAACCATTTAGCACTTGAACAGCTGCAGGTGCATCTGCAGTTCATAACTCTAAACATCACCTTGAAAGCATATTCTCTGATTTTTCTTCCCAGAGATGGCTCAGGAAGTAGTTTTTTTCAATCAAATTGCATTCCTGAGCATGATTCATATATAAACTGCAAAGACCCAACTTTGCTTTCCTCCTTTCTCTGAAATCTTGGAAAAGTTGCAAAGTTTTCTCCACTGTTCCCAAAACCATTCCATCATCATCAGAAATAGAACACAGACAAGTTTTAGCTTGTCAGTCAACATAGATCTAAATCTTCTAAGAGCAGTTCTATAATCAGAATTCAAACAAGTTCGTGTCCATCTCCAAAGATTCACAGCCAAAATCTTGGCAGCAACAGAAATACACCAGCACTAACATATTTCTAGCACAGGACAAGAGTGGCCTCCAAATCTCAGGTCAAGAAAGGAACTGAGTAAAAGCATTTTATAAATTCCTGATACTCCAGTTTAACTCCAACTTAAATTTCTTCCTCTACCACATTGCTTCAGGACCCCTCTGCTCTGTGGGCTGGAAGTCATCCTTTCATATTCACTGACAAATCTGTCTGTAGAACACCTATATCCATTTCTTCTTACATTGACACCGTCCTTGTTTGTAAGCAGCTCTTCAGTTTCCAATGTTTATCCAGTGGTGATGTATTGATAGGCAGCAACAACTCTCCTCAGTGGCTCTCATTGTGAGAGGTTACAATACCACGATTTCAGATGCAGCTTATGAAACCTTTCACATTTTAAGAACAGAGCTCTCCAGGCACACTTTTAATTACTGGTATTATTCCAGGAGCTCATGAGGGCTCTGCTCTCCATTTTTTTTGTGTGGGGTAGGCTCTATACAAAGAGTCTAAAGAACAAGTCCTACAGATGTGAGATGAAGAGGGGGCGAGTAAAGGCAGTGGGAAGCAAAGACAATGGCCTGAGGTTAATCAATAGGAGAAGTGTTTCTGGCCTTTATCAGAGTTCATCAGATGAGACGCTTCACAGGGATTCAGGCAGTACAGGCACTTCAGATGTTTTGTATTCGAAGATGGCCCTCTCATTGGATTCGCTCTTATTTACAGAGCTCCATCATTTTCATTCCTGCCTTTCTCTGTGGACTTTACTGTGGACTATGACAGGGTGGGACAGAGCTGTCTTCAAACCTGCAGCCATTGCACCCACCCTGCCCCAGGAGTTATGGGGAATTTTAAAATTGCCACGTGCCTGAGTCATTAATGAAGGCTCTGCTATTCCAAGTGGCAGATGGAATAGACTGAACTAGGCTGGGTGGGAAGGCAGGAGATGAGGGGGTGGGGGCATGGAGCACGGAGATGAACTCTGTTAGTTGATGTTCTGACCTGGGACTTGCTCTTTCTTCTTGTTCCACCACAAGAAAGGATCTTGCCTTAGATCTGGAGCCTGCTCTGCTCTAATCACGTCAGAAATCTCATCCTTTTTAAGTGAAAACCAGAACTAATTGCACAGATCTCCTCCCCGATTGAGACATCCTCAGCCTGCAGGTTCTGAGAGGTGTTGGATTACTGCTCTATGAAAGCTGTCCCTTATTGATACTCTACATTTCTCCTGACAGGTTTCTACAGATCATTTAATCAAACTCTTCCATTCTTACTAACAGAGGCCTGCAGCAGCAATCCTGCCAACTGCACACCAGACTGAAGAGTAAGAGGCAATTCAAAGGAGCTTGGAACAGGGGAGGATAAAGGAAAGTAGATAGGAGATGGCTAGGGGGAAAAAAAGGGGGAAAAATGGCTATATTGTTCTAGGAAAAACTGTTTCAGTCTTCTGGGGAGAAATAATATGTGGGATTTAGGAAATCTGTATGTAATCATAAGAAAGAACAGGGACACTGCCTCAAGCCTATGAGAAAAAACAATTCAGATGCTTTACTGGGGAAATAGAGCTAAATTTAAGGGCAACAGGAAAGCAGAATTTCCCTCAAAACCTCAATTTGCTTTCACTGCCACCCTAGCAGTGACAAAAGATGTTATGACAATGTTTGTGGGTTTGGTTGTTTTTAGAGCTGCCTTTATCCAGCAAGGACATGTCACTTTTAATCTCCAGCCTATCTTCCTGTCAGCACCGTCCTTTATTGGATTCAAAACTCAGCAGGGACATAGATGCTTCCCAGAACAAATACCTTTCTTCCCCTACTTCTTCTTTGATAACCACTGCACAAATAAAACTTCACCTGATGGAATCCACTCAGGTCACTGCTGGCCACTGCCAACCTTTGTTTGATAACAAGTCAGGAGTTTTACAAAGGCCTCTTGTTCCACCTCACAGGCTGCTCTAACAGCACAGTGACAAGGGAAAATCCAGGACAAAGCAATTTGGGTTTCTGCATTGTCAGCAACAGCAAAGGAAAAATGTGATTCAAAAGAAGCATTTTAATCCTTTATATATTTTTTTTATTATTGTTATTTTTTTCCTTCAGCTTGATTGGTATTACTGACAGCAGGATTCCTCCTATGGAAAATTTCTGCTTTAGCAGTGTGAGATTGTGATTCAGTGGGACAATGAGGCTGAGTCAGTGGGAGCTGCCTGTGTGCACCTGAGGGAGGAAGAAAACCTTGACTGTTAATGAGAACAGACAGACTCTGAGATTCCCAGCAGTGCAGATCCATTCAACAATGCCAAGTGAAGGGCCCTGAGCAAATCTCTCCAGGTCCTGCACTGGAGATCAATCCACCTCAACAGCACACTTTGTGCACAAATTCTTTCTTTTTCCTTCTTGGTGTATTCCTTTTTGTCTGTGAGTTTGTTTGGTGTTGCATAGTACAGACAGCACAGCTCTCACAATTTTAAGACCACCTACATTTAGACCTTGAGAAATTAAAGTTGACTTCGACCTTTAGGAGCTGCCTTGATGACTCACTGGCATTCAGCCAGTGTGCCAGCAAAAATCAAGTCCTGTCCTTCACTTTTTATTATTTAGGTGCTAAATGAAATTTTTACTGGCTTGTTTGTCATTGCACAGGTTGAGATGTGACGGAACTGGAGAAAACAAGGCTAAAATGGGTCTTCACAGGAAAAAGGGGGCCCTGGCTGAGCTCTCATCCCTTCCCAGATGTGTTGGGGTCTCATGGACACAAATGGCAGATGATTTCATCACGTCTTGCTACATCTGAGACCTCAAAACAGTTGTGTGATTCCTCAGTGTTTAGAGCAGTAAGGACTTTTCTGCTAAATGGAGGGTAGGTTGTGAACGAAGGATGAAGTTGTTTAAGGAACCGAGGAAAAATGAAGCTGGGGACAAGGTGACAGGATAAATTTGGAATTATAAGGTTTGGATCCAGTTCTCTCCCCTTCCCACTTCAACACAACTGAGGACCAAGCACCCTGGGCTGGGGCAGCACCAGCGATGGTGAAGCTCATCTCCAAAAGCAGAACACCCTCCCGACCAGCTGAGCACCACAGCAACACCTTTTGCCATGGCAGCCAAACATTCCACCTGCTCCTAAAACCCCCAGAGTGCGACATCCCAAAGCTTTCCTAGCAGTTATGTTCCAATAGAGCAGCTGTGCTCCAGCCTCCCCCTTGAGACAGGGCTGCCTTTGGGATCCACCTGCACGGACGGAGCAAAGGAAAATCAAGCAGGTGATGAGGGAGAAGCATAAAAATAAGGAGCGGATGTAAAACTGGAATCTTCCTGGAGGTCTCGTCTGTTTTCACCCTCAGCAGGGACTCATGGAGTGAGGTGGATGGAGAGGGGCAGGAACAAGGGAACTGGCAGATCTCTACTTTAGGTCAAGATGAGGAGCTATCAGATTGTATTTTTTTTGGCCAGGAATTACCTAAATTCTCTCCTTTGACCCAATTCCATTGTACCTTCTTCCATCCAAAATGAAACAGGATTTTAAAAGGCCCCAAATAATATAAATTGATTATTTAAACTGATTTGTCCTTGGGGCACTTTATAGAGGTAAGTGTGATGAAGATGTGCATAACCCAGAATCTGGGTAGGGACAACATGTAATGAAACAGGAATTTAGGCTGCCTTCACTGGAACATCTCTAGAATTTTGGAAAACATGCTGGTTAACTCTGGCTGGACACTGGACATGTTTTGCATGACACAATGGGAAGTTGAAAAGATGGACTATCTTAATTCACAGCATATCAAGGGAGTACTTAATTGCCACTACTCAGTTGTTGTTTTTAATGTTGAAGCTGACTGCAAAATCTAAACTTTAAAGTTTAAATAACAGAACAATTTAGAAGAGATCAGCTGAGCCACCTCTGTGTTGGAAGCTGATACATTTATACCATCCCACCTAATTGTTTTTGTGTTATTACTCAAACATTCATAAAAGACTGAGCATAAAAGCAGGGAATATAGTTATTGCAATGAATAATTTGCATTCTTTATTCAGTGCAAATTAATTCAGGTCTCGAAGTACTGTGGGAATTAGCTTCATGTTCACTATGGAGGGCTTGAAATGGAAGTTTAAATTGATGCATCATAAAAGTTCCCATCGAATGTTTTAAAGTGTCTTTCTGTTTCCATTAGCATAGATTATTCTGTTTACAGATGCTGGAGTGCAAGAATATTCCTACTGTTATTAGAAAAGACCGTGTTACGAATGCTCAGAAGACTTAGCTAAGACTTTAGGGATGCTCCACTCCAGTAATTCTTGCACTGAGGTCACTGTCAATCATCCTGCTGTAATCCTGGACAGGGGGAGGATGTCCTCCATCCACAGTTTATCCTCTGCTACTAGGACAAGGTTTTTCTCAAGGATTATCATTGCACAGCACTCAGTGGAGCTGGTTTTAAGTTCAGGTTGAACTCTCCTGGACAACACAGCACAAATAGTACAGAAATGCCAGTCAGGGAATCCAAGAAATAATACAGAATTAACCCACCAGGCCACTCCTATGAAAATATACTCCTGTGATTGAGGCTGTGGACATACAATATATATGATGACTGATACAAATCTTCTTGTTTTCCACTTATTTTCCTTTCCTCCTTTTCCCTGTAGCCCTAACTCTGCTTTCACTGACATCTCCATCTGCCAAACTCCCTTCTGCACCCTGCACCAGGGAAGGGCTTCTATGCAGTCTCCTTGATTTGCATTCATCATCTCAGGAGCACTGCTGGGGATTAAGCTCCATTAACAATGTTCCTCTTTTTATTTAAGAAAACTTCTAAGCCCTTTAATGGAAGAAAAACTGAAATTAGCCCAAAGTAGAAGGAAAGACTTCGTTCTGTCTCCTTTGGTTTAGATCTGGGTTTTAGCTGTCAGGGAATGCAAAACATTACCATGTTCTGCCTTGTGAAAAAACAAAACTTGCCCCCCAAACTTACAGCTTGACACACTCAAATCCTGATTTCCCTAAATGAAGAACACTGTGCTAACCAAAGTTTTTTTTTTTTTTTTCTGCATCAATAAATCATGTTCAGTTCTCTCCCTGAACACAAACAGGCTTTAGCTCCTACGCTCAGGAGGAACTCATCCAGCACATTAGTCAGCAAAACCATGGATGTGTTCAGGAATATAAAAGCCACGACCACTTTTCAGGACCATCCACGACTTGGACAGAGCCATGAGAGGGCTTGAGCAGCCCAGAAATTGTCACCCAACCGAGTTAGAAACATGCAAACACATTACTCACCTCAAGCACAAGAAAAGCATAAAGGCAACTATAAGGGCCCCTACTGAAATACAGTGCCCCAGGTAGTTTATGATGAGAGCAATCTTGTAATGGAGCGCATACTTCCTCTGGAGGTAAAGAGATAACAGGATTAAATCAGCATCCATCTCCAAGCACTGGCATTCAGGAACAGTTCATCACTTCACAAAACAGCAATTACTTTTCTCAATTTTACAATGCCATCACAGCCCCAGGGCTGATGCCTCTGTGTAAGGCAGACGTATTGCCCAGGCACACAAGTACAGGCTTGGTGTCACTTCAGTTTGGGATTTGTCCACAATTTCTTAAAAATTTCTGAAAAAAATGTTATTTTGTCCCCACTTTTTCCCTTTTTTTTCTTTTCCCCATTTCCTTGGGTTTTCTTATTTTAAACCTTTTGTCATTTTAGGCAACAAACCTACCAAAGACACATCTCCTCAGAGTTTCAAAATAAAACTTTCTTTTCTTAGGAAACAGCACGATCTTAATGAGCTAGCTTATGCCACTTTCCTACTCAAATGGCTTGGTTTTCACACAAAAATGTCAGTAAGAACAAACAATAAGCCCTTCTCATACAGGCAGATTTTCCTCTGAGGGACTTTTCTTGCAGGCTATGATCTTAATCCTTCAAACCCAGGGCAGAACCAACGCAGACTGAAAAAGCTGGAACCTGGTGGTGATTTACCAAAATATGAATATGGATCTAATATCGATATCCAACTGAGTCGGACAAAAGCTCTCTAACAGTTTAGAGTTAGAAAGTGCATGTTTTATTGGTGCCAGGCACTGCGTGGGATGGCTCCCTAAGACACAGGCCCCGATACAAGCAAACACAATACCTTTTATTTCCAAATATTATGAATATCCAAAATACAAATGCACATTCATAACCTTAACACCTCCCATTCTCCGCTTCGTATGGAAATGAGCTTAAATGCCATTAAGCATGTGTAGTGTGTGTCCTGAATGGAGTCGGTGGTCTTGAATTGGGTCAGTGGTCCCAAGAAAGATGAAGGAACTCATCTTCCTCATTTTGACCTTTTTGCTTCTCTGGACTTTAACAATCCTAATTACTTTAGTGAGCTGTAAGTTTCCTCTTGCGTGACTTTTGAAGGGGTTCCCCCCAAGGGAGGAAATTGGTAATTGGCCTTGTTCCCTACACCAACTTATCAATGTTTCTATTCCTCATTCTAAGCACAGCTAAGCAAACATGCAAATGACAGATCATCAGTTATTTGGTAATCAGTTACTAACATCTTAAAACCCATTTCAGGTCCAGCTCTCCTAACTATTTTAATTACCTGTTACTGGGCCCAAGTTCTTTCCTATTCCAACTAATCTCAACACAGCTAGCCTATAACTAAAATCTTTATGTTTCTTCTAAATCTATGTTTCAGTGGTGTCCCTTCAATTCTGGGAGAGCCGGACAAACCAGAGATCCTGTTGTTTCTACCAGCAACCCAAATATGTGGTGAAATTTCCTGTATCAGTGTCTATTTCCTAGCA
The DNA here is from genome assembly GCF_020740725.1 of Corvus hawaiiensis. NCBI lineage: Eukaryota > Metazoa > Chordata > Aves > Passeriformes > Corvidae > Corvus > Corvus hawaiiensis. The sequence goes on along the minus strand of NC_063213.1, from coordinate 3,897,095 downwards.
TGTAGGGGAGGTTGTTGGTAGGTTCTGGATCCTGAAAACAAAGAAATAAGTACAAAAGTGCTCCCATCTAAATTAGTGAATTTAGGGATGTGACCAAAATTTGACCTTGCAGAAACACCTTTACTGGTGGGCTGATGTTGGCTTTAGAGAGAAGAGAAGCATCTTCTCTCTTTGCCTGGCTAGGAAGAAGTAGAAAGACACTATTCAGATAAATACTGAAGCTGGCTAAAAATGGACAGAGGTTTGCTACTGGAAGACTAAATCTCCCTGAAAAATATATTTATTCATTAGTTTTGTCATTTATTTCTTTTCAAGCTAAGCAGATCTTTCCCCACTTTAGAAGAACGAGGCTTTTAAAAACCAACCACCTACATTTCCTCCCTTGTGATAAAACTATGAAAGTAAAATCGTATAAATGGCATCATTTTTTTTTTTAAATTTTGGTTGAACTTATTTTATTTTTTTTTTCCTAACAATTTCCCTTAACATTTTACTCCAGTGAAAGGAATTTGTCAGTGAATGAATGTTTGGCTGCAACTACAACCAGCAGCTGTAGTTAATCTGTTCCATTGTTCTGTGAAGATAAGCATCTTCCAGCACTTTGCCAGAGAGCCAGGGAGCTCTCTTGGAATCGATTTTGTGACGAAACCTGCCTGTATCTTCAGCTCACGGAGTAATGTGCTATTTCTGGACAGAACTCAACCATGCAGAGTATTTTTAAGCCTATTATAAAATCCCCTAAAATAAACTTCCCCATCCATGGGCCCATTTTCTGAATCGCTTGGAGGTGAAAAGAAAAAAAGCAACAAAACAAAGCTACGAAATGCAAATTCCACACTGTGTTTTATTTATCCTTCAGTCGAGGGCACACCTAAAGGGAAAGAAAACTCACTTGACCTGATGTGCCTACCTGTGCAATGCCGTGTTATTCAATAATGCCCTGGCAAACTGCAGGGCTCATTGACTCCTGCTTAATTCACAGAGACAGAGGATCACAGAACATCTCAAAGGATCCAAAAGGATCATTGAATCCAACTCACTGCTTCTCGAAGCACTGTCAAAACTCAAACCATCTGACTAAGAACTTTTCTCAGAATTGCTCATTTAGTGCTAGAAATCTCCTGGAAGATGGCAAACCTTGTGTTTTTCCAAGGTTCCTGCTCTTTAAGTCAGATCCTCCTTTGTCTCCTGACCGCTATTTTAACTTCGCTCAAGTTTTAAGAAGGTGTGGTTCAAAACATGAGAAGATTAATTGGAAAAATAAAATTCTTAAGCTCCTGTTTGATGCACTGATGCTGAAGAAAAAACAGGCACGACTTTCACATTGCCAGCTTCTGACACTAACAAGGTTTCCTGAAGGCAAATTCAAGTATCATAGAAACAAGAACTGCCTCGGTGCTTATGAAAAACTAAGCTGACAAGGTGGCAAGATCACTTTCCACCAGCCTACATGCAGTCTTCATCTCTGCTGGAATGGGAGGCAACACCTTCAGGGCTGAAAATCACGTGCCCAGAAAATCACGTGTTTGTTCCCCAAAGCTCAGCTCATGTGAAAAACTTGCACAGCTCTTTTCTGGCTCGCCCTCTTGGACACTGATGCAGTTAAAATGTCAATAACCTTCTCCTGTTTGTTACCCAATATCCTCCTGCTTTCAGGAAGATGCTTCACTTCACTAAAATAAAGATTTAAATTCTGTTCAGGCTTAGGAGGAGGGTTGCTAGATTAGAAAAGAGCTAGAAAGGGAGATCCCAGAATCCTGGAATGGTTTGGGTCGGAAGGCATCTTAACAATGATTCCTGCCATGGTCAGGAATGCCACCTACTAGACCCGGTTGCTCAGAGCCTCTGACCTGGTCCAACCTGGCCTGGAACACTTCCAGGGATGAGGAATTCAGGGATGGGGAATCGAGAGATGGTTTTACTCCCTGCCCACTGGAATCCGGTTCCATGACACACCTTATGCACCACAACCATGTCACACCAGGCAGTGCAGAGATGTTTCCCATGAGCTTCTACCAGGTAAACTGAGGAAGCACAGCACAATGTCTTTACCTGCACTTGCTTTGCAAATCTACAGGCAAGTTTCAGGCTAATGACAGAGTTATTCTGTCTAGAGACTTTTCCCCTTGCTTCAGCTGGAACGTGACTGCTAACCTGTCCTAAACAATTCAGCTACTGGTTTGAATCAATAACCACCTAATAACAGCACTCTTAGACCAGCTGACAAGGATCTTGCTTCCTCTTAACAGGACTTACTGACAGGTCCTGCCAGTGTTTTCAGCTCATGTCTCCCTGGGAGGCTCCACACGCCACTGCCAGTTCAGTCACTTCCCATTTCCTCCTGTTGCCAGGATGATCTCAGCACCAGCACAGCTTAAAGACACCTCTCCAAAGACTTTCAGAAGCAACCGGGAAGTGTCTTTGTCATCCCAGACACCTCTGAACTCACTCTGCTTTCCCATTCTGAGCCAGCTGGAAGCTGCTGTGGTTGATGTGACCATGCTCCTATAAAGGATACATTAGTCTGAGCCCAGCGTGGTGCTAACTCAGCTACTCAGCTTGAAGCCACCTCAAAACATCAGCAGAAGCACATTCACATCCAGCTGCCACAGACCACAAGACCAGAGTTCTTGATTTACAGCTCTTTTTGGAGGCTAAGATGTATCTTTTGCTGCCTGAGATGCTCTCTTTTCTTCTCAGAAGAGCAGAGATTTGTGCCGGATGCAGCAAAGGCCCTTTCAACACAGGAGCTTGTAGGCTGAAGAGGACCTTTCCATTTGTCACACATTGTGCCACCAAACAGCCAGCTGGATCAAAACTATTTCTGTACCTTGTTCCTGTGCCTGGAGGAGGAGGCAATTATTTGTTCAGAGGGTGAGATTCAGTCTGACATGAGGACACCAACACTTGGATGTCCACCCAGCATCTGAAGCAAGGGTTAGAAGTAGTTGTGCACACACAGGTGCCTTGGGGACACTTTGTGATTCCCAGCTGGTCTTGCTGCTGCTGAATCAGAATTTTTAAGGTTGGAAAAGACCTCTAAGATCATCGAGTCCAACCATTCCCCCAGCTCCACCCTGTTCACCACTAAACTCTGTCCCCAGGTGCCATACCACAAGTTTTCTGAACACCTCCAGGGATGGTGACTCCACCACTGTCCTGGGCAGTCTGTTCCAATGTCTGACCACCATTTCAGTGAAGAAATTTTCACTAACATCCAACCTAAACTTCCTGTGGTGCAACTTAAAGCCATTTCCTTTGGTCCTGTCCCTGTTCCCTGAGAGCAGAGCCCGACCCCCCTCTGGCTGCCCCCTCCTGTCAGGGAGTTGTGCAGAGCCACAAGGTCCCCCCTGAGCCTGTTATTCTCCAGGTTGAGCCCCTTTCCCAGCTCCCTCAGCTGCTCTTGCTGCTCCAGACCCTTCCCCAGCTCCATTCCCTCCACTGGACATGAAGGACTCACATATTCCCAAGGACTGTCACCTGCCAGATGCATGAAGACTCACTGGGACATTTTAAACTACACCCCACAACTACATTTAAGGAAGTAGATCTCAGTCAGAACTAGATCTAGCAGCAAATCAGTCCCAGAGCAGAGTTTTATCAGCTACTGCCACAGGTCTCAACCACAAGCAGAGCAATGATGCATTAATATAACCCAGGGAATGTGTGTTACTGAGCTGATGCCCCAAGACTGACCCACAGCTGAAAAAACCCTATAATTTCCATTGCTACATTCCCCAAACTCTGCCATATAGCATGGGATTGATGTTGAAAAGTCCTGCTCCTATCCCCTGTTATCACTCACCACATTAAAAATCAAACCATGTGATTCTTTATCACTCTGCCTGTGAGTGGTCAAGCTTAAAAGCAGTGTTGTTTTTTTTGGATTAAAAATAAATCACAGGGCATTACCTCCTGGCTGATGTTTAGCATCTGCTAAACTCAATAAATAACAATAGACCACCTGTGTGCCTGAATCTCACCTTTACTCAAAATGGAGCAAATCTGTGGGTTTTTGTTCTTCTATTTTTTTTTTTGAGATCACAAAGTATTCATCGGTCACACTGAGCATTATGAGAGATTTCAAAAATATCCACAAATATTAATATTTGCAAAGCTTGTCACAAATCTTTAAAGATCTAATAAATGAGTTTTTAAGCCGCTGTAAGCGAGGGTGGGGGAACATCTGCACTTCCATCTGTCTAAGAAACGTGCTATTTAAGGAGTTTTAAGCTATCACCATAGCTGCAAAGTTTTTAAAAGCAAAAACAGAGTAAAGGGAATAATCCTGTCCCCTAGTCACAACACTTCTCCAGTCTCCTCAGATAAAACCCCTCTGTATTTGCTCGTGCAGAGACAGCAACTGCTGGGAGTCATGCAAACACATAATGAGTGTTATTAAAATGCAGCTGTGTTGTCCTGAGTGGGTGCAGCTCACTGCTGCCAGCTCAGGTTTCCTGTACCACCTAAACCACACCACAGACATCGAGTCTTTGCCCAGCTCTGCTCCCCATTCTCTAAATCAGCACTGGCTGCTCCACACCCCCTCTCTTGCTCATTTTTAAGAGATGGTTGGTTTGTCCCTCCAGCTTGTGCTGGCCCCAGCAGTCCTGCAACGATGCACTGAGATGGTTTAGGGAACTGATTCATCCAAAAAAATGACCCAGAACAAGTTAGCTTTTCATTTTAAGTGGGAATGAATTGTAAGGAGGGGCTGCACTGGGGTAGTCCCAGCTTAGGTTGGCCTAAATTGCCATGGGAGCGTCTCCACCGTGCTAGAACACCTTGAATGTCCCCCTGGGTGGCAGTCAGGTACTGGTACAACTTTTCTTAATTCCTAGAAGCCTCTAGCAAGAGGAGGGGGGATTAAATTAGCCAGGGGGTAAGAGCAGGTCCTCAGCAGCTGGTGTGTCATTATTTGTTTTCTGATTCACGAGTGAAAACCCACACTGAGCAACCACATGGATCTGAGAGGATGGATGCTGGACCACAGCCAAAGGACATCCCAGCTGTCTGGGGTGCAGCACCACTCCAGAGAGCTCCTGAGTGCTAAATGTGGGATCTTGTCTTCCTCCTCTCTGTCTGCACGTGGCATGGCACAACTATAAGGACAGAATGAGTTGAATGAACCCCAAAACAGACCAGTCTGAGCTGCTGGGCTCCACCTTGGCTCCTAGAGGGAAAAGCCACTCCTGCAGAGACAGCACAAAGTCTTTGTGGGCTTGTGTCCCACCACAGCACTCAACACAGGAGGAAGAATATGAAGGGCTTGAAGGCTTAAACTGTGCGAGGGTGAATGTCTATGATGTCTCTGAGACATCTGACAAGAAAAGGGCTTTGCATAATTCCTCACAGCCCTTCTGAAGGAACTTAACCCCATACACTAACTTAAATCTGTGAACTCCTCTATCATGCAAGACTGGTTCAATCTCTTAAAGACAGCTGGGACCTAAATCTGCTTTTTATGCATTTCTTCTGCTGCTGCCCCTTTACATATTTGCTTAAGGAGAAGTAACATTGAGATCTGTAAAGGTCAGTTGTTGATGACACTTTAGAATGGGCAGATATAGGGTGGAATCAGATGGTTGAACTTAATTTTTAGTGCCAAAGAGGCTTTTGGTCTTATTGTTATTATTACTAACATTTACTGTAGCAGCTGTAGGCTCTGAACAAAGCTAGGAAAAATCTGCATAAACACACACATCTCACAGAGTGAGATAAAGCATCCTTTTTTAAAAACCATGTGAGTAGGGGACATGGAGAGAGGATAAGTGACTTGCCTGAATTCACAGGGAGGTTTTGTTGTGGAGACAGAAATGGAATCTCTCTCGGAAGTCCCAAATTAGCACGTTAACCTTACATTTTGCTTTGCATTCCCTTATGCTGAGAAATGTCATTGAGAAGAACGAAGGGAAAAATACAGACCTTGTCATCCAGAATAGGCTCGCACTGAGAGTAGTTTATCTTGGAAGCCCATGTCCCATTGCCCAGGCATTCTCTGTAGGCATTTCCTGGTACAGACCAAAATAAAAGAGAGATGAACACTCTGTGCTGGACTTTAAACAGCCTAGACATTTCACAGGTTCAAGAAAAGATTGACAGAACAGATTATTTACAAGGCAAATCAACTTATCCCACCTCCGTGAGGACTGGAGCAGCCCACTGAGAAGAGGAGAAAGAAATAACAAACACATCTACAAGCTATGAGTGTTTAAAGGTATTTATTAATAGTTTTTTTCATACAGAATATGAGTTCAGAAGACAGAAAAGGTATGAGAACACTGCAAGAGAAAGCTTAATGTTATTATAGTCTTTTAAAAAGCAGTTAAATGATGTATTCAAACCCAGAAAGGTTTAGATGTTCAGTGCTGCATGGAGGACAATGTTATGTGTAAGGTAAACTTACTGCTCTATTCTCTCCCATTTATCCTACTGTAAGCTAGATGAAAAATTCCTGGACATCCTCATTTTCCAGAATCTTCCTGTGCAATATTGTCACTGGTAAAACTTGGGTAAAAAACATGAAGGAACAAGAGAAGGACATCTCCCAGCCCTGGGGCAGGCAAGGTGGGGGGCACACAACAATCTCTCCAAAATTATCTCAGAAATGGGGACATCGAGGTCAGGAGGTGTTCACCCATTGTCTGTGGAGAAGAAACCACTCCTGGTCTTTTCCCAAGGTGCCAGTTCTCACAGAGCATAAGTAAAATCACAAATGACTTTACTGAAGCAGAGATTTAATGTCCAAATTCAATGTCACCATGCAGGGCTCTGGGAACTACATGTGGCAATACTGGGGTGAAGAGGGAAGTTCAGTTTCTGGCAAGCAGTATCTTCATCCCGAGGAATTACGAGAGAAAACTGCAGTTTTCCTGTACAAACCTTCCTCCACTCATCAAAAGCACATCCAATTCCAAGCAAGAGGTTTTTGGTTTTTTTCCATTCTTATTTTGAAATGTTTCTTAGAAACAAGATAATTAAAATAAAACAGGAAATCCAGAAGGATCCCCAAAGGACAAATACAGGCAACTTCCTGATGGACTCTTCATGATGTTGCTGTTGCCCTTTACCCAATTTCTTTTTGGGCCTTTGCCACGGTAATTTAGTCCAGGAAAATCAAATGGTCCTAAATGTGCTGCTGACACCAGCCTTGGAAAAAGGTAAAGAGGCTTTTGAAAAGGTGCTTTTTCTTACAGAGAAGGGAAGTCAACAAATAACAGTTCCTGTAGATGCTCCAGATGACACCGTATCCACCCACATCACCGAATGTCATTTTGCTGTTGTCTGCTTGCACTTTTCTGCTGCTTCTTTTTGGAGTGATGAGGCCAAACAAAACAAAACAGTCTGAGTGGGGTTTAGGTGGTAGGATCTGATCTACATCCCTAAAAGCCCTTGCATTTGTCCTCTCCTTTGGCCAGTGCTGAAGCTCTCTGTGCAAACTCCTAACTCCAGATGAATTGATGCTTAGTCGGATGTTGAGTCCCACGTCCAGAATAGTGCTCATATGAAACCCTTATTTTATTCATTCAAACCCTTGTTTTACTCATTCTGACTCTTCATTTTCCCTGGTTGTATCCCTCCAGCTCAGCTGGAGAAAGCACAAACACAATCAGCACTGGGAACGTACAACCCACATCAGTGCAGCTCTTCGAGCTGTCACAGCAGATCTCCCACATGGTGAGTGTATGAACAGGAGGGGGTAAAATCAAACTCGGAATTTCTCTACTCCAGGATCTCCTCCAGTAGCAGTCACTTCTCAGAAACAACAGCAGCAAGCAGATCTGGCTTCTGGGAATATCTCATTCCAAACTCCAGCTGTCATTACTAATTTATACCCTACAACAAAGGTCTCTCCTCTTTCCCTCCCTCCCTTTCTCCTTCCTTTCCTTCCTTCCCTTCCTTCCCTTCCTTCCCTTCCATCCCTTCCTTCTCTTCCTTCCCTTCCTTCCCTCTCTGTCTCTCTATCTTTTAATGACATAATGCAGCTCTTTTACTCAGTGCTTTAAAGGCAAAACATCTCATTTACTGAGTGAGGTAATACTGCAGGGTAAGAACCTCACTGCAGGCACCTGGAGGAAGCAGCTCCTGTTCATGCACTGTGTGCAGAAAGACCTTGGATTAAGTTCAGTTTTTCTTAATGACTGTCACCAAAAAATAAGAAAAAAATGGAAGAATCATGATGGAGAACTCCATTTTAGCAACAAACAATGAATGCCCAGGAAGAAAAGAACACTTGCATGATCTTTCTAGGGCAACAAGAGCTAATTATAAAAAGAAAGAAATGCAGCTATTAGCACTATTTTTTTTAGTTGAAAAACAATTGTGTAAAATTTCATTTTCCTAGACAAACGACACACTGAAGAACTCAGCATACTTTTCTTATAATTTCCCCTTCCTTCCTGACTTTATTCTAAAGAAGAAATACACGAAACAGAGATTTGGTGGTTACAACATGTGGTTATTTGTGCTCTGTGTGCATTTGCACTCATATAACACAACTGGACAAAGAGATTTAATGGTCATGCAAATGAGTAACGAGCAGTAGGTGACTCAGGATGGCACAGGCAGCACTCAGCCTTTATGCACAGAGCTCTTGACACATCATCCAATATCCATTTCTGGGCCTCAGTCTGTGGTCTCTTCTTCCTCTCTGAAAAGGTTGATTTCCTTTTGTTGTAGATTTGTGGCTCTTGGTTTTTTTCTGCCTAATCATCAGTCCAGGAGACAGGCAGGGAGGTAAAAGGGAACTGCCTGAACACAAAGGAATATCCAGGAGTGCTCAGGGTTTCTATCTTTCAGAAAACGTATTTCAACCCCTCCAGGCTACAAATGCCTATTTCCCCTAAGGGCTGACTCAGGGGTGCTGATCAGAGTCATATTCCACCAAAAAGGACAGCAGGTAGAGCCCAGAGGCACCACAACAGCAGCAGCACCAACATTTGCAGCTCTCATGGACTCCAAGGTGATGTAAAAGGGGTCTCCACCCCTGAAAAAAAGCTTCATTCCACATCACAAATAAGTAGGTAAAAGATCTGAGCATGACTACAGCAAAGCCTTGGCAGGAATACAACTGGGATACCCAATTCTCCCTGATTCCAGCTTTTGGGAAAGTCCAGCTCAGTCTATTATTTTATAAATCTTCACAGAACAGATCCAGATAAACAATGAAACACCTACAGGAATGTCTCACTTTTATGTATTTATACCCACATGCCCACACATGCACACTACAAAGAGCCTGAACTTTTCTTGGTGGAGTAGAACCATTTAAGAGCAAGTGAGAAATTCCTGGGTGGAGAGCAAAAGTTCCATGAATGGAGAAGAAAATCAATGTTGCATTTATCCAAAAAAACAGACTGTGATAATCACAACTCTGTCTGTTTTCAGGGCAAACAGGATTTTTAAGTAACTCCAGCATATTTGTTGTTTCAATAAAAAGAATCTGATCAACCTAGATTCGAGCCCATACATCAATAATAATGAAAAATGATTTTCATTTGACATGGAAGGACATGAGAGAAACTCACCAACTTTATTTATTCATTTTGTAGGACTCCTCACACTCTGGTGTTTGATAAACGGGGGAGACATACAAATTCTGTTTCCAGTTTTCCCATAACCCTCTTCAGCATCCCTGCCACTCAGCACCAGTATTACCAGACTACCTCTGGGAAAACATGCGCGGGATGTGAGCAGTTTTTCATAAATAAACCCAAGGACCTTTATCCCAGACACAACTGTGGCTTTTAGTCATCTAAACACATGCAAAATGAATTCCACCCCAATTCATTATACTTCATTAACTACACTGCCAGAGACTCTTCTAAAGAGCCCTCAGTGAGTGTCTGAACAGAAAACGGAGCAGCAACATCCAGTATTTGCCATCCCAACCGCAATTCTGCTCCTTAGAATCCACTGACACATTTTTACTGAGGGTGACAGAACACTGGAACAGGTTGCCCAGGGAGGTTGTAGAGTCTCCCTCTTAGGAGATACTTTAAAACTTTTAAAGACATGCTCCTGGGCTGCAGGTGGCCCTGCAGGGGTGTTGGACCAGACCTCAGCCATCCCGTGTGTCAGAGACTGAAATATTGTAATTTATGACTTCAATATTTTCTTGAAGGACTTTTAAAACTGTATTACAAAAGCTGCAGAGAAAACTGCCGAACCCTGAATGGGGCCCTGACTGAGGCCTTACACTGCTCGCTGATGAAGATAAGATAAAGTAACAGCTCAGGGCTGGGGACATTCACAAAGCACAAGCTTAACTCCTCCAAGGTGGAGATCACATCCCCAGGCCTATCAGCTGCCAGGCTCGAAGAGACCCTGGAACCAAAGGGCGGGGGGAGGAGAGGCTTTGGGTATCTTGGAAAGCCTCTGGTCAGAGGGGCAGTGACCGCCCATCCTCCACTGTGCAGAGGAGCCCAGCTGAGGGATCCTCACCAGGGGAGGGAAGCTTATCCACAGCAGGAGGGGGTGACATGGCCCATCACAGGGGCCCCCCTCAAAGGGGTCCCCAGACCCTGCACCAGAGCACCAGAGGTGATGCAGCAGACCCTCAGTGTTGCAAGGGACAGTGTCAAGCCAGCCCCTGCAAAGGAGGCACGTGGCGTTCCCACCTGGCCCACACCATACATTAATCCACGGGATTCTGTACTCTTTGGCGTGTGGCAGCGTGTGGTGGCGTGTGGCAGCACAGCCACAGCAGTGATGGGGGACCCTCACCACGAGCAGAGCAGATGGAGGGGAGCAACGAGACATCGTTGGGTCATCGGATGGGTGATGTGCTTCCACCTAACCCCTGTCACCTCTCTCTGTTTCCCCACTCCCCCACACACTTCTTTTTTCCATTTCTTTCTCTCTTTCTTTTCTCTTCCCTTCTCTTTGCCTCTTTTACTATTAAATAAAATACATCCATTTTTTGGCATCGACATCTAACCTTGTTTGGTTTTAATCTCGTTTCTGGGAATATTTTGAACCTTCTAAGTTCTTTCCATTTATGCACAGAGACTTAGCTTTCTTTGCTTTTCTGGGTTTAAACCGGATCGTAACACCATGGTTCTGTGATTAACAACATAAAATTATCTTCTGAAACAGCTTTAAAACACAGCTCAGGTACAATGTTTGACATCAGTTTAAGAGGTAAAACCTTGTCCTTAATTTCATTCCTAACTGCAGATGATGCTGCATTTCTGAATGGGATCTGTGAAGGGGAAATGTTTGATGAGTGGTATTTTTGCGTTTTTCTTTCTTTATTGACCCTGTTGAAGAAAACAAAGCCCTTCAGGTAGTGCTAACTCAATCTGTATGGATTGGCCTGGTGGCAGGCTTGTGTTTACTCACTGAAAGTCCACTAAAAGCACAACACAAACAGGAGACAGGAGCACTGGGTAAAGGTAAGTGGATGTTGTTCTCAGCAGGAAGTTCACCACATCCTCCCAGTCCTTAGTGAGTGAAAGACAATTCAGACACTGCACGCAGGCACTGCTATAATGGATCTTGTCCCTGGCAACTGGAACTAAGCTGGTTTTGAATGAGATTTTAGTTGTCTTGCCATGTGTCATGTAGATGATTTTTGACAAGGTTTACATTTCCAGTTATCATTAAAATGGAAATCTGACTTCTCTGGCTATTTATGACTTTCATCTCCTGGATTCCACGGACACAGAGTGGCCATGGAATCTTGAGACAAGTTCATCAGCTACTGGAGTGAAGGGAAAAAACAGAAAAATGAGTAAATAAATAAAACAGCCTGCTAAGTCCTGAGCTGAGAGTGTGTGACTGCTTTGACAGCTTGCTGATCCATGTCAGCTGTCAGCTGGGTTGAAATGAAGGGTCCATCAATCAGAACACCAGAACCCCACTGAACACACTCCCTAGAACACACAGGGCTTTGGGAAGTGGAGTTAGCAGTGACTGTGGCAGTCTCAAGGGACTCACAGATGCAACGAACACCTTGCAAGAGCACAGTGGGTCATGTCATCCACCCCCCCTACCCACAGGACTTCTTCAGTCCACATTAAAAAGTGGAAACCCCTAGAATTTTCAGTAATTACTCTGTAAAACTGTTATAGACAGTATGTTAAATCTCTCCACTGGGATTCTTTTTTGTTGATATCCTGTATCTATATTTTTTTCTCACTTTTTAAGACAACTATTTAACTATTTTTGCCCCTGTACTGCCCTCTGACCAAGCTGAGCAATTTGGCTTCCTTTTCAAGGTAGGTTAGTTCTGAATATATGCCACAGGTGGAGTTCAACCTTGTAATTTTAGAATATCAACTTGTAGCCAGTCTTGTCCACATCTCACCAATCCCCTCCTACTCTGGATTCAGGGCACAGCAAAGCAGCCAGTCCATGGTGCCCCCAATATGAAGATGTTTATCCCAAATTTTCCAATGGAAAGCAAGCTCAAATAAGTGAGGTTTCACCTTAGATATACATTAAAATAGTTTCTGTGATATGCTGGCCTGCAAAATCAGAAGAGACAGTGGAGAAAACCCATTTTGTCACAGTGCCACGATTAAAGCTGGATGACATCTTCTGAGCTGAATAAATGGATTTTGAAACACACAGTTCTAGGGCAGCAAAAATCACTTGCTAGGTTTGGTAAATGGAAACTGGACCCAGGTTTTACTCCCCCAAAGAAAAAACTTAGATAAATTCAAAGAAAACAGGAGTAAAACAACCCAAAATATCCCAGTGTTGAATATTGTATCCCAAGACAATTGCTCAGTTGCTCACAACATGGAGTTCAACTCAGGTCTTTCCAATATTGGATTTCATGAGGAATTCATGAAATTATGAAATCCAGCTTAAAAGATTCCTTTTTTTTCAGGGGGTTCTAAATGCTGGGACATTGCAAGATTCTCCCAGCATCTCCTCCAAATTATTTTTATTCATTTAAAGTTCAAAATAAGACATTTTGTTTGGTATTAAGCAAAAAATTTTTCTCTTGGGTACTTATCCACAATGATCCCCAATAAATCCAACGGAAACTGCGTGATACAAACTCCTCAGATTGGCTGCCCAGATTTCATAGGAGTCAGATCAAATGAGACAGAAAAAACCCTGTGTTGCATAAGGGACACATCACTTCATGTATAGACTATTCTTAGCCCCTTTTCAAAGTCTCAGAAAAACAGTGAGCCTCTAAAAATAGGGGCTGAATCATGGGGCTATAAATTATTTATTCATGTGCCACCCTCCCTCTTTGGTGCTTTTTATTTTTTTCTGATTGTTGCAGTGACAAGCTCGAGCCAGGTAGGATTCACAAAGCATCAGGACAGCTGCTTACTATTTCTAGAAATCATAAGTGACAGTGGCATAATTGTGACATCCAGGAGACTGGGAAAAAACAAAAAGAATCTGTCTCCACATATTTTATTTGTGAATGAGGGATGTTCTGACAAAAATAAGGGGAGGCAAGAACAGTTACCCTTATTGCTTTGTACATCAGCCAACATCAACCTGAAAGCCGAGCGTTGTGCCGAGAGGTTTTCTCCAGATGTCACAGCTGGGGTTTTTTTTACATTTGTACAGAAATATAATGCACTTATAGGAGAGTCTTGGAAGGCAGATAAATCAAACTTTAGGCAAGAAATGTTCCCCTTGAAAAATATTTTAAACTCGGCTCTGTCTGGCTCAGCTCGATGTGTCTTCAGGCTTTCAAGCACATTAGAAACTTTGATGAGTTTTCTATTGTTTTCCTTTGCCAAGAAATCCTAAAAACGTTTACGAGAAGCTCGAGCAGCCTAATTATGCTCACTTGCTGCATCGATTTCCCAGCTGCTAAAGAGCTCAAGTGTTTCACCCAGATCATAGAACAGGTCAAAAGCAAAGGCAGGAACAGAACCTTTCAGGAGCTTAGAAGTGCTCCAGGCTCCTTCAGAGTTCAGAAAAACATTTCTCTGGGTTTCTAGCCCAAGGCACTCTCCGTTGGACCTACAAAGATTAAGGGTACCTGAGGTTCTCAGTTCTGTTTGTACAGAGGATCACAGAATATTCTGGGTTGGAAAGGACTTTAAAATCATCCAGCTCACCCCCTGCCATGGGCAGGGGCACCTTCCACTAGACCAGGTTGCTCCAAGCCCCAACCAACCCAGCCTTGAACTCTCCTTGCCCCAGGCTGGGGCTCCTGGGAGCAAGCAGTGCCATTAGAAAAATCCTATAGACTGAATTGTGCAGAACTGTCAGAAAAATGGCTCTTTTCAACGTCCTTCAATACCTGCTTCTATAAAACTTTTCACAAAAGAAAACACACATTCTGTTTGACTTTCTGATTCCTGGAAAGTTAATCCCACATGGCTCACTGCAGGAAACACAACTTCTTGCAATATTTTTCACTCCTTTCATTCCTCCAGGGTTAACAAAACATAAATTCCATAAAATATAACTCTTTTATAGTAATATTCTGTTTCTTCACAGCTTAATTTTGAATTGTTTCAGGATTGAGGCATGGGCAGTGGTATGCAATTCCCAAACTTGCCCTTTCCCAAGATAATCACTCCTCAGAAGGATGACTGGGGAATCATCCTGGAAGCTGCCTTCTTCATCCCAAATTGCTTACAGCTCCTGTGATAAGCTTCCTATTATAACTCAAAAATAATAATTATTCAATTATATATTATCTCTATATAATATTAATTTCCTTAGGAAATTATTTCACGGCTTGTGATTGAGGAAACTCTTGTTCTGAAATCTCAGGGCTGGGCTGTTACAGAAACAGCTGAGGGAACACCCAGAAGACAGGGAGAGAAATCCCAGTGAAGAGGCTCAGCAGCACTAGATAAATGCTTGGCTAATCCTGCCTGCAGCCTCCCAGGGCTTTGTGCAGTCTGCAGGTAAATCCCTGAGACATCCCCAGCTGTGACCACACACAGAACCCAAAGGTTTCCAGCTCAGACCTCCATGTGTCTTCAAGAAGAAAGATGAAAGAGGGAGATTACAAAGCTCTATTCCTCAGGTTATCATCTTTTCCCTTCACCTGGTTTTCAGCACAAGGCAAAAAAATAAACTGATTTTTAAAAGCCCAACAAAATATAAAAAACAAACCAAACCCCCAACCCAAACCTCTTCACTTCCAGCTGAACAGAACACAGAAAGTACATGACTCCCCAAAAACCTGTTGCAAAATAAAAGCCCTGCATTCATGCTGGGCTTATTTCCACACCCAGTTACTCAAATTAATCTTTCCTGAAAGGCCAGGTATCACACATGATGCCATGAAAATTTTTTGCCTTTTCTTTTATACCCGTTACACCTTTTTTACAACTTCTGTATTCCTAGTGCTTTTTGCCTACATTCTTGGCCTTGTTTGTCAAGCTGAGACTCGACATTTTAGAAGCTTCGTAGCTGGGGATCAGTGTGCCCCAAACCCCAAGGTCCTCTCCAGAACACATCCTGTAAACTAAGATAGAACCATCCAGGAGAAGGCTCCCTGGGGATTGGGGGTTCACTTGAGCCTCTCATTGGGGAATTTTTCATAGATATGCTAATTAGTAAAACCTATAATGTTATACCAGATTTTTTAGGGGGTGCATTTTTGCGGGGTGCATTTCAGTGCATTTGACCTGGACGTGTGCACCTAAGGATCCTTAAAATAAATACCAAGGTAAAATCCCTTTTCCCCTTCTAACCGTGTTTGACTCTTGATTTTAAGACCAGGAGAAGGCATCACACACACAAAAAGATACACAGACATCACTTGTACTTCAGCAAGTCACAGAAACTTGGACTGCTGGAAACTCAAAGAGCACCCAGAAGAGTCTTTCTTCATACTGCTCCTATTCTTATACTCCTCTCTAGTTCAAGATTAAGCCATTTAAATCCTGATGTCCTGATGCAGATGTTCATGAGTGAGTGAAGACTCAATGTCCATGCTGACAGAGAGACATCCAGCACTATTTGAGGTCACCTGCAGTGTCCACGGTATCTACTTAATCCAGGCCATCAAACCATACTAAATTCCTAAATTTAAGCTGATTAGTTGATGTCAAGATCACAGCCAGCACAGTCTAGACAGATTCACCTGATCCATGGCCATTTACTTTATGGAGCTGAGTTGTTCTTCCATAGACCCCACATTGATAATAGGAGGGATTTAATCACTACGGCAAATAGAAGCATCTTCACACATAAATTTAGGTGCTTGGGCCAAACAAAACACTGGCCTGGGTGGGCCTGTAATTTGGTGTGGAACAAACACTTTATGTTTATTTTAAAGACTTCCCTCACTTGATTCTGGGTGATGCAGTTGTTTTAAGGAACAGGCTATCATCCAACTCGTGTTTGCATTGATCATGCACAAGTTACTAGCGAAGATTCCTCAGGCCAGAACACTTCCACCCACATGGAAGGGAACTTCCACCTACACAGCCACCTAAAAAACACACGAGGGAGAAAGGTAGAACCAAAGAAAATGCTTTTTCTGCTGGTTAGTCCAACAGGTCATTAATTCACCCTTTGTTGTGCAGTGGCAGTGAATTGCTGCAGAGCACCAGGAGGAGGAAAGGCATCACCCAGGGCTGCAGCACAATTTGTTTCTGAGCCTGACTGACCAGGAGAGCACAGAGCCACGAAACTCCCTCCCTAACCCCATTCTGGAAGGCTGGAAGGGCACAGGCTGGTAATGATGTTTGATCTTTATGGTAATTGCTTCTTAGTTGAAATTCAGAATTCAATTAGTCACCTGGCATAATTACTGAATGCACAGAGACAGCAATGATAATGAGAGGTGTAACTGTACTTTATTACCTGTAGTAAAGCACTGTGGAATTGAGAAGCACTAAGATCTGATTAACAAGGAGGGAGAGGGAGAGGAAAGGAGTTGCAGGACAGATGACTTGAGAAGACAATTTTGCTCTTGAAAGAAATGAGTGTGTGCAGCCTCCCTCTACTCTAGTTTTTGCCTCAGCAAAGGGGGAATGTGGGATGCAATGGTCTTCTCACAGAGCCTCTGCTGCCTGGAATTTATTCAGGAATCTATGAGTTACAGTCACAAAAACAAAGCACAGCAGCTGTAGGAATGGTTCACGATGGAGCACAGAGTCAATGTTCACTGAGAATAATCCTGACCTGCTCCCAGAACTCTGCAAAAATAATGGGAAAGGTGGCTGAGAAAAGGAGGGATGAGAGCAGACTCCCAAATGCACCCAAAATGGGATGTTTGCCTGGTAGGGTCCAAACACTTTTTGACAAGGAATTCAGATGAAACCTCTGCTCCAGCAGCAGAGGCTGTGAGAGGAAAGCACCACACGGGAGAGACAGAAAATAAGAGCAACCCAGGAAGGTGAGAGAAAACACCACACACAACACAGGGAAGGAGTTGGGCTAACAGGCCAGGAGGATCTGCAAAACCTGATTATTATTCCTGAGTCAGCACTGGGGGTTTGCCTGCACCACAGGAACGCCCATCAGGAACCACAACAGTTGCTTGGCCTGACAGGGATTCTCTTTGTTAGTTGGTTTTTGGGGGTTTTTTTTCCCCATTTCAAACTGTTGTCCAGATCATACATCCAGCACTTTGTAAGAATCCTCGTCTTTTAGAAAATCACAGCCCTCCAGGATGATTCAGACAGATCCTGTCACACTTGCACGTCTTGGGACGTCTGGACAAAAACACAACATACGCTGCTGTCAGTTCGTGCTGTGTGTGGTTGCCAGGAAGCACCGTGTCTTCCCCAAGCCTAAATATTCATCAGGAGAAGGCAGGGAAGAAACAGACTGTCTGCAAGACAAAAAAAGCCTGCAAACATGAGACGGGTGACCATTTGCCAAAGCAGCCCCTGCCAGCTTTCATAGCTAAGCCTAATAAAAGGAACATAAAAAAATTCCAGATGTTTCTTGGCAGATATGAGCCCGTTTTGCTGAACCACATTTCCCCTTCTAATAATGTAAGTTTAAAAAGGGGATGAGAATGGGCAAGCCCTCCCAATTTCTGTGAAGTGAACTTGAGGTGTCTGAGTAGAACCCCTTTCCTAATCACACAATTTTACAGGATGAGCAAAATATTCAGCAACATCAAGAGGCTGAATTTTGACTGTGGAGACTGCAGATGTGGAGGTTATAAATAGCTCCTTTAGGCCATCACAGATTAGGTTTGTTTGAGATGAGAAAGTAAAGTTCCTGCAGATACAGGGAAACACAACAATAATTCTAAGTCTCAAAAGCCTATTACAGACACTAACAGTGCTACATTTTCTGTGGGTTGTCCCTCCACATAAATTCCTTCTCCCACTGGGTGAAGAATAAGGTTTAAAAACAGCTATTGCCAGGAGAAAAGCTACACCCAGCTCAGATCTTCTTTCTTACACAGCCACAATGAGGAACAGGAAACTTTCATTAAAGCAATTACCATAGAGTACTGGGCTTTTGAGCTCCAATTCTGCCTCCCTCTCAGTTTTTCTCTTCCCATCCTTGAAAATAGTGCCAAAAAGTTTATTGAATTAATCACCCAGCACAGCAGTGCTACAGGGAACTCAGTGTCCAGAGATGTTTTTACCTGATAAGAAGGGCAGCAGGCAATAGCTGGGTTTGTAGATAAGCAATTGCTAGGCTGATGATGCACCTCCTTGCTAAAGCCTGGATTTAAAAGTTCACCAACTGCTTAAACCACCCAGGGCTCCCCTTCCCATGCTTTATATTGCTGCTTCCACTGCTGCATTTCTACCCTTTCCCAAAATATAGCATGGACTATGAATCATGTACCAGTCCTTCCCTCTAGGACAGCACATATTGAAACTTTAAGTGAGATCAGAAACCTGAGAGAAATAATATCTCATACAATGTTTGCTAGTGCTGGACAGGCACCAGGAAATTGGGTTTGCAAGTGATATCAAAAAGGAAGTGAAGAAGTACAAGATTAATTTTGAGAGGGAACTGTGAAGCACCATATTGTTCTGTAAGGGTTGTTTTCATGTTCACAGCACCTTATCAATCAGAAAAGGCAGATCAGAGATATGCCTTTGGCTCGCTGAGAGCAAGATGGGACTGTGCACTGCTCCTGGGTCTCTGTTCTAGCCCAGCTTCCCAAGACATCTCCCAGCCCGCACACAAGTGATCCTCCACAAGAGATTCCTCCATGCACAAGGAGCCGAGTGATCACTTGTTGGCCAGAAAGACCTTGAATAATCTTCTGCAAAAGGCAGCTGGAAAAGAGGAAAAGAGGCTGTTCCCCTGCCATAACCTGATTAATACACTGCATCTCTCATGTGGAAAGCCTGCTGTTATGTGGGAAGGTGCCTTCTTATCACCTGGTAATTATTGTCTCTTTGGGGGTTTGAAATGGCATGGGAGGGAGAAAGGGGATTTTAAAATCTCTTCTAATTTTATAGCGCATAAAATGCTGTCAGCACATGCTGTGACAGTCTAAGAAAAGCATTCCACCAGCTTCATTTCTTGGCTAAACTCCCTGATGAATCTTAAGATCTGGAGCTTATTTCAAGCAGGAATGATAAGTGGGCCATCTCTGAACCATCCCGTGTGGTTTTGGGTTCTCTGTAGCCTGGCAAACGTGGTGTTGGCAGCTCCAACATCATCACACACATCTTTTAAAGACCCACTTATCTGTGATGTCAGCGCTGTCTGTACCACTCAAACAGCTCTGGGAACTGCACTAAACAGGGGTATTCACTCTCCATGCAGTTCCATGATGATAAGGATGTGGATGGAAAGAATACATCATCTCATGCTGGCACCAAACTCTGCACACCTTGCACAGCTTTACATTCAGGGCATTTATCTTAGGCTTTGTCATATAAATCTCCTCACAATCCAAAAAAGGACAGAACAGCCCCCCCAACATTCTGGACCCCTCTCAGAGCACTAAAAACGACACTTGTCACTGTTTCCACTCAGCTCAGTGTTTTCCTCAACATTCTTTCCCCATATTTCAATTTTTCCCTTCTTTTTCTAAAGCTGATATGAAGATCTTCTCTTCAAATCCAGAAGTGAAGTTTCCAAACCTCAAATTTGCTGGCTTCATCAGCCACAGGTTTATGTATCACCTTGCTGGGACATAAACACTGGCTCCAGGGATTTGGAAGCAGCACAATAAATTTGATCTGGGCTGAAATTAAACAACAACAGAGGGGAGCAAGGCAGTCTTCTTATGCCAACACCATCCCTAAAGAAAAGCTGCATCCAGCAAGGACATTAGGCAAGAACTGGAGGTGGAGGAAACGTTCCAGGTGTTCCAAAGAGGATAAAAGAGTTGGTGATGCTTCAGCACGTGTCAGATTTAGTTTAATACAGGTAACTGCACAAAGGGCTGTAAGGGAGGATGCCTCAGAAAGCTCCTGTCCTTCAGAGCTGAATTTCCTTGCTCTTTAAATACCCACTGATTTCTTGTCATGCTGACATGGAAGATGGGCACTAAGACTGGTTGTTTACAGTGACAATGCAAGAGGAGTTTCAGAAACTAGATGAGAAAAAAGGTCTCTTGAAAAAGATTTACCATCTCCTTTCAACAAAGACAGCAATTAGATCAGGTCAAATATATTTGAAAGTGCTCATTCACCTCAGAGAAGTGTTCAGTGCTCATCATTCACTTCCACTTAGCTGAGACTCTCCCATTTAGACACTTTGTTAACAGATTTTCTCAGATCTTCTCCTTATGAAAAGAAAAACTACTGAAAACTCATACATTACATCTCTTAAACCCAGGCAGATTTATCCTCAGTGCCATTTCCTTTTCAACTACAAAACGAGCTCCCCAAGAGCAAGTTGAGTGAGCAACATTTAAGCACTAGGTAGTCAAGTGAGGACTGCTTAATTGAAGTTCTCCTTGGTACCAAACCATAAAACCTTAAATCCCAAGTTAGCCATGAACGACTGTGGTGTAGAATTAAAAAAAAGAAAAAAAACCAACCCCAACAAACAACAACAACAAAGATGCTTGAATGGGCAGATAAACTGCTTTGGGCTTCACAGAATCCAAAGTGCATGAAAAAGTGTCTTAAATTTGTAACATTTGTCAAATTTAACGCAGCTTTAGACTTCCTCTGCCAAGTAATAATGAGCTACTGACTTGTATATCAAATGTGGGAAAGGGGGTATGATGATACTAGAGTTGTTTTCTTTAATAAATGAATTAAAAGGTAGCTTCACTGTTTTTTTAAAGGTAGGGGGAAACGAGCATTCAGGATTGCATTTGAAAAGCAGTGAATTATGTTTTACGACAATAAAACCGTCCCATGCACATCACGAATGGGGTACAGAAAAGCTACACAATGTTTTTGAAAACTATGCTGATGCCTTTTCCTGGTCTTAAAATCAAGAGTCATACACAGTTAGAAGGGGAAAAGGAATTTTACCTTGGTATTTATTTTAAGGATCCTTAGGTGCACACATCCCGGTCAAATGCAGTGAAATGCACCCCACAAAAATGCACCCCCCAAAAGATCGGGTATAACATTCTAGGTGTTACTAATTAGCAGATCTATCAAAGATTCCCCAATGAGAGGCTCAAGTGAGCCCCCCTCCCCAAGGAACCTTCCCCTGGATGGTTCTATCAGAGTTTACAGAATGTGTTCTGGAGAGGACCTTGGGGTCTGGGGCACACTGATACCTACCACAAAGCTTCTAAAATGTTGAGTCTCTCAGCTTGACAAACAAGTCCAAGAATGTAGGCAAAAAGCACTAGGAATACAGAAGTTGTAAAAAAGGTACAACAGGGGTATAAAAGAAAAGGCAAAAAATCTTCATGGCATCAATACTAGCTTGACAGTTTAGACCTACTTTTAATTTAATGTGAACACGAAAAAGGTCTGCAGTGCAACATAAAACCTCTGCACAAATGAGCATCCAAATCCTGAAGCCTCTTCTCTAAGAAAAATAAGCAATTACTTAACAGTTCCACTGGAAATGCTCATTTTGGATCAGTGCCTCAAGGGACTAAGTAAGTGCTGTTCTATCAAGCTCTAACACTGTTCCTGATTTACTCTATGAGTTTTATTTGAAAACAGTGCAATAGTCTGTGTCCAACTGCTCTGTCACCTCCCCTTCCCAGAGCAATGCCAAATGGCAAAGACCTTCTGGGATACCTGTGGTTCTTCCTTCAGGAATGCATTTGCCCCTCCTGAAGGAATGTAATTCCAGAGGTAGGTTAGACCTTATCTCTGGACAAGATATGGGGAGAGGAATAAAAAAAAAAGCAAAAAAAAAGCACTTTTTAGAAGGTAATAAAATGTGATACACAGCTCCATAGTGCTACATTCTAATTATCTGTTCACAAAATACACCTAAAGAATTCTGTAAGGTTCCTCTTTTGCTTGGATTGCAGTGGTGCCACTCCAAGCCCATCCAAGCAGCCCATCCATCTTCAAGGTGAGATAAAAGGCTTTCCTCACTTGTTGTCAGCCACAGAAACAGTGCAGATGCGGAAACCTTTGGGATTATTGCTAAAACTGGGTATGTCCAGAAGGTGATTTGGTCTCTGCACCTTTCTCTGTTCACCAGAAATGGAGTTGAGAAGGCTTTGAGGAGTCATCACTCACAGATGGCTCAAGCTCAGTGAGATAAATCCCACCTCACATGGACAAAACCCCCCTTATTTTGGATCTTGAGGTTCGGTGGTACAGTTTCCTAGCACTGGGCTTAGAAGAATTCGAAAGTAATAAAATCTAAATGAAGATGTGCATTCTTTCAGGACGGGTGTGATGGGGCACGGTCACCTGTGATGGGGCATGGTCACACAGACCATGCAGAAAGCCACAGCCTGAAGAGAAGTCAATACTTCCTAAGTCTGGACTTTGATCCCTCTATGATTTTAGCAGGTGTAGTGATGGATTAATACCCACAAGAGAACATTTTGGGTCTTAGGAATTCGATTCTTTCTGCTGAAGTGGCATCTGGAGGTTTTCTACAGCGCTGGCTTCAGTTGCAGTAGCAGAAGCCTCAGGCAGGGACCCAGGCCCTTGTGCTGTGACTGAAAACAGCACCTTTCCAAAATTGCTGTGAGCTATGGCTAGGAAGGAGCAGTGTAGGAACAAGGAACTGGAGGCTGAGTGCAGAATCCAAGCCAGGCAGTGAGGAGACTTCAAAGAGCACAACAAAAACCCCCAGTTGCACATCACAGCCCAAAGGAGTGATGACCACAGCGAGCACAGCAAGGATGGCTTTTACAGAAGTGCTCCTGACTCTCATATAAAGGAGGGCAATGCAGATGGTGAAGGGTCTGGAGGGGAAACCATACAAGGAGAGGCTGAGGGCACTTGGCTTGTTCAGCTGGAGAAGAGGAGACAGAGGGGAGACCTCATTGTGGTCTTCAACATCCTCATGACAGGCAGTGGAGAGGCAGACATCGATCTCTTCTCTCCGGTGATAAGACCTGAGGGAATGGCTTGAAGCTGAGTCAGGGGAGGTTTAGGCTGGGTATCAGGAAAAGGTTTTCCCCCAGAGGGTGCTGGGGCACTGCCCAGGCTCCCCAGGGAATGGGCGCGGCCCCAAGGCTGCCAGAGCTCCAGGAATGTTTGGACAACACTCTGAGGGATGCACAGGGTGGGATTTTGGAGTGTCTGTGTGGGGCCAGGAGTTGGACTTGATGATCCTTGTGGATCCCTTCCAGCTCAGGATATTCTCTGATTCTATGATTCTGTAAATCCTATCCATAACAAAAACAGAGATTCCCCATCCCTGGGAGCGTTTCAGGCCAGGGTGGACGGGGCTCTGAGCAACCTGGTCTAGTGGAAGGTGTCCCTGCCCATGGCATGGGGTTGGAACTGGATGATCTTTAAGGTCCCTTCCAACCCAAACTATTCTCTGATTCTCTGATGAGGGAGTTCACAGCTGAACCTTCATTTCCCCTGCTGTGCCTTACAAAGAGAGATTTGCTACACAACAGTTCCCAAATGAAATGCTAGTGAGTAAAAGATGACTTTACTGTCATGCAGCTACAACTGCTGGAGTAGTTCCCATTAATGGCTTTTAAAATTAAATGATTACCAAGATTTTTTTTTTCCTCAGCTATCTGATCTTAATTATATCATGTGAAATGAGATCATTTGATGCACCACCCTCAAACTCTTCTCCTCTTAAAATAGAATCTAAATCTTTCTATAGATGGAAGATTCTTTAAGTAATTACCCATGAAGTGTGTAGAATAGAATGTCTGTTCCTTTCCTGTGCTGGAGGATTTATCTTTGGATTAATCAACAGAAGACGGTTAGAAGATTTTTCTAATGACAGTACAAAGGTAATTAAAATTTCCTCTCGTTATTTTTGAAACACGAATAAGATGCAATACACATCATGTAACTGTTTCTTCTGGTCATCATCTGTGAAATGCAGTTAATCACTGTAATTAGCCCTTGCACAACTGCACCTCATTAATATGTCAGGAAGAAACATTTCCTTCAGAGGATTACTGAGGATTTAGTTCAGTCTGAGAGAAGAATACAGTTCACTATCTCTTTAAACAGATTTACAGTGCAAAATGCATATGCCAGTGACTCCAAGGGCCTCTGTTACCTTCCTACCGAAATCACTTACCAAAACCACTCACAGGATGCTTCAGACTGCAGGAAATGCTGCTTGATTACAAGTGACCACAGCCAGTTTACAAACCCTCCTTTCAATCTATTTTCTCCTTTCCTTTACAACTTTCTTTCCACTTACATTTTCTTCCACCCTGAAATAGCGTTGCTTGTGACCTGCTGAAGTGACTGGTCTCAGAACGGAAACACTGAGTTAAACAGAACGCACTTGTAGGAGGGTTTGGGGAGCCAGAGAGCAGCAGTTTAACAGACAACTTTCCTTGTGATAACTGTGAGGGAATTTGATTCACAAATGCTGCTGAAATGGTCCAAACTGAAGTTCCTGAATGGAGAGCAGTTAGTGAAGGAAAGCTTGGAGGTGTCATGGCACAGCTCCTCAACAATGGCACCGGACTGGAAACTGAGATCCTCAGCTCTGCAGCCACGTTAGAGAAGGCAGAAACACACATGCCTGTGGGATTTTAAGGACCATGCCAAACAGGATATGTCATGGCAAATGGTATCAGAAACTTCAGGGAAATTTAAAAATGTTGGTAGGGGATGATGATACCACAGAGCACTGCCTTTGTTTCTA
The DNA here is from genome assembly GCF_020740725.1 of Corvus hawaiiensis. Lineage (NCBI taxonomy): Eukaryota > Metazoa > Chordata > Aves > Passeriformes > Corvidae > Corvus > Corvus hawaiiensis. Next base: position 3,872,027 of record NC_063213.1, on the reverse strand, counting down.
TGAAAAATGATTGATTTTGATATTCTTTGAAGTGAGACAACTAAGCTGGAATTTCATGTAAAAATAACATCACTTTAGTCTGGTGTCCCTATTTTGGGAAAGGATATCTGCTACAGGCAGAGAGAATTTCTTCATGATTTCACTGAGAGATAAAAACATCTCTGAGTCAGCACTCTGAAATCTGACTGTGTTCTGAGACTGAAAAGCAGGGAGTGCGTTTAGCTATAAACCACGGGCTGGATTTAAAACATTTCCACCTGCTGTAAAATACAGTCACAGATCAGACTGAACAAAAATTCCAATTCAAAATTCCGTTCAAATGCTCCAGTTTGCCTTCTGGAAGCCTCTCCCTAGGACAGCAGCCTGTGCTCTGCAGGGTTCAGCCCTCATACCCGTATTCCCAAGCTTGAGGAATTTTGAGTAAAATGTATCGGGATGAATTTTCCTGCATTTATTCGATGTCCCTCTGCGGTGGGTTAACCTTGGCTGACTGCTAGGTGCCCACCAGACCTCTTGTTCTCCACCTCTCCTCATCAGGACAGGGGTATAAAATATGATGGAAAACTCTAAGGATGAGAAAAAGTTTAGTGAGTAATTAGCAGTTTAATTAATTAATTTGGCTCTTTCAAACACGGGGACAGCCCCTGACCACCTCTTCTCAGGATAACCACTCCTGCATTCCCCTGCTATCAAACATTTGCCATGTTAAACCAGTACAGCTCCTCTCTTTCCTCTCTGGCCTCCTAGAGCCTCCCAGTAGCTGCCTGGGGCAAATATTTTCCAGAGTTTGTTAAGAACTTAGAGAAAAAATAAATCTGGTTCTTCAACCCCACAGCAGTGCCAGCAAAATGAAGCTAATTTTACCATCAATAATCAATAATCTTGTCCACACAGAAAGAAGCAAACAAGAAGTGCTGGTTTAATGGTTGGACTCGATGATCTCAGAGGTCTTTTCCAACATTAATTATTCTATTATTCTACGAAGAAAAGACTGCAACAAACACCACCAGGGCAACAAGCAAAAAAATCTCTTGCCTGATCATGCAAAAAAAAGAAATCAAGTCTTCTATGAATCATTTATCTGCATGTATTCATGAGATTCATCTGAGCATTCAGGACACTGCTACTTCTGCAGCTGAAACCTACTTATTAATAAAAAAAATCAATCTTTGTGGATATTTTAGCACTTCCAAAAGAACACAGAAACGTCTGGAGTTTTTCCCTATCAATGATCTGATGGTCTTATTTAACTCTTTTATGCAAAGTTTCTCGTGCCAAGCTTCCTGCCAGACCCTTGTGTCAAAGGCAGGTTTGTGTGAACTGTTATTACATAGCACCACTCCTTCATTACAAAATTACACGTATTATGTGCAGCAAAATTGCATAATCTGTGTAATTAGCTCATCTCAGTCAGTGCAATGAAAGCAGCTGTGAAGGTTGAGCAGAGGGGAGAGCTAATGACATCCATTCAGGAATAAGGATTGCACCTGTAAAGCTGCCTGGCTCCAGCCCTCTGCCGTGGCCCAGAGCACAGCTGAGATCAACATTAACCGGAGGCACTCAAAAGACGCTGATTTATTGCAAGTGCTCGCTGTGAGCTGAGCAAAGCAGAGGCTGAGTCACAGATGGGTGTGTGAGAGCTGGGGTGAGCAGAGACACAAACCTCAGCTCCAGAGTCAGGCTGTCAGACTCACTGAGGCATCAAACCCCACAATGCACAGGAAAACCTGAGCCCTCTCCTCTCCTATTTTGTTTTCCTCTTTTTTCCCCCTCCTGGTCCTAACAGCAGCTTTGTTTCTCCTTCTACTTCTACTGCTGCACTTTTTGGACCCAGAATTAAGCTGCTGGTTTCATTATTGCTCCATTTCTTGTACTTGTGGGCTGCTGGCCCTGTCACACCCTGCACTGCTCGCACCCAAAGTGTCCCCTGCACCCATGGGGCTGACACCAAGAACCTTTTAGAGAATCAATCCATTGTTATTTAGGTTTCAGCAAGAAAAAGGCAATGCAGAGCCTGATCAAAGGCTGCTTCCTCCTTCCCTCGTCTCCCATTATTTTGCCGGAGAGTTTGAAACTCCTCTTTATCTCTGCTACAAAGTTGCACAATGTATTTGAAGTGTGCTTTCAGAAAAAAAAAAAAAATAGTTGAAAAAATAAAACTCAGCTCATGGAAAACGAAGCCAATCTCCAGTGATAAAGCAGGATGGTTCACTGATTTATCCTCACCGGATCAAGGAATGAAGCCAAATCCACTGGATGGGATCTGACAACAGGACATGTATTCTACTAGAAAATGTAGCCTAGGAAACAACCCTGCATTGCAGAGAAGAGCAGCAAATAGCTGAATAAATGTGATTGTGATAACTGAGCACTTCATCTGGCACACAGAAAACCTGCAGGTGCTACAGACCAGCAGGTCTGCACCAAGACAAGAAGGCATTAAAAGAGATACAGAGCTGTGAGATCTTATGGCTAAACTCACAAATAGATTGGTGACTGTACTCATCACTTACACAAATTAAATATCCAAGCTCTCGGTGGATATTTCTGCAGTTCTGAAGATGTTAATGAAAGTATCTCTGGTTTTCCCAGACCCCACAAAGGGATGATTTCCATTCAGTTCACGTCTCCATATTGCTGAAAGAGAGACCTGGAGAGAACAATATTAAGACACTGACATCCAGCTGCCTGCTTAGCACTTTGTACACCCAAAAGCCTTTGTATAAAAACTCTTTCGAAGCACTGCAAAACACAGATTCTCTCCTCAAAACTCTCCTGGCTGAAATTAATGACACTGAGGAACAAAGGTGGCATGTTAACAAGGAACTTCTTGCACTCTAAACCAAAAAAAGGAGAGAACTCTTTACAGAGCTGGAAAGCCTCAGAGTCCCTGATATATTGGAGTTAATTTACACAGGGCAGAACTGAAGGACGGGAGCCTGAAGCAGCTCGCCCGGGGCCAGCTGCAGGGTATGAACAGGTCTCATTTGCTGTCTCTTCTGACTGAAACAAGCTGCATTCAGCATGGAACTGCCTTCATCCCTTCCCCTTCAAACTGGCACAGCCACAAACGCTGCCTCTTGGCTGCAGCAGGGCTCCAGAACTACCCCACGTGGATGCCCCAGATGGATCCGTGCCAGCTGAGGCCAGGGAAGTCCTGGAATTCACACTGAAGGCAACACAGCCAGAACCAGAGTGCTTCTATGGCTGGGGTCCTGTCATGTGCCTGCCCACCACATCAGGGGACAAGAATGCCAGAGGAGAGGCAGCAAGAAAAATAATGAAGCAAATCAGTTTATGAGCATCCCTTGCCCATTGAGACGTGGGAGGAGAGAAGGTAGCTGGGCCAAACACACTAAAAATCAAGCTGCACATCCCCTTTTCATTTACAAGACAAATACTTTGGGTCTGACATTTTCTTCTGTTGAGTTTTAGTTTGCTCAGAGGATCTGGTGGCCCTGACATCAGGAATTGTCTGTGTTATTCTCTGCTGCCAGCCTTGGATGTGGGACAGTATCACCCTTATTCTTTACATCTGGTATTTAACCCTCAATTCCCTTCTCTCACCTGCTGCTCTTTGGGGTGGCAACTCAGATTTTTGCCTGACGTGCCACAGCTGGCAATGAGGCAACTGCAGTTCTTTCCCACAAATGCTTTCTGCATGCTTCCCACAGGTTTGCCCCATTCCTTTGTCCCTTCTCATGGCAGAGGTGTCAGATCTAGGTGGTCTTTAAGGCCTCTTCCAACTCAAACCATTCTTTGATGCTATGATTTGAAACTTCCAGCGCTTAAAGTTCATCCCAAGGAAGCTATTTTTATCCAGTCCTTCTGCCTCGAGCAGAGAGCTTCCATGAATGAGCCATCACTGAGTCATTGACATTTCAGGATTAAATCAAAGCAATTAGCCCTGCCTTTTCCAGCTGATTGTCACTGAGGTAACATGGCAACTAGACAAAGGTCAGTGGCCCGTGAGTATCACTCTACTCCCCTAAAAGCAAGCAAAGGATGAACTAAACTATTTTAATGGTGCAGAAAAACCATGTATCAACAGGTAAACGGAATCTAAACGAGAGCCTGAGATGACTCTCACTCTGTTGCACACTTGGTAACACAAGTTCTTCATATAAAAACCACTATCACTAAGTCACAGGTGACCATGAAAAACAAACAGTTGGTGAGAGAGGCCACAAAAGGATCCATCTGAGATCTGTAGGGATATCACAGAACTACAGAAATGCTGGGTTAGAAGGAGCAGGAGAGTTCATCTAGTCCAAACTGCAACATCATATTGCCACACCAGGTTTATTTTCACCAAGCAAAGCCAGAGCTTCTTCAGCTCTGCACTCGAAATCCCTAGAAATGCTCAGTTTCAAGAAGGAACTGATAAAATCCCAGTGCAGTTTTCAAAGCTATTCATGAACCTAAAGACTCACACACACATAACTGACCTACCGCAGAAAAATCAATTTCTTTCCCTGAGATTTCAGGAGGTGAATTTTAGCTCAGGTGCACCAGAAGCTGAGTGCACACACAGTTGATTTTCATCTGGTCCCAGAGCATCAGTGATTCATTCACATCTACCTCATTCGTGCCTCTTTCTGTCCCTGCTCAGGGACTGGGAAAATGAGAATGGGGTTGGATAAAGAGCCTAGAAGAGATAATGCACTGGAGGCAGACAGGAGACAGGCAGAAATGTGACCAGTCCAAGAACTGATGAAAAAATAACCCCCCAGATTCTCTCGAAGCCCTGTAGTTACAGTGAGTGTGGTCAGGTGCTCATCTGTAATCCCAGGAACTCAGCCATGGATTTGCAGCTGAGATCTAACAGAGAATCAGTAAAATAGGAATCTCTGGGAAAGGCTTTGCACCTGTTTGCTGAAAAATCCAGCTATTGATTAGCAGATTTCTAGTTTCAGGAGAGCTTTTTACGTATTCCCAGGATAAACTGAATCACTCTGCTGTGATGTCTGTGCTCTTCTGACACACTCCCCTCACTGGGTCAGCTCAGAGACCCTTCATTCCTCCTCAGCATTCACAGAAGGAATAAACCAAAGTGCTCACAGAGAATAAAACTGCTGTTATCACTGCTGATGGATTTTTTTTTTCCCCTAGGAGAAACATGCAGTGAACACAGGAGAGATGAAGGGATTAAAAACAGAACAGGATGAAAAAAATAAATCCACACTGAGAATGGGTTTGTAGGTGGACAAGGATGACTTAACTATGTGAAAAGACCTTTGTGGGGATCTTTTAGCTCTCCCCAAAAAGGAATAAGCAGCAGCAAAATCCAGTATTCTATTGCTACAGCCTCTCTCTGGAACAGGGCAATGCAGTGAACCACCACAGCTGCACTTGGATTTATCCCTGTCCCTTTTGAGACAGGCTTGGAAACAGAAAGCAGATCCAAGCGGGACTTTGTTCCCTCACTTTCACACAAAACAAAAGCTGCCTGATTTTTGGGCTGCACAAGAGGCTTCCTGAGTCCCAGGCAGCTCTGGTGGAAATGTGCATCTTCAGACAGGCCAAATGGGAGGGAGAGATTTGGTAATTAATGACATAGGGGCAAGTGGGTGAGTTTATACACGAGATTTATGTGGAGTGGGAAATTCAGAAGTTTGGATTAGATGGCCAAAATTACCCAAAATGTGGGTCTGTGGGATCCTGTCTTTCTTTAATACAAAGTGTTCTCAATTAAGAATGAAAGGGGTTTTCTCTGCAAAGGCCTTGTGAGCTGGTGATGGGGTCACTGTCCCCACACAGTCCCACTCCCCCAGACAGGTGCACCCCTGTCCAAATCCCTGCAGTCCCACACAAGGTGTCACCATCTACATCCTGAAAAGAAAAATGAGACCTTGAAGAAAAAGACCTTCCTAAGTCAGGGGTCCCTCTCTCCCCCAGACCTCCTGGAACAGAAAAAACTCCCACCAGGAGGAACCTGTGAGGAGCTTTCTCTGGGAGGACACTGGGAAATCTCTCTGAAGGGCCCTGCTTCTCACTGACCCCTTCATTCCCAGCCTCTTACTCTGCTGTCTTGCAAAGGAATAGGGTGTCACCCCTTATGAATCCTAGAAATCCATTTCCAGCAACCAAACTCCTGTTTTCCACACTGGTTCCCACACAGAGATTGGAGTTTTCATGTTCAAGTGTGTTAAGATCAGCCCAGAAACAACAATCTTAGAAATCCTTCTGCTTCCAAACTCTGCATCCGCTCCTCCAGTTGCAAAGAAGGAATCAATGTGGAGTCTGGAGATTCTGCAACAAGTCCTGACTGCTCATCGTGTACTCTGAAATACACAAATGCTGATGTTTCAGGGATTACTGGCATAATTTAGCAATTCTTAAGTTTAATAAAAATTCCTAGAAACGAGAAAAAGAATCCCCAGGAAGTCACATCTAAGTTTAGTTAAAATGGTGATGATGCACTAGCAAAGTAATTTCCTATTTTCTGTGTTTGTCTCATTTCCATAACACATTTTCTGGTTTCCAAAGCTCTCTTTGCTCCCTGGCTGCCTGAGGAGGATGCAGCTCCTCTGCATTAATTCTTCTGTCACAGCATGGTCAGTGCTTTCCAAACACCAGGGGTTTGGGACAATACAACCACATTGGGAAAGGTTCTTTCTTCTTCTGTTTTCCCAGGGAAAACTCTTCATGAGACTTGAGGTTTTGTTGTTGCTTTTTTTTTTTTTTTAATACTGAGTTTCTATTCCTATAATTTGCTTCAAACTATTGCTTCTCCCTGCACAAGTCTCATATGGAGCAGCATCTGGCCCTCTGTTATTCCCAGCACTGCAGAGAAAGGAGTCAGCATAAAGCAATCTGAGTTTTATTGATTTTATGAATTTGTCCCAAGAGCTACCAATTACGAACTCCAAGAATAACATCTGAGGGGAATGAAAACCACACTGAAAAAAAAAAGAAAATATCTACTAAAAATCCATTCCCCTCCAATTTCCATGGGAAACCTTATTTCTCATCCACTTCTCAGGCAGCTAAGAATGGCTGTTCTAATCTGGGTGTCAAGTCTGGATGTTGGGGTCCAAAACTGAACAGGAGATTCCCTTTCCCAGGACAGCAAACCTTGGGCAAAGCCTTGAATGACTGTAAGAGCTGGAGAATTTTATTTGGATGAGGATGCAGCTTGAAGTTCTGTTCCTCCAAGCCACAGAAGTTGCACAGATTCACCTTTATATGAACAGCAAAGATACTTTCATGTCATGGCAGAGCACAGAGGGAAACTTAAAGAACCTAAATGTGACTAATTTAACTGATTTAATTGTTCTGCAGAACAGGAGCAACAGGCAGGTCACAGCTGAGGTGATATTGCCCCACTGTTAACACACCTGTGAGTTATTCCTGTCAAGTGGGAGCACCTGGAGCATCTGTCAGGCAGCCGAGGGAAAATCCAACAGCTCCTGCCAGGGGACAGCACCCAGGCAGGAGAGATCAGATGGATGCAAAGGCAAGCAGTGCAGTGATGAACACGGTGTGTCCAGCCAGGAGCAATCCCTGCCTCACCCAAGGGCAGGTTCTTGTTGGCGGGTGAAGCTCCTTTGATAGATTTGTTTCACTCCTGAATGGCTCCACATCCTCACCACAACCCTCACCTGCCTGGGAACAAAGCTCAGCACTGCCCTTCCCTCGGCCTCTCGGAGCAGCCCTGGTGAAAGCAGGCACCACCCACCCTCAGGCAGTGACCTGCTCTCCACTAACACTCCACACAAGAGGGGACACAGGATCCCTCCCAGAACATCCCTCCCCGACGTGTCCTTGTCCCTGCTTCTCCTCAGTGAGGCTCTTTTGCCATGCAGCAGGATGGGAACAGCTCCGTCCCAGAGCAAGCCCAGGGTCACCCTCCATCCATCCATCCATCCATCCATCCATCCATCCATCCATCCATCCATCCATCCATCCATCCATCCATCCCCCGCAGGTGACTCGGAGCAGCCGCGGGGACACTCGCTTTACCTGCACTCTAAGTGACACCCTGTGGCTGGCAGGCGGAATGGCGGGTGGCCATTCCCTCGGTGGCACTGTCCCCGAGGTGCTGTGACCACAAACAGAGTCTAGAACCCACCGAGTCACAGAGGATCTCAGGTGTTCCACGACCGGCGAGAACAGCCCCATTCCACCTTCACGGCCTCACCTCAGCCTCTCACAGCTTGTCTGGATGGAAAAGGGGTCATAAGGCACAGTAAAATGAGAAATCCCCATCCACGAGAGAGTTCCCACACTGGATGCAGCTGGGTGGGATTTCTCCTCTCATTCTGATATGGTGAGATGAGGATTTATAAGATATTTAATTCTTTCCCTTCCTCATCTACTCCTGAGCCATTCCCTCTTCCTCCCCGGCTTCAGAAGCACACAATTTTGCAAGTATCATCTAATTCCAAACTTGTGGAAAGAAACGGACCTCAGTCCATCTGTTTGCCAGCTGGCAGTCACTGCCAGCTTAGACAACAGCAAGTTCCAGAGAAGCGGATGGGGCAGCTGCCTCAGGGAAAGAAAGACTCACAAAGAAGCCTCCAAAATAATGTGGGCAACCCATTGTTTGCTGACCCTCCCGAAAGCCCAAGGTTAAAAGCCCTCTCCAAGATGTGCCATTGCTCAGGTCTGACTGACTTTGGTGGAGAATCAGGAAGGTTTGGTGCAGAATGGCAGCTGCATTTCCAGTTCTGGTAAAGTGGGGGTGAAGCTTGCCTCGAAAGTCAAGCCTAAACTGAAGAGAACCCAAATCAGGAACAACAGGACCACAGCAAAGCCACCTCATTAACTTATCAGCAAAGAACAAAAGTACTAATCAGTGTTTAATTGGCTGGAGAAAAGGTCCTTGAATGTTGACTGAAGGAACATTAACAATCTCCTCATTTTACTACAGCAATTAACTTGTGTTCTGTGCTTAATGAAGAAATCACATGTTTTACACGATGACAGTAGTGGGAGCAAGAAAAATGGATTCTTTTCATTCCTCCTTGTAAATAGTTTTTTCCAACACTCCAACATTCCAATATTTTTCTTCCAAACTGCAAAATCAGAGCCATCTCGTACCACAAATTATACTTCACAAAGGAAAGAAAAAAAAAGAAGAAAAACTTGAGGGGAACCAAGTGAAGCCTCTCCCATCTGTGCACGACTGAAATCCAGAGCCTCCCACTGTATCTGTGGAAGATGTGTGTATTTGTGTATTTGTGTTTCTCTTGCAAAACCAGCAAGAGAAAATGCACAAAAATGGTTGAAATCTTAATCTGGATACAGAGCTGTTGGAGACAAGCTGACCTAATCAGCTGCAGATTTGATCTCCTCAGAGAGAACCTTTACAAGCTTAAAAATAATGTTTTATTTCCTCCCCCAGAATTCCAGTTCAGGACTTCTTTTTTTCCACTGTCGTGTTTGTTTCATTTCTCATCAGTCCCCTTCCTTTAACTTTCACGTACTCTTTACTTCCTAGCTGAAAATAGTGTGTTTTACCCCCCAGGATGGCTAATACATGGCTACTGCAAGGCTGCAGACATTTTATAACAAAAAAAAAGTCTTTTTCTAGTGGCTCCATAACTAAAATTGACTACAAAACATTAATTTTTATCCCAAATCCCCTGTCATTCAACAGTGGGATAAAAGCCTTCTGGACATCCAACAAGGTTACAGAAGACAGATGAGGTGAGAGTAGTTTTAGGGTTTCATAGTAATTTTTCTGAGTCTGGAAACACACATGCATGCCCGTGATGGGCATTTTTTTTCTCTCCAGTAATGATGAAAGGCCACCAGAATTTAAGGGTTCTCTGTCTTTTACAGCAGGACTTTGCTTTCAAAAATGCGGCCTTTAGAAATCAAGCTGGAAAATCCTCTGGGGAACAAGTCACGTGAATGTGATCAACAGAAGTGGTCAAGACACTAAAATACATGAGATAAAACACAAGTGAAAATGTTAACTGAGCCTCTGGGCCAGCCACTTATAAAAGTGCACATTTCTGTAATTATCAGGACAGGGTTTGCCCACAAAATACGAACAAGACTCTGACACCAATGATTTCCTAGCAAGGCTCATGTTTTATATGCAGGCTGGAGTCACATCTCCAGAAGAACTTTGAACAACAATTAATCAGAAGGAAAAGCAGCAAAGGTTAGATGTCCATAAAAGAATGGGGTTTTAACCTGTGAAAATTAGCTCTTTTAACAATCGAATCATCCCTTTAAACCCTTTCAAAAGAGGGGAAAAGCAAACCAGAAGAGCAATTAATTCACTTCTTCACCCTTCCCTCAGCGCACAAAAGATTATTTCTCTGTGTTCAAGATGAGGCAACCATGAGCTGCAGGAATTTTTCTCTCAGTGTGGAGCAAGCCTGCTAACAGGTACAGGTGTGCCCCGTGTGCCAGGGGCTCCTTCTCCCGTGCCCACCCACGGGAACAACAGCCCTGTTGCTAAGCCACCAACCCTCTCCAAAGCATTCCCACCAGGCAGCTTGTTGTAGGGCCAAGGAAAAGGTGGTGCACACCCCTCAGAACAAGAATGAACCAAGGCCCCATCAGGGCAAGGTTAGCAGCGATTCTGTGCCCGTTTTCAGCAGCACAGTCCCTGGAGAAGGTGAGTAGGATGCTTTTTGTGATATCCAAAACATTCCTGTGAAGCGGCTATTTCAGTCAAAGAGCTTCCCTTCACTGAGAGAGAGAGGGGGGATTTGCAGGCAGGGAGTTGGAGCTACAGAGACCTTTTGTTCCTGTTGATCACAAAAGCAGTTTGATCTCAGTCCCCAGGTGTGGGATCAGTTCAGCACAACGCATGCCCAGGGATGAATTCGGCTGCCTGAACACGGGCATTGGATCATTTGTCACTGAGCATCTGCAACACCTGTGTGGCCCAGGAGATAAAACACAAACCTACAACAAGGCTGGGCCCTCTGAAACAGGAATAAAATACCCCTGGGCATATCAAACAGCACTATCACTTCTGCAGGAGCTGCTGAGCTGAGCTGTACATTTAGGCTGAGCTCCGAAACTCCCTAGGCTTCACTCCTTCTGTCAATCAGAGCTCCACTGACTTGTATTGGAGCTTAAATACTTAAGTTAGCTGTTGATATTACTTGGAAACACCTAGATTTGTGTGTTTTGATCTGCAAGACCTTCCAATACCTCCAGCTCCTGCCTGCAGCCCAGAGCAAAGCGAGCAGCCCATGACGGACGGGTGTCACCACAGGACACCCCCTGCCACACCAGGTGTTTGAGGCAAACTCCAGTCAGTTGAGGTTACAAAAGTCAACACCTTTTGTCCATCAGATGAACATTTAACCCTGGATTTCCCCCTTGCACAGGGAAATCTGTAGGGGAAGTGTTAATGTAGCCATACTTTAGCCTGTAACACGCTCTAAGTACGTGCTTGCACGACTGCTTTTTAGCAAGCAGCAAAACCAGACTCATTACAGGTCATTTGCTGAATTAATCAAGCTTTAGGATATCCTAATAAGTGAATTAATATGTTCCCTAAAACAAGACTACAAGCTTCACACTGTCAAAGCATAAACACATCTAGAGGGCAGCAATGCTATTGTTATTTTTCGCTAAATATAGAACCTGAGCAGAGACAAGTGCACAGTCACACACTGCACCAACACAGATTATTTTTTTCCTGTTTCTTTTAATTTTCTTTCCCCTTTGAGGATAATACGTAAGCTTTGGTATAAAATTGAAACATTTTAAGTGGATGGTACAATTTTCAGATCCTTGGTCAAAGAGCATTTTGCCCATATTCACAAATGATACTGCAGGGTAACCAGAGCATGATTTGTCAACATAATTTTATTTCCCAAATAAAGAGGGAGGAAAAAAACCCAATATATCACCAAGATAACAAAATGTCCAAGATGAAAAATCCTCACAGACTGACAGACTTTGTTTTACGGATGCAGCTGAAACTTATCTGAGTCACTCAGCAGCTCCCAGGAGACACAGAGAAACACAGACCCAGGCACAGAATCACCACGGGAATTTCTTGCAGTTAGGATGGGAATATTTTATGCAAACAGTTTATTCTAGCATGGCAAACAGAAGGGGAGTTTTTTAAGCACAAGTTCTTATTCTTAAGGGGTTTTTTTTTGCCTCAAATGCTTTTTCATTAGATTTGCTGGCATTGGCAGGGTTTGACAGCATTCCCCATCCGAGCTAGAGTGAACATCAAAGCATGAGAGGTGACAAGATGGACACAAAGCAGGGGAGGTGCATCCAAAGCCTTTGATGAGCTGATGTGTGGAGGAACCTGTGTGTCTGATTTTGTCTTGAATTCCATCCCTACATGCACAGAGACTACACGGAGGGGCAGAAATAGCCCCACGAGTACCAAAAGTTGGCCATGGATCAGTGTCTTGTGCTTCTCTGAGTTTTTCATAAGCTTTTCACACAGTTTGGGCACTTCCCAGTCTGGATATGCCAATGTCTACAATGCAAAAGCTTTCCTTGACAGGGAATGCAACTGAGTTCATTCCCTCCAGCTGACGAGCTGCTTTTAGGAAATTGGTGGGAAATTGGAATCTTTGAGCGCCTGATTTCTAAAACCAAAAAAGAAATCACTGAAACGGATCCAAAACTTTTACACGCTTTCAAATGATAAATATACTCACAGATACACAAAATACACTCTCAGATATACCAAATCAATGCAAAGAGAAGCTGTAGTTGCTACAAGGTGGCAGCTCACGAACATGGGATACCTGACAGTACAATAAATAGCTGAGTTACAACCTAGAGCTGGATAAGCTCTCAGTAGAAGAAAGGCAGTGCAAGGTGCTTTTTCTAAATTGGTCTGATTTTGCTCTCAAAAAAACCCCCCAAAACCAGTATAATATAACAAGCCATCATTTCTCTCTCTCCCTCATCAAAATGCAAAACAAAAGAGAACAAAACTTCATGTCCTAGGCTGAAACCTTATGTTGATTCAAGCCTTCTCCTATCAGACCTTCATTTTGAGCTGTATTATTCACCTCTGAGATTTGCAAGATCCATTTCCCATTCTTTAATCAGTTGTCTGTGCTTATTTTATCATCTGCACAGGGAACACAGCCCAGGTTTTCACCACAATGAGCCTCTTCACAAACGAGGCAGCCCACAAATCAACTCAGGGAAATCATGCAAGTGGTCAGAATGTGTCATTGTTTGGTTTTCCCAAATTCTGTATGTGTTCTGCATGCAGTAATTATATTTTTCAATGCCAAAAGAGATTGCACCTGTGTATTCAAACCTTAACCTGCTCTCCTACTGCTTTCCCCAGCTTTAATCATTAACTGCTATTTCCCAAGAGGCTACTGATTGCAAAAGTTGATCAGATTTTGATACAATTCTTGCCTCTGGTTTCTGCACTACAGCTTGGAGGAACTACACACATGGAACTGTCTAAGATCAACTAGAGGTAGCTACTCACATTTTATGCTGAAAGGAGAAAAATATCCATTGCCTCAGAAAATAATGCTTCAGCATTTCAATAACATATTTCCATCAGTCTTTAATTAACATGCCATTGTTTTAAGAGCAGAGAATTTAAGAACTCTTATTAGCACTGCAATACAAGCATCAGCCACCAGTGAGAAGGAGAGGAGCAGGGAAGAACTTTAAATCAAGTCATTGATGAACTCGGAAAGCATCAACAGAGTTTATAAAAACCAAACTGGAGTATTCAGCATTTTTTTTTTTACTTCCATACACAGGAAAAACATTTAATTTCTCTCCACTATGTTTGTGACAGGAGTCAGTCATAATGCATTTTTTTTTTTTGCTTCCTTTCCTCCTGTCTTTTGGAGAAACAAAAATCAGGTGGTAAAATATTGACATTCCCCACTAAAAAGAAAGAAAAAGAAAGAAAAAAAGAAAGGCAAAATTCTTTTAGGATCCATTCTTACATTTGGTCTTGTCTGAGCTGCCCTTAATTCTCAGAAATTTTCCTCTGGTCTCAACTGAGACTTGTCGAAATAGTGAACTACCTGCTCTAATCAAAGCCAGCATTGCCCAGCCCATTCCAGGTTCCCACCTATTTTATTGCAAAGAGCCCAGGTCTGAGCTTAGAGGGCTTGGGGATGATTTTGCAGTTCTCTGAGGCAACCTTTTACTCTGCTCAAAGTCTGGGGTGACAGAAGCTGGTCCCTAAGAACAAGCCTGGCAGAGGACTTTGTTTCACAAAGCAAATGCACCAAACTTTTGGCCAGTTATCTGACCATGACACCCAGAGCTAGGGAAAGAATGAATTCACTTTCTACAAGTTGAAAAATAAGACCTAAAATGTCAGGGTGCTTCTTTTACGGGACTTCGGGAGAATTCTGGCCCCACAAGATTAACGCTACCTGCAAATTAGACCACCAACACCCAAGCAACAGCTCAGAGTGAAACATGGAATGAAATATCCCTACAGTCAAAACCACACAGAAAAAATGAGTGACAAACAAGTGGGTGCACATATTTGGAACGAATATGTTTAAAAACTCTTCATGAAAGGTCCAAAGAGTATTGACAGATAAGCAAAAGGAAATGAGTGCCTGGGTCCCACAGCCTGAATAATAAATTTGTAGTGAGTCATCGTGATTGTTTACCTTGAAGAATAAAGCACCGAAGAGATTTCTAAGGAGCCCCCGTGCTCCCTTGCTTTGAATATTATTTGCCTCCTAATTTCCTCTCCTGTCTCCCTTGCAGAGCTGATGCAGCTCCAGCCTCAGCAGCCAGTCCCTGATGAAGTTGCTGAAACAGATTCCAGACCTCAGCCTTCTTTCTGTTTGTGAGATACAACTCCCAGCACGGTTTGAACCCCTGCTCACACAGCCAGCCTGGAAAAGGGACTGTCCTAGCAAAATACACTTTTTAGGTGCTAGGACTGAGTATTTCATGAGCCAAAGGATCTTTAATTATCCAGGTGTCTGAAGCACTGCTACAAACGCACTGAGCTGTACGTAGCACAAACACAAAGCGCAACATACCCTCCTCAGACTGCAGAGGATATTTTCTGCCCAGATCTCCCTAAATGTACTTCAGCAAAGAGGAAACAGTGTCCACAAGTCTGCGCTTTTGAGAAATCTGCATCATTCCAGGCAAGAAGTTTGAATATACAGGCTGGAATGTGGAGGAAATGTTGATTCCCAAGCAAGCAATTTTTTTTTCTTTTATTATTACTTTTTTTTTCCTTAATGGAAATATATTTTGGGTGTCCCCAGGCGCCTTCTGAACACGAGATCTGCAGGAGAAGGCAAGGAGTTTGTACTTACTCGTGGTGTTGTATTTGATCCCATTGAAGAACTCCGGGCAGGGTCTCTCCACGAGTTCCCCCGCAGAGGTTCTGGGCCAGCAGGTCCCGATCTGATCCGTGGTGGCATTGCAGTACGGACCTGGGGTTAAAAAACGACACAGAAAGGGAAGAAGCAGCACTTGAGAAAGCACAAAAGCCACCCACTTTGCATCACAAAACAAACTAGATCTCAGCACTTCTGAAGCTTTCCCCGAGCCCTGCACCAGGTAACATTTCCTACCGTCAAAGCCCAGGAAAGGGATAGAGGAACTCTCTAAAAAAGTCTCGTGTAAACGATCCAGGAGGCTGCAGTTCACATCAAATTCTTCTAAGATGAACTGAGAGATGGTCACATCCATTATTCCCCCTGGAACTGCTGGACTGGATCAGGCTCCTTCACCCCTTTCTGGTTGTTTTGGTTTGGGTTTTTTTTGTCCCCTCTTCTTTTTCCCTTTCTGGAGCCAAGCGAGCATCAAGCTGCGGGCACCCTGCAGTCTCGTGTGTGCGAGCCTCTCCTGCTCGCAGCGTGCTGACAACTTGGCTGAGAGTCTGCGTCTGCCTGTGCAGTTCAGCCCTCCGAGCTCTTCTTCCCTTTAAATCCAGCGGCTCGGGAGCCAATGGGATCGGGCTGAGCCCGGAGTGAGGGGCTCACGTCTCCTCGGTGTCCCTGGGCTCGCAGATGCCGCCTCACTTTGCCAGACCGCTATGCTGCTGCATCTCCTCCCTCTTCTTCTCCCTCTCCCTCCCTCTTTCTGACACACAGAGGCAGTTTTATTGTTAGCTCCAGGGATGAGCACTTTTGCAAAAATACTCGCTGCAAATTAAAGCCAGGGAGAACAGGAAAAGCCATCAAAGGAATAGAACTCCTCGGGTTTTTTTGTGCAGCAAAGTAATTCCTGCCTTTGCTGCGTGGAACTGAGGATGAGCAGGGATGCTTGGGCAGGGAGGGGGAAGGAGGGACCCAGTCCAGGAGCTGCAGTGCTGGATGCTGTGCAGGCCTTGAGAAAGAAGAGAAATAATAAAAGCAGGGATGAAGGAGATGATCTGAGAGAAGAGAGGCATTGGAATAAGGGAATCTGGAGTAATCACAGAATCACAGAAGGTTTGGGTTGAAAGGGATCTTAAAGACCATCCAGTTCCTACCCCACTACCTTGGGCAGGGACATTTTCCAACAGACCAGGTTGCTACAAGCCCTGTCCAGCCTGGTCTGGGATAAAGAAATCTGGAATAATGACCCACAGAAGAGGCAGAGTGGGGAGAGTAGGGAAGGGCTGGGAACACAGCTGGGGAGAAGGCACAGAGGGAACACATCCTTCAGCCACTCACACGGATGGGATGGGGTGGACAGTAGAGCAGGACAAGGCACTGAGAGCTGTGAAGCAAAGGATGGACCATTATGGGGACAAGGAAGAAAAGAAATGCCCCTCTCATTTTCCAGAGGTAGGAGAGAGCAAGGTTTTCAGAAGGGAGGAGCACCCAGACTGACCACGAGCAAGAGGAGGAACCTCTGAACAAGGAAACCCTGGTGTGGGGAGAGAGGGAAGAGCAAAGGGCTTGACAAACTGAGGTCAATATGGGACACGATGAGAAGGGTCTGGTGAAGGGCAAGGAGGAGAAGTCGGGAAGGAGCTGCCCAGAAGGCTGGCCATAATAAAATCAAAGCTCAGTAGAGTGGGAACTGGGTGAAGTTCCACACTCTGGGACATGCTGGAGAGCAGCTCAGACCTCACCAGCCTTTCTGACTTGCTACATCACGCTATGAGGAAATCCCTAAAAAATAGTGTTGCTAAGGAGGATCATTAATGATCACAGATTCAGAAGGATTTTGGGAAGCAAACAGAAAACTGACTTGTAAGGGAGTACACCAAGATCAGTAGATATGGAAGTGGCAGAGAGGAATGCAGAAACAGAAGGCAAGGACAGCAAAGAAGCTCTGACAGACAGGAATGGATCCCAAAATGAAATTTTTACAGTCTGTTCAGAGTTTTAGATTGGACATGGTGCTTACACTGAGCTCAAAGCAGTGGTAAAGGACTTCCTATAACATCTGTCTCCCACCCTGCAAAGGCCTGGACTTTCCCTTTATTCATATTTAAGATTGAAGGGCTTTATTCTTTACTTTTGAAGGACTGAAAGAATTGTGGCATCCAAAGAGAGGAAAAAGAAAAAATAACTGGGTTAGAACAACAAATAAATTAACAACATGCACAGAGGAGAGAACTAGCCAGGATGTTATTCTGCCATCTGGGAATCTGGAGATTTTTAAACATTTTCAGATTGCAATGGCAGAGAGGGGAGGAGTGCCACTGCGGTTTTGGGATAAGTATTTTTATTTGGAATATGTAAAAACCCACAAGAATAACAAGTGCACTAACTCTCTAGACACAGTGATATTCTGAGGCAAGTGAATCCATCTCTTTGCTTCTCTCTCTGGAGCCTTGATCTCTTTCCCAAGTGAATGTTCCCAAAACTGCAGCCCTTCTTGAGAAATCTCAATGGCAACAAATTAACCCTCTCCAACACCACCAGATCTTTGTGCCACACACCTCTAACCCCAAAAAGCAGGAGAGATCAGTCATGTAACCTGGCTGGTTGGCTTTGAACAGGGCTTTGAGGAGAAAACCCTTCTTCTTGAACTTTCAAGAGCGAGGGATAAAGGGTGCTCTAAACTTTCTTTTCTCCTTCCTGACAGTGCAGTTGAGCTCATAAAACTCCTTTTTGCTCCTCAAGCAGAGCCTCTCAGTGGTGGCTTTGAGACCTCACAGGACAGCATCTGAAGGTACCCAGTGGCACCACCGAGCCCAGTGGCCACTCCCACACAGGCAGGACTGAGCAGTCAGCAGGACACTGGTCCAGGATGTTGTAAATTTTTTTTTTTTTCTGCTTCTGCTGCCTCTCTGCAGGAGAAAAATCACACAGCCCAGCCAAAAGTCTTCATTTCTCACCTACTGTCTGCCCTGTCTATTTTTTCACATTGTTTGTTCAGCACACTGGAATCAAAATCCTGGTTGGAGGCTTTGGGCACTGGAGTTTCCTGAATTTTTTGAGGAATGCATCACTTCATAAATTACAAAAAAGAATGACAGTTTCAAAAAAAAGTAACTACTTTTAAATTTGGTAAATGTTTCACGTTCCTAAATGCTGGCCTGTGTCTTCCAGCATAAACACTTGAAGATTTTTCAAAGATGGTTCAAATATTACAGAGTTGAACACTAAGCTGGATATCATTTCAATTCTGTTCTTTATAGTGGTTAACACCTGAAACAATAGCCCTGAATTAAACTAAATATTTTTTCAGGATTAGGAGAATGATTTCTCCATTTAAGTGAGAAGAGCTAGAAAATCTTCAGTCTAAACTGATTTCCATGTTTTCAGTTCAAACTTTAGAAAACCAGAAGCAGTACGCATTGTACAGATAATCCTGTTGTGTTCCATATATTTAACAATCAAAAAAACCCACTTAAAAATAAATATAGAGGGGATGAAGGAATTGCTTAGGAGTAAGTCTGAATGAGGAAAGTAATTTATTGTTCCCCAGTCCACAAATCAGCACCATTTTTTAATAATCCCAGTTCTACTGTAACCTCTTGATGAAGAACTACTTTTGCAGCTATCCCTGGGTACAATTAACCACTTCATCAAAGTTTCCCTCTGACTGGATCTAGTCAAACCCTGACTGTGTTAGTTGAACTCACTTCATGTGGAAAGGTTGTTCTTTATGCAAGAAGCAAATTCAATTCAATGAAAGATTGACAGAAATCCTGAAGCTGCTGACACTGCTGCTTCTCTGCCGATGCCATGGTGCACATGAGACAAATCAGACCTTGCCAGGCAGCAGGCAGCAGAGATCTGCCTTAGGAATTCCTCAGCATCCCAAGAAAGCTGGCATTTGGTGCTTGGCAGGCAGAAAAACTTTGCCAGCTTCAAAGCAGGCTTGTGCTGCTTCACTGGTTGGTTTGGGCGCACGTGCAAGGTTCTGGAAGTGAACAAGACAGACAAATAAAGCTGTCTGCACTCACACAGCTCAGTAAGACCCTTTCAAGAGGACATGTTAAAAGGTCACCTACAGTTCTTCTGGGAAAGGAACGAGCTCTGCTCATAAATGGCAATGGAAACCTCTGTATGGCAGCCCTCACACCACTGTTACACAGCTGCTTTCTTAATCTACAACCCACTCCAAGCCACAGCTGATGGAATTAGCCAGAGCACAGCTTTTAGTTTGCCCCACTAGCAGTGAGTAACAAGGATGAGCTCTGCTTATGCAGCAACACCAAAGCCCTATGCAAACTCAAACAGCCACTGTGTGTGTTTGAGAATGGTGGAAGGAGCTCCAGAACCCTCTCACTTCTCAGATATTCAATCTACACAAAATCAAGAGACCACTGTGTATTTCAAGACCCAGGATGAATATTGAGGGGAGGAAAAAAAAAAGCAAAAAGGAAATAAAAAAGACCAGTTCTCTCCTCATTTCCCTTCTTCAGAGGAAGAAAAGCTACTGTATTCAGCCTCCCTTCCCACCACAGAGACAGTTTTATCACTCATGTTCTCTGTCTGACAATGTGAAGAGCTCCTGCTCTCCAGGCACAGCAGTCACCCCTCTGTTCTGCTTTGTAACACAAGGCTCAGGGTAGGAAATGCACATCATCCATCAAACAACCTGGTGACACCAAAGTCCTCTGAACACCAGTGCCATTGGCTTCCAGGAATTTTACCTCATCAGTGTGGAAGTGTCACACAGAGTCATGGTGCCAGTGTTGGCTCTTTAGGTCTCTTCCTCCTAACCCAGGTGTGTATATATATATATATATATATACACACATATATATCCACATCCAGACTCATCACCTAATGTATAAACTGGTCTGTTAGCTCAGTCATGGATCTATTACTTCTAAATATGAGGAGGGTTTCAAATAGCACAGTAAATTTTTTCTCATCTCCTTTTTCTCTCTGAAAAGTGTCCCCCAGTAATCCCCCAGTATTATTGAAATGCCCTTCCAGCATCTGACTTTCAGATTACTGGGACTCTTCAGCCTGGTAAGGAATGCAAGACTTTGAGGAAGGTACAACTTTACCAAAGTGGCTTCTGGACCACAAAGCTCAAGGTCCTCCTTCTCAACCTGCACTGCAAAACTGCTCTGACAGCACTTTTCAAATGCAGTGACAACATGACCATTATCTGGTAGAACAGTTATCTTCCCTTCCCATTCCAGGTATGTAAATGCAATTTTCAGAATGGGAGCACGTTCTGACCACAGAGAGCAAGGTAATTCAAGCAGCAAGAGATTGAGGACAGCTTAAAGATCTCCACAGACAGCTCTGGAACTGCCAT
Organism: Corvus hawaiiensis; assembly: GCF_020740725.1. NCBI lineage: Eukaryota > Metazoa > Chordata > Aves > Passeriformes > Corvidae > Corvus > Corvus hawaiiensis. The sequence goes on along the minus strand of NC_063213.1, from coordinate 3,851,447 downwards.
GGGAATGTCATATATGGCTGATTTCTCTGCCACACCACACTGTGGCTCCTCACAATGAATTTCATTCTGCTCCAGGAGTAGATTGCTAGAGAAAACCCTTTCTCAAACTGAGGACTACACTTTTAACCAAAATCTGGTCCTTTATGCATGTACTTGAGACCTACACTGAACATGCAGAGTTGAAAACTGCTGTATGTGGAGAGGAAGATCAGATGCAGATAAACAGAGATCTTTGTTTCAGCTGATTGACTCATTTGTTAGAAACAGGAGACATCCCTTATTGCTAGAAATGAAGTATGACTCTACTGAGCAAAGATAAAATTAATAAATGCAGGTCTGTGGTGATGAGTCTTTGCAGCTACATCAATACCAGAAAATATTTACTGGGAGTGTAAAAAGATCCAACAGCATAAATAATAAATGGCTAGTCATTTATTATTTATGCTGTCAAATCAATATATTTCAATATAACATCAATATATTTGTTTTGGCACATTAATACACTTGTCATTCACTTCAGCTATAAAACCTGCATGAGTGAATCATGTTACATGAGACAAATGATGAGACACTGCAGAGAGATTACAAGAACACAAAACACACAAAAGAACCAATCTTGACATACTAATAAACTGCCAAAGTTATTTTTCTTGAAGTGAGCGGTCTCAGATGGATGTGCAGAACATCATCTACTGTGTAAGAGCACAGCAGCACTCCGGAATAACTCCTGATTTTATACACGGTCAAATTCAGAGTCAGCGCTTCACAGCCACACAAGAACACAAAGGAACCCATTTGATATATTTATCTACGCCTGGCAATGGCCTGGTGCTCTGTTTAGAGCATAAGCACAAAAAATAGAAAAAATAAAGGGGGATTAAGTCCCATCTGAACAGATGGTGACCATGATGATGTGTGTCTTTAGTCCCACTCTTTCTGTTATGGACAATGGGACCACTGCCAAATAAGAGGTGAAGATTCAGGGGCCTTGTCCTGTTCTCCTCCTCACAGCACATCAGCCACAAAATTCCTTGTGGTTTAATTCAGGATATGCCAAACTGTTGCTCTCCCTGCCTCCCACTCTGCTTTGTTGTGCTGCATTTCAGTGCATGCTGGGAGGATCTGAGTAGTCATCCCATGCATCGTAAGCTGGGAGGATGTACAGAAATAAAAGGCCCCAAAAGGTTCAGAAGTCAATCCCTCATTTCCTCTGGAAACTCACAGGCACTGCACGGCGACTGATTTTGAAACATCAGGTAGCTCAGAAAACAGAAAGAAACAACACATGATCATGCTGCCCAGTATCCCAGCTCTGACAGTGACCCAGATCAGCTGCCACCAACAAAACCAGCCTGCTCCAGACTGCCATGATTAAATCAGTGCAGCTTCATAAGGAACTTTGACAGAAGCAGTAAGAGAATTAATCCTTTGGGATCTGGGTCCTGCCTTCATGGCCCAGCACACATGGTAGCTACAGTGTCTTGACTCCCAGTTTTAAACCATCCAACTCATATTTGCTCAGGTTTTTTTGGGGGAGCACCATCAGTCTGGCTTTGGGACCCTGGGCTCATGGCTTCTGCACTCCTTTGGGCCCAAATCAAGTGAAAAATCGAGGACTTGTAACAGATTGAAACACTGTAGAGTTGCCAGCTCTCAAGATTGCTCTGACTCTCTGCTTTCCATGAGGATGGAAGGATCTAGACTTTGATTCAACAGCCCAAAAGTGTGTGACCTGCAAGATCTGAGATACTCCAGCATTTCTTAATAGCCACGTGAGGCTGGCAGAGAAACTCAGGATCTTGGGAAGATCCATCCCTTCTGAAGCAGCAGCCACAGGGCAAACATTTTGTCTTGAGGCACCTCAAATGTTCTGGGACACCTGTGGATATTAGACTGGGCAAAAACTGGGCCTCTCATAAAAGGGAAGAATCCTACCAGAAGCATGCCACAGGGAGTCTTTCGTATTATTACTTAGGCTTTACTCTATGTAGTAGATTTTCATTCCTTGGATTACCTAATTTAAATCCTTCATAAATATGGGAAAGCAGCTAAAACAAAGAGTAGCACAAGCAGTAGCCTTGTAGAGCGACTGAAGTTTTCGTGACTATTTTCTTTCCCTTGGTTGAACTGTTATGTTTATAACATCTTCAGAGAGGAAACAAATTTTGGACACATCACATCTCTTATGGTGTCTCCAGAGCAAATGTTTCCAGAGATGCCGATTAAATGAGGTTTGCAGCCATCAGAAAAAAACCAAAAACTTTTGTAATGTGATTCACCTGATGAGATTGATTTTGTCCCCAGCTCTAACCAATACCCTGAGTAGACCTTTGCTGTCTGTAAGATGAAAACCAACTTGGATTGATGTAAATGTCTGCATTAATCAGATTAATCCCATTCCAGATGCCCAGAACAAAGATCAAATTGTTTGCTGAGCTCTTCCCCACTGGCCCACCTCATCTCCCTGGAGCGTTTGGTAACTGTAATCCCATGACTTTGGGCCTATCATTTCATGGGAGAGCAAACAAAAATACTTGAAATTAAACACATCAGGAAAAAATATGAGAAGAAAAATGTCCTTTTAGGACAGGACTATCACAATGCTAGCAGCATTATGTTTAGAGATTCCATGTCTTAGATTTAATGTAATTATTTACCAGAGGAAATCAATGCAACACAAACACTGTATAATAGATTTGCATCTCTCTGCCAGCCACCTGATTATTGTAAGGACTCCGGGACACTCAGCAAACACCAAAGAAAAGCCCTGGAAATTAAATGGAAGGAGTCCTGAGCAGAATACTGACTTTGAGAATTGAGACAGTGGTTCTCAAACACATCATTTTCAACAGACAGTGGGGAGGATCCAGTCACACCAGACACCAGCTGGAATGATTAGGCATGAAAATGGATTATCATAATATTATTATGGCCATGATAACTGAGGAAAAAGAATGTAATGAATGCCTGATCTGTGATTTTCAAACCACTACCGTACACATTTGCAGCCCCAGAAGAACAGAGTGGATGTCAGCAATAATTCTGTTGCAATAATTCATGCCTGTGTCTGGAATCAGTGACCTCACATAATTTTGGATACCTCCTGGGATAAAAAAATCCCTCTACCTCTCTCTAGATCTCCTCCCTAGCTTGGCTCACTACCCTTTGATGTTTTTACCACCAGGGCCAGTATTTCTGATTCTGCAGCTCAAGGTACTTCAGGTCTTGCACAGTTTAGGGTATTTGAGAGGTCCACAGAGGCAGAAGGGTTCATCTCACCTAATTCCAGCCACCTAAAATTTGGGTGTCTAGACTAAACCAGGTTCTCAAACAGTCTCCAGGAAAACGGCCACTTTCAGAGAATGATGATTCATTTAATTTGGAGACAAATACCTCCTTCAAATTTACAACTCTTAGATATTATACTTAGTAGGATGTTATTCACCACAAGATACATCTGTACTTTGCAAAGTGCTCTCACCTGCCAACACATCACGTATCTGAGATGGGTATTGGAGTTTTACTTACATGTCAGGAAGAAATTGAGAACTAGTACTTTAATGCTGCTTTGAAATGCACACATATTTGTTCAAACACTGTGCTTTCCTTTGAATTTTACTGACCCTGTATAAAGCTTACAGAACCTTGTTATTCTAAATCATCCCTTTTGAGCCAGTTGTAAATTGTCTGTGTCCGTTTTATGGAAAGAACTTTCACAATAAGTATAAACCTTGGCAAACAATTTAAAGCCTCAAAACCCAAGTTTTCTCTGTTCTTATCAAGACTTTGGATACTCAGATCTCAATCTATAACTGCTTGCAACAGCATTGGTTACAGTGGATTTTCACAAAACCCATGGATCAATCCACAAGAATTCAAAGCAAAACAGCTGAAAATTGAAATAAGCACCAACATTGAAACAGATTTCAGCGTAGATGTAAAACACAGGTAAATATCATCAAGTAGATGATAATAGGATAGATATTTTAATAACAGGTGCAGCAACAAATTAATCCTGGGAAGTGTGGCACTCCCAATCGGCTTGACAGCACAGCTGGGTTTCTTTCCCCATGATGTGTTAATGTGTTTTTTATTTGGAAAACTGCACGTCTCACCCCAATGAATATTAAAGAATGAGTCTGGGGAAAACATGTAACATTCTGATTAAACATTTTGTCACTCACACGTTCTCACACTCAATGAAAAGGGAAGATAACAACATCTTAGTGCTAAGCAAGCACTGCTTCTCTTCTGGACTCAAATCTCCTCGTTAACCTTCCAAAATCTCTTACCACTCCTCAGAGTGCCCATCCATGACATTGCTAACTGCCAGTTATCATAAGCAGATGTCAAAATCCATGATTAATGACTGGGAGAAAAGGTTATTTTTCAGCATTTCTTCCCTTTCCCAGTTAATAAGATCATCAGAATCATCATTTACAACAATATTTTGCACAACAAGCACCTGGTCATCACAGCTTTACCTTCACGGGCTACAAAATGAAGAAATAATAATTATTATTTTTCTTTTGAAGAGATTTTTTTTGGCAGCTATTGCATTCTGAATACTAAAAATTAATTTTGTGAGGACCAAGTTGTTTTCATTTTCAATTCCTGTAAAGCTATTAGATATAAAAGCTATTATTTTATCTCTCAAGTTTATCCCCTTCACGCAACTAGCCTTTTTTTCTCAGATGGAAATAATGAAGGAATACACACATATTATTTCACTCACAGAGTTTTTCAAGTGCTGTGGAATTCCTCTGGATCAAAGGTCTAATGTAAGCAGGGTACAAGTCATCCTTAACAGAGCTGGAAGTTCCTACCTCTGGAATATGCGGCCGATATTTCTGACCCTGGTTTCTGGGCTGGTCTGGCTCTCTGCCAGAGCTCAGCCCTTCCCCTCGGCCACTGGAGGGCTCTCCTAATTCTTTATTACTCCAAAGGAAACGTCTGACGGAGTACAGAAACACTGAAAAAGAAAACTTGCTCCTGGTTACCTGCATGCAAGAACAGCAGCTGTCAAAACAGGAGGAGCTCACTGGTTCATCCGGAGATCCACATGTGGAAAAAAACGCATTTTACTGCCCTGTCTGTGGCAGCAAAAAGTGTTGCTACAGTAAGAGATGAATTTCCCTGAAGAGAAAATTTCCTTTTCCACACCAGTTTATCAACTGCACAAGAGATTATGGGTTTAAGATGGCCAGCAGTGTTTGCCTTCATCCCCCATTCCTCCCCACGCCGCACCGTTTCACTCTGAAATCACTGCACAACTCAATTCCTTTTTCAACTAAGTGTGATTTCAGCCCTCTGCCAGCTCATTTCTAACTTATATCCCACCTCAATACCAATTTCCTGGGCTGGTTCAATTTGCTCTTGATGGATCAATCATCTTTATCCTTTCCATATTAGTGCTGCTCCTGTGGAAAGAGGAGATTGTTTAAGGTTTTCCATTCCTGTGTGGGAAGAGGGATGTTTTGTCCACACTGCTGTGAGTACCTGCAGACTACTGCCAAATGAAAACCTCTCACTGTTTCCTTTTCCCCTGCTTCTTTTTGATTAAAAGGGCTCAGTTAGTTAAACCTAAATTGTTTTGTGGAAACAGAACGATTTTTTCTGTATTTTCTTAAGGCCACATCGAGTACCCAAATAAAAGACAAGTAGCTTTGATTACCCCAGAATAACTATTTGGGATGAACTTTCCCCTCTGATGAAGCAAAGCCAGCTGGAGAGCCCTGTTTCACTCAGTTTTTCCCTTCACCTCTGTCACTCACAGCTCACCAAACTCTCTGGTACATCCTGAATCAAAATCCATTTTGTCACTACCAGCTAGGGAGGGATGTGGACTTTGCCATTATCCTGGTATGGCTTCTCTGAGTTACTCTGAGTATCTTTAATTCCAAGTGAGATATAAGCCAGCCAGCCCATCAGGCATGGCAGAAAATACTTTATTTTCCATGAATTAGAAGTAGCTTTGAATGAAGAGCCCTGGCTGTGGTCATTTTATCCCAAATCCTTTGAGATAGTCTAACACAGATAGAAAAAATACCAGTGATAATGGACAAATGGATTTTCTTGGCCTCTGTGACTCCGCTTCTGTCTTTGAATATAAAATTAGCTAGAGTTGGGCTGAAACATCCTAGGGGTCATTTAAATTACACCTTAATTATTTAGTCTGAATTGTACTGGATTTTTAGTTTGCCAGGTGACAGAAAATGTAGACAGAAGAACAAAGGTGTAAAATTTTGAGCAGGAATTTACATCAGTTTCCTAGATTTTTTTGAAATCTGCAGCTTCCCAAATGAAATAAATACTTGGGATCCCTAACTTTTAGATGTTGGTAAGTGTTCAAGGGCAGGTTGGACCTGTTGGAGACCTGATCCAACATTTGCAATTTCCTACAAGTGGAGCCTGAGGTGTCTGACTTAACTGTGGTTGTCTACATTATGTCTATTTAACTTTTTTAAGCTGAATTCCTTTTCCATCTCTATTTCTTATTTTATATATTTTGGTTTATTTATATATTTGATTTATTTATATACATTATTATTATTATTATTATTATGGCATTGGAACTAAATGAACTTTATGGTTCCTTCAACCCACTCTATGATTATGAGCAAAGGTTATTCCTCCAACACAGTCCTGTGAGTTTAACATTAAAATTCCACTCTCCACAGAACTCAATAACTGAGTGTTCCCCCACACCATGGAAGCCATGGTTTCATTTGAAATAATTGATTATTTTATGGAGATGGAAGAGCAGCCCAATTTACCCTCTTCAGATGAAAAATGATCATGTCCTTGTAAGAAACTTCTGAGAATAAGAAGAAATTTATGGTTTTTAGAAGAAAACACTGCCCCTCTTCAGAAGAATTACACTGGTTTTTATGGATTATGTTCCCTAAAAGTCTTTGCTGGAGGCAAAACCTGCAGAAAATATAAACCAAACAGTCCATAAAAAATTGATAGATGGCCATTGCTCCTGCCAGCACTCCTCTGAGTTGCAGCTGATGTGGCTGGGATCATTTATGGTCTGCAGAGGAGCTGTCAGGGGCAGAGAACTCTCTAGGTTCCCTTAAAAGTCAAGGGGGATCCACTCAGTGAAGTCAGTGGACTCTCTGAGATGATTTCTGTCACCATAAAGAAGACACTTAAATTGGATCAGATAAATTGTCTTCTAAAAGTGTCTCTCTCTTGCCATTAACAATAAAGACAACCTGGGCTGACCTGCTCCCTGGGACACGTCTGTGCTATAAATGTCTGAACTGAGGGACAGGAATTCCATCTGTAGGGAAAATAAAACTGAAATCAGGCCTGGAAGGTCTTTCCTGCAAAAACAGCCTCAGTTTGTGCAGAGCTGAACGCTTCCACTAAGGCTTTGCTTTGGCTTTCCTTTTATTTGTACAATTTTCCGTGATGATCTTTATGGTGTCTGTGCAGGAATCCTGTTCCTACCCATGGTGTCCTGTATCTAGCTCTGGGGTCCCCAGCACAGGAAGGACATGGAGCTGCTGGAGAGAGGCCAGAGGAGGCACCAGGATGATCAGAGGGATGGAGCAGCTCTGCTGGGAGGAAAGGCTGAGGGAACTGGGATTGTTCAGCCTGGAAAAGAGAAGCTTCAGGGTGACCCAACGGTGGCCTTGCAGTAACTGAAGCAGCTGACAAGAAAGATGGAGGGAGATGATTTACAAGGGCCTGGAGTGACAGGAAACAGGGGAATGGCTTCAAACTGGCAGAGAGAAGATTTAGATTGGATATTAGGAAGAAATTCTTCCTTGTGAGGGTGGTGTGGTCCTGGCACAGGTTGTCCAGAGAAGCTGTGGCTGCCCCTGGATCCCTGGTAGTGCCCAAGGCCAGGTTGGACAGGGCTTGGAGCAGCCTGGGATAGTGGAAGTTATCCCTGTCCATGGCAGGGGGAGAACTAAATTGTCTTTAACATCCCTTCCAACCCAGACCATTCTAGGACTCTACAATTTGTTTTTACCAACCAACAGGACCAACTAAGAGGAAATGAAGAAATAATTAGAAATAACCAGCTGTGTCTTATAACTGCACCTGCTGACTTCACAAATCCATGGTCTGTGTTCAAGCATGTGGGAGGCTGTAACAACCAACCACTGGAACAACCCATTCTGCCCCATTTTTTGGACCCAGTGGGAGTTGAACTGCTCAGGACTAAGAACTAAACATCGCCAGGTTCCTACAAAGCACTCAAGAAATACCCAGCTACTGCAAAGTGCTGAGTTTGGGGATTTTCTGCTGAGTATCTTCCATTTGCATAGCAAAGAGATTTTACTTTTTCAGCATTTACACGTGTACTGTTAATCCAGCCCATCAGTTTGGGACTGATGTAGTTTAAAGAGCAGCAGTTAAGAGAAGAAAAATCTCATTAAAGCACATCCTTTCCAGAATAAATACAAAGGGAAGGAAGGAGGCAAATGAGCAACTATAAACTGTTACTGTTTAAAGGATAAATTCTCCTCCATTCTGATAATGTTGAGATCTGCAGTGTTTATCCCAAGAGATTTGCTGATCTGGTTTAGCTTCTAGATCCTATCCTAATGAGAAAATGAATCCTAACAATAAAAGTATGATTTATAACCATGAGACAGATTTGGAGTTTCCATCTCTGAGATTAGAAGTGCCCCAGGAAATGAGAACTCATTGGTCTCCTAAAAGCTTTCATTAATGGACTGAAATAGTAAAAACAAAGGAAAAACTATTTCTATTAAAATAGAAAGCAGCTGGGAGTCTATGAGTGCAGAGTTTACATGGATTTGCGGAGAACCAGGTATAGAAAATTAAGATTTCCAAGAAGAGCTGGTAACCTTCCAGCAAGGAATACAAATGCCTTCATGAATGAATTTATTTTATCCTGTGATTTGCTCCTAACAGGAGCCATCCCTCTGGAGATGCCTGTTTCTGTATACTGACTGTAAATCAGTAAAGACCAGTGGCTGCTTAAGAGACAGGCAGACATTTGGGTCACCTGGCCCTCTGCAGGTAGACAAAATATTTAAATTGAAGCATGAACAGGCCAGAAACAGACTCTGCATCATTTTCATCCTTGCTCCATTGTCTACAGGCTGTTCCCTTGCCTTTGGACATGAGGTGTCCTCCTCTCCCAGCTGCAGCAACACAACCAGCCCTCCGTGGCTTTAGCACCTGACTCAAATTGTCCCTCTCACTCCTGACAAAATGGTTTTTGAAATGTTTTCAAAGAATTCTGCACTTTAACAACCATTCCAGTTCTCAGGAGCCAAAAGTCTGAACAGCCCCTTCCTTTATGTTTCTGAACTACATCATCTACACCAAAGCGTGCTGATGACACAAAAACTGGTCTTTTCAGCGTTGAAGTAGATTCCTTCATTATGAATCACCAAAAATGGTCTTCAGTGGCACACAAATTGTGGAAGCAGAAGCCCACAGCAATGGAAAATAAGTACTGCATGCCAAGTAGCTAGTGATAGGACAAGAGGAAACGGCCTCAGGCTGCACCAGGGGAGGTTTAGATTGGATATTAGGAAAAAATTCCTCATCCAAAGGGTTGCAAGCATTGGGACAGGCTTCCCAGGGAAGAGGTGGAGTCATTCTGTAGATGTGGCACTTGGGGACGTGGTTGAGTGCTGGGCTTGGCAGTACTGGATTTATGGCTGGATTTGATGATTGTAAAGGCCTTTTCCACTCAAATGATTCCCATAATTTTAGGATCATTCTTAGAAATGCATTTGCTGCTTTCCCTAATTGAACCCCTGTTGTTCAGAGCAGCATTTTCCCTGGATACTTAATATTCAGTTTATGAGAACAACACACAAAAATGCAAGCCGAGGGCTACGAAATGTTGATAATACCTTAATTGCTCTAAAATGGACGTAAGCAGAGAAGAGGACAATAAAAAGAGGGGTAGAATTATTCTCTCCTAATTTTTGGCATCCACAGTGGAGAGTGAGCTTTATCCTCATTATTTTAAAGTGTGGAAATGCCTGAATTTACTCAGACAAGCCTTTAACTTTCTAATCATTTTCTAATAATTTTCTGATTAGAAACAATGTAAAAAAAATTATTTTAAGGCCATTTTTTCATTTATGTATTTAGTATGATTTTTTTTGCATAGATGGATTTTCCAGGCATGTAAAAATTTTTACCTTGTTAAAGGAAAACATTTAAACTTATGGAAATCAAGATTTTTTTTTTTAATCTCTAGCAGTAATTGTTGAAAATGAAACACATTCCTAAATCTGTATGATTTGGAGTTTCCTAAAGGTAAAAATTGGTTTACTCTCACATAGACAACTACTAGCAGCCAGAAGTATTAAGATTTTAAGTAGAATTTTTTTAATTTTTTTTTTTGTCTATGGGTAATTTTATATTATCATTGCCCTAAGAATTTGTGCTGGAAATTCCTAAAGAAAGGAGCAGCAAACGCTCTGGCTGTACTTGTATTTAGTGCTTGGGAATCCCTCAGTGCATTAGGACAACTGAAAGAAAACTTTTGTTGGAATATCCCACGGCAGCTGCTTCTCCATTAAGTCTTAAACCACTGAGCTTGTGCAGAAATGACAGCAGGAGAAGAAAACCTTAAAAAGTCCCAGATGCCCATCCATTCCCTGATCTTCAGAGCAATGTCCAGCTCTAGATCCTGCTCCTCCTCATCTCCACCACCCCCATCTTTCTAACAGCCCAGCAGGCTCTGTAAAATGAATAAGGACTGGTGGGAACGTCTAGAAATCTGAACAAGATGTATAGGAGGACCTGAGGGTCCAAAGAGGAGGATGGAGTGAGAGATGGATGTCTCTTATCTCAGGAGTTTGGGAAGGAGCAGGAGAAAAGTGGAGAGAGTAGAGGAAAAGCCTGGAGGAGAAAGACACACACTCATCTGTCCCCCAACTGCTCAGCCCCTCCCTATCCAGTGAAAATTCCAAATGAGCACTGAATCTTTACTGTCTCAGGAATAGGGTATAGAAGGTGAAGAAAAACACTGACTCAAACTGCACTAACACGAGGAGGAATAAAAAAGGAGCTTCGGAATGAAGCACTTCTGCTGCTTATTCACGGACACCCTGAGAGATTCCGGGAAGAGAAGTGTTGGAGAGACCAAAGGCTGTCATGGTAACAAGGTTAGCAGCACTTCTGTCACACATTAAACCCTGCAATTGTGTGTGCTGAGGTGTTTGGGCAAATTCTCTTTGAGGTAAAGCCCACAGCTGACTCCCTCCTAGGCTCTGTGCCAGAATATTCTGCAACAGTTCAGTGGGGTCTGCCAGGACCCAAGTGACTCAACAACTTTCTTTAACTCACTTGGACCGGGTTTCAGTTTTCCTCGTCAGGTTTAATCACGTGTTTGAGACTTTCCAGCTACTGCTCAGATCAAAGGCTGGACATGCTCATATAAGGCTTTAGCCTTGCCTACATCCTTATTCTCTCCCGTGACAGCCTTGCCCACCTTGACCATTAATTAAGTAAGCAAATATATTTACCCACTAACCACACCCGCAGCCAGGGCAATCCAGAGCATCCACCATTAACATTTCCGTATCAAAAACCAGCTGTATCCATGGCACAGACAAAGAGGACAGATATTTTTATAACGCTGATCACCTCACCCTTGCTCCATAAAAACCTTTAAATACCATCTTTTGTAGGGCATAAAGGTGTTTCTACAGCACAAAACAAGGCAGGCACTGTCAGTGTTGTAACATTTTATATCCTATTTTCTCCACATCAAAATATGTGACACATTTCATAGAGGAAGAGAGTGGTTATTAGAGCATGGGAGAGAGACAGGAATTTCAAATCCAGCTCCAGCTAATGCTGGGATGTTGGGCAAATTATCTCCATTGCCCTTACCTGAGCTTCCAATAGTCACTGAATTATTCTCTGTGAACACCTCAGCACTCCCTTGTCCAGAACCATTACTTCTATTCCCTGGAATTTCACACCAGCCACCAAAAATTCAAATGGAATCCATTCTTTTAGCGTGGAGTTATAACTATGAGCTTCACCTTTAGGGCCTTCAGCATTTCTGAGGAAGATCTAATGAAGATATCAACACTTAAGAGATGCAGCTAAAAGCAAGAACAGTTGCACCAATCAATTAGAAAGCTCTCAGGTTGGGTGTGGGCTTGACAGGCTACAACGGAGTATTTAAAACTTTTGCAATGCAAAAATGTCAGCTGCTTGCTTTTAATTGCTCTGGGTTCAGTCCCAACCGAGTACTGCAGGCAGCCTGCAGAGCGGGAGCGCCTCAAGTTCTGATAGTCCTCTGGTGATTGGCTTTGAATTCCTGGCAAATCATTTCATTTTTATCTTTCACCACACATAGAACAGAAATAAAAATATACACCCCTCAGCTTCCACTGATTCTGCTTTGGCTATGTGTTTTCAAAATCTTAAACTATGGAAAGTTAACCAGAACAAAGTATTTCTGTTTGTTGTAACACTGGAAGCAAGAAGTAACTGCAAAATTGTTGACTTAAAATAACCCACTACAGTCAGGCCTCCTGGAATGAGATAAAGAGTTACAAAGTGCTCTGAAATCTGCAATGCAGATCAAAAATCGAGTATTCTTTGCTTGTTCTGTCTGTGGACTATGGGACTGCAGAAAAACAAGGTAACAGATACCATGTAATGCTGCACAGATTTTTCCTTTACTGTGTGTTTTCCCAATCAAACAGACACGTTTATTGCAGTCTTGTGGATGTTGATAAAATCCTGATGATTGTAACAGAAAAATAGAAGACATAACAATTTTTATTGTGCACGTGTCCACTGCTGCCCCTGAGCTCTCTGTCTCCCTGTTGAAAGTGGTCATAAAATCTTATCCTTCAGGTTGGGGAAATAATAGCCAAAAATTTATTAACATGCATAGCTACATTAGTTTTCATTGTCATCTTGTAAAAAATAATTACTTTTGTAAAAAGTACATCTGCTGGGTGAATTTCTGTCTCACTTGTCTCAAAGATTCGTAGCACAACAAGCTATTTTATAGCAACCTAAAAAACTGTATTTTTTCTGCTAATAAGAATTTTATGTTTGGATGTGAGAAGGTTTCTTAAGAAATTCAGCAAAAGAAGAAGAGTAATCCATCAAAATAATGTGAGAGAACACCAGCCACATCTGAGTGAACTGGGCACTCACCCAAGCAGAAGTGACAAGCACTTTAGGTGGCAACTGTGGCATTAAAACAGCATTTCCCTCCTCTAAAACTCAAGACTTTTAAAACCTCTAGGAATAACAGGGGAAAAAATATTGATGAGCATCCTGCATAAATAAATGCGTAAATTGAGTTTATTTATCCATGAAGAAAATGGAGATCTGTGCTAAGTTTTAAATTAACTAGAACAAGAGAACAGATATATTTTTCTGGAGAGAAGACAGCAAAAAATACCAATGATACTCCTAAATCCTAGAACTAGGATGTTTACCCAGTGGTTACTGGAAGGACAGTTTCAGCATAAGGACACTCTTGACTTCTAAAATAATCAGCTATCAATATATATTTGTATGTGTATATTTTTATACATATATAGGTATAGGTATATTTAACGACCCACAAGTAATTGCTCAGATAAGAAGCCACCCACCTCAGTCAGGAGTCTTGTGTTTAGCTGATACCAATTTCAAACACCTGATGCCCACTGAGGTGTGGCTGCACACTGGGGATTCATCTAAAGATTTCACACCCGCGCTCACAGGGCTGAACTCGCCAGCACTCTCCTTGAACAGATTAATGGCAAAATTGCAAATACATCTCGCTTCTGATATTAACTGTTTCCCTTTTATTTGCACAGAAGGCAGGGAGTGACAGTCTCCCACCTGCTGTGGAATTACCTCAGGGATACTTTCAAAGAAAGAGCAGATTCTTAGGGGAATGATTAATTTCCTGTAACTCTGGATATTGCAAAGTAGGCATCTACAGCTGAGCGGGCCTTAGGCTGCCGCTAAACTCAATAAGTAAGAAAAATAGGCTTGTTTAAAAATACCAGAGCAGCCTTTTTTGGTTCTGCCTGAGGGTCTACCTACTGCATTTTCCAGTCTCCAGCAGTGGATATTTAGGGAACAACACAGAGACAAGAGATAAATGAACACTCTCCCAGCCTCCATGCTCATCCCAGAGGATTTCCTTAACAGGACCAGGTTCCTCTGGCATGGTAATAACCCCCTGTGTATTTTACAGTAACAGCAGGCAAGGGATCAGCTTCTGAATGCTTGGCCTGATGTACCAGGGACATCTGCACAAGGTGGAGAGTCCAGAGGGTGAAGAGGGAGCCTTGAAATCAGACTCCTGTCCCACATCAGTGGAGCTGAGACACCACCCAGCATTTCATACCCTTAGGAATCTGTTTCTCATTTGTGTCACCTCTTAGCTACTAGTATGTGCAATTTGAAATACCTGCATTCATAAACAATCCTTTTGTCTGACCATTTATGCACAGCAGTAGCACCACAAAGAGAATGAATCTGCTACAAATAAAGATGCAGAGAGGGCGAAGGTTGAAGAGCTCAAGTCCAAGTGGCTTACATAAACCATGTTAACATTTTCCATTATCTATCTCTTACACAGCAGTGTCCACCCTCTGACAGTTTAACGAGTAAGATGAATGCCCAGAGGTAAAAAAAAAAAACAACCCTCATCGTTCTTATTTGGTAATGGAATAAGAAAGCTGAACAGTATAGAGCTGGAGCTTTACAGGTTGCTTTCCATTCTGACAAGCTTTGGTGCTTAACTATTTTTGTGTACACGGGACAATAGGCTGCCCAGGGAAGTGGCTGAGTCACCAGCCTGGAGGTATTTAAAAGGTGTAGATGTGGCACTTGGGGACAGGGTTTAGTGGTAGACTGGGCAGTGCTGGGTTAAGGGGTGCACTCAGTGATTTTAAAGGTCTCAGACAATTCTGTTGTTCTGTGGTTCTGTGACTATACAGTAAGATGTTCTCATCTCAGGGTTGAAGGCCAAGGCCAATTAATTCCTTGCATAACAGAGTTTATTCCTAAAAGTTCAACTGAGTGATGCAACTCAAACAATGAGCTGTCAGCTCCAACTTTACAGCAGGTGATTTCTTCAAGCTGAATCTCTGATCCGTTTTGTGTTCAAATTCTGGTCCAGGATAGGCCAGAACAGCACCTGCAAGTACGGAGCATCCTTTCACCTTCTCTTCCTCAAACCAGCCACTGCTGGCTTCTCAAACAGCTTTGGGCACATCTTGAACACACCAAGAACAGATGGTGGAAGGTTACCCTCTTTTTTTGCTGTCACTAGTTGCTAGTGAAGAAAGGCAGCACCCCCAGGTACAATTTTACACACAGAGGCCTAAGACACACAGAGTTCATCCTCACAAAGAAATGGATGGCGCTCAGCCTCACCTCGGTCTGGCTCTGGGGTGAATCTGGCTCTGAGTGTGGCTCAGGACACCCCTCCAAAAGAAGCATGGAAACATCCATGTTGTCCGAAGCAGGGAGACAAAGGCGAGACCACAACTGCATGTCAGCAAGAGCACATCTAGATGCTCATTCCTGACCTGGAGAGTCAACTCAGCCACGGGTTCATGAGCTCTTGGGCATTTTACTGAAATCAGAAACAACAAAAAAACTGCCTATTTTACCCAATTTCTCCCATTTCCTGATAACAGTTATCCTGCACCACTGTAGATGCTGGACATCCTCTTGAACCGCCCATCCTTCAGAACAGTGTGGTCTGTAGTACCACTCGTGGGTTTACTCTTAGATTGCCCACAGCGTTATTTCAATGCTTGGAGGGCTCATCATCCCCCAAAAACAGAGAGAAATGCTGATTTAAAGGACAGGGGGTGTTTTCATTTAGGAGCAGACACACTGACATGATTCTGTGTGAAGAGAAAAGGCACTCAATCTGTTCTGTGGAACTCGACAAAATGAGAGCTTCTACAGCGTGTATTATCATCTTTCAAGTGTGCAAAAAATGGTATCTAATTTAGAAACCACATTCAGCAAATGGTGTTTGTTGTACCAACTGTATAAATTCAAGGATTTAAGTGTATTTGATGAAGTGGGGCATTGTAACAGTCACTACTGAGGGTCTGCTAGGAACGCACCAGGCAGAAATGACAGCCACGACTGAGGTGTGCCACTCTTCTGAAATATGAAAGAAATCTCAGCAGTGTGTTCCCAGAGTCTTTACATTCCTGTATAACGTAAAATGTGAGGGCAGATTACTTCCTTTGGTGCTTTACTGAGATTCTGCAAAAGCATCTTTCCATGGGATCAAGACACTGGAGCAACTTCTTACTGAAGCATGTTTCATGCTGAGCATTTTACAGCCTCCTTTACACAGCTTAAAGATTTGTTGTTGTAAATTTGGAAGAACTTGTCAGCCTCTGGACACCTAGAATAAATGTGGATAACCTTTAGATATGTTCATCTATCTCATCCAGAAATCATTTACCAAAAAAATAAACCCCCATACCCCAAATTCCTCATAAATATTTTGTTTCTGCAGCAAATGTAGAAATAGATGTGGTGCTTAGGAACACGGTTTGGTGGTAGACCTGGAGGTGTTATCTTAATGGTTGGACTGGATGATACTAAGGGCCTTTTCCAACCTAAATCACAAAATAATTTGATTTGGTAGGGACCCACAAGGATCATCGAGTCCAACTCTCTAGTGAATGGCCCATACAGGGATCAAACCCACAACCCTGGCATTATTAAGTTGTTCTATTACTCTAATAATCCTCTCTAGTGGACCACAGAACTTGCTGGGATGTCTACAGTTTCCTAATACACGAGGGATTTCCATACCCTCAGTTTGGAAGGACACCAGACTTGAAAAAATCCAACTTTTTAAATTATAAGGGCAATAATACAAATTGTTCAACAACACCCAGCATTGTCAGCTTTATTTTGGGAAGCACAAGCAAGCAGAGCCAGACTGCCTGGTATGTCATTTGGGGCAGTGGGAAAGTAAACCAACATCATCACCTCTATTTAAATAGTGCTGTTGCAACCTCTGAAAATAGGAAGTGCTGGGAAGGTTGCTGGTGTCCAGCTCGAGTGGTGACCATGCAAACACTCATGTCTGAGGTTATCTTTATGCCTGGGAGCAGTGACTGGGTGCTGTGGATGTGATCCTGTCCCCCAGGCAGCTGCAGGAGCAGCGTGGGGAGCTGCAGCCAGCAGGCTGACGCCAAGGGAGTGAAAGCATATGTGAAAATAAATAGCTCATCCAAGTCTCATTCTAAATGGGACTGCTCATTGATGTGACCTGCTGGGAAAAGCAGAAGGGAAGCAGCGAGAACTGCTGCCATGCCATTACTCTGGAGGGATATTTAGGGGTGTAATGATGCCAGACTTCTGTTTCCAAGAAACAAATAGTGTGATGTACAGAACAGTGTGATGTATAAATAAGCCCTGGAGCAGAGAGGGCCTCACCTTCGTAGTTCAGGATGGAAAGCAAGGTATCAAATACGCTTGTGTGTCATAAAACTTTCATCCACTAAAAGGATGATTGATTCAAGAATGATTGATTCAAGAATGATTGACTCAAGAATGATTGAAATTGATTATTTCAAACTAACAAGTCAACCAAGAGGAACACTATTTATACATTCTCAGTTTTGTGCTTCTGTAAGTGCTGGAGGAGCCTCTAGTATAAAACACTGTCCCAGCAACTGGGAAAATGATGGCAATCTCCAGGTTAGCTGGAGACTTGATGAGCATCTTTGATAACTTGTGGATCCATCCCTGGGTACATTCCTCCCACACCCACCAACACTTCCTTAAACCACAGCTTCCCCAGAGACTTGAGGAAACAACACAGCAGTAGTGTAACCCTGAATTTGTGCGGGTGCAATCCCGCACCACTTAGAATCAGGATGTTTACACCATTTCTGTGAGACAACAGCCTTTCACTACAGAGTGACCAGAATGAGGTCAGGGAACCAAGCCCCACGTCAAGAGGATCCAGTCACCAGGAGGAACAAATCATTTTTCCTTTCAGTGCATCCCAGGACTTCTGGAAATGAAATGCACAACATCTAATTTACTGCCCCTCCTTTAGTGGATTGTCTGCATACACCTAAACACCATAAATGCAAACTGCAACCTTCAAAGTGACTGAAGGGGGAGAAGGAAGAAAATCAGAGAATGTAATTCTTTTACTGATACAGCACAGTAGCATTGGCCAGTCACATGCTGGTCTACTTTTTTGGACAACATTCCTGTTTTCAGACCTTTTGAGAAGATCTTAAAGATTGTGTGGTCAAATGTGTCAATGGAACAAATAGGGGGATCAAAAGATTTCCATGCAGATCAAAATTAAGTAGGATCAGATGTAACCCGAGACTTGCAGTCTCTCGTGGAAACACGTTAAGATGGGAAAGTCAAGGGATGTGAAGGGAATAATGCAAAAACACACGGAATATCAGCGTGAACTGAGGACCCCTGGTCTCTTAAGTTCCTATAAAAATTCAAGCTATAACTCAGTGCCTGTATCATACAGATATATAGACTTACAGACACCTGCTCATCCTGGATATCACTGTAATTCTAGTCAAACCAGACCAGGAGATTACAACATCAGAAACATCTTTAGCTGAGTCACCTAAAAAAAAATAATCTGATATTTCAACCAATTCCTCTTATATGCAAAGGCAAAGTAATAATTAAACACAGTTTTCCTTCAAGTTCACAAACACACATCCCCATCTGGACTGGTGCATTTCCCCCATTCCCCAGCTCTCCTCTGGATTGCTCTATGATCCTGGGAATTCCTGCTAGGCTGTGGCCTTTGTGAAATGAGTTTGGTGATGAAGTGTCCCTTGACCCTTACCAAGGACTTTAGTGTGGCCAAGGTGGGAGCAGTGACCATGTTGCGTGAGGAATGACAGTGGGAATATTCAGTCGTTCCCTGACAGCCTTGGGAGATTCCTTACCTTCCATTGTTACTGGAATTTTTAAAATTCCAGTAATTACCTGCCCAGATTGTGGCCAGGATGGAAAGTTAGATACCTACAGCAATGTTGCCATCTTGGCTCTGTGACTGACTACTGCTGTTGTAATAAATTCTATTAACTCCCTCTGTAAATGTTGAATTAGTCAGTGATTAAGAGCTGCTAAAAATCTTGTGATCCACCTAAAAGCTGTGAACAAACCTCACACTGCTGCTGGTTCAGAAGCTGTGTAAAAATTCCATCTGTGCTGAATTAGTGTTTTTACAACATCTTACTGAGATCCCCTTTTACTGATATGTTTGATGGTGGTGCTTCAGGTGATGCTAATTAATTACATGTGTAATCCTTTAGATAAAAACCATTGACCTGGTCTGGGACTAAGATTGGACTGAGCTGCACCTAAGACCTATCAAGAGTTTAACAAGCAAGAGGGGGTCTACTCTGACCCTCGTGACTCAGCAGAAGGGTGCTGTTGACAGCAGGTCTGGAGGCTTCACAGACTCTAATTTGGACATGGTTAACTTCTATTCGTGAGAAAATCCCATGAAAAGAAAAGCAGTTAGCTTTTGCCCATGAGAATGTAGTATCAACAGAAGCATGAAAGTTAAACAACAGAAGGAGAAAACCAGCAACATATCTGCACCTGTGTCTTGGTTTGAAAGACAGGTGTCTGCTAAGGAAGGCAGAAGCCTCCCTTGGAATGGCAGATGCAACCCCCTTCCCTCCGAGTTATTATAACTTTGAAATCAAGGGGTTTTTAGGCAAAGATGTGGAAAATAGGAATAACAGTTCTTTACTATTATACATCTGTATGTGTATAACCAGTCAAACAAACAACAATGACTATGGCAGTACCAGCAAACAATCACAAACCCAGTGCCAGCCTTCCCGGCTGTCGGGCCCTTTCCCCTCGGGTGCAGTTCCGCTCGCAGCCGGCAGGGGCGCTGGCGGCTCCCGGTGAGCAGGGCAGGTGCGATGGTTCCCCCGCGGCTGCAGGGGGCGCTCCGGAGCGAGCTCGGGGAGCACGCGGCACCGGTGCCCTGGGATCCCGGGAAGGGATGGGACAAAGGCTTCACAAATCCCGGACAGCTGATCCCGGTGTCCGGCCGGACCCTCGGGAACAGCAGGCTGGAACGGCAGGCTGGAACAGCAGGGACGAGCACAAATCCCAGGAGGACAGACGAGATGTATCCAAACGGGGAACCACCCAGAGGTCTGGTCAGGCAGGGCGAGCACGGCTACAACGCAGCGAAGGCTCGAAGCAACAGCGGGGCAGGGCGGCCACGGCCCAGCTCCCAGCGGGGCAGGGAAGGCGGGCTGGGGATCCTGGGGCTTCTCCAGCAGAAGGACAAGCAGCCGAAGAAAGCAGCCTCCCTCTCTGTCCAAATGCTGAGACCGATTGCCCACACACCCAGGTGAAACAAAAGAGTAGCCAGCTCTTTTGTTTTTCTTAAGTACCCAGCCATTTGTCCCCCTAGCAACATGTATGGGGAAAATTCCTTTAACAGAAAAAAAAAAAACCCAAAAACCAGGAGAGCTCCTAAAACCCCAACAACCTGTTATTTTCCTGAATGCTTGAACACTTATGCCATGGTAGCCAATGACTATATGTTTTAGTTAACAGTAGCCAGTAAGTCTATTGTAGTAGTGTAGCAGCCAGTGACTCTGTAACACGAACGATAACATACAAAAGGTGTATAAAAGAGGCTGCTTTGTTTAATAAAGGGCTTTTTGCACTTTGTCCGAGGCACTGTCCATGTGTGCCATGACCACCCCAACAGCGACAGGGTGCCTCTTACCCTTTTGCATTTTTCATCTCTGTTTAAATAATTCTATCTCAATCCTAACTTGATTTTCCTTTGTGTGTTTCATCCATGTAAAAAGTGATGGAGTGGACCTTGATGCTGAACTTTGCTAACTCCCACTTTTACAAATTCAGGCTGAATATACTTCTGCTAGTAGCCTTGATGGTGATTCTTTAACAACCTAAGCCACTCATCGACAATGCCATCAAGCTCAGGAACTGAATCCAAGCAATCCGGAAGGTGCCATCCAGGGATTTTTCAAGGAAATGGTGCCCAAAAGAGAGAATGAGTTATGCTGCCTTCCAACTCTGAAAAATTATTTCTTGATTTAAATTGCTTCAGAATGAATTTACAATGTTATTCCCTCAGCCATTCTGTGAAATTACCCATGCATTACATTCTCAAAAGCATTTTATGCCATCTGTTTGGGATACTTAGTGTGAACATATTTGGGGGGTGAAATTAGTAATTATAAGAGGAGGAAATTAACATATTGGACTAATTAACAGCATCTTCTGGAAAGGAAACAGGGAAGATAACGAATTACAAAGCTTAATGTTTACTGTTCTCCCAGCTAAATAAAGATGGTTCAATATGGCTCTCCTTGGGTTTCTTTTCTGGATTTTTTTTTCCCTTTTAAAATATGGTATCTGCACTGTGTCCAAGAACAGCAGCCAAAGACTCACACTGCAGGCTCTGTGGTCTGGTTCTCTCCATCCACGCTGCTGAATGACACCAATGTCCCCGTGTGACACAATCTTGTCATTACCAGGGTTCAAAATGAGGGATGCAACACAGCTCACCTCATTTGGGACATTGAAATATAAGAGCAGACTTAGTCACAGGAACTCATTATCCTTGGATCTCAATAAAGAAAAAGCATTTAATTTCTTCTCCATTTTAGGTTTTAATTTAGGATGAAATCGTGCTTTGGTCTTTAACTGTACCAACCAGAGCTTTACTGACCATGAAGAGGTGATGATTATATTGCAGACCTCCGTTTTTAATGAGAAGGCTCATAGCTGAATAGTCCAGACTGTTCGGAAGTTCCAACGTTCATGGAGCACAAAACCAACATGTAAGGGTTAGAATCACCATGTTCTTGTTGGTGATCCACCACACTGAGAAAAGAACATTGGTCCGTGCTAAGCAAAAAAGTGAATTTTTGTCCCTAGGATGTCCCAAAGTTCACCTCATGCTTATGCCTGAGGCTGGCCATGAAGCAGATTTGGGGTTTACTATATTTGGGGTTTATTATGTGTATAAACCCACTCTCAAAGCACAGTACAGGTTTACAGGATTTTGAAGTATCTTAGGAAGGTTTGTTCTAAAAAAGCTGCAGGTTGGACTGACTCTATAAAAATCAACTTCAGAGTGTTGCTTTACCTCTTATCAGTGATACCTTACAACGATAGTGGAATAGAAGAGAGGCTTCTGTGGCTTCTGCCTTCCCTTTTCCCATTAAAATTCTGTTCCAGTAGCCACACTCCACTGGAGAAGATGCCCTGTGTTCATGCATCATGTAAACAGCCCAGAAAATGATATTTTGTCAACAACTGAAAAAGAAATTGTTTGCTGACTTCTAAGACAGTCTGATGTGAAATTTGTTTTGTGTTTGTTTTTTTTTTTCTAAAATAGAAGCTTTGCACAAAGAAAAACACTTCATGAATAAATGGCAAGTTTTATGGTAATATTTACAAACACATTCAAAAGGCAAAGAACACCTAAAGGAAAGGTCCAAGTATAGAACCTCATTTATCTTCCCTTTGTTCCCAGCTTCAGAATGGAATAGATGGTTACGAAATTGATATAAACAAATCTACTACACGAGGCAGAGCTGCTCCCTGGAACACAATGGCACAAGGGGCAGAGCTTGGGCCAGATTCATAATCCAGGTCAACACACCCATTTATATGCAAATTGAGAGGCAGTTAAGGCACCACAACTTTCACACTTCAGTCTGATATCTAGATCAGCTTACTGTCCTTAAGGAATTGATAAAGTCAGATTAAAACACCATTGATCTGACATACTTTACAGAAAGATTTTTAATTCCCTGAGCTTCATTTCCTTTGCCATTTCCCAGGGCTGGAGAACTGCCTGAATGATAATACCTGCATTATATTTTAAACTCCTCCCTCCATGAAGATTCACCAGGGGAAAAAAAATGAGGAGGAAGGGAAGAAATTTAATTTTTCCCCCAGAAGCACCACTCATTGCAGCAAACACCCCCCAAATAATGCTGAAGAGGAGTGGCTCTGAGTGTGCTTCTTCCACTTCTGAAGCAAAGCTGGATCCAGTTTCACATCTCTTAAAGAATCCCTTTTGTGCTGGTGTATTTTAGCCAAGAGTCAAGTGCTTTGCCCTGCTTCTAAAAACTGGTCTGGATAAATGGATAAGACACGTCAACTGTACTAATCTTCAACTATCATATCAGTCAGTAAATACAGCAAATTCAACAGATTAAACTATGAGAGCAGGCTGTCATTAGTTCCCCTGAAGCTCTCTCCAGGTGTGTAAACTTCCAAGTTCTCTGTCCTTGTCACACCACTGCACATTGTCACCAAGCAAAAGCCAAGGCTGGAGACACTCTGTTTATCTCAGCAGGAAAAGATGTTCCTGGAGCAAGGACACTTTGAAAATGGATCCTCCAGTAACGAGAAGCCACCAAGAAACGGAGGAATAAATACCTGTGACATTGGCGCGGGCTGACAAAGCTTCGCAGTACTTTTCCAGCAGAACAGACAAGGGCAGGTTCACAGAGGATTCACAGTGCAGAACTATCTGGATAAACAGAAAGAAACCAAGCAGGTAAAGCAGCAACCTAGAACAGATTTTCTCATTCACGAGTACAACCACCCCCAGCACTCTCAGAAGAGTTCCCATTCATTATTTATTCAGGTACAGACACCCCCTGACATAGAAGGTTTGTGTTTATACTTGCTCAACTCCAGGTGGAATTCACCTGACTAATGCAGGCAACTACAAATTAACCACCTATTCTGGATCTCTTCTTGTGAGAGCTGCTGAATACCTTTAACAAAGCTCAGGATCCACTTTGTCTCACCTAAAAGTAGATGCCTGAAATAGCAGGGCTGAATCACATCCCATTAAATATCACATGTTGATTCAGTGAACTTTTCATCGGCACTTGGGTGCTAAAGATCCTTGCACATCCAAGAGAGATAGCAATTGGCAAAGGGCAGTTCCGAGGGCTGGAGGAAGAGTGTTTCCACGGAATATACAGGATAATTGGGCACCCCTGTAAGGTGTCCCGTGGCTCTTTTTAGCCAGTGAAAGACACACAAGTTCCTGACCCTCAGCATTCAGGGCTGAGCCTTCCACAGAGGGCAAATAACAGTGAGAAAGAGCAGTAATGCCAACACGGACACTTAGAGAAAGCTGCAGTCAGTACAAGACAATAGTAATCCCCAAGTAAATTTTAGGAAACAGAGTTGAAAATCAATGGGGATATTTTAATTTTCACACTCAAACTGAAACTACTGAAGTGCCCATTGCAGACAGAGGAGAGAAGCCCACAGAGCTGTACATGAAAATACAGAGCCAAGTTGGGATCCTGCGTGGAGCTCTTGGAAAGCCCTTTAAGAAAGGCAGAACGAAACATGGCAGGAAAATTCAGGAGTGACAAATCAATGACAGAAAATTCCATTTTCAAACTATGAATCAAAATCTTCCTGACTGTTTCTGAGGGGGATATAAAGCCATGGTAACACACAAAATGCCTTTGCCTTTCTATTTACACAGAATGACTCCAACACAATTCAGGCAGCTTTTACACAGGGAAACAACCCTACTCCTTGAATGTTGATGTTACATTTCAGTGCTTTTAAGGTGTGTTAAGTGATTGAGGATCCCATTTCATGTCACTGAATTCTCTGTCACTTAATAAAAAGGAGGGTAAATGCTCATGACAATAGAACCCATCAGCAATGTTGGTCTCTAAAGAACAACTGTTCTTTGTACAGCACCTTTTTCTACCTATTTCTCACTTTGCTGCTATTTTACAAAATAGGAAGTGTTGAAATACAAACAGAAAGCCTTTCTCAGACTTTATTCTTTTCATACAAACACCACGAAGGTGCTATTTCTCCTCCAGGGAGGCTCAAAACTCCTGCCTCCCATATCAAAACCTCCATGAATGGTCAGGTCAAGGAGAAAAAGGCGGTGGCTGTTGTGCAGCCAGGACAGATTCCCTCTCCTGAGGCACAGAGCTCCCAAAACCCAGGCTCTGCAGTGGCCATGTCTCATGTCAGACCCAGTCACGTGAGTTGACACAGCAGAGGCATTTCTTCCCCTCCATCCCTCACCCCTCTGCCACCTCCCAGGCCAAAGCACTGCCTCACTTCAAAGAAGAAACTCGAGCCCTCCCCATGTACTGTAAATACGCTGCGTGTTCAGCTGTCCCCCCACCAAGATGATGGGAAAGAACGCACAGAGGTCAAGCTCAGCACAGCTTGGGCAGGAACAAGAAAGGTTAAATGTCACATTTGCTTTAGGGTCAGCTCAGGTTAATTTGGCTAGGGGGAAAAGTGCCTTCCACATATTATGTTACTTTTGGTTTCATTTTCTCTCTGCTAACCACAGTCAACAGCCTTGCTGTGCGCGAAACTTTTGAAAAAACAGTTGGATTTAAAGCAAATAAACCCCAAAAGACTAAAAAGCCCTCTTACAATAATAAAAAACAGCAACAACAAAAAAAGAGAAACATTTCAGTAATGCAGAATTGTAAAGATAAATAATTGGGCCTGTGACAGCACAGAAATTATATTTTGAAGTACTAAAATGATCACTTTGGGTTACTAATGCACTACTTTACTCAAACTGCATTTCTTTTAAAAAAAAGCTATTCCATGACCTCTGACCGCCAAATCAGTTCTTTGTTGTCCTGCAAATTTACCTAAATCATGCACAGAAATGTCCAACTTAATTCCTCTGAGCCACTGTGGACATTTATGAACAAATAAAACTAATGTGCTGAGCCAAAGATTGAGGTGGAAATGAATCCTTTCCTTTCCAAAGCAGGGACACCAACTAAGAGCAGGCCAGATCTGAGTCTTCAGAAAACAGTACAGAGCCTTTGGTCAACTGCCCATTCACATCTGAGAGGACTTCGGGAAAAGGAGTGGATGAACTGCTCTGGTGCATCACTGTCTGCCTCTCTCATGGGCATTTTGTTGGACCTTTCCCCTTGGACATGGTCACGGCTCTTCATTAATTCATGGAAGATCTTCATCTCTGTCAGAGGACATCAATTACGAGACACAAATGTTGCCCACTCTCAGTTCCCACCAGAATTTGAGGTTATTTCATCCACGTTAGAGAGGATTTGTAAGTTTTAAGAACAATTAACAAAGAGTCCTGGTTTGAAATACTGAGTTCCACTATGTAGCAATATAGAAATATAAAACCAAATGAACACTGGTGCTTTAAAATTCACCTGCATGGGAGAGGTTGTTTTCTCCTCTCAAACATGGAAGAAATGGCTACAGGAATAGAAACCAGCCCTCAAAGCTAAGGATGGGATCCAAAAATGCCAATACAGACATGGGGCTACCACAGAAACACAATGGAGCATTTGCTAAGTTAAAATATCTCACAGTAGGTAGGAGGAGAGTGGGAGAAGAGATCAGGAGTGAAAGCTGAAGAGAAGGGCTGAAGTGGAAAAGGCTGACCCACCACAGCAGAACACCCCTTGCCAAGGTGGAGGTGAGTTTGGAGGCAGTGAGTGCTGCCCAACACGGACAGATGCACACACTCCCCTTTCCCATTCCCACACAAGAATTCCCAGACGCCATATTCCAGTGGTCTAATAAAAGCCAGTTCTTAGGCCTCCCTGTCAAACATCTGCTGGTGGCATGCTGCGAGATGCTGACATCTGACACAGCCTCAAAGCAACAGAGCAAAAACTCTTAAAAAATGTAGTTCCTAGTACTCCCGATGTCCCAGAGAAATCCATCCCATGTACAACAGCATCTCATCAGAAAGCCGCTCCCAGAAAAGCAGTGGGATTTGTGTTGAATAGCTCAGACTTCAGAACAGAGAGAGCAGCAGCTGAGCTGATCACTGATTCCTTTGGAATTCAAGAAGAGAAGCAGGAATTTTCCAGATGCAGTTCATCTGGAGTACTTTAAATCCTTACATTGGAATAACCTCCATTGACTGCGTCAGCTGTGTCATGCCCACTGTAAGGACAAGAATCCTTCCTAAGTTTTCCTTAGACACTACACGCAAAAGGAGAGGTAAAAACATTCCAACATTCCTTTAGATGACGGCTAAAGAAGACACAAGGACATCACCATCTTATAAAATCATCTGCGCTCTTTCTTTTATTGAGCCAGATGAAGTGACCTTCCAACATGGAAAAATTTGGGAGTTATCAACCAAAAAATGTGCTCACTCCACAGCTGACAAGAGAAGGGTCTGTCTCATGTCTTTGCCACACAAGAATGAAGTCTCAGCCTGAACTATCCACTGTGTTCTCTACAGAGCCAAAGCATTTTCCACTCCTGAGAAACCACCTCTGGCACTGGCATGGATCATGTCACGAGGATGCTTCTTCCTACCCTTCATCTCTGGGAAGCTCCACTGCTCTTAAGACTCCTGCTTCAGCTTTTCCCATGGGTCTCTTTAAAATATCTGAGGCTGCAAATGCTACCTCGTTTTGGCATCAAAATTGCAGCAGAACTGTCTTCAGCACACAAAAAAGCTGCTGCTTAGTAGTTTTGCCCCAGAACTCAGGGGAAAGAAAGAAAAAAAAGAGAGAGAAAAAAGAGAGAGAGAAAAGGGAAACCTGCACTTAATTTTTAGCTCTTCAATTAGGCAATGCAAGTAAATTAACTCCATCTCCACAATGAGATTGAGTTCTCACCCCAGCTTCTGGGATGGACATGCTCAGAGCAGTGGCCCTGTTAAATGCAAAAATTCTTAGTTTGTGTCCACAGAAGCTCATTTTTGGGAAACACAAGGTTCTAACTTCACAATGAAATTGTAATTAGTAAAAGAGTTCAACGCAGCAAAATCAAAGAGAATCCCACACTTCCTTGACAAAATCCATACTCTGAACACAGCTGAGGAGTTTCCAGGGCAGGTGGGCATCTGGCAAGTTCTATATCACTGGTGTGGGGAAACAGATGCTTTGGGAGAAAAAACCATCAGATATTCCTTGGAATGCTCTTGTAACAAATGCCAGCATTCATGTGAGCAGCTCATTCCTTCTAAGAGATGGCAACACATGGGAGAGAACAAGGAGATCTGGAATATTTGCAGACTACTGATCACCTGAAGGAATATGAGCAATCAGAAGAGTGAAAGCTGCTACTTCAGGAGAAAAACAGAGATTAGCACAGGAGAGGAGGGGAAGGTCATCTTTACAGTGGCCAGGATGGATTTATATCCACTGCCATGAGGTTACTGCATCCACAAGATGCATGTGAAAGAGATGCTTATTAAGGAACAGTACTAAGAGGGCCTGTGTGTTGGAAATACTTTGCTTTTTGGAGACCCAAAAAGGTCAGCCCTGTGCATCAAGATGCTTTTGGCCTTTCTCAACCCAGTAACTTAAAATTGCTCGTGCAGCAGCACTTGGCAGTGTACAACTGGCTGGCTCTGCTTCACCATAAAAATAATTTCCATTTGGGATAGAAAGTCTAAATACAAGTTTTCACAGGAGCCTGCAACCTGAAACCTGAGCCAGCTAAGGTTACAGTAGAGGGAAAGACTCTGAGCACAGCTCAAGAAAAACAGGCTCCTTTTCAAGTCATCTTTCAGCTCTTTAAACTCCCTCTCAGTTAATCCAAGTGGCCACATAAAACATTGCTACTTGTTAGAGAACACCAAATGCTCCAGGAGACACTGCTCCATGATCTTAGAGGCCAGATGTATTCTGCAGCTCTTCCAGCAAGTCTGGAAAAAGAGACTAAAAGTCTGCATGGAATGGGAATTAGGACCCCAGTTCAATAAAGCAAAAAGCAACTAAACACATACTCGGTTCTAAGGCATGAAATTAAATCAATCTTTATGCAAAAATAAATTAAAAAACCCTCGAGCATCTGCTACACTGAGCCCACCACTGAACTTCAGTGTTGTCTTTGAAACTTGGAGATCTGCCTTCAGTGAGCACTGCCTACATTCTCTGCTGGAGAAGCTTTTACAGGGGAGGTTCTTCATCCACTGAAAGCCACGCAGGTGCTGAGGGATTTTC
This sequence comes from Corvus hawaiiensis, assembly GCF_020740725.1. Classification (NCBI taxonomy): domain Eukaryota; kingdom Metazoa; phylum Chordata; class Aves; order Passeriformes; family Corvidae; genus Corvus; species Corvus hawaiiensis. The sequence goes on along the minus strand of NC_063213.1, from coordinate 3,822,492 downwards.
TGAGTCACAAGATACAAACCAAACCTGTTTAAGGCCACCCATGTGCTGGATTTGTCCAACCAGGACTCCAAGCCCTTCCAAAGCAACCTGAGGTGTTATAAAAATGATCATAACAGCATCTGAATGATAAGCTGCAGCTCTCTTTAAATAAAATTGTTTAACAGAAGGACTTTTCAATTTCACATCCTTGAAAGGTTTTGTTGTTCATTCCCCACACCTGTGGGTATCATATTCAGAGTCTGGAAGGGGAGCAAGCCCCTCACAGCGCTCCTGCCTCCATGTCTGCCCTCTCCTTAGGTCTGCACACCAAACCTGTGAGTAATTTTTTCCCACCCAATTCCCATTCCCATTCCCATGAATCCTCTCAGCAGCTCAAATACGATTCACCTCACCCCCCTATTCCAGCAGGCTTTGCTTCAGGCTCCCTAATGCTCAGTGGAAGAGGGAAGCACTGCCAAGGAACAATCCATCACTTGTGCTTTAAACATGTACTTCAGGATGAGATAACTCATGCACTGGAGACAAAACACTCAAGGAATCCAGACCAGCTCAAGTTTAAAAGCCATTTTTACCCAAGCGAATGCCAGTACCTCATTTAATTCCTACCTACATGCAGAGCCTCTGCAAGGATCATTCACCCATCCACTGTCACCACTGCCACCACATGTCCAAGGATGCCCTTCACAGGCTCTCCCAGCTGCAGCTCAACAAATCTGAGCTCCTGATCTTTGCTTGTCAGGTCTTTGCCACCCAAAAAAGGTAAAAAACCCATCTGGATCAAGACTTTATGAGCTAATGATATCTGCTCAGCTTTCCATGGAATGCCAACAGTGGTACCTCTGTATCCTCCACAAAATGTTCCTCTGACCCAAGATTTCCTGACAGTGATTTAAAAATGAGCCAGTGAGGTGGCACTGGATATCAGCAGTGAACTTTCTCTCCATCTTTCCTTAAACTCCTAATTCTTGGTCTGGAGCCCACCTTTAGATTTGAAAACCAAGTATCACAGTGAAATTCAACTCCAGGTCTGGAATTATCTTTCACTATGTGAAGGGGATTCACAGACTCTTCTCTGAGGAGTCAGATTCCTCTCAGGAGCTGACAGCAGAGCAACAAGACAGGCATCATTCACAAGCTGAAGTGAGGGAAAACCTCACAGAACATAAAGAAAAAATTATGCACCATGACAACGACGGAGCACTGGAAAAGAGAAGTTGTAAAAAGACATTTCAGAGATGTTGTGAGAGCTCCATCTTTGCAGATTTTTACAGCCTAACTGGAGGAGAATGATTTGGTTTCGGAATCAACCCTGCTTTGAGAAGATGACTGGACAAGAGACTTCTGGCAATCCCTTCCAGCATAAATTATTTTTTCATGCCTTGATTCTATAGTCCCTATGGCAAAAAGAATCACAGATAACAATTATTCCCCAAACCTTCCCATTGGCAATGTAGTAAACAGCTTACAGACTGTATCTTGAACAATAATCAGCAATCCAGAGGCTCTGGGGTTGCTCTCACTCACGTTTCTAAGATTATTGACTCTATTCACATAATCATAATTAAAATATTATACCAAATACTATGAAAAGACATTTTAAAACTATTTCTGTATTTAAAGATAGAGTATTCTTTTCTGCCTGAAGGAAAGAAATACTGCAAGCCTGGCAAGACTTCAAAATCTTCATGAAGACACTTGTTTTGATAAAGTAGGGGATTCTCACACCTTGGAAGGTGTCTCAAGTTCAAGCTGGACTAAACAGCTGATCTCCCAGCAGGTGGGTTTTGAGGCAGGATGAGGAAAGATGCTCAGTGCATCTGACTGGAAGCACACCTGGTCAGAATTCTTTCCTGAGCTCTGAGACACCATTCTCAGCAGCCAGAGGGACACCCTGGGCTTCCTCTCTGCTTTGAAAGAGCCAGCTGAGAGCAGAAGGAGCAGCCTGGTCCCTGGCAGGGATGTTTGCCCACAAAACAAGCAAGCAGTGGGAGGACTGCACCGCTCTCAGCAGCCCTGTGCACTGGAGAGAGGAAGCAGCAAGGGAAGAGCTGTGATGGCCACACTGCCCAGCACAGCCCTGGCGTGGCTCAGGAGCCTCTGCTGGCATCAGCCCCCTGAAACCCAAGCCATGCCTGGGCCCTGGGATCTGCTCCTGCCACTCAAAGGGAATCGATACCTCAGCGAGCAGAGCCTGGCTGGCAGCCCCACAGGAAACCTGTCCAGGCCCATCAGCACACTTCCTTTCCTTCCCTTTTGCCTCCTTTCCTCCTTCCTTTGTGCTGGAAAAGCCACCCCAGGCAGAGGACAGAACTTCCCAAACTATGTCAGTGCAGAGATACCAGCACTGAGCAAGTCCCACATCCCAGAGACCGGGGGAACAGCAACAGGGATGATCCCACAGCCCTGGGAGGCAAGCGGCTTCTCTCCAGTCCTCTGGCACTTCAGCTGCTATTACCAGGGCAAGGGTTTAGCATTGCAGTGAGGACAGCTAAAGTATTTTAATCTCCAGCTGCATTACTCACTATTTACTTTCCCGGCATACACAGCCCAGAGTGGACAGTTACTCAGCCAGCCTTATGCAAAAGTTTATAGAGCTTTAATTGGCTTCATTTAATTACTTTAATTTTCTTACAGCTCCGTGGAAGAAGTACTTTTCAGCTCTTGAATTATCAAATGGATTTTCTTTCTTATTTAATGAAAACATGCTGAGTTTCTGTGCAAGCACATGAGGCTTCAGGGATGTTTGGAAAGGCAGATTCCAAGTTCTCCACCCATTGGGCTCCCCAACAGAGCTTGCCAGTCTGGGGAAGGAGCAGCACACTCCCAGCACCTGACTCTCAATGTGGGCTCTCCTGCACAGCAATGAGGGACTTGTGAGCCAGAAGTCAGGACAGGATGTTGAAATCCATCTCTGAGAAGTGGTTTTCTCTGTCCCTTCCACAGCCCTTTCCAAATGGACCAGGCTTCGAGAAGATCCAGCAGAACATCTGCTTGTGAGAGCCAACCCAGATGACCCCAGGGCCAGAGAACTGAGCAGTGCTTACCACAGCACATGGTAACAAATATCCTCATGCTGGCACCACAAACTGGAAATGAAATTTTCACGTATTTGGATGTGACTGATGAGATCCAAGCAGTCACCTGAAGGACAGTTCTGTCAGTTGACTCATCTACTTTCTATTTGTCTTCTCTTGTAACAAGGATCACAGCCAAATTTATCCAACTCCTCAGAGTAGAAAATGAAAACATTTTACCCCACACTTGCCAACTTAAATACAGCTATTTTCAAAGATGTTAAGATTAAAAGAATTATCAGCAGTAAAAAAACGTAATTCTGTGTAAAGAAATAGTTTAATAAAGGAAACCATCACAAAGTATTTAGTTGTCATGAATAGAAAGATAAGGAGGCAAAGACAATGTTTTTGCAACACCTTAACACAGGTCACTGAGTATCCACAGGAGGCAGGGAGGTGCCAGTGGCTCGCTGGACAGCTCCAGCTTTACATCCAACAATTAATGTTTGCACTTAAGGGAAGAGCAGACTTCATTTGGGATTAAAAGTGCTCTAAATTAAAAGAATGAAGGATATGGACATGATCTGTTGCAATTTATAGATATGGTGTGGAAAAGAAAATTCCTGAAAAAAAGTCATCTCCTGGATAAACTTTTAATCTGGAGTAAATCACCTTTCCCCCAAATCTCCTTCCTGGGTTCACAGTGCTGCAAAACCTGAAAGTGATATAAACTAAAAAAGAACAGATTCAGCAGCATGTGCAGCCTGTTGTTGCCACCCACATTTCCTCACCTCCCCCTCTCCCCAAAAAATAAGATCTGCAGAACTATTAAAAGAACCTAGAAATGTGCAAATGTTTGTTCTAATACAGTATTTTTAAAATATTTGGCTTACTAATATATGGGGCAAAATGAAAATAAAAAGAAAACAGAAAAACGCTTCCTTAAAAAGTCCGTATCATCCACTACCCTGTATTTCTCCTGGTGAATCTCTCAGAGCAGGACATCAGCAGCAGGAACTTGCAGTGATCCCTGACACAAAGAGAGCTGATCACCAAATTGAAAGCAATGAAGAGTTGGCCTTAGAGGAAAATCCCTCCCTGGGGCACTCACAGTGAACCTTGAGCAATGGCAGCACAGCACTCTCCATCTAAGCCAATAAATCAAGCAGTGCAAAGGCCTGGTTTAAGTCCTTAATCATTTCTACTGTTAAATTTTTAGAATGGCTCCTGGCCACATTTCTGCCCCAAGCAATCTGGTGGTATCTCAAACAGTTCCTGGGAATGATCTGGGAGCTAGGGAGCACCATGGACCTTTTCCATGCATAGCCTGCACAGCATCTCCCTGTTTTAGAAGCTGAAGGAGCTCAATCACATGAGCAAGAGTCACTCTCTGGCATTTCTTCTGAAGGCTGGAGAGCTTTCCTGGAGATACTGATGTACCAGTGGAGTTAGAACCTGTGAGGTTGAAATTAAAATTCTGCACCTGACAATGGGCAGCCTGCAGAGAGATCTCTGCTCTCTCTTCCTCCACAACCACGCTCTGGTTTGGAATATGAGGGTCAGAGAGTTGAGAGGATTTAATCATGACTTTTCCTCTGCTCTTGACAGGATAATGATATGTAAGCAGATGCCTTATATGCACAAAAGCTAAAGCTGCTTTCTTGCTGGCTAAGGGCAGCGATGAACATCATCACTGAAACGTTTTATGGCAAAACTACAGCCAGCCAACACCAGCACACAGCCACCTCCCTCCAACATCCAGTAAGTGCCATGGGATGGTTACAGACTAGATAGACCCTGACAAAGTACTGCCCCAGGAAAGGCTTCTCCTGATGAGATGTTTATGCTGCATTAATTCACAATAGGGCTGAATTTTGGCAGCCTCAGACCAGGAACACTATTTAACTTGTCATCACTGCCTGATACACTCACACTGCCCTGGCTCTTTTAACAGCTCCAGGAGAACAAATAAATTATAGCAGGCTTTGCTTTTGGGTTTGATTAATAATCCCCCCTCTCCAAATTACATGAACTTAGCAAGGACTTTATATAAAAATGTCATAAGATTCATCTGCCTTGGTTTTATGGTTTGTTTTTTGTTACCCACATTCTGTTAGATGTGTTTTCAAGTGTATCATACGTCCAGAACCACTTTAAGAGAACATAAATCTCAGTGAAAGTCTTCACCCTTTTGCTGACCAGCCTTGTGAAATCTGTCAGGTCATTTGCACCAGCATTTTCATGTGGCAGATCTAATTCTGTACCAGAAAATTGCCTCATCTCGTGGGCGTTGCAAACCTGCAGCTCCCATAAAACACAATTGCTCGGCTGCTGTGAGAACTTAAAACTCCCTTCATTGGGTAAGGGCCTGCTCCCACAAGCAGCTATTCCTTTCCTCAAATCCACAAATGTGAATAAAGTCACTGACTTTGAGTCCACTTTCGAGTGTTCTCAAGTTAAACAAGAACTTAAGAGCTTTGGCTTTGAGCCAAAGTTTTAAAACACTGTTCTTAAGCTTCTTGGTGCAAAGTTTCCTCCAGCTGTAAAGCAGAGATCCAGATTTACTGACAACATTCAGGGACTAAAACACTCCCCAAAGGAGCAATGAAAGCTTCTGCTACAGCTGGAGCAACCAGAGCTGTCCTGAGGCTGAAGATTCAAAATGTTATTTCCTACACAGGTGTACACGAGCCCCTACCAGAGACCAGCATGTTCCAGCCAAACAAGCTCCTCTATAAAAACACACAGAACACACTCAGAGTTCACATTTCTTGGACTAAACACACTTGACGGAAATTTCGCATTTTGATCCTTAATCTACCTTTTTATCCCCTTTCTTTTGAGGCAGTTTTGTTTTTAAAGCAGTGACACACCTACCAAAATTTGCAGAATTAATTCAAACGCAAAGTTGCAGCAGAACCTGAAACCTGGAAAATCCATAGATTATATCCACTGAGGAAGCACATGATAATTTTTGGTTCATTAAGAAAGAATTAGTCTGACTAAATATTTGGTACCTGAGTACTTTTGATAACCACACTGGTAAGTCCCACACTCTAAAGACAAACTGAGATATTTTTATGGACCAAAATAAATCAATATGGGAAAACACAGCCTGGAAGAGAAGAGGGACTAAGAAACAAAGATTAGGAAGAAGTGGCTTGGGGTTGAAAACAGTAAGTGTGTAGACCCATGCCACTGTGATCCCATGTGTACTGATCTCTCTATTTTTTCTGGGGATTAAAAAAAGACATTGGCAGAGGTGAGAAAGTATTCTCTCACTTCTAAGAAAGCTACTGCAAAAAAGAGTTTAAATTGTTGCTTCTCTCTGAAGCCTGATGTTGACCTGGCTTTTCTCTTTCTTTGTAAATTAGAAAAAAAAACCAAACAAATCCCCAAAACAAACAAATAAACCCCCAGAAACAAACAAAACCCAAACCAAACCAAAATAGATGGAGCTTAAGGAAATAGAACAGATTTTCTTTATTTATCTGAGGAAATGTTAAAGATAGACCAATTACACTGCAGTTCAGAAGGGCCACTGCCACTTTTTTAAAGCTGTGGGAACAACCTTTACAAATTCTGCACAGGATCAATGCTACTACTCCTGCTTAACCTCTCACGTTTTCTTTTCAAGTCTGACTTAACCACACTTGAAACCGTCGCTCAAAACAAACAAGCCACTAAAAAGCACTGGGAAAGCTTTTTGAAGTCCAGTCCGACAGAGGCCAACCTGATCTCCACCTCATCCCAGCATCACCCAGGGGGATGCTAGTGAATGGAGAAGAACCACGCGGAAAAGCTCCCTGCACGTTTCACTCCGGAGGAACTCGGAGCAAATGCTTGGCTGGATGCGTGGGCTGAGCCCTGCCCTTCGCCACCCCTGACTGCTGATCGCTGCTGGAGCACATGGTGCGAGGAGAGGCACCGGGACAGAGCCCGGGGGTACCGGGCACCGGCAGGGAGCGGGGAGATGAAGGGAAAACCCCTTCCCGCTGGGGCAAGGAGCTGCCACCCCAGTGCGGTCCCTGTGCTGGGACCTCTTTGGCAAGGAAAGGTGGCTGTTTCACAGGGCAGGGGACACTATGAACGGCTGTGCTTAAGCCCAGGAGCTGCGCGGGGACCCAGAGGCGAGCGGGCAGAGGGTGTCTCTGAGAGCACCAGTGATGGAGCAGGAAAGGGCCGCGGGGACAGATCCCCGAGCACCGGGCAGCACCTGGCCGGGAGCGGTGCCGCCCGCCCGGGGCGTCCCAGAGCCTGGGGCCGCACCTGCGAGGGCGCGGGGCACGCTCCCCGCACGGAGCCCGGAGCGCCCGGGGCAGCCCCGCTGTGCTCCCCGCGGTCCTGGGGCGTCCCCCCCGCTCCCTCCCTGTCCCTGTCCCTGTCCCGCACCCCCCGCCCCGTCCCCGTCCCCGGCACTTACGGGCAGGAGCAGGAGCGCGGCGGCCGCTGCCGCGGGGAGGCTGCGCTGAGGCGCCCGCCCCGCCATGAGGGCTCGGGGGGTGCCCAGGGCTCAGCCGGACCCTCGGCGCTGCCCCGGCGCCGGCATCGCCCCCCGCCTGCTGCCCTTGACCCCTGCCCGCCGTCCCGGAGCCGAGCCCGGCGCCGCCGGCGCGTCCCAGGGCAAACCCCCGGCAGGGAGGGAGGGAGAAGGGGGAGCCGAGCCCGCCCTCCGCCCAGGATGCCTCGGGGATGGAGGCGGCGGGGGGCCCGCGGGGGAGCGCGACCCTCACAGCCTCCAGCAGCGAGGGGGACCCTCCTCTCTCCCTGCGCCGAGCGCAAGAGGGATTCCCCCCTCCATCGGGAGCTGCGTGGAAGCGGGACCGCACCGCCCGCACTCGTCCAGGAGCGATGGGGAGCCCCCTCCCCGAGCACTGAGAGTGATGGAGATCCCTCTTCCCCAAGCAATGGGGATGCCTTCCACAACAGCTTTCAGAAATAACGGGGATACTCCTCCACCCTCCCATGTACTGGAAATTCCACTGCCTCCAAAGTTTCCAGGAACAAGAGGATTCTCCCTGCCCAGGCTCTGGGTGCAGTGGGGATCATTGTCCAAAATTAGGTGCAGTGCACACACACCCCCCCACACAACCCCCCAGGAGCATTAATAATCCCTTCACCAACACCCCATCCTGTCAGGAATTAGGTAAAATGTTAACTCCATTGCCCTTAAACTTTCAGGAGCAACAGGCTTCCCCCACTGCCCAGGTACAACCTGCATTGTGCGCACAGTGCGTTAGAGGTGTTTTATGAAAAGATGGAGAGCAACTCTTTGCTTGAGCAGATAGTGATAGGACACTTTTTAAGCTAAAACTTTAGGTTAGATACTAGGAAGAAATTCTTCCCTATGAAGGTGGTGAGGCCCTGGCACCGGTTGTCCAGAGAAGCTGTGGCTGCCTCGTCCCTGGAAGTGTCCAAGGCCAGGTTGGACGGGGCTTGGAGCAATCTGGGATAGTGGAGGGTGTCCCTGCCCATGGCAGAGGGCTGGAATGAGATGATCTTTAAGGACCCAAGTCTTTCTATGATTCTGTGACCCCCTACAAGCCTGGGAAGAAAAGGAAGAATCCTCCCTGACACTGTGTGCTTTGAACCACCTGCTGATCCTCCAGGAGTAAAGGGGACACCCCCCCAAGCCCACGATGCAACATTACCAGGTGTGATGAGGATCTCCACTTCCAAAATAATGAGAAGCAAATCTCCTATCTTCTTCTGTACCCCAGGGTGAAAAGGTTCTGGCTTATTGGTCACCAAATTCATCAGCACACCTTTCCTGAAGTCTCCAAGCTGGTGGGGCATCTCCTTTGCTGTTCCTCAGCTGCCATGGGAAGCCCTTTTTTCCCCAGCACTAAGCCGTTTAAGACTCCCCAACAGTACATACACCCTTCTAGCCAGGTAAAACCTGCCTTTTTGGCTGCTCCTTGTGCACTTGGTGTCTGAAAACAAAAGGCATTTATCCTGCTCTTATCTACAGATACTAGCTGGGCTACACCCCTGTGCAAGCAAAGGCAGAACAAGGTCACCCCTTATCTTCCTGCCCACTTGCCCAAGGGACTTCTGGCCCTCTGGTTGCTCTGAGGTGGATGTTGATGCTCAGAGAATGGGAATCTTATAGATTTGGATGCCTGACCCTGTTGGGGCCCAGTTCCTGGGTCTAGCAGAGTTATCACTCCCTTCCCTCCACATCCAGTTGGGCCTCTCCATACAATGGATGTGTCTGTGGTATTGTTAGGTGTGGGCATCAGGCCAAACCCTGTTTTTTCCAGTGCCAGCAATGAGCCTAATAAGATTATTTTCCCCTCTGCTCCATCCCATCTGCCCAGAGGACAGCCAGCTGTGTGTGAATCACAGTCAGGATCTTCCTCCAGCTGCAGCTGGGACTGTCCCCAAAAGCCCAGCTGTGTCCTGAGGCACACAGCCCTCTGTCACAGTTCTGGGGCAGGAGCAGACAGGACCAGCTCCTTCCCATCCCAGCTGGATTTCTGCAGGGAGCAGTGCCATGCACTGTCTGTGTAGTCACCTGCGGCCAGCTGCTTCCTTCAGGGAGATGGGGCCTTTTCCTCCCCAAGACAGCAGTGTCTTTCCACCACCCTCCTTGTTTGTTGGGGTTTTTTTAAATCAAAATCAATTGCCATAAAGGTCACAGTGGCACAGAGGAAAGAGTTGCAACAAATTCTCAGGGTTTACAACAGCTTAGCAGGATGCAGAAATACCTGGACATCTTCCTCTGAGGCCTTGCTGAATTATTTTGCTTTTTGTCATTTGCTCAGAAAGGCATAAAACAGCTTCTGACCCTGTCTAAAACACCTATGGGGATGCTTACATTCCAAATTTCCATCAGGAATTCCATTTGGTACATCATGAACATCACAGCAAGGAGATGGGCACTTACATGTACTAGAAAACTTGGAATCCTCCTAAGAGACTGGTAAAAGTTTTCACAAAGCAGCATTATTTTCCCCTTTCCTCTGGTTATTCAACAGCTTGAATATATTTAAATATTTAAGCTTGCCTAGTTTTCCCTTTTCAGCCTCTTGCACACCAGCATTTGTTTCCTTTCATTATTAAAAGAAAACAAAGCCATATCCCAAAGTTGCATGCTTCCAATTAATATGAGTTTGTTCATGAAAATGCAAAAGGGAGGAATAAATCCAGCCCAAATTTTTATTGCATTTAAACATCCACCTCCGGGACTGGAAACTCACACGCAACAGGATTCCATGAACTCATGGGAATTGGTAAAGGAGGCCTGGAGCTGCATCTGCACAGATATCAAGTGCCCTGGAACCAGGAAGGTTTTCCATGACTTTCTGTTATGATTTATCTGTGTTTATTGCACTGTCCAGAGCCTCGTAATCTTAAAAGCTGTATTGAAACAGAGCAAAACAACCCCAAATTGTGACTATCTAAGGATTAAACAAATCGTTCCCACAGTCTTGTGCCTGGGGCTTTTCCCCTTACAGCTGGATTGCAAAGTCCAACCAAAGATTTTCATTGTCTGGGTTGGTTATACAGTCAGTCCCCTCTGGATACTCTGGAGTTGTTTTAGGGCAGAGCTCATGTTGCAGCTTTTCCTTCAGTGAGAGGAATCTTCTCCCAGTCTTGTCCTTTGATAAAACCTGTAGGATCATTAATCCTGCTGGCTGGCTTTATGGGTCAGATTGGTCAAGGTTAACATGGAAACAGAGACGTACAGACACAGATACCCACACACCCACATGTGGATATGGCATGGGGAATGTAAGCCTTGTTCTTTCAGGAAACACACCAAGACCCCTGAGATCACTACTGAGATCAATGCTCAGAGACTCAGGAATGCAGGAGAAGACAATCCTGATCAGCTGGATGGAGTGAGTCTCCACATGGGAGCATGGCAAGGATCCAGTTGCTCAATTCGTGCCCAAATGACTTTCAGACATGGCTTGCAGTCATGCCCATACAAGGATAACCCCCTTTGCTTATTTGGTGGTGATTTTTATTCCTCTTTAAAGCTCCTGAAAGAATTTAAAGTCTAAGTATTCCCACTGCTCTCAGTGGTGAAGATGTACAGAAAGAATCCTTGCTGGAAGAAGGGAATGGCCAGCTCTTGATGTCACATCTGACACAGCAAGGTCCTTGCCCTGTCCATGACCCTGAGGAATTTCTACAATACAATGAAGTAACTTGAGAAACAGTTTCAGCAACAACTACAAGCATCACACAAGACATGAGTAACCAAAGGGTGAAATCAGGCTGAATCAGGTGCCAACTTTGTCTGAAACACAGGAGGACCTCTCAGAGGGATGAGATGTCTCTCAGTTAAAGGGAAACATCAGAAAATATCATATATATACATCCCTCCAGGTGAGTTCCAGAGCCCTCTTCTATGGGTCCCCATCTGGGGACAAATTGGGTCCCCATTTGGAACTTTGGATAGGTTTTAGGCCTCTTGTGCAGGATCTGAGTAAGTCCAGTTTTAATTATGTATCAGATGTTTTATTCATCCCCTAAACGAATAAAGTTAGACCCCTTTCAGAGATGTGACAGCTCAGAACAGCTACAATTCTCTGGAAGTGTTGTGCTGCCCTGTTTCCTCCTGACTGCATCGGTTTCAGCTGTTTTAGAGTGGCAGGGTAATTAATCTGGGTGTGCCAGACCTGGAAAAGGCCAGGCTGGGAGAAGGAATAGGAGGAGTTCTCCCTGCTTCTTGCAGAATGACTGAATGCCACGATGACATTTGAAACCAGAATAATTTCTGCAAGGGAGGAAAGTTAGCTGGAGGGTTCTTATTAATTATGAATGTGATGGTTTCCTGAAATAATGGTGGGTCAGAGTTGGTAACGAGCACGGCTCAGGAAAACAGAGATTACTCTGACAAAGCAGAAGCATGGAGTTTCTTCCTCTTCAGTAGGTCAGTACTTGCAATTGCACTGGAAGGAGGGATGTGAGTAGGATGGAGGAAAAAATGGTGATATTTAAAGAAAGTTCCATTGTCTGAAATGGTTCCTAATAGTGAAGTCTCTGGGGTGTAGTATGAACCTTGGGAGTGGGGAGAAAGAAGGAAAATGAACTGAAAGCATCACCCCGTTGGCATAAAATAGATTTTCTGGCTTTCTTTACTGTGGAACTCATGTGGCCACTGTATTCTCATGGAATAACACAGGACTTTTCCTGGTGCTTAGTGTTTGGCATATCCTATTGCCAGGGAGATGCAATTGGGATTCTTCACTTCCCAAGGGCACCACAAAGCTCAGTGAGCACCGAGCCCATATGGGCTGGGAGAACTGTTCTGGTGGCTGCAGGCCCTGCCAGATGTTCCCCTGTCCCCAGCCAGCTGTGGGACAGCAAAGCTGCCACATCTGGGGATGCTGATCTGGGTATTTGGGGCTTTCAGGTGCCTTGCTCCAGGCTGTGAAGGACAACTGGCAACCTGGACACTGTTCAAAGTTCCCCGGCAAAGCAGTTTCAGAGATAAATTTAAAAAATATGTTTAAATGTATTATCAAGAGATGTTTCACCTTAAAACTGGGGGAGGAGGAAAATGTGTTTTGAGAGGAATCACCTAATTTGGGTTCAGAATTTCAACCCACTCTGAGTGAGTAGAGCCACACCTCTAAGAAGAGCTGATATTTTTGTGGATTCTTGGTACAACTTGATTATTTCCAAATAACTTTCAAGTTACTTCTGTGGAAATAAATCTTGGATTTCCAGATAGCAGAGAGAAATGTGTGATTCAGCCTCCCTCCTTCACTCTTTTACCAGAAATGTCTTCTGCATTTTGCATTTAGATTGCAGTGTTCACATGTATTTTACCACACTGAACGAGATCTGGCACTAGACAATCAAATTAAGACTGAGACAGTTCCTGCATCCAGCTTTAATCCACTGTGATTACACTAAAATCTGACTGATGTATTTTCTGCTGAAGTTCTTTCTTCAGGGCATAGTTTTTTGGGATTCTTTCCTAAATTTTATGTTTGTTTTCCCACCTGACAGGCAATGTCTTCATACAATGCTCACTTTCCAAGGGATGATTTTTTAATACCAGCAGTCATAAAATAAACAACACAATTTAAGGTCTAAACCCCAGTCCTTTTAGCTTGAAATCATTTATAGGTTACTGTTAAGGCTTCAATAAAAAGAACTTTTATTACAATACTTTTGGGAATGTAAAGTAAAACTGGGAGATTTACTCCTTTGCAAAGAAATTCGTGTAACTTGTTCCTCTCTTCTCCCATATCCCTTCCTCTTTGGATCTTTATTATGTCTGGATTTTTGGGCTCAAATAAGTTATTCATCTTCAGCTTGCCATGTCCTCTTACAAGCCTGAGTAGCTTTCATTCTGTCTTGAGGCTCAGACACCTAGGACACCTAGTCCTGCAGTTTAAATGTTACTATGGACAGGATTTCTCTTGTGGAAATACTCTTGTAGAAATAACTGAAGGTGTCTCAGTATTTTAATGCTGAGCTCATATCATAATCAGTGGAGATCTAGTGAACCCAGTGAAACCAAAAAAGTACTTTTCTGCCAAATAGAGATGTCTCTTGGGGCTCACTCTCGTTTCTGACAAGCTTCATCATTGCCTTAGAGACTTCCCTGCCGAAGAGCAGCTTCACCAGACAAAATTTTGGGAGGATCCTTCCCTTGACAAGCTGCTCTGAATTCTTTGAGGTCTCAATTATTTTAGCAGCTGAGCTGTCAGCAATTTCTGGCTTTAGGATTTTCTTGTGTGGGGTTATCACTCAGCATGTCAGGAGTTTCCTTGGAAAAACTTTTTTTTGCCAGTGCAATGTTTGTTTTATTTCATGCCATCATCTGACAATGCTGCTTGCTTACCTTTTCTAGTGAAAGGTTTGAAAATCACTTATTTTTCTCTTTTTTTTCCCCCCAAGAACTGTTTGCAGGGTCTCTGGGAGCTCACAGCACAGCAAACAAACAAGAAGGTTCTTGATATTTCTTGTCATTCTTGCCTGACGCTGTCAGCTTTAGTGGAGAGGGTTGGAAATTTGACTCAGCAGTTGGCAAGTAAATTATTCAGAAGCAGTTTTACAAATACTCATTTGTCAGTCACAGCAATAATACTCTGATTTTACACTCTGTAGCCAAGTGGGTTTTCAGTGAATCCACACTGGAGGTACACACGGGAGAACCAGGTTTAGTGAGTGGAAGAATGCATGAAATGGGGATTTTCATCATCCACTTGCCGAGAATTCAGCTGTCAACATAATTTATCTCTCTTCATCACTAGCCTAATGGTGCTGTGTCATCCCTGAAGAAAAGCACCACTCTTTTCCCAAGAATAGCTGCCTTCTATTTTGGATTGTGCTTGCTGCAGTTTTTTTTCCGTTCTGAGTGCCTGAAGTGACTCAAAGCATGGAAGCAAACACATTTGTGTGTTACTTCAGACTTAAAACTAAATATCACAGAATCCCAGAATGCTTCGAGTTTGATGGGACCTTAAAGATCATCTCATTCCAATCCCTGCCATGACACCTTCATGGGCAGGAACACCTTCCACTATCCCAGGTTACTCCAAGCCCCATCCAACCTGGCCTTGGACACTTCCAGAGATGGAGCAGCCTCTCTGGGCAGCCTGTGCCAGTGCTATATGTTCTAAATAAATTAGAATTAGGCATCCTTGTGAGTTAGGACTCTCAGGTTGGACACATAGATATAAAACTTATCCTGGATGTGACCATAGAGTTTGCTTTTGCAGTATTTCCATTGGTATATAAACTGCTTGCAGAAATCTTGCTGCCAAGAAACTGATAATTAAACAAAAAACTTATTTATCTTCTGGTAGAAAGGAGAAACAAGGGCCTTGCACATCATGATTTTTCTTCTTGTGCTTCAGCCGTCTCAGTGTTGTGAGCCACTGGAGCCAGCAGCAGCACAAAGCTCCATGTGGTAAACAGTGGGTCTAGCAATTATGTTGATAAATAGAAATAAATTCAAGCACATAGACTGAATACTAAGCAGAGGTTCCTGTTCGCATTTCAGTCTCTGCATAAGACATTCAGAAGATAGGACCCTAAACTTCTAACAAGGACGTAGGAAATGAGATGTCAGTTCCTAAGACATCTTCTGGCTCAACAAATTACCATCATCGGCAGGACTGGGCTGAATAAAAGCCATTATTTATAAAGTGACTACAAATGATCTGGTTTCTCCACTCCCCCTTTGCAGTCAGTGGATGTCTGAGCAACACGGAGCAGCAGCTCCACAATGCCCTAAACTCAATGTTTACAACCCATCTGAGGACTCACATCCCACCTTTGTCTGTTTCTTCCCTTGACTGTGGAAGAAGCTGAAAACAGTGAGTTCAGATGGGAATGGTAGATAACTGAAATTAGGTGACATGAATCCCGTCCAATCTTTAACAAGAGAAGAAACCACCCTGCAGATGTTACAACTTGCCATACACTTTGCTGTTCCTCATTGCCACAGGATTATGACAGTTTACAGTGAGTGATGCTCTGGCCCCACACCCTTAAATCTTCACAGAGAAGCACCAGCTTTAGGCATGAGAGCATTTGATTTCTGAAGCCCGTCTTGTTCACAGCAATTAATTAGTGCCACCTTTGGCAACACTTCCCTGTGATGAACATCTGGCTCCCAGAGTGTGAATCAAAGCTGTGTGTGCTGCCTTATTGTACATGAGAGCTCTTCCAGGGAGGAGAGCTGGAGGACCTGATAGTCACTCATGTTAATACTCCTCTAAATATTGCAACAATCAGCCTCAGCAGTTTCAAAGAGTCTGAAAAGTTGCAGAATAATGCTTCACTCAGGCAGTACCTAATTAAAACACATGCTGGCAGGCCTACTGTGGCTCAGCCAGGATTGCTTGTCTTATTTTCTCTGGCCCTGCTGCCTATCAGTCAAAATCTCTTTCCACAGCAGTTCACTGCATCGGATTTCTTTAGCTCACAACTCCTTTTACACAGAAATAATGGCCTTGCTCACACTGCCTTAGATTAGGGTGGTTTAGCCTTTTCCAGGCTGCACCTCCTGTGTCAGGATTGGAACCTCTCACCTGAAGGGTCGGATGAAGTGAGCAGGGGATCCTCCATTGCCAGTAAAAACAATTTGGCTTTTTGGGCCCACAAAATTCATTTCTAGCTTTACCCCAGTGTTTCCATGGACACTGCAGAGAAGGTGGCAAAGTGGGTGGACTCAGCCTGTGGATTACCCAGGAAAACATCTCATAAAAGTGTGAAGACACTCCTCTAAAATTCCGCCACTTATTCATCTTAGCAGAGCTGAAGCTATGCGAGCACTTAAGAGAAATTTCCTTCCAGCACTTTAAGGAAAAGATTTTTATGCTGGTTGCTCGCCACTTTGCATTTCTAAACCATCTTTTCATCCATCTCCTCTCCTATTTTTCTAGTCCAGCCTGTACTGAGCTGCTGTGTCAGCACCCTTTGCATAGCAGCATTTTTGTGAGTTATGGTAGCAGGAAGGGGATGAATCATTTCATGTTTATTTATCAGAGAAATGGTAATAAAGAATTTCCTTTTGCTCAGAAATTGAGTTTTCTGGGTATTGCTTGTTTGTCAATAAATGCTGCTTTACATCCTGAGGCATGAAAAGGAAAGGAAGAGATTATTGCCAGTGCTAAGGCAATTTACCCTCTAATGAAAACAGAGGTAGAGAGATTAAGCTAAAGACACCTGCAGTTGAAATGCTTCAGGGTGTGTAATTTTTGTCTTGTGTTCTTTTTTTAGGTGGAAAACAAGCCAGACACTCTCTTTCCAAATAAGCTGATGGGAGCAGTTGACTGAATCTTGAGTTTCTTCCCAGAAAAAAACCACAACAAAACAAGTTCTAGTCTGTAAAAGACTGAAATTTTATGTCTAAAATGGTTCAACTTCCTTTTGACTCCAAGAACAGGTACAGAAGGTGCTTGACAGACTTAACAAAGGCTTTGTTCAGTGTAATTTGAAATCTTTGAAAAAGCTGGGTAAAGCATATAAGGATGGGCAGAATAATATTCCCCAAATAACTGCAGCTGCCAATATTAGTGGATGGATGGCAGACAGACCCCACAGACCCTTCTCTGCACCCACATGAAAAAATTTAGGATGCTGGTGGGATGTAGAGATACAACTCATGCCCTGAGAACGGTGGCTCCTGCACACCAGCCTGGGAATCTCTGATAGGTGTGAGGATAAAATTCAACTGGACTGCAAAACCATATCATCCTTACCAGGGCTTGAATTAAAGTCTGGATATGTGTGCAGGTGCTCCACAAGAATTCCAAGTCTTTCAGTATTCCATAGAAGGTATAAATCTTGAAATTCCCCTCACAGAGGCAGAAAGAACCAGCAGTAATGAATGAAACCCACGTTGTCTCTTACCATGCTAGCACATCTCTTCTGATCCAAATTGAGAAGAACTCCAATGTATTCTACATTATTTAAGGAAAAGAGATTCAAAGAGTTCCTATCAGTGCCACAGGGAACTAATGTATGTGAAAACTAAGTTTGGGGATTTTCTGTACCTCGTTGGAAAAATCCCTGAGCCTGACTTGGAAGTCAGCCCTGCTTTGAGCAGCAATGAGACTCGACATCTCCAGAGGTTTCTTCCAACCCAGGTTTATCTGTGATTTTGTATTTCATTGCCATTTATTTTACATCTTTCCCGTGGGAAGAGTCTTTGTAGAAATCCTGATGGGCCAAAAAGTGAAGTGTGGTTGTCATCAGTAGATTGTGGTCCTTGTCAGGTCTTGTTCTATCTGTGTGATGTACACCAGGAGCCAGGTGTAACATAGATGGGCTTTATATCCTGCTGCCTCAAACACCTGGATTTGCTTCCCACACACCTCCCTCCCAAGGATGGTGTCAATCAAGTGGAGCCAGGGAAAGCAGAGTGAATTTTACCTGAGTAAAATCAGGGAGAAGACAAACAGAGCTCACAGAGCCACCGAGTGAACCACAGACAAAAATACTTGTACTGAAAGAAAGGAAGAGGCATTTATGGCACTGGAGCTGAGTGAGTCTCCACAGAGCACTGCCTGCTTTAGGGGATTCATCCCCTTTTCTGGCATGGGACCATCTAACTGCCTTCTAACTGACTTGTACAGCACAGAGGAAACAAAAACCACTGATCCCTTGACCCCTCTATCCAGAGGAATCATGTTCTCCTACTTCAAGCAGCAATCAGGATTAAAACAAACAGCAGGCTTTATCCTAGTGAGCCCAGAGGGGAAGTCCTTCACAGAGCAAGACTGTAGGGTACACAAGTAAAGCTTAAACCCAAGAGAAGGCAACCTTAAATACACCTGGCGTCTGCCCCTTGTTAATCTGCCACTGCAGTGGTGAGTGCAGCAGAGGAGCCCTCCCAGCAGTGCCTCTCCCCTGTGGTGCTGGCTTCAAAAAGGGCTCATTTTTGACAAAATTTCTCCTCACTGATATCCAAGGGGACTCAGAGGAATATTTAGGAATGCCCGTTTCTCCTCCCTCTGTTCAAAATGACTTGGCAGTGCTGGGTTAGTGGTTGGACTCGATGTTTTTAGAGGTCTTCTCTAACCTAAATGATTCCATGATTCTCATGATTCTATGATTATATCACATTTTCCAAAGATTTGGATACAGTACTCTGCATTCTCACTCTATGTCAGTCTTTCTGTGTAGGAAGCCCATTCATTGCCATCCTCCCCTCACCTCTCTCTTCCCATGAAGCAAGACTTATACTATGGGGCTTTCCAGAACATGTAGTTCCCATAATCATCAGAAACTAACAAAGTAGCAGATATCTTGATTCTTGAATTCATAAAAAAACCCCAAAACATAAAATGAAGGAAAGACCACCTTGGCTTAATGTCAAGGGCACAAGAGCCAGGAATTCACATCTCACACATTCCACTGCTGACATGTTTTTTAAGCTAAGTCTCTCTTCTTTGCTTTCCCTACTTATAAAGTTGGAAAGAGCCAAAATGCTTCTGTTGTTACCATGAAATGCAGCATCAGTTTGCAAAGCAGGGAACATGTGGTGTTTATATTCCCAAACAAAATTTTTGTGCTTGGATGGCAGGCAGGAAGCTCCCTTCCACTGTGTGGTGGGTGCACCAGCTACTGAATTTATTGGAGGTGAATTAAAGGCAGCTCTGTGTGCCTCAGCTACACAATAATTGAATGCTGATAGCACAGGATGGTGGCTCCTCACTTCTTCTGACCTAAGGACGACACTGTGACACAAAAAGAGCTCTGGGGACAACTTCTTGCTTTTCTCTCAGCCTGGGCAAGAGAAAGCTCCGGGGAGGTATAAGAGTAATTTCCAGTGCCTAAAAAGGCTGCAAGAGAGCTGGAGAGGGACTTTTTACAAGGGAAAAGAATGATAGGACAAGGGGAAATGGCTTTAAACTGATGCAGGGTTGATTTAGATCACATATAAGAAGGAACTATTTTATGAGGGTGGTAAAACAGTGGCACAAATGATCCATGCCTGGAATTATTCAATGTCAGGTTGGACTGGGCACTGAGCAGCTTGATGTGGTTGAAGATATCCCTGCTTATTGCACGGGGGTTGTACCAGATGACCTTTAAAAAGTCACTTCCAACCCAAACTATTCTGTGATTCTTTTTCTTTCAACCTCACCGTTGAATTTGCCATTTCCTGTTTTCTTACAGCTAATGCGTTACAATAACTACTGAGACAGGACCACTGGCATAAGGCCACCAGGATTAATTAATGTAACCAAGTAATCCAGTCTTAATGAGGTTTAAAAAGGAGCTTGACAGTAGTTCCAAAGCACTTTTTGGATGTATGGCTTGTCTGTGATTACTGAAGCATGCAAAGAATGTTATTAATAGCTCTGCAGTCAGGTGAATAGGTCTGGATTAATTTCATGTAGCAACAGACAGTGGTGACTTAAGTTAGTGGAAACTTCAGTGACAAACATGCTGATAAACTTTCCAAGAGCCTGAGGAAACACAGCCATGGAAAATCGATCAGGATGAACATGTTGAGTAAATGTTTGTATCTCAGATTCGAGCACCTCTGCTCTGCTCACCTCAGCTGCACAACCCCCACAGGCAAACACACTCTCCCTGAAATCTGGAATTATGTACCTGGCTCCTTGGCTGGGAGAAATAAATGATTATGAAACCAAATTGTCTGCAATGAACAGAAAATGCAGATGTTGCTGACTCCCGGACAGGTCTGTGC
Source organism: Corvus hawaiiensis (assembly GCF_020740725.1). Lineage (NCBI taxonomy): Eukaryota > Metazoa > Chordata > Aves > Passeriformes > Corvidae > Corvus > Corvus hawaiiensis. The sequence goes on along the minus strand of NC_063213.1, from coordinate 3,802,335 downwards.
GAGCACAGCAGTTTCACAGCTGAAGCAGTGACCCTCGGTAGTTTTATTTTACAACTCTTAGTTCTTCAATGGCAAGAAACAGGAAACAAATGTTCCCTGACCACCTTCTCCAAATCTTTCAGGCTCCAAGTCTTTCAGACCCCACGGTGTTCACAGTATAGTCAATTTTAAAGCCACAGAATACAACTGTGAAATGAAAATAGGGTAACCTAGGAAATATCCCCTCGTTTTTGTACTTGCATGCCCTTTTGTAGTCCACTGGCTAACAGACTGTCCTGTCCTTCTCTGATAGTTCAAGGTCTAAGATCAATAATTCTGATTGTCTCAGAATGGAGGACATAATGACTCCCAGGTTCATGCATCTGAGTTAAAAGTTCAATGGCTAAAGACAGGTTGTCAGTCCGAGCAATAGCACGAACAGTCATTTTGTAGAGGACAAAAAAGCACATGAGTTTGGGGATTTTTTTAAAATAACGACAAAAATACAGACCTTTGTGTGGACATCATCTAAAGCAGAAGAGAGATAATGTGCTATTGCTGAAGCAAGCCAGCTTTGCTGGAATTATTCTGCTTTCATTGCCAGTGAGAATATGGTTTCAGACTTCTAAAATGCTCAAACTACTGAGCCAGATCTGGCCCTCACTGCATGCAAAAAAGGCAGGAATTCTCATCAGCCTCAGTGGGGAAGCTCTGCTTAAAAGCTGAGTCCCAGTCCTGCTCATTTGTTTTCAAGGAATAAATGCCTTTCTGTCAGTGTATTTTACACTGATAGTAAATTCAGCCTTCTCAGTGTCTGAGCTTAAATTTGGACACTTAAGCGATTACTGGGGGAATGCTCATTAAGAGTCAAGACATTGAGTCTCACATTAAGGATTTTGTACAGCATCTGTGATCTCATGATAAAGAGGCACCAGGTCACCTGCTGCTTTAAGCCTTGTAATTTGTTTATGGATTCATTAAGGCAGAACACAAATGTAGCGATCAGTCTGCTCCCAACTGCCCCCCAGAATTATTATAACTCTTTTCAGCATCCCACAAGTTATGCCTTCACTTTTAGAACTGCAGATCATCTGAAAGAACCCATCAGAAACATTCCTATGGAATTTCCGATGAGGAAATGTCAACCTGTCAAAAGAAAATTGTATCATGGAAATATGTCAAGTTTGATAAAACACCGTGTTGAAAAATCAGAATAGAACACTTCCATAGAAATATTCTCCTGTCAGTCTTTCAGGAGCAGCAGGGTGTGATTTCCATTTTAAACCAGCTTTTATTTTTACTTTATTTCCCATGAAAAAAAAGAGAGCAGAAATCACAGAATCATAGATCATGGAATTTCAGAATGGTTTGGGTTGGAAGGGATCATAAAGATCATCCACGGGCAGGGACACCTTCCACTGTCCCAGGTTGCTCAGAGCCACATCCAGCCTGGCTCTGAACACTTCCCAGGATGAGACAATCATAATGAAACATTTTTAATGCCCCCAAAAAATAACATACACTGCTATTGTTGATTTAATTTCATGGGGAATTTTGTTTCTCTAGTACCCACTGAAAATCGAATTTTTTTTCCCCCTGTCAAAATTTCAAATGAAAACAAAAATCTGTTTCCCTCTCTGGTTTTAATTAAAACACATGTTTCCCAAATCAGAAGTGGAATGGTTAAAGTGCATGGTGGGAGGTGCTGAGGACTCGGTGTGTAGCTGTGGCAAGAGATCCTAATTTAAGAAAAGGGGAAGACGATTCAAATTCTCCTTCCCTGTTAAACTGGGGAGAACAGAAAAAAAGTGTATTTTTCACCATAATTAGGCGTTCCCAGAAAGAGAAAGGAAAATGTAGAAAACACAGAAATATTTAGAACTAATAAGGAAAATCAGAATAAGTATTGCAACAGCAGGGTCAAATTCATAGAAGAACAATTTGTGAAGGGTTTTTAGATACAAAGACCTGTAAATACCAGCTGACCTTGAGATTCTGAGTGACTGCACAAAAATCTTCATGGACACAAACACCTTCACCTTAGCAGGTATGGGCTGCTACCAGGCCACTCCAGTGGAATAACCAGCATAAAATTAAGTTGATTTTAGCAATGAAGCAAGGGCACATGGTTAATCCTTGTGTAATTTGGCATATTTTACTTCTGAGATTGGTTTGTTTTACCCACAGGCCTGCCACTGTTGTCTCCTGGTGTGAGCCCTCCTTTCTGTGGGAAGCTGTGGATGACAGTCATGGAAACTCCTCGTGTCCCAGGCCACATCCCTCTCGATGGGAGCAGGGATGGGTCATATAGAAAGGCTAAGTGATGTGAGTGGAACATCCTACTAACACAACTATATTGTTTCCATGTCCAAAATTAGCTTAGTTGAGACTAGACAGAATATCTCAGCCTTGGCAGAACGTAGATATTTCCCAGGAGACAGATCCATAATCTATCTGCTGTCAGCTATCACGAAAATATGTTATTGCTTTCCATATAGGATCAAGAGCAACAGCAGTATTCCACAGATTCTCTGGCATTTCTCCTTCCCAGATTCAGAGTGTATTTAAGGCTACGCTGCTTTTTTGGCTCAGCTGTTTTGTTTTGTGGCAGCAAGAGAAAGTGTGGGAGAAATTCAAAATGGAAGAGATCTCCTCCAAGATTGAGGGGCTGGAATCTTTCAGTAAGAAATCCAGGGAATGGAGCTGTTGGAACTTCTTGAGCAGATTGTCCCATAGGAAGAGATCAGTGGCACACAGGAGTTTATCCTGGGATTTTACATAGCCTGGCTTGGGAAACACTGAATTGACAGAGCCCTGGGAACACAAAGAGTCATGTCCTTTACCAGCTGCTGTCCAGGTGACTGAGAGAGTCACCATAGCACAGCCTGAAGGAGATAAATGCATGCATTCCTGAGGTTTAGCAGGAGAAAAAGATGGCAATCATCAGAAAGGATGAAGTGCACAATAAAAAAAATCTCGATTTTCTGAGACTTAGAAGTCAAGCTATTCATGAAGGCTTCATGCCACCTTCCTAGATAATGCCTGTTATGCTTTTCAGGGAGACAAATCCTAGCTTGACTTTGGTTCTAGCATTTCAGCAGCATCAGGTTGGATTTCACTGACCTCAGCTTGCTTCCTGCCCTGCAGGCAAGAGCAGACAGATCTTAAAAGATCCTAAGATGGGATTGTCTAACTCAGTTACTCTCTTCTGTGAAAGCAGTGTATCCCTCCTGTGGAAACTAAGTAGTAATGAATAACTGGTATTCCAGTTTTCAACTGTGCCCTGCTTCTACCTGGGATGAAAGATTTTCTCTGAAGCAGGGCTTCATTTCAGTCTGTGAGTCAAGGCAGACCCAGGAAAACATGGATGTTGGATCTGATGTGAGATAATTCTGATGAGCTGCTGGTGTTTGAGCTTGTCTCTGTTCCCTTTATAACCAGGGGATAGAAACAGAGTCCTGAGGGCACTGAGGGGTTTTACCAACCACTCCTGGGGACACCACCATTTGTGTCCAGTCCTGGTCCTCCAGCCTCAGCCTGAGTTATGCTGTAGGAATATCTGCCTTTTGCCAGTCACAGCTGTGTTTGGACATGGTCACCACTGATCTGGACTCAGACACCTCCCAGCTTGACCTGGAACCTACCTTGTCCCCATGGGCCAGCATGGCAGGGACAGGACTATCCAGACCTGATCCAGCCTTGACTTCCTGCCTTCACCTTGGACTTGCCTCATTGCCTGGACTTCCCTGAGGATTTGGACTTCTGGGTGAACCTCAGTGCCTGGGCTGGCCTCCCTTAGTGGGGCTGCAGGGCAGGATCATGGCCCAGGAGGTCCTGGTGCTGCTGTCTGGTTTATCACTCTCAGCTCCTGGCTCCCTGTGCCTTGGGAAGCAGCTGCTCCCTGCTGTGGGCATTTTATAGCTGTCTGCTACAACCTGCAACTGCACTAGGGGAGGAAAATCACAAAAACTGCCAAAGCCCCCCCCAAAATGGGGAGCAATTTTTCATTACTTGGGATCTGGCTTAAACAGCAGCTCATAGCTCCAAATCCCTGAGGCGACCAATCCCACCAGCCAAAACCTCCTCTGTGGGGAGGGAGAGACCTTTATAATGAAGGAAATAAAAATTATCTGGTGCTACTGGGTAGAAGTGATGACAAAATTGTGGAACAGTCTGGAGAAGAGCGTATATTCAATGACTGATTAGAACCTCCCCTGTGAAGCACTTTTACAAATCTAACTGATAAACTTCTGATCTCTAAGCCAAGCATTACTCTGCCAGTAGGTTAAAATAGAAGTTAAATACAGAGCTATTATTAACAGGTATTTTTTCCCCTCTCTTTCTTCAGCCAGGAGACATTACCTGAATGAACTCAGGCTGATCACGTTTGGATATCCTTATACAGGCAGCAAATGCAAGAAGTCAATTTGAGAGGGGACCATAATTCCATTATCCCAAGAAACAGCTGTTAAGTTCTGTTACAAGATGAATGAAACTGGAATTTCTTGGCACTAACAGGAAGAAGAGATTATGGTCTCTAATTGTTTTTTTTTTCCTTTAAAGGCCGAGCTGATGATAAGGCTGAAGAATATTTGCCAAATCAGCCTGAACCATGGCAGCAAGTAGTATTTTCCAGATTAAATCCCAAAGCATTTAAAGTCTGCTTTGGTCAAAAAATCCATTTACATCAGCCTTCTGAAAGCAGTGCACCTGAGGAGCTTTTAGGTGATATTTTAAAAATGTGAAGTGGCAGAAACAAGCAGTAAGAGGGTTTACCTGTGTTGGTTGTTTTTTCCCACCTCAGTGGATTTAGGGATCTGGTTTGTTGAGTTGTAACAGCTCCATGAGGGTGCAACTGAACTGATATGAGGAAGGAAGTGAAAAGTGAGGGAGCATGACCCATCTTTGTTGCTGCAGAAAATGCCATATGGAACCAGGACTTCTGTCACACCTCTGAAATACAGATCACAGTGAGGGTTACTGAGGACCCAGCAGGTAATGAAACAACTCAAAAAAAAAAAAAAAAAAAGAAAAAAAAAAGAAAAAAAATAAAAAGAAAAGGTAGATTGGGTTTTTAACTCCTTCTTCCATTGTGCACCATAAATCAGGCTTTGCATTCATTGCTGCAGAACCTTTAAAAGGCTTTTAAAAAGACTTTAAAAATAACAAACAAATAAAAAACCAAACCAACCCCAAAAAACCTACTCCACTGCCAAGTCTCATTCATTAGGTTAAGCTAATCTTGACTGTAATTATTAAGATCTAATGAAAAGTTATCCATGAACTGTTATTATTATTGTTATAGTATTGGGCACAGCAAGCTAAACCAGCCCTGTGCTTTAACACTCTTTGTTTCTTGGGCAGTTTCTGTAAGAACCCAGATCAGAAGTGATTTTTATAATGATCTTGCCAATGCAAAATTTTTAGGAATCATGAAAAGTCTTCCAAAAGGCAGGGTTTGAAGATGCTTATTTACAAATTCTCCATGTATTTATAGGGATTTTCTGGTTTTCTTGCACCAAGTGTTCAGGACTCTCTCCACAACCAGTCAGGGCAAAATAAAGAGTAAAACTGGAGGGCTCTGTTTTCTTCTCTAAGTTTCTTTCCAGTGGTCTTGTTACAGAATCTGGAGAAACAAGTGAAGTGTGAACTAGTAGGGTTCTCACAGTGAAGGGTGAGTTGACAGCACTGAATTGTGGTGTGGCATGAAATTAATCCTCTTCCATGGTGGTGGGTAGCACAGAGTTATCAGAGAATTTCTGTAATAAATCATGAGTCACTGATGGCTTTGTACAGTGTGACAGCAAGGGAGAAGCAGAAAGCTTATTTGATCAGGTTTTCAGGGTTTGTAATGGAAATATAATAGCCAGAAAAATTTGAGGAGATTTAGGATTTAGGGATTGTTTTGGTTTTTTTTCATCCAGGATATTCATGCCTTGACTTGATGCTGTTCTTCTTTCCAGCCTGGTGTCCTGTGCCCACTGTCTCTCCATTTTCAAAAAAATAATTAATATAATCTTTCTCCTTGCCCAGCTAACAGAACACCCATTCACACTTCCTGTTTAAGACTGCAGCACTAAGTCATCTGTTTCATAAGACAGCTCTCCTTTAAAAATAGCAGTGTGTGTTTGGGAACACTGCCTGCCTGTCCCTGCCATAGGATACTCCCTCACCATTGCGTTTCCCATTGTGTCAGCACGAGGCTTTTTGACCCTGAAGGTGGAGCCAAACTTTCAAATTCTTCCTTGAAATCCCAGCAGCTGCAGGACCCTCATGGTGAGTGCTTTAGTCGATTTATTTTTAGAAAGGCAGCTTTAAACAGTCTAAATCTGTCTTCCTTTGCCCAGGAGCAGCTCGAGGTAAATTCTGAGAAGTAAAGGAAGCTGAAGATACTAAACCAGTGTGTGCGACAGCAGAGCCAGGCATCACAGCTCCTTCCCAGCTCGAGTCAGAGCTCCATTTTGCTTTTCCTGCTGATTTTATGCCGAGGATGTTTCACCACTGTGGTGACGGTGGCACAAAATAAAATTAGGCAGAAAAGTTACACCTTTTGGTTTCACCAGGACTAAAGTCAAGTTGTTTTCAGCTGAGCATCCGGAGAGAGCCCCAAGACAAGTGATGAGCTCTCTGAGGAACTGGAGCAAAGCAGAGAACAGTCAGGACGGTTCAAGCACACAGCTGTGCCCCAGATGTGGCTCCAGTTACCTTAGAAGCCAAGGACTGTGCAGAGCGTGGAGTGGAGACCTTAACAGACCTTGAAATCAGGGGAATTTTTTCCCCTCAAAATTTAATGCAAATTCTAGAAACAATCCAAGGGTAATATTCCTCTTCCTCCCCTTGCCATGTGAGATTCAGACATCCACCCCAAGGATCCTCTGGGCTCTGAACCCTATTTTTGTGGTAGTATTTAACTATTACCCAAACGTGCTTGAATAGAGAGGAGAAAGTGTTTCTGCTGTGTTCTTCTCTTCAGCATTTCCTGTTGGCCACCAAATGGTGCCAAGTTTGAATAATCTCAATGTCCCAAAAGTTATCCCAACCTTGGATCTGTTCCTTTATCACTAAATTATGCCCTCTACCAGCAGTCTGATCTTTTAAACTAAATAATCTTCCCAATTTTATGGATTAAAAAATATGTGACATCTTTCTAATTTCTTTCATAGTTTCATAACAGTTCTTCAGCTCAAAATTAGGCAGATTAAATCAGCATATTTGTTTGTACTTGCTAAACCACAAAGCTCACTGTCAGCTCAGAATGCTCACTTTGAAAGTCTAATCAAGCCTGATGTTTTTACAAGACACTTCACACAAGATTCTTGGAAAGGCGTTCCTCAATCCAGTGGATTATTGAATTAATTGTCAGGAGCAATGCCATTGCTGTGCACAGATGGGAAAGGGAAAGCAAAACAGCTCAGTGACTTGGAACCCAGACAGACCCCTGAGGATATTAATGTCACCAAGTCCATGAAGGGATTATGTGGATCAATGAAAATAGAAACAGTCAATGTCGTGTTGAAAAAGACAAAGAAGGTCAAGCATAACTTGATCAGGGCAATACAGGGAAAGAGAGCATGAAGGGGATTGTAACACATTCATCAACAGTGAACAAATACCCTTAGACGAGTGGTTTATTCTCCAGTTTCTCTTTGTAAATTTCCCTGGTCCAACAGTTATTGCTCATTTCTCTTCGTCCCTTTCCACCTCCCTGAAATTCCTATCAAAACACTTCAGAAAGTAACACCCAGCCTTTAACCTGCACCCCAGCACTTTGTGCCAGAATGTCATAGATGACATGGAGGAACCAGCCTGTTCTGAGAGGCTGTGGCAGGTTTCTGTGTCCCCCTTGGGAGAGGATGACTCTTCACATGAGTTACCCTTGGATTGCAAAGAGCCATGTTTACAAGCCGAAAGGAGCGATTAGCAGTAAATAGTCTTTCCTGAGTAAGGTGCTTTTATGATCCTAAGAACCAGGCTTAATTGAAGAACAAGAAGTTGTTTTCTGCTCCAAGCCACCAGAGGCTGCTGGAGAGGGAGGAGTTCTTGTGTGTGATGTTTTCTGTCACTTACTGTGCGAGGTGCTGGGTTTACTTGGCCCTCACTAATCCCAGGACCACAGAATGCTTTGGGTTGGAAAGGACCTAAAAGATCAGGCAGTTCCAATCCCTCTGCCATGGGCAGGGACACCATGATGGTTCTTTATTTGTCAGGATTTTTTTGCAATATTCATTAAAAATGAGCTGTCCAACCCTTTTTTAGTTATTGTCACTGCTCTGGGCATCAGTGGGGGAAAACAATAGCCCTGCTCAGGCACCTGTAGATAATCCCCTACAGCACTGGGTTCAATCAGCACAGTGCTGTGTCTGTGTGGTGTGTGGCCTCCACCCGTGCTGTAGCACCCAGAGGACCCTATGGTTGCTGACCAGCACTGGGTGAAGAATTTGGACCAGCAGTGACCCCAAGCTCCAGACAGGAGATTTTGCTCTGCTGCAGCCACTCCTTGTCCTGCTCCCCACGCTTCTGTGGAGGGTGAATGCTCACAGCAGTCCCAGAGGAGGTGCAGCTCCCAGCTCCCATCCTGCTGTGGTTTCCCTGCACTCAGAAAGGCAGGAATGTCAGACAATTTAAAGAGTTGGCAGTTCTTGGCCTTGTTGGACAGGCCAGAGTGGCTGCTAATCAAACGTGAGCCTGGTGCAGGATTATTGCAGCAGATCTCCTGACAAATTTCCCTCCAGGGTGCTGGCAGGGTCCCACAGTGATAATACCAACAACAGCAGCCAGTCCATGTGTGAGTGCCTGTGGCAGCCTCATTTTGCCTCCTCCCAGAGAGCTTTTTTCCTGTTGTGAATGTGTTTATGAAACCAGGATATTGTTTCCTGGGTATTGAGTCTTTGTATTTCCAAGAGCTGTGACTGCCTGGGAGAAGAGCTGTCATTTCTCTATTACTGCCAGCCTGTTCAGACACACACACATACTCACACAATCCTCTCTCCTGGGCAATGGTACAGCTGTTCTTTTATGTCTCATAATTGTTTTATTGTTATTCAGCTAACATGAAAACTGTGTGGCTGAAAATAAGCAGAAAGCTAAAGCAGAGGGAGTCTAGAGGACAGTGAGTGGATGGCAGAAAAAAGAACTATTTCACTAAAGTGTTCTTAGATGGTATTGACTGATTAAAGGATAAATCAGCACCAGCTTGGTGATACAGGAGTGTGAGTACAAGTCCCTGGCCTAAATCTGACAGGAGAGTGATTTGAATTGCAGTCCCAAAGCTCCTGGGATGAACAGTGAGCTGTTGCTCCCTCAGTCAGACCCTTACTTGACCAGACATTACAGCCCTGTTGAAATGCTGTGCTCATTTCCCTAAAACACTGATAGTTTTGAAGGGAAGAATTAAATTGCCAGGAGTTTTTTGATCAAACCTTCTTAGGATCACGTTAGTCTCTCTCAGAGCAATCTCTTCCATGGGCCATTCCTCAATCTAATTTATTTTCTGGTGCTATTTACCAAATTAGAAGGGTTCTGATATGATTTGGTCCCGTACGTAAATATTGTCAAAGCTGCAGCACAAACCAGAGTTCTGCAAATAGATATGTAAATATACCAGAAATGGCTTCTTTCCTGCAGTTGGGAGGTAATAAGTGACAATCCATCACTCTCTTCTCATGGAATTTCTGACAGGTTAACAAAACTTCTGGGACACCACAGAATCCAGAAAGAAAACAGTGAAATAAAACAGCTTTTAAGGTGGTCAGAGTAGCACAGATCTGATGATGAGCAGCTGAGGGAACTGGGAGGGCTCATCCTGGATAAAAGGAGGCTCAGGAGAGACCTTATAGCTGTTTACAACTCCCTGACAGGAGGTTGTATCCAGGGCAGGGTTGGTCTCTTCTCACAGATAATCAGTGACAGGATGAGAGGAAATGGCCTCAAGTTGTGCCATTAGAGGTTTAGATTGGGTATTAGGAAAAATTTCTTCACAAAAAGGGTTGTCAAGGACTGGAAGAGCCTACCCAGGGAAGTGGTGGAGTCACCAGCCCTGGAAGTGTTCAAAAGACGTGTGGATGTGGCACTTGAAGGTCTGGTTTAGGGGTGAACATGGTTAATGGTTGGACCTGGTGGTCTTAGAGGCCTTTTCCACCCAAATGGTTCCACGATTCATGAGGCTGATGGTTTGTGGGATGGCACCATCTCAGGGGTGTGTGGGGTGATCCTTACCAATGAATCCAAATGCATTTACTCACCCAGACAAAAATTCACCAGAGTCCATATCCAAAATCTAATGAGGGAAAAGTTACAGTTCCCGTTCATGTAACTGCACATTGTGTGTGCATGAAAGGACATCAGACATCATCTTGTCCTGAAATCTGGGCGACCTTGTGCCACTGAACTGCAGTGTTCCTGACAGTGCTCAAAGGGTTGTTTTCCTCCCTGTTCTTCACTTTAAAAAGTGGATGTGGGAGACAGCTGGCTCAGATTCCACACCCACCCACCACAGTAGCATTTTGCTGCCTCAGTGTCAACAGTTGACAAGCCTAAATTGTGAAGTGCTTCAGGAACGGTGAAAAAGTTGAGATTGTTATGCTGAGAAAAACCTTTATTCCCCTGCAGGAATGATGCATAAGCCAAAGGTTAGAACATTTCATTTCAGGGTGCACATAGCTATGGATGTGACATGAAAATCAGATTTTTAGCAATACTAAAAAGAAGTACTTTTATTAATAAGAAGAATCTTCAAACAGCAGAGCAGATCGAGCACATATGTTTTTTATTTATGATCCTTTAAACTACAAAAATGCAACAGATATTCTGCGAATATTTACTTCTGGTTTTAAATAAACCCTGGTTTATCCTGATAGTCCTACTGTGTTTGCTTTGTGCAAACAGTCCAGAGAATGAATATATTTGTCAGATCACATCTGTGAGCGATTCTCAGTCTTCACTTTCTGTAAAGGCATTTTTTCCGTAGGTTTGAACACAGGCATCAAAGTTCAGGATGTGTTGGGGAGCTGCTCTGCTTTTTGGTTCCTTGCACAGGGAACAGAGCTTTTTGCATGGCTTTTCCTCAGGGAATAATTCTGTTTACAAATTTCAAATATGCTTTCTGCAAACACACTTGAGCACTAACCCAAATTGTTTTGTTCCCACAAGCACAGCAGATGATTTTATCTTTCTCTGTGACATTGGACTGTCCAATTAGCCCCTCCTTTTTCACAGCTACTCTACCATACTTCACCAACTTCTTGTAGCAGCCAGTTACAGAAACAAGAAATAGTTTATTACATGGCATCTGACACAGAGAGAGACTACAGAACATAGAAAACACTATCAAAAATATTCCAGGTCAGTCATTCAGTCTGTTCAACTTCAATCAAATTCCAATTTATCCCACAAGGAAAACTTGCCACAAACTTCAGTTCACACTGGATCTCCTGCTCCCCGTGCACTCCATGCTTCAAACCAGGCTTAATCACAGCTTCTTTTCCCCTCTGTACACCACTGCCACTATGGCAAATTGTATATTTAAGTCAGCTTCACTTGGCAAAAATAGCTAGGACTGGACTGAATTTTAGAAGTGGCCGGCCAGAAGGCATTGGGAGCCTTCTCTACTCACTGGCAGAATGACCAGCAAGGTCCTTTGGAAGATTTTCAATTCCCAAGGGGTCCTAGGTCAGGCATAGAAACAAGTTTGGAAGAATCTCATCTTTTTTTAAGGTCTGTGGACACCAGGCAATAGGATGGACAAGGTAAGGGGGTTCATCAGAGGAAAATATACTTTGGGTGTTAAAATTTAATTAAAATTTATCACCAAAGAAACAGTTTAATGGGACACTGAACTGACTACATTTTTTCCTTGAGAGGAAGAGTGGAGGAGAGAGCCCCAAATATATTTTCTGTCCATGATGCAAAATTGTACAATTCTTGTTACAAAAGAAACCAGCACTGCTAGACAGATATTGGCTGTTCCCATCAGGGAATCAGCCTCCACTCTCTGCCACTCTGGAAAGGGCTTGGACTGCATTCCTGGCATCCACCTTTGGGAAAAACTGAAGGAAATAAGCCAAATATCCTCTCCACATCCTCATCTCAGATGTGGAACGTGGTCAATGTGTAGAGCACAGGCCCAGGGATGGAAAGGAAGATGATTTTCTGTGACAAGCATCAAAAGGACAAGTCTGGGCACCGCTGTCCTGCCTTCAACTGTCCTCATTGTCACACATCATTTTATCTATACCCAGATCATGGCAGGAGACCTTCAACAGCATCAGGACCAACACAAATTTCTGAAAAACTTTACAAATATCCTATGGTAATAGTGATCCTTTACTGACAGACATTCCCAAGTTCTGGCATTTAACCTGTTCGTCATTTGTGATATGTGTCCTTTAGGTACTTTTTCCAATCACAATGTCACTTAGAATCCACTCCGCACCCTGAAATCTCTTGATTGTACCACATGGCTGTATTTATAAACCAAATCTGGAACAGTAACTTGAGAAAGAAACCACTGAGATTGTCTACCCAGTCCTTGCTGGGGTATTAACTCCTAGCACAGGCAGTGTGTGACACCTCTTTTTCTCCTCTTTCTTTGCAAGCTAAAATGTCAGACACTCAATTAAGATGATTGAAAAAGTGACAGTGAGTAAGATTCACCAGGCCAGATGACCACAGTGCCATTTGAGCTTTTTGCCTGGTTTTTTTGCATAGATAATGGGAAGAAGGAGCTGCTTGCTGGGCATTAATCCTCTTACCCTCAAGAGACTTCTCAAACCCGACAGGTGACTTGTGCCCTAAAAACTCCCATTTCTCTGAAATGACAGATGAAGGGCCAGGTAATGCTTTCAGCTGTGGATACCCACAGCCTTGCCCATTTTAGCTGTGTGGTTGCAGTGTGTGCTTACAGCCCGTGGGCTGGAGGATCTCGTTTATTTTGGTGCACGGCTGTCAATGAAGGGAGTCTGGAATCATTTGTATCCCCTGCCATTTGCCCTGGGATAAGAACAAGTGCACAGACATCTCAGATGACTCTGATAACCTATTAAGCCTTGACAAATTGATGGCAATTTTAAGTCCTCAGGACAGTCATAAGAAAGGAATATGAGGAAAGGTCTTGTGTTCTGTATTCTGTTCAACAAGGCTCCCTGTGAGCTGTGGGGAACAGAAGCACGCTGTCAGCCAGCAAGATAAAAGGACATTTTTTGCACCTGTTATTCCTTGCCCCAAATCACACACCAACTGAAATACTTGTTTGGCCTTTCTCCAGAAATTAACTCCCTGATAAATCATGACTAAGGAGATATGTTAATATGTACTGGAGATGAAAAGCAACAGCTCCGTGGGCTGTAAAGGAGCCGAGCTGAGAGCGGGGCTCCATCACAGAAGGTGTTTGTTGGACACGAGGCAGTGAGGAATCTGGTCATGATTCTGTTCTGACCTCCAGGCTCTCAGGAAACGGTGTTTGCAAGGTTTCCCAGGAATTTCTTGTACGAATCCTGAGGTGCTGAGAAGTTTTCGTAAGAATGTCTTTCCATGTGTAGTCTGCAAACTAAAAGATAAGCAATAAACCAGGGGAGAAAAGATTCAGTGAACTTTGCAATGATTGTAGAGTGTGAAGATGGGTTTATAAAATGTCATGAACTTCTGCTGCTTTAATTCTCTCCTCCCTGCCTGGAAGGAGCCTCTGTATCCCTCCAGCCTGACCTCCTGCTTGAAGCAAACAGAACCACAAGCATTAGATTAAATCAGGTGTGGTGAGTCCTGGATGCCGAGCCAAGGGTTCCAGTTCCACCAATTCCACTGCTCCCTCCTCTGCGGATGGGAATGTCACACTCAGTGTCCAGCCTGGACTGCCCAAGCTGCAATTTGTAGTTGTTGCCCTTTGTTATCTCCATGGCCAGTGGTGAGCAGAGTTTGACTCTCACATCTCACCTTCAGTGTCAGAGCTCTCCTCACAATTTGTTTTTGCTCAAGTTCCTTCCACACTCCTCCACCAGGGATATCAGGAGGAGTGTGATACTACTGAGGAGGGGGATCCTGTGCCAACAGCAAACCTAATGTGGATTTGTAACAAATAATGAATATAGAATAATAACACTGATATTTATAAACAATTAAAAATAATTAAGTTGTCATTCAGCTAGACAAAGCCCTGTTGTCTAAGAAACTTTGCACTGTGGGAATTACTTGGACTTGCTGTACAGGAGCTGGAAGAACCCTTCAGCAAGAGACCAGGTCAAGTTCCCAATTTAAGGTTTTGAGAAGAAAACTATTAATTAATTTAAATACCAGACCTTTTAGAAAAATATGTCAGTGCTATTCTCTCCCTATTGTTGCATTTTTAAGTAACCTTTACCAAAAGTCACCTCAGATTGTGAGAGCTGAAATAACTCAATATCCAGATCCTGTTCTGTTCTTGCAGGAATATCCCAACTACGACTTAAATTTCCTCGGAGTTGCACCATGTGTACTCTACATCCCATCAACAAAAAATCATCTCTGTCTGCAAGTCCTGGGCTCACTCCCACAATATTTTTCAGTCTCCTGATGGAATCTCCCTACACTTGTGCATCCTTCTCTCCAGATTCACTCTATTAAAATGAAGCTTAATGGGTCCAAAGATAACGGGATTTCATGTGCTGATCACATCCACCTCGCTGAAGTCCCTGCTGTTCTACTTTGCAGGATTTATGTCCCTCTCTGCTCTTATCACTTAATTTCTTTCTGAGACAGGGACACCTGCCAGGAACAAGGAGGTGAGATGCCATTAGATTCACAAAATGCCCTCTGCTGATATAACAGGTTACTCAGTAATTACCCTGACTGAAATTTCCCCCCCCAAAAAAAAGCTACATGGACACCTGACAATTGAGTTTTCTGGAGTCAGTTCTTTGGTGGTCGGTTGGTTTTTCTTTTTTACCCTGTTATACCAATATGATCTCACGAAAACTTTCCTGAAAAAATCAGATTTTCCACCCAGCAACTATTAAGTTTTCAGTGCCACGTTCAGGAGTGGGAAACAGAACCCACTCACACAAACTTCTTTCAGCTGCAGACTTCCACAATGCCATTCCCATGCCAAGTGGGAAAAGTGTAGGAATAATCTGTGTATTTTCCCCTGTGGTGGGAAACAATGACCAGAGATAGCTGTTGGTTTGACAGGGTTTCCTTGGAGTTACTCACATTGCACTCACCTGAGCCCTGCAGCCAACAACAACCCGCGTGGCTCCAGCTTCCCTGTCCAGCTCAGGGCCTGGAG
This sequence comes from Corvus hawaiiensis, assembly GCF_020740725.1. NCBI lineage: Eukaryota > Metazoa > Chordata > Aves > Passeriformes > Corvidae > Corvus > Corvus hawaiiensis. The sequence continues at coordinate 3,787,103 of NC_063213.1, read as the reverse complement.
TGGGTGTGGGCTGAACAAGATATTGATGTTTGGTCCTGATTAACCATCCTCAGGGACAGGAATCCTCCTTGGGAGCTGGGGGACAAAATCGAGTGCTCGCTCTGAGCAAAGCAGATGAAATATCTATTTATTGTTCCTTAAGGTTGCTGTCCCAAAGGAATTTTTCTCCTCTGGTAGATTGTTCCCTTCTGCAGCAGAACCACCAGTCTCTCCCTGGCCACTCAGCTTTGCTCTCCATGAGCACCAGGCAGTCTCTCAATGAAGAACTTTGCCAAGTCCCATTCCCCGACACACTGCACTGCTGTTCTCCTGATTCCCACTCCTTGCTAAAGCCAGCTGCTCAGTCACCTTTGATGGACACCAGAGTATTTCAGATCCACTTAAACCCCCAAATCAGGACAACCTGATAACACAACACCCTGGTGTGATGCAGGGCTAGAGAGGAAGCACCTGTCCTCAGCAGATACTCCAGGAACAACCAAGAGGAACCAAGCGTTCTCTGGAGCTGAGCGATGAGCAGGTGCTGGGGAAGACAGGAGAGTCAGCTGGGAGCTCCTGGTGTCTGTGTCACACCAAAACTTCCTCTCTAAGAGCAGACAGACCTCTGGGCTAAAGTCTTTTCTGCCACTGCCCACATGAGAACAGGAGGCTTCTGAGGGTTGAACACCTCCAGTCTCATGGGCAGTTTAATGCTGGTGGGCAGAGATCACTTGAACATCCATTTGAAGCAGTGATGGGAAACATGAGGAAGGCAGAATCTTTTTGCTCTTAGTTTTACTGCCTAATGAGCCCATCTGCACAATGAACTTAGCACTGGAGTTCAGTGAAGGAAGAATAGCCCTTTGAAATCTCAGATCTTTGCTCGTGACTGAAAAACACACTAATATCAATTAAAGGAATATTAAGAAAGAAGGAAAAATACAAATCTGTTGTTGCTTTTTTGCATCTGCATCTTGACTGGGCTTCAGAGGCTTCATGGATGTTTTCTTCTAGCAGGTAAATAAAGAGACAGGAAACCTGGTCTGTTTTTAACTCTTCTCTGTATTCAAAAAAGCATCACCAACACACACAACATCCATCACTATCACTGTCACGAGGTGGGAGACCAGCCCAGAGCTCACCAATTACAAGTTTGCTTAAATATTACGTGGCCCAAGCCCTTAAATACCTCTCTGTATTCCTTGAACAAAATCCCCTCAAACCTTTAAATCCACATCAGATTCTTCCACAGCATTACAAACAAAACCCGAGGATAAAGAGCGCCTTACAGTGAAGTCTTGCTTCCTGGAGTCTGGCATTCCTTCCCTCATTGCTATTCTGGAGGGCTGAAGGGCTCTGAGGAGGCACTGCAGCTTTTCTCAAGAGCACTGCATGGATTTTGAAGAGTGCCAGCATATGCTGACAGTTCTGACCCAAGACAGGCAAAATAGGCATGGAAGGGGTAAGGAAACGTTCCTAAGTGAGTAAGAGATTTTCTTCCGCTCCTGTACTTGGGAGTGTCTGAGTCTCCTGAATTTCTGAAGTTTTCCTCCAGCACCACCACTTCATGTGGACCCACGGCCCCCTTCTCATTTTTAGTGCTTTCATGTTTATCTTCAGGCAAAGGCAGATATTTGTACAGGGGAGAGAAAAGCAATCATCCCTGCAGAGGTGTGTGCTTCCTCACAGACTCTTGCACCCCAGTTTGACAGAACTTTAACAGCACAGGCTGTGCTTGTAGCTGGGGATCTCAAGCAGCAGCCACAGCTTACATCTCCCTGAGGGCAGGACCAGCTTCATTTTCTCCTGGTGCAGGATCACAAAGGTTTGTGGCATAGGAACAACTTCATCTGCTCCATTTGTTGTTGGAAGGCAGCTGGGTTTGTCCCACTCAGAAAGGCACCATCAGCAGAACAGGTATTTTTTAAATTAATGAGTGTTCTGTGAAAATAAACCATTAGAAAAAAACTTGAAGCATCCTAACATGTTAGATTGATATACCAAAAATCTTGCTTTTTTTTTCCAGAAGAAAACAGAGAAGAAAAGGTGCTTTAACACTCTGGAAACATCCTGTGGTAGCATTTTTTGGACTGAAATGTTTTGCTAGTTTTGGTTTGTGTTTATTTACATTCCTATATATATATATATATATATATAGGGCCTTTTTGGCCAAATTCTAGTTATAGGGATGATTTTAAAGCACTCATCCACATTTCCATTGAGAAACCTGGGAAAAACTGTGTGAAGTGACAGGATGTTCCTCAGTGACAGACACTTCCTTGTGCATTAAATCAATGAATTAAATAGCTTCAGAAAATAGTACTTTATGAAGGAAGACAAGAAAACGAGGAGGAGAGGATAAAATAAATTGAAGGAAACATGTCCCCATTTCCAAATGTATTGGGTCAGACTGGGATGGAGTTACCAAACAGACACACAGATCAATACTGTGTGTATTCCAGCTTAATGGGTTAATAAAGTCATAAAATTTCCCAAATTTCATTATAAGCCTTCAAAAAAAGATCAGGAGTGTAATAAAACATAGAGTATAAATTGATCAGGGACTCATAATGATTTATAATGATTTAGATTGGAAACAAACCTCTGGCGTGTCCAGTGCAACCTCCCACTGAAAGCGTGATGGGTTCAAAGTTAGGGGATGATGCCATGAAGATTTTTTGCCTTTTCTTTTATACCCCTGTTATACCTTTTTTACAACTTCTGTATTCTTAGTGCTTTTTGCCTACATTCTTGGACTTGTTTGTCAAGCTGAGAGACTCAACATTTTAGAAGCTTCGTAGCCAGGGATCAGTGTGCCCCAAACCCCAAGGTCCTCTCCAGAACACATTCTGTAAACCAAGATAGAACCCTCCAGGGGAAGGTTCCTTGGGGACGGGGGCTCACTTGAGCCTCTCATTGGGGAATCTTTGATAGATCTGCTAATTAGTAACACCTAGAATGTTATACCAGATGTTTTGGGGCGTATTCGGTGGGGTGCATCTCGATGCATTTGACCTGGACGTGTGCACCTAAGGATCCTTAAAATAAATACCAAGGTAAAATCCCTTTTCCCCTTCTAACCGTGTTTGATTCTTGATTTTAAGACCAGGAAAAGGCATCAGGGAGACTCCCCAAAGCATTTCCCAGCTGAGTTTTGAGTGTCACCAAGGATGGTGATTTTCCTGTTTCATTTCCAGCTGGCTCCCTTTCCCCCAGCAGATGCCTGATTTCCTGATTTCCAAGGCAGGAATTTATCAATGCTGTGTTTGACCCAGGCAACAGAAACTTTGGCCACTCAGGTGTGGACAAACTTTGGTCTCAGAACTGGAACACTTGACACCCCTGAATGTTATTGAGCTTCTCTTCTGTTTTCTTCTCCAAAGGTTTCCAAACACCCTACTAATATGGAGACTGTAAACACAGATGGCTTTCTAACCAGCCATGGCTCTCCTTGGAAAGCATCCCCATTTCCTTCCCTGTTTCCATAGCAGGAATCAAAAGAAAAGAAGACAAAATTCATCTACCAGAAGTTGCCCATAACCTCAGAAGTCCCATTTAGTATTTTTGACTCTCTGGTTGCTGTCCCAATCTCCAGACAGTATTTCCCATATAGAAGACCTATAACAATCCTAAATCCAATACATTAAGGCACTTAAAGAAGTGCTTAAAACCTTTGTTAAATCAGAAATAATAACCTGAAATAATACATAAAACAGTCTGCCCACACTGCTGGAATAAAGAAATGGATGCTGCCTCATTGTATGGAATTTGGATTTACCCACCAGTCAGTTGAGCTTATTTTACGATAAGAACATGAAAAATATGACAGAAAAGCTCAGTGATGCGGTGTGAAATAATAAATGGTTTTACTTCAAAAAAATTGGGGAAAAGAAAGCAAACCATACTGATATTAAATTCTTCATTTAAAAAACCCATTCCCAACAAAGAGCATTAGTTTCCAGGAATGAAATTAGGCAGAGACAGCCAGATAAATACCTGCCTGTGTAATTCCTTCCTGAACTGTGCCCACCTCCAAATCTCAAAATGACCCTTAAAAATTGCAGATGAATTGTCAGGGTTCAAAACCAGTAATTTTTGTCTCAGGTGGTGGGGAGTTATGTCAAGTTTAGAAGTTCTTCTGGATCAAACAAGCTGTGGCAAACAGTTTTTGGAGGATTAGGAAATAATCCAGTGATACCTGAATCACTCGTGTGATATTTCTGAGTGGACTCTCCCAGCAGGGTGGGGACAAGGCAGTGTTGTTGGGATGGTCCTAGGGAACTGAAAGTTGGTTTTAGTCCAAAAAGGAGAACATTGGGTGATGGCAGCTGGAGAATGTGACAGTGGAAAAGCAGCACAGGAAAAGAGCAGTCACTCTGGTACGTGAAACAGAATTCCAAGAGCAAGATGACTCCTACAGCAATAAATAAATATGGATCCCTCCAGGAACTGGCCTGGGACCCTGCCCACCCAGAAGCTGAGCTTGGATCCTCTCCTCTCCAGCTGCCTCGTGCACAGACACGTAAGGAAGGAAAGAGGTCTCTCAGCAGACCCCCAGACCTCGTGGTCTCTCTGGCTTGGACCCCTTTGTCCCTCCAGCAGCCAACTCAGAAGTCTTGTGCCTCTCCCATATCCAGCCCAGACTTTTGTCCATCCCAATACCTGGCTTCCAATTCGCTAATCTCCCTGACTTGCCTCTTTATCCCACTGTTTTTCCATGCTTGTTCCTCCTCAAACCAGTCAAAATACTCCCTTTCCCCTCTAATTCCTTCCCGTGACATCCTGCAAGGATCCCCTTGTCTCCATCATCTGATGGGATGTGTGTCACCCCTGACATGTGGGGTTGAGGCTCTCCTGGGAGCCCTGGGACCACTGGGGTCCTGGGATTGCTTCTCTGCATAGGTTTTTGGGGTCTGTCACCCCCCCCCCCCCCCCAATGTTTCTCTGTGCTCCTCTGTGTGCAGGGTAAAAGCTTTCAACCACAGGACCTAAAAAGGCTCCTTAAAAATCGATTGTCTCCTTATCTGCCCTCAGTTACTTCAAATGACACTCCTGGTTCTTCAGATTTGTGGCTTTTTTTCCAACAATGAAATTTCTCTGTGTCTCTCCTGCCCATTTTATTGACTGCCAGAGAAACACACATTAAGCCCAGTTCAATTTCACACGAGGGCTTAGATCCTCGAGATATCTGTATTGCAGACTTCTCTGGGCAAATTGCCTGAAAGCTGCTTCAAAAAGCAAAACCACCCCCCTAAAAACCCTCAGCTACCCAATACCCCAGACCTCATGCTCTCAGAAACACTATTATTTTCTCTATATTCTCCTTGCTCTCCAGAAAAGCACCACACAGACGTTCAATTCCTTCGTGTTGCCATCCGTGTTTAGAGAAAGCTGCTTTCCTGATGAGGCTATAAATTATTCTATTCTTCAGCAAATGCTTATTTATTGACGTATCTTTCTCATGCATCAGAAATCCCCCCCAGTCTCCCTGGAGAAACAGACATCTCCTGCTTGTCATCACAGTGATTCCTTTTTAGGTTTCAACAGCCCCAAACTCGCATCCCCCTTGGCCCTAAATACCCACTTGTTCTTGCACATGCTGCTGCAAGTGGGAAGAGGCTGGGGAATGCATGATGAATCTCACATCCCACATCTCACACAGAAATCAAGATGGTGTTGTTGCTGCCTACAGTCCTCTCTGGTGGAGTCAGACTGTGGCAACAAGCAAATAAAGTGGGGGACCAAGGCCACGTGCAGAAAAGGGGCTGGGGATGACCATGACATGGGGCCTAAGTCACAATTGAGGCCAAATTTCCAAGGAAATCCTTGACTCTTTCTTCCTGAAACGCAATAGCTCTTCCAATGAAGAAGAAACTTCTTGGAAAAAAAAAACCTTGAAAAAAAAATCTCCAGCAGGATTTGGGACTGAGTACAAGCTTTGGGTAGAGCAACCTCCAACCAAGTTTTAAGTACTTTTATCTGTAATAGCTTTGGGGTTTTTTTTTTAATCCTTTACCTACAGACTAGAACCTGGTGACGTATTTTTAAAAGTTCAACCAGTGTAGGATAATTTGTGGCCTTTCAAGAAGAGAAGAGATGCAGCCAAATAATCACCTCTTTAGCTAAATCCTCATTAAATGCTTGCTGCCCCTGGGCCTCAATGAGATTCTAACATAACCCAAGCAGGAATCAGTGGATCAGGGAACAAAAACCAATTCTATTTTTAAATTGATAATTGAAATAAGGCATCTCAGGTGGTTTGGAGTGGTTTGACAGGATTGGATATAAAACCCTTCCTCCTGCTGCTTACCCACAGCTCCACAGTCCCACCAGCTACCAAAGAGATGAACTTGGGGCAGCACCATGTAAATCCTGGGCTGTCTTTATATCAAGGGGAGTGATAAATAAAAATGAACTGACTGATTTGACTTATGGTGAATCTCCTTTTTTCACCTGATTCCTACTTACTGCCCATCAAATGCAAACAAAACCCAAATGTCTCTAATTCCAGAGGATGCAAATGACCAGGGTTTAGTGTGTTTTCATTTTGCAGTATACAGATCCCCATTGCCTTTGATTTGTCCTCCTTTCTGGACTTCTCTCCTTCTTCACTCTGCTGTCAACCCTGTGCCAGACTAATGCAAATGTGATTGGAATTTATTTCTTCTAAAAAGTACCAGACCAGCACTGAAACTCATCTGGGCTCAGCCTGTGGCTCCAACTGCTGACTTTTTGTGCAGGCTTGGCAGATCTCTCAGCTTTTCTTTATCAGCTTCCCCTTATCAGGTCTGCTGGCCATGATTACGAGCCCTGTGAGATGGGAGACATCTCTCACTGCGTTTCAGCCCCACATGGGACCATGACCCTGATAAGAAACTTTTGTAGGGCACAAAATGCATTTTCTACACCAATGGAAGCTGGTCAGTGGTGGCCTAAGGGTGCAGATATTCTCCTCAGCTTGAATAACTCAAGACATTTTCCTTGGGTCATTTATCTCATCTGGGGATAACATAACACCAGTCAGGAAGAAAAAGTAATTTTGGATTTCCTCTGCAACAGAGGAGGGTTTGGATGGGATGTTTGTCCTTATACTTTCTCAGAGGGAAATATGAGTGCTGTCCATTTTCCATGGGATCACAGATGCTCTGAACTCAGGATTGCCAAGAGAGTCTATACGAGCTGTGTATTCATTTAATTCCCAGTATTATTAAATTTGTGGGTTCTAGGGAAGTGTCTCAGATGGGTTTGAAAGACCTTGGCTTGACAGTGAGAGCTGACACTCACTCACAAGGAAGGACATCAGCCTTCCCCACCACAACACTGAGCTCTTTAGTTTTTGTTGGCTAGACCACTGAGCTTAATTAAAACCTGACCTTAAGCTCCATAATTTATGAGGTTTGCCTCCTTCAATTAGTGACACATGGAACCTGAGGATGAAGCCTGGGAGAGGCCATGAAGCAGGGAAAGGAGCAGTCTAGGAAATAGCAGGGCTTTTTCTGCTGTAGATGCAACAAAACCACGGATAAATCATAATATACAAATAAGGCAACACAGAACTGCAGATCTTGGCAAAGTGTGCATGTTCTTGCAGCTTCATTGAGCTGCAGATGGACACCAGCCTAAGGTGAGTTGCTTTTCTCCATTAAATTACAAATCCTGTACTTTACACTCCTCTGTTTTGCCTTTCTGTTACAAAGTCAAATTAGCATCTTCTTTACTATTCTGAGTTGCACGCACCACTTCAAGTTTAAAATATATGGGATAACTGTGTGTTGAGTAGATGTCTGTGCATACAGATATATATCATTATGGGAGATTCCTATTTTGCAGCTTTACTTTGCAAGCCCTAAAATCAGCTGTACATTCCTCGTTCCTTAGTTTGCATGATTACTTGCAGTCTCACATCTTTTTTTATTAAAATTTACTTCCAGATCACAGAACATTGGCCAATCACCAAGCTGCTTGTACTTAATCAATCATCTCAACCTCTAACTGGAGATGTGTTTTTTAAAGATTGAGATTTTTGCCTCATTATTGAAGTTTGTCTAATTAGCTGCATTCCAGTGTCTTTTAAAAAGGAACAGAATGAAGGACGAGAGGAAATGCCCTCAAGTTGTGCCAGGGGAGGTCGAGATTGGATATTAGGAAAAGTCCTCTTTACTGAAAGGGTGGTCAGGCATTGGAACAGGGAAGTGGTGGAATCAGCAACCCTGGAAATGTTGAAAAGATGTGTAGGTTTGGGGACATGGTTCAGTGGTGGACTTGGCAGTGTGTGTTTATGGTTGGACTTGATGATCTTAGAGGGCTTTTCCAACCTAAACAATTCTTTGATTCTGTGAATGGTGGGGCTTTAAGTTTGAACTTAGGAAAATGAGAGTTGAGCTGAGCTGACCATCTTTACTCCAGAGGTTGCTTTTTAGGGCTGGCACTGAGATCACCAAACTCTTTCCTCTTCACAGAGGTGTGTGTGAGGCCTGATCCTACACCCAGGTGAGCTGCTCAGATCCCAGAGAAAGCATTTTTCCAGAGATCTGTAAATTCCCTCCTGTAGAGAGCTGCTGGGCTTTAAGAGGTTCATTGTAAATCTTCCTTCTCCTCCACCAGCCAATAATCCTCTTTCACTATGGATGGAAGCTTGACATTAGGGGGCTAGAATAGATTAATTTTAATTTTTGAAAAAAAACACCTCTGATGTGGAGTGAGGCCAGCATATGCCTCACCCTCATGGTGCAGAAGTTTCCACTTAGACCACTTCCCTGAAATTCCCTCATATTTAGACTTGCTCATGCTCTTGTATTTTCTTTTTTTTTTACATGCCTGTTCTCCTGTCTTTTAGTTTCAGGACACATGTTGACCTAAGAAGGGAATGCAAGGAAGAAAATGGGTATTTAAGAGAATACCAAATTCTAGAGCCTACATGAAAGAACACCCTACTGCTGGAAAATTTTTTGCTAAGCAGATGCATTTGGGAAATGAGGCCTTATTATAAGGGATCACAGTTATTCCCTGCACAGTTCAGCAGCCACATTTGTCTTGACCTGATATTTCCCATTTTATCCACATCATGCGGGGAATTCAGAAAAAGGGTGAGAGAGGGGGAGAAATCCCTCTCCATGCTCACAGTTCATTATACATTCAAAATTCCTTTGAAAGCCTCTCACACTGAATAATAAGTTTCCAAGCTCTCCCAGTGCTCCCTGTCTCTGAGGCCACAGTACAAATCGTTTCCCAGTAATTATGGAGGGGGGGGGGAAAGAAATTAATTATAGCAATTTGAAAACTCCAGAATGACCTTGGAACAAACTTCAAAGGTCATCCAGGATGGTCTCCTTGTTGTCCTAGACTGGGTCCCATCTTTGCTATTCCTCAGAGGAATAGCCCAGTTTTTTCCTCAGAGTTTCTTATGAAGATGCAGCTGAAGAATTTGGTTGTTTGGGTTCAGTAGGTAATAAACAGAATTTACAGGATGTAATGGGAGAATGGGGGAGTTGCTGGGGAGTTTCCTAAGCAGCATCTCCCACATGGATGGGTCCTCTCTCTGTTCCTGACCTACAAACTTTCATCCACCCATTGCTGCCTTCACAGCAGGGCCGTGTGATCTATTTTGGCAGAAAAAGACCCACCCAAGTTGCTTTGCAGATAAATCTCTGCTGTGTCATGGTACAAAGTCAGACACGAGAGGCAGGCGGCTCTCTCAGGCCAAACACAGCAGACCTGCACAAGAAACAGAGCTGATTTCCAGGATCTGCATTGTTCCATCCAGGCAGAGCCATAGGATCCTCATCCACTTTTGGGGCTTACCAGAGGGGAGGGGTTGAATTCACTTGTGACATCCCAAATCTGCTGGAGCATGTCTAGAGATTGGAACACAGCTGGGGAAGGGGCTGGAGCACCAGGAGTGGCTGAGGGAGCTGGGAAAGGGGCTCAGGCTGGAGCAAAGGAGGCTCAGGGGGGACCTTGTGGCTCTGCACAAGTCCCTGACAGGAGGGGGTGGGCAGGTCAGGCTCTGCCACCAGGGAACAAGGGACAGGACAAGGGGAAACAGCCTCACATTGTGCTAGGGGAGGTTTGGATTGGATGTTAGGAAAAATTTCTTCTCTGAAAGGCTGGTCAGTCACTGAACAGGTTGCCCAGGGCAGTGGTAGAGTCACCAACCGTAGAGGTATTTAACAGATGTGTGGATGTGGCACTTGGGGACAGGGTTTAGTGGTGGCCTTGGCAGTGCTGGGTCAATGGTAGGACTCTGTGATCTTAGAGGGCTTTCCCAACCTAAATGATTCTGTGAGTCCATGATTCTAAATAATTGTTCTTGTAGTTTTAAGAAAGAAGTTTTCCTTTGCTTCCTGGGTGTTATAAAAGGCAGGAGGACTCTTTGCTCCAGCCCCAGAAACGGACAACAGGGTGTTTTCACACAAAAAGATCCATCTCTTTGATAAATCCCTGGTAATGTCAGTAGATCTCCACAGCCAGACATGAACTGCCAAATGAAAAACTTGAATACTGGCCAGCACGAAACTGTCTTGTCTCTTGTTGTGTGTGAGGGAAGAACTGTACAAAAGATAACCAAAATAACACATTTGGAGGCAACAGAAAGGAACAATTTTCCATTTGGTGAACATGTAGGTGCAGGAAATCAGTTGCAGCAGGGGACACACGGGCCAGGAGTAAAGGAAGATTCAAGGAGGCACATGGGATATCCTGCGGTGTTACAGCTGTTGCATCTCTTTTTAAGCTGATACAGCAAATTGGAGGTTGGGGTAATGAGGATGTGGGCAGATTATCTGACATCTGCTTATCCCAGGACAAGCCCTGGGCCCTACTCACAAGACAACTGGTGATAGTGCTTGAAAGAGGCTTCTGGAGCTGGGATCCCATCTCAGAGCCCAAACTACCCACTTCCCTCATATTCCCTTACCTGTGAGCATGGAGTACCCAAGGCAAAGCTTGCCCCATCCCTTCCATGCTCACCTTTGTGGTACCAAGGGCTGGGCAAAAGCAGAAGTTCCTCACACGTGCCTGAAATCCAAGAAGCTCTTGGGATCCCACAGCAATTGTGGGGCTCCTCTGCCAGGGCTGCAGTGGTGTCTCACTGAATCCTAAGGAGTCACTCAGATGCTAAGCAGAGTCATTGAGGTCAGAGGATCAGCAAGAACCTGAAACTGTGTGTTTAAGTTCAAAATTAAGCTGTCAGTCACAGCAGGTGATTCAGAGGGAGGAAAATGCCCATTGTCACATGGACATAAAGCAGGAGACTCAAGGCAGAGGCTCTGCCAAACCAGAGGCAAAGAGGGCATCCAGCAGTGGGACTCGGCACCTCCTGCTTTTCCAGGCAACTCTCACTTCTAATATTCCACCTTCACTGTTTCCCTCACCATCTCATTCTGAGCTGCTATGTGTGACATCCTTTCTGATGATTTGACATCCTTCCTGGTGATTGATTTGAACTATTCTTATTTTATCAAATTAAAGGAGACAGAAAATACAACAAGAATTAACCATCACTCCTTGCAGAAGGCTAAAAGAGGCTTCCTGTAGAAACCTATGGAAAAAAGTGCATAAAGTCACTAAAACGGGACACGAGACACATGGTGATTGACAAAGGGCTTTTGTTCTCCTTGGTACAACAAAGCCTTTCCAATTTTTCAGTATAGAAAAGTCAAATATCTCACAAATGTCAGCAGTGTTAAATTAATCTTTTGTTGTTTCCTTTCTTATTGTAGCTGGTGCTTTTTCAGGCTCTGCCTTTTCCACACTTTTAGATAAAACAGGTGAAGAATCAACTGGATGAAGCCACCAGGTTTTGGAGATGAGGGACAGGGCAGAGTTCAGTTTAAAGATAATAACCATGCCACAGTGTTTGTCTACAAGGAGAAAGAAAAGTCCTTGGCTCTGCTCAGCCTGGGCCCCTCAGTTCCAGCCAGGTGGGAAATGGTCCTTAGGACCTCCAAGCTCACAGCAGCCCCTGGGCTTGGTTTTCTCTCACCACTCCCACAGAACCCACATTTCTCATTCTGACCATCCACTTTCAAGCCTTGTGCCAACTTTCAAGCACCTAAAGGAGAAAGTTTTGAACTTTTTGACATTTTTTACATCAAGGTTGAGAGGTGGAGAGGGGTTGGAGATTGCTGTGTGGCACAAGAACAATCCATGACCTTCCAGTTTGATAGCACCCATTACTTTAGTATTTTCCTCCCCGGAATCATCTATTTTATACAGCAAATTGCTTCAGAATACTTATTTTCCAGAAATCTTGTGAGTAAGTCTTATTTTTTAAAAGTCAGCCAGGCATTTATGAATCTGAGTTCCACTGAATATCAAAAAAGATATGAGACTCACTTCAGCACACTTTAGGTTTAAAGCTATATTTTACGGCATTAGTTCTACCACTGAGATTCTTGGAGTTGTGTCTTGCTCTGGGAGCATTCCCAGCAAGACCCAGTGGTTACAGAGGCAGTGATGAATTATTTTCTGTGATGTAAATGGCACAGAATTGGGTTGCATGTGTCCAAATTCATGTGTTTTTGTAAAAATCTGAGTCGATTGCTGACATCCAAGTATTACAGTAATGACCAAGCACAGCAGGAAACAGAAAAATCAAGTACAAAGAATCCATAAACAGCAAACTAATAATACTGTGGCATTATTTAAACAATGTACCAGAGTGAAAAACTACAGTAAATGTGTTTTGACCTTCATCATGCATCGCTCAGTCCAAAAGGAAACATTTTAAGTGTTAATGTGTTAAATTTCACTTCTCCCTGGTGAGGGAAACAAAAAAGCCAGCCAATAAAATACTCAATAAACTGTACTTCCAGAAGGCAGTTTTTAATAAAATAAGTAATTAATTTTTCAAAGTAAAAGCTTGAATTATCTTAATTTTAGTCTTCATTTGGCTCGGTAAGAATAAATCAGGTATCCAGTGAGGACAAGTGAGGTGAGGGCTGAGCAGCACCAACAACAATTCTGTAAGGACCTACCTTTTCTAAGTTTAAGGGAATTGACTGAGGCTGTGGACAAGCACGAAGCAACCATAAAGGATCACCTCCCACCTCCAGCTACCATTAACCATCTACATTTTCTGCATCTCCTCATCCCCCCACTCATTCCAGGACAGGGCTAAGCCATGGGAGATGCCTTCAGGAGGTGCCTCTCTCTCTCTCTCACTCTCTCTCTCTCTCTCTCTCGTTGGCCTTAGAGAGCCTGAACAGGTAGCTCAGATCCCAGTCCTGGAATTCCAGGGTGTCAGTCCAGTTTATATCCACAATAAGCTACTGTAACTTCATATTTGTTTCTACTGTTGCAATTTGTTGACCTTTTCCACTGATGCTCTGGGCCAGGCAGTGCTGCTCATTCCATCCCAGGAAAACCTGGCTGGTTGTATCTGGAATTCTCTAATGCAAAGCTGTGGATGTTTCAGCTCAGGAGATAAGCAGAGAGATGCAGGATTTTAATTTTAGGGGTTTTTTTTTCCAAGAAGCTGAAATGAAGGAGTGAACAGGAAGTCAAATTAACTTGAGCTCATTTTGAATCATTTCATTTGAACTGAAATTAAATGTTCCATGAATGTAAGGGGATTAAACCAATTATTTTTTGGGTCATTTTTCAATTAAAACACTGTTCTCAAAATGAAATAGCAGAATATTTTGTTTAGCCAATCTGACAGCAACACTTTGCACTTCATGCTCTTTTCTGAGATTTTTTCAGTCCGAAGTTATTTACCAAATTTGGCCAAGAGTCAGACATAGCTTTAGTCTCTCTAAAATTTCTTTTCCAATAAATTCACTGCCTAGTTTACTGAAATATTTGCAAGACCTAAAGCCACTTCTCTCTTTCCTAACATTCACAATAATTATGGTTCGTACAGAGCATTACTAAAGCACTAAGTACTTGTTTATGAAAACATAAATGAGTTGTAAATTCAGTGGATGCAGTGACTTGAGAAAAGTGAAATAACACCAAAACAGCTCAGTGTTAATGCTCAGAATTCTCTGGTGAATGTTAAACTGCTCCACCTCGGTGCTTCCTCAGGCGGAAAGTGTGAGCAGACCTTTTTTGCTCCTACACTTGATTTTCTCAAGGGCTATAAAATTGCAATTTGTCTCCAGAATAAACCCAATGGCTGAAAGAAAAAAATGATTTCTTAGTCACTTCTTTATCCCAGTCATTAATACTTCTTACTAAGCTGTCAGCTGCAGCCTGCTGAGCAATCAATAATTACGGCTCTCTTTACACATTCAACAATAAGCCTCAGTAATGAATGGCAGTAGCAAAGGTTGCTGTCACTTGAGAACTCCCCACAGGATTGGGTTTAAATATTGTAATTCCATCTGCTCCCTCTTCTGCTTATGCATTTCTGTGGCTCAGGGTGATGTGCTGGAATCCAGGCACTGACTTACTTGTTATTGATGACAGCAATTATGGAGAGGGAAAATACATTTCAATTCCTTTCTGAAATACTTTAATGAGCACCAATGCAGGCAGAAGGAAAAAGATGTCCCAGCGTTTTCATAAAGGCACAAAAGGAAATAGAAATGGTGCCTAAATTAGACAGTTGCCCATGGAGGTTATCCTAATTAATATCAGTGATTTGTCCCGGATCAGCTCACGCAGTAATTGCTGCTGAGTCCAGAAAGCCAAAGGGATTGCTCAGGGCTGAGCAATGCACAGGTGATTTCAGTCTCCAGGAGATTTGAGTCATTTCTCCTGCACTGAAATCAAATCTTTTCACAGAAAGAGGAGCATCTGTTTGAAGCTCAGGGGCTGGAGAAGGCACTGGGGTGCCTGGACTGCTGACATCCATCCATTCACCAGAGAGGACTGAGTGCATGGACTTGCTCTGAAGACAATACCTGCCAGTGAGTGACATCCTCTACCATCACTGATGCCAGCAAGTGAAAAGTGACAGCTTCAACCACCAAATATAAAATCAGTCCACAACTATAGGGGAGGTAATAGTGCTGCCTGAAGTCACATTGTAATGGCTCTTCCTAACTGGGAAACGTGTTCTGCAAAATCACATCGTTCCCAGTGATATTTACACTGATCATCATTCAGGAAAAAAGGAGCAGCTCTCTCTATTTTCTGTTTTGTTCAGTACCACTTGTTTCCTACTTTGCTCCAAGAAAGACCTTCAGGCACCTGTCTCACACTGCCTCGTGTGGGGTCTGATCAGCCAAAAGCAGACAGGGCTCCTCCAAATCACATGGGAGAGGTCTGTGCCTTTGCCTTTAAAGCACGCTGCCACCCTATTTTTCATGTCACATGGATTCTAAATTAAACCTCTGAAGCTTTCTGTTCTGAGGGAGGCATGGAGCTTGTCTGTGTCATCAGAGAGCAGCCCAGACAAATGGAACTGCAATGCTTTGGCCTCAGAAATGGTGGAGCTGTGTTGAAATTCCCTGCTCCAATATAAACGCTACCCAAATTGAACCCGTGCCTAGCTGTAGTGAGACCATGATCCTGGGAGAGAGGCAGGGAAAGGAGCAACCTGCTTTGCAGACAAGCCCTGGGTAAACCCTGAAAAACTCATTAAAACAATGGCATAGTGATGGGAATGGGTACCTGCTCTCTGAACAATGCAATTCCTTTACGGAAATAAGGATAATGACTTTCCTGTACATTTTAAAGCAGGTGTGTAGAGTGATGCACCCAGCAGGGAGTGGGCACATTCCCTGTAATGATCCATTAAGGGAATACACCAGGGGAAGAAAACAAAGCCAAAGAGCAACGAGGAAGAGCATGGAAATAAAAGCTCTTCCCAAGAGCTCTTCCCCCTGAGTCCCTGCCACATCACCTGGCATGTCACACAGCACCAGTGCCATGGAGCCACAGCAGTGCCTGCAGGGTGACACCAGCAGGGAAATGGGGCAGTGGGAGCAGAATCACAGACTCACAGAATGGTTTGGGTTGGAAAGGGCCTTAAAGATCATTTAGTTCCAACCCCCACCCTTCCACTATCCCAGGCTGCTCAGAGCCCGTAAACTTGACCTTGAAGACTCCCAGGGAGGGGGAATCCGCAACCTCTCTGCACAACCTGCTCCCAGAACATTTGACTGGCACAAGGGTGGCTCCGTGGGGTCCTGTAGGTCAGCCAAGCCTCAGCCAAAATGATTTAGTAAGAGCTGGAACCCTCAGTGTTGTCTTCTTGAAGCAATTTAAACTGCTGTAGTCAGAAGCACCTGCAATAAAATAGGGTAAGGAATTTAAAAGCCACATTTTGCTCACACAGCTCAGGTTAAATACATTTACACTTTCAGAATTAAAGGCTTTTCATTTCTCGCCTAAGTTTTAGCATGTTTTCTGTAGTGAATTTATGGCTCTGAGATTGCCTCAGCTAAGAATTGCTGGGAGTGAAAAGCAAAGCTCTCTATCCAGCCAGTGCCATGAATAATGTGTGCATGTGCTCTCACATAAACCCATGTGTGCTGTTGTCATTTTCGTACATTCTGAGATTTATGGAATGCAAAATGCAGTCCCTGAATGCTGGCAGTCCTCACCAAGAATAAAATTCAAGAGTGAAAAATGTATGGGAATGTCAAAGAACAGAAAGATCTTTATCAGGAAGCATGTTCAGGAAATACAAGTCGCTCACCTCTTAGGAGGTTTCATTTTGGGAACCCAGAACCATCACTCATCTGTCATCCTTAGAAGTTGCCTCTTCTTTTCCCGGTAAAAATGGAGAGCACACGGACACACACACACACACAATCACAGAACATCTTTAAGGGAGGATTTTCAAAATAACACCATCAAGCAAGCTTTTCCCAACATCTTTGGTACCCAGTTACTCCCTAATCCTTTCGGGGTCCTGAAGTGCCTAATCCTGCACACTGCAAGTGGCTTCATGCTTGCCATAATTCCTGTTCTTAATATAAATGCTGTGCAACTACAAATGACAGGTGCATGGGAATGAAAGGTCACTTTTAGTGGGAGCTGAGATGTGGTATTCACTGACGGCTGGTTAAAAAACGGGATAATGAAGTACAGAACGTGGGGCGATTCTGAGTTATCCTGTTGGCTTCAGAGTCAGGTCAAAGCAAAACTCTTCCCCATAATCTGTAACCTCAGAAAAATAATTTAATTTCTAAGTATGCTACATCTAAATAATTTCTTAACCCAACTGGTCTCTGTCTAGACATCTATGGAAACAGCAATTTTCAATGGGTAAAACAGAGAGAGGGATTGTTCCATCTTCCACCCTCTCTTGGACACACAAAAACCACCCCAAAAAACCATTCAGGCTCCCAGTTCCCAGTCAGGACCTGTGTCTAAGGATCTGCAAGGCTGAGGTTTGAGTCATGTGAGGCTGAATAATGGGGCTGTTCCTTCAGCAATAGGACCCAGCTTGTGGGCAAGGATAAGGGGGTGGGGACTGGACGATCTCTAAGGTCCCTGCCAGCCCAAAGCACTCTGTGACTCTATGACACAGCCAGAATATGAGCAAATCACAATTGGAAGGGATTTCCTTCTTCTCTAGATCTTCTCTACCTGTGCTAACATGTGAAAACTTTCTGTAAAGGGAGCATGGTTCGGTCTGTAGAGGCTGGGTGCCGTGGGAAAATCAGATGGGAACCACCAAGGATGATATCCAGGGAAAAGGCACACCGGGCTAAATCTCAGTTACACATCTCAGCTATTCTTGGTCACATCACAGTGTCTGACAGGAGAGATGCAATGCACCAATTTTTTTTTTTTCTCTTTAAACCAACAGCTTTCCAATTTCCTTGGAGAAGCAACCAAGAGCTGAAAACGTGATGTATTTTTAGCAATTTTCACTGAGGACATCAATTAAGGCAGGACAATATTTAACTATAAAGCCTGACAAAAGCATAATTCCAGTCAATCACAATTTAACTTCAAATACATGCATTTCCTAGTAAACAGATGCCTGTTTTCCTCAAAGATCTATTTCCTATATGTCCCATGCATAGCACGAGGTATTAGGCTGAACTTGGGGCCAAATGTTCAGTATTTGGGTTCCTAAAGTTAAATGGATGAATTAAAACTAAATATTTGAGTCACCACTGGAGCTTAAGGGTGCTTGAGGCACCCAGTCTTTCAGATTTAAGAGAGTTTTTACATATGGGAGACAGTTAAATATTAAAATGGAAAGAAATGTTTCAAGTGATGCCCCTTTTCCCACCTCCTATCTCTCAGCCCTCCCTTCTGAGTCCAATCTCAGATCCTTCAGCACTGGCCCCTCCTCACCTCCTGCTCCAATCCCTAATCCTACAATATCATGGATTTTCCATCCAGCCAGCACCGTTAATCAGCCCTCTGAAATTACCATGAAGATTTCTAAGATAGGAAGATGTTAAATGCTGATATCTAACCCAATCTATCCTTCTCTCAATAGATCCAGATTTCCTGAAGTAGCTGCTTCCCAAGGAGAACAAGAGAGCCATGACCATGGTTTTACCCCCATCCCCAGCTCCTGGCCCCTGAGCTCTCCAAATCAATGATGTTTGCTAATCTGACCACATCAATGTCTCACATTCCTGGTGAAATCTGTTACTCTTTCAGCCTGAAAATAGCTTGACCCAGTTTGGTGGAACAGTTCTAAAGAGGATTTCAATGTTTCTTTAAATTTGCTGGATTTTTTTTTCCCCCTTTAACTGGTTGAGTATTTTATGAGAGAGGGGCAGGATACTTGTTTATCAGCAAGTAGATTCCCACCTTTTTAGGGTTTTTTTGAATAAAAGATCTCTCTTTAGAGCTAATAATATCTTGTCTTTGCCCAGGCATATTTTTCACTCTGCTGAACAAAACCTTTAAGAATAATGTAATTTTTTTGTGTGTGTGATTTCAAAACAATGTTAAGGGAATCCTTGCCATGAAGAGCTGCTAATGTGTGTTTAAACTGTACTTTTCATAACGGCATGGAACCTTTAGCAGCAGATAAATCATGAAGTGCTTGGTGCATGGGGTATCCTTTATATTTACCAATTTGAAGCACTACTATTTTAGTTTCTTTGAAAGAAGGAAAATAGCCAGAAACACTCCAAACGAAACATAAAAGGATCATTTTGCTACCAGACCCTCAGGGGCAGTACAAGGGACTTTAGCAAAATCATATAGGTGACTAGAAGATGGCATCCTGTTTATTTATTCCTAGTTCATGCTTAGGAGGTGAGTGAACAGCAGGTCTGCTCCTGCACCAAGAATATCCTGAGCAAACAGGGCAGAGCCCCAGAGGAGCTGCCACCGCAAGCTCCAGGACAAGCAGGGGGCTTGAAGAAGAAGAATTTACTAGAAACTGAGATTAGAGAGCACCCAGGGACTGTGTGGGATGTCAGTCTTGTCACACAGCGAAAGCGGAGTGAGCTCAGCCCAGCAGCATCTTTTGCCCAAGTTTTTATCACTGTTGTCCCAAAGTCACATCGTTTTGCCAGCAAACTTTGCAGCCAGCCCTAGGCAGGTTACAGAGGATGATTCAGAGCAGCGAACTCAGCAGAGAGGTGATGTTTAATTCTGGGAGTGGTGGTGGGGAGCACTGGTGAGGGAGGGAGCACGAGGGTGGCGGGGCTGGGGCTTGCTGGGAAAAGCAGCAGTTCCATGCTGCTCTGTGTGAATAAATCTCCATGTCTGATTAATTTAGCACCAGCCCTGCCTGCCTACACAGTTCAGATTTTTTACCTGAGATGGAAATAAACGATTCCCCACTCCTTATTTATTGCTAACAACCCCTTGTGCTGCCAGTGGACTGCACTTGTAAGAACACGAGGTCATAGAGAAGGGTGTGGGTGTATTGCTCTGAGCAAGCATCAAACACAGCAACCCCCAGAGCACAGAAATGAGGAGCCTTGACAAAAGAGATTGAAACAGAAGGAGCAGAATGCAGAGAAATTCCACTTTACCTCTACAGATGCAAAAAACCTGTTGATATGAAGCAAAGAAAATAATACCCAAGTGAAAACCTATGTATTTCTCATCTAAGAGACAATTTTTTACTCTTAATAGTCACCTCATGCCTGACTTTAATTAACAGAAAATACTGTGCAGGCAGATGTAGGTGGACAGTGGAAAGGGCTTGGGTTCAGTTCTCAGGTGTCAATAACAAACTTTAAGTCACAGCCCATCCTACCCAGTGAGGACCATGGTTTTGTAGTCTTGTTAAGCCCAAGGCAGCAAACCACAGTCCTCAGCAAAAAGTCAAGAAAAACCCCACAGTATTAGCAAGAAGTCAAAAAAAATGTGGCCCAACTGGAAGTGTTCCAGAGTTGAGTGATGAGAATCAGCAGAGAGACAAAAGACATGGGCATCAGGCAAACAAAGGAATTGCAGGTGTTGGGTAAACAGAAAAATAAACTGAGAGGGCTCAAAATAACAGATAAAATAGTTACTTTGATAGATTGCCCACAGCTTGGCCTCACTGCTGCATAGGTCTCCAAATTTTGCATGCTGCTTTGCTACATCTCTGTTGTAGTTCAGCCTGTCTCCTTCTTTAAGAACCCTTCCAAAGATGATGAAAGATAACCCACAAATTTGAGTATATCCTGGGTCTTCCCCTCAGCTCCTTCTCTCTGACAAGTCAAAAACCTTCTGCTCTGGATTTCCACCCACTTGAAGCTCCCTTTTTAAAGTTCTGGTCTCATCCCTCAGGACTAGATTGGATCACTGTGCTCTGGTGCAGGGGTGCTGCACAGCCCGTGCTCTAAAAGCTCCCCTTGCAGCTGTAGCTTATGATCTGTATTTTATTGGCAGAACTGACTATTAATTACTGATTTGAATGCTCTTCATAATTTGATGACCTTTGCCAGCTCCTCTCTTATCAAGTTCCTTAAAATCTTCGGTGCTTTCTGTTCCTGAGAACTGCTTTCACAGTGTTTAACACGAAACCATCTTCCAGTCAGACCTCGTGGACTCTTTGCATCTCATCAGAATTAATGTCTTCATCTTTAGACTTGAATCCTCGTCCATTTCCCCCCATAAAAAGTCCAGTAAAAGCAAGCCTCTTTCCCTTGCTTACCTCAGAGGACTCTGGCCAAACATTTCCCCAATATTGTAATGTCATTTTTGGTCTCCAGCACAAGCCAGGATGGCTGGAGCAGGAGATCTTCATTATCCTGCTCAGCCCATGAGGCTCTCCTGCAGACTTTTGCACAATATTCCAGATGCCTTTTGTCTCCTGAGATATTCAGTCATTTTAAGGCATATGAGGCAGTGATTTAGAAATGAACTGATTCCTTTCCAACCCCCAAAATGACCTTCACATGTAATGTTTCAGTTTGTCATGTGCATTAGCAGCAAATTATTTCCTCCCACTGCACAACAGTCCTTGGCCCTCTAAACTATCCTTAATGCCTTCTTTAACCTCACTCTGGCAACGCAGAGGGAAGAGCAGATACAAGACAAGCTGTCAGATTTTTAATTCATGCTGAAAAGTGGTAAGTGGGAGCTGGAAGCATCAATTCCACAGACCGAAAGAGTGGAATTGAAACGAACCCATGCTGACAAACCCGCCACCAGAAATGACCTGAAAAGGGATTATTTTCAACCAAATGTCAGGTCTGACCTTCAGCTTGGCAAATTTCATGTGCATTTCCCTCCACCATCACTTTGCCCTCCACTCTGCACCACTTGCTCAAGGATGTGCATTTCAGATCGTTGCCAATCCTCTGCCCACTGCCTTCTCAAGAAACACGAGCAGCCCCAGGGTGTGCAGGACCTGTTTCTGCCTCTCAAAATCAGAAGAAATAGTTCCAAGAGTTGTTGTTCTGCCTTTCAAGGCAGCTTTGTTCCTCTGGCAGCCTCTTTGATTGGCAGATGTCCTGCCCAGCAAATCAAGAAGTGGGATCTGAGAAGCCCAACTTCCTCCACATGGGCAGCCCGTTTTCTCTTACACCAACCCACCACAGCCCACCAGATGTCCCAGTCCTCCCCCACAGCCCCACAACTGCAAGGACTCCAGAGTGCTGTGTTGCAGTGCAGGTGGCTGTAGCCACTGCAACACAGCATTCAAAGGATGGGTGGACAGGCCTCCAGAACACCACAGGCCCCATTCCCACCCTGTGGTTACGGCACGTTCCCATGCTCCTAGCGGTTCTTAGTTTACATGTTTTAAGTTTATTGGTTCAGGAGTTCTCCACCCAGTTCTATGTATAAGCTCATGTTTATGCATTTCCCTTAATTGCTTATGTATTAGTTCTGGAAAGTTCTCCCTTTTTCGATGCCCCATTGGTCTACTCATGTAATTCCCTCCCTTAAGGTATCCCTATTGGATAGTCCTCTGTTGTCCCCTCCTTCTCAGTCGATCCCCATTGGTTGTTTCCCTTTGTTCCACCCCCATATAAAATACTGTGATCTATCTCACTCCTTTGTCTTTCTCCCTGGACCCTCCACCAGCAATAAACCAGCTGGAACCTACACAGAGACCCCTCTCTCATCCTTTGTCTCTGCCAACACTTTTACACCACCTTTGTTTGGGGCTCACTCCTTGTGAAGGAGCCAGTTTACCCTGCAGGCTGCAGCTGACAGCTTTCCCTGCTTGCTGCAGCTGCCAGCTTTCCCTGCAGGCTGCAGCCAGCCCCTGCCTGCAGCAGCAGAAGCCAGGGATGTCTGCAGCTGGATGCTGCGCTGCCTCGGGCAGCCCCAACAGTGTCAGTGATCCACGTGCCAGCTGGAAAGCCACAGACACTGGAAATAAAGTGTTGAGCTGACAACTTCCTGCTATTTTTTTTTCCTCAGTGACCATTGATTTGGGTTTCTTGCCCTCACCTAGGTTCTGATTTTGGCAATACTTGAAAGAAATTCTCTGTTAAATTTCTTTATGTTTGAAAATTGTTGGATGGAAGTGAACAAGTGGACGCAAAGCCTTCAGGGGCTGAGTTTGTTTAGGGACTCAGCTGAAATACCACTTTCACCCTTGTTCACCCACAATCTGTTGCATTTAGATGACGACAAACGCTGAAATTGCAGCATATTTGAACAAGTCTGCCTGGAACTGAACAGTTTCAAAACCATTTTGGCTTGGGAGTTTGGCCTTTTCCTGCCCCATGTGCCACCGTGGAAAACTTTGCTGCAGTAGAGGGGAATGCAAATCCACTGAACTAAAAAAATGGAGGGAAAATGCCACGTGAACATTTAAACTGGACTCAAAGGAAAGCTTTCAAGGATAAATGGCACTGAGGAGATCAGGAGTCCTTTCCCGGCTGGGCAGACGTGTCAGGGATGCTCCTGGAGTGTTTGGTCCTGCCTCGGTGTGCAGGGCTGGGCTCACAGGACAGAGTGGTCACTGCCATCCTTGCATTTCACCAGCTCCAGGTTTCAGATGCAGCTGCTCAGTTTCCCCACTCCTGTGTTTGTATCAGCTCTTCCCTGTCAGGCTTTTCTCTGTAGAATCTATGTCATCCTTGGACATGCCCTGTTGTCGTTTTCGTGCTTTTCTGCTGCACTCCTTAATCTGTTAATGCTCTTTTCTACTGCACCCTGGTAATGGGAACATCCACTCTTCTTCCTTGTAAGACACAGATCTCTTTCATTGAGTTTTTCCCTGTGCATGATCAAAAGATTTCTCACCTGATGGGATAACCTGGGCCTGCCATTCAAACTCTCCTCTTCAGACCTGTCTGTACTGGAGGCTTTCCTCCTGTCATATCCTGCACAGATAACATCTCCTGGGGAATGAAAAGCTTCCGTTTGACCCTTGGTGCTGGGCCTAGAGGACACACAGCATGAATTGAGCAGTCTGTATGATCTGGTGCATCTTTGTCAGCAATCAAGGAAATCAGGAGCTTTAATATTTTCAAGCAAAAGTCTCAAGCGTTTCTTGACATAAGTAGAGTGGAAAGCCAATTTTAAGCTTATGCCCCGAGCAAGGGGTTGTTTCTGGAAATACAAAATCTCTGGTGTAATTAAAATGACTGTAGTGTGAACAAAAGCAGTCCTAGAAAGGTTTGGGTTGGAAGGGGCCCTAAAGATCATCCATTCCCACCCCCTTCCACGGGCAGGGACACCTTCCACTATCCCAGGTTGCTCCAAGCCCTGTCCAACCTGGCCTTGGACACTTCCAGGGATGAGGAATCAACAACTTCTCTGGTGGGGTCAAGAGCATTGGTGCTTCTTATTCCTATACTAGTTTGGTTTTTGTTCTTCCCTATTTTATCTCTGTTAAGCACAGCGAGCTTATGTTGCTTCAGAAGTGCCCAACAGCTCAGAGTGCCTGAGCTGATGTGCTAATTACTTTTTCTGGCATTGTTGTCATGGCTTTTGTTTCTTTTTTTTCTTTCCCCTGGTGCTTTTGTTGTATTCTGTGTACGACTGCAATTACTGCACTGTTCAGCCTCAAATGGTAGACTGTTAGATTAAAATCCTACTTACAGTCGATTTAAATCACAGGGTTTTAAAGCTGCAGTTTGTTCTTGTGATTAAGTTTTCATCATAGCTTGTAAGTCACTTTGGGGCTGAGTTTATGCAATTTGGTGTAAGTAGCATGTGCAAGTGAGGGCCTTTATATCAAAAATAGTAGCTGTCAGGGAGAACTTAGTTGCCTTTAACTCTGGCAGGCTGGCAATACTACAGGAATACTATAGGAAGAAAACGGTGAATTGAGTTTTCCTGCACAACAGCCCAGTGGGATTTGTCTGGAAGAACAGGAAGGGGACTGTGTCTCACCACCACTTGTGCACAGAGCAACACTGCCGGGCAAATACCACAGGGACTGCAGGAAGAAAGCAAGAAAGAGAAGAGTAAAATGAATGAAAATATCGCAAGCCAACAAAAAGCCATTCTGCAGAGACCAGACTGCGTGTGGGTTTTCAGGAAGACATGAGCTGCTGTGCTAATTGCTGGGAAATGGCAAATCCAGTCACCTGGCACAGGTGAGGCTGACAGAGCTGCAGATCCTGCCTGCAGTGAGGCTGAGCCTGTATTCCCCGCGAGAACACACCCAGACCCAGGGATATTGCAGAAATTCACACACGGACACGTACAGGCTGCTCACAGGGGGCAGAGCAGGCAGAGAACACAGCACTCACACACTGACAGCAGCTTGGTCTCACCTGGGTGCTCCTCTCACCAAACTCTACCTCAGGGCAGGGTCAGGCTGGATTTTAGGAAAAGGTTCTTCCCCCAGAGGGTGCTGGCCAGTGCCCAGGCTCCCCAGGGAATGGGCACGGCCCCAAGGCTTTGGACACAGTGGGGACAGAGTTGCCTTCCTTGTTGCTCTGAAGTCTCTTTCTGCAACCTTGTGTGAGTCCCATCAGTAACTCATCGAATTTTCTGCTCTCTTGCAAATCTGACAGTCATTAATCCCTAGAGACGTGCTGGGGTAAGGCTGTGATTGCTCTGGAAAGGTGAAAGGGAATGTTTGGCATTTATCTGGGTGCCACAATGTCACTGGCACATCAAACTCCCCAGGGGTGCTGGAAGAATTTCCTTGACACGAGTCTGAAAAGCAAATAAAAATATGTGCAGGCACCTGATCTGTCACCAGCCTCCCGCCTGCCCTAAACACACAACAGGACCAAAGTCCCTCCTCTCTTCATGCTGGCAGGCCTCTGAGCAGCTTGTGGGATGGAAATCTTCAATTTGAGGGCCTGATATCACCTGGGAAAGGCTCTGCAGAGCAGTGCTTATGCAACAAGACTGTGCCCATCCCTTGCTCCCATGGAAAGGGAAGAAGAACAGCACAGGAGCCAGCAGGTACTGTTGGTAGATACTCTCCAGGCATTTATTGGTTGTAAGAGTGTCAGGAACACCTCCACTGCTCCATCTGCCACGGAGTTTTAAGAATCTGATCTATCCCTTATCCCAGGAGGGATGTCAGAGGGGAAATGGCCTCTGAGTAGAGAGGTTTTAAAAGCTGGATTTTAAACAAGCACAGAAGCTGCAGACAGCCCGGTGTTTCGTGCTTGGCTTTGTAGTTGAAAGCAGCCCACCCTGGGAGTGGCTTTATTTTGTATCGCCCATTCCTGAGGTTTGATGTTTAGCAGAGCTCTACAAACCAGCTTGTACACCAGGTTTTTATTAATCCTCCATTGGCTTGCTGTGCCAAATGCTGACAGTTCATTAAAAATAACTGGTCCATGGAGAGACAGAGCATTCCAGGAAGCCACAAAGGTAACTTTTACAATAAACCCTCAGCACACAAGTAGCAAATGTCTCACCCGGAGCGCACGTGCTGGCAGAGCCCCCTGACCGTGCTGCCTTAGAGCTTCTCAGCATCTCCTGTGTGTTCCCTCTTGCATCAAAACTTGGGAACGGTGCAAAAAGTGCTTAAATTCCGTGTCAGCAGTCACACAGATGGTCTCTGTCAGACCACAGGCTGCCCACAGTGTGTTTGCCTCTCACCTGCTCTGTGGCAGTGAGACAGCGATGGTGCAGCTACAGGGAGGCTCTTGCTTTTAATGCAGGGTAACATATGAGCTCAGCCTCCTCAGCAAACACAGCACAGATGGAAAAGGCTCTGCAGCATCCCTGCTCCAAAGGGAGCGTTTCCACAATGCCTTTCCAGCCTGAGGACAGCATCCTAAACACAAATAGTCTGATACACATTGCCCGTGAGAAGGGAACAGGTTTTATAGAGTCAACATAAATACGAGGACAAAACAGGAGGAAATGGCCTCGAGCTGCACCAGAGGAGGTTTAGATTGGATCTAAGGAAAAATTCTTCACTGGAAGGGAAGTCAGGCATTGGAACATTTCCTGGGAAGCTGGTGGAATTGCCATCCGTAGAAGCGTTCAAAAGCTTTGTGGCACTTGGGGACATGGATTAGTGGTGGACTTGCGGTGCTGGGTTAACATTTGGACTCGGTGATCTTAGAGGTCTTTTCCAGCCGTAATATTTCTGTGATTCTGTGATAAATGGAATGCCAAGAAAAATGGCCCAGCTCACGTAAAGCACCTCCAGCAATGACCGTGGGATCCTCCCATCACCTGTGGATGCAGCTTAGGTGCAAGCAGCAACAGGATGCACAGGTCTAAGCCAGAGACTGAGAGGTTTTAGCTAAATTTCCAGCACAAAGACCCAGCATGGACCTGCTTGATGGGGTTCCCAGAGAGGAACCATCTATGGTTGTGTCCATGCAGGCAGCAGATTTTCATCAGTGTTTCCTCTTGCCATGTGGTTTGCTGGTGGTCACAGCAAATATTCTTCACTCCTTGCCCTCTTCAGCCCTTCCAGCCAGTCTGCAGAGAGAGAGGAAACCAAGGACAACTGAACCCAAGATATTCTGTGCATGGGTCAGGGAACTGGGACAGCACATCTGGCTGCAGCTGCTGCCACAGTTTGATCCTTTCCCCTACAAACATACTTCTGAATATGGGAATAAACAGGGCCATTTCATATCCTTTGTGTAATTCTGTTGATTGTAGATGACTGGAGTGTGGGTCCCAACAACTGTGTCCATGATAATCCAGCAGCTCTGGAACCTCCCTATTCTGCCTTCATACCAGCTCCTGTGTGGTGAACAATATGGACATGATATACAATATACATGTGGGCAGATCCACAGACCAAAGCCCCCTCACAAAGACGCCAAGATTTTTCATGCAAGGGGAATTGAACCAATGTAACTTCAGAGCCAGGAGTCTGATCTCTTTATGGGCTGGATTTGAGGTGCTTAAATCACTAGTGATTTTTGTATCAAGGAAAAGGTAGGAAAAAAAACCCAACCAAAATCCACTGAGTGTGAATGGGAGCACACAGAGGACACAGGCCCATCAACTGAAAGGCAAAGTGTGAGCCATGGTGTGTCTGGAGGGAAGCACGAGACGGTGGTCAGGGGTTTTACACCTGAGAGACCACAGAGTCAATAAATCCAAGGGGGAAAGGAACCAAGAGCTCCAGAAAGCGTGAGCAGAGCAGCCAGGATTGATTGGGATGTAGGGTCTGTCTGGGATTCGTGCAGAACGAAGGGTTGAGTGAGGGATGCCACAGCAGCTGCTCACTTCAGGGAAGGGCATAAATAGATCCAAAGCTGCCTGGCATTAGCACCAGCCTTTACAAATGAGCAATCCAAGCACTCTGCTGAAAGCCCAGCACTCCATGGAATCCCAGCCCCTGTCCCTGCCAACAGCCTGTCTTGCCTCTGGCTCTAAATGTGCAAGGCTCAAGGGACCAGGTAACACATGGAAAATGAACAGTTACAGCCCTGGAACAGAGAGAGCAGCCAGTGCCATTTCACCACTCTACTGTTAAGTGGTCCCAGGGGGTTTGTCCTTTCCTGAATCCCTCCAGCCCCACTGGAGCAGCTGCCTCTTGGGAAGATCAGCACTGGGGGTTTCACATGAATGAGCTGTGTTTGTTGGGAACAATACAAGAACAATGTGTGATGTCAGCCTCGACAGCCACTTTTCCATCTGCATCAGCGGAGTGTGCCCCTCCAGGTCCCACTGCAGCCCTAAGGAAAGATTCCCTCCCTCTGCCTTGGCACTGGAACAGGGAGAAGGAAAACACCAGGAGGGAGGTGAGCACGAGTGAGCAGGGACAGCACTTGGCTCCAGCTTGACACCAGCACCCCACTGCTCTGTGACAACTCATTTTGCTGAGGTAATTTTCCATTGCACGCACATCCAAAGGCAGATCCTCGCTCCAGCCGCCTCCAGAGCTGCCTGGATCAGCAATTAGGGTGAGCATGAAATGACACAGATAAAACACCAGTGTCCTTAGGAATACAGTCCAGTCTAACCCACTCCAGTGATGCATCATGCTGCCTTCCCTGCTTCCCTCTTACACCTGTGTGTGCGCTCTCATAATTTCACATTGTTCACCTTTTCAAGACAAGAGGTGCCTGCTGGGAAGGCTGGACCCAAAATCATCGAAGAAAATGGGAAAAACACATTTCAAGTGTTGTCAGCACCTAAAATAGTCTGGATTGGGATTTATGAAATGGCACCAACAGCTTAAAAATGAGTGTATGTAGTCACACACAGCATGTGCACAGTCACCACGCAACATGGCAGCTCGGGGAGATGAAGATTTATTTAAAAAGTATTGGGAAAACCTGCTCAGCTTTGGTTTTCTTACACACAACTGGAGCCACAGGGGGCTGTGGCCTTTTAAAAGCTGAGAAGATGCACATCGGCTCCAGATGTTGCTGCGAGTCTGAGCTATAACCTGGACTTAAAGGAAACCCTGGAATTCCAGGATACCCTGGAATACTGAAATAAGAATTGCAAACTTGGCCTTGTCTCATCTGGTGTCATGGGTTTGATGAGAATATCACAAGTGGAGTCAAACAGCTCAGCTCTATCCCTGCAGCACATCTGAATTTAAAGACAGATGTATTTTTGCCAGAAAACTCTGGGGTTTTTTTTGGAACATGCGTTTTCTAATTAATTTTTATTTCATCGTATCTCACTGAGCTCCAGCTTAATTGCCTTTTGGTACTGACAGTTTGCAAAGACAATTTGGAAGTAGATAAATCTCTTGCAGTTGGTTCTGAAACTGAAGAAACAAGAAATAGCTTCAAGTCAATTTTAGATTTGAACAACTTTAAAAATTAGTGATTACTACAGATGAGACTTTTATTGTGGAGGAGAGGATTTGTGAACTCAGAGGGTTGTTACTGTTTCTTCCTTGAATATATATATAACCTTCTGTGACATTTTTATGGCTTGATATTTGCTGAAAGAGAATCGACTGACACAGTTACATGTATTCCAAAGAGCCTCGTTAGGACACATTCCTTCTCTGCACTTTTTTAATGACACCATAACCGTGGTCTTTAGCTGCTGTATCCGTGCAATTGGGACTAGGAACTGGATTTTCTGACATCAGCAGGACCACTGGGGAGTGTTTAGTGGAAATCAGTCCTGCTTAATGGGATGGGCAGGAGGATGAAGCTGACAGAGGGACAAAGAGGGAAACTGGAAGCAACCAAACTTCTGAGAGGAGTTATTGATGTTGAAGCTGGGGCAGGATGTTGGTTGTGTCCCTCCTGTCCTGACCCCACAGCCACCCTCAAGTGCTGAGAAACGAGAGTTCATCATGAAAAGAAATCTTCATGCAAAAATTCTGCTCACATTATCCTAAATGGGCACATTCTGATGGAACAGGAGGAAAAAAAAACAAACCCTGTGCACACACAACACACTTGGATCAACTCATGGAAGCCCAAGGATTTCAGGGTCCGTATAAGAAAACTGGGCTTTCCTTGCATGAAGACACATCCTATACCAACAACAGACAGATTCTGGGATAGCTTCCCCCAGCTCTCCATGTGAAGGAGGTTGTCCTGGCTCTTATGTGCTGCTGGAATTGTTTATATAAGGGCGCTTGGCACCTGGGAGATGTGGCCACTACTGCTCAAGTTACTGGCAGCTGCTTCAGAGACAGCACTTCCACTGAAACTCCAGATTCTCAAGCTAAAATTCACCTTTGGGTAAACAAAATCCTCCTCTCCTCCTGTCTGTGTGACCACACATCAAAATGGAGAGAGTTGATGTGGAAATACCTTTTCCAAGGTCTGCTTCTCCCTGTTTTGAGGGTGGAAGAGGCACGTGGGCGTTTTGCCAGCCATCCACATGGACAAATGTCTCCTGTGGAACTCTGCCCAGATCCCACATTTCTTCCAGTGTTTGGGAATTCGTGCCAGATACCCGGGAGCAAGACTTAGCACATCATTCCTGGAAGGTGGGGTGTGGACAGCTATCTGGGGCTGGTGTGAGCACTGCCACGGGCTGACACTTCAGGGAAGTGCCAAGAGCAGGCACGTTCCCCAAAACATTATTAATTTTACAGCCAATCGGTTTTCAATGTAATTCTTTCCTGCTGAACTGTAATTTATTTGTGATAACAACAACTTCATTTCGCTGAATGGCTTTTTAATGCTTCTAACTATAAAAAAAAATTAATTTTACCACGTGTCATCCCTCATTGTCAGCTCAGCAGTGGATTATCCTTACTTGGATTTATTCTTCCAGGGCCTAAGTGTGGATATGGGATAATGACCAGATGGTTTACCTGAACAATAGAGATTTACTAGAATAAAGGAAGAGGATTACGTCCCTGTGTGCTTTCAGTTATCTGCAGGATTGAGGAGTTTTTTGTCACAGCATCCATCACTGACAGGCACAAGAGAGCTGGAAATGAGACACATGGAAATAAAAATCACAGAGTAATGGCCTGGCTGGGCTGAGCATCTGCTTTGCTTCCAGCAAAAAAAACTCTCTACTCTTGAGCAGGAATTCATCTGACTGAACACAGGCATCTCTCAGGGAGTGGTGCCTCTGAGTTTGTCCTCCTGCCTCCCCAAATGATGGAGTCTTGGGGCTGCTCGTGGATCTGTGTGACCAGGGAATCTTGCTTGCCCCCCTTTTGGAATATTCCCAGGTGTCCTAGAGCTGCCCCTCAGTGATGCAGCTCCTGGCCTGGCCCAGGAAGGATAAGCAAGGGCTCTCCTGGACTCCCATCCCAATCCAGATGTCCCAGTGATGTGACTGTGCTCTCTGGTGTCACTCTCCTGCCTGTTAACAAATCTTTCTCTATTCCAGAGCCCATGTTGTGGTGGGTAAACATGGAATGGGCAGCCTGTATCTGGAAATTGCAGGTAAAGAGAGGAACCCCAAAGCCTTGCAAAGCCCTGCTCAGCCTTGCTGCAGATAGAATCACAGAATCAGCAAGGTTGGAAACGGCTTTTGCAATCACCGAGTCCAACCTGTGACCCAACACCACCTTGTCACCCAGACCATGGCACTGAGTGCCACGTCCAGTCTTTCCTTAAACACCTCCAGGGACAGTGACTCCACCACATCCCTGGGCAGCCCATTCCAATGTCTAATGACCCTTTCTGTGAAGAAATTCTTCCTAATGTCCAACCTAAATGTCTCCAAGCACAGTTTAAGATGATGTTCTCTTGTCCTGTCACTGGTAACCTGGGAGAAGAGACCGACCCTCCTGTGGCTACAGTCTCCTGTCAGGGAGCTGTAGAGTGTGACAAGCTCACCCCTGAGCCTCCTCCAGGCTTAACACCCCCAGCTCCCTCAGCCTCTGTTTCCCAGACTAATCCATCCATTCATTTCTTTTTATTCCAGTTCCTCCCTCAAAGTTACTCTTTATTTACTGTAGTTCTCATGCCAGGTAGGTGCTGTTCCAGGAGCACTTCTCCCATGGTGCTGGTTTCCAGTCCCAGCAACGGAAAAAAAGCATTGTCTGTCTGTCCACTGCTGCCTCCCACCCATTTTGGCAGTGGAGTGCTCAGGTCTAACCACTGCAGAATAACTGGGCATCTCTGCCAGCTGTAAAAAGGACAAAATGGCAAAGGACTTCAGCAGCAGACAAAATTAAATGGGATTTGCCACCACGTGGGTAGATCACACCCCAAATACTTGAGGTGCTCCTAAAGCACTGTCTAAGTAAACTCAGGTGACCTCAAGCACTGTGGATGTACCCCCAGAAGTCCAGTTCTTCTCCTTTTTCTAACAGCAGGGCTGTTCTGCCTCCCTTACATCCCTCAGATATTCCTGTCACCAACAAAAACATCTGCTTTGGCATTGCCCTTAGCAGCAAAGCACTAAGTGTAGTTAAACATTAATGCTTTTCTTATGTATCCCCCTATATAAAAATTAATTTACTTAACAGGAAGATTAGAAGCTTCAAGTAACAGCAGGTTGTTATTAGTCCTGATTCCTGTCTTTCCCTTATCTTCTCTTTACACAGCAGATGAAAATGGCTGAAAATTAACCTTGCAAGGCTTGTCTGGCTCTTCCCAGGCCAAGAGATTGCCTTTCATTTTGGTTCCAGGCATGGAGCCAGACTGTGATCATTTTTAAAGGCTGTTTAGCTGAGATAAGTCATGTCTCTGAGTGGTAACATTTTCAAAAGACTTACATTCGGTAAGACCTTAAATCAAATTTTCTCTTGTGACTTATGAGTGTGGGAGTGAAACATCAATTTGCAACAATGTCCTGGGTCCCCATATTCAAATTCTATCAGTAGGAGTCAAGTCCCTTTGAAGATCTGGGCTCTGCCTGTACTGATATTCCCGGGATTTGACCCACCAGCAAGATCCTGTGCACTGTCTGCCCTGCCTGGTTGTTTATGTTCCTGAGCCCAGCATTGTGTGGTAAACAGAAGGCAGTTTATCCCTTAGGAAAGGAGAAATTCAAAATACCTCCTGTTTACTACCACTGTCTCCTGGGAGGTAAAGACAAACACTCAGACAGGTGTGGAGCAGATGATGAAGAAGTTCATTTGCATAGGAGCCTTCAGGCTCCCTAGTGACGGTGTCATAATTAAAAATAAGGCGCTTGCTATTCTTCAAAATTATTCATTCAAGCTTTAAATGCATTTATCATACTGATTTAGTGGGAATGGTTTTAAAACATTTCACAAACAGTAGGTGTGAACTGTGGGCCAGATTAATTTCTGTGCTGTGGCAATTTGCATTGGGAAAACTTTCTCAGCAAACTTTGCTGCATCCCCTTTTGTTTCAACAGTTCCTCTTTTGCCTGTTTGAAGAAATTAAATAGCATCTTTAAAAAAATGTGGGTGAGAAATGTACGTCATAACTCATTTGAGGAGACAAATTAGTTATTTCAAATATTTGCAATCAGCTTGAGAGACCAGAAGTGCTGTTCTGTGAATTGGGAAGGATTAGATAATTCATCTTTGTGGTCCAGGTCTCCCATGGTGGGACTTAAACATCTTTTCCTTTGCTTAGATGGCAACATTTGGATTTTAAAGTCACAAGTGGCTCCTGTTAATATGAATGGCTAAGTCCCATTAGGCGTAATGATCAAGGCAGTGGGTGGAATTCCTCAAGAATTTGGCAATACAAGGATGCTGCACGTGCAGTACAGCAATGCCAGACTATCAGGAGGATGTGTTGCCATCAGGTCACTTCACCAAGGTAATCTTTCATACACCTTTGTGGGGACACTGGGAAAACTGAGAGTGTAATTATGCCAGATGTGAGAAACTGTGGTAGTTTAAGGCCTCCCGTTCTTGTTTGAATCATAGAATCACAGAGTGGTTTGGGTTGGAAGAGACCTTAAAGATCATCCAGTCCCACCCCTTCCATGGGCAGGGACACCTTCCACTATCCCAGGCTGCTCCAAGCCCTGTCCAACCTGGCCTTAGACACTTCCAGGAATGGGACAGCCACAGCTGCTCTGGGGTGTTTCAGAGGTCTCAAATATTTAGTGTATTTCAGGCCTTCATTGAGAGCCCTGGTGTCCAGTGAAGAAAATGGTGGGAGGCTCTTTGTGTTATTTCTGAAAAGAATGAACATGGAAGTTCAAGATTTGGGACACTCCAAGGCGTTGCTGCTGTAAAGCCCTGAGGCAAAAACAGAATCAGACCACAAGAACACTGTTGTGACCTTTCTCTGCAAAACAGCAGGAAAATTCCAGATCCCTTTTCATACCTTTCTGATATGTTTTGCATTTATTCTTGTAAACTAAGCCACAGGCTTTAAAAAGTTTCTCTGTTGTCCTGCCAGTACTTGCAAAACAGATCAATTCTACACTAGGGATTGCAATGTTGGCCCTACTGGATGACAAATAAAGACATGTCCCTCTTTCATGTGTCTATCAGATGGACTGGCTGAAAGATTAGCGCTTTTTAATAGTTTTGGGTTTTTTTTGGTCTTGCCTCAAGTCACAAGCACTTTGGGAAAAGCGAGTGAAACACCTCATGGCAGGGACTGGGAAAAAAAGTCCACACCACTCCCCTTCCTCTTTAAAACCACAAAGAGACCACGCAGGCAAAGCTGAATATATTATTTGTTTGTTTGTTCTTGCCTAAAAAGGAAAAGCCAGAGTATCTCTGCAGTCCAGTAATGGCTTTTATATGGAGCAGCTGGGAGCCAGAGGGCAGTGATGCAATGGACACTGGAAGCAGCTGGAGCACTGACACCTCTGGTGACTGGCAAGACAAATGTGAATGTGATTGCTCTGCCCCCTGACTGTCTGAGGGATGACGAGGCAGTGTGTAATGCAGGAGCCTGTCTGCATTAACTCAGAGCCGTGCCCTTTTCTGGGTTATCACAGCTAAACTTACAGCTCCCAAGGCAGTGCCCCCAGGCTTCCTGGCTTTGGGATTTACTGCTTGAGACAACACTTGGTTGGGGGAACAAAAGGCTTTTTCCAAATCTCTGTGTGACTCCTCGTTTTATAGGGCTGGAGTAGAGCTGCTTCAGCCTCAGTCGCTTTGTGTTTTAGTTATCACTGGGTTTTACGAGTGCAGAATGTTTTCCCATTTATTGGATGCTCTGCCTGGAATGCAGTGATGGATTCTTCATTGGGCACAGCAACACCCCCCCGCAACTGCTGATGTGGTGTTTGTCCAGGGATGAGGGGATGGGCCCCAGCTGTGGCCCTCGATCCAAAGCAGCCCCAGCCTTTGGAGGGATTGTTCTCTTTCCTGGGATGTGCAGAACTCCAGCAGTTCCTATCAGGGCTGGCCTTTGTGCTTCGCTTCTCAGATGGGAAATAAGGGCCCATTTCACTGCTCAGATTTTGGAAGGCAGCTTACAGGGAAACGGCTAAGCCACTCAGAGAATCCCAGGAACATTAAGGTTGGCAGAGACCTCCAGGATGATCGAGTCCAACCTTTGACCTAATTCCACAATGCCCACTAAACCAAATTACAAAGTGCCACATCCACTCGGTTTTTTCAACACTTCCAGAGATGGTGACTGCACCACTTCCCTGAGGAGTCTGTTCCAAAGCTTACCCACTCTCTCAGTGAAGGGAGAGTATAATATTAACCTCTCTGATGGCAGACCAGAAGCTTCATCTCCTGTTTCTACTCACATTTTAATCACCTGCATCACAAGTTTCTCAAACCAACATTTTGGAGTTACTTCCAAAACCCAATTAACTCAGCCCATTCCTGGGGTGCATTTATCCATATGATCAAGGGATGTCTCTTAGCTGTTCCTGGAGCTGACACTGACTGGCACCAGGATCTCCAGCTGACGAGCAAATCTTGTCTGGGAGCAAGGCAGGATGATTCCCCCACCGCTCCCTCACACTGCCACATGCAAGATGCAATTCTAGGGAGACCAAAGTTTCCTTTCAAAAAGAAGGGACATTGTTCGAAGCCAGTCCCACTGCAACTGTTAATTTCCAAAAATTAGATGACACCAAAGTCCTTTTTTTTCAATAACTCCTTTCCCAGCTATAACAGCACAGTCTTTGCTGCTGAGTTGGGTTTTTTCCCCCTTTAATTGGCCTACCTAGGGGTTGAATAATTTATCATTTTATATTTCCTGTGCTCAAATTCTGCTGGGGGTGGCAAGTAACTATTTTGCAATGCATTCTGTCTTGCTCCTGGAATAGCTGGGAAGGTTTTGAAGGTCCTCAAGCACACAGGGGAGCCAGCTCACCTTGCATGATGACAAAGAAAGAGCAATTATCTCCAACTGAAGCTGCAGGCAGGAATGAAAAATAAATACAGAATACAGAAAACATTCCAAGGAACCCACAGAGCCCATCGAAAACTTTTTTTAAAGTAGCAGATTGGTTATAGAGCATCATCTCCCTCCAGTGCTAAAGAGAAAGAGAGGGTACACCTTGGGGTTTGCAATTCCTTTTGGGGAAAACAACCCCACATTTTAATTGGGATAACACAGCACGGCACCCAGTGGGTTTCTTCTGCTCTGTGAGTGCTGCAGGAGAAATGATGAACAAGTCACCTCCATGCCTGATGCCAGCACAGCCTTCCCTTGCACCAGACAATGTGTGGGAATGGGAAAGATGTATTCCATCCTGTGGGATGGAAACCTGCCCATGGACTTCCTGGGAATGGCTGAGCCAGGGGCAATCTGGGCTTTTCAGAACTACCAAGTCACCTGCTGGAAAGTGAATCGTTACCTCAGAGTGAGGACTTTTGTTATGGTATGGCTGGACACAGCTCCTGGGATGGAGGTTGTTGTTTTTTCCATGCTTTTTTTCCCAGCAGGATCAGATACCAGCAAGTCTCCGAGTGCACAGATGCCCCGGAGTCCGCACAGAGCAGAAGCCTGGCGGGCTCATTTCTTGGCACAGTTGTGTTTCTGCTGGCAATTCCACTGGGAACATGTTCCACCCTGAGGTGAATTGGCTCCCACTGGCTCTTCAAACATTGGCCATCAGCAAAGGCCACAGCTCTAAAGAAGCTGAATGGGGTGTTCATGTTCCTTTAGGAGGGAATTAGAACAGTTATTTTCCTTAGAAATTGTTTACAAAGCATAGCCAGGTGGGGATTGGTCTCTGCTCCCAGATAACAAGTGACACAATAAGAGGTTGTGCCATGAGATGTTGAGGTTGGATATTAAAATATTCTTAACTGAAAGGGTGGTCTGGCATTGAAAGAGGCTGCCCAGGGCAATGGTGGAGTGACCATCCCTGGAGGTGGTCAAAAGCTGTGGGGTGTGGCACTTGGGGACAGGGTTTTTAGGGTTTAGAAGACCCTAAAAATCATCCAGTCCCGCCATTAGTCCAGCGACCACACGGTCGCTGGGCTAATGGCGGGACTGGATGATTTTTAGAGTCTTCTCCGACCCTAACAATTCTATGATTCTGAGATTTTGGGGGCACACAGCTGAGTGCTGGTGTGTGGGACCTCGGGAACACATTGTCACACAAATAAATTGCAGTGGTATCAGCGCAGTCAGTTGGTCAGAGCGCAGTGCTGATGACACCAAGGTCAGGGGTTCCACCCCCATATGGGCCATTCTACGAAGAGTTGGACTTGATGATCCTTGTGGGCCCCTTCCAAATCCGAATAATCTGTGAAATCTGTCAAAAATTTGCTGTGAGACTTCTGACCACTCTGTCCAGATGTCATCTGGGATGACGTCTCTGGTGAGCAAAGTTGAAATGGATGATATGGACAGACCCTGAACTCCTTTACACTGCACACGTGTTTTATCCACCAATATCCGATACAGAATTAAACCTTCTGAAATGCAACATTTGCTTGCTGCCCCTGCTTTTTTTTTCTCAGAAACCAGCAAGGCTGACTACATTTTCAGATGAGCTCAGGGGAATATCTCTCAGTGTCCAGAGTTCAGCAAGTGTTTGGACAATGCTCTCAGGCACAGGGTGGGATTCTTGGGGCTGTCCTGTGCAGGGCCTTGAGCTGGACTCAGTGATTTTTGTGGGTCCCTTCCAACCCAGGATATTCTGTGGTTCTGTCATTCTCTACATCTCTACATCCAGGTTGAAGAGAACGGATTCTGTCAAATGAACATGGAAAATTCACACAAGCTCCCAGAGACTGATGAGGTGTTTCTTTCTGTACCTGCAGCCTCCAGGTGTGCTCTTAAGGCAGCACCCAAGAGTGGCAGATGAAGAGCCAGGCTGAAACTGGTGCCACGAGGTAGCAGAAGGAAATTGCTTGCCTTGAAGCAGTGGGAAATGGGTTTTCCTGAACTAAGATTCACACCCAGCAAAGCACAGCGCAGATGGCAAGGCCTGTGTCTCTCAAGGCAGATCTATAAATTATGACCTCTTGGCTCATTAAAACTGCCTGGTAATTCTGCTGCCCTCTTAATCTGTGCCAAGGGAAATAGGAGTTAGGGATGCAAAACATGCAAAACACTTTCTCTTTCTGCAAATGCTGAGCAATAAATATTTCATCTGCTGGAGGAAAAAAAGGTAGGAAGAAATCTGTGGAATTCCTCTGTTTTGGATGGTTAAGGCTCAGGCTTCTTGTGTTCTTCATCAGATTTCTGGATACTCACTCTGAATACATTTTCTTCATGAGCTCAGATACGCAGAACAGAGGGGGATGAGTTTGTTTGTAGGTATTTCTTGTTTGACAGACGCAGAATGTCTTACACACCGGGCAAGGTTCCCAGATAACATCAACTAGCCAAACTGGGTGCCACAAAAGAAAATTAAACCTCTTAATGCACTCAGTGTTGGCAAAAGATATGGAAGTATGTGCATCACTGTGTAATTATTCTGATTTAGTGTCTGTAGGTTCACTGTAACTGAGCAGAGAAATGATCAGTTCTCAAAAGGGCAGATTTTTCATATGCTGAAGATGGCCTTTCACTGAAAAAATTTAATTATGGGCTAATCCTTTCCAGCAGCTTGAGGTGGAAAGAGATTCCCATTGGTAAGAAGTCATGGAAGTTCACCAACATTAAAGGCTGGATGGAGGATGTGGGTCCCCTATAAATAGTGCAGGACGTAGGACTGAACTTGCCATTTCCTGCAGTGGAAAGAACTTTTCTTTCTCAATGCACCACTGAGAACAGTTCAGCCCACTAATTTAATTAGAAGGGAATTTACAGGCAATATTAGGTCTAAGATCCCGGCCCTGCTGAAGTCAATGGGAATTTTGCCACTACTTGCACAAGGATTTAAGTCCATGGCTTTGTGCAGAGACGCTGGGAAAGTGAAAAGTGGGAGAGAAAATGAGTGAAGTTCTGTTGAGCTTTATGGGAATTCAGCTTGGTAACTGAGGCTGAGTGAGCAGGGTGTGAGGACAGCTCTTAAACAGGGAGAAATTTCTTCACTGAAAAGGTGGTCAGGCATTGGAACAGGCTGCCCAGGAAGGTGGTGGAGTCATTTTCCCTGGATGTGTTCAAAAACATGGATGTGGCACTTGGGGACAGGGTTTAGTGGTGAACATGGCAGTGCTGGGTTAAGGGTTGGACTCGATGATCTTAAAGGTCTTTTCCGACCCTAATGATTCCATGACTTTCCAACCCTAAGGATTCCATGCTCCTGTGATTCTAAAGGGTCCCTCAGCCTTCTGCCTGCTCCTCACCTCCCAAGAGAATGGAATGTCAGCAACTGGAACGGCCTTTGTGAATATTTAGGCCCAGGGAAAAATCGTCTAAACCCTGGTTCTGGCTCTACTGATCAAAGCCTCAGTGTGTGGTAATTTCAGAGGGGCACAGAAGGTCCCACCCTGCCAACGCTGTCTCTCAGAAGACAAGAAACGAGACTGTCTTTGCAAACTCTTCTTGTGTCACGCAGCAGAAACAAAGATTTTATTTTTACTTCCCTGCAGGAAAGCTCTGATTTAAATAAATTATAGGTGTACACTGAAAGAAGGAACACCCCCTCCCCTTCTGCACCTACAGAAAATTTGCTTAGATAACAAATCTGCATAGAAATGGGAGATGCTGTCATGCCTGATAGATGATCGTGGGACAGCCCAATTGCATTACCAGGAAGACAGTAAACATTCTTGCTCTCCTTTTTAAAATAAATTATGCCCCTGTTAATGCATGTTTTGCTTCCATAATAATGCCAAAAATGAAATTACTGGTCCTGCATCAAAACACATCAAAGCTAAATGTGCTCATTTTCCGTTGCAGCTGTTGGATGCTCCCAGCTCTTCAAAGACCATTTCCTGGGACTTCTTGAGAGCCTCTTCACACTGAGTCACCAAGAGTAATCTTGCTTCCCTGGAGATGTCTGCTAGAAAGCAGAATTTTGGGGAAGCTGCTGAGCTGAGGGAAGTTTTCCCAGCTTCTCCACAGACCTACTGCTGTTATTCCCTCCAAGCTCTGAAGCAAAGATGCACCACAAAGACCATGAGAGGATGGGGCCAGCAAAGCCTCTCTATGGCCTCTGTGAGTGCAAGATTACCAGAAACCATGGAAAATAAAGTAACTGAGGCGTCATAAATTTTCAAGATGCCTTAACGGGTCAAATTCCTTGAGTTTTTCCTGTGTGCAGCCCAACAGCTCCAGGATGAAGGGGAGCCTGGTATGTGGAACTCCTTGCAGTGGGAAAACCCAGTGGAAGCTGTTCATGTACCTGCTGGATCTGGTGACCAAAGAGTCCTCTGAGGCTGTGACAACCAAAAATCCATTTCACAACTGCTTTAAGGCAACTGTACAGCAATTCTGCGGGCCCAAAATCTGAGCTTCTGAGATGTTTGAACACTGATGCTGATTATCAGGGAATGCTACAGGAAAGAGTCAAGGTCTGAGTGTGTTTTGGAGAGGCCAGAAGCAATTTGTGCAACCACAGACAGCAGGTCACTTCTTTAGGCTTTGTTCCCTTCAGTGTGGCAGCTCAAAACTATAAGCCAGATGTAAAACACAGGATAATAAAAATATATTTCAAAAGGAACTAAGCACTTCTGTGGAAAAGGGTTGGAAAACTGGAGTTGGAAGCTTTATGGTCCTCTCTTTTTCCAGAAGGACAGCATGAAAACAAAAGGTGACATCCATGGCTGAAGTCATCTCAGGAAAACTGGGAAGGATTTGAAGAATTTTAACAAAATCGTGGCCACTGCCAAGCCATGGTGTCACTGGGGTTCATTATCTGCAATATTGGATCACAAATCTAATCACAAATCAAAGATTGCAAAGGCCCACAGAAGAGCAGTCCTATGCATCAAAAAGTAATCAATCCTTGGACAAAAATGCAATCTGGATCATATTTCAGTGATACAGTAAGAACCTTGGATGCTAAACTAAGCCGTAGGAATAAATGAAATAAATCAATAAAAAATGAGAGCTCCAGTCATTCTCTTGGCCCACTTTGAATTTGCATTACAAGCACAGGGAGTGGGGGTGAGAGAGAAGAAGGGATAATTAATTACATAACCCCTTCCCAATTCTCTCCACTCAAGTGACAAAACAGGACTCCTTATGGAATTTGACCAGAAGCCATTTGGATCACAGAGCTGTGTTGTCTTGTGGCACCTCCTAATTACTGTGGTCCCAGTGGTACATTAATTGTGATGGTCACCAGCTGGGGACTCCTTTCAGACACCTTCCATTGAATATTGCTCCAGCATTTTCCAATCAATAGGAAATATGATTACTAGTTCTTTGCCCATGAAACATTTGATTTCTTCCCAAATACACTGCAAGAGCAGGTGACAAACTGTGCACGATGCCAGCCCAGAGCAGAGGGAACAGATTGCAAAGTCATTGCAAGATGGGAGAGGCAATTTCAGGTGGATAGAGCAGTTTTTCAGGGTTTTTAGCTGCCCTGATGGGTTAAGATTTGTAAACCATCACGGTTGCATGTGTTGGCATTTTTTGCATCCAATGGGATTTACTGATCTAATTAATTAAGATGCAATCAGTAAGATGAGCTGGGAAATTAAGACTGAGTCCTATCTTGGTTTCAAGGGGTGATGCTGTCAGGAGCTCAGATTTGCCATGTGCAGGAGGTGAGGCAGTTTGGAGCTGCAGGTACTGGCAGCGGGAAATTTCTGGATCTTTCTCCATAGGGTGAGTTGGGATCATGAAAAAATAAGGTTAATGGGAAGATAACACAAGACCAAGGGCTGTGGGAAGGAAAAAAATCTTCTGTTATTTCTGATTCAGTATATTCCAGCATAAAAAAAGGATAAAAATTAATTCCCCAGGGAATTAGTGGCTGGACTGTAATATCCCCTCAGTGGGGACACAGATCTGTCCAGATGTCCCACTTCATTGCAGAGCATGCAGGGGTGGTGGCAGCTCATTTCCTTCCCCCTGAGTGCTCCTGGCTGCATTTTATTGCTGTCCCTCCACCTGAAGC
The DNA here is from genome assembly GCF_020740725.1 of Corvus hawaiiensis. Taxonomy (NCBI): domain Eukaryota; kingdom Metazoa; phylum Chordata; class Aves; order Passeriformes; family Corvidae; genus Corvus; species Corvus hawaiiensis. The sequence continues at coordinate 3,744,749 of NC_063213.1, read as the reverse complement.
ATTTGCAAATGCACGAGTGGCTCAGGAAGCTGCCAGCCCTGGGGCAGGTGAACCCATTTCACCCGGACATCAGGGAGCAACAAGGAGGGTTCTCTCTGTGCACAGGAACAGATTTCTTTCAGCAGAAAGGCATCACCCCCTCTAGAGAGAGATGCCTTCATTAGCAGACTCTGCTCAGCTTGACACTCACATTTCTAACAGCCCAGAAAAAGCCAGAAGAACAAGGAGCTTCTACCTACAGGGTCTCAGCTGGTGTTTGACACTCAAAGCATGTAAGTAATAATCAAGCTGTGCTAATTTCCAGCAGCCAAAGAGTTGACCTTAACAAGGCATTTTTAGGACTATTTGCTGTTTCTCATTTGGACAGGACTCTTGGCTTGATGGCCAGGAACTGCAATTAGGTCTTTTTTCTTAGAAGAGGTGAGAATTTGGACTGGACGTGATTAAATCTTGGTTACTGACCGTGTGAAGCCTCTGCAGAGCTTCAAAGACAGTTTGCAAAAATCCCACCAGGCATCTATAATAGTTCAGGGCAACATCTCCCACACAACTTCAGGAGTAGCTCACAGACTTCCTACAGTGCTGCAACTCTCTCGATAGGACTGGGGAGAGGTTTATCCCAACAGGAAGGACTTGGTGGTCTTGGAGGTCTTTTCCAACATGAATGAGCCTGTGATTCTATGGTTTTATCTGAGGATTCTAGATATTTAAGCCTGAAGTAGTAGCAGGAATTTAATTAGTAATTTAAACACGAAGCAGAACCCTTCTCCCTCCAGGTTCTCTCTTTCACGGGCTCTCCTTCTGGTATCATTGCCAAATCTGGTCCCTGAGGAATACAGGGTAGTGAGCTGATCAGTTTAAAACCCACCAGGTATTGGAGGCTGGTTTCCCACAGCAGAGCCATGGCTGGGGACATTTATTTTACTCCTGTGGAGTGATGGGTCTGAAGAAGGACAAGTTTACTTTAGATATTGGGAAGAAATCTTTCCCTGTGAGGGTGGGGAGGCCCTGGCACAGGGTGCCCAGAGCAGCTGTGGCTGCCCCTGGATCCCTAGAAGTGTCCAAGGCCAGGCTGGATGGGGCTTGGAGCAGCCTGGGATAGTGGAAGGTGTCCCTGTCCATGGCAGGGGGGTGGAACTAAAGGATCTTTAAGGTCCCTTCCAATCCAAACCCTTCTGGGATTCTGTAATTCTAAGTAAATCACTTTGGAATTTGAGAAATGAATTCTACAATTGAAAAGGGACAACTCTGGTATCCCAGTATCCAACACCTGACAACATCCAACACTTGACAATATCCATTAGAGCTGAGCTGGGCTGTAGGGCCAGCCTGGGAGAACTGCAGCAAGTAATAAAATTGATCCTTTTTCCTGCCTTACAGCTTTGATTAATCACCTTAGCATTGACTCTTGCTTAACCAGACATGATTAAGAAGGTGTGAATGTCACCTTTGAGGAATGAGGGGATAACTGGGAGTGTTTAAATCAGAAGAGTCAGCCCAGAAATGAGTCTGAGTGCACATTTAGATGTGCTAATCACACCATCCTCAGTGCCTGGCTGTGACGTTTCTTTCTGAATTAGTTTTGTGTTTCAGATGAACAACAGGATCCTTTACTCAATTACAGCAGCACTCCTGATGAGTTTGTTGGCATATTTGCTAATTTTCCCATGACAGTGTGTTTTGGAGGGTGCACATACATTATTAATGAACTGAAATTGCCTGGTGTTCGATCAGTTCTCTTTTACCCAGATGTTGATACCACATAGAATCAGACTCCTTTCCTGAATGGAATTTCCCCTTTATTTTGCCACAGACTTTTTTTCCTTTAGATGATCCTGGCATGTTAAAAAATACATAAAAAACCAAATATATAAATGAATAAATCCTCAACGTTTCTCATTTTCACTCTCCAGACTAGAATTGCCATAGGAAAGATATTTTTAAGCATTTTGATCATGCTCTGTGTATAAGTTAGGCTGATTTCAAGCAGAAATGGTTGATAAAGTGCATTGGATCACAGGAGGCACAAGTTTCACTCCTTCCTCTGCCACTGACCCCTGGAAAACCCTGGTCCAGTCACTTAGAGGAAATTTATCTTCCCTAAGTTTAGACTTTGGCCTAAATGAGTTTCCCAGGCAATGGAAAGAGGCAGCTTTCTCCAAGGAGAGGTTCAGTTGATGCTAAAATGGGAGGGAGAAGAATTAATCACCCACTGGAAGTGTCTCTCTGCCTCTAATTAGCACTCACCACAAATAAAAGAAACAAGAGAAATGAGCTGGTAGAGGCAGAACAGGTGGCAGAGCTGCCACCTCACTTGCTCTTCACTTCCAGAGAATTACAGATGAATCACACAGTTATGAGTGAAAACCAGATCTGGTCAAGTTTTAAGCATGAAATATCCTCATTCTGGGGTTTGGTTTGGTCCTACTGATAATTTAAGAAAGACAAACCCAAAAACAAACCTGGAAAAAACTCTCCAGTGTAAACTCACTCCCAAACATCTTTGTTCCCAGCCAGATCCAGTTACAGGCTCTGAAAATAAATTTCACTGTTAGGGGATGCAGAAAGGAAAATCTGGCTGCACGAGCTCTTCATGAGCAAATAAAGAGAAAAGATGAGATGGGAGGGAAAAGACCTTTGGAGAAAGGTTTTTAACAGGAAAATGTGGAAATGTGCAGCCCTATTCAGCTCCCTGTTTAGCACCTATTGTAATCTCAGGCACTGTGGGTGGATCCTGCCCAGCCTCAGGAGCCTCTGCTGCTTCTCCTAAATCCTGTCACCTCCCTGGAAGCACCCGCAGGTCCCCCCGTGTGGGGTAGTGCCACCAGATTGCCACCAGGCAACTGAGTCCAGCCCTGGAGTGCCCTGGAGCTCATGGAATTCTGCTCCTTGAGTTAAATGGGGATTATTTAAGGTCTGCCTGAGCATTCTGGGATATCCAGATTTCAACAAACTTTCAGCAAGTTGCAAGAGTCTGTGGGAACATGGGAAGTATTTTAAGCAGGAGAAGGAATTCACAGTGCCAAAGGCAGAGGGAAGCATCTGGGCCCCGGAGCAGATTGTGAATTTTCACTCTGAGCTGAATCGAGGCTGAGAGTTGTGCAAATCTGACAACATTTTGGTCCAAAGTGATGGAAATAGACATTGCAGAACTATCTCTAATTGGCACACTGATAAATTGTTAAATCTTTCCCTGAGCTCAAACGTGTGCAAGTGCAGTCCAGGTGGAATAGACCAAATTAGGTCAGAGCCTTGAATTCTCTGCATCTCTCTGGCACATTTAAGACACTGATCAGACTAAGCCCAGATAAGCCCATCAGCACTAACAGAACTTGGCTAGACTTCAGCATTTATCATATTCTCCACAGAGTGACTAATAAAATCAGATTATTCCATTGTGGCATTCAAATACATTCACATTCACCAGCTAAACAGAGATTTTGTATGTAGGGCTTGCTGCAACATGCTGATTTTCATTCAAGTTATCATTAAAAAGTATGAATGAGGTCGCTGAAGATTAGAATTTTTCATCCTAAGGAAAACATTTTTAAATTCATTTTCAGGCTGCACTGGTGCCAGCTATTTCATTCTGACAAAACCGAATATTATTGTTTGGATTTTGCTATTAGCCAGCAGGAAATGTCAAAGAAAAGCTGTTAATTTGTTTTTGGAGTGCTTCATCCAAGAGATACATTTCTGCTGGGTACCAGATTCCACTGAATCAACATGTTTAACTTCACTGATACTGTCTCAAGTTTAAAACACTCAAATTATAAGTAACAAGGCAACTTCAGCAGAGCAGGCGCACTGATCATCACCTCTTGACATCAGCCCATTAACTGTGGGCTTGCAAACAGTCAGGGTGTGTTTAAATTGGGGATTTAAACAGCAGCAGGCATTCTCTTTGGTGTCACTTTGCCTTGTATCCACATTTGGAGCTGGCAGCAAACATTTCCGCCTGAGACAAGTGAAATTCACCTTTTTTCTAAGTGGAACCAAAGCCAAATTTGCACATCGTGGCACTGGGTAGGGCAGCCCACCTGCAGTGTGGGTTCATGTCCTTTAGGACAAAGCAAGGGGGCCTTCCTTATAAAAACCTTAATACAGAGAGGGTTGAAGATCTCTGGAAGGGCTGTGGAAGATGACAGGATGTGGGGATCTCCTGTGCCAGTGCCAGCTTCCCTCGGAGAAACAACCAGTGCCATACAAAATAGACACAATGGCTCTTAACAGAGTAGTGGTCATCATCAGAAACTGGGTTCCAGCAGCTGTCTGCCCATCACCACCTTCCTCTTATCCAGCTGGATGAAACTTTGTGGATCCATGGATACAGCAAGATGTAGAACTTACCTTGGCCTTCTCTGCTTTGGTTTGAGACAGCCCTGAAGCACCTGGGAGCACTGCCAGCACAGGGGTGGCCGTGACAGGGCCTCTATAAAAATACAACAGGAGCCCCAAAGAACTCAGAATTTAGTAGTTTGTATCAGCATCCATGGTCAGTTCATATGTCCAACAAAACCAGATTTTGATTTCTTTCCCTTCTTTCCCACTCTAAGACAATTTTGTTCCTAAACCAGGTGGCATTCTAGACAGGAAGGAGTCAGCTTCAGTTGTATTTGCAAATATATCCCAATTATAATATTAACAGCAGCAATTTCAGTTTTTAGACCTCCTTCCAGTTCTATCCAAGCTCCATCATTATGTATTTGTTGAGTGATTTCCTCATTGCAAGCACTTTGAGGTGGAACTCACCCACATTTGTAACATACTTGGAGTTTCTCTGTTACCAGAATCACCCCAAGCCATTTTGTTCAAGCTCTTTGATTTTGTGCTGTGTTTCACATCTATAAAACACGATTGTAATAAATTGACTGGAAGATGCATGTGCAAAGCACAGAACTTCAGAGAGGTCATAAGGTGAGAAAGGACCCATATGGCATCTTTTTATGCCTCTCCAGCGCACAGATTTCAGGCATAATGGGTGCTGGATTAAATTAACACTTGTTTATCTCTTGGTCAAGTCAGTGGAATAATAATAATAAGAAAAAACAGCAAACAGGATCAAGTGACCATTTGTCCCTTTGGGTGTTAATTCCAGAAAGTGGGAGGATCAGAGTGCTTGGATGCTCTAACCCCTCAAGACAACACCTTTAATTTTAAGTGCAAAGCCCTTCCTCCTCTGGCATCCAACACACAATTATATTGCACTTACCCAAATGGGAAATTCACTTGCCATCAGCTCCCTGAAAACAACCTGCCTTTTTCCTCCCAAGTGTGTCCTGCAGGAAAATAACATTTGTACTCATAGATTTATCTTCATGAACCACAGCTGAATTTCTTTTGGAATCTTCTTTTCTTGTCAGGACACGCCAGCATCATAAATCTCTTGTGAAAACGAAGAGGGCTCTTAAAAAAGGGTGTTTCTTGTGGAGTTACCATTCCTGCAGCTCAAGTTGTGTTTTGTTACTCCTTCCTGTCCCAAAGGTGTGTTACACTGAGATTCCTTAATATCTGTCACAAAATTACTGCTGCTCAAATAACAAGAAGCCAACTCAACAATGAAAAAGAAAGAGAATCTGGGAGAAAAACAGCTTTTAGAGCACAAACAAAACGGTGCCCAGACCCATCATGGCCACATCTAGGGACAAACCCAGCATTAGGGCAGGTGACCATTAAACAGCGCTGTAGGGGTGTTACAGGGCACTGCTCAGCTCCTTTCCACAGCCAGTGCTTTCCCAGAGTTTTGGCACCCAGCAGGTAAGAAAGAGCAGAGCATCAATCTTTGTGTGCAGTGAGAGCTCGGGGAATTTAGGAGCGGCAGTACTGAGAGGAGCAAAAATCAATCCAAGAGTCAAAGGCAGTTCAGCTCCTTGTCACTGCTCAGATCCTTATGTTTTCACTTGGATAAGCACAGAGCTGCCTCATTCCCATCCTCCCTTTCCCCATGAAGTGGAAGGTGATGCCATTGAAGTGGACACTTGTGTGAGCTGGGCCAGAAGCACCAAGTGAGTTCACACTTGAATTTACCAGGTGTTGACCTGCTGAAAGGGAGGTGTTGAACTGCTAAAAGGCATCCCTGACCCTCCAGTGGTGCTTAGTCAGGTCTCTGGAATCCCTTAAGGAGGTTTACTTCAGGATTAAAAGGTATTAGGCATGTAGATTAGAGAGAGGTGTTTGATTCATTTCCTCTTTATCTCCGCTTCACTCCTGAAGATCTTTTAGTGCCAGTCAGGCTGCCCTAACTCGTATTTGAGCTCGGGTTGTACTGACTGTAGTGAATTGATCTCACTGCAACCTGCAGCCCTGTTCAGCTCACCCTAAATCAGACTTTAAACCTGATCAGCTGAACTGCCAAACCGTGGCAGAGGGGTTGGAACTGGATGATCTTTAAGGCCCTTTCCAACCCAAAATTTTCCTCAGTTCTCTGATTCTCTGACATCCTTCCCAGAGTTATTATGGATTGTGGGGCTTATACTGAACCCAGCGTTACTGTGATGGGGAAAGGCTCTGCTGTAGTCTTCAGGCTGCTGAGATCCCACTGCAGCACTCTTGGAAGGGCCAGGGACAGAACAAAGCCCCCAGAGGCTGCTGCCTTTGCTGGTGGGAAGTCAGGCACGGCACTTTCCTGCCTGCCAATCTCCAGCATTGCCTGGAGACAGGAGAGAGGACTGTGAGTGAGAGGCCAAGGCTGCTGCTTTGCCTCTGAGAGCTGAACTTCCACCTTGGAGGGAGAACAGCCAGGGCCAGGTGAAGAACTGTTTAAAAACACAGCACAAAAGCAATTAAAGAGAAGAGTCCCAGCTGATCAGTCCTTGAAGTACCTCAGCACTGAGAGTGCTCTGACAGCTTCAAGTACTTTGAATTGCAGCATCCACTGGCAATGGCTGTGAAACAGCAGGGAAGTCACAGATGAGATGCTGAATGTGACTGATATTGCCCCATCAGTGACCCCCTGTGACATCTTGATGCCTTTGCTTTAGCAAACAAGGACACTCAAGGTTTGATGGGGCCCTGATCAAGCCCAGGTTTCGCTGGAGATCCCCTGAATTTCTTCCTGGGCTTTCTGACTGAACAGAATGTGAGGCTTTATCACAGCTGTGGATTTGTTGATGCTCAGTACAACCAGAAATGTTGGATCTGTCTACACCAGGTGAGAATGAAGCCCAATCCTTCCTGAAAGTGTCAGATTTCCCACACTATACACAGACCCACATGCTGGCCTGCCTGCAAACACTCCAGCTGACAACAACCCTGTGGATTTAACACACCAGACTCAGAATTAACTCCCAAATCTAACACAGATTTTTCTGTGAGAACCTGTGAGGTTTCACTTCATCTCTGTGTGCCCTCTATCTCGACAGAGGAAATGCCACATCTGGTGTCTTGAACCATCTGGAAATAGTTGTCAGCTCTCTGTATTGCCCAGAATATAATTTTCTTGAACTGTTCAACACATGTTACTGTAGTGGATTCATAAATAGTATTATGAAATAGTCAAACCACTAAAAACTTTGGATCCCAAAGTTAAAAGCAGGAAGTCTGGACTATGTAAGTTATAGTTATACTCACCGGGTTTTGGTGTTACCACTTTCTTTGATTTTTAGCACAAAAAACCATTACCAGGATTTCCTTAAGAGATAGGTTTACAAAAAGCAATGTTAATAAGAATCATGAAGTTTCAATTGAGCTCCAGTTTCTTGCAAACCTGTTGAACTGCCCAGGTTTGCTTCAAATTGGATGCAGCTTTCTCAGGAAAGGTCATGAACCTTGGTAATACCTTTATAACCATCCCAGCTTTAGAAAGGTTTCTGGGGAAAATTAAGTGCCTAAAGGCTAAACTGTATCCTGTCTCAGAGCTCCCACGTTAAGGTCATATTTAGAGGGTATAAATTAGCTGTGTCTGTTAGTAGCTCTCTGACCTTAAGCCTTCAATGTAAAATCCTGTAGTTTTTGGCTTAAAGTGAATTAGAAAAAACACAAAGCAGGTAGTTAAGTGGATAAAATGACAGAGCAGCAACGGCACACAGATGTTGTTATGTTCCTGCAAAGACTGTCCTTTGCAACCTCCAAGCTGTCTTTTCTACTCGTTCTCCAAAATATGCATTATATTTAACATTAAAACGAGAGCTTGTAGCACCGGGTATCTTTGCCCATCTGTTTCTCCTCTGAAGTGCTCAGTATTTTAGGAAACTAATAAAAATAACAGAGTGGTGAGAGCCAAGTTTTTGCCGAAGGGACTCGTTGTTTTGGAGCTGTGCTGGGAGAACTGGCCCCTTCCCAACAAGGTGCACATAAAAGTCCACCCTGTGCTGGGTTATGACAATCCCCCAGCCTCGCCTCTGAGCCTATAGAAGCCATAAAGCTGCTGGATCACCCTGCAGAGAGCTTGAGGCCAAAGCTGTGTGTAATGTGCCCCTCCTAAATGCTGCTCTTTGAAGTCTTTGCAGCTGATGTGTCTCTAAAACTGCCTGTGGGACTGATCCACTGAAATCACTCTGAGCTTTTTCCATTTCCTCCATCCTCTTTTTTAAGCTATAAGCACATGCCCCAGTGTCTCCTTGGGGGATGGAGGGATGGAGGGAAGGATTGGGCCTTTTCTGAACTTTTACTGTCCTCTTACCTCCACACTTGAAGGTGCCTGTGGCAGACGGTTCAGCTGCTGAGGTGGTTTCTGCTCCAGGCTGAAACCTTGGATGTTCCCAGCTGTGGTCCTTCTCTCTGGCCCCTCCCTAACCTCCTGATCCTGGTTCTGCTGCTTCCCTCCCCTCTCCTCTCACCTTCTCTCCACCCCAAACTCTGGTATCAACCCACTGACTTCTTCTCAAGCCTGGCAAACTTGTCCTCTAAGCACCAAGAGAAGGAGAGCTGATGGAGAAGATGGAGGTGATGACAGGATAGCATCAACCGGCTCCCTGGATGCCTGTGAGGAGCAACAGGCATCACCAAGGATGTCCTGCTCACTGTCCTCTTGAATTCTCTCCAAACCCATGTTTAAGACCTTGACCCTCAGCCCTGTGTGTCATTTCCTCCCGAGGGGAGAAGGAGGGGCAGGCACTGATCTCTTCTCTCTGGTGACAGTGACAGGACCTGAGAGAATGGCTGGAGCTGTGTCAGGGGAGGTTTAGGTTGGATATTAGGGAAAGGTTCTTTCCCCACAGGGTGCTGGAGCACTGAACAGGCTGCCCAGGGAATGTTACAGCCCCAAGGCTGCCAGAGCTCCAGGAGTGTTTGGACACTGCTCCCAGGCACAGGGTGGGATTGTTGGGGTGTCTGTGCAGGGCCAGGAGCTGGACTCAACCTTGTGGGCCCGACTCAGGAGATTCCATGGTTCTAAGCTATTTCCAGCACAAAAGAGCACAGTCATTATACTCCATGACCTGGAGCGGGTTGTGTTTGGTAGGTGGAGTTGTACCCAGTGGTCCTTCAGGGGAGCAGATGTGCACTTGAGTGGATGCTCCAAATACCTGATTTACCTGCAGGAATGTAGGACTCAACCTCAGCACAAAGAGTCTCATCCAAAGGCCACCAGAGTCACTGAAAAGTCTGCCCTGAACCACAGCTGGGGGAGCTTTGCCAAAAGCCAGAGCTGTGCAGCAAAGAAAGGTCGCTTACACTGATTCCTGCCATTCCCATCTTGCTGCTTCCATTAACGCTATTTCCTCCCCTCCTTTCCCCTCTCCTTCCTCTCCTCTTTCAGCATGAAAACGAGCCTGCCAGACAATGCATTCACAAGTTAACACAGTGCAACAGACTGTGACTACATTAAGAGCAGCGCACAGGCAGGTTTTACATGCAGGCTCCGGGGAACGAGCAATGAGATAGGAGGATGGAGCTTGGCACTGCTGTGAAGCTGAGCAGCTTCAGCTATAAAAAGAAGCCTTTTACACGGATATATAAAATGAAATAGTGTCTGAAAGCCTCTCTGCTTTTGGAGAGAAGCATTAAGCAGCAGCACATGAACACCAAGCTGGTGTCCTGGATTGGACATGTGCAGGAGAAAGGTGTCCAGAGGCCTCAGGCTGCCTGCAGCCTGCGGGTGCATTCAGGCTTGACGGTGGTTTATGTGGGCAAGAGGGGTCCCAGGTCTGGCTTGCTGCTTGTGGGCAGGTGCTTCACACATGGCTTTCCCCCTCTGTGGGTTTGGCAGCTGTTTTAGGATGAAATGTGATGATATAACCGTTCACTGCACTCCTCTAAGCAATTCTAATGAACTGTGGAAACTCTTTGTACAAGCTACAGCTACAGCAGTGGTGACATTGCCCAAAAACGCTCATGTTGTTTTAGGATCCTGGGCCAGGACTTCAAGCAGGGCTTGCAGTGCAAAGGCTCTGGAAGCGTGAACACCAGACAGGGCTTGTCACCCATCACCCATCACCCGTCACTTCCAAGCATCTGTCAATTCACTGCTGCCCTGGGTCACAGCCCAGCAACTCTTGGGAACAGCATTTCTCACACAGAGTATCTGGAGTTCATTTTGAGACTTCAAGAGTTCAGTCCCTCAGCTCCTTGGCTGATAATTTCTTCTTCTGGGGTAAAAAACCAGGGGCCTTGCTGCCCGAGATTTTTTCTTTCATCCAACATTGGTTCTTGATATTTTGTATTAGTTTAATAACCTCTTAAATACTTTGCCCTTTCTTTTGGAACTTGCAGTTCTGGGTTGCAATCAGGTCACCTCTCAATCATCTTTCTGACAAACTGAAGAGACTGAGCTCATTAAATCACTTACCAAAAGTGCTTTCCCCAGCCCTCTAATAATCTTATGTATTGCTTCTCCTCCCTGATTAGTTTATCTGTATGCTGACACCAAAAGACATCATGTGGGTCTGACCAGGGCTCCCAGTTAAGGGGATTTTTTACCCAACTGCTCCTCTCCCAAAACACCAAAAATGTTGATCAGACACCTCCTTCCAAACCACACAAACAACTTCCAGTCTGTGACTACCAGGGCAGACTGAACTTCTCAGATTTACACCCACAAGATTGTCTTCAGAGTCATTGTTTTCCAAAGACTCTATTTATTCTCCAAGAATTACCTGCGTTCTTAGAGGCAGCAGACTGCATTTGTCTGCAATAAAAAGACCATTTGCACAAGGCTTGCTGACAAGCAGTCAGAATTGCCCTCTCTAAATGTCTTGTCTTCATTATTATTTATAGGTGCTTCATCATTTTGACACCCACAAATTTTATCGACTGCAATTGCATATTTGCTTTGGGATCATTAATGACACTGTTGATAGTGCTGGGCTCAGAGCCAATCTTGTAAAACGCCAGTAAAGCATCTAAAAAGTCGTTTCATTAGCGACAGGAATGCTGTCACCCTAGTTCTTAATCATTTGAAAGTGTTTCTAAGGGTAAGAATATCTATTCACATGATCTATTGCTCATTATTGTCCAAAATATTGCTCAATATTAATTAAAAACATTTGAAAGATGCTTTGGAGTATTTATGCACAAAGCTTTCCAATTTCCCTTGATCAAGTGTCCAACAGACCTATGCTCAATAAAGCCACGCTGGCACATGGGATAATTGCATTGTGCCTTCACTAATCAAATCTCATATCAGCTTTTCCATAATTCTGCCCAGGGCTGGAAATCCAATAAACTGGCATGTAGTTAACCGGATTATTTGATACTTAAACTTCTAAAATTAGTTCCTTGCTCATTTCTCAAAATATCCAGCGACACATCCCATTGAATCCCAAAATAATGAAACATTTCCAATTGTTTGGGCTTAATCCACTCTCAGAGATGCTCTGACACAGGGGCTCTAGCAGATTGAGCTGCAGTGAAGCTGCTGAGATTGAATTAAACATACTCCCAGCTCCTCAGCCACTTAAAAACCTTAACACAAACCTAACTTTGTTTATCTACCTATATAATTCTATAATCTGCTCATCACCATAGCAACCAAACTATCACACCCTCAGCATACCGCAAGTAACTGCATTAGGAAGGAATCTTCCCCTCTAGAAATGTCCCTGCTTAGCTTTTCATTAATCCCCATGGCCACTCACTTCACACTAACGCTGCAAGCTCAAGGAAGCACAAATGTGTGAACTCACAGTCACGGAAGAGGTTTCAAGAAATATCTGGCGCTTACCACTTGAATTTATGGATGAGTTAGCCCGCTTCTCTCACTGTGAACAGTTTTGTCTCACAGCTTTAGGGAGCTCTGCTCACAGCTCAGGGCTCACACACTCCCTCTCATGAGAGCAGAAACACATCTTGGGAAATTAAAAGTATTTGTGACCTCCTTTCTTGGTTGGTTTTTTGTTGTTTTTTTTGTTTGGTTTTTTTTTTTTAACAGAAAAAGTTTCAGCTCTGTAGACAAAGTCCAGATCTAGAGACAGAATAAAAAAAGTTATACCACTCTAATTGAATTCCACTCTCCTTAAATCCAGAGTTTATAGTGTGCTCCTCTTGGGGTCCTGGACTCCATTATTTCATGGCCATTATTGCCAAGATTGTCACAGAATAGTTTGGGTTGGAAGGGATCTGAAAGATCATCCAGTTCCAAACCCCTGCCAGGGGCAGGGACACCTTCCACTATCCCAGGCTGCTCCAAGTCCCGTCCAGCTTGGCCTTGGACACTTCCAGGATGGGGCAGCCACAGCTTCTCTGGACACCCTGAGCCAGGGCCTCACCACCTTCTAAGTAAAGAACTTCTTCCTAAAATCTAATCTAAATATCTCCTCTTTTAGTTTAAAACTGTGCCCCCTCATCCTATCATTATCTGCCTGTGTCAAAAGCTGCTCTTCCTTTTTTTTATGAGCCCTTTTTAGGTACTGGAAGGCCACAATAATCTCTCCCCAGAGCCTTGTCTTCTCCAGGCTGAACAGCCCCAACTCTCTCAGCCTGTCCCCAGAGCAGAGATGCTCCAGCCCTCAGAGCATCTTAAGGACCAAACATCTCCAGAAGCCACTACCCCCCAAAACCCAGATGAAAACCAAAAGTGGCTGAAAGTCAAGGCTTAGGAAAAAGGAAAGAGGAGATCTTTGGAACATACTGTTTCTAAACTTCCTGATTCAAACTGGAGCCAGTGCAGTTTTTAATGTGGCCTCTGGCTAATTAGAGAGGAAAGTGCAAAAAAGCAGCGGATAACCTTTCAGTGACTCTGAAGGGAGGCAAACAGCACACACATTGCTGGAGTCACAGCCAGGATGAGGATCCAGGAAAGGTTCATTTGGGTCTTACACTCCTCTCTATCAAACGTTAAGAAATGCATTTTCTCCTACATAAAGAGGCAGAACTGAAAGTCATCCTCTCATCTCTCCCCAGTCTAGACACAGCTGGCACACCCACATCCACCACAAGGAGAAGAGAAATCCTCAGCTAAGCCAAAACCCTGTACCAAGAGTTCTCAGTCAAGGTATTTCATGGATGAATTTCAATTCCTGACATCTGTAAAATCTGGATAAAGAGCCTCACATGCTGAGTAACAAAGCTCTGAGGATTAAGCAAGTTCTGAGCCATGCCCTGCAGACACCATGTCCTTGCTCCAGAGCTCATTGTACACAGCCTTTGATTCTGCTTTTAGTACCTCTCCAGCAAGCAGTTATACAAATAAATGTCAGGTTACATGACTGTTTAATTATACAGGGAAGAAGAAGGCACAAAAGCCTTCAGTAAAAGGAAGAAACACTTTAAATAATTTGTATTAGCTGGAGTGCAGTGAAATATTAAACTGAAAGAAATGGCCTTCAGAAGTTGTGATCTTGCCCTTTGTGGCAAGGACACGCTGTACCCTGGTCTGGATTTTGATTTCTGGCCAAACTGCTGGTTCTTCAACCCAGCCCAGGCCAGTGACCTTCTCTCAAAGGTGGTCCTGGAAACAGCAGGTCTTGGAAAAGGGCAGATCTTCCTGCAGTTCAGAAAGCCAGATTAACAGCTGGTTTAAAGCTTGGTTCATAGAATCACAAAATTGTTTTGGTTGGAGGAGACCTTAAAGATCATCTCATTCCAACCCCTCAAACTGAATATGTGAACCCAACGTTGGTTTGCATGTTCTGGACCAGTGCAAACATGAATTAGTGTTCTGAACACTGTAGCTGTGGCCAAAAGGAGACATCCAGCACCATCTGCCATAATTTGGTCAGGAAGGAGACTCCAGGTCCTTATTCCTGAGCTTGGAAAGAGAGTTTCACACCTGCCATACTGTGACCCCATTTCTTCCACCATGTTTTTTTCCTCAACAACATCTATAATCACTCATTGTTACAACAGTCCTACACTACAAAGAACACTACAAAGGGAAAAAATGGGAAAATAAGAGAAGTTTGGGGAATAAAGGATTAAAAAGAGGGCTATTAAAGGATGCAGGCATATTGCAAGAACAACTCCAGATGAAATATGCTCAGAAAACAGAGGGATAAGGTGAGGGCAAGAGGTCAGAGTGGCTGTGGGGAGGGGACCTGCTGAAGCCCTGGCACAAGGCCGGCTGCTGACATGTGTCAGCATTAACAACCACTTTGTAGAGCAAACACCAGAGGGCATCTCCTGGGTTTTGACTTGTTCATTCCCATCAGCAGGACACTTCTCCTGTCAGTGTTTCTGTCCATAATGGCCAAACCCTCCTGCTTAGTTAGCTCCATGCAGCACCACCATGGACAGAGCCACCTGCCCCCCTGGCTCTGACCCAGCTGGGTTAGAGCTCATTACACTGCAGGCACATTTCCAGGCCAGCACTGACACCCTCCTCCCAACACTATTTCCACCCAGAGACTGCCAGCTGCCTCTGCCAGTGGTCATTCCCAGTGCCACCACCACCAACCATCAGAGGCTGATGGCCCCTCTCACTCCCTTGGGACAGATGGTTCCACCAGAGTAGCTCTCAATCCCAAAATAACACATTTGATGGTGGTGTGAGCAGGTTGGCACAGGAGACAGTTGGTGGCTGTTCTTCAAAGCTGACAGCCACTCTCCACTCCCCCAAACCTGCTCCTGCAGACAGACGCCCACCCCAGTCCAAACCCGAGCCCAGGCAGCTCGGGGGCTGTCCCTGACAGTGCCACTGTGTCACGCATGGCTGGGATGGCTGAGCACCTCTTCCCCCTGTAGCAACAGCAGGGTCTATTCTGTGTTTATTTCCTGGCTCAAATCTTTCCATTTGTTAGGTTTGGCTCGATTCCCCGTACAGCTGAAGAGCCAAAAAGCCAAGGGCAGAGGGCTGCTATTTCACCTTTGATAGATGGGAACTGAAGTTACTCTTGGCAGCTGACTTGAGGCTGCTGTAAAGAAAAAATTGGGGCCTGGTCACCACAGGGCAGTGCTCTGCAGGTTCTGGTAACGGGGTTAATTGGGATTACCTGAGCTTGGCTTTAATCAGCACCAGGAACATAGGAACATATTCTTTTCAGGATTATTTTTCTGAAGTGTATTTAGAAATGTCATGGTGGGTTTAGATTATGGTCAGAGCAACTACAGGTTCCATAAATGAGTGAAAAAAACCCCCAAACAACAATGAAACAATGAGATCTCTTCAATATCACCTCAAAGTTGTACTGTAAGTGCAGAACTGCGCTAAATACATGAGTCTGATGTAAGAAGAGAGTCTGACAAAGTCAGGGATCTTAAATCTTTTGGAGTTTTCTTAATTACAAGAGCTCTAGTTCCTAAAGTTGTTCAGTCTTTTCCTGCCTTTTGTATAAATTTTAGAAACACAGCAAGTGTTTAAGGGACACATATAATGCTCACAAAGAGCAACGTGAAGTTTTGTAGAAGTTCACACACCATGAGAAAGAAATGATAATGTCATTTAGTTTTTATATGCTGCCTTTTTATCAGGACACCTCAAAGACAGCCCTCAAGCAAAGGACATCATCTTCTGATTTACACAGATCACAAACTGCAGCACCATTGCTTTGTGCAGCTTCTCCCACCTTGCTCTTGGAAGAGCCACGACCACAAAGGGTGAGTGTGGGGTTGAATTTATTACTTTAACCATCACCCAGTGTGGCCCCTCAGACACCTCCTGGCTATAAAACCTGTACCCCAGCCTCTATCAAACCTGATTTGGATCTTAGCTGATGGAAGCAGCTCCCCAAAACCCAGTGGAGCCATATCTAGGTTTGCCAGCTGAATATCAGGTCCTCTATATTTCATGTTAATGTGTCCCTGTAATCCACCATGTCTGTTCTAAGTGTTTCTTAATCTTTTATTATTTCTACGTCAAAGACTGCAGAATTTTCTGCCTTTATATAATTTAAACGTCTGAGAAGACCAAAAAATTCCATTTTAATTCCTCTTTCTAATGGGTAAGTATTTAAACCCGTTCCTAATCAGTTAGCCTTACTTTGAGGGCCAATCTCTGAGTAAGTAGGCTGTGACAGAAACGAGCTCTGCGATCTAAGTGCCACAGATGCCTCAGGGCAGATTTAGACTTAATGACAGATGAACCCAGCTCCAGCCAAATCCATGGCAGCCTGTTTTCATCTCAGCAGTCAGCAGGAATGAAATCCCATTGGAATCTGGTGGGGGTTCAGACTGGATTTTTTCACTCTTGGAGAAGAAAGAGGGGAAAAGTCCAGAATACTGAAGTCACTTGGGAGTTAAGGTCTACCTTCCAGCAAGTATTTTTGATCATCTTTCCGCCACGAGTTCTAGGTCTAAAACTGTTGTGTGGAGGTGGCAGATCCTGGGACAGGTGGCAGGGACTTGTGGCAGTTTGTAGTGGAGATGTGGGGGGAGAATAAGTGATCTTTAGTCCTCCAGATACCTTGTTAATCCTGAACTCCACATTAACGTTGGAAATGGGCCAGTGACCCCCAGCACGCCCTTATGTGTTAGAAAACCCTCGTGTGACCCCAAGAGCCCGAACCACACAGGCAGCCCTTTCAGGAACCTGCTTGCCCACAGTTCCAGATTGTCCATAATTCAGGGGTTTTGCATTCTGTGTTATCCTCTGCAATGATATTCTGGTATATTGGCCCAGAGGGCTGATCTGAGATCCCCTACGTGGAAACCCAGAAGGAAGCACAGTCCTGTGGGGCCACATGAAGAAAACAGGCTTGTAAATGTGATTTTCTGTGTTGGGAAAAGCCTTCAGCTTTCCCAGCAGGCATGAGGTCCCCATTACCTCTGCATATGGTAAATTATGCAATAATGCAGGCATTGCTTGGATTTCAAAATTCAACAAATTCAATGAATTTTGAAATTGTTGACCTTCTCAGTGCTTTGATTTATGATTAATGGCTTTAAAGCTCATGGTACAGGGGTTGGAACCAGATCCACCTAATGAAAAGTGTACCATGACCCACCGGGTTTTAGCATCCTGATTCCTCTTCAGGTTGGTTTGATCACTCCACAAATTCCGTGTTCAGTCAAGGCACTGGGCAGCTGTTGCCAGAGGAAGCCTGTGCTTGTTGCCTCATTCCTCCACGAGCTCAGCAGCTATTCTTTCCAGCTGGAAAAATCTGAATTGTTTCCAAACATTTTCCTTCCTGAAATACCAGAAGCGATATAAAGAGTTTACTTTGCTTGGCAAGCTTGGCTTTCTCAAATCTACCTATTTCCCTTGTGCAGGTCTTCCCTCTCTCTCACAGGACAAGAAAGCTTAACCCAGGAAGCAGATTCACCCCAGGCAAAGGGGGCTGTGGGAGCAACTGTGAGGTGTAGTTAAAAAATGAAGAGTGATTCAGGTGTGCACAGCAGAAATGAGTATTGTGCTACAGCCAAATAAATAACAGTAATAACATGTTAATGTTATTGTAGAAACAACAACAAAAATAATAATAATAATAATAATGATGAAATAACTCAATAAATTACTCTTCCTTCTGCCCCAGATGTTTTACAAATGACCTTGCCTGTAACTGGAAGCAATTTCCCTCTATCTGCAAGTTTCCATTGGCTCCTCATGCCAACGTTATATCCAAGTTTTCCAGATATATCAGATTTTTTGCCAGCTGTCTCAGGACAGCATCAGGATTTTGCCTTGGGCTGCACATGTGTGTTAGGTAAACCCTGCACACCCAGAGAGACGCCAGAGTGATTGAGGAGAAACTGGACCCAGCCCAGCATCAATTATTCCTTTGGAGATGGAGATTAATTTCACCTTGCTTCAACCACCTTTGAACTCACATCTCAGACTGCTGGCAGGATTGGACAGGTGTGGTGACAGCAAATGATGCTCAGGTAAAATGCTGCCTGCTTTGGGAAGGCTGTGGAAAGTTATTATTCCTTTCCATGTGGCACACAACTTCTGGAATGTTGTATGGGTCCTCCTGCATAAGCAAGATGTTGACAAATTTGAGTGAGGGCCATGAAGGTAGTTTGGGGTCCACCAACCTGGGGGATGTGATGAATGAGAAGAGCCTGGAAGAGTTTTTTCATCGTGGAGAAGGTCAAGGGGAATCTAAATGACTTCTTTTAACTCTCAAGTAGGGGAAAATAGAGATGAGGAGCCAGACTGCTGAGCAAGGCATGGTAGATGGACGTGAAACAGCAGTTACAGGGTGAAGGGAGGGAAATTCCCACCTGAAAAATGAAAACTGGTTTTGCCATGACAGTGGTGGAGCATGGGAAAAGAGCCTCTGAGAGGCTGGGAAACCTCACAGAATCATGGATTGGTTGGGATTAGCAGGGATTTCTAAAGACCTTCTAGCCCAACCCCTTTTTTTTAAGCAGGGTCAGTGACAACAGGTTGCCCAGGACCATGTCCAGATGGGTTTTGAGTATTTCCAAAGAAAGAGACTCCACAGCTTCTTGTGGCAACCTGTTCCAATGTTCAACCACAATGTTCAACCAACAGTCCATCGCTGGAGATTTTCAGAACTGCACTAAAACCTTGAGCAGCCTGGTCTGGGATAGAAGCCAGAACTGGTCTGGGCAAGATTTTGGGAACAGACACTCTAAGGGTGACTTCCAACCTGAAGAGTTTAATGATTTTCCAAATGATGACCACAGATGTTTCAAGGCTCCAGCTCTATGAATGCAAAAGTCCATTAGACTCCAGTTAAAAGAAAACATGTGCCATTTTTATTGCTATGAAAAACCACAAAATGCAGAGTTAGGGATTCCTCTACACTCATTACTGGCAGCAACAGATTGAGAATTCTCTCCATTTCCCAAATTTCACTCCGGCAACTTCCCCATCATCACCTTGATTCTTAACTTTCCGTCCTACTTTTTGTATCAGTTTAAGTTCATGAACTCCAACTTCCCATGTGCCTTTTAGCTGTAAATGCACAGTATTATTTTTTAAAACCAGAAATGGATGAGAAACATGTGCAAAGTAAAAGAATAATGCACAGCAGGCAGCTGGGGTCCCGCATCTGATGTGTGCCACATTGTGAGGAAACACCTGGAGGGATACATGGCATTAAATTTGTGCACATAATGAGGGTAAGGTTGGGTGAACATCTGCATTTGGACTCACCGTGACCCAGAAACACTGTAAAATGGGATTGCCGTGAAAGACTGTGGCCAGTCTTACCCATGAAAAAGCTTACCTTCTACTCAAAAGCTCTTAAATTTGTCCCTGCAGCTGCTGGCTGTTCTTAGAACAGGTGGCCCACACCTGTCTTTTTTGCTTCAGTACCAGGGCATTTCCCTAGGAACACATCAGAACCAGTCTTTGAAATATTTTTCTCTCCAGAAGAGTTTGGGTTGGAAGGGACCTGGAAGCCCATCCAGTGCCACCCCCTGCCATGGACAGGGACACCTCCCACTATCCCAGGCTGCTCCAAGCCCCATCCAACCTGGCCTTGGACACTTCCAGGGATCCAGGGGCAGCCACAGCTTCTCTGGGCACCCTGTGCCAGGGTCTCACCACCCTCACACCGAGGAATTTCTTCATAATACCTCATCTAAACCTCTCCTCTTTCAGTTTTAAGCCATTCTCCCTTGTCCCATCACTCCATGCCCTTGTCCAAAGTCCCTCTCCAGCTTTCTTGGAGACCCTTTAGGCACTGGAAAGAGCTCTAAGGTCTCCCTGGAACCTTCTTGTCTCCAGGCTGAACCACCCCAACTCTTTCAGCCTGTCCTTGTAGAAAGGTGGAGCTAATATTCCATTTTTCTGAGTAATTTTCAAACAAGGACAAGAAATTATACTGACCCCACATGTTGTTAGAGCTGTGAACATATTCACTCCCAAAGAATAAGCAATTTTAAAAATATATATTTAGGTACCTACTTGGGAGAGAACAGAAATGAAATTCAGAGAAGCTCATTATCACAAGTATATGGACACTAAGGCATAATTATACATATCTGCTGAAGACAAAGCCACTGCATTGATTCTTTTCCCATTTTCTAGGTATTTAGCAGCTATTTAACCTTCCTTGCTGAGAGGATGGTACCTGGAATTTGCATCATTTCTGTGTCTGTCCAGTACAGCTTGTGGTAAAAGGACTCATTTGTCAGCACCCAGTGCACTGAGGTAACACTGGTCCTTCAATAAGTGCTTCAACAGCTGGTCTTAGAGCTACTTAGAAATTTCTGTGCAATAAATAGCACATTTTCCCTGAAAGCAAAAGCCTCATCATTTCCATGCTCATTCAGCCTCAAGGTTTTTCACCCATGCTGGTCAGTTTTACACCCAGCACCGGTGCCCTGAGTTACCTGGCAAAATCTCTTTTGAAGAGAAAAAGTTGGTAACAACTGAAATAATTAAAAAGATACAAAAAAAATCACCACCACCACCGCTGCTGCTGGCTGAAGGTCCCTTCCAAAGTGGGATGCAAAATTAAACACTTCCAGGGAAGGATGAAAATATCCATCAATTCTCTTAATTATGAAAGCATCGGGGGTCTTGCTGAGATGGGGCTTTGTTGCTTGAGTTGCTGTAGCATCTTTTGAGGATGGTGCCAAAAGAAAAGAGTGAAGGAGAGCGAGACAGGGACAGTTATTCTTGTTTTATACTGGGAGGCTTGAGGGGCAAAATGATTAAAAGGCTTCTGCAAAGGTTCACCAAAAAATCTTTCAGGCTGAGAACAGAGTCCAGACACCTTTGGTCTCTTCAGAGCACAGCTACAGGCTCTTCATCCTTGGTACCAGTCTGGTAAAGCTTTTTTACTCTATTTTTGCTCAAGGCAGACAGAAAATTCCCTCTTTTACAGCCTGAAGCCTCCATACAATACGTGGAAGTGTCTGACAAAAGCCCTTCAGCCACAACACACAGACTGCTCCCCATCACAGCCCCGGCAACATCATCACCCCAGCGCTGCTTCACACACCGGCCACAGCCTCATCTCAAAGTCCTCTGCAGGAAAAACTAGCTTTGCACCCACCCTGGGACCCTCTGAGTTTTTAGGAGGCCTGGAGTAGCAGAGAAGGGGTTTGTAACTGATTTGGTGCTAATCCTACTCTTAGATGTGAACTGCAATTGAATTAGTGCTGGTAATTTTGTCTCCTCTCTATAGTCATTGTTCTCCAGGCAGCCTGGAAATTGATCTTCCAAATTTGATCAGAAATCGGCCACCAATTCATCCTTGCACAAATTACTGAGTTTTCCTCCCCCTTTTTTTTTTTTTATTTTAATGCAGCCTGAGAGCCATCTCATCTCACAGCAGCAAAATTTTACTGAAATTCGACTTACAACAACCTATTTCCTCAGAACTATACTAAAAACCGGATTATTTTCTCCCTTATCAAAATGGTTTGAGCAACAATGTTCAGGGTCTCTCTAGGAAAATACCTACTCTGTCTCTTGATGCAAACCCCGGCATTCATTTTTCTACATCTACTCAAAAGTGACACACCAGCCCTAGAGCAGAATGAGGGTTCATGTGGCATCAAGAAAACTCTGTTTTTTCCAAACATCAACATCTCACTTGACCACATCCCACCATAAACATGATTGCTTTAAAGTTGTTCATAGTTATTATGTGAGTATGATATTGCTCAAACCAAGATATAAAATATTCAGAAAACACATGTTTCTCAAACAGAAATGCCAGACTTGGGGATGAAATAACTGAAGGAATTGAAGAAATGAGATATACCAAGGTGCCTAACACCAAAAAGATCTCAGTTTTTTAAAAAGTCGTTCATTCCTCTCACTGTTGTGCATAAATAGCATTGACAGAAAATCATTACAGCCAAAGAAAATTGCCACAAGGGTGATGAAGCCTGATGTCTCAAAATGCTAAAAAACGTCACTTCGATAATTCCTAAGTTCCGAGGAACAAGTTTTTTATGTTTTTGACAAAATTGGTAGCAGTTATGCCTCACGCAAAAGAAATAATTGAGAGGATGGAATGGTTCTACTCCAAGTGGCTGCTTTCAGTGCAGTGCTTGAAAACAAAACGAGATCCATCGAGACAAAACAGCGAAATTATTACTTGGCGATGAAAGTGCATCCAAGTGGTTGTTTGCTGTTAAAAACTTCAGTGCTAATAATGGAGTGAAAACATGAAATTCTGAGTGAGAGGCGTTCCATGACAGCATTCCCACTCCGAGGCCCTCATTCCCACTCCGAGGCCCTCATTCCCACTCCGAGGCCCTTTCCCCACGCGTGGGTTGAGGTGCTGCTGTTCTGTGTGTGGGGAGGCTGGGATGCACAACGGGTTTTCTGCAGGGTGAACAGCAGAAGGGCACTACAGCCTCCCAAACAGCTCTGCCAGGGCACTGTGGGGCACAGCCACCCATCCCAGAGACCCCCCACCCTCCCCAAGGTGCATCTCAGTCTTGGCAGCACATCCAGCGTGTCACAGCCCTCCCAAGAATTCCCCCCTGGCAAGCCTATCCCAAAGGGCACAACCCAGAGGGACAATTGCTCCAGCCACAATCACCCAGGTGGAGGTGGTGGAGCACACAGAGGCCAGCTCAGGTGGCTGATTCTTCTCCCCCACTTGCACATGGGTGCATTCACACTCCAGTTAGTGTGAAGAACAACCTCACGCTGCCACTGAGGGGAACTTTTGTGAAGCCTCCTGTGGCCTGCCCAGGCTCCCAGAGACTGGAGAGTGCAGAAAACTGAGGGGTTTGGGGAAATGGAGGCACCCACATTTCCTTTCCCAAGTGGTGCCTGGCTGAGAGCAGAGCAGGGTGGAAGGGGTCAAAAAATCCCCATGCTAGGGCAGGATGGCAAACAGAGAGAGAAAGAGGCCAACAGACTGTGCTGGGGTAGCCTGTGATCCTTGCAGCTCCGTCACAGGGCTGATCTTCCTGCATCCTGCCCAAGCTCCAGGGAATGAAATGGTGCAGCGTCCATTCCACCCTGCTCCAGCAAGCTGCACCTTAGCAGAAACTTGCTTTAATAGATTTCTCTTTCTGCACCTGCTTTTCCCTCTTTGTTCTCACTGAGAAGTTATCAGAAGGGCAAGGGAGGGTTATCCACAGAATGATGTTCTCATGCAGCCCCGAGACCTGTTCCACCAGGGAACCCAAATTTTAAAATTTCTAATCCACTGTGCCATGTCACAGTTTGAGAGGGTGATAAAGAAGTGCAGCTCTCAAGGAGAGAGATTTTGTGTTTAAGTTAGTGCATCTGAGGCTGGTGTATCCTTGCTTTTATTTTTTCTTTTCATCAACTCACTTTCCACCTTGTCCAGCTCCCCTTGTGCTCGCCGTGCTCAGCTGCCAGATCCACGGGGCAGGCACTCCCAGTCTGGGCAGTTTTCACACCAAATAACCACACATCAAGAATGAGAACACAGCTCTTGAGGCAGAGGCTGTTTTCTGTGTCAGGCAGCTCCTGCAGCTTCTCACCAGGGCACAGATTGGAAATTCTCCATTGTCCCAGTCTCAATTATTATGAAAAAGTAGCAGAGAGAAGGCAAATTCTGATAACTGAGTCAGGAGAGCAGAAAAATTAGTTGCTCTGAGTGATTCATCACCTGAGACCACTGATGTAATCCTTCCCAAATTCAATTACAGCTAATTAAAAATAATTCTCTCATCTGAGTTGATCACTTGTGGTTCCAAGTTCCAGTTCAATCCTGCTGTAACAGCGACCATAAAATTGAACAGTCTGAGGGAAGCTGCAAGGTCTTCTCCTGATGCAGCCAGGGTTAAACCACAACACACTGAGCTGGCAGCTTGCTGGCACATGGGTTGGAGTACAGAAAGATGGAATTGCAGTCCTGAGTATCTCAGTCCCTTCCCGTTTGCTCTCCCTGTGCCCCCAGCCAAGGTCAGATTGCCTGGGAGAAGCAGCACTGCAGAAAGTGCTGCTGCACTTCACACACAACTTCCCTTGGAATTGCATTATCTAGTTTGCAAATGAGTGCTGCTCTGGCTCCTGACCACATTTCTTTGTTGTCCAGCACCAGCAGACAGATGAATATTTTATTATTTGTCCATACTCAGTCTGAGGTCCAGTTCTGGTGACCAGCTCCAGCATTTGCTCTGGATAAAAATGCCCTGTCCAGTCAGCAATCTTCCTCTGGCATTTGGGATGCACAAAGAGATAATGATGATGATGATGATAAATATAATAATATAGTAGTAGTAGCAGAAGTAGTAACTTGGAGACATAAGCTTAATTCTTGAAAGGATTTTAAAAGCCATCCCTCTTCCCTGCATTCAGCAGGATCAGATCTCACCCAGCTGCAGGAGTTAGACATCCATACTCTGCTATCATTCACTGGAAAACAACTCGGGAAGCAGCTCCAAGTCATAAAGCACCTTCCTCTGCTTCCTGCCCCACGGCCATAAGTGCTTAACTCCTGGGAGTCTCTATTAGCAATTCTTTGATTGTGTTATCTGGGTAATAAACCAACTACTCACACGGCTTTTACTGACAGCAACTACAGGACTTGCAGTAGCAAAACGAAGCTGCTGTTTGCTTTCAAGCTGCCAAGATCAACACAAGCCAGAACGGCAGTGACAGGAAATATATCATGAAAGGACACGGTTCAGGAGGGAAAACAATATTCTGGTGTTTTCACCCTCAACCCAAGCAAGACTCGCTAATGACTGACCTTATTAAAATATTGGAAAATGGATGTTTTGTCCCATGGGCTTCAGGACATGCGAGGCCAGTGATTGTTTTCTGGGTATATCAGGGCACAGAAATGCTTCTCAAAAATGTGATTTTCCCTGGGGGAGTCATTGCTCTCTGACACATCCCTTCTTGAGGGGATCAGAATACGCTGCTTAGAAGAAAACCAGAGTGGATCTCCAATCCAAGAGAAGAACACTTCACAGGGGAGATTTCCTCTGGCTCCTGGAGAGAACAATTAAGCCATGTTGCACATGATGTAATTATCCACATTTTTACAACCTTTTGTGTCTTAATCACTATTACAGTATGCTTGGCAAGGCGTCACTCGGCAGCTCACAATCGCAGCCTTTGACTGCATTATTTCATTCATTAAATTATGAAAGCAGCCAAAGAAAGCTGCAAACACAGGCTCTGGTTTCTGGCCAGCCACAGCCCTCCAAGCACACCCAGCTGACTGGAGGGGCAGGACTATTTACTCATTTTAAATGAATTGTCCTCAATTAGGCTGCACAGCATCTTTTTGGCACGTTTCTACAACAGCTGAGAAACTGCAAGTGTCAGCTTCTGGGTAGATGCTGCTTTCTTCATTTTTATGGTATGTTTTTTTGGTGTTTTGAGATGGGAAGAGAAAGTTCCTGCACGCTCTCAACATGCTGTGTTGACTTCATCCCAAAGGAGAAAAAGAAGTATTTTTCAAGGTTACATAAAAAAAATAAATAAAAATATTCATTGTGATTTTTACATCTTCTGTCCATGTTGTCCTGCTCCAAGCAAGGCTTAGCTTTGAGCTTCTCTTAGCTCCAGAAAGCTCTGCTGTCAGGGCATCTATGGGGTTCCTCACCCACAAAGAATCTCCTGAGGCTGGAAATGGAGCTGGTCTTCTGCACCCACAGTGGGGACAGCACTTTCCACAGATTTTCACAGAACTTGTAGGAATGCTAAAGATTTCAGGTCTCTTTCCTGCATCATGTTCCAAATTATGCCATGCTAATAAAGGTATTAAGGATTAACAGATAGGAATCTGAAAGAAAAGAACCCGAAAAAGATTAGCAAGACAGATGGAAAGAGAATTTTAACAAGGGCATGGAAAAATGGCTTTAAACTGACAGAGAGAAGGTTTAGATTTTAGGAAGAAATTCTTCCCTGTGAAGGTGGGGAGACCCTGGCACAGAGAAGCTGTGGCTGCCCCATCCCTGGAAGTGTCCAAGGCCAGGTTGGATGGGGCTTGGAGCAACCTGGGATAGTGGAAGGTGTCCCTGCCATGGCAGGGGGTGGCACTGGATGATCTTTCAGGTCTTTTGCAACCCAAACCATTCTGTGATTAAGAAAACATTACCTTTATTCAATTACACTAAAAATATTGTTGCATGAATTATAGAATAGAGCAAAATAGAATAGAATGGAATAATTTCAGTGGAGGTGATTTACAATGATCACCTAATCTAACTGCCTGACCAATCTAGGGCTGACCAAAAGTCATGTTAAGGCCATTGTCCAAATGCTTCTTAAACCCTGACAATCTTGGAGCACCAACCACCTCTCTAGGAAGCCTGTTCCAGTGTTTGCCAACCCTCTCAGTAAAGAAATGCTTCCTCCTGTTCCATCTAAGCCTCCTCTGGCACAGCTTTGAACGAGAAATTGTTACTTTTTCACTAAAAGAATCATAATTCTCTCAAACACTTGACAGTCCCTGGCACATACGTCCAGATTAGCTTTTCTCCTGGAATCAAGACTCATCCCTCCATCTTCACTTTGCTGTCAATTTATTGCGGTGATGAAAAAAAGGCACTGGAAAGAAATTCAGCCAATGCCACTGTGATACAAAAAACATCCAAAAATGAGTCTGAGCCAGAAATATTTTAGTTCTGGAGCACAACGAAAGAGAAGGTGGCACCTGGCTGCATTTTGCCTACGAAGAAGATACAATAATCTTACCAGGAGCCCTGGCAGTGGTGATGTTAGAGGAGACAGGAGCAGAATTTGGCAACATATTAAGATTTTATGTCTAAACCTTTCACCAGGTTGGTGATATTACAAATATCAAAAATATCAAAATTACATATTTTCATGTTTTAGGGAGCAACCTCAGCTGACACCTGATTTGTGATCAAGGAAACAGGAATTAAAATAGAGCCCACACCTTCTGTCATAGTGTTTTACAGCTCTCCACCATTTTGGTCATTCAGTAGTTTCACCTTTCCATCTTTTTGCATATTCAAACAGGTAAGTGCAGGTCCTGTCATTTTATATTGCACCTCAAAACCAGCTGCTTCTTCTACTCTCCACATCCTCAAATCTTCATGGAAAGCTTCCTCTGCTCCCCTCACAAGACATTTTCATAGCAGAAAATTGAATCACAAAATTATTCCACTCTTGGTTTCAAAGTGTGTTTAAGTATGGTATAAATTCACTTCCCAGTAAACATAGAGGGCACCATCACTGATGTAAACTACAAATGTTTAGACTCAGATTGATTTCTGAGATTGATTGTCAAAACAGAGAGATGCTTGTAAATAAGGAAATTTAACAAATGCTTCTTAATAAATAGTTGGGGAAAAAAAATCTGCAGTTACTGGTCTGTTAACACTCTACGAGTGATTGATTATGGACTTATGATAATGGTAGTTCATTTTAAGAGCTTCCACAGGGATGTAAATCAGCTTTAATTTAAAGATGATATGAAAAATCACTTGTTGAAATATGAGTTTGTGAATAAAATTCAGTGATAAATTACATGGTTGATTTAATTGGATCAAAAGCGCTCTGCCGCACTTAATTCAGCTCTATTTATTTTCACATAAATGGATGCACTGAAAGCATTTTAAGGGTAACTCTGGTATGATTTAAAGAAAGAGAAGTCTCAGTTTGTGGCTCAGTAGTGGCACTCAGAGAATATGGGGTGATTTACAGGACTTAAAGTGGTGCTGAGGAAGCACATCTAAAATACAGCAGCGTGTTCTGAAGGATCCTCATTTTAGCAATGGCACAGAATTTCTATGAGGCAACTCTTGTGTTTAAACATTTGGTCTTTAGGAAGACTGAAAACACCAAAAGATGTTTTTGGTGGGTTTTTATCCCTTAATCCTACTTCTGTGCTAGATGCAGGCACCCCAGGGAGCAGTCCCAGTCTCTCAGAGAAGCTCCTGTTGAATGGGCAGCTGAAAACCCTCTCAGTAAAGAAATGCTTCCTCCTGTTCCATCTAAGCTTCCCTGGCACAGATTTCAATGAGAAATTGTTACTTTTTCACTAAAAGAATCATGATTCTCTCAAACACTTGACAGTCCCTGGCACATATGGCGGATTAGCTTTTCTCCTGGAATCATTCTGAGATGTAAATTGGAGGACACACGATACAGAGGCCTGTGTGATCACAGAAATCCTGGAATGAACCAAACCCAGGCTTCACTCCCAAAGGAGCTGATTTTTGCCTCTTTAGAGGGCCTGGGAATTAACCAGCATGGTCAATCACAGCTCATAGAAAGCAGGGAGCCAAGCTGGTTAACAGGGGTAGTCTTGCCCCTCATTAGTATGGCAGACTCTGGAGTGATTTTTTTCCCCAAAAAAGTAAATGAGACCATCAGGGATTGAGTGGCCTGTTGTAACAGGAAGGATTCTTGTTTTTTGAAATAAGTAGAATACCTATT
This sequence comes from Corvus hawaiiensis, assembly GCF_020740725.1. Lineage (NCBI taxonomy): Eukaryota > Metazoa > Chordata > Aves > Passeriformes > Corvidae > Corvus > Corvus hawaiiensis. The sequence goes on along the minus strand of NC_063213.1, from coordinate 3,716,218 downwards.
TTCTGCAAGTCAATCCTCCTGGGATAACTGGGCATCTAGGACCTGTCATTTTGTCATCCATATATTTCATACTAAACACAAGTTTTCAGTTTGTTCTGTTCCGAATCGGATACCCCAAAAATATTCCTGAGAAAGTATGCAGGCCAATGATGTGGGTAAATAAATCCTTACATGTTTGGGCAGGACTGTTTTTGTGCTTGATTTCTATTGCCATAGCAATTTGCAGTGGGATGGTTGGTACTGAAAAAACACTGGCTCAGGAGAGGAGCCACCACAGTAAACAGCAATAAAAGAGCTGCAATGTCAGTATCTAAAAGTAAAAACATATCAGCACCTTGTATCAAAGTGGTCACAGCCTGACAGAGTTCAGGGAGGGTTTGGGAAATGCTCTCAGGCACAGGGTGGGATTGTTGGGATGTCTGTGCAGGGCCAGGAGTTGAACTCGATGATCCTGATGGATCCCTTCCAACTCAGCCTATTCTGTGATTCTGTGAGTCCTACTTCTGCAAAAAACTTAGGGTCTTCCTTTAGGCTGCCCAGAGCAGCTGTGGCTGCCCCATTCCTGGAAGTGTCCAAGGCCAGGTTGGATGGGGCTTGGAGCAGCCTGGGATAGTGGAAGGTGTCCCTGCCCATGGCAGGGGGTTGGAATGATGATCTCTCAAGTCCCTTGCAACTCAAACCATTCCAGGATTCTATGATTTATTTACTTGCTGTGGAAATATTTGCATCTGGGCCTTTATGCTCAAATATCAGAAAAAGTGGTTTGGCGTTCAGCTTTTGGAGGTAAATCCATGATTTGGAGTACCAAGAGGATAAAATCCTGATGATGTTTTTTAGACTAGATATAGCTAGATGTTGTCTAGTGAAAGGTGTCCCTGCCCATGGCAGAAGGTGGAAGGAGATGCTCTTCATAGTCCCTTCCAACCCAAACCTTTCTGTGATTCCTTTAACTTTCAGTGGAATATCCTGTTTAGTTGTTTCATCATTTTGTCTGGCCAAAGACGGCTAAGAAAGCTAAAATGTCAGCCAAGAAGGTTCAATTCCATTGATTTTTCACTCCTCTTAAGGTGGGCAGTAAGCTCCAGGTGCCCAGTTGGCACAGTGTATCTGGCCATTGGATCCCAACTATTCTTTCAGGTTTCCGTTTCCAGGAAATGGGGAGACTGGCACCTCCAAGAGGTGATTTATCCCACCTATTTGGGATACAATCTGTTCAAGAATAGATGGCACAAATCACTCACCAAATGCCACCTGCTTGCTGCACTGCAAGGCAACTTAGCTCAGCCACCCAGAATTTCAGCATCTTGTTCCAAGTCAGATGATTCCTGTTGCAGGAAGAAATCCATCCAGTTCCCTAAGTCACCTGATGAATTGTGATGTCCTCAACCCATTGGATTCACTTTGCTGGGAAAATGCAGCACCTGCACAGTTTTTAAAGATCTTGCCTTCAGGGTAGAAGCTCTTGGAATAAAAGCCCTCTTGATTTGAAGGCAGGTTAGTTTTGGTACAGGTCTTGTGGACATGCAGAAAAGCCCATTCTTAGTTCTCCCAGCATGCCCATGAAAAAAGGATTCTGAAGTGATTAAACACAGTAAATTATAACTCTGTTAAACCCACCTGGCTCCAGGATCCCTTTTATGTGTTGAAAGCAGTACTAAGGACAGTAAGAAATTTAGCTGGGGGCTGATTTCATTGCAAGGAGAGCAAAATGCCACATGTAGGGAGTAACTGGGACCCCTCACTTGCACATCAGGAAGGGACAGGGAAGCCAAAACTCTGCTGTTTGATTTACAAGAGCCATTCTGACTTTTTACAGTTGTGAGGAGAGTCAGAAAAATGCTTGAGCAGAATGTAACAATGGCAAGAGATAAACTTCCTATAATTTTGTATTTTACTATTTTGTTTTCCAATATAGGCACTTACTCTAGAGTATCCTACTGTTTTGAGAGCCCAAAAATGCTGCCAGTCACAATGAAAGAGGACAGAGTGGATCAAATTCAACCCAGGGTCGATACTGGTGGAACAAGCACTTGTTTTGAATGACTAGAAGTGGAGAAAAAAAATAGAAAAAAACCAAGAAGTTGGTTGGAAATTGAACTCAGCTTGCTGATGAAGGGTTCACCAAGGTCTTTAAGTCATTATTGTGGATCTCCTTACTCGTGTCCTCTCACTTGTCCTTCAGTTCCTTTCCAAGCATCTCCAGTTCCCTGTGCTGCTTCTGGATGGGGCAGAGTCTAAACTGGCTCTTCCCCAGTGGCCAGCTGAACTTCAGGGAGTGTATTTTTCAGGCATTATTCAAACACTTCCAGCGAGACTTTCCTTTTCAAGACCCGATTCGAATCAAGAAATTTTTGTTTTCGGTAGTGTTGCATCATAAAATTAGGCAATTACTCTTGTAAATCTGTCAGGGCTCTAAGTAATTATCTAATTTAGAACAGTTAAAATAAAAAAGGCAGGAAAATTTCGCTCTCTGGGGTGTGTTGCTTAGAGGAATTAACCTGGGGGATAGGGATGTGCTGATGAAATCTATTCCATGGGGTGAGTTGGGTCAGCAGGCAGAAACGTCCATGAATATATGGCCAACCTAAAATGAGTGCTCCTTTCACTGCAGTCATCCTCTTTTCCTGTTCCAGTTGCACCAAATTAGAAAGGTTATTGCAAGGAATCAAATTCCTGCCTTCAGCTGTCTAGACAAAGGTTATGGGGAAGACAAAACCAGACTGAAAGGACAAGATGCAATGGACACAAACTGCACCAAGGGGAATTTGGGGAGGAATAAGCAACAGCTTTTTTCAATGTGAGACTGGTGCAGCACTGGGACAGGTGCCTGGAACGCCTGTGGAATCCCTGTCCTCGGGGATTTTCAGCACTCAGCTAATAAAATCCTCAGGCCACATGATCTGCCTTGGAAGTGTATCCTGCTTGAAACCAAGGTTGGACCAAGAGCTCCAGAGATCCCTTCCAACCTAACTGGCTTTGTAATTCTAACAAGCAGAGACACAACTCTGTAATTCTGTACTTCTTACAACCTTGTGAAGTAGAGGCAGGGTTGACCCAAGCAAGACCCTTCACTGTGTCAAGCTGAAACCACAGGAACAGAGTCTCTTGTGCTGGGACCGTGGAAATCCTTCAGCATCTGAGATGAAGTTAACATTGAACCAGAATTTATCAAAATCCTGGGCAGAGCGGGTCTTCGGTGACATTTTCAGAGAATCATAGAATGGTTTGGGTTGGAAGGGACCTGAAAGATCATCTTGTTCCACCTCCTCCCGTGGGCACGGACACCTTCCACTATCCCAGGGTGTTCCAACCTGGCCTTGGACACTTCCAGGGATGTGGCAGCCACAGCTTCTCTGGGCACCCTGTGCCAGGGCCTCACCCGCCTCCCAGTTTCTTGGGAGGAGAAGAATTTCTTCCCAATATCTCTTCCCAATATTTCTTCCTAATATCCTCCTTCCTAATACCTTCCTAATATCTCTTCATAATATCCTCATCTAACCCTGCGCTCCTTCAGCTCAAGGCCATTCCCCCTTGTCCTGTCCCTATAGGCCCCTGTGAAATTTTAGGCCTAAAGGTATCATGCTTTCAAATACCTGGAAAATAAGGAAAAAGAACTACAAACATTTTAGAGCAATTTGTACACACAACCATCCTTCTCCATATTTCCCCCTTCCCAGTGCTCTGTCACCCTGAGACAACAACTCCTGGGCTCGAATCTTGCTGCAAAAACAGCATCTGACATCGGTGAGAGCTTGTCTTTGACAGCAAAGCCTGCTGCTGCTGCAGAAAACTGCCTTCTCCCCCCATCCATCACGGCAGCACCCGCCCTGTGGATCCACACTGGCAGCCACACATATTCCAAAGTGTCCCTATTTTTCACAAAGCAGATGCACAGTTTCCCAGCCAGTTCTACTCGAGAGAGTCCCTATCCCCCCCTCCATCTGCTCCCCGGGCCTACACAGGCAACAAACTGTGCAACCTTGTAATGAGGAGCTTGGCTTGGTGCCTCCACCAAAAAAAAAAAAAAAAAGAAAAAAAAGAAAAAAAACCCCTCCTCCACTTCAGCTAGTTTTAGTATCTATAATTAGCTCCCCTCAAAAAAACATGAACATAAGACCGTAGATATTTTTGATAAAGCTTGAGTGATGATCCTAAAGAGAGCACAGGAATATCTTAGAGCCCCAAATGTTTCAAAGCTTCCTTCTGGACGTTTGTAATTTATAATAAGCTTCTAATATGGAAGGCATGCCTTCAGTAGGAAGGGAAACAGGATGGGAAATGCTTGCTAGGGCTGCTGGAAAGGCAGGACACAATTTCCATTGGAATTTTACCTTTCCATTCCCCCCAGTGAAAAATTATAATGTTTCTCCAGAAGAGCAAATTCCGATACCTTTGATGGCTGGGCAGACCTCAAGGTCTTCATTCAAATGAGATGAACATGTGAAGTAGGAACAGCCCTCAGGCACAAGACATTTTAAATCCAAATTTTAAATACCTCTGAATTTCAAAAGAGATTAAGGTTCAGGGACACTCTGTTACAGGAGGGAAGAACAAAACTGACATTGGAGACAAGACTGATTTCATAGAAAATGAATGTTCTTAACAGCCAAACATTTTAGTTGTAGGTTAACTGTAAATCAGAGACTGTCTGAAGGGGAAAGATTTGGCCTTACCTCTTGTCCAGAATCTCAATTAAAAATAATTTTTACTTTCCCCTGCAATTTCTCTGTACCTAATTTCAACTGAATGCTCCTGTTGCAATCAATCCCTGCTCCATTCCCCAATCTAGCGCCACTCCCGTGAATGTTTTCACTGAACAATCCCGTAGCACAAACAAAACCTCCCCACGCATCTGGAAGGGGGAAGCAGAGGCTCCAACAATTAGACGTTATCATTAAACAACATCACGCTAATGAGAGCAGTTGTTCAAAAAAGGAAGGGCATTGTTAGAGGGGAATAAACACCCCGGGAAACAGAGCAATCAAAAGAAGTGACACTCACATTAGCAACAACCGTGACCTTACAGTCCTGCTGGAGTAAATAGATATTTGCTCATGCATAAATATTAGGAGGGAAACGTGCCTCAACAAATAAAGGATTAAACTTTGAGAACACCCACAAACAATAGGAGAAAACAAAGAGGCCACAGATACCTCTCTGGAAGCATGTGAAGAGGGTTGTTCTCCGCCATCCTGCGCTCACAGCCTGCTCCTGGGAAGCCTCTGTCACTGGAAGCTTCAGCTGCGTGAGGATTTCTGCCTGTTAAAATGTGGGGAAAGTGACTGGTGAAATGGTAACATCCAAACCAGGCACCTCTTCTTGAGGCTCACCTGTGCAGCAGAATTTGTGTGACCCAGGCTGGTGGCAGGAGAGATGGTGACGAGCTATAAATTCTACTCCCACTCAAATCACGGACCCTTCATGGGCCTCATGAAACTCATTCCTTACTCAATTTCTCTAAATCTTTGTTTTCAAGGCATGGATGGAGCTCCTCACCTCCAGGACTGTTGTTAAGGAGAGAGAATCCACTGGAAATGAGATCTTCTGGGTGCCATTAAAATTTTAGAATAGAAGCAAAGCTTAGCCAGGCCTTGCACTGCAGATTTTCTTGCTCCTTCTTTTGAAATACCCAATATCATAGAAACATAGAATCATAGAAGGGTTTGGATTGGAAGGGACATTAAAAATGATCTCATTCCAATTCCACTGTCAAGGGCAGGGACACCTTCCACTAGACCAGACCTGGGTAGATCTAGTCTAAACCCCAAGTTTTTATCCTCTTGGTACTCCAAAACATGGATTTACCTCCAAAAGTTGAACTCCAGACTTTGTAGTAAGGTCTGGGTCAGTTAATCTGAGTCAAACATACTTTAGAAGACCATGGGGGAACTTGCCATTATCCAGGGGCTGGGGTGCAAATACAGAATAAAATTGTCTTGTTTTTGATGGCAGCAATGCTGAGGGCTGAAAAAAAGGCCAGGACAGCAACCACAATATGTTTTTTCTTCATATATATCTATGTTATATATACACATATATACACATGACCACATACACAAGGTCTGCACACTTATGTCTGACTTCAGCCTTATTTCTCAATCCAAACATTAAATATTTTCAATTATTTTGTAGCTCTGCAGCTGTCAATAAACTGAATTTGCCACACAGCCTGGGTACCAAACCCAAACAAGTTTGTAAGCTGCTGGACTGGAAATTATTCAAATTACTGTGTAACAAAAGGCTTGGATTCCTGCAGAAGCCTGGGACAGATAGCCTTCAGCTTGGCTCTCAGCAAATATCCAAGCATTCCTTTTTTTAGCAGAAGTACTCATAAGAAATTAGTTTGGAGATCTCAGGGTGCATATTTGAGGCTCCAGAGAGGATCTGTACACACACAAGAATGTGATTCATGCCAGAGCTGCTCATCCAATCAAGGAACGGAAATGCTGCTACTGCTTGTGGTTCATTTACCCAAACGCTCCCAAATACCACAAAGGAAATTTAGAATAGTTGGGACCACTGTGACAGGGAAGATATTCCAAAAATGCATGATCAAAATTCTTATATTGCAGTAAAACTGCCGTGCTGCTCTCAGAGTGGAATAAAAGGAAAAAGTTGTTTTAAGTGGGCTCTCAACACCTGTAACTGTTACTGGTAAGAAAAAAAAAAATTTGGATAAGCAGCAGATGAGGATCTGTAAAATCAGCATTTTCTTAATTCATTACTGAGAAAATTATTTAATTCTTATATTAAATTACATTTCAACTTTAACTAGCCACAAATTTCCTATGATATGGAGTAAAAGGCAATATTCTGTTGAAAGTTTCTCTTTTATTTACAGTTAGGAGAACATGAGGAGGCTCAGCTCTCCAAACAAGCCTCTGGAAAAATGAAACCATGAATCAGGAGCTCTCCCTAGTGTTTCAGTATCAGACTGCAGTGAGGAGCTAAGGAATCCTTCATGTTTCACTTGGCATTTTCATAAATCATTTTAGCTGTCCACCTTGTCCATATTAAAGCCAAAATTCCTTGCCTGAGCTCTGATTTCCTTCTGTTAGTATTTAACAAATACTTCCTCATCTGGCTCTCCCACTTTACAACAAAATGAACATACTCCTGTGTTTTGATGTACATTTTGGTGTCAATTAATATCAAGTCAGTAAATTACAGTTTATTTTGCAGGCTCCAAGGAGAGCAGCATTTATCATGGACAATCCTTAGCAAATTTCTAGTGAGGATTTTACTCTAAAACACAAGACAGAAGAAAGGAGGGCAAAAAGCATCAACTAAAAATCTGAAGCAGTTTATGTGGGATTTATACTAAATTCTCAATTCATTCATGACCTCGTTTTTAGAAATGAGTCCATTTACATAAATACAGCCTGCATGCAGCTGTCTTTCTAATTTTTTTTTCCTCTTCTTGACTTTTAAATTTTAATTCCCAATAAAATAACACACTTTAGGCAGACAGGTCAATGCCAGGGCATGTAGGGACTGGAAAAGGGGGAATGGCTTTAAGCTGACATAGGGCAGGTTTAGATTGGATATTAGGAAGAAATTCTTCCCTGTGAGGGTGGGGAGGCCCTGGCACAGAGTGCCCAGAGAAGCTGTAGCTGTGCCTGGATCCCTGGAAGTGTCCAAGGCCAGGTTGGATGGGGCTTGGAGCAGCCTGGGATAGTGGAAGGTGTCCCTGCCATGGGACCTCTTTAAAGTTTCTTCCAATGCAGCCCAGCCCAACCCAACCCAACTCAACACAATCCAACCCAACCCAACACAATCCAACCCAACCCAACCCAATCTAACCCAACCCAACCCAACCCAATCCAACCCAATCTAACCCAAACCAACTCAACTCAACTCAACACAATCCAACCCAACCCAATCTAACCCAACCCAACCCAATCTAACCCAACCCAACCCAACCCAATCCAACCCAATCTAACCCAACCCAACTCAACTCAACACAATCCAACCCAACCCAATCCAACCCAACCCAACCCAATCCAACCCAACCCAACTCAACCCAATCTAATCCAGCCCAGCCCAAGCCAACCCAACCCAACTCAACACAATCCAACCCAACCCAACCCAATCTAACCCAACCCAACCCAATCTAACCCAACCCAACCCAATCTAACCCAACCCAACCCAACCCAACCCAACCCAACCCAATCCAACCCAATCTAACCCAACCCAACTCAACCCAATCCAACCCAACCCAATCCAACCCAGCCCAATCTAATCCAGCCCAGCCCAACCCAACTCAACCCAACCCAAGCCAACCCAACCCAAGCCAACCCAACTCAACTCAACCCAATCTAATACAGCCCAACCCAACCCAACCCAACCCAACCCAACCCAACTCAACCCAACTCAACCCAATCCAACCCAACCCAACCCAACCCAATCCAATCCAACCCAACCCAATCCAACCCAACCCATTCTGTCATTCTGGGATTCCATGATCATGCACTCCAGCCTAGAGGGAAAAAAAATGGACCCGTGTTTTTTACATGGCCTGTCACCTGTAAATTGGCAAAGTGACCTTCTTCAAGAAGAGGATAGAAAGTACCAGGAGGAGCAGGACACCAAACACTTCAACAGAAGTGTGCAGTGGGCTGCAAATTGTGGGAGAAAAGGAAAAGAAGGAAATGTGAAGCCTTTGAAAACTACAAAAAGAGCCTTTGAAACCTACAGTCGGAAAAGCTTTTTAAGGACAGATGTAAAATCTTCTGCAGTCTGCTCATTGCTGAGAGGAAAAAAAATTAAAAAAGGCATTGGGGATGTTGTCCACAGCAGGTGAATTCCTTAATAGTCAGAAAGTGGTTGGACATTTTAGTGGAAGAAAAGAGTGTCCTGCAGCGTGCAGAGTGCTGAACAGCCACCCTGCAGAGATGATGGGGGGAACATTTGCATTTACCTGAGACAAAAGTGCTCCAAAGATGCAGGTAATTTGTACTTTCCCTTAGGAAAGGGACAAAAGGATGGCACCAGGAAGAAAAGCGCTCAGTGTGTCAATGTCTCGGTGGAACTGAGCATAAACCAAACAGAACAGCAACAATTTGGCAGGAGGTGATGATAATTCATACCTGAATTCAAAACCCACAGGAGGAGGAAAAGCTTGAGATGGACTGAAATTTGAGGGCAAAACTTTGGGAAGTAGAGGCCTTTGATTCATCCTTAACAGCTTTACAGGTGTCTGAAAGGACACTAAAGCAGGGCCTTCTGGTTGCTCCATCTTAAGTCTGTCTCAAAATCCCCTCACAAAGGAAAAATAAAAAGGAAAGGGATCTCAAACCCAAATCAAAATCTCTTATTTCTGTCTCAGTCAGAACAACTGGATACTCTAAGAAGTGATGCTCACAGATAAAGGATTGCAGAGGAGATGTAAGAGCAAGGCTAGTCCAGAGTGGGAGCCAGCAGATTCCATCAAGGCCAGCAAAAGCGTGATGGGGACAAAGGAAACATCTTATTCTGCTGACAATGATATGCACAGAAAAAGAAAACATCTCCTGTATTCTTCTGATTCACATTCTTGTATTAAACATATGTTGTACCTTGAGGGGAAAAAATCTTAAAAGAGGAAAAGGATGTTTGAAATATGACTTGACAGCCAGAGTGTGTGTTTGGTCCCTGTAATTTATTCTGCATTTTGTTTATTGCTCAGTCTATGTGCCAAAAGATGTTATTGTTCACCACTGGATTGGAGTTAATTATTTTCCTGACAACAGCACCAGTTCCTATTTAAATACCAAAATATACTCTTGATTTTCCACACAGCCACATTGGCGGGTACTGGAGCCAATGTGAAATCTTCCCACAGAGTTTCTGTGGATCTTTGAGGGACAGAATGTTGTAGAAAAAGAAAATTATGTAGCCACCAAACTTAGAGAGCTTCTGCTGAGGTCTGTAAGAAGTTGGAGCACTCGGATGAGGTTCAGCCATCTGAACAGACCATGAGAAACTACTGGACACAACATTAGAAACTGCTGGATATAAATAACAGTGAAAAGGTGGAGAAATAGCACCGTGAGGGATGGTTGGATTTCTGTGAGAGCCTCAGCAGACATCAGGACAGTCACCCATAAGACAGGATGGAATAAAAACGGCGAGAATATAAGAGAAGCAGGCTATCAGCTACCACGGAACGGCTGCACAAGGAAGAACAGCAAATCCTGCTGTTACCAGATGCTGTGGGAATGCTCCAAGTACAGCCCCACTGTGCACCTGCATGGATTCCATATTTCCAGCAGGATAATGGCCAACATTTGTTCATAACTATTTTCCAAGCATTAAGGTGAGACAATGGTCTCTGCCTCCTGCTCCCTAATACCTTGCATTAGCAAATAGTCCCAGAGATTGTGACTAAATTAGCTTTTAACTATTGAAAATGCAATGTTCATGGGGATATGACAACCTGGTATTAGGAAACTAATAACAGCATTGTACCCAAAAGACACACATGCCATTATACACAGGCTATGGTTAACAGTGATTCAGGATTCCAGCAGTTCCTTAACAACAGGAAGAACAAAGCATCCATCATATTCCTACATGAAATACTACAACAATATAATAAATTACACAGCTGCTTCCTCTCAAGGCCTTGGATGCAATTATAAACTCAGTGGTGGGCAAGTACATATTGTTGGCTCTCATTTCTTTTAAGAAGTTTAATTCTTACCTGTGTTTCATAACTTTTCTGTAACAGAAAGCTGAGATTCCAATTAAACCAGTCCTCCTTCACCAGAGGAGTGAGACAAAAAGATGGATGAAGCTCCAGATTGAAACAATGCCACAGCTCAGAGTTCCTGAGTTATAAGGATTGTGATGCTGTATTTCAAACTGTGTCTGGCAGTTCTGTGATTATTTGCTCGCTGTTTGCAACTCTGAAATACTCAGAAGTGCACAGAGAAGCAGCCAAGGCTACCAGGCAGTGTAAAAATGAAGGGTTTTTGAAGGCCTGTCCTTTGTTCCCAATCCTCCTGAAACTGATGGGGAGTGACGAATGCTGTAAAAAAAAAGCCTGGTGTCATGCCTTTTCTTTTTTACAGAATGAAACAGCTTTTTAATCCAGCATCAAAACAGTTCTTAAGGACATATTAACCAAACCACACTGGAGGAATCCAAGCCAAAGTGACACTTACCAAAACAGGTCTTTCGATTTGTTTTAACAATAGGGTCTAAAATAACAGGGGCTATAATAATATTAATAGTTTAAAGTTGCTGGGAGAGAGGAACCTCAATCCATCCCATTCCTCACATCCAACAGAAGATGCTCAGTGTCTGGAGAGGGATTACAGTCAGCAGGGGAACACCTGAAGAGCAGGACAAAGGAATTCCAGCCACTCCAGACAGGAAGGCTTCACCAGGGGTCCTGCTTAGTTGTGGCTGCCCCATCCCTGTGTCCAAGTGTCCAAGGCTAGGCTGGACAGGGCTTGGAGCAACCTGGGATAGTGGAAGGTGTCTCTGCCCATGGAAGGGGTGGGACTGGATGAGCTTTAAGGTCCCTTCTAACCCAACCCAACCCAACCCATTCTGTGATTCTATGATTCAATACTGATTAAACAATACACAACAAGATAAACAGAATCCACTTTTGGCCCAGGCAGATTCTCCTGGTTTCATTCAGCACAGCAGCAGAAAGTTACCTTGATACTGAATTGTTCAGGGGGTGGGTGATATTTTAGTATTTTTTTCCCTAAGAGTGCATTCTTCAGGTATCAACTCGACAGGCTAATAATTTTTGCAGCCCTGATTTACAGCATTCCTGAGCAGGAGAACAGTGTAACAGCTTTCCAGCATCAGCCCAACATCTCATCCTTGAAAAGCTTTATGAAACTTCTTGCCATTATTGTTTTACTCCTCCAGTCATTCCTACCTTTGAGTTCCAACACTTAAATGAAGGTAGGTCTGATAAACACAGGCAACAAGATGATACTTGGATTTAAGTGACAGATTCTTTGGAGCGAGATGCCAGGGCAGGCTCCCAGGGCTGGGACTGCAGCAGCTTCAAAGGCAAATCGTGCTCTGGTTGAATTACTAGAGAATTATACATGTTTGTAGTGTAACAGCATGAAGATGTTACAGGAAAAGAGAACCCTTGAGGCCAGGAATCCCGTACTCTAATTCCAGTTTAGCACTGAAACTGGATTCCCACCAGGGCAATGACAGTGATCAGGAAATGCTGAGCACAGCAAGTGCAAATTTTGGACTGGGAGCAGTTAAATCACCTAGAGAGAATGGGTCTGGAATTCTTCAAGATGAGAAGCAAACTCAAAACTTCTACAAGAACCTATACAGGAATCCACAGGAAAGATGCTGTTTTGGATTTAGACTCAAGTGGTGCTTGGAAAACGGTTCAAGTGGAATCACTGGAAAAGCTGGTTTTTAGTGGTGCTCACAACAAAATTGTATTGCTGTAGAAAAGAGCTGATGAGTGAAAAAAGCACCAGACAAAAAACCGGGAAGAAATGGAACAATGTAGAAACCAGGCTATAAGACAAGAAAATGATGAAAAGAACAGCCCCAAAAGCAGGAACTATCACATCTACAAACAGTCCAAGGACTACATAGAACACTGAGTTAGAGGGCCAGATAAAACATGGACCAAAGTGAAAAAAAGAAGAAAGAAAATCCAATTAATTTTTGCTTGGCTCAACAGGGAGTTCAGGAGTCTGAAGGAAAAGGTCAGAATTTAAAGAAGTGGAAAGCTTGCCCACATGCAGAGAGCATAAAACATGGCAGGTCAAAGCTAAACGAGAAATTAAGAGGATGAGAATTAATTCGAACAGCACCTTACTATGGACAGTCAACTTCCTGGTAAGAAGTTCTTGAAGAACATTAAAGTAGGAGGCCAGCTCAGGAACCACCAGGAATGCTTGATGGAGAAAATGCAGCAAAACCACTCTTTACTGGGCTGTTCTGACACAGACCTTGGCGAGATTCCCACATCTCTGACATTCTTTGTAGTGAATCAAGAAACATTGGACCAAACCAAAGCTGTCAATAACCCCCCAGAACTGATTCTCATTCTCTACAGTGTGAACCTGCAAAGCTGCTGGCAAGGGCAGGTCACCCACACCAAAAACACCTTCCCTCTTTTAATACTTTTTTCAGTGTATCAGCAGTAATTTCCTGTATTCCTGTTCACAGTCAACACAAACTAATGTACATTTTTAAATAAAACGTACAATTGCAGAACTGAAATGGAATTTTTTCTAATCAATACCTGTACCAATGAGCCAAGTTCAAGCTAAATGAGTCATTTTACTCAAACCCAAATTCTATAAATTGAAGGGAGTGTCACAGCCTTCAAGAGCTTAAGCACCACTTTAAAAGAATCTGTCAATTATTTAATAGAGATTCTTCCCTAATACAATGTTGCCAATCTATGTCTCACATCCAAGGTTAATTTAGGGCTTAAAATGGAGCATTTCAAGTACTGTTGCATTAAATAATTTATCTTGGAAAAAAAATGTAAAGAACAAGGAGAAAATTATTCATGTGAATAAAGAACATGAATCACAGAGGAGAGAAAATTATAGCTATATAATGCAGACATGCAATGATCGATCCTTTATATGAGGTGACACGAAGGAAGGAAATTTAAATTGTAGGGTGAAACTATAGCTACATACAGTAATTTTAGGGTTTTTTTAAGCAGCAAAGAATCTGGGTCACCACAGATTCTGGTCCAATCAGTCAAGGTCCTACCAAGCCATCCAGACAACCTCTGTAAATCCACTCAGGTGCATCTTTACTATCACTACACACTCTGAGAATCACAGAATCTCCTGAGTTGGAAGGGAACCACAAAGACCATCAAAGTCCAGCTCCCAATCGTTCCTTCCAAAGATCTCAAATCTCAAGCACAAACACCACACACAAGCACACAAACACTTCAAGTTCCACAGGAGAACCCACCTCTGTGACATTTAGACAAAGGAAGGTCAGTCCCAAGGCAATTCCAGGGATGGGCATCATAGAATCATGGAATGGTTTGGTGTGGAAGGGACCTTTAAAACTCATTTAGTCCCACCCCCCTGTCATGATCAGGGACATCTTCAACCAGATCATGTTGATCTTGTCCAACCTGACCTTGAATGTTTCCAGGGATGGGGCATCCATTGATCTCTGGGCACCCTGTGCCAGCTTCTCTCATGAAGCCTCAAAGGGCAGTTTAATTCTCTTTCCAAAGACACTTCAGAAGGTGGCCAAGAATCACACCATTTATCTGCCCACATTAGTGGTGATCAGGACTCCAAATCATTTCAGACCTCCTACCTGAACATGGAGACCGCCAGAGCCAGATGACAAAGAACCACCTCCCTGTCCAGGGAGTTTTGCTGCTTCCCCTAGGCTTGGATCAGCCATGCTGAGGAGAAGCTGCCAGGCTCATCCAGCCCTTGGGCACTTGCTGCTCCTTCACATGGGTCAAGGGAGACCATGAAAACGTCAACACAAGAGGCCTGGAGCTCTGTGATAGACAGCAGGGTGCAATGAAGGAATTGAGGAATGCTGCCAAGGCATGGTCAGAAAAGCCAGAATTATTCACCCCCTTGGCTCTGGGGGGTTTAGATCACACTGGATCACGTCCCAGTGATCTGTGCATGGGAAATGCCACACATTTTTGGTACCCCTGGCACACAGAGGACACTGATCAGCAGTACTGAGTTCAGTTGATGGTCATCAGATGGGCAGAGGGTGGAGCACGTGCCCGAGGGGACAGGGCTGCTCCAGCCCAGAGAGGAGAAAGCTGCAGGAAGGAAGAGATCTGCTGTGTCAGGAAAGGTCCAGCTCAGCATATTCGGTGATTCTGTGACCATGTGGAACCACAGAGAGAGTATCAAATGGGACAACCTGAAAAACACACTGCCCTGACTATCACAGGAATCATCAGCCTGAAAGAGCACAGACGAGTAACAGGCAACAGAGAAGGGAACCCGAATAACTCACCCAGAGAAAAAGAGCCTGTAGTGGTTTGGTCCAAAATACTCATTACTGTTTATCTGCTGTGAGATAAGAATTAGGAGAAATGCAAAACAGGCACCAAACTTGAAAGAATATAAAGAAGTTTATTAACAGACCTAAAAGAAGGAAAAAAAAATTATACCACCTCCAGAACTCTCCTCCTCCCCCCACCTTCCTCCTTTCTCCCACTGACAATGTGAAAAAACAACCCTTAAGATGTTCAGTCTGTTTACCACTTCCATAATAACCTTGTTCAGTCCATTTAGAAAGAGAAGTCTCTTCTTGCTCATGCTATGAAAACATTATCACAATGAGACAGCCGCCCACTTCCAAATATTGTTCAGTCCATTTAGGAAGAGGAGTCTCTCTGCCTGCATGTGAGTCCCTTCCCCCGACTTGCAGCTTGTTCAAGGTCACACACAGGTAGCAATTGGTTTTCCCACGTTCGAGGGTCCACTCTTGAAGTTTTTGGGGTACAATTTTAAGGTTGAGCCATTCAGAAACAAAAACAGAGGCCCTTCTCCTTCCCTGGGAGCAAAGGGTCTTCATCATCTTCATCGTTAGGACTATCTCTGGGAGCATCTCTAGGAACTGAGGTTTCTCCTTTCCCATTTGGAGCAAAAGTCCTCATCAGGTCCATCTCTAGGGACTGAGGTTTTCTCCTTTCCCATTTGGAGCAAAAGTCCTCATCTGGTTCATCTCTCCCTGTCCAAACGTCTCATGAAATTACAGCTGCGTCAGCATCTGCCTATCTCAGCGCAGGTGCTTTTGCTTACGAGTTGAACACTCCACCCCCCATATCTTCATGGAATTACAACGGGATACTCTGATATATCATAGCTTCACAACAGAATTTCAGCTTTAAGCATCTCCTCGCTCTCTTCCCTCAGGTTTTCAGCTCTTCACAGCAATAAAAGGGTTAATCTCACCTCGGCCTTGCAGCTTTGCAGCTGGAATGTTGAATTTTTCTCATCGAAGTGGAGAGGGGGGAGAGCCGAGCCGCTCCGGCTGCCCACGGCAAGGCAGTGGGGGGGGGTTCCACGGCTGGAACAGGTCCATGGCTTCAGGATGGCCATGGCCCGGCCCGGCCTGGCCCAAGCAGGGCCTGGCCGGGCCCACTGGCCCCCACTCGGGGCCCGCAGCCACCTGTCCCAGCGCCAGAAACGAGAGAGAGCTTGGGGGGGAGTTTGCCTATTCTTAAATGTGGATCACAGAGGCGGTCACAACTTTAAGTGGCTTAGAGAATTGTCCATATTCAAACTGGCCAGCTGATAGGTTCTATCAGTTCCCAGAGGAAGCTGTAAGCACCCCTTAGCAAGGACATCCCTTCTGGGACTATGCTTGCTAACCTATGACCGAGCCCCAGCAGCATCTCCTCCGAGTCTTGTCACAGAAGAGCCACCAGTGAGACCATGAAAAGGCTCTCCTGCACATCTTTTGGGCTGAGGAGGGGATTTATGTGATGCAGGGAAGAGCTTTACAGCATTTTTCAGAACTCATTGCCAAGTTTAGGGAAGGAACCAAAGGCAGGAGAAGGTAGGGGTCAAGGTGATTTGGGAAAGATGAGCTCCAGGAAAATATAAAGGTGACTCAGGAGTTAGAAGAGGCTGGCTGTGTGCAGCCAGGGCTAGCCAGTGTGTCTGTGTTTGTGCCCGTGGTCAGTGCAGTCTGTCCTGTGTCCTCATTAAACTTTATTTCCAACTACTCTCTCAGGTGAGTTATTCTCTATTCTGTGGCTCTGTGTTTTCAGAGATCTGACTCATCTGTTTCTTTCTTGAACTTTTAACTCATTCCCCCCCCCCCAACTTCTCTGAACAAGCTAAGGGCTGTAAAAAAGAGACAGGCAACAGAAAAAGAAATAACTGGACCAAAAGAATGTTTTGGCAACAAGGAGATCAACCAACTTTCTTGTTCCTCACCACAAATACCAGCCAAGTCATTTCCTGTACAAATCAGCCACTCTCCAACCCCCTTATTCACAAAAATGCCTTTTGTTCACAAAAAGTTGCTGGATTTAGCATTTAAATTTCTTTTAATACATTTCACTTTCTGCTGTTACATACAAAGAAATATTCTGCATTTCTACAAAAAACCACAGGAACATTAACTAGACAAATAAAGATCACCTTAAACAGAGTATAAAACATCAAGCTTAAGTGCAATTATGTTCTCCAAAGCACAGAGCAGAGAACAAAGGCAGTCAGCAAACTGCAGCTCACACGTAGCTGTGTGCAATTATACAAGCCATGCGTAATTACTTTTGTTCTAATTACTTTGCATTGGTATCAGGCTTTACTGTATTCTAAATTCTCTAGGAAAAAGTTGTCAGCCAACTGCAGGTGCCTCTTAAAAGCCAGAGCTATTACAGTCATTGAGTGTTACCCACTCTGGAAAAAAAAGGTATTTACAGACACCACAATGCTGAAAGAAAACTTTGAGAAGCCTTTCCAGACCTCCCATGCGCTGGATTGCTGGAAGTGTCACATTACTGGAAGCATCTCCCTTAACCCCTAACCAGAACAATGTTTTTAGACTGCGTATGACCAGTAGCTGGTGATTCTGAACCAGCCAAATTGTCTCACAGCCCCAGCTGCTGTGTGACAGGAGGTGAGCTCCACGTGCCTGCCATGACTGCCACCCACTGGGACCCTGAAGCTGGGACAGGGACACTTGTGAGCTTCATGACTGATTAAAAGCAGAAGCCTGTAAGGCAGCCCCAGCTCCTGTTGATTAACAGACCTGCACACACAGGAGTGCCACGTCCCCAGAGTGCGGCTGCTCAGCAGCCCTTTGCTCAGACAGAGATTAGGATATGTGGGAAATGTGCCTCAGGAATCCCTCTGCAGCAGCTGTGAAGATGCTGGAAAATTGGAGCAGGTGGGATGCAGCTGATGGGCTAAGAAAAAAGTGATTAAGTGCACAGGGGTGCAGGTCAGAGCTCAGAGAAACCATTGCAAGCTGGTTTGTCTGTGGATTACAGAGCATCCTGCTGCCGAACTGGGCTTGCTGCACTGGAGGGGGCTGTCACTGACGTGAAGAATAATCAAATTTGTGGGACCAGAGTGATGAGATGGGCAGGCACCCCTGTGCCTCAAGAGCATCACACCTCAGCAGACACTGCCACTCAATGCAACCAAAAATTATTCTGAAGGTCTTGGAGAAAGGCAATCTCAGAGAATGGGAATCTCATCTCCAAAAAGTTGTGCAGGTGGTTAACACAAAGCCTGTAGTCCACCACAGTCCACCATTTGAACACCTCAGGCTCAGCTTAACTTGGCAAAAACTCAGCCTGTTCTGATGACAACCTCCACAACCTGGCCTCCAGAAGTTCTTTCCCAGGCGCAGGGATGGATGGAGCTTGCAGGGCTGGAGGCTTTAAGAAGCAGTGGGCCACAGCTTCTCTGGGGGAGGACATCACAAACTCAGGCAAAATCACCTCCAGGCTGCCCTGAGATAAATGAAACAACACTGGGAAAACCTATTGTATTCCGAAACTTAATCAAGTCAGAGAAGTAATTGAGCTTAACAAAACACCTGGAATTATTTAGGGACCTCTGAAAGGGAAAGGACACAGCCAGCCAGGCTGGGTACACTCCAGTGAGAGCTCCAGTCTGTACCTGACATGATGCTGGAGCAGGAACTGCTACAATGCCTCAAGCTCTGACTGCCCATCCATTCATCAGAGGGACAGGGATGGAGTCCATGCATTGTTCGGTGAAAATAAGGGAATACAAGCCTTGGAAAGGCTTTATATGCTGTACACAGCTACTGAATGTGGGTTAAGTAAAAGACAGAGCCACACTCACCTCAGAGAGCACAGTTAAATGGGTGAGACAGAACAGCCAGGAGCTGAAGCAAGAGAAATTTGAAACAGATTGGGAAAATGACCCACACAAGAGTGACCAAATTTTGGGAGAGGTTGGCCAGGCTGTGGAATCTCAACAGCCAGGGGCACAGGGTACTCTGATCAGATGCTCAAGCTGAAGAGTGTCACCATAGTCTCAGCCTTGATCATGTAGGTGTAACCTGAAAGGAAAGGCTCAGCTGATGAATGTCCCGCCCCAGACACTGCCAGTGTGAGAGATTCAGCTTCTCTGAGCAGCTGCTTTTTTTTTTTTTTTGCATTTTTTCGTATTTTTTAAAAAAAAAATTTATAAAGTTTTATGCAGAGAGTGCCGTTTTACTAAAGGCACGCACATGGTCGGTTAAAAGTCGCATTAGCACAGAATTATTCGACTGCAGATAACTACGCAGAGTTCTTTAAAAATAAAAGAAATAACCATAAATCCGTTCCCTCTCTAAGAGCTGAACACTCCTTTCTTAAATATTTTTATTACTATTTTTTTATTTATTTATTTTTTTAAATTTAAAGCAACCACCCAGCCGCTCGCTACGAACTCTCTCCATCCCAAACCCCTGCCCAGCTTCCTTCCTTCCTTCTTCCCTCCCTCCCTTCCCAGGGGGAGGAGTTGTCCCCGCTTCCGATGACATGGTACCCACAGCAACATCCCTGCGGGCTCCGTCGCGGTGCGGCCGCCGCGGGCAGCGGCGATGCCGCCGGGCTGCCATGGACTGAACAGCATCCCCGCACCCCAAAACCGCTTTTTTGGGGCTAAAACATGGACAACGCCTTCGTGGAAGAAGTGGCCGCATCACTGGTGAGAGAGTTTCTCAGTAGAAAGGTAAACTTGTCTCGATTTTGTCCCAGCTGAGCCCCGGTGGGGATGGCACTGGGGAAAATGGGAAGGACTGGAAAAATTGAGGGATGCTCGGGGACTTATTCCAGCCTGGAATCAGCTGGATGTGAAGGGTGGGAGGCTCTGGGGTGAGCAGCTGGACTACATCTCCCACAGTGCCCTTTCATTCCCGGCGATGGAGCCGCTTCCTCCCGCTCGGGGAAGCCCCATCCTTACTCGCACAGGGCTGCGAGACTGGAAATTAAATCAAGAAACGCACTTTCAGTTCGGTTTTTCTTGTTGTTTGCAGTTTCAGTTTGATGGTTTTTTATTTTTTAAAATTTGTTTTTGTTTTTTTTCCTTCCTGAATTACCTGTTTTGATGTTGTCCTTTTGTTTGCAAGAGGTATACAAAGCCTAATTTATTTATTTACTTTTTTAAGGCAGAAGGTAACAGTTTTAGAGAAACTGTTCAGCTGTATTTTCTCTCCCAATTTTCAGTAATAACTCAGCAGAAAACCCGTTTTTTAGGGGGGGAAGGAGTTGAGATAAAGGGAGGAAAGAGGCCATTGTATCTGTCACGAATTTAATACTATAAAGGGAATTTTGGACCACACAGGGATATGGGGAGTGTGGGATTGAGCAGACTGAAAACCCACCTTCACGTTTCTGTGTAGCAGTGCCTATGACCTTGTATTTCTGTTAAATCCTAGGGAAATACTGCTGATGTCAGACTCCCAGTGTCAGGAATGAGTTGTTTCATATCAGAAATTAAACAGCCACTGTCTCATTAAGTGCTGCACAAAACTCATGTTTTGCATCCTGTCTCCAAATTCACATTTTCAAAACAAGGGGCACTGATAATCCTTTGTGCTTCTGCTTCCCCCGCATCTTTCATACCCATCAGAGCCTACAGGGATAATGATCCTTTATTTACCACAACTTGCCCTTAATTCATAAATCTGAGCCAGACACTCTGTCAGCAGAAAAATAAATCCTTTGTTGTGACAATAACGTCTTCAAAAGGAAGGAATCAGGGCTTTCTCTCTCAAAATAGTAGTCTTGTGTTGTACCACTTAAATTAGTTTGGGATCCAACTCAAAATAAATCAGCCTCTCCTCCCAGAAAGTGAGATGCACATAGATTTTGTCTCTGAGGTGCCCATGGGTGCTGACCACAGACTGAAAGTCAAGGTTTGAAGACCCCAAACCAGCTGATGCTGTGGAGATCTGACTGATTTCCAACCTGAAGCTGGCTGGAATAACTTCAGCTCAGGGCCCTTCATACCAACCATCAGTCTTAGGAGGCTGTTTAGCTGCTCAAGTCACCTGCAAAGAGGCTTTTGTTTTTCTGTGTTCAGCAATTTCCATCTCACATAGCACCTTAATTATTTCCACATCCGTGGGCTGTGATAATTCAATATTGTACCATTACAGCACAGGTTCTGAGGGTTACCTGGTTACCAATTGCTGCCATCCACAAGTTTCATGTCACACCAAACAAAACTGAGAGGGAAAGATTCGGGGTCTGACACTTTTCCTTCTCAGGGTTTGAAGAAAACCATCACCACCATGGACCGGGAGCTTCCCCGCTCTGCACTCAGCATCAATAACAGGAATGAGCTCCGGAATGTCCTGCACCTGCACTCCTTGTACAAACAGAACAAGGTGAGGCAATCCGTGGTGCTTCCCAAATTGTGGGAGTATCCTTGCATGCCCATTTCTACTTGTAGCTTTATACATGGCACAACAGATGAAAATTACTCTCTTAGCATTTATTATCCTTTAAAATTCAATATAAATAGGTCACTCATGACTTGAGGCACACGATGCTTTTGGTCAGCAGCCTGAGATACCTTCATATAAGTCGATAAATGCCACTTCAAAAAACCCTCTCCCAGTGTAGAAAAGGTGCATTTGAGCACAGTTTCCACACTTTGGAATATTGAGATAAAATGAGAGCCAGAAATCGCCGTGACAGGTTGCTTTTTTGTGTCGTGCTTCCTTCATTTAACACAGCAGCACCTTTGAGCTCTCGACATTCTCTAGCTGCCATCTTCCAGTTCCCTGGATTGTTTGTACAGTCACACCTGGGATACACCCCCAGGTAACTGTAGGAAATAGTTAAAATGTTCAGTTGCTGTACAGGGTAAAAATAACACCCTGCAGCCAGACCAACACAGCGTTCCAATAGTCACCGAGAGCTTTATTTCTCTTTTTGGCTAGGCAAAGGAGAACCCACTGAAAACACTGCTTGAAATTATTACTAATTACTTCCTGGAGCACCGTGGGACTTCCAGGAGCACGGGTTCCAGCTCTGCTCTGTCAGCTCCTCAGAGTAAGAGCTCAGCATCCCACCCATCCGACCTCCCGGATGAGGACCATGGCAATGCCAATGCACTGGATGAAAGCAAAACTCAGGCCTCCAGGTACAGTCTGATTTATTTCTCTTTGCCCTTTCTATTCACTTAGTTTTTCTTAATTAAGGGAAATAGTGTTAAATGTTTTATCATTTCGTCAGCTCTACCACATTTTTATTAGCTATCCTCGTAACACAAAGCTTAACTTCCCAGATTATTAAAATGTCCTGTGCAAGCCCCCCTTCAAAAATGATCTTTTGTGTTCCCTGACAATTCTGAAGGCTGATAAACTCAGTTGCATCTTTCAGTCACGGAAGTACATAGAAATAGGAGATTTCATGCCTTTTAAATTGGAAATACTCAAATTGAAGCAGGTTTGGAGGTGAAACAAACCCCCTGTGCTCAAAATACAGGTATATTCATGGCTTACACAGACAAAGGTTTGCTGTCTTAAATTCAGTGTTGTTACAAATTGTGTAGGTTCAGATCTTGCAGAAAACCTGAAAATAGCATGTAATCAAGTTTTTCATTTGTTAGTGCCTCAAAGAGGATTAACAGCCCTGTGCTTCCATAGAAAGCTTTTAAAATGGTCAGAGAAGAGTAATTCACCTTCCCAGCTCCACTCTCAGGGAATTAATCAGGTTTTATTCTTCATCCTAAATGCAGCATGCTCAAAGGAGCCAAGTCTGAGCATCAGTGCTTGAAAAAAACCCATGAAGTCATTTCTTATTGGGGAAGAAAGCCAAGATGTTTTAAGTTGAGCTCAGAAGGAACACTTGAAAAGGAGGCAATGCAAAGGCTTTTTTCCTCTTTTCTTTTTTCTTCCTCTTTTTTTTTTCCTTTTTTCTCGTCCTCTTTTTTTTTTTTTTCCCCTTTTTCTTTCCCTTTTATGGATCTCTCCCACTGAGGAGTCCCTGACACTGCTCTGTGAGAGCTCAGCCGTGCCCAGCAGCGTTAACATTGGAAGGAACCTTAAAGATCATCTCATTCCACCCCCTTCCTTTATCCCAGGTTGCTCCAAGCCCTGTCCAATCTTACCTTGGACACTTCCAGGGATGGGGCAGCCACAGCTTCTCTGGGCATCCTGTGCCAGGAGCTCACCATCCTCACAGGGAAGAATTCCTTCCCCAGTCTCCCATCTAACCCCTCCCTCTGTCAGTTTAAAGCCATCAGCCCTTGTCCTGTGGCTGCAGAGTTGCCATAAAAAGGGTTATTGTGGGCAGGTTGAGAGGTTGGCTCAGCCACGTTCTTTTTCAACCCACAAACTGAACCAGTCAGGGAAACACCACAGCAAAGCACAGCTCTGGATCATCCTCACCACTGCCATCCCCTCTGGGCAAAGGAAAGTCAGGGATTGCCAAGGTCAACCAGCCAGTGCCTGAAATTAGTTTTCGTTTCAACTACCTGGGTAATTGTTAACGATGCTTTCAGGGGTGGAGAGTATAATCAGACAGGACTCTGCACAGTTCCTTATTAACGAGTCTGCTTTCCTTTTAACTTTCCTTTTGGAGGTTTGTGTGAGTGTCTGTAACTGTTAAAAAGAGTCTCTAAGCCAGCACCCCTTGGCAATGAGGAGTTATGTGCAGCTGGGTCAGGAGTAGCATTCCTTACTTTTCCTGATGATTCCAGAGGCAGATCATGCTCCCAGAGATGGATCATGCTCCCTTTATTTACATGCACAGCGTGTCCTCATAACACAAGACACACCCCTGGAAAAATGGGTTAAATAAAAGGAACATTTTTGTGGTACAAGATGTTTCAACTTATGGACTTGCTTTACAATGAATTAGGATGGAGGATGACACCCCAGAGTGAAAAACAAGTTCAGGGGCTTGTTTCCTTGTGTTAAGGAAGGTGAGCATTTTTGGGTTACACAGAACATAAATTTATACCCAGAACTCAGTAAAATAATTTCCATCACAAAAGTGCCTTTCTTTCTGGACTGAAATAAGTGTTCTACATCTCAACAAAGAGTGAGAGAGGTCAGTAAAGTCAGTCTAAGTTACAGGAGAACAGAAGAAGTGAGCAAAAGTGTTAACAAATTTCCAAACAGATGGAGAAGGAATGGGAACTGCTGGTTGTAGTTTAGGACCTGTCTGGTATAACATATAAATTGTGCTTTCTACTATGATACTCAGTCATACAGTCACAGAATGGTTTGGGCTGGAAGGGACCTAAAAGATCATCCAGTGCCACCCCCTGCCATGGCAGGGACACCTTCCACTATCCCAGGCTGCTCCAAGCCCCATCCAACCTGGCCTTGGACACTTCCAGGGATCCAGGGGCAGCCACAGCTTCTCTGGGCACCCTGTGCCAGGGCCTGCCCACCCTCCCAGGGAAGAATTTCTTCCCAATATCTCATGTAAATTTCCCCTCTTTCAGTTTGAGCCCATTTTACATCGAAATATGTAAACATGGGATTGTGTTACCCATATTATAACCAATCGTGGCACATAATAATGATACTGAAAGAATGTCCTCAAGTCCTACATCCAGGTGTTTGAGTGACAAGTGACTGCATTTGATTACCACTCCGAGATAAACTGTTGCTTAATTTGACAGCAGTGCTTTACTTAGCTTGTTTTATTAATCTACTTGTGCATTACTTTGCTGTTTCAAGCTTTTCCTCTTTCTTCCCTCTAGGTATGATGTTGAGAATCCACTGGATAAAATCCCTCCACCCAGAAAACATCAGCACAGGAGTGAAAAATGCCACCCCGGGACAACCCACAGCAGTAACTTACCCTGTGCTTGGGACAAGAAGTTAAAAGACAGTCAAGAGAATTTAAAGGCAGCTCTGGTTTCTGAGGAGCTGAAATCCACAGGGAAGGAGAAGCCAAGGCCCAGGGCTGGTCTCACTGCCAAGGGAATGATGGCTGGACCAGTAGCAAGTCCACCAGAGGTGATTCCCAACACTTAACAAAGTATTTGGCTTGCCCATGGATTTTATATCCAGCCTGCTGGGATAAAAATCATTTGCATAAAGTATTCAGATGACTTCTGCATGTTGATCCATTAAATCTGCAGGCTGAAAAGGTGCAGTGAGTTAGGGAAATTGTTCTGCCTAATTGAGAATTTCAGATATAGACACTGTAGGCAGCTGCCTCTGCATGTCTGTGATCTCAGGTCACCAAATTCCTTTATAAATCTTTCCCTTTCTTGAAATCTCTTGACAGATTTGGTTTTCTGTTTTCCTATGAAAATTGCTTTTTTACCTTCACAGTGTCTGTTTTACTCTGGTTTTCCAAGACCTCACATTTAATCAGTGGCAGTTTGGAACTGGAAATTGCTTTCAGTTCGAAATATGTTTCAGAACTGATCAAATCAGACCATATTGCATCAAGAAGTGCTCTCAAAACACAGTTAAGAATTTCTTGCCCTTTTTTTTTTTTCCTTTATGTTGCTTTTATATAGACAGGGACTTTTCCAATGTAAAATTAAGCTTGTAAGAATGAGAAATTTAACTATTTTAACTGTGACATTTAGATAATACTGAAGAGCATGTGGAAGTTAAATGAATTAGCTGGGTTTTTATAAATATCTCTGATTTAAAAAAAAAGACCAGTGGTAGACACCAGTGAAATATCTTATGTATCTTGATTTCCTGAGTTGTGTACAACCCCAAGATAAGCTTTTAGGAGGTATTTTGCTGATTTTCTTGGGTAAAGGAAAGCATATTTTAATGGAATGTAGCATCTTTAATACTGGTCAAATTTTAAGTGAAAGTGTTTGTCTTATTTATTACTGATTTTTTAAAAAATCTGATTTACTCCAGAAGCTGTTTCCTAATAACAAATTGTTTAGCCCAGAAATCACTCCTAGAGCTTTCCTTTTCTTCTCATGTTTATTTAAAGATGGTGAAATTTTAATCTGTGGCTGTCATGGCACTTTTTTCCAGGATCTCCAAAAAAGGAGGCTTTCCAAACGATCCACGAGCATCAGCAGCACAGCACAGCTCAGGGGTGAAGGACATCTTGAAGAACAAGACCTGAGTGTCCCAAGCACTGATTTTCAGGAAAGCAAAGCATCTCCAACAAAATCAAATGCGGAATTTACATCAAAAACTCTGCCAAGCTCACACACCAGTTCTGCCTCTGAAAAACCAAGGAACAGCCCCAAAGATCCAGATGACTTTTTTTCCAAGCTGCTGTCTGAGAGAGAGAGGGCCAAGACTGAGGAAAGAAAATCACTTCCAAGCTCTGGTGCAGACAGCAGTGAAAAAAGCCTTAAAGTGAGTGCCCCTCACAGACATTCGGGGGCTGGGAGAGAAAAGAAGGAGAGATCCCTCAAGAAAACTGAGAGTCGGTTGTCAGGTCACAGGTGAGAGTATTTCTGGGAATATTAATGCTAAACTAGATTTTTGTTGTTGTTCTGCACGATTTCATAATGATATAAAAGTTTTAGAAATGTCTCCTGTGAGCTCCAAATATATATTTTTGGCTTTTCTCTCCCTTATATTCTTAATTGACCTTTTTTTAATATTTTTTTTTTCTGGGTGAAATCAAAGAGCGAGAGGCATGGCATTTTGTTTATTTACACACTAAAACAGCAGCCAGATTTCTTAAAATTATTATTGCTATTTTGTTTTCCAGTTTAATTTCTTGTAAGCCTGAGATACCACGTGTGGAGGCCCTGTTGAGAAGGAAGCAATTATACATTAGGTCTCTCCACATTTATGTTAAGGGCTGTGGGAATTATCAAACTGGGGATCTGCTGGAGCTGCAGGTGGGCCCGGAGTGGCACTTGCTTCCTCTCTGGAACCAAAAATCAGCTGAGAAAGAGCTGCAAGCATTACACAGTGCATTGGCTTGTTTAATTTGTGAAAGACTACTGTGTAACAGGGCAAAGTACTACAGTCTAAAGTCTTAAAACTTCTGGTTTCATACAGCTTCACTGAGCCTCCAAGGTGGTGCTGCCCCATCACTTCACCCTTTCCACTCACAGGATGGTTTTTTACCTCACACTCAGCATTAATTGAGGTGGAGAAGAGAGCTTCAGTGGCCTTTGGCAGCTCCCTAGCAAAGCTGAGAACATTGAGTGTATTCCTGGTATTTGATAGTCAGTGGATGTATAGTTCATTGGGGACGAGCCTCAGAGGCATGGTGGACTGGATGGAATTCTTTGGGAAAGCTGTTGAGAAAAGCCAGTAACAAAGTCTTGTGCAAACTTCACTTGCTAAGGGCTGGGTCCTACACTGGGCTCACAACAATCCCAGCCAGCGCTGCAGGCTTGGGAAAGTGTCTGGAAAGCTGCCCAGTGGGAAAGGACCTGGGGTAATGGTGACAGTGGCTGAATGTGAGCCAGGAGTGACCAGGTGGGCAGGAAGGGCGATGGCACCTGGATTGGATCAGGAATAGGGTGGCAGCAGGAGCAGGGCAGTGATTGCCCCCTGTGCTGGGCACTGGTGAGGCCGCACTTCCAATTCTGGGGTCACTTTTGGGTTCCTCACGACAAGAAGGACATTGAGGGGCTGGAGTGTGTCCAGGGAAGGGAATGGAGCTGAGAAGGGGCTGGAGAATTCCTGAGGGAGCTGGGAAAGGGGCTCAGCCTGGAGCAAAGGAGGCTCAGGGGGACCTTGTGGCTCTGCACAAGTCCCTGACAGGAGGGGGCAGCCGGGGGGGTCGGGCTCTGCTCCCAGGGAACAGGGACAGGAGCAGAGGGAACGGCCTCAGGCTGGGCCAGGGGAGGTGTAGATTGGATCTTAGGGAAAATTTCTTCACTGAAGGCATTGGGACAGGCTGCCCAGGGCAGTGGTGGAGTCACCACTCCTAGAAGTTTTCAAAAGGTGTGTGGATGTGGCACTTGGGGACAGGGGTTAGTGGTGAACATGGTGATGCTGGGTTACTGATTGGACTCGATGATCTTAGAGATCTCTTCCAACCTCAACAATTCTGTAATTCTGTGGTTCACTCAGATGTAGTTGGACATGCTGACACCTCCCAACCCTTGGCAGAAAGAGCTGAAAAGGAGAAGCTGGGCTGGAAGGGGGGTGACCCACAGCACAGCACAGCACACAATGTGCTGCCATCCTGTGCTCCGTCCCTGCAGGGACGGAGTGAAAACAATTCCCTCAGAGCTGGTTTGGTCTCAGCAGGAGCAGGAGAGGGAGCCCTTTCCTAAGCAGAGCCTGTTTGCAGAGGAACACGAGTTCACTCCTGGCAGGCAGCGTGAGTTAGAGCCAGCAGAGCCTTGGAATCCGTGCTGAGCTCTGAGCTCCTGGAAGCGCCCACAGAAGCCAGCAGGGCTGCTGAGACTCCTGGAGTTAAGTGGAAGGAGCAGAGACTCCAAATAAACATCCAAAGTACAAGGCCTGGCTATTGCGAGACTTTTATTTCCCTTCAGCCAAATCCTGCAGTGTTTGAGAGCCCTGCAGATTTTGGCCAAAGTGATTAAGCATTTTAAAGAATAAAAAATTACAGTGTGGGAGCAGATATTTGTCTGGATCCTCTTCCGTTCTCTGTTACCTGACATAAATGCTAATCTAAGTATTTAGATGAGTAGCTGAAAACCTCTATAATATTAACCACAGCTGGTTCATTCACAGCATCTGCAATTCTGGTTTTGTTTCCCATAGAAAACTGAAGATAAATCTTATTTCTCCTTCCATTTGCTTTACCTTTTCATTCTCTTTTCTTCCATGCCAAAAGTGCTGTTGCAGCATAGTCTGCAGGCATCCTGTCCACACATAGCAGAAAAAATTGGAAGTAAAACCACTGCCATGCTTTAAAAGAATACCTGGCCATCAAAATATCCTGGGGAAATGCAGATGCACAGCATTTTGACTCACACCTTTTAATGAAAGAAATTACAGGGGTCAGCGATGGTTCTTTATGTCATGATTGTATTTTTTGCCATGTCCTGAGGGGTTATTTCATAAAAAAATACAACATGGTGTAGAGTTTGCATACCTACCCAGATTCTACAACTGGGTTTTTTTTTTAGAATTTTTGTTTTTAATTAATCCAGGAGAAAAGCAATATACAGGTGGCAGCAAATCTTCATTTATCCCCAGCTGTAAGCAGACAGCAGCCAATTTAATTTCTCAATTCACAGAATCCCAGCACACCAGGTTGGAAGGGACCTCAAGGATCACCTGGTCCAACCTTCCCTGGCAAAAGCAAGGTCCAGACAAGGTGACCCAGCACCCTGTCCAGCCAAATCTTAAAAGTGCCCAGGATTTGGGAACTCAGCACTTCCCTTGGGGAATGGTTTCAATGGCTGGTTGTTCTCTTGCAAAATTTCCCTTTTTCTCTCCAATGGGAAAATCCCCAGGAGCTATTTGTACCCATGGCCCCTTGTCTTTTCCATGTGATTCCTTGGAAAAAGGGAGTCTCCATCTTACTTGTAGCCAGCCTTTAAATGCTGGGATGTGGTGATGTTGTACAGGCAGTGCACACACATTTATCCAGAATTATGTCAGTGATTCCTCCATGCTCCTTCACAGCAATTTAATTTGACTTAACAAATTAAAAATGACATTTATGTCTCAGTGCCACTTCAGTGGAGAATTTGAAACCCCTTTCTGGTCATTTTGATGCTGTTGTTTATGGTTCGTCTTCAAAGGAGTATTCACCTGTTGTTGTTGAGTCCCTGTTCCTCTCAGTTGTGTGCAAGGCCAAGTGAAATGTGAATTACTCACTATGTTTTTCATTTTTTTTCTTTTTATTTAGAGATTCTTAAGGGAATAAAACCCTAAATTTAAAAGTACCCAGTCAAGTGTCTTATCCATGACTCCAACAAAAAACTGCTGTATCTGTAGTTTCTTAAGATCTGTAGGAACTTGGGAGAGATGATGTTGAAGGAACAAACTCAGGTCACAGATAAGCAAATTATTAAAGACTTTCCTGAGTCTTTTATCCTGGCCAGAGCCTCGAATGCAGCAAGGAAAGGTTCTCTGCTTCCTTTGATATCTTGAGGTGGGGTTGAGCCTTGTGGCCTCTAAATCATTCTGTGATTCTCCTTAGTGCTGAATATTTGTCTGGGAATATTTATCGTTAACCTGAGCACACAGAGGGAAGAATGAGTGGAATGGAATTCATGATCTTTAGAAATTGTAAAAATATAAACAGGTGTTGAACTTGATGCCTGTCCTTGCGTTAAAGACTTTCTATTGCTTTTCCAGAAAAAACCCACGATGAATAATGACTTTTGGGAAGGTTACATGGGGTTAGAAGGTCAAGATTTCCCCATTTCACAGCTTGAGCAAACAAAATTGGGGAAAGGCAAGAAAAAGCCACTTCAGAACAGTTGAGAAACAATTCTTTGGTCTTGGCTACAGAAACGTGTTGGAGTTGTTGCTCCTGCAGCCCCTGGAGTTGAAGTGTTTTCCTAATTTTCCATATTCCCTTAAGTCTATCAGTGCAAAGTGTGGTGGTGCTGTGGAAACCCTTCAGTTGTCAGCTGAATAAATAATTTCTAGATGAGTAAATCTGAGCTGGCAGTTCTGCAGTGGGGTGGAACCACCTTTTGCTGAGTTAGATGGGCAGATTTGGTCTGTACAGCTCCATTTCTGTTCTGGTAGTTAAGAAGAAGAGCATGTGGTGCTTGAAATTCTGGTTTTCACGTATAAAGCCAACCAACTTCCCTCCCCCAGTTTCAAGAAAAACAGCATAAAATCAGAGTCAGAGCACTGAAATCAGAAAAAAAAAGGGTAAAACGGGACCAAGGGAACAAAAGGACTTTGCAATCAGGACCTGAAGTTAAGGATATTTCCTAGGAGCTCAAAGGGAATGACTCAGAATCAGAAAGGCACAAAGAATTGGGAGTATCGTGACGTCAGGACAGAAATTTCCTGCTGCCATTAGCGAGCAGAGGGATGCAGCAGTGAATCCCATTGTCCAGAGGCAGAGATCTGTGCAGTTGCAGGAGCAGGGAGGATAATTGATTCTGCACTCATCCTTCTATTGTGAGCAATCACCTGAATTATCCCCGATTGCGCCTGCCTTTCCCCCTGTGCCTGGCCACCGGTGCTGGCTGCAGCCTGCCTGGGAGCTGCTGCTTTGCTGCCAGCATTCTGCCAGTGCAGAGGGATATTCCAGGCACCAGGGACTGGTTTATGGCTCTGGAGCTTGGCTTCAGGTGCCTTTTCCAACCAAAAGCTGACTCTCTCCGAGGTGCTTCAGCTCCACTACCAGGAAAGTGCCAGTGAGCTCAGAGCCAGGATTTCTCTTCCTGCCAGAGTCTCTCAGCTGAGTTCACCTCAGCTGGGCACTGTTTAGTGCTTCCCATTCCCAAAATATCCCTCGTTATTTGGTAAGAAGCCTTTTTTTCTAGCAGTGCCCTGCATTCTGACACGGATAGGGTTGGGTTAGGGAATTGCCATAAGACACCAAGCAGAACATTACTCATATTTCATAGGATCTTAGAAATTACGGATGGAAAAGGACTTTTAAGGTCATTTCTTTCTATGGCAGATGAATTACTGCTATATATATTTATATTTGCTGTAATACTTTTTCCAGGTTTTGTCTGGTCCAGTCTTAGATGACTCAAGTGACACCTCTCCCCTGATAATACATTCCAGTTTCTAGCAGTCCTTATTATAAGGATTTTTTTTGTTGTATTCACCTTCCATTTGCTATTTTTTTCCCTGTTTCCCACAGCTGAAGTTGATTTTTGACTAGTGTTTCTGTTCCTTGCTATATATCACCTCTTAAAATACTTTAAGTATTTTTCATGTTACTTCAGGGTTTTTTACAAGACAGGTTTGTACTGTCTGCTCAATATTTTTCTCTTTCTTGCTCTGAACTTTTGCTGTTGTTTTTCTGCTAGGTTTTATTGATTTGTTTTTTATTTCCTCCATGTATTTAAGGATTTCTCTACCATTGTCACACTGTGACTCTCACAGATAACAGGGCAAGATGTCGCCTTCTGCTCCTGGCCTGGTCCTCAGCATTATAAATCACAGTACAGGTGAACCCATCGTGTTAGTGAAAATTCTGCTTTTTCTCTCTCATATGTTCCAAAAAAAAAAAAAAAAAGGCCCTGAAAACATCTTTATAGAAATAGGAAATCCTTAGAGGAAAAAAATGCAGATCTTCAGAAAGATCCGTTAAGTCCTTTACAAATATATTCAGGCTTGTTTAGTTGTTTTGGGTTTTTATTCTTTTCGATATCTGACACTTTCAAAATATTGTTGTATAAATATTATAAGGACCATAACGCTTTCAAAATAGTATTTTGAAAGCGTTATGGTCCTTAAAGGATTGATATTCATGCTCTCTGTTATTAACAGGAATAAAAAAGCTTATTTTCCATGTGAGGACTGAGCCAATACCTGTCAATTACAGATGGTTGAGTGCCTAAAGCTGCAAAGAGCCTCTCCTATCTTTTTATCCTGCATCATCCGCAGCCACAATCTGTGCTGACCTGCATTAGGAGATTGGCAGAGAACATAGGCCATGAGTGTCTGAGCAAGTCCCAGGCAGGATTTGATGTTCCCTTGGTCAGTGTAAGCAGCAACGCAGAGCACAAGCAACCCGGGAGGTTTCTGGACTGCACTGGTGGTAATTTCTTGACACACTGGGACAGGAAAATTCATTGCCTGTTGAAGGTTAATACGTGAATGTCTCATTTCACAAGGCATACTGATCAACACTCCAGTTTTAGTGCTATTTTTTTAAAAAATAAAGTTGAATTTCCAAGTCAAAGGAAAAATAGTTCCAGCAAAGTTATGTAATGTACATTATTTACTCTGCAGCTTTGGTTGGCTCCAGTCTTTCCTACTGTGCATTTTGGTGTAAAAGTAGGTTTTCTAGGAATATTCTGTATGGTTTGACTGGTGGGCTGCAATATTTCAGTGTCACGTACAAAATTGGTGCGTAGGATGGGATGGCTTTGTCTAAAATAGCACCTGGCAGTTTGGTGAGTAATGAAGCTTTGATCCTGGGAGGTGTTGAGCAGTTCCGAAAAGTCCTCACCACCTGGATAGCTTGTTCTGTGGGATGAGGTCTGAGCTCCCATGGCCGTATCGTTTTGGACTTGATCTTGTTTAAAACCAGCCAGAAAGCCCCAGATTATTCCAAGATTCTCAGTGTGTGTGTGTGAGCAATGCCTGAGGAATTAATTCAGTTTTTCCGCCTGTGAGAGGAAGAGGATGCACTGGGCCGGGGTGGCATTTCTAGGAAGTGGGAGTTTAGTCAGAGTGCGGCGTTCCAGACGAGAGAACGGAAAGGAACGCGGGGCTGGAGCAGCCCAGGAGTAAATTACGTTGGCACATTTCCTTCCACCTTTGTCTGGGAGCTCTGTGTTGTCCTTCAGCCACACTTTGCATCATCTCCAGCTTCCCCCCGTGCTTTGGAGTGGATTTGGAGGCAGGAAACATGAGAATAGTGCAGCCACACCTTCCTGGAGAGAGCAGCCAAACCCTCCTGGAAGGCTTCTGATCCCTTACTCGAGGGAGTAAGTCTGGGTTTGACTCTTACAGCCAGCAGCAGAGGAACATCTGTCAAACTGGGCTCATCTGTGGGGAATATGGATTTAACCCGCCCATGGATGAAAAGAAAGGTCATGGTTGCCAAATCAGGAGTGAAAACCTTCAAGAGCCTGGAGTTGTGTAACACCTTTTATAACATAATGCTTGGACCGGAAAAAAGGACCTAAAATAAAAGTTATGAACTATTGTGACTTTTGTGTGGTGCCAACGGATTTATGGCACCAGAGCCCACGGTGTAACATCTGTGGGGCTGCCATTGGCCCTTTTAGTATTTTTCCAGCACTCCATAGGAAGAGGCACTTTGCAATTGCTGGAAATGACAAACGGCTTCTGTATCATTTCTTTCTTTTTGGAGAGGAGGTAAATCTGGAGAGGTCCAGCCCGTTGCCTGAAAAGCAGTCAGTGAGTTGAGAATTTGCATTAGAGGATCATTGAGGTATCTTCCAGCTCCATGACTGTGGAATTACTTGCTCCTTAAAAAAAAATCAGTTTGTGTGCAGATATCATGAGGAATTTTTTTTACCCCTATTTATCCCTCAGATTACTTTATCAGGAGGTAAAATCTCTGTGGGCTCACCAGTAACCTGTTTTTTGAACTCACCTTTTTTTATAATGAGATAAGAGAATTACCCCATCCTCAGCATAAGCTTTTGTTTCCCAATTTAACAGTTGATATTAGCTCTCAGGAAAATCATTTATATTGCTAATACCTGTCAGGTTACAGTGGTTTGGACTGTTAAAAATCTGAGGTTTCTGACAGGAAATGGAAGACCACGAATATTCCACATCCTTAAAAATTAAGTGGCCTCGGAGTTGAAGGCCCAAACCAGAGAGAGTGGGTACTTCATGGATGGTAAATGGAGCAGAGGGTTGGATTCACCTCCACTGATGTGAATTGATTCAATGCCAAAATCTGGGAACCCTTGTACTTTGTGTCTTGTAGGTGCTGTGCATTTTTATTTATTGGAATTTTATCTCCCCATCTTAAATTTTACTGATTCTCGTTCATTTAGCTGGCAGCAGTTTTGAGTTGCTGAACATAATGGTGAGTTCACACAGGTGGGACTGAGTTCTTTGGAAATCCCAGTGTGAGGGTGTCACACTCCAAAATCTCTGGTGGAGGACAGTAGGAACAAAGCAGCTCCACTTTTATTACAATTCTGATTTTGTAGTTGGTGATAAATATTCATTCATAGCGTGTGGATGAGCTTTGTGTTCAGGCGAGCCCAAGTCATCAGGCACTTCAAACCATCTTGTAGTTCAACCTGTGATTATGGTCATCCCTTTTTTACATACAAACCTTCTCAACAAAGATTTCAAATTGTCACAGTTAATAAAATTCGGCAGGACAAATTCCTGTTCATGTGTGAGGGAATCTGTTTCTATCAGAAGTGACCACTTCTGTTAGAAATGACCCTTTCAATGACAAGTTTCTCATTTACCTGTTTTATATCTGCCAGTGTTCACAAATCTGTCTGTCATCTGTTCACAAGCTAATTTTTCATATTGCAAATGTGCAAATCAGATCAGATGCAGGTCTTCACTAAAAAGGAACTTTGGAGAAATTAAGTGTATGAGCCTCTGTTACCTTTGTCAACCAGACTTGCCAAAACAATAGAATTTATATTAAATCTTCATGACAAGACCTTTTCCATATTGCCAATGCCATATTGCCTGGCATTGACTGTGATCATGTCCTTTGCATCTTTACAATTGCTTTTAGTAATTCTAGTTTTGTAATTGTGCCCCAAAACAGTGGCAAGCTGCACCACAGAGAATGGCCTTTTTTACCCTTTTGCAAACAGCAATAGAGGTTATTTTTTAATTACCTGCTCTGCAGATTTTACTCACTATCCCAGGAATATTGGATATGTCTCCCTGTTCTACATGCAGTAAAAAAGCTGTTGTAATCTGGCAATGAAAATAAGTTTTACCACCACAATCACCTTAAAGGTACTGATGTTTAATTTTTAAGCCCCTTTGTTTATTTGACCTCTTGAGAGTGTTGGTGTAAATAGGAAATGGTGGAATGCACATCCATTATTGTGCCAAGGAGCTCCCTCTCTGCGAGTTCAGCTCTCCTCTGTAAATCCATTTTTCTACAATGCTTGGAGGCCAGAGAGGAATGTTCAAATATTTAGAGAAAGTACTGTATAGTATGTTTAGAATGAAGCATATTTTCTTCCTGTCCCATTTTCCTGCCGTGATGGATGACTTCCCCCTTCCCTAAGTATTCCAACGGAATGGTTTTACACCTACAGTAAATTTTCCTGGAACAGCAGCCCTCTGCTGAAATGGAAATTGCAGTAAATGTCCTGGCTGTTTTGAGAAACACAACCTGCAAAAATACCCCACTTAAGCAGAAAACACCCAACATTAATCTTGGATGTCAGCGCTTTCCTCAGCTTGATGGGAATTCTCAGCCTTGAGAATTCAGAGCACTTTGCATCCCGGGCTTGGTTCTTCCTGGAATGGGTGTAGAACCAACATCTTTTAGACTTCCCAGAGAGAATTAACACTACAAAAACTGGTGCCAGGTGGGCTGTATGTGAATTGTACCATGGGTGGCTGTATTTTCATTTATATATAGAAACTGTAGTGCAGCATTCAGTGTCTGAATCACAGGATCACAGAATGGTTTTGTTGAAAAGGACCTTAAAGATCATCCTGCCACAGGCAGGGACACCTCCCACTAGACCAGCTTGCTCCAAGCCCTGTCCAACCTGGCCTTGGAAGGTTTTAAAAACTCTTGCAAAATTAGATAGAAATGGGCTGATTGCAAAGAAACGCTAGGAAAGAAGAGAGAATAGTGTGCAATCTCAGACAAAACAAAAATGTGGCTCTTGGTTATGCCTGAGAGACATGACTTGGCTGAGAAACGTTTTATTGGTGAATTTATTGCCATTAAGACCCTCTCCTTGACCAGGAGAGAGGGAAGTAGTAGCAAGTAGCTGTGGGAAGGGAATCTCAGCTGAAATTCGTGTTAGGAAACACCAAGGGGAGATCTGATTGTGTTGTAAAATACACCACAATCAACTCTATTAAATTCTATATCACATAAAATCACTGTAATATTCAGTGGGAGCTCAGTGCTGCTTGTGTCACTGTATAAATTTGTTCTCAGTCCTCTTATTTTTATTGACCTGCTGGGCCTCCCATTTATTTTTACCTGAAGTTTCTAGAATGTGGGTGATTCATTTCTATTCTGTCTGTCCCAAATTGGGGCCACCCACATTTCCTTGCTTCAGTCCTTTAACTTATTTATAGATAAAAAGAGAAGTGTTTCTGTTCTTATAGTATCAAATACTGTCAGTGAGAAAGCTGCCAAAATGCCTTTAAACTGGGCAAATCCTGAGTGTGATATGTCTGTGTCCTGCTTTTATTATTTCATACTCTGAAAAGGAAATTAAGCTCATGGAAAGTATGTGACATGACAGCAGTCATTGCTGTAATATCATGCATACAAAGAATGTTGCTGAGGAAATTATTCCATACTATTTTTGAAAGGATTGTCAGTGCAATACCTTTTTTTCCCAAAGCAAAAGCCAGTGATACAGTATTGCTTTTTTGGGAAAAAAGAAAAAAAAAGTCAATTTCTAGCATTTTTAGAAATAGTTATTCAAAATTTTTCCTTGATTCTGAATTTGTTTTGGTGTGAATTCAACAGGAAGAATAAAACCTGTCTCATCTCCAAAAATCTGACATTTTATTTCAGCTCTGACTTCACAGCCAAGTTTAAATGCTTAGTCCTTTTAGTAGTTACTCATATGAATTTTAACCTTTTAATTGTTAATATACAATTAAATCACAAGAGAAGTTGAACAACTGATCCCTCTTAGTGGATTAAAAAATTACCCAGGTAAAGGAGCCAGTCTAAGACCTATTCCCACTTTCATTATTTGGATATTTCAGGTCGTTTAATGACTAATTTGAATTTTACTCTGATCCCTGTCAGAGATGTACATTTTATTTTATGGCCTGATCTGTCATACCACACAAATGAAATGAAATTGATGCTGAAACAGGACTGAAATCCAAAATCAAACACAGGGTGTTCCTCTGTGCTGGCTGCTTTTCCTGATGAGCTCCTGGAGTGCAGCTTTCTTCCATTGAGAAAAATTTTGCTCTGAGACCATTTATTTCTTACACCATGTATTTATTTTTTTATATATATTTATATACACACACACAGAGCTAAAAGTTATATCCTTGTGTGGGAATGCTCCCTATTTCTTACTGTTCATTCAAACACCTTTTCTCATTTAAAATGAATGTTTTGTCATTCATTTTTTGATTAATTTTCATGTAGGAAGTCTCCAACATCCACTGGCTATAAAGAAGACCAGATGAAAGAAGTCCTAGAATTGGGTAAGTTCTGTCAAGTTTCAGTTTGGCTTTTGCCAAATCTTTTTGTATTGTTCAGAGCAGCTGTGACCAAATAAATACGTAGGAGGGGCTTCTTTTGTAACTCTTGGTTGATTTAGAGCAATTGCATTTGCTATAAACTTCTAGGTAAGACAAATCATTAAGAGATAATAAACCAAAGCTGGCTCGTGTGTTTTTATCTGCCCTTTCTGGCTAAAACTGTCTTTTCCTTTTTATAAAGACAGTAAGTGTTAATTTTCACGTTGATGACCCCTGGCACTGAGTGTGCTGGGGAAAACAACTCTTTTCATCCAACTCTTGCATGATTTTCTTTTATTTCAGTCGATGTTGAGGATGAAGAGACAACTGGAGAAGTTAATAAGACCCCAGATCTTTCAACAATTTATATGCTTCAAATCATGTCAAAGGCAATTGATATTTCTCTTGCAAAAGTAAGACTGATTATGGTAAATATAAATAGGTGTGTGGGGTTGTTAATTGAGTTTCCTTAGCCAAAGTTGCAGTGGGTTGCTCTGCGTTGTGCTTTTGAACATGTGCTGTGTTCCTGAGTACATTCCTTATCCAGGTGACAAAGTAATTTAGGGGTGCCTAAATTCAGAAAAATACCCTCATGCATCAGCCCACCTGAAGCACAGATAATAGCTTTAATTAGTGAAGCTTGTATTATTTTCTTAATGCCTCTAGTCAGTTATTCATGTGCTTATTCTCTAGTCCTTTCCACTGACAGTGATTATTCCCCCGTCACTGTTTCTGCCTTGCTTATCTCCCCTATTTTGAGCAGAGATGAAATTATTAAATACTTTCCTTCCCATTCAGACAGAGGAGAAAAAAACCCAGACCAAATAATGAGAGTGTCTTCCAATTTAATTTCTAGCTCAAAGAGGTTGGAGTAACTACCAGCCCTGAGTATTTACTGAGCTCTGCTTTAGCATGAATGCAATTTATTCAGTGTGGCCATTGCTGAATTATTGTGGTCTGCAGTTGTTCAGGACCAAGGTCTGGATTTGTGCCACCTGAAATGCAGAAATCAAGCATTTAATTAACATCTCATCCAAGGTTCTTTTCTCCCTCATGTCACCATTGGTAGGCGTTGCTCTCCCAGCTGTTAAACTTCAGGCAATGTTCTGGGATGCTTTCATGGGAAACTGTGCCCCAGACATCAGACATAAATATTTTCCAGTGCTGAGCAGCTCCCAGCATTATGAGTGGAAGGAATATGGCAGGAAAAGGAAAATCTTGCTCCTTTTCATTGGGGTGTTGCTATTTACAGTATGGATAAAACAGAAGAGGGTGGTTATACGCAGTTAGTCATTACCCTTCCACACTCCTCCTTCCTTTTCTACAAATTGCTGTGTTTTGGATTTGTTTTTAAAATGAAAAATTTTTTCTTTCCTTCTTTTATAGGAATTAAAAAATCTGCTGTTTGGTTCTAGTCTTTGTTGCTTCAGTGAAGAGTGGAAAATCCAGAGTTTTACATTTAACAATATCCCACAGCTAAAATACGGCATTGTGCAGAAAAAGGTGCTGTAAATTCCTTCCTAAGAGCGATCTTTGCTTTTTACACTGACTTTACAAAGGCTGTGTATTTCAGCAGTGGAAAAAATTCATTTTCTGAAGACTTTGCTCTTTCTTTAAGTTCTCTGGTTCCCAGTGGATGATGTCACCTTGTCAAGTCATGGTGGGAGACTTGAGGCGGATGGAGGAGAACTTGAAGGAGCTGCAGAAAGTGTGCAAGTGTGTGTGTGTGTGTGTGTGTGTGTGTGTGATGGGGAATTATTCACAGGGAGGAAGAGGAGCCACTGCAGCTGAAAGCTGGTGGTGGTAAAAGAACAGAAGAGCAAAAATCAAGGGTGGAGTTAAAGAAGATACATGGGGCTAAACAACTTAAGATGCAGCTTGATCTGTCTCAAAATGAGACATAGCAGGAGTTGTCTGGAAAATCACGTGGAGATTTTGATTTCCTAAAGCTACTGGGGTCAGGTGATGAGGCTCGTTCCTAAAATAAAAGGAACAAACACCCTGCATGGTCCCTGGGACCCTGGCACTGCTGGTGGGCTCATCTCTCTTGCAGCCACCTTTCTGTAGTTCTGGCCTGCAGCCACAAGGTGCCAACTCCTCCCTGCAACGAGGTTTTCATCAATTCCCTGGCAACATCTCCCAGGTGGACAGATCTGGAATGGCCAGCAGGTCCCTGTGATGACCACAGCTGGTAAAAGCACCGTGCCTGGACTTGGGCCAGCCTGGACAGCACGTGCCCAATCCATGGAAATTTTTGGTGCTAATGAAGATTTCTGTTCCAGGGTATTCAGTCACTTCTCCGGCCTCTCCCTTTTAGCCCTGTCTGGGCACCTGGCTCAAACACTGAGCCTGCAGTGCTTCACACCCCTCTGTGCTGCTCACCTTGGTTTCACAGGCTCAGACCAGGGACCCCCGTCGTGCCACAGGGTCATGGAGCTGCCCCCAAAATCCAACAGATCCCTTGTAAGATTGGATCCTCCCCAGCTGCTTGGTGCTTTTGTGCCTGCCCTTGTGGCTGCGTGTGTGCTCCTGGGGTGTCCACAGCAGGTCTCTCCCCTCAGGAGCAGGGATCTGAGGAATTCAGTGAACACTTGTAGGCTCCTCTTTACAAAACACTCATTAAGCCTCTGTGCTGATGCAGAAAATCTTGATCTGACCTGAGAGAAGTAGACCATTATACAGAAATGAGAGGGAGAGAGGCTTTGAGGCAAGGACAATGGCTAATAAACATGTCATTAAGATGTTTAATTAACTTACCTCGTCTAGTCAAATATTTCATTAGGCTGGTGATCTCAGAAGAAAGCTGCTTATCTTACAAAGCCTAGCGGAAAAAGAAGATATTAAATGTTAATTTAAACTCCAAAAGGAACCGTGGCAGTGGTGTTCACTGGCCCACAGTAAATGTCACTTTGGTGTTTCCAGCCCCTGCTGCTGGAGAAAGGATATCTCATCACTACTGGCCATTAAATTCCCCACCATAAATTCCAGTGCAGGAATGGTGCTTTGCTTAGACTGTGCCTGTTTCAGCTCGTTAACATATTTCCTCCTCACTTCCAAAATTCATTTCAGCTGAACAACTGTTTGGTTCTCTCTTACCTTAAATTTTTGTGGTGCTCTAAGAAGGTATTTAGAATAGATCCTGTAATTTTTACTTTGACTTCAAGGCTTTCCCTGAGGGACTGAAACAAACCTTGCTTTTTTCCTTGATATATTTCAAATTATTCACTCATCAGGTATTTAAATAAATCTAGAGAGGCAGTGTGTGTATAATATAAATGAGAAATGGGAAGGTGTCAATATCTAGGCTGTTTCCTAATTCCAGGACCTTTGTTCTCTAGGTTCCTCTCAGCATTTACCTGCAGGTCCTGTTCCCTTGGTGCTGCACATAGGACAACCAGAGAATTAAATTGATCCCTTTAATCACATTGCTGTGTGAAAACAGCAGTGCTGGCTGCCCTTTCCCTTCTTCTCCAGGGTTTTGGGAGGAGTTTGATGGGTGGCACTGTGGTGTAGCCTTGTGTCCTGCATGTAGCCCAAACCAGCTATGAATCTACTTCCCATAAAATTTATAGTTAATACAGCATTTCTTGGTTTTGTGATTTTTTTTTTCCCTCTGAGATTAATAATTTGAAAGGTTTGAACTTTCTTGGTTTTCTTTCTCTTCCCCACTGAGAGGGAGAGAGAGGAAGGATCTCCCTGGTGCAGAGGGCTGTACTGAAAGCTGAAATCTTCGTTTACTGATGCAGGTGGGAACTCGAGGTGCTGAGAGGAGGTACAAGAGCAAGGCTTGTTTTCAGTCCATGGAAAACACTCAGATTTGATTTCTCCCTGAAAATTAAACTGCAGCTCAGTAGGGATCAGGAGATATTTAATTTGTATATCCCAGCTTAAAAAAACCCCCACATTTCTTTTGACATTGTAGATGTCTAGGTCTCTTCAGGAAAAACAGGCAGGAACCCCAAGAACGCTTAAAACCAGTGATTTTCCTTGGCTTGCACAAAACCCCAGAGCTCCAGAGAGCACTGTAAAGTCATGGCTGGAAAGAGAGAGGTGAAAGGATGCCTTTGGGCTGGATGGGAGCTCACAGAGGTTTCCCCCAGCATCCATCCAGTTTTTTGCTGATGGAGTGTCCCGTTTTCCCCCCAGGGTGGCCCATGTGGAGTTCTGGCTGCAGTCCAAGCCTGTGTCCTGCAGCAGCTGATCTTTGCAGACAGCAACAGGAACAGAGACCCCCGGTAAGTCAGGGAATTTCACGAATTTTTCCCTACAGGAGTAAAAAAATT
The DNA here is from genome assembly GCF_020740725.1 of Corvus hawaiiensis. Taxonomy (NCBI): domain Eukaryota; kingdom Metazoa; phylum Chordata; class Aves; order Passeriformes; family Corvidae; genus Corvus; species Corvus hawaiiensis. The sequence goes on along the minus strand of NC_063213.1, from coordinate 3,674,090 downwards.
TTATTTCTCTGCTGCAGCCACTCAGGAGCCTTTTGAGTTTGAACTTGCTGAACTTCTTTTTGTCTCAGAGAGAGAGAAAAAAAGCAGCATCTGATTTACTTGTGTTTACTTCCCACTGAACTGTAGGAATGTAGAAGTTGGTGTCTTATTGGTGTAATTGCTTGTGATTAACCCAAGAACCTCTGCAAAAACCCAACAGCTTGAATTGAGGCCAATGAAAATTATTTAGCCTCGAGGTCTTCATGGAAATCTGATTTCAAACAAAAAAGTAATCAAGGTTTGAAAGAGCACGAAGTTCATCCAGTGTTTGACACTAAGAATCTCAACAGGGTTGAAAAATTGAAGTTATAACAATTTTTTTTCCTTGTGACTGTATTTGATCATCCATGTTTAAACTCCTTAATGGAATTTGAATTTATATGCTGTGTATTTTCTACTTGCTTTAAAGGGATTTTGTTAAGTGTTGCTACTGACAAGGAAATTGCTCGGACTGCTACAATAATAATAATGTACTTGTCACACTGCTGAAGGAACAGGGGTTATTGAATTAAATTCTGGAAAATAATGCCTCAAAAATGACTTTATTGCCAGCTTTCAGGTATTTACCTTTTGTTTTCAATACAAAATTAAGTCCATTACAAAAGAAAAATTCCACAAAGCTTCCCTGTGCCTTAAAGGAACAGAATGTTAAATAGGGAAAATTATTTTGCTGGGTTGTGCTGCCACCACCTTGTTTTATTTGTGACCTCCATTAGTCTGACCTCGATTTAGTCTGAAGAGAAGCTTTCATGCTGAGATCTTTCTTGAACTTCATTACCTTACAACATAAAAATGTTCCTCTTGTATTAAATTTTGGCCTTAAACACCCATTTTTCTGCTTGGAACTGTGTAAGAAAATGCTGTGGTCTCTGTTGATATTCCGTAGTGTTGTCTGGATTCCACTTAATGTAAATTCACCGTTTGGGCTGTTTTTCATCAATATTGGAAAGAAAAAGGTACCTGTAGAGCATCATTATTTGTCTTCAGCATCCAGGATGGGAAGTGACAGAAATTACCCTGCAAAACTTTAGGATTCTAATTCAGATTATAATGAGGGCAGACTTCTCAAGGTTCTTGCCTGCATAAAAGGAAAACCTCAGAAACTTCCTTGCAAGAAGCTCGGTACATACTTAGGTTTTATGACCAGCGATCTCCACAGAAGAATTATTTCTGGTTGTGAAAACCAAGAATTTCAGCTTTGAGGACGGCCTTTGATCATCTGCTCCTTGGTCCCTTTGTGTCTCAGGTCATCCTTAGAAAAAACAGAAATGGTAATTTTCCTCTTGCAGCATGGTTCAGAGATCAGAAATGAAATAAAATTGTGTGGCACCCAAAGAAGTGGATGGAGGCCAGGTTGTCTAAACTGTGTGTCCCAACTTGTGCCAGCTCCAGCCCATCCTGTTTACTTGGCAGAATTTGCCTCTCCTGTTTTTCCCCTCTTATTGTCCACATGGTTTTAAAAGATTTTTGTTTTTTATTCATGAGATGAACATAACTTTCCTTATGCTGTGTTTGCCATGGGCAGAAACTTTGAGTCAGGAAGAAAGAAAGGGAAGTCTCAAAGCTTGAAATAAGAGGATAAATACTCCTTTCTAATTCTAACCTGGATTTTCAAATTATCAACCACTTCACATGAAGTGTTTGATTTCAGGCTTCTTTCACATTCAAGAAATAATTATCATGTCTCCTTCTTCCTCTGCTGTCTCTCTCAGACACGTAAATTAGTTGTGATTCCCATAAACTTCTGGGTGTCTGTATTAGAACACAGGCAGAGATAAGAGAAAGTTGTGATTATATTTTTTTTTCACTTGAAAACTCTCACCAATTATTTCCCATATCTCACATCCTTCAGAGGGGGAAACGTTCTCTAAGTGAATGTTACATTCAAGGCAGACATTGAACTTGAAAGGCTGTTTAATTTTTTTGTTGATTGGTGTTTCTTGTTTAGTCTTTTGAATTATTAGATCTTTTACTCAAACGCTGGGAACAGGTTTTGTCCTCTTCTCCCATGCTGGTAACACTCTAAAACTGATAAAATCTGAATTTCAAAGAATGCCATTCTTGAAGCCACCAGAGAAAACTCCAGTTAGGTTCTCCCCAGTGGCGTGGGATCTTTTGGCCACTTCTTCAATATCATGAATATTTGGTTTATTCTAAATTCTGCCAGTTTTCCCATTTTGTGACTTTTAGCTTCCTGGTCCTGTAATGTTTGAGGTCCTGACTTCAGGACACACCTTCTTTAAGAAAATGCAAGCCCTGTGTTTATTGCTGATGGTACTTTGGAGAAAGTGGAGTAGTGGGTAAAAACATTACGGTGTAGATTTGTTTAAAAGGGTTAAGAAGTAAAAACTTCAGAAAGAAATGAAGTATGAATGCCTTTAGAAACTAAAAATTATATTTAAAATATAAAACAATTCTGTTGGAGAATATTGAAAGTTTTATTACAGATTTAAGGAGGAGGTAGCTTCTCTTGTCCATTATTTGATAATGCGGTATTGTTCCCTGAAACATTTACCTGCTTTTTTGTCCAAGCAATTAAAAATATGTTCTGTGAAAGAACAGCTCTTTCTTTTAGAAGATCAGGGTGTGATAACAGATCTGTGCATAACCAGTTCCTGTTGTTGACCCTACCTTATTTGGTCTTCTCTTGATTTTCATCCATTGCTTTTAATGATAAAAACAGTTCTATTTTAATTATTTTTTGTAAATCAGACACCAGATTACGTAATGATCTCCTAGAAGAAGAGATGTGCATTTCATCACTTAAATCCACCTGTATGACAGGAGCAGTGTCACAGAAGACAGAGACATAGCAAGCTTGCAACTGCTTAAGTGCCCGTATCAGCAGGTTAACCATCATTAGGAGCAACAAAAACTCATCCAGGCCCCCAAAAAGCAGCACAGAGCTGTTAACACTTGACCTTGGTGAATTAGTCCTGAGTCCTTCTGACTTCAGAGGAGACCCACCCAGTGTGCCCAGTTTGTTCTGCAGCAATCTAAAGACGGAGTTGTTCTCCCTACAGCTCTGTTCACTGGGTGTGTTTATCTTCAGGGTCCTCTGAAATGCCTAAAATGAGGTTTCTCCTCAGAGCATGGTTCCAGGAAGCCCAGTGGTGACATCAATTGCATCTCCTCCTCGAGAGCTCTGTGGGTGCTGAGAAGTCTCAGTGCAGGGTGTGCAGTGGGTGCTCTTGTGGCCGCTCACTCTGCTGCTTGATTCCCAGAGAAAGGGGGGATCCAGCTGTACCTTCACACCTGGAATGTCTCCCCAGTGACAATACCAGCTCCCTCTTCAACTCACAGGATTTGTGGCCATCCAGGTTGTCTCTTTCCCATCTGTAGAAGAACTGAGGTACCCAAATGATGATTTTCTGAGGCAACTCACTGGAGCCTTGTTATTAATCAGTACAAAATTGTCTCTAAAGATGCTTTTGTTCTTTTAGGGACAAACCTGCCATGAATCTGTTTGCCCTCAAATTTTGGTGCTTGTCTCTCTCCTTTATTTCCTGGACTGCAGTTGCCTCCAGCCCTCAGAAGCTCACAGGACCAAGTGCCTCTCCTTGGCTCTCGCTGACATTCTGTGGCGTGCGGGGGGCCACGAGAAAGCCCTCGTGGCACTGTGAGTAGGACAAGCCCTTTTAGTCACTGCACACTGCTCTTACACCTCTATCTGTCCCAAATCTACATAATTCACAATATAAAAGCCTTGTAAGCTGCATTTATGCTCCCTAAAACAGCCTAAGGAGAAAGGCAAAATGTGGTTTCTGCTGCCCCAGTAGCTGGGACAGAGTAGACAAAACACTTCGAAGTTGCTATGGAGGATCCTGTGGATGTAATTGAATGTAGGAATCCTCCAAAATGTTTTCAGCAAGAGTTACTTTTTTCCAGATGCAGCATTCTGCTCGTGTGTTGCAGGATATTCCATTATGGCTGGAATTAAGTTCCTTTTGCTGTATTTGCCTGCTTAGTTTATGCAGTGCAAGTAGGCTGCTTGTTCACAAAACATCCAACTTCTAGATCCCTGGCTTTGGCTGCACTGGAACCTAAAGGATATTTTTAAGTGAGTTTGGTTTTGTGAGCATAATTAATGTCTTTTAAAGATTTAATATAGCTAAAAAGCAGCAGAGAGGCTTTGGGACACAGAAATCCTTAAACCTGAAATAGAAGCAGCAAATTCAAAGACCTTTCAAATGATATTTCACATATTTTACATCTCAAAACTGCTTCCTCTGTGATATTTTACATATGTTCTGCTTGTTTGAATGTCATTGCTCTAAAAATATTTTTCAATAAAAACTGTCATTAACATCTTAAATTTATATTTATCCTCTTTCTGTGTGGAGAAACTTGTAATCCATGTTAGACTGAGCGAGCACAGCACAGATAAAGTGTTTGTTTCACTGATAGAGGTTTGATTTGCAATATGAACGTATTTACAAGAAATCTCTTATTTAAAAATCATTAAAAATAATAATAATGCAAATCTTTGGCTCATCATTCAGCTCATATAACATGTTGATTCCTCTTTAATGCCATTTTCTTCCTTTTAACGTGAGTTTCATCCGAATATCCCCTTCAGGCCATCAGGAAGACAGCAGTTCACTCCCACAGGAAAATACAAGGCAGATGGAATCCTAGAAACTGTAAGGCTCTGTGTGACTCCTGTTCTCCAGATCCTCTTTCTTGCTTTCCCTGCTTTAGTTCAGTGAATCTGATTTCCATTGCTCTCCTAAGGTTTTAAAATCTGTTATGTTAAATTAGTTATGATCCAAAACCCAACAGGAAATAAAATCCCACAGCCTGCCTGGCTCTGACTTGTCCCAGTGGCTGTGGGAAGTTGGGCTCTCCGAAATCCTTTTTTGTCCCATTTACCTTCCAAACCTAAAAACTCTGCCTGTTTTTAATGATACACAGTAAAAATGAACGTGCCCCCCTCCAATCGACCATGAGCATGAAAAGGCACTATTTTCTTCTTGTCTTAGACAGAATTTTTGCCTTTTTTTCCCTCTCCAGGAGCTCCAAATGGCAGAACACTTTCCAGTTATTCCTTGTTTCCATCTGAGGCTTTCAGATGGCTTTGCAAGCAGTGGTGCCATCAGCCAGGCTTTAGTGGTTGGAGGAAATGCTGTTGGCCTCCTAAAAGGGGAATGGATGTCTCAAAATCTGAAGATGGAAAAACAGGCAAAGAATATTGAAGTGAGGGCCTGGATCTGTGAGCTCTCCTGGAATTCATGTTAAATAGGAGTACTCAATTCTCTGAGTAGGATAAATGCCTCACCCTATAGGTACAAACCCCTGAGCTTCTTGCCCATCCTGTGTCTTGTACACCTTCAGTATTCCTCTGTTCTAGGAATTGTTTCTCATTGCATAAACAATGCTTAAAATTGAGTCAAAAGGTCTGTTCAACAAGCTTTAAAACACCAAGAAGCAGCATTGAAAAATTCAGAATATACGGGGTGCTGAGATACAATTCAATGCCAAATGACCGCAGTAAGGGGTAGATTTCATTAGATCTTTATTTCCTTTTGTCAGGTCAGATCTTTCCAGGCAGTTTGAAAGTTTTGGCTACTTTGTTTCAGCTTTCAGGATATAAAAATGAGTTGCTGTTTTTTAAGTCCCCTTTTTTCCTTCTTGCATTTGTTCCCAGCTAATACTTCACAGTGCCACAAGATACGAGGATCTGGTCCTATTTCTACAGCAGAATATCCACCAGGTACTGTGCTTAATTATATATTAATTAAACAAATGATGGTTCAGCTGCCAGACTTTCTGTGTCTGTTAGTCTCACCCAATGTGTTCTGAACAGTTTCAAACACTGTATGGACATGTCTTGCATTTTAACAAGCACAGCAACCAATTCAGTTTTAGCATAAATCACAGCAGTTCCTTCTGCCTTCAGTTCCATTTGCATTTCTGGAGGATTGGGCAAAAAATATATACACAACAAACAAAATAGCACCAGAATCCTAGGCAAACAAACAAACAAACACCAAAATAACACCTTTTCTTTTCCAGTTTGAAATTGGTCCCTATGGGTGCATCCTCCTGACTGTGTCTGTCATCTTATCAAGATCCATCAACCTGTGAGTGCCTCTCTAGCCTTGTTTCCTAAACTGCAGAGCAAAGTGAGCTGTGAAAAGTGAGAAAAAATCCATGGTGTGCTTAAATCTCTGGCCTTTTTAACCCATTGTGGTGTTTGCTCTGATAAATACGGGGGAGTGATGCAGATTTACTCAACTCATCTTGGCTTTTCTTGTTGTATACACACACTTGTGTGTGTGAACATGTATATATATCTATATGTATCTATTTTAGTGATCAGTCCACCACATCTGATATCAAATACTCCATCTAAACTTTAGGTATCTATCATATCTGAGGTACTTTTCTGTGCTCCCTACCTTGTCAGTTTAAGCAAGACTTATTTAGAGGGTTACTTATTTCACATTTAAGGCATCTTAGGTAGGGGGGAATAACTTCCCTGTGATGCCCCAGTCTCTCTGCCAGTGATAGTGATAAGGAAAAGCTAGAAAAAAAATGGGTTAGGCAGCTCATTTTTAGGTAGTTGTAAGTAATGTGTGGCAAATCTGGTCTCAGTTTATTGCTGTAATGAATACTCTGAACTCTAACCCATGGAAATTCATCATAACCTCTTTAAAAACTTGAGGCTTGCCCAGGCACAGTGGCACTTAACTGTGCTTTTATACAGACTGAAGGTGTTGCTGTGATGCTGTGTCAGTGGGTTGGAATAGAAAGGCTTCCTTGGTTTAATCAAGCTCCACTCCTGTGAAAATCCCCAGGAGCAAGGGGAAGCTGCTCCCGGGCAGTTTGCAAGGACAGGTGACACAGAGAGAGCAGCTGCACTTGAAAGCAGCACGAGTCTGGTTTGTGGAAGCTTTTATTTCTTACAGCTCTGCATTGTCTTGACAAGAAACAGCAACTTAGTCCAAATTTGAGATCCACAATCAGTTGCTCACCTGCTGGGATCCCAGCAAGTGTTTCCAGATTGAGTTCTTTTGGTTTTATTGTAATTTATTCCTTTCTATTGCTTGTAGTAACACTTCAGCCTTTGGCTTGGCTCTGCTTTTGTACTCTAACACAAATGATGTGATAATTCCAAGGCATATGCCATTTATTCTCATTTTTCTGAGCTGGTTACAACAGAGAGGTTCAGACTAGTAAAGGTATTTGTGCAAGTAATGATCTGTTTGGCATTTGGTAGGTCCATAATTGCTGCGGTCTGCCCTGCTTTGCTTGCTATAAAATGATAAATATTCTTTAATAATAAAAGCAAGGATATATTCTCCCTCATCACCTCCCAGTTCCTAACAGATGGATTATGACAAGGCCAATCAATCATCTGTGTTTTTATTTGGGGGAGCAGTGTCTAAAGTGAACATGACAATTCCTTATGGTGCCTGTTTGCGTTTTAAGCTATCTAAATATTGTTACAGATCTGATCCAGAATGTCAGAACAGTTTATGAAGTGCAGCTCGAGGAATTGTCATGATTTTCTCACAAAACTTCATTTTAAAGTACTGTTACTCCTCTAGCTTGTACTGTGTGAGACACTGAGCTGGTACCTATCTTTTGGTTACAAGAAACAGGATTTTTTCTGTCTTTAAACACAATGGAAAGTGGTTTTAGACCTTGGCATAATTTTTTTTTTAGAAGTGCAAACTGAATTTTGTTTATATAATCCTCAGCAATCGATTTAGCTGCCTATGTCACAGTGCTTCTCTTAGGATATTAAGAATATCAAGACAAGTAAGTCAGTGCTGATACCCTCAAGAAATATGTACCATTCAGAGAGTGTTACCAGCATGGTAAGCAATTATTTACATAACTGGCATAGTTCTGGATGAGCAGCTGAAGGCAAATAAGAGCTGGTTTAGATAATGGAATTTTCAGCCAGTAAGGGATCTCCCTGGGATTGTTCTGTCCCAGTTTTTTGTTTTTTTTTTTTTAACAGAAAATCAGGTTTTTTTACAAAAAAAACTCCATGGAAGTTTCAGTTGTCTGTATTTTTGTGTGAGGAAAAAAAATATTATTTAACTTTAATTAGGGAGTTGGCAGCACTTAGATTTTTCCTATTTTGAGTGTGATTATTTATCTTAATGATCTTTATTGCCCAGAGAGGTTGTGGGCTCCCCATCCCTGGAAGTGTCCAAGGCCAGGTTGGACGGGGCTTGCAGCAACCTGGGATAGTGGAAGGTGTCCCTGCACCTGGCAGGGGTGGGTCTGGATGAGCTTTCAGGTCCCTTCCAACCAAAACCATTCCAGGATTCTGTGATTTATTTACTTTCTATGGAAACATTTGCATCTAGGCCTTTTTATACTCAAAAAACCAGAAAGAAATCATGATTAATTTGACTTACTTTGGGTGTCTAGCTTAGAACGATATAAATCATCTCCAGAAGTGCTTGGTTATCTCCCCTCTAAAGTGAGAAAATCTAAATAACCTACTCCTGAAGAAATTTTACACTATAAATATCAAGTCATGAAATGAAATCTGTTTCATAGTGACAGGTCAATGAAAAATGGGAGATTAAATGTCAGTAATGCAGAGCATTATACGTGATGAGAACAGTCTCAACTATCCTCACCTAGCCATGGGCTTTAAATAGGCTGTTATAAAAAAAGGAGAGAAATTCTGGCACCACCACTAGAAATTCAATTATCTGAACACATCAGTTCAATCTTCTGTGATAGACAGAAAATAAATCATATGTTGGGAGTTGAGAACACATTAATGGCTTTATATAAATATATGATCTTGCATATTTTATCTTGCATGTAGTCCTGTCTCCCCCAGGCCAGTAAAGTCACATTAATACTGGAGCAAAGTGGAAGACAAAAATGAAGTTTCCCTTTAATTTGGACAGATTAAAAAAGTCCTTTTTCTTCACCAATGAAGAGGAATAACTTGGAAGTAATAAAAATTCAGGCACCCACGATAAGGTTTTCCCTCAGAGTCCAAAAACTTGGGTGCTCTCAGGGAAACACTCGGACTTTGATGTTAAAACAAGCCACAGTTCTGGGGTTTTTTTTCCCACAGCATAAGTCACTTTCAATACTGGGAGATGAGGAGGCCAAAAGTATCAAGAGGTTCAAGGAAATTTAGAGCAATTCCTGGAAGGTGCAAGCTCCAGTATCCCTAAACCCCCTGGCCTCGATGTTATCTCCGTGTCCCCCATTTTGTTCTGCCTTGATGTTTGCTGCTGCTGCTGCTGGTGCTTTTTTGGTCCAGCTCCATAATTTTTACATTGTTACAGATTTTCCCTCACAAATGGAAATTCCAGCTTTCAGCCAGCTCTGTTGGGCAGTTGTTCCAGAATCACTGGCAATCTTAAGTATTTTTATTTCGTGGGGATGCATGCCAGGAAATGCAGGAGTTTGCACTGCTTTGTAGATTTTGGGTAATGAGTTTTTCATGCTCCGAGTGCTAATGATCATCACTGCCTGAACTGATAACAAATGGCCAGAGAGGAGTGAGAATTCCTGAGGAAGTTGCTGAGAACGCGTTGTTGCTTCTGGTACAGGAAGGAATGCTGGGCCCTAACAATTGTAACCTCTTTTTTTAAATTTTTTTTTTTCTTTCTTAACTAGCCAGTGAAAAATTAAAAAAATAATTATATTATAGCAGCTCAGGGGAGTAATTTTTCTGAGTGTGCAAGATGTGTACTGGAACCTTCACGCTGATGAGAGCTACAGGATATTTTCCATGCATGTGGGAGAGAGAATGAGCTCAAAGCTGGGCTGCAAGCCCCCACTGAGCCTCACCACTGAGTGTAGGAAAGTTGTGAATATTCAGGAGTGATTTTAATGACAGCTTGAGTGATGCCCACAGTCTGACTGAATTTCCAACTTGCAGTGGAACTGCAGCACAGCTTTCCCTGCTGGATGCTGCCTCATCCTCTCCCAACCCTTGGCACCTTCCTCGCTGTGCTTGCTCATGCAAAGCCATTCCTGGAGTGGGATGTGGTGCCTTTGGATCCTCTCACTGGATCCTCAGCTTTCCTTAAATTCCAGCTCCTCAGCAACCATCTGTTTGCACATTTTTCCTAATCACTGCAATAACCTTACAGCATAAAAGCATCACTACTAGATTGCTACATTGGAGCAAAGAAAATGTGGAACGAGAAAATTCCTTGGGTCGAATCCCTCTGTGGAAAAGCAGTGTATTGCCATTTTCAGGCTACCTGGAGCCAGTGCACAGAGCCTGATCTGAAACACAGGCTCATTGTGTTGCTCACACCTCAGAATGCCTCTGTGTGCATAACTTCTGTCGACTTGGGGGTACTTTTATCAGTTACTGATATCAGGTCACGTGTCACTCTCTGGTCAGGATTGGTCACTGGCTGTCTTTTCCATGTTTTCTCTGAAGTGTTTCTATGAGAATAAGTAAAACAATGGCTTTAGCTGTGGGAAAAATAAAAAAGAACACTGATTCTGCAAGTCAAGAGGAGGCTGTGTACTTCATTAAGGTTGGCTGCTCATAAAACCTTGGAAAATACACATCAACATCTTCCTTGTCGTGCTCCCACAACTCTATTAACTACACTCCTGTAGTCCTTACTGCTCCAGGAGAGGGTGTTCAGACCTGTTCCAAAATTATCTGTGCTGTTCCCATTTTGGTGTTGGGGAATTTTGTTTGTTTGGAGTTGGTTGTTTTCTGTGTTTATTTAGTTTATTTATTTCACAAGGCAGTTGTTATTAAATTGAATAAATCACATTATGACTCCTTATCAGTCTAGGATTTCTTACACCTGGTAGCTCTGTCCTTGATTATTACCAATTCACCTCATTCTCCAAAATCTGTTAATGAGCAATTTTTCACTCAAGGGAATCAAATGATTAAAGTGATGTTGTTCTGTGCACTTGAGCATTTACTCTTCCTTCCTGTGGTACTATTCTACCTAACTGGGGAAGTTAAATCTCCTTAATCTGCCATCCTAATCCATCCTTGACATAAACACACAGAAGCACCAAATCATGTTAAATGCTGCCCATTATTATGCCCTTTACCATGGTCAAATGTATCTTTTTATCATCTTGGGTTTACTTCTGTAATCATTTGTCCGGTTGCAGACAGTATTCCAAGAATCTTCCTCTTTTGATCCATTGGCAAACCATTTTTACTATTTTTAAAAGATTTTGAACAGTTCTGTCTGCCTTTACTCAGCGAGAGAAGTTTTTATTGAGATGTGTAACAGGCAGTGATCATCACTGCAGTAATCCCTATCAAACCATTTTTTCCTGTAGTATTTCCTATATCCCTTCTGTATCATTTACTGTAAATAACCCCAATTCTGACACATTACCTGACCTTAAATGTCTTCCAGTCATGCAGGACATTGAAAAGGAAAGTGATGCTCTGCTGGCTGATGGGCTGTGGGTGGAACAAAGGATCCCCCACCCTCAGTCCGCTTTCCTTTGCTGACACCTTTTCCTGTCCCAGAGCCAATCTCTAATTTGGAGTTCCCCTGAAATGCACCTTCTCTCCTCACGCTGTTTGGCTGCTAAGAAAGGCTTTCTGTGAAGTGTCCATTTGGCTGGGCCAGGGGTAAAATTCCAATTCCAACTTCGTGTGAAAGATCCAATCACACGGGGCGCTCTCAGCTCTTGATGGAAGTACATTTTTCCGTGAGCCAGTTTTCTGGGAAAACCTCTCCAGAGGTAGTTTCCTCTCCACTTGAGAGTGCCTGGGAGACCAATAGCTGGGGAAGTTGTGTCTGTGAGCAGTTTTCACTCAGGGCTTGCAGTTATGTAATAGAAATAGATGTCATTGTGTTTTTTACAGCTTTTTGTCCTTGAAAAAGACAGGGAAGCTGCTGGTTTTGAGGGGAAACTGCTGTCAATTATGTTACAGTGCTAAAAAACAAGGAGCTGGACACAAGTGAAAAAAAAAAATACTTGAGGATCTCAGAGCTCTCCAAGAGCTGTTTGGGATTTTGCGACATGAAGGGAGCAGGTTAGATTTCAGGAACAGTGGGAGGAGCAAATAGGAAAGACTTTGTGGGATCCAGACCTTGGTAGGGAAGAATTGAGCCCTCTTTTGTTGGGGTGAGTGAACTTCTGTGCCTCCTGCTCGATGGGCTGCATGCAATTCCTGATTTTCAGGATCTTCCCTGCCTTTGAAGTTCTGTTGTGGGAATTGGACAGAGGCCCTTGTAGCCAGAGTGTTCACTGGGCAGGAGTTGCTTGCAACATTAATGAATTAATAAATGCAGAGCCTTGATGAAGCACAGCTTGCAGCTGCTAAAAGGTAATAAAGAGGGGAGTTTGCTTGAGTTTAATGTTTTTCCTTCAAAGAAAGGCAAGAATACAGGGGCAATCAGTGGCACAGCCCTGGCAGTATTTGTGGGAGGATGTGAGACCACGATTTGAAGCTCTGAGATTGATGTGCTTTCCAAAGGGGATAGGAAGTGGAACATACTGGTGTGTGAAATGTCACCTTCTAATGCTTGAGAGAGAGAGGACCCAGGGACACAAGGTGGTGGGAAAAGGGGGTTTTGAAGACAAGATACAGGAAAGGAGAGTAGGGTCTCGCTAAAGGGAAATGTGTAGGATTTGCCAAATAAAATGTGAATATAAGGAAGCTATTTAACATTGTAGATTAGGAGTGTGACCCAGGTGGAAACGTGACCACAGAGGCAAAGAAGAGGAAAGGTTGAATTAGGTTTGAGGATGTTTGCTACACTGGAGGACAAGGAGCAAAGGTTAGTGGTAGAGAAGGGTGAAAAAATGAGGCTTCACTCAGAAAAAAAGGGAAGAATCAAGAAGACAAAGAGGTTGTTATGCTGGTTCTGTTTGTTACCTTGATAGGTAGAGGATTGGGGAATTGGGAAACAATGCCAAAAATAAGAAAGGGGGGAAAACGTGGAGTTTGCACTGATAATTGAGACATGTGACTCTTGTCCCCCTGGTAAGGAAATTCGGGAAGCTGTCACCAGCTGTGTTCACAGAAGTGGACTAGAGACTGAGTGACAGCAAATTTTGGTGTGGATGTGCAGCAGAAAGATCACCTGTGGGAATAAATCCAGATTGCTCCCCTGAGACATCCAGCTCCTTGTGGAACAGGTCAGGATAAATCATAAAGCTGAGGAACAATACTGCAGAGAAGGAAGATGATTAGCTCGTTCCCTGGGGAGTTTTCTGACTTCTTAAAATAGTGCAGAGGAATGAAAAAGTGTGGTGAGCAACAACCTTCTCTGTCATTAGTGGTCTGAGTGCTGGTGTTGGAAAATGGAGAAAAAATGTGGTTCAGGCGAGGTCAGACCTGAGGAAATGAAACAACAAATGATTTCCTTATCATATTAATACAAAGATATCAGGGAAATATGTGAGGTGTGTGTGTGTAGAGTGGAGGTGGCTGATACCAGGAATAATGTAAAGAATGCTCCAAGTCTAAATTAGTGTTCTGCCTTTTAGGAAGGAGAGGAACACGGTGCAGAGTCAGCATGGCTAATTGGGATTCATGCATAATAACTGAATTAAGTTTGTGGGAGGTAGAATTTTACCTGAAAAACTGATGGCTACACAACAAGAAGAGAAAAAGAAACCAGGTAGCTTTGTACCTACACCTCATTCCTAAATTCATTCAGCGCTTTCAAGCTCTCTCTTGCTTCCAGACTTTATGAATGGACCTGATCCTAAAAGCTTACTTTTGTCATGCCTTATTTAAATATAGAGTAACTTGACTTGCAATTATAGGACTGAATGGAGAACTGTTAGTTAAACTCAAAAAAAAAAAAAAAACGAATAAAATTAGTTAATGGAGACCTAATAAGAGATTTTTATTTGGTATGTCAAATGAAAAATCGTTTGCTGATGTGAAAATAACACATCTTTTAAGAACTGTAAAGGTGCTAAAAGAGAGAGACTCAGAAAAGAGTTGTTAGCACGGGGAAGGTGACTGATGGAGTTTGTCAATGATCAGTCTGGGATTAAAAATGTTTTATTCCTTACAATAATGCTGGAAAAAGGGAGTGGTGTGCTAATGAAGTGACCTGGTGACTGAAAAGCTGAAAGGCCCTGTCAATACAGAGAACAAATCTGCTGTAAAAAAGAGTTGGCTCAGCCTCATGATGAGGGCAATAAAAAAGAATTTATTTTCACTACAGAAACTGCAAGGTCTTGTAAACAGAGGCTGCTCACTACTGTACTGGGGGGTTCATCAGCTGTAAATGGCAGGATGAGGAGATGAAGATCAGCAGAGCACACAATGACTCTGAGCCAGCACTAAAAAATACCCTTGGATCTGCTCTTGGGGTGTATCAACATAAATAGTTTTAGGAGGTGAAGAAATGTTAATGGATTGTGCAAGGCACTGATGTGTCCTCAGAGAAACACCATGTCAGGCTGGGTTCACTCATTAAAGCCAGGAGAAGTGTAGGAAAAGCACAGACCAGGGGAAGGAGAAATCTGTTTTGTCAAAGAGGAATTCTAAAAGAACAAAAGGTTTTTATATTTTCTAGCCTTAAAAAAAGCAAATTTTGAGGCGGGACATAACTATTTTCTCAAAAATGGCATGGTAGTGGCTGTAAATAAACAGGAAACACAGGGAAAAGTTATTTAATTTAAAGATGGGTGTTAGTACAGAGTGAAAGTGCATCAGTGGACGGCCTGTTGAGTCAATAAAGCTCATCAAAGCATGACCAGATTTCAGGTTCCTGAGCTACCACTGAGAAAATATGGAAAGCTGAGAAAGCAGCTAAGAAGTGTGGATTTCTGTGCAAGAGAGTAACTGGGATGGCTGGGTTTTACCTGCCAGATGCAGAGAACACCATCTTCCCTTCTCCCTCCCCACAATTCTGCTTTATCCCAGTGTGGGATATGGCTGCAGTCCACACCAGGGCTGATGTAAACATGGAATATTGTGAGATCTGTGAGTTTAACTGTCCCTTGGTTCCATTAGACTGCCCCTATAGGATCGAGGAAAGGTTCTTCAAGCATGCTATCCTGTGTTTGATAGGGGGAAGATGGGAAACTCTCTAAGAAGCACAGTGAAGAATCCTTCTGCTGGAATATTCTCCATGTTTCCAGCAGTAATTCCAAGTTGGCAGTTGTGTCCAGGTCACTGAGTTCCTTAGGCCTTGATGAAACCTGTCCTCCATGAATTTTTCTAAGCCCTTTAATCCTTTTGGCCTCCACAACCTCCTGTGGCAATGAGCTCCCTGCTGCATTAATGTGTTTTGTGAAAGAGTTTTTCCTTTTTTTTGCCTTGAATTGCCCAGTAAGTCTAAGGATTGCTGTGGAATTCATGTTATGAAAAGTAGTGAGGAAATGTTCCTTAATCATCTCTTTACCATTTGAAGATCTCTTGCAGTCCATCAGTTGTGTCCTGCTGTAGTGAAACAGTCCTGGTCTCTGTAGCCTCTTCCCACAGGAAAGCTGCTCCATTTCTCAGCTATGGTTTCCTCTCACCATTAGAAATCCCTCTGATCCTGCAATATCTAAATGCTCAAATTCTGTTGAGCTAAAATTTGTGTCAAATTAACTAAATGTAATGGAGTCTTCATGCATTGCTTTTAATGGGGTTTGTCCAATCAAAGAGTCTTTCTCGAAGGGTTTTTTTTTTATTTCTATATCAATCTTATTTCTCGCTTCTCAGCTTTTAATCTAAAAAAAAACCCCAAATAGACTCTGTCTGTCTGCAGTACCAGAATATTTGTGATTTATCCCTCTGGTGCTTGGTATTTAGCAGGGGCCATGGCAGGCTCCTTTGACTGTGTGTTCATCAGATGGAGATAAGGAATTTTCCTGTAGTTTCCTCCTCTGCTCTGCAGATTACCTGAGCAAGGTCACCTAATTTGCCTTCAGGATGTACCAGTTTCTCTCCATGTACACAAATTTAAAGAATTCCAGAGTGATTGCCTGTTCATGTGTCCATCTTTAGATATAAAAATTAGTGATATGAATCCTGCCCAGAAGTGATTGATCATCTTTCCAATCCTGTTTTTTCCCTTTCCTTTAGCGTATCAGAGCATTTCAGAAATTAATTCTTTTTATTTTAGGGGAATAAAGTGTGTTGATTAAAAGTCTGCAGAGGTGTGGAAGAAGAAGTGTGATTCTGCTACAAAATGTAGCAGCAACAAATAGATTGTCAGATTTTGTCCTAATTTCATCAGGCTACTCTCGTTACATTCAGAGTATTCAGCTGTTTGCAGAAGGGTCAGTATGGTGAGGTAGATGCAGGTTCAATATCTTTGCTTGATTTCTTGCACTCAGTAAGAAAGGCTTTTTCTTAAAAAAAAATAAAATAGTGGGTTGAATATGCCAATAGATGAATTATTTTTCCCATCAGATCTATCCCTGTGAAATATAAATTCTTCCTGTAGTACATCAGCACCCTGGGGCAGCAGAGCTGATGAATTAACTGGCATGAGCACCCCAGTACATTTTAAGAACTCTGTGAAATTAGCAGATATGTGGCAAAAGTGATAAATAAAGAATGAATCCACTTCCTTGCTTTCACTGTCTGAATCCCAAACTATTTACTTTTTTTTTTTTTTGAGAGGCTCTTCCCCTCTTTGAACATTCATTTGAAACCTTTGCCATGAGCCAATATTAAAAAAAAAAGAAATATTCTGGAACATTTAGACAATAAGGCAGTCACCCATGCTGACATTTTCCACATCCCCATTGTAATTATTTGAAATCCTTATGCTTGAAGATGAGTTTTTTCTCCCTCCCAGCCCCAAATCTATTTTGGGAGTAGACTTGTAATTGTGTGTTTGTTAATGTGACTGTCTGTTGCCATGAACAAAGTGAGGTCACCAATTTTCTGAGGCAGCTTTGTGTCAGAGTTAAGGACTGTAAACCAGCCAGCACTTACTCAAATGCACTATTTTTTCTTTTATATTATTTTATTTTGTTCTGTTATCAAGGCAAACGGTATCTATGGCATGAACTAACTCACATTGTGATAGTCTGGGATTATTCCTGCTATTACAGTTTGTGTGGGACTTTTGTATTCAGTATTTAATTATTCTCCATTTAAGACTTGTCGAGAATTTTCCTGGAAATAAACTGAGAATAAATGTATGTGAAGCATTTTAAAAATGTCTTATTTATTGAACTCAGTTTTTACTAAGGAAAAGTTCATCTGATTGCAGATTATGCTATATTGGAGATTGCAGTGTTCAAAATATTTCTATTTTGGGCTTGTATTTATGCATTTCTAAAACTTTATAGAGTCTGTATGGATCACTGAAGTTTATTTCATCAATGCACCATCAGTGCTAAGGTTTATAATGACTTTACAGTTTCTGTCTAATGGTGGCTTTGTCCATCTGTCTTCAACCCTTAGGTTATTTTTTTTTTGTTATATCCCAGAGTGGATTGATTTCTAGGCAGATTTCTAACAACTGGAAGTCAGCAAATTGTGTCAGTATGGCTGTGACAATTCAAAGCAGTCAAAGGCTTGGCTCAGAACATCTCTCCACATTCAGTACTTAACATCCTTTATAAACACATTTTTTATAACTTGAAACAAAGAGTTACAAATAGGCTGAAGATAAACACAGATTCACCAACAGGAGCATGGAGAGAAAATGAATTTATAATATATAAAGATATTTTTTGGAGGGACTTTCAGGCATCCCTGCCCTAAACCCAGCAGCATTAAAAAGCATGAAAATGTAGGTATAATTCATACCAGCTGTATTTTGGTGATTTCTGTCACGAGGACATTTCTCCAGTTGCTATATATCAATTCTTTTCTCTGAAGCCACTTTACACATCTTTTGGTTTCACCACATAATGATGTTCATTTTGTGTGATAATAATGTTAGAAAAAATGTTCACTTGTATGAGGAATGAAAGGACAGTTAAACCCCAGGATAAAGGCCCACAATCACTGGGGAAAAAAAGGCTTTAATAGAAATATTTTTTAAAAGAACAGCAGAAAGTGAATAAAGCATATGGAGCTGAGTTTTGCCATGTAAGTTCTATGAGCATATTAAAACATCCCCATTTTGCAAATATTAGAATCCAAACTCTCTCTTCCCTGGTTTCATACAGGCATCAACCACATCACACACATTACAACTAAAACCAAAAATCAAGCTGAGAGATTTTACAAGAGATCTGAAATTTAGCGAAGTCTTGTTGTCAACTTTTTGATTTGTATCAGCACAGGGAATGATTTCTGCTGAAAAATGCACATGAAGCATATGCTTGATTTAAAATCCTTATTCAGGAGATTTAAAAAATCAATATCTTGCTTTCTGCCTGAATAATTTTTCTCAAACAGACTTTATAATATTACCAGGAGAGGCAAACCCCACTGTTCTGCTCTAGCAGCCAACATGCTCCTACCCCACTCTCCAGCTGGGATAATGAACTGGAAAATAGTGATAATACAACACAAGAAAGGAATATTTACCATTAACACTGTTGCTTTTTAGTGTCTGTGTACTGATCTGTGATTCTGTTAAAACTCCACATGGAGCGTTGGGCTGTAAATTAAAAAGAAGGGATTCATGGAATCAGGCCTTAAATCGTTGTCTGATGATCACTGGGATACTTAAAAGACTCCTGGCTTAAAATGAGTGTCTTTTTTCTGTTCTAAAGTGATTTAAAAATTATAAATGGAAAATTCCATGCTGGGGCAGTCATGTTAGTGATAATGATTTATTGATTATGTCTGCGTTGACATCTCATAGCCAGGACAGCAGAACAAACAAACCCTTTGGATTTGCTTATCACCAATAAATTGTCTCCAACACCCCAGCAGAAAACCAACCACAGAATTATCACCATCTGGTATTTTTACAATGCATGAAGTGCACTTGCACCTGAAACGCAACAAACACACCTGCAGAGAAGCTGGGGAGCCTTGGGCAGGCAGGAATAAGAGCCCCAAACGCGTTCAGCAGAGGTGTCAATCCCGTGGCCACGCTCCTGATGTCGCTTTCCTCGTCAGCAGGGCTGATTGCAAAGGCAGATGTTGTCCTCCTTCTGGAGGAGCTGGGATCCACCTCCACACTCCCATATTGTTTGTGCCTACAGATGGAATTAGAGCTTCCTGCCATTGTGTGTGGCGTATGTCCCCTCGTCCCCGACTGACGCATGTTGGACATTCTGCCCGCGGCTCTGGCGAGATGAAACCGTTGCTAAAACTGAAAAATGGCCAAAATCCAAAGATTTTTATCATCCCATCCATGCCTTGCAGTGGTGCACGAGAGAGTTTTCCGTGTCACGGGCACACTTTCCCCGGCCTTTCCTTTGATTTCACACCAGCAACGGACGTCAGTGGCACTTTGTTATGTCTGACACTGACTTGTAAATTACCTTTAAAATAAGAGTTTTAAAAAGGGGTAAAATACGTTTTTGCAAAAGGGATAAAATGCATTTATCAAAGTAGGAAATGTGGTTCCATGACTATGACTTTTTCTGAATTATTTTAAATACTTTTAGGTCTGTAAACCTCGAAAATATATGTTACATTCTGATTTTGGCATTCAGAGAAATCCTGAGAAAATAATTACCTAAAGTTTGGGAATTGGGATTCCATGACTATGACTTTATTTGAATGATTTTAATTTATCTTTAGCGCTGTCAACCTTGAAATTATATGTTACATTCTGATTTTGGCCTTCAATGAAATCCTGTGAGAAAATAATTATCTAAAGTTTGGGATGAAGACAGGAAACATCCTGGCTTTTTACTTAATAAATAAATTTTTAATGGAGCATGTGTAGGAATATCAAGGGGAAATTCCCAGCTGGCTTTACCCTGACCACATCAAGTCAACTCCTGCTTTGTCACAAACAAAATACTGTCTTTTTAAAATAAAAGTAATTGTGCCAATTGTCAAGAAACGTGGGTATTTGTATGGATAGATTTCCCAAGTCAAATAAGAAGCCTGGATGTGTGTAAAATAACTAAGTTTTAGCTGATGATCATTCAGGCATTCTCTCTACCTCAGTAGCAATACCAAAATAAGGATGGAGTCACAACAATTGAGATCAGCATATTTTATGCTGAAGGAAAAGAGCTTCCTTATGACCTGCAGAATTAATCTGTGGATTTTATTGCCATAACTCTCCCAGAATATAGTGCATTGCTTTTCCTCAAAGCTAGATTAAACATTTATTGATGTACAAAGTAGTGTTTGCAATTCCATTATATCTGCAGGATAAAAAACGACCACAGTTACAACCTTTATCGTTTAGGCCGTCAACCAATCCCTAATTCAATAATTCCACGAGTTAGGAGAGAGTGAACTTAGTTTGGGGAGACATTACTCCATAATTATGGGTACTGCAGTTTCAGACTTTTCTCTTTGGTGTCACAACATATCACTGGGGGTCACACAGCACCACTATAAATGTGGACACCTGGAGGGCTTTTTTCTTCTTCTTTTCATGGCCAATGTGGTGTATAGATGGTATGGATATATTACAAGGAATAGCAAATGGAAAATCTTATCTGACTACTGGAATATGTTGCCCAGGTACATTTTGGAGTCTGTCTCTTTAGAGATATTCAGAAACCATCCAGATGTGGACCTGGGGAACTGGCTGCAGGTACCAGAGGTGGGGTGGACAAAGGGATCTCCAGAGGTCCCTTCCAACCTCAACCATTCTGTGATTCTGTCACCTAAATAGTGCAGTAATTCTAACTTCTAAAATTCTACCTAGTGATGACAGTGACTTCTTTTCTCCTCTACAGCTGTTTCATTCAAGCCTAGCTCTACCAAACTTTTGCTTCCCACAGGTTTAGTTGATATATTAATGTTTTTTTGCCGTGTAAAAAATCACCTTGAAAGGACTCAGAAAATACAGAGCTGTATTTATGGTTGGGAAACAGTTTGGTTTTGTTTTTCTGTAAGATTTAGAGATGTTGTGCCTAACGAAAAGAAGCAATTGCATTTAAATTTAATTGTATTTAAATATAATTGTACTTTCCTCTTCAGGGTGCGCAATGACTTCGATGTGCTCACAAACCGCCTGATTGGCAGCCATGGCTACTGCACTCAGGTGAGTCAGAGGTACAGTTTTGGGCTGTCCTGTGCCTCTTCTGTGAACTGACGTCTGGGATGAGATGGCATTTCTTATTTTTAAGTCCCAGAGTCAAGGAATCACAGAATGGTGTAAGTTGGAAGGGACCTTAAAGTTCATCTTGTTCCAAACCTTCCCCTAGTTCAGGCTGCTCCAAGCCCTATCCAGCCTGTTCTTGAACATCTCCAGGGATGGGAAGTCCACATCCTCTCAGGGCAACCTGTGCCAGGGCCTCACCATCCTCACAGTAAAGAATTTCTTCCTAATATCCCATCTAAACCTCCACTCCTTCAGCTGAAGGCCATTTCCCCTTGTCCTGTCACTCCGTCCACTTGTGAAATGTCCCTCTCCAGCTCTTTTGGAGCCCCTTTAGGTATGGGAAGGCTGCTATAAAATCTCCACCAATTTCCTTTTGTGTTTTCCCTTATCTCCATAACGTCAAGCTCCTTCATCCTTTATTCTTTTTCCTCATGTTTTGGCACATTGTTGTCTTTGCTTTCAGAGGTTCTGCTTTTCAGGCTGGTTTTCTGGCCTGCACATTCCTCTACCTGTGTGTCCATGTCCTCACACTCCTCTGATCTGCCTCTTTTGGACTCCTTGGTTGATTTTAGTGCTGAGATATTGCTGTGTTCCCTCCCTGCCCTTTCAGAAAGGTGCCTGAGGTTCCATGTCTGATACTACAGCTCCTCAGTGATTCCATGATTCTATCTATTGCCCTTCTGGCTGCCAAAGACAAGCTTCATGTTCTTCTCTTGCTGCTAGAGGACTTTTGTACTGTGACCACACAATGGTTCCTCAGGAAGGTGGTGGAACACCCCTGGTGGATTAGAAATACTAAAAACATCTGTAAGAACCTATAAACTCTGGGGAATCCTTCAGGAGAAACGCAGAGCTATAATTGTGTGCAGTATTTTTAAGACCAATTCCAAACTGGCCATACCAGAGTTATTCATGTCTTTGGGTATGGTAATTCACAGTATTTTTTCTGGAAACTTTTCTCTTTGTTATTTCCCCTCCTGTTTCTAACCCTATGTTATTTATTAATAGTGAGCTGTTCACTGCTGCAGCACAGCCTGCTCTTAGCTCTGGTTTCATGCTGTTGCACCCCAGCTGGCCCTGGTGGGATGTTAGCTAAGAAAAATACCCCATATCTCTGTTCTTGAACTTCAGGCATGCTCACATGTGCACATGCCCCCCCGTCACGTGTGTTTAGCCTCTAACACACCCTGCTTCCATTGGAGAGGAAATAATCAACAATCATCTCTAAGAATCAGTATCTTAGTGATCTGGATCCATATGGGTAAATGTCTTACTGAATGAGACTTTAGTTCATGCAGAAATAATGAAAATTTAACAAATCATGTCCAACATACAAAATACATCACTAAGCACATACAGAGATGTCATACAGTACTGTACAGGCTTTGAATTTTTATCATTCATGCCATACTTTTCATTGTAGAGAAGAAGGGAAACCAAAATGTTTTCATTAAAAAAAAACCCCAAACCCAAGACTTATATGAGGTGTTTGAGAGTTGGATGTGAGAGTAAATTGATTATCAGCAGTTTGCCTCTGGAAGGATGAAAATTGAAAACTCCTTCAATATTTGGGCTTCAGCAAAGCTTTCAGTACTGTCTCTCACAGCATCCTTCTGGACAAAAAGTCCAGCACACAGCTGGCAAAGGTTTTTTTCCCCAGCGGGTGCTGGGGCACTGCCCAGGCTCCCCAGGGAACAGGCACAGCCCCAGGGCTGCCAGAGCTCCAGGAGTGTTTGGACACCGCTTTGAGGGACAGGGTGGGATCATTGGGGTGTCCTTTGTAGGGCCAGGAGTGGGACTGGATGATCCTTGCGGGTCCCTCCCAACTCAGGATACTCCCTGATTTTCTGATTTCCTCATTTTACTTCGGAAGACTTCGACCAAAATGTCTGGAATCTTTTTATA
The DNA here is from genome assembly GCF_020740725.1 of Corvus hawaiiensis. Taxonomy (NCBI): domain Eukaryota; kingdom Metazoa; phylum Chordata; class Aves; order Passeriformes; family Corvidae; genus Corvus; species Corvus hawaiiensis. Next base: position 3,651,096 of record NC_063213.1, on the reverse strand, counting down.
AGCAATCCTGATCCTAACCATAAACCTAAAGCAACCACATAAATTAGGGGTCATGTAGATGTGTAACTCTATCAATCCTGAATCAGTCTTGTGCTGATGTTCAACTACTGTTTGGTTTTTGTTTTGTTTTTGTTTTTGTTTTTTTAACATGTCCCAAACAGGAATTGGTGAACTTGCTTTTGACTGGCAAAGCTGTGTCCAATGTTTTCAACAACGTGATAGAGCTGGACTCTGGGAATGGCAACATCACCATTCTGAAAGGCATCACGAGTCGCAGTGATATCGGTTTGCTGTCCCTCTTTGAGCACTATGATGTCTGTCAGGTATGTTTTCCATTCCCCTGGTTTAATTAAAAAGAAAACAATTACTTTTAAAATCAGCTTGGAGTGAGTAAAGCAGCAGAGAAATTACTGCCTTGGTTCAGTTTATCTCTTCTGTGCTGTAGTGGTGATTCTATTACCAGTAAAAAAAAATTACAGACAATTCAAATAGCTGTTAATGCAATGGGATTGTTTCCTTTAATTGCTTTTGGTAGTTGTATTTCAATTGTAGTCATTATGAAAATGAAGAGATAGATTAAAACTTTCAAAGGAGTGACAGCTGTTAGTTTTCCTCGGGAAAAACTTGTGTGAGCATTTCACTAGTTCTCCATCAAGAGGAGATGGAAGATGTCAGGATGGACATGTGTCCTAAAGACCTGTTCTGTTCTAAACAGCCAATTTTGTGTTTGATGCAAGAATATTATTTGAAATTCTCTTGCTTTTATGAGATGCTAGATTAGATACTTGTAGCAGTCCCACCTGCATTTGCAGCATCATCACCTCTGTAAAAGTTTGGAAGTGATTACCAAAGGATTTGTTTGTACTGATCTGATCTAAATGTGAGACTGAAAACAAAGCTTGATTTTAACTCCTTCCCATAAGGTTGAAGTCAGCTACATTCTTCTGCTACTGGCAAATTATAACTTTTGTTATTTTTAATTAACACAATCATTTACATTATTCACCAGATTACAAAAGGCTTGAATTCAGTCAGGACAGTTTATCAGTGTACCCAAATCAGATTAATTCAGAATAGAATGGACTATAAATAAATAAGCTTCTGTGTCTGGTTCACGCTTCTTTTTCTTTTCTATAAACAACGTAAACCCTCAAAAAATGGTTATGCACCACTCCAGAATTTGTTCCATTCTCTAGTGAGGAAAATGACTCGGGAGTAGCAAAATGGTAAACGAGGTCAGGGCAGGTAAGAGCTATTTCTTACCCACCTGCCCTCTAAAAATAAAATGTTGCCCAGAGATTCAGACACCATTTTCCACTTATTCTGCAAATTATGTGGTAGAGGGGATCTGTTTCTACTGCTGTGCTCTTGCATGGGAGCTGGACTCGTGAGCCGGGATCTGTTTTTCCAGGCCAGTGACTTAATCAGTTACAGGAACTCCAGCAGACGTAGTTTCCTTTTTTTAAAGAGTCTACCCTAGTTGGGCATCTGCTGCAAATTGTCCTGGTTTTTATTAAGAACATCTGGGTGTTCTCTGCATTTCATTTCAGAGGCAATGTCTGCTTAGGACTGGGACAAAAGTCCGATTCTGGTGGACTTTGGCCCCAAACTGGGGAGTCTCCACTGTGGCTTCAGCGTGAGGAGCCAGTGTGAGGAGCCAGATTCTGCTTCCTGGTACAAAATTTAGAGCAGTTCAGGAAAAAGAAATGTCAGTGGCAGTTTGCAGCAGTGGAACCGAGAATAGAATTTGTCTTTCAAAGTGACTCTTTCATTCCTCTCAGCATCCAATTACAGTGTGGCTCTGAGGCTGGTAACTGAAACCAGCCATGGAAAAGGACTGTCATTTTTGGTTGGGTTTATTTTTTGTTTCCAGCAGTAAGAAAATCCTGAGCGTGCTATATGGTGAATCACAGACACTGGAGTCAGAAAACTCCCTTTAGGTCATATCCAGCCAATCTCTCAAGGGAAAACTCAGGGTATTTTTGTGTCCTGTTATATAGCAGGGTTTCTTTTAAAAATCTGTATCTATTAAGTCCCTTTTTGCTCAGATGGTCATTTTCTCATTGATTTTAGTGCATATAACTGTCATCTTACAGTTTTACTCACCCATCTCTACTCTAAAACATGAATAAATGCAAATAAAGATTTGCAGGTCCTTGTGAATGTGGAGATTCTAATATCTACTACACAGCCTGTGTTTGGAAATACTATTAATAAATCAGACTCTTCATTTACTTAGTTTCCTCTGATTATAATTTTACTCCTAATCCAACCTGCCCCCTAAACAATTCATCCCCATCCCCTGGGCATTTGCAGCTGATGTAACAGTTCCTCCCTTTTTCATCAGCACATCCTGTCCAAAGCTTGTTTTTATTGCCCTGCTCTAGACTTGTTCCAACTGACCGACACATTTAGGATGGGCTATTCAAGATTCCAGGCCAGATGCACCAAATGCACATGGAGGAAGACTTCTCTACCATTTTATCTCATTTTTCTGACATGTGGAGCATTCTGTGTGTAGTCCACAGTTCCCTTGGCGTGGCTGCTGAGTTGCAGATATTGTGAGGGCACGTGAATTAATCCTCCTGTCAAACTCCAGCAGTGGCAAATCAAAACAAAATGATCCTTCCTTCTTCTCCAGCGACTGCCTGGAGAATCCCTCTGTTCCCCATCCATTCATCTCTTCCAGTGGATCGTGTGTTGTCTTTGCTGATGAGAAAAACGTGTGCCCCAAGTAATTTGTCTGGAGTTGTTAATGTTTAACCATCACTCTCAGTCCTGACATATCACCGAGCTCCGTGGAGTTTTTGCAGTGTAATTACTTGCTGCAAATTGTTTCACAATGACAGATGGATCCATTCCATCTGTTTCATGTGCAAATGTTTAGTTTCACAGTGAGAGTCTGTATTGTAATGGGAAAAAAAACGCTAAAAGTCCAATTCTGCTACTTTTCAGTCAGCAAGTTACACATCTTTGGGTTTCTTTTCTTTGTGCTAAGCCCATATTTAAGCAATATCAATTCCGTGTGATCTTACACATTTAATTTAGAAGTCCAAATCAAGATTTTAGGTTTCCTGGGATTTATTTAGAGCACTTCATGCAATAGAAACATTTCCACATGAAATTGGTGGGGGTTTCCTCTGTCTGCTGACCTGCAGGATGCAGCAGTTCAGTCTCAGGGAAGCTGAGTGGTTTCTCAGCAGGGACAAGACCTCAGAGAAGGGGATGAGGCACAGGAGTGGGCAGGACCAATTTTAGCACTCCTGGATGAGAAAATCCCTGCATTTGGGTCAGAGCCTTTGGCCTAAATGCCACATTAAAATTGCAGGTGAAAAGACTTAGAATGATGAAATTCTTTCTTTCAAAATGTCTTGTGACATTAAAAGTAGAAAGGGATGGAAACAGAGGCTCCTCGTGTTTATGCCAGGTCATTTAATAACAGTGAAAAGGGGAAAAATAATCTGCATTCTCAGGTAATAAATTTAACAGATGCTGTTATTATCATTATTATTAATAACTTGCTAATTCTTTAATAATATTAATAACCAATTAATAAACACCACAATTAACTTGAATAATGATAATAATAACAGTAATGTATAGCATTTATATGCCATTTCCTGTTAGCAGATCTGTGCTTTGCAAGAGGGGCATTTCCACTTTGCAGAGAGGGGTAACAGGTGAATAAAAGTCAAAGTGCTTATCCCAGTAAATCTGCCAGTAAGCTCCTGGCTGAACTGGGATGAGTACAGGTCTGAATCTTTCATTTTAAAGGCAGTGTGGTGCTGGCTGATGAATTTCACCATCCTGCAGAAATGTTTTTTGCAACCACTTTAGGTGTGTGCTGTTGTATGTGAAATAATGGAAATATTCAAGGTTATTTGTCTCTTTTGAACCTTCTCTCTGATTTATCTTTGTTTTCACCAATTCTCTCCTGCTTTAAGCTGTCCTGGCAGTTAAACCTCCTGTTGTCTGACCTCCCAAATTCACCCTACTCTGACTCCTGACAGTGTCCCAATCCCTGCCCAGCACTTCAAGGGACTGGTGCTTTTTAGTTTTTGCTTCTCTGAAAACAGAGAGGGCATTGACAAAGAAGCTACGCACATTTTCCCTGTCTCTTTTCAAAATGAAAGAGTAAAGTAACAGAAATAAACAGAATTTATTCATTAAAATTCCACAGATGGGAAATATTATCTTTGGTCCTTTTGAAGAAACCACTCTGTGCTCTGACAAGGCCTGCTTGAATTATGAAATTCAGCACACATGCTCTGTCTCCTGGCACCTCACCTGTTTTTTTTTTTGCCCTGTGGAGTGTCCCTCCTATAGCCATCTTCCCAGGGAAATGTGTCTCCCAAACAATCTCTTGTCCCCATCAGATGGGCTGGATTCAAGCCAGGCCATTGGTGGGGTTGTGGAGGGGAAAGTTGAGAAAGAAGGATTTAACCACCTCTTTTGAGAAACCAGCCACAAAAACATGCAAGGGCGAACTGGAAACTGATGGTTGGCTTCAATTTTCCATTTATTTTTTGGGAATGGGGGGTAAATACTGTGCCCTGTAGATACAGCAAAGGAAGCTGCTATTTATGTAAGACTTTTGTGAGCATCACTGCGGGCAAAAACACGAAGTATATTCAAATGTGACTGAAACAAGGCTGACAAAGCATTGGCCTTTGAGAAAGTCTGTTCTTCATTCCTTGTTTTTACATCCCCCTTTCTTCATTCCTTGTTTTTACATCCCCCTTTCTAGCCTGGAACTGAAATTTTCTTTAATGAAGTCCTATTGTCCTCTGAGTTATGGCCAGTTATTTTTCCCAGGGGCCACTCACTGTTGTTGGGGTATTGGCATTGCTTCCCTGTCAACATCCTTCCAAATGAAACAGAATGGCAGAGTTTTTGTTTTAAGACCATAGGAATAACAAAGCCCACATGTTTAGAAGAGCTCTGCGTGCTTTGCAAACAGATAAAGCAGAAAATGATGTCAGATACTGCCCACCTGTCTCTCTGGATTATAAACACCTGCATTTGGATCTGGACTTATCCCATCTCACTTTAGGTGCTTTTTAGGCTGAAAATCCTTCAGGTAAGAGTCCAGCCAATTCCCTGCATCACTAGTGAATGGGAGGGGTCTAAATTTCTGACAGTACCCATCTCTTCCTTATTTGATTTTATAGCCAAAGCCTAAAGGCCAACCTGTATTAGAGGGCCTAGAAATAAATACAGAAGAGGTCAGTGGGATGAATCCTGCCCTGTCCTCGTCATTGCAGGGATATAACTCCCTGAAGTGGGCTATAAACTCTGAGAGAATGGCAAAATGCTGACATCTGAGTGAGGGTCTGAATCTCCCTCAAAATTTCTTCACTTGGTGGGACATTCCAGAAGAGCAGCAGAGTGGGACAGGGATAAAGAAAAGCTCTTGAAGCTGCCTGGCACCCTGAGGTCTGTTTTCCGTGCCACATCTGCTGCTTTTTACACCATGGCAGCATAAGGGAACTTTAATCAGAAGTCAGTGCTTTCCAGGAGTCTCTTCTTTGGGAGTCCTAGGATTTAACACATCTCTTTCTGTTCTTCTTCAGTCATGTCCTTTCCCCGCCCCCCTCCCAATTCATGATCAGAAAGATTTCCTTTTCTATTAAAAAAAAAAAATGATCCAAAGCTGCAGAGAAGTTACCAAGGGCTCCAGTGTAGCAGTAGTGTTTGCTATTATTTTATAAATATATGGCTAAAACCTCCTCAATTTTTGTCTCACCTGGCATAGTGCATACTCTGAATGGCAGATCTCATAAGCCTTAATTTTATTTTTCTCAAGCTGATTGAGATCAAATACTCAGCAATGGCAATAACTTTACCCTCACAGTGTCCCCTAATTATTTGCAAATACAGTAGTGATGGGGCTGACCTGGTGTTTCAGTGGGGCTGGTGGAATGGGTGACCTGGGTCAACGGGGTTCCTGCTCCCCCAAGGGCTGTTGAAGAGGTTTTTACACTGCTGACACTTCACTCTTAACACCCCTGGAACACTGTTTAATATTCATTCAGTAAAGGTCATTGCAGCTGTGGGGAATAAAACACTGACAGGACAAACAATAGGCTGCTGCCTGTAACTCTGAAAGCTTTGTGTAATTATCCTTTTGTCTGTCAATCCTACTGGATTCAGTACTACCAGAAATTCCTCAGTTTGACAGAACCCAGCCCTTCATGGAACCATTACACACTGTGATTACTTCTCAAATAAACATCTCTAGCAGCTGTATTCAAGGAAAGACACATAAAGCAAGGAATGATTGATTATAACTCGAAAATGAATAGTAAAATCCCACAAGCAAGGAGGTGAAATTACATGAAGTGATAAAACTCCTGGAGAAAAATGCCATCAGATTGGCCATATCCAGTTATCCTGCTTGGTTTTGATCCCACATTCTCTTGTTCCTTTTGGAATGCACATGGCAGAAGATGGCCTTGTTCAAGGGACAAATTAAAGCCAAATGGTGAGGTACCATCCACTCACTCTGGCAGATCTATTGGAATAATTTTCCAGCAATAAATATTTGTCTGTAGGTTGAGTTTCACCATCGTGTGAATACACGCCAAAGTCAGAGGTCAGATGGGGAATGAGCCCTTTGAAGGGGCTTGCTTTTGAAAACTTGATGTTTCCCAAAGATCAGAATGGTGTCCCTGAAACTTATGAGCATTCTTGAGGGCTTTGTAAGGGAGAGGATCGGGGTTAGGGAAGTCTCCATAGGAACTGGAAACATGCAGCACAAAAGGAGACCTCATTCATTCCCCCCTTACTCTCCTTCCACCTGAAGGTGATTAATGAGCCTGCTTGAAAACCAATACTTGAATAGTGATAAAAATACAGCCATTGAGCCTTTATCAAAAATAGTATTTAATAAAAAGGATGCAAGTCACATATCCCTGATTTGCCCTTGGAATTCAGCCTTACAGTCGTAGGGAACACACTGCAAAGAAGGGGTCTCTGTCAGCCCCGATCTCTGTCAGGTTCTTGCTGGATCACACAGACACTGCTGAGTTTGAGCAGTTTGCTGAGGAGTCAAAACACTGGGTGTTCCTGCCTGTTTTTGTCCTGCTTCCAGGTTTTATTCCAGGTTTGATTCCAGGTTTTATTCCAGGATCACTACCACCAGCCAGGCTGGTCAGGCAGCTGAGGAAGCACTCAGGCCTCACCAGTAAAATAGGGCATAATTCTGTGTGTGGGGAAGAGTCTGGAGAGTGAGTCCTGTGAGAGCTGCTGAGGGAGCTGGGGGTGTTTAGCCTGGAGAAAAGGAGGCTCAGGGATGACCTTACTGCTCTCTAGAACTCCCTGACAGGAGGGTGTAGTGAGGTGAGGGTCGGCTTCTTCTCCCTGGCAACAAGGGGCAGGACAAGAGGAAACGGCCTCAAGCTGCACCAGGGGAGGTTCAGGTCGGACATCAGCAAGAATTTCTTCACTGAAAATGTGGTCAGATGTTGGAGTGGGCTGCTCAGGGAGGTGGTGGAGTCCCCATTCCTGGGAGTATTCAAGAAACCACTGGATGTGGCACTCAGTGCTCTGGTTGTCAAGGTGGTGCTCAGTCAGAGGTTGGACTCAATGGTCCTGGAGGTCTTTTCCAGCCTAAATGACTCAGTGACTCCACTCAACAGCTGATGCTTGAAGAAGCAGCCAAAGGAATCCTCACAGTGAGGATGGTCCTTACTTTGTCAGCAGCACGGTTCCATGTTGTATTTTCTACAAAATATGTTTTACATCTCGATGTCAAAGGCAGCAGCTAATCCTCAGCTGGTTAAATTGATGTAACCAAAACAGAGACTTCTCCCTTCCTAGGGAGAGGAGGATTTGAGCTACAGTATTTTTAGACTCGCCTTGTTGTCTCAGAGTTCATGCCCTCGCTGCTTTCTGCAAAGATTGTAATTGAAAACTACACATTTTTGGAGAATGTTCCTACAGCCCTCAATCATCTGAACAGTTTGTCCTGGCTTCGGGGGGGGGGGGGATGGTTCATGTGAGAGAGCTGGAGTGGACGTGGCTTTGAAAGTTCTGTATCTCTCTAATCTTTGTCAAATGCTGTTTGATGAAGCTGGGAAGTTGCTTTTGCAGACAAATGTAGGAAGAACACATTTTTAGGAGGAGACTGGCTGTTCTTTTTGGCTTTGACTTACCTGCATATTAAAATACGCATGTTTGTGAGACTGAATCTTTTCATCTGTGTCCCTCTAATTTGCCATCTTTTGTTGAAACTCTGTATTTTCTTTTTTGATAACTCCTCTTATGAGTATTATTGGAAGCTTGTAAAAAAAATTCTTTACTAAGCCAAGAATTTACTTAAAAAGCAAAACTGTTGTATAAAAGGCTGTTTTAAATAGATATTAGCAAAGTAATGAGTCAGGGAACAGTTACTTAATTAGCTGGAGACTTGTTATCTAACATCAGAAGAAATTCTCATTGGGGAAGGCAGCTGAATTTACACTCGTAACACTTTAGATATAAAGTCTAAACCTCAATCAAGATGAAAACACAAACTCCTTATCGCTTAGGGTGAACTCCTTATCACTTAGGGTGCTGGTTAGAGTTTTGATTGCAACAGAATTAATGTTGGCTTCTTCCTTCTGGCATTTGCCATTTGCCCCTGTGCCCATGGTGAAGACCTGAGGGCTGCACTGTAGGACCTGCATGCACAAATCTCTATCTAGAAATCATGTGTAAGAATTTTTCTGTTAAAAGTCACTCACTTTCCACTAGGGGTTTTTCAGTGAAAAAAGTCCTGAGAGCAAAATGGCTGAAAGCAAAATGTTTAATTTCAGATTTCAGTTTCCCTAAGCAGTTTCTTCAAGGTATGAAGCCCAGCTGCAGTGCTGTTGGTACCCCCTTCCTCCATCCCTTATAGATTAAATCTCTGGAGTATTCTAGTTTAAAACATCTATGAATGACTGTGGAAGTTGTTTTTATGCACTTTCTTACAGAATATTCAGGTTATTTATAGATACACTTTCAAAAGAAGGACAAAGGTTTAGAAAAGGCTTTTGTTAAAGTTTTTTTTTCACCTGAGCCTATTTCATTTTTAAGAATAACGAAGCAAAACAAATTCTGTATTGCATTCTTCTATAGCTTAAAATACATGTTTGGACTGTGAACTAGAAGATGATAAAGTGAAGGGAATGTGTTACATTTTTTATCCAGGAAGAGATTTTGGGCTCATTTGAGTTGCCCAGGCAGGGATGTCTCATGGCACCTGAGATCCTGTAAGTCTCTTACCTGGTTTCCAGTTATTGTTGAATGACAGCACAGCCTCCCATTGATCCAGTGTCCTATTCCTGACCTAAAATCACTGTGGTTTTACAGCTGTTGCAGAGGACAGGCTTCCTTTTGGTTCAGCTCATCTGGGATCTGATCTTACAGCTGTAAGAGCACGACAGCTGCATTTCATTACCTGCCATAACTCAAGGCCTAATACTTGCTTTATATGCTCCCTGATTTACCAGAGCTATTCTGGTCTGCTTCATCAACAGTCTATAATGAGCCTTCATTAGTGTTTGTAGACTACAATAAACAAATGATCTTACAAATTCTATGTTTTCCACAATGAATTTTTCTCTCCCCAACCCCTATGATACCCTAATATTTTCTATTTTTCTTCTAGGTTGGTTGTTACTTGAAGACCCCCAAGTTCCCAATTTGGCTGGTTTGCAGTGAAAGCCACTTCAGTGTGCTGTTTTGTTTGGAAAAGGATTTGCTCAGTGACTGGAAAACGGGACGGAGGTTTGATCTCTATTACTACGATGGCTTGGCCAACCAGGATGAAGAGATACGGTTGACAGTGGGTATGTGCAGCTCCCTGACTCTGCATTTCACCTCGGGATGGGGGCAGAAAGAAGGATCCAATAATAGAAAAAGTGATGGTTGTAGGCAGTGAATGTTAATTTCCCTAATCTGCGTAATTGGTTGTGGTGATTAATTATATTTCGCAAGGAGGTTTTGAGGATAAGCTCTTGAAAGGGTTAAAAGTGATTGTGTGTCACTTTATACACACTGGCAAATGTTTCAGTGGCACTGATTCCCAAGGAACAGGTTGTGATCTCTGCCTTACTCATACTCCCAGGACCATAAAATGTATTTTACTACTCCCATTCTCCTTCACATCATCTCACATCGTTTCTACAGGCAGAAAGTGCAGGCCTCCCATTCCTCACCCTAAATGCCTGTAGGAAAATGAGCACACAGGATGAGGAAACATGAAAATCCTTGCCTCCAAGGCAAGAAGATGCCAGTAATCTGCTAAAAGAGTTTTGTCTCTTACCTGCCTGGAAGCACAAGCCTGCAAAAGGTCTTCCAGCTTGTTACACTCCTTTCAGGGAACCATGCCAAATTACACAGCTGCTTTTACAGTAACTACGTATTTCTCCAACTGGAGGGCATTTGGATGAGTATTCTGATCCTTAGAAAGCACCTACTTCAGTATGTTCTCCACCACTAAATCCCTGTTTGCTAATAATACCCTACCTACCTTTTGTTTTCTTTCCTTTGGTATTTTTATACAATCTCATCTGTGATTCTTTGATAACCACATTCCTTCTCAATCTTAAGGAGCCGCTCTGTTGTAGTCTGCTCTTTAGAAATAAGTTGTCTGTATTCCTTATTTGCACCGACATCCAGGTTTTTGGGCAGGATGGGTGTTGTATGTTCTGCCTGAGTCCCTGGGGCAAAGCTGTTCATGTGCTGGGAGTGCTGGGGGCTTGAGAACCTCACGAGATGTGGTAGTGAGTTCAGTCATCTTTCTGCCTGTTATTTATCCTCTTACTTTAAAGAAAGCCCCTGTCATTCTGCTGTAGGGGTCACATGCTCAAAAAATGATCAGTTTTCCCAGGACTTTGGTTGCCAGCTGGTTCCCACATCCCAGATAAAATTGACACGGGTGATGAAGCTCAGCACAGGACTAGAGGCACGTTTTTTCTGTTGTGTTCTACCACATAACATCTGGTCCAAAACAGGTATCCTAATCTGTCTTTCCATCACCAGGAATGTTTCCAAAACCTAGAGCTGCCAAGCCCTCTAAGATCCCTGGATGAGAAATTCCCCAGAGCACGTATAAATTTTTCCCTTTGCTGTCCAGCCTGCCATGGCATTCCTGTGTGTTTCTCTCCAAAGCCTAAACGTGCATGGAGTTGTAGATATCTCTTTGTTGTGGCCATACCCCCTTCCAGGGTTTGTCCCAGTAAATCCTTTGTTATCTGTGAAATTCTGCAAAAGGCAGTAAAAATGCAAATATTTTCATCATTCCACAAAAACGCTGTCCTGGCTCTGGCTGTGCAGTAATCCCTTGGTAGGTCTGGAGAAAACTCTAATTATTTTACATCCAGAAGGTAACACTGGTCAAACATCTAAACCCAGAGCACAGGAGCAGATGGAAATACCAGAATGCTGAATATTGCTGGTATTTTCCTTGTGGAAATCCCAGGCAGGGGTGATGTTTAGGCAGCATTACCTGGAGATGCAGCACGAGGAGCTGGGCACTGCCCCAGCCACGTCTCCCTGCTGCTGATTAGCAAAGCTGGTTGCTTTACCTGAGCAAGAAGGTGAATTCCTTGAAATGGGAATCCTGCTTATAATTAGGTAAAATTACCATCAAGGTCACATTTCAGGAAATAGTGAAGAAATTGTGCTGGGCAACAAAGGCAAAAAAGACAGAAGAGTAGAATTATATTTTGGGAGTAGCAGCAATTGCTACTTCATATTGAGAATTTGCCCTGCTTTTCATACTTAACCATTTCCCAAAATGGAGACAAGAAATATAAAGTTCCTTCATAAAAGCAGGTTAATGACATCAACATACCATCATAAAGAGAGGAAAATAATAATAAATCTTTGCATTTATTAGAAATTCTGGATAGGCAGAGAAGAGCTGTAACAATGCTGGTGCTCAGTTTCTCACTACCTAGAAGTTGAATATACATATTCCTTGCCTGTTACTGTAAGATACACCTTTATGATACTTTTTTTCATATTTCTTCGTTATGGAAACATTCCATTCAAACCTTTTGTTGGAAGAATTCAAGTCTAAAAATGACAAAATTCATCAAAGTTGGCAATGGAAGGGCAGTCACGCCGTTGTGCCTGTCCTCTTACCAGCGCTATGGTCAGGACAGTGGCCTAAGTTGCACCAGGAGAGGTTTAGAGAAAAATTTCTTCACAGAAGGGGTTGTCAGGCCTTGGAATAGGCTGCCCAGGGAAGTGGTGGAGTCACCAGCCCTGGAAGTTTTCAAAAAACGTGTACATGTGGCACTTGAGTGTTACAGTATTTCCACACTTGGAGTCATGGGTTACGTGGTGAACGTGGTGGTGCTGCTGGGTTGATGCTTGGACTTGATGATCTTAGAGGTTCCAACTTCTATTATTCTGAAATTTTGTGTTACAAACTCTTCAATATTATGACAAAAAAAGGTTCATTTAAACTTAAAAGATTCCTGTGTGTCTCTTAAGTTCCTGAGGATCTAGAGGAAAAACACCAGTACTTGATGTACTTTTAAATATTGTCCATTTCCCTCTACTCCAGCCCTTGCAGTCATCCAGAGTTCTCTGCATGCGTTTGTACCCAGCAGATCAACACACAAGGGAGAGCCAGGTCCTTTCTGTGACACAAGAGAGCCAGATAGATCTGAGACTGGCAGTTGTGAATGTCAGAACAATCCTCTCCCATCCTGTCTACATCAGTCTCACTGAAGCAGACCCAAATCCTACACCCTGCTTTGGCAACGTGCGCTGCTCACAGTCCATTGGCTGGGTGACAGACAGAAAAGAAGAAAGAAAGAAAAAAACCCTGGTCTGCTGCAGTTTAAATGTTTGACTCCAAAACAGGAAACAGCTGAGCAGACTGACATCCAAGCTGGTGGCAGGATGTTTTGTCCCTGGGAAGCTCAGCTCTACTTTCACTGTTGACAGATGCCATGTCTGAGACAGTGACCTCTCTGTTTTCCCCGAACACTGCAATTGCCTCTCGGTCCCAAGGGAATGCTCACAGCCTGGGGAGGCTCTCTGATATCCCACACAGCATCATCTTCTCCTGTCTGTGCATTGCTTGCTGAACAGTCAAGGGGCAATCTTCTTCTCCAGGGTGAAAGAGTCCTAATCCAGTTCAAACTGGACTTGTGGTTTCCTATTCAAGTGTAGCACTACCACTGTCCTTAGCATCTGAGTAACAAAAGTTACTCAGTAATTACAACATCAGTTGCAAAATAAAAGCCTCGTGACAGCCCTGCAGCACAGTATTTCATTTTCTGATCTGTGGTTTTCCTTGAAACCATCTCTGTGAGTCATCCAACCTGGCTCAGGCGTGGTGATCAGTGGTGGATGTGGCAGCGGTCGGGCTCAAATCATCTGAGAGGTCTTTTCTGTGGGGTTCTGCATGAGTAGAAATTTCCCCAGCCACTAACAATGTCTATTATCTCTCTGCAGATACAACTCAGGTGTGCCCTGAAAATAAAGAAAATGATCTTACTCCTCCACTTGAGCACTGTATTAGGACAAAGTAAGTGAAATTACAGTTTTTCATACAGATATATTCAGTTGTTGATACAAGTCACACATGTGAGGCTGTAGAGTCAAAAAGAATATTTCAGCAAGTAAAGCTGAAAAATCACTGCTTAAAAATCAGAAAGGATCTGAATGGGCCGGGCTGTGGTAAGTATTACACATTTAATTATGTGTTACTGTAATTCACATTGAACTGTCCAAGGTGTTCATTCTTAGAGGGACCTTCACTACATCACCAAGAACTGACTGAGCCAAATTCAGTCAGAGAGCACAGCTTGGCTGCAGTAGATCTAAATTTAGATTCCCAAAAGTGCTTGATGCCTGTTGCAGAGGTATAATGAGAAAAGGAGAAAATTTATTCCGTTTTCATCAGTCTTTTCTGAAGAACAAAAGGGGCAACGTGGGTGTTATTTTCAATATCATGAAGCCCCATTGAACAGTCTCAGTTTTCTCCAGCTGTCTGAGGACAGCACAGGCTGTCAGGACCACAAAACAGCACATTTTGTGCAGTCATTCATGACAGTTCTTAGCTCATATTCTCTCCTTAAATACGAGGTTAGTTCCTGTCATTTTGGGATTTTCGTGGGCACTTTGAGGCCTGTGTAAGCAATTCATCCAAGTCATACTGAAGTTAATGGGAACATTTTCAGCTTAGTGAGGCATGGAGGAAGCCAAATGGAGAAATTTAACTGGGCAGAAAATTCATCTTTATATGAATTCCAGCCTGGCTTTGGAAGTTACTATCTGAATATCTCTGGAGCAAGAAGTGAAAGCCTCATTGTCAGAGACCATAACATTTGTTCTATCAGCGAGCCAGGCAGCTTCAGGTTTCTCCTGCAGTTCCTCTCCTGTCCTTGCTACAATTTGCTCTGTAAAAAAAAACCCAGCAGAAAACAAATAAATAAGGACAGTGGCTGCCAACGATCAGAAAGTCACTGAAAGTTAGAAGAGGCATCCTGCAAGGTGACAGCAGTGACATCAGTCCAGCCTTCCTGCACATACAGATTTTATTGATTCTTCATTTCCAGTGACACTTAAGCATGATTGCAAACTCAAATAAATAATGTATAACCTCAGAAAGCCCCACGGGGAGAATAATGCATGCAACTACTTAAAGTCTTAGAATATCTTCCATTCCTGGCGTTGTGTCAGAGTTATACAGTGTTGGTAGTGCTGCTTTTTGTTTGTTTTAAGTTCCCTGCTTTAATCTGCTGGAGAAGTACATTACCAGCAAATTCCAGTGTCAATTTATTTTGTTTGTAGCATTCTCAGCACTGTCTGATTTACCCTGGGCAGTCTGGCTCCTTGTTTTCAGTGTTCTCCCTTTGCTTTGAGGGTATTTATTTAAGCGTGGCCTTGCTGCAAAAGGTTTTTCATGTTAAATTTTTCCTGTTTGTTTTAAGAATTTTTTCTTCCAGCTGTGGAACAGTATATAAAGGAAACGTAAAAACCAACCCAAATAACCAAAATTTTAACAATTTGGCAGGTAAAGAAAGGGGTGTTTTCTATCATACAGCCATGGAAAATACTCCTGAATTAATTTTTCATAAAGCAAAGAGCTGTTACTTATTTTGATGAAGAATTCATGATGAAGCTCCGTATCAGACTTCTCTCATCAAAAAATGCAGGATAATTTCTCAGGCAGAGTGGAGAATTTCACAGTCTGAAGAATCAAACTAGGACAATTAACTATCATTAATTGGTTTTATTGTTAATTGGGGGTTTTTCCTTCCGTTCACATGCCTCAGTTCTGGTTTAATCCATGACAAGCCCATTGCTTATCCCAATATCTGAGCACCA
Organism: Corvus hawaiiensis; assembly: GCF_020740725.1. Taxonomy (NCBI): domain Eukaryota; kingdom Metazoa; phylum Chordata; class Aves; order Passeriformes; family Corvidae; genus Corvus; species Corvus hawaiiensis. Next base: position 3,635,775 of record NC_063213.1, on the reverse strand, counting down.
CCATCCTGTAACACACTGAGTTCTGTGCCTCACATCTGCCTGATGTTTGTTCTCTTACCCTCTCCTAAAGGGAAAACTCCATAGGTAGTAGGCTGGTTTGGCATTCAGATAATAATAACAGTAATAATAATAATAATATCAAAAGAATACTGTTAATGTTATTATTATCAGAAGAGAAGGGTGGTTTTGCTTCTGCCAGACGAGGAGGCTCATGTTTTCAGTCCCTATTGTATAAAACATCAGAGCAGTTTAGTTCTGAGTTTAAAGCAGGTAACCCTTCAGCTGGCTCTGGAATGACCAGTCACCACCAGGTATCACTGTAACCAAAAAATGGACAAGTTACAAGTGCTTTTCTTGTGGCTCTCAGCCCCAGACATCTGTGGCAGCAGTCGGATTCTGGCCCAGGGATGTCTGGAATGTGCATCCCTGAGTTGTTTTGGAGCTGCCGTGCAGACAACTTATCCTGTTCTTCCCTGAGGAATACTCTTATATCACAGTCCTGATCCTCAGCACTGGGGGAAATAATACCTGTTGGCTCTGCCTGAGGGGAACCAAACTCTGATCTGATATTTTAACCTGAATTCAAGCAGTGTGTTTTGTTAACCCTCTGTGGTAGTGGGGCTGTGGGATACATGAGTTCACCTGTTGGCTGTGAAGTGAAACACCCAGAGGGAATTTAGTGGATAAGAGAAGAGCAGAGCCTGGGCATTCCACCCTGAGATACTGATGTGCTCCAAAACAAAACCAAATTATCAGCACAGGAGATGCTCACTGAGTGCTATTCCAGGCTGAGCATTGTTCAGGGCCTGGCCTGTTCCTCTTCAGTTCCCGTTAACTCTGTGACCCTTGGGTGAGGTTGTGCTTGAAGCAGATGGGTCAAATGTAGTTTTCCTTTTGCTAATCTGATAAATCATAATTGAATCAGCAGCTAGAAAATGCCTCACTGTGAATTACACTGTGGCAGGATAGTTTGGGGAAGTGATCCCCTGCACTGCCCAGGAGGTTTTGTATCTGTTTGTAAATAAAAGACTTGTTCAGCACCTGGAGTGAGATTCCTCACTCTTTGACACCTTTTCTTGTGCAGATAGATGAAAGGGGGGAAAAAAGTTTTGTCTCATAGAAGCAAACAGCCAAAGGCTGCTTTGCAGTCTAAAAAATGGTTTGAAAATAAACCCAGGAGATGAGGCTTGTTCTGAAAGTTACCTTCAGTCCTGCTTCAAAATTATGTTCTGTTGGAGCTCTTTGTGGAAAGCCTGTTTTAAAAAAGGCCAGTTCCTCACTGTGCAGTGATTAACAACATCCTTACCAACCACAAAAGTGGTGTCAGCAATGTGGGTAATTCCACAGGGCACAGTGCAGGCTCAGAGCAGATTTCATCTGGTGTCTTTTGGCCTCTGTGGGGCCTCTGTGGATCCCTCTCAAAGCTTTAATCACCCTGGTGAGATAGAAAATTGCGCCTTGGGAAGATTGGAGACAAAGATAAGGGATGATTTGATGCTATTACCTGAAAAATCCAATGGGGACAGAAGGTGGCAATTTTATTTTCCATTTGGTTTTTTAAGGGGTGACATTCCTAACCTCTGGCAGGGACAGCTCTCACCTCTGACAAATGCCAGACTAAACTGAATATCCACACATGAAACATACTTTAACTTAAGATCTGAGGCATCTCTGCTGTGTATTCCTGCTAAGTATTCCTGGGATGGAGACAATCTCTGCAATTTTTTTGATTTTTATTTTCTCAGCAGTGTAAAAAACAGAAGGGAAAAATTTCACAACAGCCCTCAGATGGTCACTTCCTTTGAGACACTGCCCTGAAGACTGCATGAATTCAGCTTTTGGTTTTGCTTTACGCTTAACTGGCTTGCTCAGCACAAGGACTGAGCTGCCATACCCTTGCTGACACATCCTGTCCTCAGTGACAGAAAGAATGTGGCACTGGCAGCTCCCTGTTCCTTCCACCCCCTCACCAATGTCTTACTACTCTGAGACAGATTTTCAGAATAGGTATTTTGAATAGATCTACTCAGTACTGGGAATGCAACAGTTTAGTTCCTAGAAAATGTGGACCATGACCTTGCAAATGAGAAAAGCCACAGCCAAGGGTGAATTCATGCCGTGAGGGGTCAGTTGACTCACTTCAGGGATGTGACTGGAGAGCATCATCCTGCTTTCACCAGGTTTGGGGGCAGATCTTTGTCTTTTGCCATGGTTTGCAAACACATTTTGTGGCAAATTCAGGGTTGATGCCTCTTTTGCATTCAGTCACATTCCTGAGGTGGGAAGCTGAGATGTGGCAGCCAGTGCAGAGCCAGGAATTAAGAACATGGAAGGGTCCAGACTGGCCTGGAAACACTGTTCCCAGTGTACATCTTCAGTGCCATTCTGAAGGAGGAATAAGGGCAGAGAAAAGCAAAACCTCAGCACAGGAAAAGTGAAACATCACCATTAAAATGAGCCGTGGAATGCTTGGAGGACCCAAGGTCAGGACAAAGAGAGGTGCTCAGTGAAGTGATCCAGGCACAGGATCTCAGAGTCAGAGGGTTCCTAATCAGAGCTGAACAGGAGGGTGCAAATTACCTACTGACAGCTGACACTGAGTGTTCTGGTTATTTGGGGTTAATTCTTGTACCCGTCTGGGGCATTCCCTAATTATTCTGTCCAACGTGAAGGTTCTTGTTGTGAATCAGCTGCTGCTGAGGACTTTCTGTTGCCCAGGAAAGGCTGGAGGAAGGGTCAGGACAGGGACCTCCAACCTTGGCACCTCAAATCAGGGGGTACAACTCCCTCACTTCTGCCCCGTTTCCCACTGAGATGTGGTTAGTTATCCCAAACAAGCCCATCCCAATCTCTCTGAGGTTCCTTGGGTGGTTGAGGGCTGTGGGTTTGCCTTTCCAGTGATGAACTGATGGTTGTCAAAGGCTTGCTTTCGTTTCTAGGTGGCAAGGAGCTGTCATCGACTGGAACGTCACGGAACCCATCTTGTGACTGATGTGAGCTGCGCTTTATTTGAGAAGACCAAGAGGAAACGACTGAATTAGCACATTCCTATTCCCACCAATGCAGGAAATGGGGCAGTTTGAGATGAGGAAGAATGACAAGGTTACAGGCTGGCAGAGTTTCACCTCAGTCACCTCGTGCTTCAGATACTTTGCTTACAATATAAACAACACTGACGTAAATTCCTCGTCACTGCCTTTAGCATAAAGCTCCTGAGGGCAGGCTGGGTTCCCACCACCAAATCAAGGTTACAGATGAAGCAGAGAAGTCGTCAACGTCCCCTTGAGGTCTCCTTCTGGATCCACTCTGTATCCTGCAATTGTTTGGAAGCATCTGATGGGAGATGCTGAACCCAGATTTCTCTCACTTTTACAGCCTTCTCTGTCCTGCCTTGTTCTCCCCTGACAGAACTCCAGTGCCACTACAAAACATCATCCAAGGAACAGATGTTCACCTCTTTACCTGGTGTTAGCAAGCCTCATTTTGCACTAAATAGGTTGGTGACCACCTGGGCTTTTCAGGGGAAGCCTGGCCTAGACCAAGTCCTCATTGTGTCATAAAATTGCAGTAAGGATTGTGGTTCTGTGTTCCCAAAATAATGCCATTAGTACGTTCCTAGTACTGGGTGCAGTTGGTGTGTAACAGTGCCTCGTGCTGATATAGCTCATTTTTCTTTCTGGTAAGAGGCAGCTGTATCGGTATCTTTACATTTATACCTTTATTTCTACACAAGGGTTTATTTACACCCAAGTGGCAGGTTAGATCTGTGGTTTGCTTCTTCATAACTACAAGAAAACAGAAGAGTTGTGTCGTTTTGAAATTCAACTGGTGCCTATCTGTGATAGGTGCCAGTTTCCATGGTAAAATAAAGTGTGTGTGCTGGAATGAGGTGGAGATGGATCCTGAAGTACTGAAGCCACAATTTGTATTCTGATTAATTCTGTTTTAGCAACACTCTACCAAAATTGGAGCAAGTTACTGTACTGAAGGATGGAAAAAATGCCTTGGGAAAAAAAGGCAGATAAATGGTGTTTCTAGAGTTATTCCTCTCTCCTGAGACTGAATATTTCGTGAGAGTTCAATAAAGGACTTTTAGTTTCTGATGTTTATTGTAGCACCTTCTTCCTAGTCAGTGTGGAAGCTCCTCTGGGTCCTGAAAAATGAGTGCAAAATCAATTTCCAGCAAAAATTCAGTGTTGTTCTGGGTGTAGGGTGGAGATACCAAACTGACTGTGCAAATGGGGATCTTGGGGAGTTAGCACTGGAGTTAGATTTGAAAACCAACTTGAATATAAGTTATAAAGGAGTACCAGAAAGGTTTAGATGGGCTTTGGATGAAGATCTGCCTCCCCCTTTGCTTCCCATTCAACCAAACTGTCTGTCATAGAATCACAGAATGGTTTGGGCTGGAAGGGAAATTAAAGATCATCTCATTCCACCCCCCTGCCATGGGCAGGGACACCTTCCACTATCCCAGGCTGCTCCAAGCCCTGTCCAACCTGGCCTTGGACACTTCCAGGGATCCAGGGCAGCCACAGCTTCTGTGCCAGAGCCTCCCCACCCTCACAGGGAAGAATGTCTTCATTGTACCCAATCTAAACCTGCTTTCTATCAGTTTAAAACCATTATATGCAGTAAAGCATCTCAGGGTTCCAGTTATTTTAATTTTATTTATTCCAGTGGAATAAAATTCGTTTAATTCATATCACATAGACAAACTTCTTAAAACTTGGTGAGATCTGATCTCCCAAAGAGATTCAGCCTCTGAGACATCAGCAGCATCAGATCCATGCTCGTTCCTGACTCTGCTGCAGGGATGTTACATGGCCTCTGGCAAACCCTGTCATCCCTGTGTATTTGGGGATGTGTTTGTGCTGTCAGCTGCAGGCAGATTCAGTAATGCCTTTAGGATACCTCAGCTTGAGCTTCGGTGTTTCTGGGGAGTCCCAAACAGCCAAAGATCCCAGATGTAAAACCTTTTTCCCTCTTGAAATTCCTGTGTTCTGTAGTCCACACTTCGTTTCATGAAACAAATGCAGGTTTGATTTTCCCACCTGCCTCACAGGGCATCTGTAATATAAAATTTTGAAGGGTGCATTTGGACAGAAAATACCGTGGAGATGACAAATGTTGGAAGATTTTTGGAACCAAGAAATTCCTTTCTGGTTTTTCCAGTCTAGTAAACCCACACCATTTATTTCAAAGCTTTAAACTATGTCAGATTGGAGATAACCTCCCGCTCCCTGATAGCAGAGCAGCCCAGATAAGGGCTCCTCTGGGGCAGGAGGGAGCTGCTTTGGGACAGCCCAGATTTTATCTGACTGAAATCTGGATGTCTGCAGTGCAGACGTGTTCAGGGGATCTGTTCTCTGTCCAGAGGAGGGGAGGGTGTGGTGTGTCTTTGCTTTAGGATGAGAAGAACTGTTCCTATGAAGGGAGCCCAAGAGGATTGTCTCCTGTGGATTGCACCCATGCACATGTAAGGATTTTTAGCATGTGAGAAAGAGGATGGGTTTGTTGGAAATGGTGGTTTATGGGTTCTTGTGGAGGGTAAATGAAGATGAGGAGAGGCCCTGAACTCTGTCCCTCTTTCTAAAACAGACTCCAAATAGCTTTGAGGCTCCTTCATCACTGGTTATGGAGAATCTTGTTGTTAAAACAGGTTTTTCTTACTTATTATCTATCATTGAGCCCTTGTATATTTGTTTGCACAGTCCACTGCCCTCCTGACAGTGAATTAACTCCAGATTTACCTACCCCTCACTCACAAAGGTGGAAAAAAAGAACCTGGGCCACCTCCCCAAACCACCACCTGTGCAGGACACCTCAGCACTGACAAGCTCCTTCCACCATCCTTGCTCCTGGAACCTGAAAGCAGCAGGTTCTTTCAGCAGGGCTCAGTGCCAGTGCCTTTTATCAGGCAAAAGGAGTGGCTCTTTGGAAGAAATCTGCAACCAGAACATTAATTTAGATCTAAATACTCTCAAAAAATAATGCCAGAGCATTACCTGGTCGCTGCCTGCATCAGGACTTGTGTGTTTTTATTCAATGTAAAGCACCAGCAATTATTTCCCTTAAGACATTACAGGGCTTTTTGGGTCAATCACACAAGGCAATGCAAAATGTTATGTGGCAGTGCACAGACCTTTGCACAGATCTGTGTAGAAACACATCCTGTGCACAACATGCATCCAATCTTTTTAAATTTTATTTTCCTCTTTGTTGTTTCTCTTTCTTTTTTTTTTTTCATTTCTCAAACAATGTGACTTCCTGAACGGAACAGAACAGTGACCATTTGGTAACTGAGCATTAAAAGACACCAGTGACGTTGGCACTTGGTCTGCACGGTGTCTTCATTTCATTCTCTTTCCTTTTGTGGTATAAAAAATTACACCCTGTGCTGAAAACTGACCCCTTAACTAATAACAAACATGGCTTATTGTGCATGGAGATGAAGATGTGAGCAGAGTTACTATTTTGGCAGGGTGTCATATCTACCACCTCTGTACAAAGTGTTTATTTGGCTTTGTCTTGTACAGAATGTCCCGGACAATTAAAACATTTAAAGCACTGGTCAGGCAAAAGCCCAGATTTCCTCCTTGTTTTTTAATAATTGATTTGCTAGTGGAAATTAATCTGGGAGATTGAGTTGTGAATGTTTCATGGGCCTCATCAGGTCAGTGGAGAAATAACGGCAAGAGCAAAAAATGATGGTTGTGGGTAAAAAATTCACAGTTTTATAGACGTGATGTTTGTTTTTTACATGCCTGTCCTTATTCTAGTTAAATCTTGGAAAACTTTGAGATATGATGACTGATACCATGAATGAATCCCTGCAGTCACTGTGGGTTTGATTCCCAGGTAAACTAAAAATGACAACTTGAGTCTGTTGCTTTCAAGTTTTCCTTTTCCTGGGGCAGATTTCTGTTTGTTTCTGTTTGTGATGTATCCACGGGGCCAGTTTGAAATGGCAGGAAATGGCCACTTTAGTAATCAAGGAAAGCTGAAGAGCTTGGAAGAATGACACCACCATAAGCCAAGTTTTCCATCAGGGATAAGTGGTTTAGGGGCTCTGAGGATTCAGTTGCTCAAAGTGAAGTACTTGGAGAAGGCAGGATTTTTTCTGGTGCTGGTTGGGAGCTGCATTAAAAAACAAAGACATCAAATCACCGTTTTTCTCCCTGAAAATGGCTTGCACCAATCTTTTGAAGGAGTCCAATAGTCAGTTCTTCAGAGGGTCTACATGATTTGGGGTATGATTGCGAAGACATAATGTGGTAAAAAATACTGATTTCAATTATTTTGGGAACTCTGCTTTATTTTCCTGTCCCAGGGTAAGTTTACTATGGAGGAAACTGCGCTGAATTTCACATTGTCCATACCTGGGATATGCAGAGTTACTGTTCAGGTGATAAAAACTTAATCCTCACCAAAGTTTGTCCTGTGATAATTTGTCTCTTCAGCTCGTGTTTGTAGAAATGTAAAAATCAAGACTCGAGCACCAAAGCTTTAATGTTCATATTTTTATTTTACTTTTCATCAAAAAGATTATGTAGGAAACAGAGATTTTTTTATGGAAAGGAAGTGGTTGCTCCTGCATCTCCGTATGATCCCATCTGCTGCATCTCCTAAGGAAAAGTCACTCCATTAAGGACACTTTGAATACACTCACACTCTTCACTTACTTGTTTTCATTGGCTATAAAATAATAAATCCAACACCAGCTCAGAAATAAGGAAGCACTTCCTCCTTAGCAGCCTTGTTTATAAAATCAGAAAAGGGAAAAGGGCTTAATCAGGTATTTTGTCATTTCAAACAGGGTGGGGAGGGATTGTTGGTACAGTGGAAAACAACCAGATTTCGTGACATCCCTCACTAATAGTTGCTGACTATATCAGCAAGGAATCAAGCATGGATTTTAGAAGGAAAAAGTTGGGGTTTTTTCTGAGATAATTATGAGTACTTCAAGGTTTTGAGTTTCATCTGCTGTGGGTTATTTTAATTAAAATTCATTTTTTTCTGAAGGAATTATGGATAACTCCAGCTGTTGATCTTTGAGGAGGTTGTGCTTAAAGGTACAGCTCAACTATCCATAGGATGATAGCACTGAGACTTCTCCAGACCATTAAGTTAAAGCACTTTCTCTGTTCTCTGGCTCTTGGCCTCATGGTGAGTTTCAGGTGGTGTTTCAGTGTTTTCCATGGCACTGTGCACATCCCATGCACTCCACATCCTTGCTCAACACAGATTAAAATGTCTTCTAGCAACTCCTGGATCTGGGTGCCTTGATTTTCAAGACCAATTTATGAAAAACTAGAGCACAATGAGTTGGCTGTGGCCAGCTGGAGGTGAGGTGTTTCATGCAGAGATACTCAGAGGTGATAAATCTGCAGGGTGACTTTAATATGGCCCTGAAGCTGAATTCCAGCTGAGCTGGAGCGAGTCCAGAGCAGGTCCATGAGGATGATTAGAGGGATGAAATACCTCTCCTTCGAGGAAAAGCTGAAAGATTTGGGGTTGTTTAGCCTGGAGAAGGCTTAGAGAAGGGGAGATCTTAGAGCCCTTTCCAGTGCCTAAAGGGGCTCCAAGAGAGCTGGAGAGGGACTTGGGACAAGGGCCTGGAGTGACAGGACACAGGGAATGGCTTCAGACTGAGAGAGGACAGGGATGGATGAGATATTGGGAAGGAATTTTTCCCTGTGAGGGTGGTGAGGCTCTGGCACAGGCTGCCCAGAGAAACTGTGGCTGCCCCATCCCTGGAAATGTCATCATCATCAAAATATCTCCTCACAGGAGTTTACAGGGCAGATATCTCCATGTAAAACAGTGACCCAGGAATATCTTTAAAGCCACTGGTGAGAAACAGGCACTGGTGGACTTCAGCCAGCCGGTCTGGTTTAGGTGCTACAAAAAGAATTGCGTTTTTCACTTCCTTGCCTGCTGTTCTCTGGGCCTCCACAGATTATACTGACTATTGGAGGAGTCCAGGATGACTGATTCAAGTTAATCCCACTGTGTGTGAATGATAAAGCCTGACAAGAAGGAAGTTGTGTTTATGGAGCTTGACAGAACAAGTGAATGAGATGATGGGTTAGAGATTCCTCCTGCCTCCTGTACCATCCTCACCTCTGGGTTCCACTTCTCAGCTTTCACCTGTGAGACAGAGAATCATCTCTGTGGAAGGAAGCACGGGGTTGAGTAGCAGGAATTGCCAGCTTTTGGAACAGAAGTTGCTGATAAATCAAGTTACTCACGTGGGCACACAGGAGGCTTATCAGAGGTGGGACCTGGAAGGTGTCCTGGACATGAGAGTTTGTAAGCACAGATTTCTTGTATAACAGCACTGGGGCTGTGTCACAACCCTAAATCCTGATAAAACACCCAAGATAACTGTACCTTGTGTGGGTGTTCTGCTTGCTTCCTTATCATCATCTTATCATTTGGCGAGGCCTTCCGAATTAATCTAAGAAATATTCTGGGCATTCGTAAAAATACTCCGTGCACTGGAATTCAGCAAATATTTATTAATTGACAAAACAGCGTCGAAGAATGCATAACCAAAAAAAGAACAGAAGTTTTCAGCTCCTCTCTGTAAAATACACGAAGAATAGGAGGTTAAAAGTTACATTCCACAAACATACCTTTGGCTGAGATGTTCTTGGTTTGGTGAGTGGTGTGGATGGGAGCCAAGATCTCCAGACCCTGAGTTCTGAATCATTGCTGCAGGGAGAGTGGAAAAACATCCTTTGTGGCTGAGGGAAAGGAGCAGTCCAGGGTCTCCACCTGTGCAGGTCTGTGCGAGACAGCTCCCCTGAGGATGGAAGGGTTTCTGCAAGGTTGTTTCTCAAGAGATGTGAAAATCCAAACTGAAGATCACAGGTACTGAGCAGCCCCTTGGCTGTGGATGAGCTGTGAGCATGACATGGGTCACATTAGTGAAGTTTTGGTAGGGATTAAATCCTAAACACTATAAAAACATTGTCATGGGGTGGTGGAAGGTGCAACAGTAAATTAATTTTAGTATCGCAAGGAAGAAATAAAAATCCACCTTAAACATTGAACATGGAAGGTGATATCAATTGTTTTACTCCGAGGTACAGGACTTGACCAATCTGTTACTCAGATGATTTTTTATTTGTGCTGCAGTTTTAGGCCTGTGCTTCATTTGCCTTATTGACCATTAAAGTCAGGAGAAAAACATACTGAGGGCCAAGTTCATTCCAAGTGTAGATCTGGAGCTATTCCAGAACTGTCTGGATACAATCCTGACTGCAATGAGCTGTGGGATGGCCCTGCTGGAGCAGGAGGTTGGACCAGGTGACCCACAGTGGTCCCTTCCAACCTGACCCATTTCTGTTGAAATCAAGTAAACACCATTTTCAGTGGGCCCCACATTTTTATCTCTCAGATGGAAGATCACTCCCTTGCATGCTGTGACATCTTGGCTGAGAAAAACCTTCATGGTCCGTGTTTTATGTCTTGCTGTCAGTGATCCATGGCCCTATTCCTGTTTTGAAGTGGCTGCAACACGCTGTTGATGCGATCTCAAATCTGCTGTCATGAATTGTTTACATTTGGTCAATAGGAGCAAAAGGGGAAAAATATCACAATGGCAAATTGCAGCTGGTAAATGTCACTCCCAGACAGGGTGACAAATGAGGAATGAGTGCTCTGCCGTGGCGTGTGAAGAAAGCCGGTCTTTTACAAGCACTTCAATGCAGAACACTTTTATTATGACTGACATCCTTCTCAGGGCTGAATTCCTATCACCATATCCTTCCTGAGTCGCTCCTGCTCAGGTCAGTCCCGTGAAACAATCCAGCCTTTCTGAAATCGTTACTCCAGTGTGCAAAGCTGACAAACACAACACGAGCATCAGAAGCTGCTCTGGGGTTGTTAGGGTTGGTTTTCAGTCAGTAGGAGTGAATATAATGGGTGAAAATCTGAAAATTAGGCACTTTTTATTTTTTTACAGTATGAAATATAGCTCTGGATACCCAAGTGTTGAGCCATCTGGGAGAGAAATTAGGTGTTTAATTGGTGCATGACATGAACTTTGAGAAATACATAAAATCACAGAATCACAGAATATCCTGAGCTGGAAGGGACCCATAAGGATCAAGTCCAATTCTTGGCCCTGCACAGGATACCCCCAAAAATCGCACCATGTGTCTGAGTGTATGGGTAGCAGAGGCCCCAGAAAGGGGAACTAGAACTATAATTATTATATTTATTTTAATTTTGAGTAGAATCTAGATAAGCATCTAATAAAGCAATCGTGCTAAGGCACCCACAAATTAATTTTTAACAGAACAGCGAGTGAAAACATAGGGCACTATTGTGATGAGTGAGAGGCTGTATTGAGAGCCATGAGAAAAGGCTAAAAGAATTGGGATTATTCAGCCTGGAGAAGTGAGTGAGTTAACTGCAGCCTTCCAGTACCTGATGGGAGCCTGCAAGAAAGATGGAGAGGGACTATTTCCAACAGCATGGAGTGACAGGACAAGGGTGAATGGCTCCAAACTGCCAGAGGACATGTTCCAACTGGGTATTAGGAAGAATTTCTTCCCTGTGAGGGTGGGGAGGCCCTGGCACAGGGTGCCCAGAGAAGCTGTGGTTGCCCCTGGATCCCCAGAAATGTCCAAGGCCAGGTTGGATGGGGCTTGGAGCAGCCTGGGGTAGTGGAAGGTGTCCCTGCCCATGGCAGGGGGTGGCACTGAATAATCTTTAAGGTCCCTTCAAACCCAAACCATTCTGGGATTCTGTTAGAGCCTCCTCTAATAGCACCAGCCTGGTTTAAATTCTTATAACATGTGGTGCTCTCTAAATACATGGTGCTCCTTCTCCTTTCAAGTTTTCTCAACTGCTAACAGCAAAGAAAGGCACTTTGTAACTTAAAGTATAAAAACAGCATTAATTTTTACTCTCTCCTTGTTTTTTCCACTTCACATGTTCCGTGTTTAATGTGTAACTGAATTAAGAAGCTTCTTTATTTTGTGGTCTCTGACAGCAAATAGTCAGCTCAGTCAGCGAGGAGAAAGGTGATTTATGAGGTTTCCAGGATGCAGGGAACAGGTGACTTTTGCTTAAAGGAAAAAAAAATCGTGTTCCTGGCTTAAAAAAATAATCAAGTAAAAGTAAAGCCATACAGAGAATATATGTTATCTCCAATCGTTCCAGAAAGCGTTTCCTACACAACAACAATTACAAGTCATTGTGAGTCTCTTGGGGACAGCAGTCAAAAACATCAGCAGTTAATTACTAGAACTTCCTAAATCAACCTTCTTTGGCATGACATGAAGTGAATGAGAGCAATAAAAGCAAGGAAGTGCATTGTGCTTTGTCCTGTTCAGCTCCTGTTCGGACAAATGTAACCAGGCATGAATTGTTGGGGTTTTTTTTAATATATTAATTCTTGGCCTTGGGTTAAATTAAACCCAAGCATGCTGGAAAGGCCAAGGTAAAATGCAGGGCCAGGTCTTGAGGCTGCGTAAATCCTCTGAGTTGTGCCATGGCCACACCTTCGGAGCAGAGTCCCTGCTCCAGTAAAGCATCGAAGAGTACGGAAAAAATATGTCCCAGAGTGGCTGGTAAAATAAAGGGAGAAAATGAACAATCTGTTCTTACTGGGGTTTTCAAGGCTGTATTTTGGGGTGCTGCTAAATTTTCTGATATGCAGCTCAGGCAGGGGGAGCTTTTCCTTTGCCTTGCCCCAGTTGGCTGCTGGGGTAAGTCTGGAAGGAAGAGATACCCTCAGGTTTGTTACCAGCTATAGGAAAGGGAAAATATTTCAGGTGGACCCTGCCTCAAAATCGATTTCTTTGTTTTAAAACCAGTCTGCAAGATCTAGAATATTTCTCTGATAAAGCAGTTCCTGCTGGTTTTCACCAATCTCCTCATTCTTGCCCTTTTATCTCACAGTGGGGTGGAGAAAACGTTTCACCAGCTGATTCGGTGAGTCTTCCCGGGAAAAGGAGCTTTGAGTAGGGATGTGAATGGGGCAGAGTTGTCAGCATCACACATCTTTGGCTCAGAGTGAATGAGAAATAAAACTCGTGGCTTAATTGAAGGGAGGGAGCTGCATGGCAAGGCACACACCAACAGATGGAACAGAAGCTGTTTATCAGGAAGAGGTTTATAGGTTCTCAAATCTTCACAGATGTGGGTGAGGAGAAGCTGGTGATTGATATAGGGTGGCTGAAAGGAAGAAGCACAACGAGATGTTGGCCAGACAGGGCTCCCCAGACCTTGGGAAATTATTTTTGGATTAGCAGTTGTGCAAGTCATGCTTGGTGCAATGGAAGGGCTGGCCAGAGAGAGCAATAAAGCAGGCAGAATGTTTCCCTAAGCCATTAGCATAGGTGATTAACAGCTAATCACCATAAACCCAAAGGCTCATCAAGGAGTTGAGGAGCTACCATTAGGTGGAAGAAACCCAATAACATGATTGGTGCCAATGAAATTCTCAGTCTCAGTCACTCCTGGAGCTGGTGAGCAGCTGAGACCCACTGAGATGGCTTGGCTTGGCCAAAGAAATGCCCCCCAAGGGGATCCTGAGAGCTGTGGGGCTTACTGCCCTCACAGGAACAGAGATGCAAGGGAGGAGCGTTTGAAGTTTACATAAAAGTCACCATGGGATGATTTTACAGGAGCTGTGAGAGTGTGTGAAAGTTATTGTAGGATATTTGGAAGAGGACCAATCAATGTGGCTTTGGGAGGAGCAAGTGTGGGAAAACAGAGAGATAAGGGGATAAAAGCTGTCGAACATGTGCAAAGCCCCAGGCTGGCCACACTCTGCACTTGCTCGGCTCACTCTGCCCTATCTCCTTATTAAGCTCCATTCCCAGGTATTTTTCTGGGCAAGGGGCCCCCACAGGTTTGTGTGGTCTCTTAGGGCCAGCATGTGGAGAAGGGGCTGTGGCTCACAGGGCTCGTGTGCCTGTGGGTCCAGGAACTGGAGAGACCAGGCTGTGAGTGTTTCCCTGAGGAACTGCAGTCCTGCACACATGGATATGCCTGGTTTGTTCAGAGAACTTCAAACCAGCTGGTGAGAAGGGGAGAGGTCTGTGAGCCGGGCCTTGGAGAGACATGGCCCTGGGACAGATGCTGGAGGGGCCAGAGGGTGGCAAGTTGTCTCCTGGAGGGTCTGAAGGTCTCAGGCAGCTTCTGGGGAGGTTGTGGGGTGTGTGCACAGCTGTGGGGACACACACTGGACCTCACAGCAGGCAGGGCTGAGGGACGTGGAGCTGTGGCCACTTCACATCCACTGGGATCTCAGATCCAAATGCCTCTGACATCCATCATCCTGACCCATGGTCCCCCATCATCATCCTTCTGATCCTCACTGAGCCTTGGTGCTTGTGGTGATTGGCTTTCAATCATAGTGTGAGTCCTCAAGGGAGAGACCAAGCTTTTGGGTACCTATTTGAAGCTATTTTTTAAAAAGGAAATAAATTTCATGTTAATACTTTTGTAAGGTTTTAACAGCACTACTGGACAGCTGCAACCTCCTGAGGACTCCCTGTGTTCTGAATCTCTGGAATGGGAACGTGTTGCTCCATCAACAAACATTCCTGAAAGGAGTTGTAGGACTTTGTGTGTTGACTTCAGCAAGTCAAGGGAAATCTCCTTTGCTCCTTCATTCCACCATAGACATATGTAAAAGTCGCATCACCACCACTCTTGGTCTGGGGAGCCTTCAGATTTCCTCTTCCATGAGATCATCTCTGTCTTTTTGCTTGCTAAGCAATCCAGGTTATTTTTTTCTCCCACGTCTCTACAGTTCTGGAAGTGTTTCAGACCAGGCTGGACAGGGCTTGGAGCAATCTGGTCTAGTGGAAGGTGTCCCTGCCCATTAGAGGGTGGAACTGGATGGGCTTTAAGGTCCCTTCCAACCCAGCCATTCTGAGATTCTGTGTGATTCTGTGGCCAGTGGTTTTCTGATTTAATATTTCCTCCCATCCTTTCCATTATAAAGGTGAACAGTTATGAAATGGCAAACCAGTGCCTCACATCCAATATTAATCACAAATCCAAAATTAAATTCCAGGTGCCTGAACTAGAGTTTCATTCCTGATTTTTAACTCCATGGCACCCCAGTGAAACTCTAAGATCAGCTTCTGCTTTGCTGTGAGTTTTAATGACAATTAATATAAAAATATTCTCATTACCAGAAAATATTCAACATGCAGACAGATACAAGCAACGAGAATTTATATTACGGATAACTTTGATCTGTGATCAAAATCCAAAGGCAAGCCACTGCCCAGAGTCTCATAGCAAACACAGATCTACTCTCTTCTTCTATTATGTTCAGAAATATTTTGTTTAGATGTGCTTACCTGCTGTTCACCATTGCATGACCTTTATTTTCATCTGTGGTTTGTACTTTTCAGTTTATTGCTAAGGATTTTGAAAAATAAAGGACTTTTTTTTAATGAACAAGCTCATTAACATGCCTCAATCAGTGTTTCCTGGGAAAACTCAGGGTTAGTTGTTGTTCTCTATAAGCCTGCAAATCAGACACAAATTCTGACTGTGAAAACAGAGAACTGGAGAAACAAACTGCAGATCAGGAAAGTGATGCTTAGCCAGGAGATTTGATCTGGGTTTAAGTCAAAATCGTAGCTAACGTGTTTCTTGTAATCACTTTTATGTTCAAAAAGCAGTGTCCCTTCCTGCTGAAGCAAAGTTGCATTTTGTTTACTGCAGCACAGGTCTGCTTTCCATTTTATACCAAAAATGGAGCAAAATGAGGGGAAGAGCTTTACTTTTCCATCCCCTGTGACAGACAGATGGTTCTCTTGGGCTGTGAGGATGTGTTTGAAGAGCTACTCTGGTCTGAGCACCCCTGACACAGACCGATACCTGAATATCAGAATTGTGTGAAATGCTGCTTTCCTTTTGAGGTAAAACCTGTCAATTTTAATTTTATCCTTGAACTGTTTTGTCTGAACTCATCACCTGACACAACTTTTAGGGCCAGATGAACGGACGGCCCATCCTGACCCACCTTTTAGAGTTGGGAATACACAAAAGTGGAGCACAGCACACAGGATGCATCGTGACTTCAGAGGCATTTTCTCTGTGCTCTTTCTGAGCTTGCAGAGTCTTTAACCACTTGTCCCAGCATCAGGATCGGTGTCATTTATGCATGAGGAGCCCTTTATGATCTCAGGGCTCAGCAGGCTCTTTTCCAGCAGGGATTTTTGCACAATCCCAGTGCTGTGTGTAGGAAACGGCCTCTGGTGACATTTTTCTGCTGTCAGTGCCAGTGCCAGGCTGTGCCAAGATGTTTGCTGCTATACCAAATAAACTCAGCCACGCTGCAGTTGCCTTTTGTGTAAATTAGGAGTGAGAACGGTGAATGCTCCAATGTCCTCCAGAGCTGGAGTGTAAAACTGCTGCTTTATCCAAAATTAGCAGCATGTGGCAGCCCAATTCAGCCTGCACGTCTCTCTGAAAGCACTCATGTTCTAAATGACATCACAAGTTATTATTAAATTAAAAGGGACTACATAAAATGTCCTGTCTGCCCTTTTATAATTTGAAATTGAAATAAAGAATATAATAACAGCAGCAATACATGACTGCAGTAAGGGGAAGGGAAATTGAGAGAAGAAAGAAACTAACTTCAAAACTTCAAATAACTTTGAATAAAGTTCCCCCATCCAATTGTCTTTTGTTTACTTCTGTCCTAATATGCTTAAGGATATCCTGGGAAATCTTTATTGACTGAGTTTAATTTTTCAATTCCTATTTCTTCATAGCATGGAGTTTGAGAACGAAACTGGCGCCTTCGTACTCTGACATGCAGGATTCCATTGCAAACTAAAAATCAAAATTCCCCTGTGATTTTGAGTGGATGCTGTAAAATTAGAAATGAAGCAGTTCAAGACCAGGTTGGACAGGGCTTGGAGCAACCTGGGATAGTGGAAGGTGTCCCTGCCCATGGCAGGGGGTGGAACTGGTTGGTCTTCAAGATCTCTTCCAACCCAAAACATTTTGGGATTCTCTCAGAATTAATGAGGGAACTTCTGTCTTGCCTTTAATACTTTTCAGTATCCATCAGTATCGTGCCTTAAGTACCTTCTGTCCCCATTGGCATAAGATGTGTAGAGTACTTCATAGCAGAGCCTTACAGGCCTACACATTCCTAATTCCCAGCTAACAAGTCTGACTGACCTCCACCCATCACTTCTTTGAGGAGAAAACAGTTTTGGCATTGGAATGAAGGAAACTCAATGTGAAAGATAACGTAACCCATTAAAAGGCTTTAAAGGTGAAACTTCACTCCTGTTGAAATCAATATGATTTGATTTCAAAATGAAGAGCATTTCACTAAAAACCAGCTTCGAGGTATCTGGAATCAAATGAAAACCCATACTTGAGAATGGGTTCTTAATTTGGAAGCTCCCAAAGCATGAAATAAATACATAAAATAATCTTAAGCCAACTGAAGTCAAAGATCTGTGTGTTATTCCATTGGGCTGGCCTGTTTCAGCTGGAGTTTTATAGCCATGGTGCACTTTCAGTGCTAAGTCAGTGATAGATGGTTCCTCACAAAAATAATCTTATGGTCTTTTTCAGATTAATTAACTGGGTGAGCAATTATGGTATTCCCAGACAAAATGTAGCCTTGACTTAAACAGAAAAATTCCATTCACTTTGTGTAAAAAAAAAAGTACAACCATTTGGCTACATCAAGATCTTGGTTTTTATCTGTTAATTTGGGTTTCCTATCAGAAATGAATGCCTACATCCATGAAGTTTTTACCAAAGAAGGAAAAACACAGAGTCTTTAGCCAGGTGAAAATAATCAGTCAGGACCTGACAACTGAAGGACTGTTTACCAAAGTTAGCAGGCAAAAAAAAAAAACATTAAGAAAACTTGGAACTGAAACAACCAAATCACTGATTCAATGGAAAATGGGGATGTGAAAAAAGCAGTGCTGCTACCAAGGCAAACGTGCTGAAAAACCAGCCTGGGCCAGAGCAAACAGGACCTTTCCTTGCACCAGGAGACACAGGAGGGTCATTAGTGCCTAATCACTCCCTGAACATTCCCTAGGAAGCACTTTGTAGAGAGCACGGCATGCTCCTTGTCTCCTTTTTAGGGAAGCAGTGTGGAGTGGATGATCCTGGAGCCTTCCCTTGCCAAGGAGCCAAAAGAATAATTTCTCTGTATTTAATCAACCTCCTTAGGCTTGTTCAGTAAGAGTTAGAGCTGAGAAGAGGCAGAAATTGGTCACATGCAGATTGCTTTAATACTGGAATCTCCAAGACATCCCAGCTCCCTACTTTTTAAAGATATTTTTGGAAACTTCATTACATTTTAATTGGTTTTCACGATTTTAGAGCTGTCAAGGTAAGGAGAGTTTTGGGCTGTTGTTATGATGGTAGAACTCCCTTGCTTTCTGACTTTGTGCTTGGAAGCAGCAGAGCAGGTTGAATCCATTTCCATTTTAACATCTATTCGAGATGTCTCAGGTATAACATAGCTGCCTTAAGCTTCCAATAATGTCCAGAGACATTTTATTGCCAAAAAATGATGGGGATTTCACATTCTCCTCTAATGACTGAATCATTAGGCTGAGCCAATCATACCCTGGGCAGCAGACAGAGGGAGAGGATTCTGCCTCTCTGCCCCGGTCAGGTGAGACCCCACCTGCAGAGCTGCCTCCAGCCCTGGATCCAGCATGGGAAGGATGTGGAAGTGCTGGAGAGAGTCCAGAGGAGGCACCAGGATGAGCAGAGGGATGGAGCAGCTCTGCTGTGAGGAAAAGCTGGGAAAATTGGGATTGTTCAGCTTGGAGAAGATTTCAGGGTGACCTCATTGTGGCCTTGCAGTACCTGAAGGGAACTACAGGAGAGATTGGAAGAGACTGTTTACAAGAGCGTGGAGTGACAGGACAAGGGGGAATGGCTCCAAACTGACAGAGAGCAGGTTTAGATGAGATATTAGAAAGAAATTCTTCCCTCTGAGGGTGGTGAGGCCCTGGAACACATTACCCAGAGAAGCTGTGACTGCCCCTGGATCCCTGGCAGTGTCCAAGGCCAGGTTGGACGGGGCTTGGAGCAGCCTGGGATAGTGGAAGGTGTCCCTGCCCATGGCAGGGGGATTGAAAGGAGATGAGCTTTCAGATCACTTCCAAACCAAACCCTTCTGTGATTCTGTAAATGCAGCAAGATTTCGCTGTCAGATAATGGGGTCTGAGTGTTTGGCTTCCATGTTTTGAATCCCAATGTCCCAGATTTTTCTTTTCTCACAACTTAGATGTGAGTAGGTAAATAATATTCAAATTCACACTGAGAACAAAAAAATGTTCTGGAAACTAAGGGTACAGCAAGCCCAGAAGGTGCCTTAAAATTCTTCATGTGTCTCTGCTGACGTTACATCATAACCAAAACTCAGAAACCACAATCTAAACTACATCATAGTATCCAGCACAGGTCATTCTTATCCATTACTGGCCCCACAACATTTTGGAAATGAAAAAAAAAATAATATTCCCCTTTCCCTTCCCATAAATCAATGGTAACTTCTCACTTTACATGTCAGAAGAAAACTTGAATAAGGTTCCAGGGTGCACAGAGTCCCAGGCAACACTTTAGTTTTATTAAAATTATTTGCATCTGTTAAGATGCATATGAAGATTACTTGATTCTTTTTTTTTCCTCTTTCCAAAATACTTGGCACTGAACCAAAGTGATGGAATTTAGCGTTCTGACCCTTAAGACTCATGTCAGCAAGCTGAGCATGTAATTTGCTTTGGGGTTATCATAGCTCTGAAAAGCCTGAGCTAGATTTAACCTGGTGTTGTTTGAATCAGTTTGCAGTCAAATAGAAAAACAAAAATAGAATAAAGACTCATATTTTTTTAATGTAGGCATCTGAGATTCTTTTTTTTTCTTTTTTTTTTTGTCAGCCTAAATCAGCACTGGAGGAACATTGGAGGGCTTTAGAGATTATTTTATTTTTCATTTACCCGACAGGTTTGGTCAGAGATGTTGAAGATTTTTTGCTAGATACTTCTGAAAAGATAAAGTTTGGCAGTTACAGAAGATCTCACAGGGGGGCCTGAAGCTAAACAGAACTCTGTGTGCAGAGAAGATCAACAGGTCTCAACAGGTAGTTCTTGTCAAGGACCTGGAGGTTCAGCTCAGGTGATCCCTCAGAAGTTGATTATTCGGGTTTGAAACTTAAATGTTCTGGGAATCAGCCCGGAACTTGCATCGTTTAAGGACACAACAAAACAAATCAAAACTTTCTGGAAGTTTTTTCTGAGGTGATTGCTGTGTTCTGTGAATTTAAAATAGAACAAAGCTGGCTTAATTGTGTTGACTGGGTCTGAAATACCACGAATCCTACGCCTTCCGCATAATCCTGGCAGGTTGGTGCTCTGTCCTGGCCAAATCTCAGTTGTACCAAAGAAGGAAAACATGTAAGAAAATGTTATTTCATGGAATTAGTCAATTTTTCACTTGTCAGGAAAGCTACAGATGAAAATTGAAGTGGATTTTTGTTTGTTCAAAAGTAGATTATCATCAAAAGAACAGAGCAGAAAGAAAAGTCTATTTTTCCCTAGAACTGAATCTGTAACTTGCGAATAAACCTTTGACAACATTTCAATTTATGTTGAGCTGATTCAATTTCTATGCTCAAATTTTATGCAATATTTGGCTACAAAAGAGAGAGAGAGAGCATCAAAGGGGGAGATAAATTGACAGACAAACCACAGCCTCTGCCTAGAAGTGCAGAATGTGTCTTGTGATTTCTGTCAAAGGTGTTTATGAGACCCTGTAACATGCAGCTAATTGGAAGAATCTGCCACTAAATTCACTAAACGACTAAATCAAAAATTCTGAGCATTTCCTCTGGGTTTGGGGAAAAGTGCTCTTTTAGATAGAGCAGAAATAATATGTTAAGAAAACAAAGCAGCAAAAGCAGAGCAGATTGTAAAAGAGAAGTGTAGCCCAACAGAACTCCAGCAAAGAGTGCTACAAGCAAGCCTTCAGCCAGACTGCCTCTGACAAAACACTTTCCCAACTGCTCCCAGCTATGTGCTTTTCTGCCAAGGCACATGAAGCAGTTCATTACGAAGAAATGCCTTTATCTATTGGCCCAGAGTTGGGAATGTAGGTGGGGTCACACGACTGTGTCCCACAGAAGGGGCCAAGCCCCCACGAGAGGTGAGGTTCAGACTGTGTGGTTGCCCCTTCTTGTTCCCTGTTGAGCCTTTCGTGGTCAAACCTGCCGCCTTGGCCTCTCCTCGTCTTTTTCCTTTTGGAAGTCACCTCCAGCTATGTCTCTCCTGCAACCCAATCTGCTTTCCTGGTTCCACGCCTCACACTACATAACAACATTTCATCAAAACATTTCTAATTAATATGTGCTGGATTTGGTCCTGCCTTGGAGAAAAAGTCCAACTGATTTGGGTGGGAGGAGGATCAACCTTTGTTGTGTTCTTTTTGGACAGGAATGTACCAAGATCCTGTGAAGCCTAATCAAATAAAGGGATTTGTCTCTGACAGCCTCTCTGTCTCTCCTGAGTCTTTAGGAGGCTGTTCAGTTCATTAAAAGCACCTTGGAAAATGTTGCTCTTGGAGACGGCGAAAGGCACAAACATGATTAGCTGCAGATGAGCAATTTCTTTTTGAAGATCAGGAAATTAGAATCCAAGCTTTGGAAATCTTTTCTGCTCTGTGGCACCAGCAGTTCCTTCTCACTGCACTTGGGAAGGATTATCTGAGTGATGGTTCTTTCCTCGCTGCGTGTTTCGAAGTGCGCCACATCCAAGCCAAGCAATGCACACCAGCACTGCTCTGTCGAGAGTCATGTTCTTTAATGGCATTTCCCCCTCAAGAACCAGTGAAAAATATTCTGCTGGAAACACATATTTCCAGGGCTTGAAAACCAAGCAAAGAATGGCTGGGAGTGAACCAGAGCATGTGCTGGATTTTGTAGGGGCTGCCTGCTGCCTTCGAGTCGGTATTTTCCTTCTGGGAGGTGCTCACAACCAGTGACTTCGAGTTAGCAGCAGCCAAACCAAAAACAGAATTGAAAAAATCCTATTTGCTCTTTCTTTTCTAGTAACACCACCAGGTCCAAATCAACCTTCTGTCTTTTTGTCTTGGGCATTGTACACTTAAGCTGGGTTTATGCTGTTAAAGCTGACCAGGGCTGGTCCTACAATCTTCTGTCGCAATCTACTCCCTGAAACATTTTCACTCCATGCCATTTTTCTCTTTCCCAGAAAATGCTCAGAGATGGTTCAAATACTACTACGGGTCAGAGCCTGTTCCCAGGAGGAGGTGTGGGTGAGGCCGCTCTTTTTTTTTTTCACACAGACAAAAGTTTAGCCATATGGCCATAAGATGAATCACACCACTTGGCTTCAGGGCCAAGGAGCAGGTCCTGGACTGTTTGTCCTGCTTGTGTTGATGTATCCTTTTGTAATCAGAGAAAGGGCTTGCCTTTTAATACTTGCAATCTCAACAGAAAAGGAAATCAAAAGGGAAAAATAAAAGAAATATTATTTTCCAGATGGTACAGAGAGATTAAAGACGTGTTTGCTTAGTGCAACGGAGCATTGTACAGATGTCCTCGAGCTAGTGCTGACCTGTGGTTGATACATGCTCACCACAATGATGAATAGAATATCTTTGTTGGCCTGACAAACTTTAGCTCAAATTCCATATAAACCAAAGACCACTGAGAAAACAGTCAATAAAGTAGCAAAAAGACAGTTGAGAGGAGGCATAAAAGGAGGGGACTTCATTGTAATTCTTATGTTGCATCTGGAGTGTGACTCCAGAAGGTTTGGTTCCATGCAAAACCTCAACTGCCGAGCAGTTGCCAGTATCATTTTCTGGTGCCATTTCCCTGCCTCAGAGATGCAAGTCCCTTCAATTTTTCACAGAAGGATCATCAGACCACAGCAGTGCCTGTGATGCTCATTCATCACCTTCCTTTTTTATCTCCTAGAATTATAAGTTTTTTCACCCTTTTAGAGTTCTGAAAGAGTCTGGTCTTGATAGAACTGTAACATGAATTCTTTAATATGAGAATTACATATTATGCTCATCATGGGCCAGTCCACCCCTTCTGCAGAAAGACACCTCCAATCAAAGTATACTGAAACATCCCAACTCAGCTTCCCTTTGCTGTGGGTGGATGAGCTGGGGGTTTATGACTTCGTCCTACATTAATTTTAATGCCAACCATATTTCCTTGATTTTTGCCCCTTTGCCTTAACCACTGGTAATTTTCCCTAAAAACCTTCTGGCTGAAGACTTGTTCTATATCTTGACTGTCCACCCAGTAAAATACTTGTGACTAAATTTATCTGCCTTTTAAGTTGTTTTTAAATTGCCTTTAGCGTGTGATGTTTCCTTATCTTGGACAAGAGAGAGGAAAAAGGAAGGAGGCTATTTCTGCCATCTCTTTCCTCCTGCAAGAAACCCTCCTCCCCCTTCCCTTCTCCCTGCCTTCCAAAGCTTTTGTTCATTTAAAATTAGCCCTTTGAGGTGTTCTTGGGAAAATCAGGCTGAGCACAGTGAGCAACTCCCTGTGGGGAGGTTTCTTGCAGTAAACACGGGGCAGAACCTCAGTGAGTCACCTGGCTGGCGTCCCCCCACTGCAGGAGGGACAGGGCAGTAGGAAACCCATAAAGAAACATGCCACCACCACCAGGGATACCTCAGTAAAACCATTTCCCATCCCATCCAGCATCCTACCAGCAATCCCCTCAAGCATCAGTCCACTGAGTAATTAGCAGGCACTGGATGCCTGGCTCTGATCTCATTGCCATTGTTTGACCAAAGGAAGGATTCAAAACAAGGCTTTGGGCCAAAAATAAGGTCTGGAATGCTTTTAAAATTCAGGTTCTCTTGCCCCCATGCTTTTTTTTTTTTTTTCTAATTTCCCTTGCAGCTTAATTTTAGTGACACCCACTGGCCAAGGCTCAACTATAATGAATCCCTGGTAGCCCTGGTGGGGTTGGAGAGAAGGTGCTGGCCTGCAGTGCATCAGAGCAGTCTGATCTATCTGTCTGCCCACACTTGCTGCTCAGCTCAGCCACCCAGAAATGCTTGGGAGCGCTGTTGCTTCCAAAAATCCCTCTGCTACAGCTTTTCCCAATAAAGGCATTGCAGGAGGGATGCAGCAAACAAATTATCCTTTGTCAGCCTTTGATGAAAAAAACAAAGCATGTGGGATGTTTTATTCAAACCACCTGTCAGGATCTTTCACAGAAGCTGCGTGAAACAGGAAGGAGAAGAATACACAAAATGACCTTTCTTGGCATCTCCATTATCTGTTTTGCTGCTCTGCAGTGGAACACATGGATGGAGGGTTTGTTTCGCAGGAGAGGGAGGATGACAAATGCTAACAGCCTGTTACAGGGGGTCTGCGGGGTGGAAGGTTTATAGCAGCTTCTGACAGTTTTTAGGACAGAGGGAAAGGGCTTTATTTGATATTTAAGTGGTACCTGGGCAGCTTGGATGATAAACTTCTTTCCCATTCTCTTGCTTTTCTCTACATGTAGACCAAACTCCAGGTTCTAGGACTCCCAAACCTCACCTAACACTGCAGTTATGTAGATCTTCAGTGCTTGCCTCGTAACACCGATGACTTAAAGCTTACTTACATCAATAAAACCTTGTTTTCAACGAGTAAATGGGATTTTAACTCCAAAGTCTTGCTGTGCACTGTAAATAAGGCACATCTGGTGTCATGGCACATATTTATCACCTCTTTTCAGCTCCTACCTTCAACCAAGCCAGCTCTTGTTCTGGAGGTGGAGCAGCCAGGGCAGCACAGATCTCAGCATGGGGGAATTGTTCTGCCAAGGGGTGTTTTGGTCTGGTCCATCAGACACTGACCCCACAGGGCTGGCATTCACTGCTCACAGCAAACAAGGGCTGGGAACAGGACATGGCTTTGATAGGCTGGATAAATGGGTGGACTGTTCCTGAGCAAATGCCCATTCCTGTGACACTGGAAGTTTACAGCTGGTGGTGGAAATGGATGTGTGTTTGCTGCCCCACCAAATAGAGAGCCTTTCTTCAGCTGAAGCTGGATATTTTATTGATCTGTTAAGAGTTCTGTGGTTTTATGGCACAGACATGGTTATCACGAAGGAAAAGAAACACCGAATCAATGGTAGATCTGATATTCCATCCAAAATAGAGCAATGGCACAGAACCAGGACATTTCATATTACATTTTCATCTTCTGTTTTAATAGACATCTTTTAAATTTAACTTTTAAAACCATCTCTAAGATCCTTTTCAAAAAAATACCCTCAAAGACACAAAGAAAGCATGTATCACCTGTCAGAGCAGTAATAATAGTTTTCAAAGAATAGTGTTTTCAAATCAAAGATTTTATGAAAATGAGTAAATATCAGAGCTCAGAAGTGATGCATAGGTGCACCACCGGGAAAGTATTTCCTGATTTAATATTTTTATAATTCATTCATTTCTAACGAATTTTTTAATTAAAAAGTGAATTTTGCAGCTGTAACATTTCAGAACATTGCTCAAATACGAAAAAGAGCAACAAATAGAAATCCATGGCTGAGTGAAAGAATAACAAAGAAGTAAAGGACAGCAAATTGTTGCCTTGAAGTAAAACACAAAAACAAACAGGGGAACGAATACAAAGAAGAAACCCAAAAGGCTTCATAGGCTGAGACCTTGCAGTGATGAGGATGAACTGATGTGTCACTCTTGCTTGGGTTTGAGTGACCTTTACAGAGTTCTATATTTACGTGTATTTCTATTTATAGAACATATATTTATGTTCTATATAAATTCAGGCAGAGTAAAGAAATGCAGAACTCAGCTGTCTATGGCTGAATTCCACCAGATTTCCATTGTGATGACTAAGAGAAGGTGGATTTTTATCCAAGAGAAAATTTCATCTACCTTAAAAGAATTCTGCTTCTCCTTCCCATTTCAGGTGGGAGGAGAAGTCATATGTCAGAATTTCTTCTGCCTCAAAGATTTTACACAGAAGAACTGTTGATGGCTCTTACTCTGATGATATCACACAAAGTAAATATTAAGACTGTTTAGAAATTTTTAAAGGGAAATTTTCTAAGCATTTGAAACTTTTGCCTTCCTGAGCATCGACATTTAATGTCCATTGATTTTGCTGCCCAGAACTGTGCAGCCCTGTATAAGCTAATGGGGAATTCCCTTCTTTTTGTATTTGAAAACAAACAATAAAGCAAAAAATAAGATTTCCCTCTTCTCCCATTTTGCTTAGAATAGAGTTTTTATAATCTTTTCATTTCAGGAACAGAGCAGTAGATAAAACTTTTTCCTTAATATCCCTGATTTCCTCTTGTATTCTGGTCTCTCCTGAGTCATGGCCCTGTACTGACTAATTGAACAGGATGAACGTTGTGCCTTTGAGGTTCAAGACAACACACAGACAGGTTCTGTTGTTATCTACATGGGAAAGATGAAGTTGAGGGCTGTCACTGGATTCCCAATGGTGTCACCAAACACTGGCAGAAGTCCTTGGAGGGTTTGGAAGTTGCTGTTCATAGCTGGTCTCTGGTGTGAGCTTGTTGACCTCAATGTGAGTGCCTTTCTTGGGTCATTCTCTTTCCTGGGTCGTGAGCAGCCCTTCTGAGCTTTCTGACATCTCCTTGCTCCATCCTGCCTTGCTGGTTTGTGTATCTTGGAAATATTTCCAGGCTAAGCAGTGGATGTGTGATAGTTCAATGAACTGTAAACCACCCACTTAGATCACCTTCTGTATGCCCTGAAATGAATTCCACACTTGCCTTCAACAGTTTCAGTGTTTTTTTTTTTCTGAGGAGAGTAAAGAATTCAATCAGGCTATAGAGGATGACACCTTCTCCAGCAATGTCCAGCAAAGACTTCATTTTGAAGTTAAGTAAATACAGGTGCATGCTGGAGCTGGTTGCAACAATACATTTTATTTATTATCACAGAAAAATAAAACATGCTGAGTTTGAAGGGACTCATCAGGGTCATTGAATCCAGCTCCTGGCTCTGCACAGACACCCCAAGAATCCCACCCTGGGCATGAGAGTGTTTTCCAAATGCTTCTTGAACCCAGAGAGACTGGAGCTGTGACCATTCCCTGGGGAGCCTGTTCAGTGCCCAACCACCCTCTGGAGGAAGAACCTTTTCCTGATAACAACCTACACCAAAATTTCTATTTGTCTCCATCCAAAAAGGACACTTAGGCAAGAGGGACTCAGTGTTTAGAGGAACCCGAGGTCTGCCATCCCCATGCACACCTGGGATGCTGGAAACACTTTTTGTTAAAGGGAAGAAGCAGGTGACACCCCTTTGCCTCTATCATGAATCCCCAGGACTCACTGCTATCCATGAAGGAAAGAGTGGGGGGAAGAAAATAAAACAGAAAAAAGTCCAGGGCATTCCCAGGAGCACCTTTAGGACTGTCAGGAAAATCAGATGGGACACGAACTCAAGCTCTGTAGCTACAAGTAATACTTGTTGCTTTCTTTTTTGGAAAATCATTACAGATGTTCAAACAAATTGAAGAAAACTTAGTAAGAGCTTGTGAAATGAAATCATGTCTTCCGTTATGAAGCTTGTTTGCTTTTTTCCCTGAGCCCCAGAGAGGATTTTAAAATGCTTTAAATTGTTTATTTTGACTTAAGTCAAGATTAATTAAGTTTTCCTTGGATACAGCTGGGCATGCCCAGAAACAATTGGATGATCATGAGATAAAAGTGTCCATAGTAGGTAAGAACTCTAACTTTTCACATAATTCATAAATCCTGAGGCAGATGATTCCCAAATTCAATATTGACTTGAGAATTATTAAAGGAATAGGGAACTTTTTATTCTCTTGACGCTTTTTAAGCCTTTCTTTGCAAATAATTTCCTGAAAAAAACCAGCAGAAACTGATATTGTCCCATGAATTCCAGAGAAGTTAGCAAGTTCAATAGCTGCAAGGATAGGTGGATTTTAAAGCTAAAAGAGACTGTTTTAATCATGTGGCTTGAATACTTCCTAACCCAGGCCAGCATTTCTAAGCCAGTAATTCCTGTGGTGAGTTTAGTAACATCTGGTTGAGATAACCCAAGTGTTTCTTAACTGGGTTTCATAAGACACCTCTTCATCTCAGCCCTCACCTCTTATCAGTACATGTTATTCTATGAAATATTCCTGTTTTATCAGTAGAATAATGGAAGGAATTTTCAGGGGTGTCCCAGAGAGGGAAGCCCCCGAATTTCAGCTGACAGAGACTTGAGAACATGAAGGACTTCAACGGAGGTTTGAAAAGGGTGTCTCCCCAGTCCTGGGGATGAGGAGGTGGATAATGAGGAAGATCTCCTCTTAAGCCTTTCAAATTTGCCCAGAGTGCTCATTTTTCATCTGCTGGAAAACCTGAAGTTGGTAAGAATATCCTGCAAAGCAGGAACAGTTCGTTCCGAGCTTTTCAACACTTTTCTCCCTCTGTTTTCTCCACATTATCAGTACACTGGCTTTGGTTTCAAACTCGAATTAATCACTTTGCAGGAGAGCAGGCTGGCTCTAGAAGTGTGCAGTCTTTTCTTCAGAGGGTGGGTTTATTTTGGAGGTCGAGGGAAGACTTGCCAAGCAGCTGCCAGAGCTGATGGATAGAAGGCAATTGCAGGAATGTCCAGAAATGTTTCATTGTTCTTTAGTTGTTTAAACAAATGGATGCAGGATGAACTCCAGGGTGTGCTGGGTGTGGGCATTGGCCAAAAGAGGAGTTTGCAAATATATGTGGTGTTTTTTTTTTTTTTTTTTTTTTTTTTTAAGGAATTTTGTTGTTATTTCCACTGTTTCTGCATTTCTGGAGAATTCCAGAACATAATAACTTTACTTTTTGTTGTTGTTGTTGAAACAACGATTTGAATCCAGAAATTGCATTGAGAAAGGATTTGTAAGAAGTTGAGACCTAACGGGCCTAAATTATTACACTCTGTTACAGTGATTGCTGGAAGTGCTGCTGATACCACCAAAAAGCCCTGACTATTTTCATCAGAAAACAGTAACTCCACATGCAGTGGTGTCTTTATATTAGAAGATTAAAATGGGCTGACACATCAGCACACACCATGAGAGCATTTCACATTCTGGGCTGAAGATGTTTCATACCAAACTTGTTCCTGGAAAAAATGCCCCTTCCAGGAGTTTGGTTGAATTGGAAAAGAAGTGGAAGCACAACTTGTAAACCTGAAATTTCTCACATGCATAAACTGTATACTGAACACAAGTAATTTATCCCTCCATCGTGCCCTGGGATTAATTAATTCAGGGATATTCATTTGCAGAATGAAGACAAATAATGATGACCAAGGATCACTGAAGTGCCTGGTATTTAAACAACACATATATTACAAGAAAATGCTGTCAGCCCTGAAATTAGGCTTCAAAATCTAGAAACCAGCTGCTGCTGCTGAAAAGAATGGTGTTGCCCATCTGGAAAGTCAGAGAGTGTTCAAGTGCCTAAAAATGGCAATTGGGTTATGATTTAGCTTGAAATAAATGGTAAAAAATTCCTTTACCCCACTGAGGCAGCACCAGGCCTTTAGGCAGATTAATTAAATGTTGACAGTGGTACTGGCAGATTAAGGGATATTTTACCTATAGAGGATTTGCTACTAATAATGGAAGCTGTTACCAGTTATTGGGTTTTATAGGCTGAGTATTGCCTGAATAGGAGACTGAGGCCCTCTGTAAGTGGAGTCGTTCCCTGCTATCTTCAAAGGTATTTGCAAACTTTCTCATGTGGTTTTGGAGTTGTTGAAAAGGAATGCAATGACTCTGCAACCTGCAGCATGAAATATTGTTCATCATTCTGACCTTTTGAGAGGGTTTTGGGTTTTGGGATGGTGTTTTTTGTTGTTGGTGGGTTTTTTTTTTTGGTCTGGCTTATTCTGTGGAAAAATGGAGATTAAAAAATCAGAGGAGGAAACAGTGAAGTGAAAAATGATGTTTTCTGAAATATTTGCTGTGTTAGAGACAAGAGTTTCTTCTCCACCTCATATTTCTTGCTTCGGGGACGCCCTGTTTTCTTGCATTGACTTGTTCTGAAAATATTTTGGTCACATTAAGCAGGCACGGAAAAATTAACTAAATAAGTCAGAATCAAGTCTTATCATGGGGAATATGCTCCTTGGAGTGTCTTACTTCTCAGTTATCATGTTTGCAGAACTATGTGCTCTGTAAGCTCCATAATTCAGGGAACAGATATTGTGGGGAGGGAGATGTTCCTGTCACCTCATTTTAAGAACCAAAGTTTGACACAAAAGTCAGCAGTTTAGGCTCCATGCACTTATTCAAAGGAGAGGGATGTGTTTGGTGACAGCCTCTGGAGAAGCCTCTTTTTCAATCTAGGAGAAAAATCACGTAACTGTGATCCTGTTCCCATAATAATCAGTCCTGAGGGACCATGGTACAGGGATCTGCAGCCCAGAAAAGGCAAAACCTGAAGAAAATGATTAATCTTTGCAAAGATGACAACTTCCCAGGGAGGACAGTTTGTCCTGCTGGCATTGGCTTGGACCCAGTCTCTCTGTAGCAGAATTTCAGCCCAGAGTCAAAGATGTTACTTCTTGCAAGGGCTGAGCAAAGAAATTCTGTGTCTGGAGTAAATCCTCGTGGGTGAAACACCAGGGCTGGTTATGGAGGTTGTGTGCACTGTGAAACCTGGATATAGGGCTGTATGGAGTGAAAGAAGTTTTAGTGAAGAAAAACTTTCCTTCCTTTGGTGTGTTCTTAATGCAACTGGTCCTGTGCCTGTGATGTCCCAAGACCCTCAGGACTTTCCCTTCTTTCTGCTTCCTCTGGCAAAAATATTTTGCCTCTCAAATAACTTGTCTGTGTTTAGTTAGCAAGTAGGAGAAGCTTCCTTTGAGATTCATTCCCCTGCTTTGAGGCTGATCCCCTCTGTATCTGCATCAGTGACCATTGCATTCCCATCTGGTCAGGGGATGGGTCTAACTTCCAGTGAAGCCAACAGGATCCATTTCGTAGCCTTCAGTGGCCAGCTTTGATTATCCTCTGCAGTCCAAAAGACAAACATAAATAAAAATGTTGATCTATCACATCATCAGCAACACAGAGCGAAGCATCAGGAAGGCATTTATTTCACATTAAGGATAAAACTGTCAGAGAAGCCAGAATCATTAAATCTGACAGGACATTAACAGACAGGAATGATTTGGAGGAGGTTGTCAAGGAAATCCCAAGACTGAAATATAAATGATGTTGAAACAGTGCCAATTCAGCGATAAGTTAATGCTCAGAAACACATCTGCACGGATTTCTCAGACCCATAAGACCCGAAGCAATTCCATCTGAAATTACAGCTTCTTCTATCAAGACATCTTTCGTCTCATATCCATCCCACTCTTGGAATGGTTTTAATACATGCACAGAAATATCTGGAGTGACACCAGCAGGTGATTCATGGGCAAAACCCACGTGCAGAGGGTACACAAGTTTGTTTTCTTGGGCAAAGACACTGCCCTTGGCTCTCTGGTCTGGAGATAGTTGGGTCTGGAGATAGTTGGGTCTGGAGATAGGTGGGTCAGCAGGGATGCACCGGAAGGGAGCTTGGAAAATAAGAAATGTTGTTCCTCTGCCTCATCAGTTTTGATTATCTTCCTCCTTGTTTTTCTGAATTTTCCCCATGAAATTAATAAGGAATTACAATAATTAGGAAAAAAACAATGTCCTTGTTAATGACAGGCCATAGGTCTTTACAGCAGAGCAGATGTCCCATGGCATTAGCCACTTCCACTCTTGGCTCCATCATGTTCCAGGGTGACAGGCTGATTAGAATTATCTGGTTTGGGAAATTCCATGAGCTGCTCTAGGAACTCTCCAGCTGTTTCCTCCCTTTGGACTGATAGCAAACTACTGGAAAGCGTTGTCAACATCTCTGTGGCTCCTTCAGTCCCCAGAGATCTTCACAAACCAGAGATGGGAGAGGACTATTAAATGCTCCAAATCCTGGCCAGCACAGGTTTTCTCTCCAGGGCACACTTGTTGGTTTGGAAAAAACCTCATGTTTATTATTTCAAGAACTTTGTACTCATCACTTCCTCAGGGGAGTTATTGTACAATAGGTCTTGTTGGGAAAGCTTCTCCTCCTCCTTGATAATTTATCCTAGATTTTCTCTACCTAGGGGTGTATATATAAAAATTTATATGTGATATATGATTATTTATATATATATGATTCTAAGAAGTTCCTGATTCTGTTCTTTTAACACATGATTAAATCATGATACCCCAAAGCTCTGTATATCCTACAGCCTGGATAAACTACTCACTCTCATGAGCCTTTTATTAATATTCATTATTTTTTTCCAGCTTGCTTTGCAAGAAGCCAGCACAGCCCTGTGGCTGCAGGTCTGGGAAGACCTAAATTCAGTTTCTTTCTCTGCCATACTTTCTATCACACTCTGAGTATTCGTTGTTAGTTCTCTTCATTCCTTGTCAGTGCAAATATTTTGGTTGCTTTTCTTTTTCGCAGCTGTCTCAGCTTTATCAAGATTGAATCTCTCTCTGTTCTTTTCCCGTCTCTTTTCTTGTCCCTATTCACAGTAGGTTCTTCTTCAATTTTTTTTTTTTTTTTTTTTTTTTTTACTGGTGGCCTTCCCCAAATTAATCTCCCCCATACTTACAATGCCATTTAAAGGCTCCCATTTGCTTTTGCCTCTCAGACTCTCTGGACTAAAGTTTTTGCTCAGAAACACTGACAGTTCTGGCCAACAAGTGCTGCTCTAGAGAGGAGCAAAATTTTCTTGTCTTTATTTGTGGCATGTTTTTGGTACAGGAAATACCCCACTCCCTCACTTCTCATCTGATTCATCCAGTGATTTCAAAGAAAATAACAGCAGATAATTTGAAAGGAATTACGGCAATTTGTGCCTGGTGAGCTTGAGAAATTTTGCGGTACCTTTCCTTTACTTTTGATGAGAACTCTAAAGGTTTCTATGTGGGGAGAGATTGGCAGGCTGTTTTTGTTGTTAAGCTGAGACAGCAATGTGTGGGTGGAAGAAGGTTTTGTTTGATTCAGTGCTGGGAAATGGGGGGGACTTAATCTTGCCTCCAATATCCTGCTTCCCTCTGTTCAGTGGAAAACTCTTGCCTGAGTGAACAGCTGAAAGTCTCTGAGAGCAGCAAAGTGCTGGACAGTCTTGGTCAGCATCCAAGGACAATGCCCAGAGCACATCTAAAATAGTGTTCTGGGTCTGAAAGCCAAGGAGAAAAGAGGTCTGGAGGCATCAGCTGCAGCAGCAAGGCTTGCATTGCCACGGTTAAGCTACCTAAGCCTCATGGAAATTGGGATATTTTAGCCAGGGTCACCACCTTCCTCTTTGTCCTGCCCAGTGTGCCTGGACTGTGCAGGTCCCAAATCCTAAATGAGCCAGGGGGAATCTGCTCCATGACTTGCTCATATTGCACACGTGGAAGTGAATTGAATTCCTCATCCCAACGAGCAGTACAAGCTTAGGTCTGAAACAGGTTACCTGATAGTTAGGGGCCAGAAATGACACTGGTAAAAATTTAATTCAAGTCCTTAAAAAACAAGAGAGAGAAATACCTTTTGAATCTGCCAGCAAAGAAGGGTTGGCTGGACATGGTGCCCCTCTACTGGAAGCAGGAGTATGGGCAGCAGGAGGGAAAAAGGAAGGAAGCGCTTCCTGGGAAGAATATTAACCAAAAAAAGAATTATATTATTTTCCCCCAAACATGATTTTATTTAATATAAAGGTCATTCAGACTGCATGAGGACTTTGTCAGGCTCTTCACACGATACCAGAGGATGCTCCATATGGAAGTAGTCTGGATTAGCCTGAGAAACCAGGCTGGCTGCTTGAGTTCAGTGCTGGAATCCTTGATAACTGTGAGATTTCTAGAAATTTTATATAGTTTAAAAGGGTATCCTAAGAGACAGAATGAACTTTAGCAGAAATACAATTTAATTTGAGCCAAAGCTCACCTTTATAAAGTTTTTATATCTTGCATATATAGAGGTCTCCTCTCTGGCATTGTTCTATGTCTTGTTTTAAATTGGTCATCTTGGCTTCAAAGCAGAAAATATAAAATCTTGCCTAAAAGCAGTGATTGAGAAAGGCTTGGGCTGGTTTTTTTGTAATAACTTTGAGGAAAGATGGAGGGGTGAAGAAGAAGAATTGTTTAAGGTAAAGCATGGCATGGGAATAGTGGGGATTATCTGAAGAGTAATATATATGTATTTTGAAATGAAATGTTCCTGGCCATGCTTGCTCCGAAGTTTGGGAACAGCTTTGTAATGGGAGAAACAGAGGAAGGGGAGGAAGAGGTAACTGTGAGCTGGAGCTTTATGCGTTTACTGAAGTAAGAATATGATATGGATTCTTTTTAACAGCAGTGATTCAAATTTAATTATGGAAGAGGTCATGCAACTCACTGCACTTCCAAGAAACAGATGCTGACAAAACCACATGGGCCAGCGAAGAGATTGTGAATGCCATTCACATCCACGCAGAGGAAGCACACGGAATGAAAATGTATCTCCCTGTTTTTCTCTAATATTTGTGCTCCAGGGTTGAGATGGTTTAAGAGATTAAGGAGAGGATATGGAAGATTTCAGCAGAGGAAAGCTTTTGAAATCAGTCTGTGGTTCTCAGCAAACAAAGAGGCTGCTCTATGTTCAATAAAACTGTGTGGTTATCTCAGTCTAATTTATGGGGATGCACATGTAAGGCTATTCCTTCATGGCCCGATTTATTGCATTCAGCAAGATCAGAGCAAATTTCTCAATCAGCTCATGAATTTGAAATAGTGGAGTCAAAACTCGAACCAGGCTATAATTTATGCCACTGAAAATCACCCTGCTCATCCCTATACTGGAGACTACTGGCCAGTGCCATTTATGGTGGCTTTTAAGTCAAATTTAATCCAGCTGTTCCTCTTTGGGTGCTTTGTTCGGTGTGCCTGAGGGATTTCAAGCTGCATTAGACTTTGTTGACTTTCACGGTGAGAAAAGACTCCAAATTCCTTTATTCCTACCTCCTGTACTATGTAAACCAATTCCTGCCATCATGGGAATTTTTCTAGTTCTTCCTGATTATATTTCTACGATTTCCTAGTAACTACTGCTAGCACACTGCTAGTAAACTACTACTGCTCTATTGGTCCAGTGTCAGGGAAAAGTCAAAAGTAGAGGAAAGCATAGAAACTTTGTCTGCATTTTGCAGACTCTGGCATTTGTTGCTTTTGAACTCTGGACACATTAGGAAGAGAAAGAATCTGGAAATCATTGCTCATGCCCATCCTACCCCTGTCTCTGCCCATTTCCCTCTAATGCCCCACACTGACTCTCTGAGTTATTAAACCCAGGTGATGCATCAGCCAGACATCAAACCGTTTGATCTTTACTACCTGATATTTGTGTTACATAAAAGGAAGAGAAAAAATGCAAAAGGCCCGTAGCCAAGCCAGCTAGAGGAAATAGAGAACCACAGTAGCCTGCTAGGAAAGAGGAGAGATTATTACAGTGCAGTAGGGCAGAGCTTCTCCCCTGGAGTATTAGGAACAAACCTTTGGGGCAGGAGCGGTGTAATCTACCCTCCGCTGCAGGAGTAACAGAAATCCTCCAAATCAAATGTGTGCCCTGAAGATGTTCATCCATAATTTCTTTTGCTGCTGATGCCGTCTTGATCTTCTTGCTGTGGCACAAAGGCTTGAATGGGGAATATTGCATGTCATCCTAATGCCTGAACTGAAAGCAGCCCTGCTGAAAGTCCACAGAGGAGTTTCAGCCAGAAATCCCACCAGCTCATCCTCCCTGTGGGCTGAACCTGCCTGTGTTTGTACACAGAAAGATTCAGAGAAAACTGAGCAGGTCCAGGGCCTGGAGTGTGTCTCCAGAAGAAAAACATTTATGTAACAAAGTTTCTACCATCCATCATCTCTAACATGGTGTGGTCGTCTCCACAAATTTTTCTCTGGGAAAAGTAGGCTGACAACTCCTCAGAAACCCCAGAGAAGGATTTAAACCCATCAAACTTCTTGGCTGAAGCACTGAAGCTGAGAACCTGGTTGTTACAGGTTCTACCAACAGCTGTGAGAATAAGATGCTGGAGTTCACTGATTTCTCACCTGAGCTGGTGGAAGGCATCCACCTACATTTCTACCGCTGTTTTGGCCTTGGTTTCCCCACTGAATTTGTAGAGCAGCTCAGCCTGGTGTGATTCACGTATTATTCCCTTTGAACAGCACACACTCTGAAAGTGCTGTGGATACTTTTTCAGGCACTTGGTTTTAGCAGGGCTCTGTAGTCTCAGAGTCACTTCTGAATATGGAGGAGAACTCAGAAAGATTGGGAACAAAAAGTTAAAAATGTATTTTCTGTCATCACGTGGGGTCGTGCTCAGCTGACCACTCACTACTACTGGTGTATAGCACAGCCCCAATGATCCTTATTTTTCATCAGCACTGGTTGAAGAGAGTAGAAAATAGCAATAGATCATTGATCATATTTTTCTCTGCATGTTGGCAATCAGTGCATTAAAAGCCGATCTCTGTGGTTATTACCATGAGTCAGTGAGTGCCATCTGTCTCTTGGCACTGATAACTCAGTTGAGATCAATATCTGCATCATCCTACCTTTGTGTCTTTCTTTTAAAAATTGTTTTAAATTGCTCTGAGTGATTTTCTTTTTAAGAGCTTTTCAGGCTTTAAGTCTCTCTATGGAATAAGTGTATTTATAAATCCCAGAAAATAGCATCGGAATTCTTACTCATTTAAGAATATCTGCCTTATACATTTGTTACTTACCATGCTCAAAATGCAAACAGAATTTCTGAATGCTTTCACAGAAACAGTGGGTGTGCAGAGCAGTGGACACTGAGCCAGGACTTTTGGATCACCCAGGAAAGGCTCTGAGAGCTCTGTGGCCCCCCCAGATTTGTTTTTACAAGAAATCCTTGACACCAGCCCAGGACTGCTGCACTCTAACATCCCATCCAGATGAGAGTCAGGAATGTGCCTCTGCCAGCCCCTCCCCACCTCTTTTCCTTGGCTGCACAAATTCCCAGTGGTTTGTCAAGCCATTTGTATTTTATTTTAAAGCACAAGGCTCAATCACTCTGTGACCACTGGAAGTCTTCCAAATACCAGTTAAACCCTGAAATAAGCTATTTTCTCCTTATTTGAAACCTTCAAAACAATGCAAGCAATCTACTTTCACTCTGCATAGTCCACAAGGCCATGGATCACTGATTAATTTCTGTTTCTCGTCTCCTAGGACTCTTTTTTCTCTCTTATCCCATATTTTATTTCCGTGCATTGTCATCATGGAAATTGCTATCAAGACTATTTTGCTGTAACTTAAATTTTAAAGATAGTTCACAAGAAGTGCAGCAGAATTAGAGCGTATTTCACCCTGCGCCAGTTGTTATAGCAATAAATAAAAAAAAAAAATGGTGTGGCCCCTAAAAATCAGTTTTCTTCTTAAGCCTGTTTTCTTGTGCCCCTGCACAAGAGCTCTTCTGTGCTAATGTGGATTTGCCACATAGCAAGGAAGGCCTATGGCATATTTTTCATGTCATGATGTTGCTCTAAAGAAATTGTATATGTTGTTTAACCTCTCTGAATACAGGCTCTGCTGTAGGCCATGGCCTGTTGCGGTCAGTGGCAGAAAAACCAACCATGAATCTGCAATTTCAGTCCATGGCAGGACTGCCCTGGGAAGGAGCATCATTGGAGAGCAATTTTAGGCTTGAATCAAAGGCCCAGGGCCAACATCTTCACACCACGGGCAGGGTGAAGCTGACAATCCCTTGGAAAAGGACCAGGTCTTGGAATAACTTGCTGTGTAATGGCCCATTCTTCATTATTCTGGTTTTTAGAGAATTGATTACAGCATCACAAACATACCATGAGAAGGGCGTCTCACAGCCCCAGCTGTTTTCACCACCAAAAGTGCTTTTTCTCCATTATTCCTTCACAATGCACCACCATTGTTTTCTTCTCCTGGAGCATTTCCAATTATTGTCCTGGGAAAACCTGTGCTGGCAAATAATATCACGGAAGGGTCCCGACTTACTATCCCCACATTCTGGAAGTTCTCCATTTCCACAGGATTCTTGCTTATTCACGTTTGGGTAAAAAGGTTCAGAACTAGACCCAGGACAGTAAACATCACATTTTCAGGTGGTGATGGAAAAATGTAGCTGGAAACTGTAAGTTCACCAAGTTTATTATTTTATTCTAATTTTAACCTGTGGTAAGAAGGGGGGAAAAAAAAAGGGTTATTTTGAGTTCACTGTGTTTTTGTCCTCATGAATAGCTGGCATATTGCTTTGGCAAATGGCACTGAAGATCCATGATGGAAAAGGTTATGCAGAACCCCTCATTTCTCTTCAGAATAGATGCAGCTCCTCACAGAAGAGAATACTTGACTTAAAGATGATGCAAGGCAGACCTTAGGCACTGAGACTTATTATGTTTGTCCAGTTATGAAAGTTGCTAAGCGTGCTGGAAGCAGCAATATCATAATCCTAAAATACAAGCAGGCAGTTCACAGAAAGATGGTTTTAAATGCTTAATGGTTAGATCTGACATGTCGTGACTGGAAAAATTGTTGTGAACCACATTATTCTAGATGTAACACTTCTACATGGAGGCAGACAGGAATGAATCCAGAGAAACAGCAAAGAGTATAAAAAGGCTAAAATTGTTGAAGAAAAATGTTTTATAAATAACCTAATCCAGCAATGGTAGAGGGGCCTAAGAATAATCTTAAAATAATGAGGCAGATAAGTACAACAGAGAAAAAGGGACTCAGTGCAATTAATGCAGAGGAGTTGGAACTGGATGATCC
Organism: Corvus hawaiiensis; assembly: GCF_020740725.1. Lineage (NCBI taxonomy): Eukaryota > Metazoa > Chordata > Aves > Passeriformes > Corvidae > Corvus > Corvus hawaiiensis. The sequence continues at coordinate 3,596,902 of NC_063213.1, read as the reverse complement.
TTGATATCCCTTCCAACCCAAACCATTCTAGGACTCTATGAATATCACCAGGAGGATAAAACAACGTGAAAGAAAAAAAAGGTAATTTAAACTTAATGAAATAAACAGTTTTACAATCGTGAGATCTGTCATTTCCTGGACCAGTTTTCCAAGGGTAGTAAATAACTTTTCACAATGAAGAGATCTAAATTCAAGTTGGATAGAGGAACATAAAAATACTCTTATAAAAAGGAGTATAACAATAAGCAAGTGTACAATCGATACATAAATGTTACACCTAAAAGACAATCGATACATAAACACTGCAATTAAAAGACACCGATAATGGTTTGAACTGAATGCATTTCCTTTTTCAGTGTATGCATCCACATATTATTTTGGGGAAGTTTCTTGGAACGAGAAATAAACTGGCCCTTTCCATGTGACTCTTTCAGTTTTGTATGTAATTGGAATTGTCCACAGCATTTGGCTGTTGAACAAATCCTAACATATACTGATTTCACTTTCCTTGGAAGGTCTCCAAACCTTCTGCTTAAAAAAACCCCAACCAACAACCCTCAAAATATTGGTATTTTTCTTCAACATGTGTTTTTTCCAGCCGTTACTTGAAACTCTGCCTTGTCAAGAAATATGATGGGTTGGAGACAGCGAAATTGGAAACAGGTTGTCTAGAAATACATGATGGGTTTCACCCAGGAGATTAAGATAATTATATTTAGGTGTTTTTACATGGAATTGTGTCCCATTTCCCACTGCAGTCTGGGGATGTCCAGCCATGTAATCCATGGAGTCCAGAGAACAATTAAACTGATCAAACGTGCATTTTCCTCATATGCAATCTTCACAATTCCCTAAGCTCCAGCAGTTTTACCCCTTGATTGAGTGGTCTGAAGATGGGGTCTGGTGGCATTTGGGGTAAACCGCTATGGAAAAGGTGGCCATTATACAGGATCTACAAACTCATGGACCAGCAACTGGTTATCAGATGGGCAATGGAATCCCAAATGCACAAATCCCTCGGCACAAAAATATGGTGCCCTGATACATATATTAAGGTAACTGAATTAAATCCCAGATCTCAACTCACCAGGGGGATCATAGACTCTTAGTTCACATGTAGATATAAACACTGAGGCCTCTGATTTTTTGAGCTGAATGCCACCAGAAACCATCATTGATAAAAAAAAAAAAAAAAGAAATGTATAAATCATGGTACTCCTAACAAGTTCATACACTTTCACATAGGTAACAAGCTTTTCAGCATGTAGGTTTGTTTCTTTTGTCAGAATTCGTGGATTATTTAGTTTAAGATGTGAACATTTATCATTTCCTAGCTGGTCTTGGAAGAGAGATTACAGAACTTCCAATAGCAGGAAAATATAGTACTTCAGGAAAAAAAAAAGTCATGGAGACATATTTCAATCACAATACTTCACTGTTTTACCCCCAAATATTATCTCGTGTGGAATCTGAGGGTGTATCACATGAAGTGAGACTGTGAGGGATCAAATTACCTGGGCTTCTGGAAGTTACTGACCCTCTGAAATGTGTAGCCAAAAGAAAATACTGAGATTTGTCTTGTTGATTTTATTGTCACAGAGATTTGAACCATCATCCCATGGAGCAGGGATGGACCAGATCCCCTCCAGAGGTCCATTCCAGCATCAACCACTCTGTCACTCTGTGAATGAGCAGAGTGCAGAACAATAAAATTCTTCAGAACATACAAACAAATAATTTTTTTGGTTTGTAAAACCTGGGAAAAAGACTGAGATTATGAGAAAATGGAACAAATAGAAGATGTTTGCCTGCTTAGAGTTTCCTATCAGCTTGTGAATACTGATTGAAAAGAAGATAATGAAAGTCCCTGAGATAGAAAACAAGCAGGGTTTTTTCTTTTCATATGATAGGAAGGGAATGAGGCGAAGGATCAGAGGAGGAAGATGACAGATCAATAACTCCCAGTTAAGGAAACACGGAGAATTTTGGATTTGGATTTTCCCTGACACTGAACCGTACTGTAAATCAAGTCTCTCCTGATGGGAGAGAATTTTCTGAAAGTCCTTTCAAGGAGTTTCAAAGATAAACCGAGACTTTTCCTGGAGTTTCAGTGCTTCCAGATAGTTGTTTATTAAGTCTTATCAGAGGAACAGAGCCACTAGCGTGACCCAGGTACAGCATAGAGCACAGAAAAGCAGGAGTGAAGGCTCTCTATCAAGATTTACACAGCCTTTTAAAGATATTTTAACCAATAGTTACTAAAAACCTACATTATTTTCACTTTCCTACCAATTATTCAGTAACATGACCAGGATCTGCGGTATTCTCTATCCAATCATTCCAAACTACTTTTACTGCAGAACATGGAGTAGTAGAGGAAGGAGGAGAAGGTTTAGACAACAAAAACAATCCTCCATTTTGATATTTTTTACTCTTATCTATTTACCACAAAGAGAAGCCCAAAACCTCTAAATTTTTCACCCTGTGACAATCTTACATAGTAGTCTATCACCTAATTCACACCACTGTATTTTCTAGTTCTTGTCTGATCTTTGGTAATTTTTTCCAAGGTTGGAGGTTAAAACAGTGTCGTTCAGGGGGGTAAGAACCCTTAAAAACAGGCAGAGAAATATTCTCGGCACTCTGGGTTCCTACATTCCCAAAGCAAGGTAACCAAGATAACAAGACAAGGATGTGTAGCTTAAGATCTGAAATAAAAGAGAAGAGATTATAAGAGCCCAAATGAGATCTGCCCTTCTGTAGATGGACAGGAATAGTAATATAAAGTAATATATTACGTGGAATAAGGTGGGATGGCTCATGACATGAAAGTCTTTCCTGGTAACACAGAAACCTTGAAAACTATGGAATTTTGCAGCTCATCTCTAGATCCTTGAAGGGAGGTGAAGAGAAGAAGCCACACTGAGCAGGGTGACAACCCTGAGTGGACAGGTCTGTGTGCCACCTGCACAGGGGCAGGAGCTGGAAAATGAGGCAGAGTTGAGATGTAGAAGGGGAAACATGAGGTAAGGGATGCTGTGAGTCATTCTGACACACCATTAATTATGTTTCCAACCTTGGAGTGAGATTGTGTCAGTCCTGCATGTTTGTCAAGGTGGAAAGTGCTGGCATGAGCCTGTGTGTGCGTCAAAGAGGCTTCCAAAGGGAATTACGTGAGGCTGAAGTGATTCCCTACGGATGAGTTACATTCCATCCTCTCCCAGGAAGAGAAACAGGACTGGAAAAATGTCCACTGAGTGTGAGGAAAAGCTCAGGATGCACCTCACCTTTAGCCATCTGAAAATGAAGGAGCAGTACTTTCCCAGGGAGAGATTGGTACTTCCAGGGAATAGTTTGCATCACCTCTCTTGGATGCTGTACTGGGACAGGGTGCATTTCCGTCTTTCAGTACCTTCAGGCTACAAAAATGTCATCCTTCCACTTCTCCAGGCTGAACAACCCCAATTCTCTCAGCCTCAGTCCCTCGAGGGATTCTTTGTTTTATTTTATAGTACTGCTGCCATGATAATTGTGTTTAACATTCTGCTTCACCCCTAACCTGCAAAATTATCACAGAGATCACAATTATGGGAAGTGGTGCTAAAGCATCTAAAGTCTTGCCCAGGCTTCATGTCCTTTAGCACATGCACAGATGTAAAGAAACATGGGACAGATCAAAAAGCTTTCAAACCAGACGCTAAAATGGTGTTAGAAACCTCTCTGTCTTCTCCTTTTCACCTCTGTAAATTGGATATACAAATGCTCTTGGGTAAGACTTCCCTGTCTGCTGCTAATGGGAAGCATATGTGCAGAGAATACACTGGAGAAACAGTTCAAGAACATGTTATTCTAGGAGAAACATTTATGTGATCCTGCCAAAGATAGCAAGACTTTTAGTTACTGGCAATACATGTGCTCTCTGGGCAATTTAGTACCCACCACTGTGCAAGCAGAAGTTCCTACAAAATATCTTTATCATTTAGGACTCTGCATTAGGGCTTCTTGTCCCCTTCTTTCACAGATTCTGTGATTAGAGTGAGTCATTCAAAGTGTTTATCCTGCAAAGGTCAGTGCAAATGAGCCTGTAGAAGACCAACAGCTGAGCCTCAGCTACACTGTGAGACCCTGAACCCCAACCTCTCAAGAGCTCTGATTCCTGTCCTCACTGTGAGGGCAAACAGTAACACTGGAGAGTTCTGCAGTTTTGCTGAGCGCACGGAAGGACAGAAGTGAGAGCCTTGAGCCCCAGGCAGTCCTCACCCACTCTCCAGGCCATGCAGACACAGTGCAGCGAGTCACAGAAGTAATTTCACCAGTTACTTCTTATTTAACTTTTGTTTGTAACAATAGCCCTTGGCATACACATTCAGAAAGAAAACTTTGGAAAGTTTTGTGTGGGTTAAAGAGTTTCTCGTTGTGTTGATAATCCTTCAGGAACCAAAAAATCCAGTTGTCCATGAACTGCTGGCCACATTGCAAAGGGTGTGAAGGGGTGATGAGGAGTTCCTTTGATTTTCCTGGTGTGGCTGCAGATTGCACCTGAGTGCAAAAGGGTCAAGAGAGAAGGGCAGACAGAGAACCTAATAAACACTAGAAAACCTGGAGCTGGAAAAACCAAAGTGTATCTTCAAAACCCAAAGCAATAAATAAAATAGAGAGCAGTCTGTAAGAATCTGCCACAGAAAAAGTTACAGGCACGGACACAGAGAACTGAGAAATAGTTTAGTTTAAACTCAGTAGAAACCTGACACTAAAAAGGCCTCATTTTTTTTTAATAGAACTGTTTAAACCAGAAAGACAGATGAGTCTTCTACTAAAATAATGAAGATTGTATTTTAAAAATTGGAAAGACTGGACAGAATGTTTTTCAATGAGCCAACGGCAGCACAGTTGTCTGTTCCCCTGATGAGAAAATGAAGGACCCTGCATCAAGAATAAATAACACCATGTGGTCAGCAGAAGAGACCCTTTTGGAAGTGGTTTATCCTGTCAGCCAATGATTTTATGCCATCAAGTGTTCCAGAGATCTTTCAAGTTCTCTGGGCTCCAGGAAAGCACTGAAGAGAGGAAAAACTAAAGTTAATGTTGGTTCAATGCTGTCTAATAATTAGGAACCATCCCATGATAACCTAATATCTCTGTGAGCTCAGTTTTCTGGTATCACAAGAAAGGCAAGGTAATAAATAATCAATAGGAAAGGAATGATTAATTATTCACAGTCCAATCAAGGCTAAACTGAGGCTAAAATGTCTGAGAGACAAGACTGCAAGTTCTGTGGGTGGGAGGGGATGAATTTACCTGGCAAGTGGCAAATGAGGCACTGATAACTCTCTCAATGGGAACTGTTGCAAAATGAAAACCAGTGGAACTTTTGGATGTCCATGGAGAACATTCAGTAGAAGATGGGAAGTGACCTTGCCTCTATAAACTGCTCCATTTACAACTTGTTAAATGATGTGTCCAGCTCTGCAGCACATTTCAGAAAAGACATCTAAACAACAGAGAGAGTTCAAAGGAGAACTGCAGACACAGTCCAGGGCAGGAAAGCAAATCTTTCACTATGAAGCCTAAGAAGCTTAATTTTTTCAGTAAGGAAGTCTAAGGAACAACGTCATCCCATGAAAACAGCTCCTGGCTTACCACCTTAATGGCTCTACCTGGAACTGTCATCCCCATCTCTTTGAGAAGGCTGGAAAATGTTGTAGCAGGCTTTATATGTGGCTTTCCAGCAGCTTAAAATAGAAAATGAAAACAAACACTGCCACATTAACACCTTGAAGAATTTGTGTCCATCTATATTTTGGGGTAGGATGAGGCACAAGAAGTTTCCATCCAAGTCTTACACGTTATTGGATGTCCAGGTGGCAGGAGATATTCTAGAGATAACCACCCACATTACTTCTTTCCGTGACCACAATATGTCCCTGCTGTCACTGCTTTTTAGGACTAGGAATATCAAATAAAAATAAAATATTTCAAACTGCCAATCCATTGGAAAATCTGAAATGAACCTGCATTTAATTGGTGTAATTTTACTCAATTTGCATATTTACTGCCTATCTGAGTCCCATTTCAGACTCCTCACCTTGCACAGAGAGAGAGAGAGTTAAAAAGACTGAGGGTTACATTTGGTAAAACTTTTAATTGGAATAACTTACATCACAGTCCCAGTCCTGCCACCATGTGTCAGCTGGGCAAGGGGAAATGCTCTTTTCAGCCACTGCAATTCCTCTGCCATGAAAGCCAAAATGATTGTAACAATTTGATGACCTCTACATGACTGCAGAGTGATGGAGACCCAAGCCATGGTTGGTCTTTCACCTCTGTGGCACTACAAGGACTGCAAGCTGGAAGGTGGTTTGGTATTCCCAGAGGGCCAATTCCTGATTTTGAAAGCAGATATTTAGGAAGCCCAGCTGAGCTTCAGTTAATGTCCAGATCTCAGACAATTTGTGCAGCAATGTCAGCCAAACTCCTGCACGTGCTGGCAACAGTGTCCAGCTGTTCCTTTTTTATTTCCCTTGAGCTTCCCTCTCTCAGATAAACTGACATTTTTCCTTCCACCATAATCCAAGCATAATTCTCAGCTGAAACATACATAGTTGAGCCAAACTTTGGTTTGTTTAATAATAATTTGTTTGATTATTAGCTTTCCCTTCCTAGCTCTTGTTTGTCCAGATCAATGGTGGTGGATAATCAAAGGAAACAGGATTACACCCTAATCCAGCTCTGCAGATGCTTTGCTAATAGAAATGTCCCTCCTCTGTGGCAGTGGCAACTGTCCCTGATTTTAAGGAGTCCAGCTGTGCCTTAAGAAGCTTCGGAGGCTGTGAATTCCAGGACAGCTGAAGCCCCCATAGCTGCTCTTTACATTCATGCTGTAAATGTTGTCCGAGCTACATCCTTGCTCAAACCTGCCAAATGCTGTTATTTGTCTTGTCTTCCAGAACAGGGAAAATCATCCAGACTCACTCTTCTTTTCCTCCCACCTCCAGTGATCCAGTCATTATGGAAAAGTGAATTAATTTCTAGGACAGACTTAATTTATGGAACACTCTTTAGCCCCTGTTGCTCTCCAGCTGAGCAGACACACATCCTTCCAGGACACACATTTCTCCCAGAGCAAATTCTGAAATCCCTGCTAATTATACATTTTTCCATCTTAGATGTCTCCTTCACCCACAAATTCGAGCAATTTAGGGGGCAAAAGGCTAAAAGTTTGCCTTGGAAATCCCTTGGAAGCTGAGAGCCCAACCTGAGGAGTTTTGCTGGATGCCATCAGAGTTGGGAGCTTTTCCCCTCGCTTTCAGGCCAGCTGAAGGATCTGGGGAGGAGATTCCTATCTCCTCTGCTGCCGTGCAAAGGTAAAAAAGAGATGCAAGGCCAGTGCAAGGGAAGAAATTCCACCATCTAATTCCACGATTTGCTGATCCAGCTCTCATGCGAGTGAACTGTTCCTCTGTTACATGAAATGAATGTTGACACGATTTTCAACCTCTGCTCCTTGCTCTGGAGCTGGTGGATACACTACCCCAAATTATGGGAGAAATCTTTCTGGAGTGAGAGCTGTGGGAGGGAAAGGACTGCTAGTTGAGTCAAGCCAGACAACTGCCTGGTTTTTCCTTTTTCTTCCTTGCTTATCTTTGCCATTGAGTACCACCCTGCCTTCCACTTTTCTACCCTTCCTGAAGACACACAAGTCCTCCTACCACATAATCCATGGGACAAAGCGGGAACACAGAGCAGGGATGAGTCTCTAAAGCCCACAGACTCCTGCAGCCCTCTCCAAAGCAGCCAATTGTAGCCATTCTCCCTCTTCACTTCAGAGTTTAAATTCCTGTGCCTAGGCTGACTTGATTGTCCTTAGGCTTTACCTTGTGAGCCTTGTTTCTCAGAATCTCTTCTTTCTTTTAAACCAATCTTATGGCAAATGGCAATGTTTTTGTTTTTAGTTTTAATTCTTTTTCTGGGGATTGGACAGATCAATGCAACCCTTACGTGGCTCTATTCTAACAGTAATGAGCACAGACAAAGGTTTTGATCTACTCACGGATATTCTGACAGTCCCACTGGAAGAAAAAGCTTGGAAAACGGTGTCATACACACACACACATTCCTACAGCAGAATATAAATACTGAGTCTGGAATTACTGAGAGCTCTGCAAACCCTGGTGGGGGGTGTAATTATCCCAGCCTTCAGTGGTTGAAGGGAATGAATGCACAAAACGAGGGTGTGACCCAGCTCTCTCCGTGCCACATTAGCCATCGTGGGCTCCTCTCCGACTCTCTTTTGCCATTTGTTAGAGGAAAGTTTCTTCCCAGCTGGCTGAGACACACCACCACACCATGTGCACATCCAAAATCTATTTCTGGTCCAGCCAAAGGGTTTATTTTAATTCACTGCCTTGTGGGCAGTTTGAGTTTCCCCTGGACACAGACCCTGACCCCAATTTACCCGTGGGATGGGGACTGCAGTGCAGGGATGGCACAAAGAGGTCTTAAACCACCACAGAAAGCTCTACAAGAGCTCATTTTATGACAGGATCACTGTTTTATATCCTGAGGCAGAATCAGTGTGAACACTCTCAGGGAGGTGCTACCTCACCCTTACAGAGCACAAATCCTTAAGTACTTAACACTGGAGTCTTATTTCCTTATGACATCAGGAAGAGATGGAAAAATAGAAGGGAATTTTATAGGCACCATTTGCTAATGTTGAGATGAGAACAAAACAGAGATGATTTTGAAAAGGCCAAAACTTTTAAAGCTTCCTAGATCTCAGCTTTGCTTCTCTTACAGAAAGCTGGGGCCTAATGCAATTTATAGACTTTTTTTCTTCTTCTTCTTTTTTATTCAGTTGTGCATCTCAGACTGCTTCTGCATCAACTGAGCTTATCTGGTTTTTGGCAAACTTTCTGTACTCCATGGTGCTGCACATTGATGCTTTTCTGCAAGGAAGGAAAATGGTGCTTCCTATAAAACTGCGTATCGTGAGTGTGAATTTATAATTTACTTAGAAATACTTCTGTAAGGAATAATTAATCCATTCCCCACTTGTTCCTGAAGAAATGGGGTAAGTCCTGCTAAAAATTTGTGTCACAAGCAAGCATTGTGGTTTTGTGCATCAAAGTTTACTTTGAAATAAAGACCTGGTCAATGTGGTCGATGGGGTCTCTGGTTTTGAGCATTCAAAGTCGAGTGCCAAGAGTGCCTGTTTCTTTCCACTGACTGCAAGGGAAACAAGTAAAACTAACCTTATAGGAGGTGTCTTAAGTTAAATGGGGTGAATGCTACTGTTTCTATGGATTTTCTCTTTTTTTTGAGTTGTTTTCAATAGTTATACCTTGGTCTTAGTCAAGCTTTGAGTTTCCTGCTCTTGTAAGCAAGGAAGGACAAAACCAGCCAGGATTATGAATTTGCAGCAAGTTGGAAAACTACACCTAAGAAATAATTATCGATGGTTTATGATCAATACTGAGGATGTTATGGAGATAGGGGCCTTGCTGGGATCTCATTCTGGTGTGGTATTTCCCACAGGTTTATATTAAAACGCCCTATGGTATATCACTGTGTCCCGCAGCCGTAGGGAGGAGGAGAGAAGATCCAGCAGGCAGGAATTGTGCAGCAAGATTGATTTATTTAATTATTTTACAAACTCGTTTATAGACTTTTTTCTTCATAGTCTAATTGGACAAAGGATCAGCCACCCCTTGGGGTGATTGGCTAAAATCCTAAAACATCCATTGTCAAAATATTTTTCTACTATACTATAAACAAGGCTTCTCAAGGTTGCAGGTGGTTTGGCTGTTTACATAATTCTGCTACCTCTTCAGTGAGAGAGAAAAGTCTCTCACAGACTTAGAAAATAACAAGAAAATTCTTCCTAGCAGCATTTTTGTATCCACAGGTTTATGTCTGGAATGATGGAGCAGTGAGCAGGAGTAAAAGTCACAAGCATTATTGAGTTAGAAGGGGCAGCAGTACTCTGGAGGTGCAAGGTTAGAATTAAGATGAACCTTGAGGATTGTGAAACTGGCCTGAAGTACAGTATAGAGAAAATTCACGATGTTATAATCATAAAACATCAGATAAAGAACTACATTAACAGAAGTTAAGAGGAACAAAAGAGGAAAGTTTGCAAGAAAATACATTGATCAGTCTATAAAAAATAAGATGCGTAACCGTTAAAAAGATCCCAAATTTTTGAGAGGAAGGGAATAAATCTTTTCTGAGATCCATGTTGTTTGGCTTTAATTACAAGGGAGATTTGGAAAATTTGGATGTAAGCACTGGAATTGAACTTCTAAAGGAGAACAGGAATCCCCATCCTCGAGGAAGACAGCCCAGAAAAACTGCTGTCAGGAGGATTAAGTGTAATTGGAAATGCAGGGAAGACTCAGGAACTCTCAAGGATGATCCATTTACTATGAAGTTCTGGCACAGCTTTCTGTAAGTGATACAACTTCTCTGCCTATGCTGTCTTTGTTTTATTGCCTCCTTTCTGCAGCCTGTATCAAATGCTGAATTCCTTTGCTGCTGCAGTGTGATCTCACAGATTTGACAATTCCGGCTGACACTTCTGAGGCTGTGGCTGTGTGATAAACCTGACAAAGTTCACCTCAAGGCTTTTTTCTGCTTGAGAAATAGGTCACAAGTTTCACCTCGAGGTCTCCTTTTTATTTTCCCTATCAGTTCAACATCCAGTGCCCTATAACTCTTGGCAGTTAAAAGAAATTCATTATTCTGAAGAAGTCTCTGATGTTGAATCAGCACCTCGGACTGTGCCAAAGACAAGCTGTGAGCCTGAACAGCTGAGCCGGGGGGAAACAGAGCACAGAGCACACACACAGTGATCAAATCTGGTGACAAAACCCATGGAAATCACATAAAAAGCCTCCCTGGAAACAACCAAATGATCAGCATTGCTCTGGTGGTGCTTTGCAGCTAAGGGCAGCAGCAGCTTGGACTGTGCTTTAAAAAACCAGGCGAACCCTGATCCATACTGAAACTATTCCTACAGCAATAACAATGGTTTATTCACCTCCTGTGTTTGTAACGAACTACCAAGGCTTTCATTAGCACAGTCACTGGTGTGTCATGCTCTGTATTGCTGGCAGACTTATTATTTTTTGTAACACAATGTGCAGGGTGAAAAAAAGGAAAAAAAAAAAGAAAAAAAATTGGTCAACCTCCCAGTGATGCACTGGGCACAGGAAATTCAAAAGGACAATTGTTGCTAAATATGTACACTCAGGAAAATGAATAATATTTGGAGTTTAACCCTCAATGTGGTGGCATTTTCTGAGATTGAGAAACAAAATATTTCACAAGAGAATTGGGTTTAAATAAAAAGTATTTGAGAAGGTTTGTTTGGAGAAAGAGGAAAGATTTTCTCCTATTTTATGGTAAGGGTTCATTTTATAAATTTCTCACAAAAATGGCTTTTCCTCAGAGCACACTGATGTTTGTTTGGTTAATATCCATCACTGCTATGAGAGGGGCATTTACTAATATATTAATGCTGCTGGAAGTTGGCTGCTATCAGCAGAGTCTGTGGCTTCTTTCTCCAGCATAAGCTTGGGGAGAAGAAATGCCTGATTTGGAAGAATTTGTCTGAATTTTGCCTTCAGACAAAAGATGTTCCTGATGAGAGCCAACTTTGTGGTTCCTTTTCCCTGGCACTCCATGCTGTGTGTCAGGAGAACAGGCAGTGGTGGAGACTTCATGGTCCACACTGCTGCATCCTCTGGAGAGATGCTGCCATCAAACTTGGTGGCACAAGGGAATCGAAAGTGAAAAAAAATCTGCTTCCTGATGCAGGCTGGTTTAGCAGTTGTCTGGGAAATTCCCTTTTGTGTCTGGATTGGAAGATAGTCATCTTCATTATTTCATTTCCCACAAGTGTCAAAAAAAGGATAATAGCAGTCCTGTCACTGTCTGGCAGCTGTGCAGCTCTCATGGCCAGAGAATCAGCATTTCCAGAGAAAGGTAAGTGTTGACTCTGGAGCTGGGCAGCCCAGACAGCCTAAAAATTTGGTTAAATGGAGGCAGTGCAGTGTAAATGTCTCAAATTGAGGGCTGTGATCACGCTCTGAAAATGGTCACAAAGAGCATTCACTGAGGGGCAGACACAGGACATCAGAGCAGCTGGAGCCATTTTCAACATAGACACCTACAATTTGGGGGGACAAATGCCACCCACGTGGCTTTGTTGTACTTGTGATGAAAAACTCTGCTGTGCTGACACATTTCTCACTGCATTATAGGTGTTTTCAGGAAGTTCAGTCGGGTCTTCTGCTCTCAGAAGACAGAAAAACTTGAAATTGGAAGCAAACTCCCCAAGGACATTCATGAGTGATTTTCTCTTCCAATGTCTTCAGAATCTCCTTCAAGAGAAAACAAATCTTAAATGATCTTTTCTATCAATCTATTGCTCAGTGATGTCAATATCAGCCTCTGCTAATACTGAGTTTCTTTAATTTAATTGTACAACCCCAGATTTTGTCCAGTTATACAATCACTGATAAGCTTTTATCTTCTATTGTTTTATTATGGTCTGGAGGGAAAAAGAAAAAAAGGAGAATGAAGACAAGAAACAGGGAAATGCTGTAGCAAGGAGACTCAGCATATCCACACGTAGTGAAAAACTAAAAAAAAAAGTCCATCAAAAGAGGACTGTGTTGTCTAGGTGAACATGGAGGAATGCACAGATACTTTTTGTTTACAACAAAAGGAAAAACTTGATCAGTCTTCAGAACCTGTTCTGATATCACTGAATCATGAAGTACCTAAATGAAAATTAATCATGAGAACTTCATGCCTTTGAATTTTGCTCATTAGAGGGTGACATCCCATCTTGCCTCCCAAAACAGCAGGTGACTCATGGTTGATAAATAACTGTTGGTCCCCTTAGAGGAGTTTGTGAGAACTCAGGTCCAGCTTCACACAGGGAATTCAGTGTCCAGCTCCATGGGGGTATGGCAGGCTCTGAGTTTTCCATACAGGGACCAAAGCCAGCTGAGCAGCTGAGGAGGGAATTTTCATCAGCTGGCATATGGAGCACGTGGATGCTTAGACTGGCTGGTAGCAAATCCCTTGGAGAGGGGGAAGTGTGTGAAATAGTCCATCTTTCCTGGATTTAGGAGCGTTAAGTCAGAGATTCAATCTAAAGCCTACCCAAGTTCTCAGACACTTTGCTCCCACCGACAGGGGTTTGCTGTGATCAGGCAGCTCCTGCAGAGAAATTTCCAAGCATCCTTACCTTGACTCAATTTCCACCCTGTACTTTTTACATCAGCAACATGGGGAGGTTCTCCTTCTATCCAGAAAGTGATTTGAGCCCAGGAGGCAGCTCCTGAATATTGGTGTTAATCTTTGTGGAATTATTCTTATGGGAAACTCCACCTGTGAGCTACAACTTTCTGTATGTTTTCATTCCAGCCACCAGTGCTCAACTCCTTCCCATTTCTGAGGTGTTTTGGGAAGGATGCACGGATACCCTGGCTCTTCCTGCTCCATGGCTTTGCTGTTCTCCATGGTGGTGACAGTTGGTGATGGCTCAGAGGGGTGAAAGTCCATGGGCAGAAGTGGGAATTTCTGTTTCTGAAACTGGAGGTAGAAGAGTTTTCCTAGAATTGCTGCTTGCCTGCTAAAAGACTCCTCTGGCAGGGTCACAGCATAACTAATTCTTCTCGAGAGAGGAGTAATTGTAGTTTGCTGAACTTCCCCTGGTTCTTCCAATTTTTTGACTGCTGGACTCACGTTCGTTCCTTCTGCCCTTAGACTTTGACTGTTCCTTCACCTAAGAGGGAAATTCCCAGAGATTTCGTATTAGCCAAGACCAAGTTTGAAGTCACTGACATTTGTTTCTGTTCAAAAAGCAGAAATCCTGAGCAATCTGACGTGTGGGATCACAGAACAAAGCCTACCACTTCAACAACAAGTACATTTGTTTTCTTAATGAAATGTTAAGGGAGTGTTGTGCCACAGCCCTGCAAAACCTGATTTGTTTCACACAAAAAATGAGTCAGTCCTGAGATCTTGGCAATGAAATACCCGTTCCTGGGAGCTTGATTTTTCACTCAGCTGTCTCTAGTGTAACCAAATCAGAGTGGTTGGGAGTACACTGGTCTAAATCATCTGTGAAGAAACACCCCTCAGATAAAAAAGCTCCTTTTTCCTTCTTGTTCCCAACAGATCTGTTCTTAATTGCCTGTCCTAAACACCAGCATAAGGTTGGAAATCTTCTCCATTTCTAGAAAAATCCAAACCCACCTTCAATTGTGGTGCATAAGCTACAGCCATGCTCAGAAAACTGCACAAACCCCAGCTTATCTGATATGCAGGAAACTGGGCTTTGGCCTTTATTTTGGCTTCTGGTGGTTTTGGGGTCTGAGTGTAATTTGTTTGCTTGGCCAAACACTGGGATCTTTGCTATCAGCCTGAGAACATGGGATGGAGCTGGGTTTTTGGAAAAGTGACACAGTGAGTTGGGCACCCGTTAGATCTGCGTTGTGGTGGACATTTCTGAAGAAGTCCAACTGATGTGTGCTTTCTCTACTCACATTTTCTCTCCCCTTTTTCCTTATTACACTTCTGTTATTGCACAATTTAATTTGTCCACAATTCCCTCTACTTGTGCAGAATATTTGTTCTTTTGCTGCTATTCCCTTCTGTTTCCCCACTTGGTGGTCTTTCTATGCACAGGACAAGTCTGTCTCTGCTCTTTTATTCGTGTGTATTCCCCTTAATTGCCTTTAATTTATTTCAGATTTCTTTTTTTCTTTTCTGTCTGAGTGATCGTTTTGTTGAGTTACTGTGGCACCAAGTTCCAAAATATAAAATGACAGGTTTGGTAACATTAATGAAAAGACAAAAGAAGAGTCCCAGGATGAAAATGCAAGTGTGAGGTGACCAACCGGTTCAACACCAAGGCGGTGCCCAACCTGCTACTCTTGAGGTACATTTCATGTTTGTGTTGTTCACATAAAGGTCTGGCTTTCCTGGTGTCCTGTCTCTGGCACAGGCCAGTCAGGGATACCTAGAGGAGACTGCAGAAACCAGGGAAGCATTCTGCAATACTTCCCCAGTCTATTTTCCCACTTTCTGAAAGTTTTCCTTGGAGGGGATCTTTCTCACCTTATCAGTACTGATACAGAGGTGGCTTGGTGATCCAGTTCCTAATTGTAGGAAGAGGTGAGTAAAGAGGGAGTTTCCTGTGGATATGGGTGACTCTCTGGGCAGCTCCATCCTGCAGAGGCCAATTTGGGACCCATGGAAACTCTTTCAAACTATTCCCAGAGCTTTCTCCAGTTCCCTGAGGTGTGTGATACATGCCCTGCGTGGGTCTTGGGCATCCTCTTGGAAGCACCAGCTGGTCACTGAAGATCTTCAAGTCTCATGTAGTGTTTGCAGTAAATAAAAAGTTCTGCTGGACGGGACACAACTAGAATCAACTGTATTTTATATTAAAATTCTGCTATGTTCCACTGTTTGGCTAAATTTGATTTTTGATTTGTTTGTCACATGGTCCCTCATTGAAATCCCGCTGTAATTAGAAGGGTAAACCCAGTAATTAATTTGTTTCTGTTTCTTTACTTTTTCCTTTTTCACCGGTACACTCCTGTTGTGTAAGTGTATTATAAAACAAAAAGGAAATAAAATTGTCTATGTGAAAAATGAAGAACATCTGATGCCTAGAAAGAATAAGAACGTGGGTATGACAAGCTGCAGACATCTGGGTTTTTATTTAAATCGTTTTCAGCTTTGTCACTGCATCATCTTTTGAAAACCAAATATATTTAAAAAAACCCCTTATTGACTGTCTAATACTATCCAGGTGTGTATTTGATTTTTCCCCTCTTACTGACATATTGTCCAAATGAAAAAGCCTTGAATTTATTTAAGTAGAATTCAGAAGATGTTACCAGTGCATTAAAGAAAGAAGAGAACAAAGAGGAGGCAGAGAAGTAGGCTGATTTTAAATACTTATGCTTCAAGAGTTGTGCCTGGGGAATTAGTTCCTGCCTCTGGAACAGATTTTTCTTGGTTTGAAGTCAGAGCAAGCACCGGGATTTACAGCTGGAGACAGCCCCAGCTGCTGGAGCAGGCAGGGATCTGAGAGCACAGGGGTTAATCTGAGCGTCTGAGCCCCGCGGAGGTAAAACCAGGCACCGAGACCTTTTGCTCCAAGAGGCTCTGGCACTGCCTGGAGGTTCATTTTGTCTGCAAACCCAAGCATGTAATTTCCCTTCTCCCTTGCTCTCCCCTCTGTCTCTGTGTCTGGCCAGTCCTGTGGCTCCGCGGCAGCAGAGTTTCCCTGGTGACAGCCAGGACAGCTGAGCTGACCTTCAACAGGGTGGTGAGAGATGGGCTTTCACTGCAGGACAGGGGCTAGGAAGCCCCCAAATTGGCTTTTTTCCTGCCAGTCAGAAGGGGAAGGCTGGGAAACCCCGAGACACCTTTATGTTTGGAAGAAAAAAAGCGAAGAAATCATATACATTTAAAAAAAAATAAAAAAAAATCATCCTCAGCATCCAAATTACATGTATTTAAAGCTTCCATCTTACCACAGTGTTATGGCAGATTTACAGAGAGATTAAAACTGATCCCTCACCAGTGAACACCAGCTCGTGTGAGCTGTGTAAATCCAAGTGTGTCTGTGCAGCCGCCAGGCTTGGCATCCAAACAGCTCCGAGTCCATGGAGCCGGCAGAAGGGACATTTCCACTCTTTTTTTCAAATACAGAAACGGAGCTACTGAAGCCTCTAGAGTGTGGATTTAGTTGTCAGTCTTATTTACTACTTTCAGCTGTTATCTGCTGCCGCTGAAGCTGCGCGTGAATAACTTACCAGCCTGCACGGATAACTTTGCTTTCTGTTTCAGCTCCAGACAGAAATCCCATCAAAGCTTTCATTCCGATCCGTGTGCTGAAGGATGACACAGGAGTTCAAGAAATGAGGCTGAAATTCCTGAGGCTCTCCTAAAGATTTTTCCAAGAGTTTTAAAAAGCCTCTTAAAAACGGCGGCAGAGATCGAACGCTGTTAAGGGAGGGGAAAAAAAAAAAAAGGAAGAAAAAACTTTGGCAGGCAAACAGTGTCTTACATCAATCTAGCAGTCAGCATCTATGTAGATGTTCTTTCCTCCTTTTGTGCAACACCCCTTCCCTCCTACAGACCACCCAAAGCCCTATAAATAATCCAAGGACTGTATTTTTCCTCCAGATTTCTCTTCAGACCTCAAAGGAAAAATATCAGGCAAAGGAAGGGAGAGAGGGAGAAGGGAAAGTGAGGAGGGGAGAGAGAGAGAGAAAGAGGGAAGATGGCTAGTGAATTCAAAAAGAAAATGTTCTGGAGGGCAGTGGTGGCTGAGTTCCTGGCCATGAGCCTTTTTATTTTTATCAGCATTGGCTCAGCTCTGGGCTTCAACTTCCCCGTGGTGGCCAACAAAACATCAACGAGGTCTCAGGACAACGTGAAGGTGTCGCTGGCTTTTGGGTTATCCATCGCTACCATGGCGCAGAGCGTGGGCCACATCAGCGGGGCACACCTGAACCCGGCTGTCACCCTGGGGCTGCTGCTCAGCTGCCAGATCAGCATCTTCAAGGCACTCATGTACATCTTCGCCCAGTGCCTGGGGGCAGTGGTGGCCACAGCCATTCTCTCGGGAGTCACCTCCTCTCTCCCAGGAAACTCCCTGGGGCTTAATGCTGTAAGTAGAAACTTTTAATTCCTCCTTTCTATTGCTATTTTTTTTTTTTTTTTAGTAGAAATGTAGCACCTGTAATCTACTAAAGATGTGGGTGTGCTGTTGGTGACCTTGGGCAGCTGGCTGTTTATTGTAGCAGAGAATCCAGACCTGACTGATAACCAGGATGTCACAGGGATGGTCCTTCCTCCCCACCCCTGTTTTGGAGCTTTAGGACGTTCTGGTCGTGATGAGTTTTGCTTATGTTCAGTTTTGTATATCCAAGCTGCTGAAAGGTGGATTTGACACCAGTTTAACACTGGCAGTTTCATGACCTTTCATGGTTCTGAGGGTCTCTAAGGTGCCATGCTGATTAACGTGCATATACCAGTGTTGTTTTGGCTTCTGTGAGTGTGGTTCGTTTTCACTACTTAATTAATGGTTTGTATATCCTGGTGATGGCTGCGATGAAAACCCATGGGAGCAGAGAGAGATGTGTAGCAAGAGAAATCCCATCCCCAAAGGTGTAAGCAGCACCTGTTGCATTAGGCAGAGTGCTCAGATCCTGCCTGACAGAATCCCAGTGGCCCTTTCTGTGCATTTCTGGGCAAAAACTGGACAAATCCTGAATTCTCAGGTGGAAACTGGAGGAAGATGTGAGGCAGCTACAGGTAACTGGGGTGCAGGTTCCAGCTCTCTCCCAGCCACATCATGTTCACATCATGCTGCCTAAAAACTGCCTGGCCACAACTCCTCCTCCTCAAAATGTCATTTTGCTGTTGTTGTTGCAGCATAATAGGAGAAAAAAAAGGATAAATACACTTTTAAACTTGAAACCATCCCACTGTCTGAGGCAGTGCTACAGCCACTAAAGGACACACAGTGCTGTAAATGGAAATTCCTTCTGGTCACTTATTCAACCTGATCTCTTAAGAACAAGTGTTTCACGTATTTTCTGTGGCCCCTTTCTTGCAGAATATTCCTGACTGCAGTGTGTGAATTGATCTAATTTGAAATCTCCTGCCCATTTGAAGTCACAAGGGTATTTGGGACATAAAGTTGTAAATGCAACATCTCTTCTGAAATAATTTAGGCAAATTAGCAATATGGTTTTGTATACTGTTATTTGACATTACAGTATTTTCAGAACATGAGTCAGATTTTCAAAACAGAATAAAATCTGATATTAAGGTGATTCCTGGGCAGCTCAGTATCATCCACCCTCGTGGCACTCTGTGAGTTGGCTGCTCACCTCCCTCTCTCCTGGTGCCTGAAGCTATTCCATCCTGCCAGCACTTTGGAAATTTTAATGGCTTGACTCAAAACATTTTGGGGAAGAGGAGCAAATAATTTTATTGACTCCAGAAGGCTCTGGCTGCAAGTGTGATACATGATCTTTTCCTCTGAAACCACTGACAGAGGGAACAGCTCAACCGCATGGGACAGGGTGTCCGCCCAAGTGGTTTCCTCGAGAGGTCCAACTGCCATTAAACACGGGAGGTCTGGTTTTGGTAGCACTTAAGCTTGCTTTTTCCCTTTTGCTTCCATAAAATCCTGATGACTGGTTCCTTCCCCTAACCAAAAGCCCTGAAATTGGTCATGTATGAAGGGGGGTGAAGGTCCTTTTGCCCCTTGGTCAGTAGCTCCCCAAGCTACAAAGGCAAAAGCAGGCAGGGTTAAGTCTCCATCATATAAATTTTACAAATCGATCTGCAATTTCTGTGCAGTGGAATAACAGGGCATATAGTTTCTAAAAGCTCTGGTCTCACTGTCTGTCATTGGAAAATATTCAGAATTTTGTTTCTTTTCTCTTTCACATCCAGCTATAAATGTTCTGGCCCGAGGCGCAGTGGGGAGACCCCCCTGGGGACAGGGAGGGCAGCAGCTGTTCTTCTCCCTTGCAAGAAAGAGCTAGAGAGGAAAGGAAAGGCAAGAAAATCCATTCATTTCCCAGTGACAAGCCTGGAGGGGAGAGTCGAGGGGAGAGTCGAGGGGGAGCTGGGTCTGAGCCCAAGGCAGGGGGGAGCAGCAGCAGAGGGGTTGTGCTTGTGCAGAGTCGATCTCGATGGGGCACATCCTGAAACCACAGCTCAGCACCAAGGTGCCTCTTTCAGCAAAGAGCTGACAAGGAGAAACCACAGGGTTGCTTTTATGTTATGGTTTTTAACCTGAGGACAAGGAGGGGAGGCTCGGAGCTGGCATCCCTGCCAGCTGTGCTGTCTTCTGGCCCTTCTTGTGGATAACGAGGTATGGATTCCCTGCTAAGAAAAGGAATAGAAAGAAAGAGAGTGCTGCTTGTTTGACAAGGGTGGGAAGAAGGTCTGGATGTGTGGGGCTTTGTCCTCTGTTCTGACCCTGCTGTGCTCTTAGAGAGGTGTCTTTTACAGGAAAATGTGGTGGAGGCAGTGTAATGGAGTGAGTGGCCATCCAGTGTTCCCAGTGGATACTGGGTGGGGTTGCATGCCTGAACTTGGATTTATCCTGCCTGGCTGCAGGTTCTACACTGAGGGACCAAGCTGAGAACCCATTTCCATTGGCTCCTCTCTAACCCGCAGAGAGTGAGAGATGAAGAGAGGCACTTCAACCTCTAGATCTGTTGAGTTGCCCCCAGAGACACCCAGCTCCTCTTTGCCTTGCTGAGGCTCCAGGCTTGGGAGCCTCTGCTAAGTATCCAAAATTCAGTGGGATAAATCCGTGTCTTTCTCGTTGCCCAAAGGGAAAAAAGGAAACACAAGCACATGAGGCACAGCACCCAGCCATGGACAGTAAAAGGCTGAGGAGAAAGAAGGGAGACTGAAAATGCAGGATGCTCCTTTAACATGTTCAGCATTAAGGTCTGGTTTACACTAAGACAAGCAAACCAGTCACACATTAGGATTTTGATCCAAACGTTGCTTAAGTCAACAGATATATTTTTAGTTACTTTGGCTGGTCCTGAGTAAGACATTTTGGACAACACTCAGAGATATATTTAGATTACTGAATCCTTTAAAGACACTTAACTTCCAATGTATTTTAGTAGTGGTGTGGGTTCCAAAGTAAAAACTTTGAGAATTGGAGAAGCTGGAAGAAGAGTATGCAGTGTGTTTGCTCTTCTAAAAATTTAAATTTTTTTCCTTACATCATCTTGTATCTTTTTTTGGAAGTTGGATTACTACGTTACAAATTTCCATTAGGTAAAGCCGTAAGAATAGAGAATACCAGATTCAAAATGCACTCATCTGCCAGCAGAGCTGGCTATTGTCTGGTGAAGACAGATCTGGAGCTTGGATAATGGAACAAACTACTCAGCACAGGCAGTTAATGACCAACAAAGAGCTGGAGCAGGAAAGAGGGGTGGGAGGAGGCTTCTGTGCTGTAAGGTAACACATTATTTGCTGTTAAACAATGTTTATCTGGAGAACTTTTACCAAACTTTTAAAAACATGCTGGGAAAATTTCTTTAGCTCAGGTTATTTTATATCTATATCTTTATCTATCTATCTCTCTATCTCTCTCTCTCTCTATCTATCTATATAAAATAACCTGAGCTAAAGATAGATCTAGATATGTGTAAATAATTAGAATTTTGTGACAAATCCAGACACTGCTTCACAATTTTCATGATTTCATAGTATCTGTATTTTGGCATACTGATGAGAGTGTCAGGAAATGTGTCCCCTAAGTCTCGGGGCTATAATTTGGAAACTATTTGAAAACTCTGTCTTCGAGTTCATGATGAAAGATATTATTTTAAAAGTTGTAAGTGGATCAAAAATTGTAGGCAAGAAAAACAGACCTGAAGGTAACGTTGCTAGGGTAGATAAAGGGAAAAGAAAAACAATCAAGAATAACAAATAGGAGGGCTTGGGTTTAGAAAACACCCAGTGGACTGATAAATGTTGTTTGTGCAACTAAAGAGCTTTCTGGAAAAGCCAGAAGAGATCTGTGGTCAGTGGATTCGGAGGTCATTTTAAGACAGGTGAATATTCACATGGATACTATTCCTGGAGTATGGAAAGTTACTTGTTGCTGGAACACCCTTCGGGTTTCGGCTGTGACGGGCTGTGTCTCTGCCACTGCGGCTCTGTGGGGCTTCCCTAATCGGGATCAGCCGTGGCAGAATTGGTGCACACAGGGGGGCAATGTCCTTTGGGGATAAACACCCAGTGTCCAGCTCCAGATTTCTCAAGGACAGGGAAAAAGGAGGCCTTCGCTGTCTTTGATTCTTCATACCAGGGCAGTATCTGCTGCTTTGAGGCAACTTCCAACCTCTCCAAAATCACACCACAGAACCATAATCATGGGATGGTTTGGGTTGGAAAACACCTTAAAGATCACCCAGTTCCACCCCCTGCCATAGGCAGGGACACCTTCCACAAGACCAGGTTGCTTCAAGCCTCCTCCAACCTGGCCTTGGACACTTCCAGGGATGGGAATGAGTCCTCTTTCCATAGCTACTCCCACTCAGCTGGACTGTGATCCAGCAGCAACAGAGCAACTTGGAACCTCAGTGCTGAAGATTTTAATTTTTTTCCTTCACTGCCTACATGTCCCCAGCTCCAGCCTTATTCTGCTACTTGGGGAAGATGAACAATCTCTTGCCTCAAGGAGAGTGGAGTATAGAATATGATAAGATATATGGATCCTTATCTTCTGCAGATGATCTTATCTCTAGGCCATCAGTGCTGGTGAATTTTCTCCCAACAAATTTCCAGTATGCACTTCCAGTGCAAACATAATGTTGCACCAGCACTGGGAATTCCCTTTCATGTAGTTGAGACCTGTCACACCTTTTAATGGTGTTCGTGGGTCAGCACTGAAGTTTTTATCCTGATATTCCCCTTTGGATGTTTCCCATCCTTTAGAAACTTATCTCAGAGGGGATTCCCAATGGGAGTCACCACCCTCCCCACATTTGGTCCACACCAGTGGTCTTCTCACCATGGTGAGCAGGACTTGCCTGGTTACCCTGGATGAGTCAGTGTTTGCCTTGTGATTTCCTTGTCTCCTCGTGCCCGCGCCCTATGAGCCTGTTCTCCAACCTCCAATTAAACAAAGCCGGCTTGAGTTGGAAGAACATCCAAAATAAACTGAGAGCTTGACAGTGTGAGGGGACAATTGAGTAAGTGATGCTGCTTTTCCTCTGAGTCACTGTGGAAAATTGCAGTTCCAGAGGTGCTGCTGGATGGACAAGACATGCAGCTGAGTTCCTGACCTTTAGGGCTTATTGAAAAATCCTTGGATGCCTTTTCTTTCTTTCAATGCAGATTATATACTGTGCCTTTCTCAAGTCTAGGACAGTGAGGAGCTTCATTCTTCCTGTCTCTGCCCTTTACCCTGCCTATTTTTGATCCAGTTTAGGCTTCTCCAGCCAATCTTGCCTCTGCTGGGACATCTGTGGGCTTGAGCACTCGAACTTTCACAAGGGATCAGAAGCTGCTGCATTTTGAAAATGAGCAAAATGGTTCCGGTACATGACATTAATCTGGGATTTTTATTTCTTAACAAAGACTGTCACAACAATAGCTCATTGTTCACTGTCAGCTTTTGCAGCAGAGGGCTTTTAAAGCTTGCCAGCATTGTATTGAGAGGCCCCAGGCAGGGCAGGTGGGACACAGGAAAGGCACCTGCTCAAAACTGGCCACGGTCTTGGCCTGTTTCTAATGAGTTCACACAGTGACAGCAGAAACATCTGGGCTGAGACATAAACCTGATGGTTATCACCCATCCCCCAGAGAATTTGGGGTTGTGGCTTTAATCCTTATCTCAGATCTCAGAGCTTATTAGCTGATTTCCATTTCTACAAAGATTTGCTTAGCGCCTCTCTGATAATAGAGCCGTATCCCGGGATTTTGGCAGGGAGCACGGAGGGATGCAGCAGCAAGGCCATTTCTGGCACAAGGAGAGGCCCTTGGTGCTCATCCTCCTGCAGTCCAGTCCTTTTGTGCTAGAACAGAGGAGATCAGAGTGGGTTTTGTGCCAGTGGATCCAACGATGACTATTTGGAAAATGCTCTGCAGGCCTCAAACTAAAGGTTCTCTTCATTTATTTCTACTTAGAAATGGTAGAAATTCCTGAAAGGGGTGCACAGGGGGGTTTAAAA
Organism: Corvus hawaiiensis; assembly: GCF_020740725.1. Lineage (NCBI taxonomy): Eukaryota > Metazoa > Chordata > Aves > Passeriformes > Corvidae > Corvus > Corvus hawaiiensis. Next base: position 3,573,131 of record NC_063213.1, on the reverse strand, counting down.
CAACGAGTTGCCATAGATCTAAAACCACTATTAATTTGGTAGATTAGGTAATACTGCAATGCAAGTGGAATCATGTTGGGATTTTCAGAGAATGATTTTTTTCTCTTCTGTCAAACTAAGCAGGATTAAGTACTAATTATAAGTAAAATTCATTTTGCCACCACCCTTCCTGAGTTGTGAATAAATAGTTAAAATTGGTTTCCTTTCCATAGCACTGGATGACCTATACCAAATATATTTAGTTGTTTGGTGTGTATGTCTGTGTACACCCCCAAACACACTCACACATCAGAGACAGATGGACAGAAAGAGTCTTCAGATGAGATAAGCCCAAATTTCAATTTTTAATTTAAATTATTTGGAAAGCTTTAAAAAATATCTATTAGTAGGTGTTGGTTCCAAACCAAGATCTGGCATGGGAAGAACCACAGCCTAAGAACAAATGGTAATTTTCACAACAAGAGAATGAATATTGTGGATCAATTCTGGTTAAATCTGTGAAATTGTAAGAAAAAAAACATGTAAATTTTTTGTAGCAGGGCTCACAGGTTTTACCAGATAATGTGAACCTTTAGGGAGTCAAGAATACATTTCTTTAATAAGAGAATCCTAAAAAATACCACTATTTGGGCTGTACAGATATTTTTAAGAGAAGCATTTTTAAAGCAAGGATAGCAAAGCACATCACAAGTACTAAAGGAAGAAAAGACAGCCCTTGAAAAATTTCCTGTTTGTCTCCAAAGGAAATTGCCTGTTTTCTTTAGGGCAGTAGTACATTTTTGCTTATTTGTCCATTCTCCAGCTTAATCGAGAGAATTCAACAACAGAGAGGTCTTTACCTGGTACCACAATTGTCTCCTGGAGGTTTTCCTGGCCTGGCTGGGAGCATTTTGCAGCCCTGGGTATTTTTTAATGTGTAACCTGATGGGAAAGTGCTGATTTTCCTGGCATCCAGAGCCGGCGCTGGCGTTTGACTGCTGCAGCTTCATTGAAGCTGAGGAGATCTGAGGCTGAGGCACAACAACAACCTGTTAAATCAAATATACAGGGCCTGACAGGCATCCTGCAGGAAACTATAAACAGCAGGAGGGCGAAATCATGGCCTAAGAGCTCTGCAAGGCATAACTCATAGACTAGAAAGGAGTAAAGAAATCGTCTGTGTGCTTCCCTGGACGAGTCCTGTGCATCCCCTCTCTAGGAACCACTGGGAGGTGTCCCTAAAACTAAACTTTTCCAGGATCTCGGCACTAATTCTGTGCCAAGTGGAGTCAATGAATGCTTTCAGAGCAGAACTGTGGCACGTTTCCTTCCACATATACACACACAACTCCTCCTGAAGGCACTGGTGACTCTATTTGGAATGGGTAAGGTCAGGTTTGGCCCCTTTTCCTTCCTTTGTTAGGACTTCTTGCTTGATGAACAAGGTGGAGAAATGAAGGAGCTGGAATTGTTCCCCCAATTCCTGAAATGCATTGCACAGGCTCAGAGCTGGTTTTTAACTCCATGGAAATGCCAAGTCTTCAATGCTGTGCACAAGACTGACTGTATGAACTGACTCAGACTCTGAAAGTCTGAAAACTTCATAGTTTTTTCTAGAAATAGAAAATGAATATTGTCTGCGTGGAATTGCCAAACAACCGTACTGTGAGGTTTGTGCAAATCCAGTTGTTATTCCAGTAACAACATAGAAAGGAAGATCCTATTAGGCTCAAATTTCAGATATTCCCAAAATTCCCCACTGAAACACTATCTCCTACTGGGCTGGTAATACAGGAGATAATAAACAGCTCTGTGGTATAAATGAGTGCTTCAACTGTTACAGAAAATTAACTATTTGCTTGGGTTTGGCTGGGCAAAGAAAAAAAATACAGAACCTCACAATTCCTCATCCTCTGAATAGAAGTTGTTTGTTTCTCAGCAGCAATATTTAACCAAAAAAAAAAAAAAAAAATTCCCCAAAGCAACTTTCCCAGAGGCACATCAAAAAGTAAAAGTGTAAATAAAAGAATTGTCTGTCTCTGACCAGCTGTGCTAAATACAAGTCCTGTAGAGGAACTGAGTTTTACTGCCTGTCTTCGTTTGACATACAAATTTTATGTGTTCTGGTTTAACACAATAATCATTCTCTCTTTCTCTCCATGGCACTGTGACATAAAACCCTGGATAATTTCTCCTCAGCCTGCAGAGAGGCTGGGAGGAGAGAGCTTAGCCTTGTTCCTGGAGGGTGTCTGCTGTCCAAAGAACGGAAAATATGATTTCTGCTTTGGGAATTGAATGAGTCCCCTTTAGAGCTCTTAAGGTTGTATTTATAGGAAGGATAATCTAGCAGAGGACAATATGTTTTGTCCCCAGGTTCTGCTGAATGCTTCCATTGTTGATGTAGGATACGATCCAAAGCTAATTCATAAGCAGCTTCTGAGTGCTCCTGTCATATAATTTTAAGTGAAACTTTTTAGATCTTTTCCTGTCTCTCCTTACTAAAGAAATGAGACTTTTGTACTCCCTGAATCCCTAGCACTCAAATAATGGGTATAGAAACATCCATTGCAGAGTGATACCGTTAAATAGCAAGGCTAGAAGTGACTAACTGTAGTTAAACAGCTGGGGACGAAGTCTCTGAATCAACTCTGACTATCAGTCAAGGGAAGGTTTATAGCTATGGAGATGTGGCATAGACTTCAAGGAGAATAAAGATATGTTATCAATAGGGAAGTCATCAAGTTCTTTTCATGACCAAGTTGGAGATGAAAGAGTGAGAAAAGTCAAACAAAATGACAGGCAAGGCAGTGGGATGTGGTTTGGAGGGGCGTAGGGAGATGAATTTCTGAGATTACGTTTGTAGAATATCCCATTAAAGAACTTTGCCAGCTAAACACTTAAATGATAGCTAGTTGGCATGAAGAAGAATGATTAATATTTCACGAGAGGGGATGAAGAAGAGAGAATGAACCATCTAAACTATTGTGAAGAGTTTTCCTTCTTCAGTAAAAGAAGGAAAGTCAAAGAAGGGAAATTTTAAGCTATAAGAAGAAAATGCTGTAAAACAGCAAGAATTTACTTGAATAAAATGCTAATTTTAAGAAAAATGCCTGCCATGGCAGAGAAAAGGTAATAATTTAGGTAGAATGGTCAGGATATGCAAGGAAGAGAAGTCCCAGCCATTAAAAGTGCCGTGGCTTAAATTTTCTCCTCAAAACCACACCAGCCAGCAGGGCTTGCACTGGTGTTTCGTAAGAATGGGGAAAGCTGACATTCCCCTGCTAGAAAACAGACTTCTGCAATTCCAGAGGCCTTTCTTTTTTCTGGAACAATGAGAAGCTAATCCCTGTTCTATTAAAGGAAGCTGGGCCCTGGAAGCCCCAATCCAGAGCTAAGGGTTTGTTGGATGAGATGGAGCTCAGCACCACGTGGTGAAACCACCTTGCATAACAAAGTGTCTTATCCATGTAACGGGAAACAGGTTTGAACTTGATATACTTTCACTCGTAATGAGAAAAATATGAAGCTTCTAGAGAAGTACAACGTGGGGTTTACCTTGGGCCAGTTTAATTTCCTGTCCCCATTTCTCATCTGAAGGCGGACAACTCATAAATATCCTGTCCCAAAAAAAAAGTATAATTAAAAAAAAAAATCAAAAGGAAAGAAAACGTACCATTAATTTTCCCAAATTATTGCTGTGGGAGTCAGTCAGCTAAACATGGCAGTTAAGGGCATTTCTGGGAAACAAATTCCTTAGTTCCCATGTCCTGTCTGATGTTACGGAGAGCTGGAAGCGATGTGGCCACTGCCCATTTCCTAAGACAAAAACAGGTGGTCCTCTCTACTAATTGCTCTCATGTTCATGTCTAGATAATGCTTTTTGAGGTTTAACACTCCTCATTCAAATGTCTCGTGAGTCACTGTGCCTTTAGTGCTTCCTTAGGTTCCATTCAGCTGCATCTCAGGAGGTTTCTGGATAAGATGTGATTTCTGTACATTTACTGAATCCCAGTTGATTTTTATTCCATGACTTTGTTCAGATTCACAGTGAACTGGGGGGAAAATATTAATCATGGGATTGTGAAGGTTGAAAATGGTGGAATTCAGCTCACAGAAGCCTAGACCTCCCTTGGGGTGTCTACATGTAGGCTTCTGCTTCTTGTCTGGGAGTTGTGATAGTCGAAGGGGAATTACTCACTGCAAGCTAATGCAGCCAAGATTGATTCAGCTGATCAGATAAATGTGTCCACAGATAGCTCTCACATCTTGCCAGTGATTCAGCCCATTTCTTGTGTGTGTTTCTGGTGCTTCTTCTGTCAAAACACTGACTTAGAAATGAAGTTTAGTGAAATTATTCTTGTGAACAAAAAAGGAAAAGAAGTCTGTGCAGACTCTCTTGGAGATGAATATGGGCTTGTGTGTTTCATTTAGTCCCTTAGAGTATGTTTGGCTCCTCAAAGCACTGAATCCTCTCAAGTCTCCCAAGTCTGAAGCATGAAAAGCTCAGGGAGTGACTCTGATGTTCTCTGCCCTCTGACATTTTTTCTGTTACCTTAATGAGGATTATTGGACTGACATGAGAAGATGTCAAAGATTTCTGAGCAGATACATCAAGAGCAATGCAGTTTCAGCCCACATACCCTGTGACAACTGGTAAGAGGTACCAGTGCAGGGAAAAAAGGCATTGCAGTGTGGGTATAGGTCACTGGAAAGGGCCCCCTTCACCCCAACACTGCAGTAGAGGTGGCTGTGTCTTGTTTCAAGGCATTATTCTGTTTATTTAGGAACCAGAGATATTGGTCACCTTGAGTTCTGGATATTCTCAGTAGCAGAATGCCAGATGTTAAGACCAGCTGTTGATTTTCAGTCAGGTCTCTAATGAGTGGTAGTGCTTCCTGCTAGATTCAGGTTAAGCTTTAGACAGCCCTGAAGCTTCTGGAGCCTGGTATTCTACAAAATATTCAACAAAAGCTTTCCTTGAGAAACCCGAATCGCATACAGAAAATACTATAAGGAAAGGACAACAAACTCATGTTGGTTGTGTCTCCCTGCTTCTGTCAAGAGCTTAAACCATTAGATTCAAAAGGTGTAAAATGTTCTCTGGGTAACACTTGCTAATCCTCTCTGAATAAGGATTACATGAGTATAAATATGCATGTATACATGTACATTTTAACTTGACACAAGGGAATGTACCTTCCTACTCCCTTTCTAAGGCTTTTTCTGGGGTGTGGCTGGGATGGTGAACACTGGGTGTTATTCTGTGTGTACCATGGATGACCCAGGCTGCTGCTGCAGTGATAATTTAGCTCTGATAAGGAGGCAAATAAATACTCTGTTATCCTGCACTTACACACTGCAGATCCAAAGGCCACAGCAAGGCAGGACGTCCAAGGTTTGCCTGGGTTTGTCCCATTTTGGAACACGGCCCAGAGTCCTTGCTCTCACCGTGGAATCTTAATGTTCCTGGCAGGCTGAGTAAAATTACCCAGCTAGAGGAAAGCAAAAGGTTTCCTATGATATTTCCAGGTTTTCTTTGATTCCACACAGCCCATCAATAAGAGTTGATTAGCAGGGAGAATGATCTCAAGTCACGTCAGCTGTAGGATGTGTTTTTCCTGGAGGGAAAGGAAGAATATGACTTCCGCCCCTTGAAGATAAGGATTATCACAGGTTTTTAAAGAATAATTTTGTTCTTATTGTCTTTTGCCTTTTTGTAGAAGCCCTTCAAGTGAAGGGAAAGCGTAATGGTTGGCCAGTGTTTAATCTTTTAAAATGTCAAGGCTTTGTCAAATGCTAACATTGATGCGTCAGACCTCAGCTCTGTGTTCTCTGGAGCTGGATTATATAGAAAAGAATTTGGTTTCTTCTTACCTGCTTTTGGGCATGTGCACATCAGTCACTCATTTGCTAAGACACCTAGCTTTTAAGTTTGGCCAGTTGGCCTTCCTAATGTAAGAGGGTTTTCCAGAGAGTGTGTACTTCAGATTCTTAATTTGTTTTTGATATAAAGGAAATGCATCGGAAGCCTAATTTGTTGAGAGCGACAAATCCCACTGTCTCTACAGTGAAAAAAAATGTGTTTATTTTTGAAACTTACAAAAGCAATATAATATTAATTCAGAGATATCAAGCACAAAGATCTGGATCATGCAACTTTCAGTGCATCTCATATGGATGTATTTATGTCAGACTCATACTTCTCACATGTAAGTCCTAATAATGATGAAGGTTCATTAATGGATTTCAGTTTCTACTCTATGGATGCTGAAGGAACCAAAATACCCATCCTTTCAACCAGAATTCCCTTCTATTTGTGGATAAACTGCTTCCAACTCAGAGGATACCACTCCTGCATATTAAAGAACTGGATATAAAAATACATTATTAGTGTTTCAGATAAGCAGGATTTAGAAATCAGATTTATGTCAACTAAAGACTCATGACTTTTTTTCAGTGCTTTGGAATCAGATATCATGCTACTTTGTTACAGAGAAGAAACAAGAAATGTGAATAGCACACGTGGAAAGTGAAATCGTTCAGTTAACCATCGTTACGTTTTAAGGTTATTAAAATATTAGCTTTGGGGAAATTAGGGCATAAACCACAAAATCAGATTAATAGCAGGATTTCCCATAGTTTCATTGTTCTGGACAGGTCAGAATAACATGGAATTGTGTTTTTTGCCATGTATGACCCAGCAATTTTTAATGCAGGGGCTCTGACAGATGTGATAACCTACCGATAGCACAAATGAAAAAAAGTTTTGCAGAGTTTGCTCCCTACTCTGAGTCACATTCTCAGTTCTTTGGCATGTGGCCAAGCTCATGTTTCATCCCATCCATGGAAGTGAGTTATTTCTACTTAACGTCAAGTTATTCAGCTCAGTAACAGACTTGCCTTGACTTAACGGAGACATCGCTGAATACAGCAATCAAAAGCAGAACCCAAAACTTGTTATAACATCAAATGGTTTAGCTCCATGGTTTCTTGCTAGGCACAAGTTTTTAGCAGTACTCCTGAAATATGACAGCATTTCTGCTCTGTAATGTCCATTTATGTGAAACACCATGGTTTCAATATGTTCTACAGCATTTACAAGAAACTCTGCTGATTTCATGACTAATAATACCATTGGAATATTTACATCTGACAGTCTGAGTTTTTCTAGATAATCTACTTTACTTCAGTAAGAAATTGAAGCACTCCTCCCATCAGCCCCTTGGGATTCCTTAACTGGGGCTTTTTTTTATGTACCTCAAAGAAGTCGAATGAGATTTAGTTTGAGTCTAAGACACCAAAAAGTAGTTTACCTGTGAGTTAGGTGTCTAAGCTCCTTGTAGTCAAATGAGATCTTTAAAAAAAAACCAAAACAGCTTTCAAATGATCACCTACATTTCATCCTGTGAATGGATGTCATCTCCCCTGACTACATCCATTATATGTGCAAATTAGAGACACAATGCCTAAATATTGTGTACCTAGAGATGTTTTAGGTACTTTTGGTCTTCTTTCACATCTACCAGTCCCACATGAACTCTGTGGACATGTCAGGATATTTCATGTGGCATTAGAGGCATTTTTTCAGGCAATTAATTCACAGTATAAGTGGAATATTACTATCTTAATATTAATGTGGAAACAATGAGTGACTGTCCTAAGGCACCACAGTTCACTTCTGGAAAAGTAAGCTCTGCTGAAGGCAACTCTCTGGCTCATTTATTTCTCACACGTAGATCAATTACACTCTCATTGTGTCCAGTGGCTGAGTGTTCACTTTGGATCACCAAAAAAAGCTGCTTATGCCTAGGCTTGAGTACAGCAGGGAGTTTTTCAAAGCTAATTTTTATTCAATTTTTTTCTCTTTCTTCCTATTTTTTCCCCCGTTAAGCAAAAGGAACCCCAGGGGGGAAATAGATGTGCAGGTCTATGTGTTTTTATTGAGGAAATAGACTGCAGAACTTTGTTACACTGGTCGAAGTCAGGTAGAAATATGAAGTGACATTTTCCTTCTTGTCTCCATGCAGCTTTCAGAGGGAATCAATGCAGGCCAAGGGCTGGGTATTGAAATCATTGCCACCTTCCAGCTGGTGCTGTGTGTCCTGGCCACCACAGACCGGAGAAGGAACGACGTCTCGGGATCGGCACCTTTGGCCATTGGTCTCTCTGTTGCCTTGGGACATCTTCTTGCTGTAAGTTTTAGCCCTCACAGTTTGTATCTGCCATGTCCCAACTCGGGGTGGGCCAGTGAAAGCAGGGAGATGATGGGGAAGCTTCATCAGTGCCTCACCTCTGGTCCTCTTTCCACCTCCTAGATTGATTACACCGGCTGTGGAATTAACCCAGCCAGATCTTTCGGCTCAGCGCTCATCGCCAACAACTTTGAAAATCACTGGGTAAGTTGAGTAAATTTGTTTAGCTTACAAGAGGCTCTGAATACACATAACCTACAAGATCAGAAACGTTTGAACACTTATCATTCGGGTCAAGTCAGTGAGTTGGTGTTTCCATTTCATTTAACAGAGAATATTCTCCTTTCAGTCCTGACCAGCCTCAGGCAAACAGAAAGTCCTCAGGCAAACAGAAAGTCCTCAGGCTCATGCAGTCTCTGTGCTCAAAGTAATACAGTAGATTTTCTTTGGTTATTCCCCTTTATATTTCTTTATTTCAAACATTTTAAAAGTTTAATCCTTATTACACAGAATCCTGTATTGTGAATTTATTATTTAATTTAAGTTTGTGAAGTGCTACTGCTTAATCTGGCAAAACCCAACTTAGAAAGATTCTTAAGCAGGTTTATAAACTGAAATGGATCATCCAATATTTAAGAGCTAATAAAATGTTCAGTGTCTTAAAGCTGAGTGTCTGCTTATGTGTTTGCAAGGATAAGGGCTCTGGAAACACTATAAATTTTAGATTATTCCCTGTATTTAAATGTGGTTAAAATGAGGAACTTCACAAAAATTTACTTATTTCACCAAAGCTCAATAAATGCTGAAATAAAAGTTGTAATTGAGCATGTGTTCTTGAATATGTATAAAATGAGGCTTGTTCCAGCTCTCCTACTCTCAATTTTGGCAGCCAGTTGCATAGGCACAGGTGGAAATTTAATGGTAATACAATGGGGTTGTGAAAATTTTGGATATGGATTCCATTTTAATTTAAAGAGTAAAATAAAAACGGAGGACACTGGGGAAATTTTGGCAGTATCTCCCACTTGAACATTATTATTAGGCCACAAAGGGGACGTAACTAAGTGAGGAGCTGGTGTTTTCAGAATTTAACAGGAAAATTATTATCCTTTGTAGAGACAGAAGAAGATAGAGGTAATAATTTGTGTTAAACTACTGATATTGCTGAATAAAAGAAAGAGTTTTCAGACTCAGTAGCACTTTGGCCATGCAAAGCCTTCAATATCATCTGTTATTTCTAACAAAATCAATCTGTCTACTAAAATCCTTTTATTACTTCTGCTTCTAAACTTCAATTTTCTTAAGTGGTTAGGCCAGTTCAATTACAGCAATATCACCAGCTAAGTAGCATCTAGTATTAGATGACTATTACTTTCAAATTCACCTTTTACTGGAAGTTAACTGGAAAATAGCATCTAATGGCCTGTTGTTTTAGAAATTATGCTCCCCTGCCCACTCTATCTGGAGTAGCAGAGATGTTTTAGCCGTAAAAGACTGATTTTAAACATCACAACTTGGCAACATAGTCACAGTTATTCACCTCTGGGTCTATCACCAATTCATGGTGAGAAATTCCTGGTTTTATGCCATGTGGTTAAGAAAACATTCAGGTGGATAGGCTGTAAATTTCATGGTGAGAATCCTCAGAGGATCTTCAAATGCCAGAAATACTTGATGCAATAACTTGGACCTGTATTTCAGATCTTCTGGGTTGGCCCAATCATTGGAGGAGCAAGTGCTGCCCTGATTTACGACTTCATCCTGGCACCCAGAACCAGTGACCTCACCGACCGCATGAAGGTGTGGACCAGTGGCCAAGTAGAAGAGTATGACCTGGAAGGGGATGATATGAACTCCCGGGTTGAAATGAAGCCAAAATAAAGAAGGGCATGGAGAGTGGAAAAAAAAAAAAGGCAAAAAAAAAAGCAGCACATTGGTTTCCGAAGATTTTATCAGTGTTATAGACTCTTTGCAAACCAGCAAGCAGTACCTTGTTTTTTTAATTCAATACAGTTTTCCATTTTTTTTTTTTGCCCCCATATCTTCATAACATTTTTTATATCTGGGGTTTTTCAATTACAGAGTCTTCAGGTCAAGAAGTCGTGACCTAAATAAATTGGGCTGAAGTTTAACCCCTCTCTTGCTACCACCCAATTTTGAAGTGTATTTAGTGTGGGGGGTTCTCCAACCACATCACTCAGTAATGATAAGTAGTTCAAAAGAGCAGTCTGTTTCCTGAAAGAATAGAGGACAGAGAACCATCTGTACCAATAACGGGGGGCCTTACACCTGAGAAAACAGTATATATACAAAAATGCAAGGCTGGAATCTAATGCCAGCAACAAATGGGGAAAAAACCAATCTCAAATCAGTGTCCAAAAGCTCCTTTTGGAAGAAAAGGCTATTAAAAATTAGTTGTTACATAGAATTAACCATCATTTCCTAAATGATTGATCATCTTTGAGAAAGAGGGCCAGAAAAGCAGGGTAAGAATTTCCAGAGTCACAGGATCTTTCAGAATTTCTAGTGTTTCATTCTCCCTCAACCTGCATCCAGCTGATTGTGAGGGGAGAATACACGTGACAAAAGATATATAGATATATTAATTCCTGGGAAATAATAGCTAGAAGTCAAATTGGAGAGTAATAATAACAATGACAACAAGAACAACGTGATGCCAATGTGTAAACAGGATCTGATTGTTCCCGTGGCTACTCTGCTTTTGTATACCTTTTGTAATTTATCTGTGTGATTTAAAGGAAAACAAGGAGCAAAGAAGTCCCCTTTCTCTCTGACCCCATTCTAATTGCCAGCACTGTGGCATTCAGGGACCACAAATAGATGTACACACAGTATATTTTCTAATGAGGGACAAATACATACATACCTGGAAGTCCATTTTGGGGGTGGTTGCTTTGTTTTTATATATATATATATATATATATATAAATGTTTATATATATGTTTTATACAGAAAGCCTAGTATACTGTTTTGTAAGAAAATAAGAGCATAAAGACACGTGGAAAGAATTGGAGCAGTACTTAGAGAAATAAATGACACTGGAAACGAGAAAGAAATTTAACACTCTAAACGATGTGGAAGATTATTTTCTGTTTTCATTTGTGTGTGTGTGTGCTACTTATGATTTCCTGAGTAACCCAAAGCATTACCTGGTCTTACCTACTAACTATAGAATATAGTCAAAGCAGATCCATGCTGATATACTTGTTCTGCACTAAACAGTTTTCCATAAGAAATGAGGCCCAGAAGAACTGACAGAAAATCAGCACATTCCAGCATTCAGAAAAACCCCCCAGAGGTAATGGGATGGATTCTCCTCTCTGAGAGACAGTGTGGGACTGGGAGTTGAGGTAGGATTGGCATAGGAATCTGTATGGGTTGGATCATTTCATCAAATTGAGCAGATGTACAATGAAAAAAAGGAATAAAAAGGAAAATCACCAGCAAAATAAAACAGAATATATTTTATCTTTCTTGTCTACATTTGGTGTGCTATCCCATGTATTGCCTGTGTACATAGAGCATGATTGGATTTTGGGGTGGTTTAAAAATAAACAAAATCAGTTGTGCTAACATACGAACTGTTCATGATTCTTCATTTTTAATTTGCCATGTAATGCAATTTAATTTTCTGCACCATTCTTTATGTGCCCACCTGTAAGACTGAGCCAATTTCTGCTTTTCCACTCTTCACTTGATGCTGCCATTTAGGGAAAGGAATGTTCTTTTTTATGGCAGGCAAAGCAGGCCCTCACCTGCAAGTGAACTCTTCCAAATTATACTTAGAAATGAAGCAGAGTACCAGGACCCTGTGACCACTTTCTAGAATATCTTTCCAACTTTACCTGCTGTTTTCCCACTGCCTCCATTGACTCCAAATTAACCCTTTTTGCCTTAAAGAGTCTCTGAGCCAGAGCAGTTGCAGAACTCGCCCACAGTAAATAGTTTGTTTTGATAAGCTTGAGGTAACTTAAGAGTTAGTGGTGCAGAAAATGTGAGATTCACAATTTTTTCCTTAGTCTACACTTTGCAAAGAGCTTGGCTTATTTTTTTATGCTTTGAAGTCCAAAACTGTGAAGACAAACAACACTGTCTTTCCATTTGGTGTGTAATAGGACTGTGCCGTGTTGGCTGCTTTAGCTTATGAGCACTAAAGAATAAATAAAAGATAAAAGAGGTACAATAATTATTTCTCTAGTGAAGAAATAAACAAAAATACCCAAATCAAAATAAACAAATAGTGATTTGCTGCTGTATTTCGTAGAATCAGAATCATTGAAAGCTTTGTGTTGGAAGGGACTTTAAAGATCATCTATTTCCAATCTCCTGCCATGGGCAGGGGCTACTTCCAGTAGATCCTGTATTCACAGTGATAATGTTAAACCAATTTTCAGTAAAGCTCTTAAGAAAATTAAATGAAAAAAAAAAAAAGGATTTAAGGTGAATTCCAGGATTAAACCTCTCCTTTCTTCTTAAAGAAGAAAAAGCTTAATGGTGTATTTTAAAGTGCTTTTGTAGTACTTAGACCCTGAACTGAGAGCAGGAATTCAGGCCATGGCTGCTAATGGTTCCCCCACTCCTGGCACAAATGGTTTTACTTTGTGCTAGACAAGCACCCTTCAAAGTTATCATCAGCTCATTAAAATAGTTGAAACATACCCAGCATGGGAATTAAAAGCATGAAGCAGCAAGTATCAAAACCTGCTAACAAATGTCAAGTGGGAAAATGTGATCACCCAGAAACTCAACAAAATGTCCCTGACAAAGCAAGCCTGGGACACGGCTGTTCAAACAGCTCCTGTGATGTATGCACTGAGAGCTCCTGATCCATGGACTAATGGGGGTTGTCTGTGCCCTGGCGACTCCCAGGCACAAACCTCTGTATTTATCACACATTCTAACAGGAAAAGGCCATAGAATCCTGGAATGATTTGGATTGGAAGGGAACTTAAACATTATCTAGTTCCAAACCCTAGGAACACCTAGGGACACCTTCCACTATCCCAGGTTGCTCCAATCCCCATCCAGCTTGGCCTTAGACACCTCCGGGGATGGGGCAGCCACAGCTTCACTGGGAAATCTGTGCCAGGGCCTCACTGCCTAAGATGATAAAGGGTGGATGCTTCCCTAGATTATCCAGGGACCACTTATCATGGTCTCAATACCACGCATAAGGTACCACACAACATCCCAAATACCTACACTGTCTGTAAAGGAAAAAGCACAAGGAAATATTCCCAAGTCCAGGAACATGGGTGTCAGTGCTGTCCGGGCTGTCCCAAATCTCCCAAACTTTTCCTGGGCACAGCTGACCAGTGCAAAGATGATCCATTTTGCTTTGTCCAAGGACCATTGTCATCCCAGGGGTGTGCAGGTGTTCTCACTCTGTGGTTTGCACAACTGACAAGGCATCCTCTGCTCATTGGATGTCCCAGCACAAGACAATTTGCAAGAAGGCTGAGGAAGGCGCTTTGGATTCATGACTGAGAAACCCCTGTTGCACCACTGACTATAAACAATCTATGGAGATATGGGCCCTGACTTTATCCACCCATCTTTAGAGCTAAACACATACTCTGCCTCCCCATTGTAATTGTGGTAATTTAATTTTAGATTTCATGTTGCTCGACTCTATGTAGACTTTTAACACGTGCAAGGAAAGAAAGGCAATTGAAACCTAACATAATGACAGCCAACACTCCAGGAAGCTTCCATTGTCCTTCCATATCCACCAGCTGCACCAGTCACAATTCATAGCTTAATGTTTTCAAAAATTAGGATAACAAAATAATACAAATACAGAGTTTCTCATTGCATTTCAGTGTTTTCCCTGCTTTTACCCAGCTGAAGTTTGGACGTGCCAAGTGTCACACAATAAATTATATTAAGAATATCGATGTTATGATTCAGCTGAAGTCTGGGCTTGTGTAAACATCTTTGTGCAAACATTTGTGCCAAGAATGGTTCTGGGCTTTGTTCAAGCTGGATGTCCTTGAAAGTACCAAATTTTTTGCACACAGTTGTCGGATATTACCTAAATTAGCCCAGAATTCCATCTGGGGGCAAATGCATCATTTAATAGACTTTCCAAAGCCGAATCATGAAACAGACCTTCTGTTTAAATAGATTAATTACGAATTAGACATTAGCCATCTATGAGATCACTTCGCTTTAGGTTCTTGAAATTAATTTGCCATGTAGGACTATGAATGATGTTCCTCAGAAGGCAAAATCTTTGTTGAATTCAAGGTTGCCTTTTGCTGTTGGAAAGTAAAACTTCCCAGGGACCTATACTCCTGACCACTCCCAAGCACCCATGGATGCCGGCCCATGGCCATTCCTGTTGCTCTACAGGCCTGCTGCCTGTAATGCTGTGATAAATTACTGTATAGTCCAGAATTTGGTAAGGGCAGAGTACAAAATAAACACAGGAACACAGAATGGATGGAGGGAAGTGACACAGGGCACACAAGGTGACTGCTTTGTGGATTTTAGTAGCATTCAGAAGGATTCATTCTCCTTTCACCTTGGTTGAACTCTGTGCCCTACAGCCCTGGAGCCATACCTGTTTGAATGAGAGGTTTTCACCTTTTTCAATCATTTTGTTACGAGGTTTATAGGTTTGGATAAAAAAGAACCCCAGAAACTCAATACACTCCCCTGCTCATGATTTCCTGGACTTCCTGATCTGTCATGGTCTAAAGTTTGCCATGAATTTCCCTCATTGTGCCTTTTTCCTCTGTTTTGTTTCTATTCTTGTCTTAGGGCAGGAATTGAGAAGCTGGTGGAAAATGATCAGTGTAGTGATAATATTGGCCCATTTTTTGTAATATTTCTAGAAAATTCTTACCTTTCTTGTCCTTTCCTTTACACTTCATTTTCAAGGTCATGAGAAGGACAAGTACCATTTAGAGCTGATCCCTCCATTTAATCTCTCCTCCCTTCATCTCGTGCTCAGTTCCCTGCTCTAAAGGGTGTATCCTTGCTCCTAGACAAAAACCTGGAGGGACTGTTTATTACTTCGTTTTTTTCTTTGCCATTGAAAGCAAACAGAACAATGTTTCCTGGAAGCATGGGAGCCAAACAGCAACTCTTGACTAAAAGTGGCTGTTAAGTGCAATTGCTGGAAACAGTCATAGTTTTTATTTCATTTTTTTTTTTCCCTGAAAAGTAAATGGAGCACTTGGAGGTACCAATCTGTCCAAAAGACAGATGTTACTATAAAAACAGCGAGCTGCTGCACACACTTGGTTTCCTTTGGGGATCTCCAAACTTTTTTCTTTGTTTTACCATTTTGCATTATTTAATCAAGAAGAACCTGGCATGAAATAAAGCAGAGAGAGGAATGATGGGCCTGCCTGATGCTATAACCTATCAGGGCTGTGTGGGGAGTGTCACTGTGTTTTCTGTCTCGGAGCCAGATCTGATTTACTCAGAATTATTTAACATTGTTCAAGGAGTGAAAGAGGAACTAAATTATATTCCTATCTGGCTTTACAGTGTTTTGTGTTGTCATGGCAATGTGAAATGGTTTTTTTGTGATATTAGGGAGAGGCCATTAATGCTTTCATGTGGGCTGTAAGAGACATGACCTCAGCTCTCCCTGGTCAAGACTCAATCCAGCCAAGGGAGTGAATCTCAAACACCTATTTCAATCTGTGAAAGCCAAAAGACCTGTGATGAGCCAATTTCACACATATTCCTTGCTAATCCATGTCATTCCAGTTCTGTTAATCTTCAAAGTGTGCTTCAATGAGTGTTTCTTTGTGAATATTATTTATAAAGGAGACCTGAACTGATAGACTGCGATTTATTTGCAACAGGTGGGTATTTTGCCCTAAGGCCTTTTTTTTCCATTTGTGTCATTGCTGAGGCTGCCAGATTTACATCATTTTTAATTATCCTTTGCCTAGAGAATGCACAGAAAATGCTTTATGAATCTAGGTTCACATTTCCATTTTCATGGCTTGTAGGTAAAAGACTGGAAGGAATGGGAGAGTTGCACTTTACTACTGAAAAAAAATTAAGAGACCACCTCCTCGAGAGTTTTCAAGATTTGCCATATGCAGTTTGGATGAAGCCACCTTGGAATGGGAGGGGTAGAGTTTATTGTTTTATTTTTCAGTTGTTTATGTGTTTTATCAGATCATACTACTTGTTCTTGGGAGCAGCAGACAAGAACTTGACAATTATATTTACTAACACAAACATATCCTGAAATAATACATCTCGGTAACATTTTAGGAGGGAATCACTCTCAGTTGTCACCTCTCTCTGCCCAGTATGTGCACAGAAATGAGCTTTTCCAAAACTGGACTCCAACAAGGTGAGGGACACCTTTGGTCCTCTTGTAATGTGCAGTCAGGGAGTGGCAATTTTCAGAGAACTTGGAGAAATGACTGATTTCTGTCTCCTGCTCAAGCTTTGGCAGCAGTGAAGCTGTGAATCTGCTCACAACTTGAACTTTTGGCATTGAGGGGCCCTAAAGAAAACCTGGTCCCTGTGTGAACACTTAAGTGATTTGGGTATTTAAGATTCACATGTTTGAGTTCTGTTTAAGTCCTTTTCAAGTACGTTGGCTTGTCACATGAGGACTTCTCACATGGATTTTCAAGCACTTTGTGCTTCTATTGCATCTGACCTTTTGTCAAAACATCCAGAGTGGTTAATTATTATGCTGTGGTTTCCACTGCATGAACAATAACCTCTTTCTTTCCCTAAAGGATTGTTTGTCCAATTAACTGCTTTTGACCAATATTGTTAAAAAGCCTTGACTTTGGCTCCTTGATACATAATAGCTGTTTCCTGAACCCATTCAGACATTGAATTCATTGTTAAATTTTAATAATGGCCTCAGAAGAACTGTAGGGCTTCACCACTATGCATTTATTCCAAATATAAACCAGCATAAATGATTTAAATAGTTCCCAGTCCTATAAGCTTTGCTTAGTAAAGTCACTTCGATGTTTTGCATGAATAAAGAAAACGGAATAGAAATGGAAGAGCTGCAAAGTCTGCAGGTTTAATTAATTGGCAATGTATGGGATTTCGTGGTAGCTGAGGTATGGAAACCAGTGGGATCCCACACTCTGCCAAGCTGGATTCCCAGACTGGAGTATGACTTCCGTGTGATTCGGTAAAAAGTGGGCATGTAGGTGTACAAAATTTTGTACGTGGAGTCTGACATATGGAAAAGCACAGATGTGGGCCAGAGTTATGTAAAATTACTGATGAGCCTGTGTGGAACACACACCTCCAACTCCTGTTATCCCAGTGAAGATATGAAACAACTCTTGGATGAGTTTTGATGGAGACACAGGTGGCAGCTCATATTAAATTCATCAATATGATTTGGATAGCTTTTGGTTTTGGATTTTTTTTTTTTAGTTATAGGGTTTTTTTTAATGTGGGAGGGAAACATTATCTTTTCATACAGCATTCTGTGAGTGTTTTGAAGCAGATTATTATTTTCAATAATATTAGGACACTGTATAATTCCAGGGAAAATGTATTTTGACTTGCAAGCCAAGACTTCAAAATTTAGATGTTGGCAAGGCAGGTGTTCACATGTGAGCTGATTTTCTAAAGGCCCATTAAAGTCACTGCAAGTCTACTGGATTCACTTAGTGAAACGTGAAACTCTTCAAATGACAAAATTAGGTTTAACTGAATAACTGGAGACTTCCCTGACAATATTGATGGGATCCTGATAGACTCTAATAGAAACCTGTCTCCCTTGTATATGCCTATACGGATTTATGCAATCAGGACACCAAGACAGGATCTGTAGTTCTGAATAGAATATTTTTAAAAAAATCATACAATTTTCAACAAAAATAAAAGCATTTGCAATATTTGACATGGATCTTTACACTCCAGTTTTCATCTTATAGCTACGTTTGACATCTAAAAGGCAAATATATAAATTATCAAATATAAAATGTAGTTCCTTGACAAAATGACAACCACTGGAGAAGACTTTAAATGTAGCCTTGTCTCGTGAAAAAGAAGGATTTTATATTCAACTGTGTCAACTGCCTCTCAATCACATTTAGATATAGACAGAAATTATTTGCCTCTACTGAAATAGAAATCCAATAGAACACTAAAATATTAGCACACAGTTGTCTGATTAATCTGTGCCTCAGGCTGGTGGAGGCAGTTTGGCTGTTCTGCAGAGATTGTCAGGATCTCAGTCTTCCATGGGACATGGGACAGAACTGGAGACATTCCCTGGGAATTTTTGGAGCCAAAACCTGATCTAATGGAGATGGAAATAGGAAGGACAGGCTATGGGGTGCCAGGCTGTTGGAGAAACCTTGAATTTGGATATATAAAGTAATGTTTCTAACAGGAGGGCAAGTGAAATTTCTGTATATAAAACTTTCTCTGTCCATGTCTGTGGTGTTCAACAGCCACCTAAAGCCAAGAAATCTCTGACAGTTCCATTTTTCCTTCTCCAAATCCAGCTGGTAGTTCACTCAGCTGGCCCAACTTCTGTCTGATGGTTACATGTGGAAGCCTGAAGCTTCCCAACCCTGCCGGAGTTGAAATTTCATAGGAATGGATGCTCCCTTAAATGCCCTCATTTGTACAAGATCAGCCCTGCTGCCTTTCCTGCTGCACTTCAATCCCTCAGGATCCCTGGGATGCTAACAGGGGCCTTGCTGCTCCGTGCATTTCTGTTTAAGGCAATCCCAGAGGAGTGGTAACTAAAGAAAACCGTCTGCAACCTGGAGATTTAAAAATAGAAGCAAATGGCTGGAGCCCTGCAACCAGCTGGGCTGCAGTTTGCAAAAGCTCGTGAACGATTTTAAGGTCAGGGCTGCACTGTGGGAACAAACAGCCCCTGTTGTGTTTGAACTGGAGAACTGGAGACTGAAAAATGAGCCACAGCAGGAGCTGTTCTCTGATTCTTTTCAGACTCTTTCAGGAAGGTTGCCCTGCTTTGTTCCTTCAGCCAAGCAGACTGGAGATGGGACTGGGCTGGCTGCACTACAGAGAACATCAAAATGCTGCATTGTTTTTGCATCTCTCCCTTTCTTCCACACCTCATAATATTTCCATCATCTTTTATCTCAGATATTCTTCCTTAACTTTTAACCTGACATGATTTCTCCTCTGCTTCACACTGGAATACGTCATTGGGCCAGCCCCAATTTTAGAATCATAGACTGGTTTGGGTTGAAAAGGAACTTAAAGATCATCTCATTCCAACCTCGTGCCACGGGCCAGGATGTATTTTGTTAGACCAGGTCGCTCAGCCACCAATTCTACCTGGCCTTGAACAGTTTCAGGGATGAGACATCCACAAACTCTCTGGTCCTGGTGCCTTTCTTTGCTTAGCACCTGTCTGTGATGATGATGATGATGATGACGATGATGCATTTTACACCTTTGTCACTGCTTTAGTAGGAATTTGTTCTCTCATTTCTGGAGCATCTTCCCTCGTTGACTTTCAAAGCTGATGTCCTTCACCCATCAGCACCCCAGGCAAACAGCACTAGGCTGCTCTGCTCCCACCTTCTCACAGGGCTTCTGGCACATCCATGTATGTACCCAGGACATCCATGTTTTGGCGTAGGTAAAATTAGGAGTTTCTTCTTTCATTTTCCCTGCTAAAATATCTAGTAGCATTCCCAGTTGAGCAACTTTGACTTGGACTGTGAATGATGGACCCTTTCTTTTGTTTCTATTATGCTCTTTGTCTTGAAATCCTTTCTATTTTTTCCCACAGAATATAGACACTTTTCTTAAATATATCAGGTTTGAAAAAGATGCTCTAAAGCATTTTACAGACCCAGCTTTCCTTCTTAATTTGTGTCTAGAGAATTTCCATCAAATGCTGCAGAAGCTACTGTCTCACAGCTGGCTGAAAATATCTGGATGTCCTGCTTGATTTCTTGCCTTTACCCAGCCACCTTGTTAGAAATTGAAATGACAATAAAAATTAGGCTGATGAACAAATAGGGACATACCACAGGCTTAAATACCTGAAGGCAGAGCTCACATCTCTTCCAGTGAGGAGGAAACATTCAGTGACATTGCAGTGGTGAAGGACATGTGTCATCCTTCGGTGATGGAGTTCTGAAGAACATTTGTGTTGAACAAAGAAACCACATCCCTGATGTGTCAGGGCAGGACTTGAGGCCTCTGAGCCTTTTGCAGAGAGGTATCAGTGCAATCAGAGCAGCAGAAAGGCACGAATCCTATGGTGGGTATATTATCCAGCCTGTGTTTGCTGGCATTATGTCACCAAGGAACACACCGCCTCCCCTGATGCAAGGGAGAGACAGGAAATCTAAACCCAGCATTTACTCCAGCAAATGTAATCTTTAAGCATTTTCTCCATGGATTAAGTCATTTCAAGGCTTTGTCAGACAGCTTAAAACAGTCTGAGGGGGGGCCAAAATAAATGACGGCTGCTAGACTGGGTTACAGTTGTGACTGGAAGGTTGACAATGGCTGAGGTGGGAGAGGGAAGTGCTGCTGCCCACGCAGATAAGTCACTTGATGGAAAAGCTTTGCCAAGCCAAGGCCTGCTGTAGTGGAAAGCACATTGTCTTCAGGGTTCTCAGCCATATCAGAGCCCTGCTCTGCCACAGGGAGTTAATACATTGAGTTCCTTTGGGTGCTTCTTGCACAGCATCCTTTTCACTGACTGGGAAAGAGGGATGAACAGAACACACCATGATTTAGCAAGAGAAATGCCCTTTGAAGACAATCAAAACACAGCCTGAAGATACTGGGAGGGGATAAGATCAGTGCAGCTTGCCAAGGGAAGTCGCCACGATTTTGGCCCAAGTACATAGCACACAGAGAGGTTTCTCCCAGGAGCTGCCTGTCCCCTGCCTGGCTCTTACCGAGGACAAAGGCCAATTCTTAACCTCCCAGTGTGACAGAGACAGTTTGGGGATGGAGATTTCCCTGCTCTCTCTCCCAAGGCTGGCTCCAATGAGATGCAGGGACCCTTTGACAGCTTGACAGATGTCTTTCAGCACCGTCCAAGTGCACTTCTTAGTTAGACCACTCTCTCTTCTTCACAAAGTGGCTCTGTGTTGTCCCCTTGGCATCCAGAGACAGGGCTTGTTACTGACCAGTGTGAAGGACTCTGCTCTTTAAAGAAAAAGAAAAATAGATCCTTCAAACCAGCAGAATAAGGAGACAGTGAGACCCAAGTGTCTTGCCAGGAGGTTCAGATGGGTGGGATGCCCAGTGTGTTTTCTCCATCCCTACTCACAAAGACTTGGGTGTCTGCCTTTAATAAATATAGCCAGCAATGAAAGGAGCTGGGAAAGGAAGGGGTACCACCAGGGATGCTGTCCAGTTAAAGGAAAAATAGTGATTTCTTAAACTTTATTTAAAAATTTGGAGCAACTCTTCCATATGGACTCACCAAACACTGGTTTCTGAAAGGCTTCAATGACCTCACAACCACCAAGAGTGGGAACTGATGTTTCCCACTGGATCAAGGTGGGATTTTTTTACATCTCAAATAAATTTGCAGCTCTTCTGGAGATTTTCCAGTGTCTCTGTCACTGTCACATCTCGGAGCCTGAAGCAGAGCACGGGTGTGAGTGTGCACACAGGAGTGTTTGTGTGGGGGTGTATTTACAGATCTCATTTCCTAGCCAGGGCCTAGGGTGCAGAGTGCCAGCTTGGGGCTGGGCCAATATTGTTGTGTTCTGGGAAAACACACAACGAGAGCTCCTCCTTGGGTTGTGATAAGAGGTCAAGTTAAGCACAGCAGAAGCCAAGTCATCCCAAATTGAAGCTGAGTGCAGACTGTGATAGCAGTGAAGTTGCAGCATGCAGCTTTCAAAGAACATGAGCTAATGTCTAGAAAATGAGAGTGGAGGAAGGACTTTGCTCCTGGTCCAGCCACCAATTCCATTCATGTCTCAGACAAATCATATTAGGCAATATTTGTTATCCTGAAGAAAAGAGAAGCAATGTCCAAGTAAAAGCTGGTAACAACCCCCCAAAAACTCCCAGGATGTTTGCAGGACTTCAGAGTATTCAGGTAACCTGCACCTAAAATGACGTAGATGACAAACACACAAATAGTCCTTTTCTTCCTCTTAGGTGAGATTTTTGAAGATATTGGACTGAATTAGGAACTCAGATCTCAACATTATTTCCTGGGTACTTCTGGTCTAATTCACTCACATTTCTGAACGCCTGCGATGTTGTTGCCTCTGTTTTCCTACCTCTGACTGGGACAGAACTTCTGTTCTGAAACAGGGGTTGTGTGTGAAAATTAATTGTATTTTTGCATCAACTCTATCACTAGCAGCAAGCTCTGTCTCAGTATTTTAATATTAAAACTGCAAAAGTGACATTTTAGTACCATACAAAGTTCCTGTGAACTTTAATTACTTAAGACTTGCAAATACTCTGAGTTACAGTTTTCATATATTTATTGCCATTTTTTTAATGGACATAATTACACAGGATGAAGTTATAGCAAATATTTCTAGCTTAATAACTATTTGTTTGGGTTTGAGGGTTTAAATCTGGTCCTTGCTGCACTGTAGTGCTAAGGGTGGGGTTTTTTTAATATTTTAAAAAGGGAGGGCAAGGCCTTAGCAAGATCTACATCAAAAAATAAAGATCTACATCAAACAATAAAATGTGTGAGTAGTTAAAAGTATACTCTGGTGTCCCACTAGATCTGGTATTTTTTCTTTCTTCTCCACATTGTGCAGAATTATTATTTTTTTTAAATTCAGATGTCTTTACTTTTTCATTACTCAAAATATGTTCCTTGTAGTGACTATAAATAAAGCACCACAACATGGTACTCTCTGAATATTGTACCAGCTCTTCTCTAGAGAGCTATTAGGGAAGAAAAAAGAAGAAACAAGAAAATCTTGCTTTGAGATGAGTTATTCCAATTTTCTTGTCCAAGCTGGAAGGATAGAAAATAAATAAACACCAATAAACACTATATTTTCACTATTTGGAGCCTGACTGTCTCTGATAACACTGTGATCTGGTACTTCTGCCTTCTTGGAGCCTTTTGAAGATTTTTTAATCACTCTTTCCCTTTCCTAATTTTACAATTGCTTCAGAGGAGATGAAGGTGCTACTGGATGGAGTTTTGTTATTTTTTTAATACAGTTTTCAACTCACTTGTGCACTTTGTTTGCTGATACTTCTCTGATGTCACTGATGGTTTACAAATAAAATTGTTTTATAAACAGCTCCCTCTCTTCCTTCATAACTGTTCCTCTTCACCCTCTGCAGAATTATTGCTCAAACTCTCATCTTTAGCCACAAGCCTGCCTTTTTGTCCGGGTCAAGTGGAATGAACTGCTGACCTTTTCAAACTCACAGAAGATAGACCCAGTAGTAAGGGACTTACTCACAACCAGACACAGTTCCTGTGAAACTTCCAGGGCTGCAAAATCATCACCCAACCAGTGGTGATGGCCTGTACATGCTCTGTCAGTGTGAATGAGATGCTCACAGAGATGTGAGTTACCTCACACTCATAGCTGGGTCTTTCTGGTCAAATGAGGTTCTAGAAGAGGCAAGAAAAATCTAAAAAAAAAGAAAAAGGAAAAAGCTGTTTATTCTATAGCAAGAAGAAAACTGACCTGAAAACAAAAAACCCCAACCAAAATTAGTCACAAAATTTTTGGAAAAAGGTTTATATAGGAGTATGGACAATGCACACAATAGTAACACTCAGGGAAAATAAAATATTTCCTTAAAAAAAAAAATAATCAAAAGTCATCCCTCATGACCTAAATAAAAGTGATTATATGTGTACCGAAAGGGGAGAAACAACACAACACCAAAATCAAAAACAAATTCTTCATCTAAAAGGTTTTCAAAAATCTCCTGGGTTTGGCTCCAATAGAGCTAATTTTCTTTTTAGTGGCTGGTTCAGTGCTGTGTTTTGGATTTAGCAGGAGGACAATGTTGACACCACACTGATGTTTTGGTTGTTGCTAAGCTGTGCTCACCCTAAATCAAGGACTTTTCAGTGCCTCATGCTCTGCTAGTGAGAAGCTACATGAGAAGCTGGAGGGAAGCATGGCCAGGACACTGACCTGAACTGGCCAAAGGGATGTTCCATAACATGGGAAACCATGCCCAGTGTATAAACTGGGGGAAGGTGGGGCTAATCACAGCCAGGGGATGGGTTTGGCATCAATCACTGGGTGGTGAGCAACTGCATTGTGCATCACTTGTCTTTTTGGGTTTTATGGCACTCTCTCCCTCTCCTTTTTATAATAATTATCATTATCATTATCTTTTACTTAATTATTGAAATGTTCTTATCTTAAACCATGAATTCTACATTCTTTTCTTTCTTGATTGTCTTCTCCAATCCATTGGAGGAAGGAAAGAGATAGAAGGGCTGTGTTGTATTTATTTGTCAACTGGAGTTGAATCTTGATAAAAATATATATTCTGGGTTTTATCCACAGGACACCACTTCTTTCTGGACTGATATTCAGAGTTTCAGGAACCCCACATTGATGGGTGTGATCAGAGGCAAGCAGTGATCTAACAACCATGGTGAGATGCCTGCTGTCAACATCAAGGCTGCAGTTCTGGAGACAGAAATTCCAGCTGGGACATTCTTGTGTCCTGTGTCACACAAATCAAGCTGTTCCCAACACTTTGCTCTCTTATCCTCATCCAAACTTCACATTGTGGAGTCACTTTGGTGTGACAATCCCACGTAGTTCTTGGGCAGGGCCAGGGTGTCAGGAATGATTTCACTGCTTGGAACTTCCTGGGAAGTGAGCTCCGAACAGGGGCATTGGCTGAAATGGTGAATCAGTTTGGGAGGCAGATCGCTGCTTTTTTCTTACTGTTCATGGGGGAAGGGGGAAAAGGGGTGTTTCTTTGCACTCATCAAGGCAAAACAATACGTTTCACTGCTCATTTGTATTGCTCTTACACAAGGAATGCACGTTCACACTGATCACTACACCTCATTGCTACCTGTCATATGAAAAATAAGGAAGTTTTTGAGCCTACTTGCTCATCCTCCAGGAGCATGCCAGAGGAGAACTGCTGTTGCACAGGTTCTGCCCTCCCTCCATCCCATACCAACAACTTCCCAGAAGTGAAGCAGATTTATAAATGCTTTCCTGCTTCTGACAAGGCTTCTTGGATAAGTTTACAACTCGGCTTTGTTTGCAGTTGATTTCTTCCTGTAACAAGCCTCTCCCCACCCAGGCATGGAAATGGTGATTTGATAGTATGTGGCTGTCCTGACACAGCAAGAGGGGAATGAGAGTGGGAAATTACTACACTTCCCCTGTTCTGAGCAGAGAACAAACGGGAAGCTTGATGACTTTTGCTGTTTCAGAAGTCAGTGGGTCACACTGTCCATTTCCAGTGTGATGGCCCAGTCATTCTCAACCCTCTCCTTTTATCTTTATGAGGAACAAAGCTCAGAAAACCACAAAACCTGAGATGCTCCCTGCAGTTTAACTTCCTGCAGGCTTGTGATCAGCTGGGAGAAAATAAGGGTAGAGCCACTTTCTTTACAATGAAAATGTCAAACCCTTCAGACAACCCATTGATGTGGAAATCCCATAGTTCTGTGAAAACTGTCCAATTCTGTGAGCAGGAGGGACTGGGAAGATGCAGAATAGGTGGAAAATTCTCCAAGTTATTTCTTACTCTCTTTAGCCAGTCTTTTCCAGAATTGTCGTGGTCCTTTTGGTCACATTAAGGTTGGAAGCAAAGCCTTTGGCACAGCATTAGCTTTTACATGAAGAAGTATTCAAAAGAATCTTTAAAATTTTGTTATATTTTCTTTTTTCTTGTCACAATATACTTATAAACACTGCAACTCTGCTATTAAATAAAGCAGAGGGAGCAGAGTGAGCTCAGACAAAGCTGCAAGAATGGAGAAGCTGAGTAAGATCCAGAAGAAACCTTAAAGAACTGGGAGTGTGATTCCAGAGGGCAAGGAAGATTCGTGATTAACTGAGGATGGCTAAAATAGATGTTACATAAGAGACAAGCATCAGTTATTCCTTCTCATCATCATGGGTGGGAGAAATGGGTTTACAAGACAGCAGGGAGGAATTAGATCAAATATTAGGGAAAACATCACAACTACAAAAAGAATCTTCATAACTACAAGGAAAACCAGGCAGTGGATTTGGTTGCCAAGGGAAGGATGTGAATCACTGTCAGTGAAGATCTTTGTAGTTGAACAGCCATCTGTTGCAGAATTAAATCTCCTTTGTAGTGTTAGATTAAGGTTAAAATAGGTAGTTGTTGCTGTTATTGGAGCTAGAGAGAGTCTTGCATAACTATTCATACTTATTCATAATTATGGATAATCCAATTAAAACCTGTTTTTTTCGTGTTATTTTCAGGTTTTGTTTTTCTT
This sequence comes from Corvus hawaiiensis, assembly GCF_020740725.1. Lineage (NCBI taxonomy): Eukaryota > Metazoa > Chordata > Aves > Passeriformes > Corvidae > Corvus > Corvus hawaiiensis. The sequence continues at coordinate 3,546,565 of NC_063213.1, read as the reverse complement.
CCCCCCTTTTGCTATACCCTATGTCTATGAAGGATTGTGTAATAAAACAACTGCAACATTTTGCTTTGCTTTTCCTCCTATTTATCCATCACAGGAAATCATCAAAATATGGCAAATATAATGGGATAGGTGGGGAATGTATCTCGTGGTTCTTTCAGTAAGCCACCAAAATCTGTTTGCATTGCAGGAAGGTGAATAAGCTGATACCTGATTGTAAGGAGAGGAGGTGCAGATATGCCTTAGTCTAAATGGCAGTGGAAAAAAAACTCATGGTGAGCTGCCCCTTCTCTGTTTATCATAGAATCATTAAATTATATTAAAATTTGAAAGCTGTCTCTTCCTTTCTTCTCTGCTGCAAGCTTTGATGGTTTTTACCCTTACACATGGCTTTAGTTCAGGAAGATACAAACATGTGGAGGGTACCAGAAGTTTGGGGAGTAAGCAAAAAGAGAGTGATCAATTCTGATTTTTAAAGATAGTGCTTAATACTGGGACAATAGAGAATTTGTGGAAAAAACCCCAGAATTTCTCATAGAGAAGGACCTTGAGTCTTTGTAAACTCCTGATAAATTATGGAGCTACAAAAGGGTCAGCTAAAATATAGCAATCATGGATATCCTGATCTCTCTGAAGAGGCTGGAAAGGCTAAAACAGAAGCTTGGCTTATTGGGTTAATCTCATCTTTTTTCTTTCTACTAAGCCCTGAAGATGGTTCCAGGATTTGAAATTGTAGTGGTTTGGTCCAAAATACTCATTACTGTTTACCTTCTGTGAGATAAGAATTAGGAGAAAAGCAAAGCAAGCACCAAACTTGAAAGAATATAAAGAAGTTTATTAATAGACCTAAAATAAGGAAAAAGGAAAAATAAAATCATACCACACCTTCAGAACAGTTCTCCTCCCCCCACCTTTCTCCCTTCTCCCACTGACAATGTAAAAAGACAACCCTTGAGATGTTCAGTCTGTTTATCACTTCCATAATAACCTTGTTCCATCCATTTAGGAAGAGGAGTCTCTGTTGTCCATGCTATGAAAACATGATCACAACGAGGCAGCTGCCCGGGTTGGTTCTCTGCTCACATGTGAGTCCCTTCCCCGACTTGCAGCTTTCCCCACAACTGCTTTTGAGGGTCCAATCTTGAGCTACTGGGGTACAATTTTAAGGTTGAGCCGTTCAGAAATAAAAGTTCTCTTCACCCATCTCTGGGAGCATTTCATCTCTAAGAACAGAGGCCCTCCTCCTTCTCTGGGAGCAAAGGGTCTTCCTCATCTTCATCTTTAGGACTATCTCTGGGAGCATCTCTAGGAACTGAGGTCTTCCCCTTTCCATGTGGAGTAAGAGTCCTCATCGCTTCCATCTCTCCCTGTTCAAACTTCTCATTAAATTACAGCTGCTTCAGCATTTGCCTATCTCAGTGCAGGTGCTTTTGTTCACAAGTACAAGTTGCAGTCTTCAAAATTAAAATATTGCCTGATCTTTCTAGAAGGGCAGTTCAAACCCGTGCATGAAAAGACATTGAATCTGGTGGCTTGTTGGAAAAGAGTCAGAATTTATTCTTCCCCCAAACTTGAAAATGTATCAGAATAATCAGGGTTTAACCATGTAAACACTCATCTATACTTTCATTTGTACATAATTCTTGCTGTTTCCCTTCAGAAGCTTTTATTGCAGTTTTTTCCTAAGGTGAACAATTTGTCTAAGCTGAGAACTATTTCTATGGCCCTTAAGTTTGTAAGGAGAGAGCACTTCCACGTTATTATGTCATTTCCTCAAATAAGGGTCTGTGTTGCAAGGTAGAGGAGTTAATTAGGGTTCTCTTTTCTCCTTAGTCATTCCTGAATCAACACGTTGTGTAATTACACAGCTACTACTGTGCAATCAAAATAATAATATGTTTCTTACTTTCCTCATCACTACTGTAACCAGTGCAAGCAGAACCCTTACTTTTTGGCCCAGAATGTGACAGTGTGAAACCATCTGCAGAATAACCACAGGCATGGGTTTATCTGTGGCCCACAGGCCACCAAGAGTGAAGAGCTGACTTAACTCATCTCGTGCCACTCGTAATTAATGCCATGATCACATTATCGGGCTTGTCTTCCTTCCAGTCTGAGCTCCCATTCTGATGGGTGTTGTGTGAACGTGTCTGATAATTACTGAGTCTATAGAAATTAAGATCTCTGAGCAAGAGGTTGGTCACTTACCTCACCCAAATTTTGACCCTTCTTCGGTCCAGTTTTTCTAGAAGCAGCATGTCACAAGATCTCTTAAATTAATGTGATGGGTCAACCCTGTCTGGATGTGAGGTTCCCACCAAGCCACCCTATCACTTCCCTCCTCAGCAGGATAGGAAAGGGAAGGAAATAAAATGGATAAATCTTACGGGTCAAGATAAAGTCTGCTCATGAAAGCAAAGGCCTCATGCAGAAGCAAAGGAAAACAAAAAGATTTATTCTCTACTCCATGTCAGAAGGGGCTGTTCAGCCACTTCCTGGGAAGCAGGGCTGCAGTGTGCTCAGTGGCTGCTCTGGAAGACAAACTCTGTGATAATAAATGCCCCTCCCAGC